>NC_139691.1:28333356-29662303 GCF_964106915.1 Podarcis gaigeae | reverse complement strand
CCCCCACTTTCTTTAGGGGTTTAAAGGTTGCTCATGATGTATAAATGATCTTTTGCTGGAGATTTTTTTTTTTACAATTCTTTTTGTGTGTGTGTGTGTGTGTGTGTGTGTGTATAGGTTGGGTGTTTAAATGTGGGTGATGTTTTTCACTGGTGCATTAAGGAAGGGAGGAAAAAAAGACATAGAATGTGGCCTACAGAATACCAGAGAATGTGAACATGGCAAATTGTAATAGGTTTATGGGGTTCACCACCTGCAGTGGGATTACATATTTCTATTGTAAATTTTTCTAAATGTAATTGTTAAACATTTTTGCTAAAATCTTTGTCAGTACCACCAGCATTTTTGTGCACTGATGTTTGCATTTATCAGGAACTGTTCTTTGTCAACAGCTAGTTAAAGACATTTTACTCTCAGATTCTGTGTTAAGAGCCACCTAATTGAATTCAAGGGAGTGCATAACACAATCTGAAGTCAAAGAGGTTAGCAAAGAATGGTCCTTTTAAAAACTCATTCTTGTGCCTGACTGTCCAAGTAATTGCCACCATCCCTGAGGGAAAATAATTACTAGTATAAATAAATATTTTCTTCAAAGTCCTAGTTCTCATTTTAAGTTTGCTAAGAGCTAATTCTGGTGCTTTATGCACACGATAGCTCTTGGAAATTATCCTGTAAGCATGTGGAAAAAAATCTGAGTGAAATGGGTAAATTATCCATGAAGCACTGCTACATAAACATGATCCAGAAATGTTGGATCTGGTCATCCCTAGATAAGTGATATGTAGTTCTGCCAAAAGCCTTCAAGTGAGTGGTCCTTCCTAATATCCTTCATCTCTGATAAACAGCTTTCAAAGCTGCATCCATTTCATTTTACCCTTCATATTGTTGACTAGGTCCTTTCTTGCTCTTAGGATCAAAGGAAGACACCTTACACTGAATCAGATTATTGGCCCATCTAGCTCAGTATTGCCTAAATTGACTGCCAGCTGCTGTTCATGGCTCCATGGAAATGCTGGGGATTGAAATTGGGACCTTCTGAATGCAAAGAAGACCTCCTATCATTGAGCTATGGTCCTTCCTGGGTAGGCCACAATCTCAATACTGCTGACACAGTAAGTATCCTTTTGCTTGTCTACTTCTGGTTTGACTTTTTGGGAAATGTAGTCACTTGCAGCTTCCATGACCAGGGTGCTTCTCCCTTATCTTCTTCACCTCTTTTCCCTGGCATGGACCCTGCCCTTGCATGGCCACAGTGTACTGGACACACACACTGACTCTATCCTATAAGAATCAAAAATAAGTTAGGACAGTTCCAGTTTTCAGATGGAGTTTTGATTCTGTTGAATATTCTCCATGAGGTATCTTCTGGGTGTGAAACAATAGCCTAGGCTTGTGCTTGGGATCTGGATGAATCCTGAATCTTGAGCCAAATTGGGGTGCACCTCAGAGGGATTTTGAGTTTGTCAGAGATAGAGCAGGATTTGGAACTACTCAGCATGAGCCGAAATGAGAACTTCTGAAGTGCCTTGTGGTGATTTCGCAAACCAAATCTATATGCTGTAGACAAGTGTCTATTAAAAAAATTACATTGAAGGAGCAATCCTATAGCAAAATCCACTGGGATAAAGGGTTAGGATCCAGCATATTGCCAGCTGAATTGGGAGGTCCCTGGCACAGCTGAACTAGGCTGGCTTAACTCCCTCATCCTTGGCTCAGCCAGAGATACACCAGTGTATCTCCTCCATCCTGACTCAGTTGGGAGTCAGTTGGCTGAGCTGAGTGCAATGGATCGTAAACTGATTTAAGCTCTGAAAAACGAGTGCTATAGCGGCATGGTGGGGGAGGAACCAAAGAAGGGAGACCTAGGCTGGATCCTACACTGATTCAGCTCAGTCATGTGACGTGTAAACTAGGTATAAGTTAAGGCAGCAAAAAGGGTGGTGCACCTCAAACAATATTTCAAAGGCTTCTTTTCCCTCTGCCAGTCTGAAGCCTGCTCAATCAGCAGTAGGCCCACTGCTGAATAGAGTTTGGATCTGGTGTAACTTTACGCTGTCCTAACTTACACTGGCTTGCTTTATGCCAGGTTCTTGTATATAGGGTTAATCTCTAAATGTCTCTAAGATTACCATATAAGGTAAACACAAGGGAGGGATAATGAGGGAAAGGGATGGAGGGATGGTGGAGGGAAAGCTCCATGTGACAGACAAGCCTGTAATCACAGGGTATGATTTTATCCAGAAAGTGCAAGTTTTTCTTGTTCCCCGCATCAACTCAACTTTAAAGGAACCATGTTAGTAACCTTTGCCATTTCATTCCATGAAGTAATTCCTCAGATGGGCATGAGCATTAAAACGTTTCAAGTCAAATTGCTCCCATCCCTAGTCTGTCAATTGTACAATAAGTCACTTCAGGACAAAATATACCAGAATTATTTAACATTCTTGGAAGAGGGTGGGAAAAGGTATTTGAAACTTTATTCTTTGTTTTGGCTTGGGAACTCTCAGCTGCTTGTATCCAATGACTTGAATCTGATTTCAGCAGAATGTCCTTTTCGGAAGGTTGCATGGTGTCAATAGCTTTGCTTTTTACTTTGTAATGGTAATCTCTTCTAAAATATTAATCCCTGATCATGATTCCTTCTGTGTCATCCCAGACACAAGACCCAGGAAAACTGCTCTGGCACATAAAAACTAAAGACGTTTGAGTAGTTCCAAGTATACCTCTTTAATGTGCAACGTGAGACCATTTTGGGTGGAGAAACTTACAAACATCCATTCTGGTCTTGTGCACACTCCTCCTTACTCACTCTGCTGTCAAGAAATGGATGAGTCCATATTTTAAGACAGGCCCAGAAGGTTTCTGCATACTGAGAAAATTCAATGCAGTGCAGTATGGGATAGCTTCAAGTTTGTTCCCTTGGAGGTTTTGCTTCTCCCACAATTGTTATTACAATTTGTTAGTCGCTTTATCTTGCCCAGATGTACTCAAAGTGACTTTCAAGCAAACAACCAGACAACATCCCCCTCCCTGATGCCTTAAAACTAAGGAGAAAAAGAAATACATTAAAATAATCCCACCCACTTCTTAGGTCATAGAGGAAAGCTTTTGCCTGGCGCCTATAGGTGATGGGATGTTGCGTTTTGATTAATGCGTTTGACAGAAGTAGCAGAGTGATCCAATTGGCTATGGTGGGGTTGTGCTGGAGTTGTGATGCACCCATTCCCATTTTCCTGGATGAAACACTACGGGACATTTCTGTTTATGCATAGGCTGAAACCCAGTGGTGCGATTAGGTAATTTTAGCTCTGAACTTAATGGTCTTCTGCTCTCCCCCTATTTAGGTTTTTACTAGGTATTGTACTTGCTTCAAAATGTGGTAAGAAAGGCTTGCTACATTTACGGGCCCTCATTTTGCTGAGTGGGAGGGGGCTGGCACAGCTGCCCCAAAATTTTGCTCTGATGTCACACACCACTGCTGAAACCAGAAAAGCTGTTAACTCATAACCACACAGACACACTTTTATTTCTAAGGTCTCTCCTCAAAATACTTCTCTGAAAGGCAGAACAGGGACAGTGATTTCCTAGGGAAGAAAAAGCTGTCACTCTCTCTGGTAAATGGAAACCATTTACTAGGCCTGTCATTTTGGTTGAGATTTTCTTATGTACATTTTTTTAAAAAGTAATTTCCGAAGGATTTATTTTGTCTTG
This sequence comes from Podarcis gaigeae, assembly GCF_964106915.1. Taxonomy (NCBI): domain Eukaryota; kingdom Metazoa; phylum Chordata; class Lepidosauria; order Squamata; family Lacertidae; genus Podarcis; species Podarcis gaigeae. The sequence goes on along the minus strand of NC_139691.1, from coordinate 29,658,592 downwards.
TAACTAGTCACACACATTAACTGGCACTAAGATAATATCTTTTGACCAGCTTTGCTGGTAAATCACTGGGCTATGTAATTGACTTTTGTGCAAAAATTATGCATTATAATCTCTGGAAGAAATAAAATGGAAACATGTTTAAACACTTCCTTTTCTAAATGCTTTGGAGGGGCCCCCCTCTCCCACTACTAGGGATAGAAGGATTTGTCAATTTTCTCATTCTCCCATCTTAAATGCAGTTCTCCACATTTCTGGAGCAATTTGATTTTTTTAAAAAAATATTCTCGTGAAAATTCACCAGCATTTTACTACACATTTTTCCTAATTAACACATTTTTGTATGTAGGTTTGACTAATGTACATTTCTGCAAGCAATCCCCCCTAGTATAACACATTTTTGTAGGTTATATTCACTAATATATTCATTTTTGTGCATACTTTCCCATTGTATACGTATTTTTTGCAAACATTAATTGGTTGGAGAACATCACAAAAAATGAATAAGTGCAATGTTTTAAGGATGGCTGTGTTTCAGCTCTTATATTGTTTCAGAAATTGCACATTTGATACATTCATTTTAATATATGAGCTTAATCAACGTAATCAAATTTCTCTCCCAACCCTATCTGGTAGTTCATTGTAGTTCAAATGAGGGGGAAATAGAAGCTTCAATTTCATTTTGTAAGTGACATTCATTTTTTTCTTGGTGGAGCTAAAGGCTTTTGGGATGAAGACAGGCAATTGGATTCATACACATTGACCTCACAATTTCAGTGTTCTTAAGAGGAACAGGTATGGATTTTGAGAAACATAAAGTTACATTTTCTGGGGTTGTTTTTGTTTTTTTATAAAAAAGTTGTAGCATCAGTATTGCTGTTCTGAAGCAGAGATGGAAAGCAGAATATTTTCACTCCAAGAACAATGATTAGCTCATCAATTTCCCCCTAAGATATCTTCATAAAAAGTAGGAGAAATGCAAACATCCTATAACAGGAACAATATTTCCTTTAAATGGTCCCCAAAGCACTACATTTCATTTTATACTTCCTGTAGCCTGAGCCAACACAAGTGCTTCTGACAAGTAACAAAGTGGTTTATGTTGATTTAAACCCCACCTTGCCCTCTCCTTGGCCACCAAAAGTCACAAAAATATTTTCAGCTACTTCCCGAGGACACCCTGCCTTATGGGTCTTTGGTGTGCCATTGTAGAACTGAGCTACTGTATGGACAATAAGCTAATGAGGGTGTTCCTGGTTATCTTAAATATTGTGATGGGACATAGTCATAGGAAGAGGGAGGTACTTTGAACAGCAGATAAGGGAAGCAGGGGGAACACCCTTCATAATGGCACAACAGAGATAAAGGCTCTGTCCCAGTCTGTTCCCTCCTGTGCTAGTTTTCTACATGTGAGAAGAGTTTCGGAGAGGAACATGACACATACAACCAGTTACTATCTGGTTTTTTTTTTATAATATTTTTTTATTAGTTTTATATAATACAGAAAAAAGAATAAAGAACGTATTGCAAAAGTAAAGAAGAAAGGTTACAAATTTTTCTTACTCCTTTTTCCAAATCTGTTGGACTTCCCCATGTCCTCCCAACCCTGCATTCTCTGTGATGCATAACGTCTGCAATTTGTTAACTTGTTTCAATACTTATTATATCTTCTTTTTTATCATGTTACCCAATTTCAAATGTAATATAACCCAAATCATGTACATTTTCATTTTAACACAATAAAGTTGTTTCATTATTCTATCTCTAACTCCTTGTACCTTAATTTCCATTTCTTTAATTTAACATTACTGAAACTAGAATTTCCTAGAGGGTGCGTTTTTTAACATTCATACAACTTATAATGTTTTTGCAAATAGTCTTTAAATTTTCTCCAATCCTCCTCGAATGTTTCTTCTCCCAAGTCTCGGATTCTGCCAGTCATTTCGGCCAGTTCCATATAGTCCATCAACTGCGTGTGCCATTCCTCCAGTGTGGGTAAATCTTGTGTCTTCCAATATTTTGCAATCAGAATCCTTGCTGCTGTAGTAGCATACATAAAAAAAGTTCTGTCCTTCTTAAACACTCTCCGGTCCACCATGCCCAGAAGGAAGGCCTCTGGTTTCTTAGGTAAGGTAAATCTCAGTACCTTTTTTAGTTCATTATGAATCATTTCCCAGAAGGCCTTCACTTTCGGGCAGTTACTATCTGAAGTGCCACTGTCCACTCTGTTCAGACCCCTCAGGGGACATTGTAAAGAGGGAACAAAGCCTGGCTACACTTCTGTGGTGACTCACAAGCATGAAATTGCAAAATGCAATTAAATACATCGCTTCTATTGCTATCCTAATGAACACTCTGCTAGACCTTCAACTAGTTGTCTATTATCAGGTGAGAAGCAAGAATGACATGCAGACCAAAAATTAGAATACTTTCCCTCAACCTGTTGCCTTTTAACTCCCATCAGCCTTGGCAATTGGCTTTGCCAGTTGAGGCTGATGAGAGTTGTCATCTAAAACATCTGAAGGGCACCAGGTTGAAGAAGGCTGTTTTAGAGGGGTTCGTGTCTTTTGGATAAGTATCTATAACGGACTCTGATAAGTTTTGCAAAAAAAGAAGCAGCATAGCCTGGGCTTGAACTTTTAAATAGCTGCTTGATACAGAAACGTAACATTATTCTATAGTTGGAAGGGGCTGATGGCTTGGCAAATGCCTTTTGAGATATTGCCAACGAAAAGAACAAGATTAATATGAGTGTTTGCATTTATCCAGGATTAGTCAGCTGGTTGTTGTTTTTTAAACACCCTCATTGGAAATCAATTCATCATTCAGAAGTACCTGCTGACTCTCCAATGTTACAGTACTAGTGGAGAATGAGAGTTGGTATATATTGTTATTTTATCCAGATGGTGCAGTATCCCATGAAGTTTGGGAAGAGCATTAATTAATTAATATACCACTTGATGAAACCTCAAAGTTTTTATAAATGCACTCACTGTATGAGAAGACCTTGCAACAGGCCTACCCTGAAACCACGAAGCAGCTTTATTCAGAAAGGAATTAACAGCCATGTTTATTTGTGAACAACAAATCAACAATTCAGCCTAGCAGTAAGTGAAGCTAACATTCAAGCTGGTTCCCATTTATGCAGGGAATCACCCTCAGGGAGGGGTTTGTAATAGACGCTGCCCCAACAACTGGTGTTTTATTTTTAAGTCTTAAAAAAGTATTATATGTATTTTCAGAAACTGAAAAATAAAGTTAACAAACAACCACTTTTCAGTTTCTGAAAATACATATAACAAATAGTCACCACATACCCATACCTCCAAGAAATATTCCATGTATGTAAAATGTAACTAATACAGTCAGACATTCACAAGTTTAAATAATAATTTAGAACTGATTGCAGCAGTTTGGGAGCTTCCACTCTCCAGCTTTGGGGCTTCCATATACATTTGCATCTCTGCATAGAAACTATCATGTTTGAACATTATGCAAATCAGCGTCCTCATTTGTCCTCTCTTTTTGGTGATACCTAAGTAGCCATTCAGGGATGCGGGTGGCGCTGTGGGTTAAACCACAGAGCCTAGGACTTGCTGATCAGAAGGTTGGTGGTTCGAATCCCCATGACGGGGTGAGCTCCCGTGGCTCAGTCCCTGCTCCTGCCAACCTAGCAGTTCGAAAGCACATCAAAGTGCAAGTAGATAAATAGGTACCGCTCCGGCAGGAAGGTAAACGGCATTTCTGTGCGCTGCTCTGGTTCGCCAGAAGTGGCTTAGTCATGCTGGCCACATGACCCGGAAGCTGTACGCCGGCTCCCTTGGCCAATAAAGCGAAATGAGCGCCACAACCCCAGAGTCGGCCATGACTGGACCTAATGGTCAGGGGTCCCTTTACCTTTACCTTTAAGTAGCCATTCTACTCTGCTCTCAGCAACAACTGCTACATCTTGAAATCATGATGCTGAATGTTTCCTTACCTTGCCAGCAGCCAGTTGTCAAGACTTGAGAAAGTTATCATAAGTTATCACCTCAAGCTCAAAGGCCAAATGTGCCCCCTAGCCTTCTCTGTCCCTCAGATAGCAGCAGACTTTGGGCTCCCAAATGTTAGTGGCGCCCTGTGCGATTCTAAAATTTGGCACTTCCTGCCTCTTGCACTCCATTCTACATCACTGTTACAGCTCCCACTGTGGTGCCACTGTGTGTGTGTGTGTGTGTGTGTGTGTAAACCAAGTTAGAGTATGAAGGTAACATTCAGATTCATAGCTTTGCTCACTTTTCCCTCCAGTTTCTCAGAAGTTGCCTAAATGGGAATGAGGCCCTTGGACTGAAACTTGCTCCTCTTCCCTTCAGTGAGTGATACAAAGTGGAAAGGGGTTGATGAGACACACAGTTGCCTTGGAGGACAAGGTTATCAGCAGCTACTCTCTTGCACTGTTAGAGGCAGTATGTTTTGATGATCAGCTGTCCCTATTTGTCCAGGAATGTCCCTGATTAGAGAAGCCTTCCTGGTTTCTGATTTGATCCTGCTTTCCCTTAAAGGTAAAGGTAAAGGGACCCCTGACCATTAGGTCCAGTCGTGACCGACTCTGGGGTTGCTGCTCTCATCTCGCTTTATTGGCCGAGGGAGCCGGCGTACAGCTTCCGGGTCATGTGGCCAGCATGACTAAGCCACTTCTGGCAAACCAGAGCAGCACACGGAAATGCCGTTTACCTTCCCGCTGGAGTGGTACCTATTTATCTACTTGCACTTTGACGTGCTTTCGAACTGCTAGGTTGGCAGGAGCAGGGACCGAGCAACAGGAACTCACCCCTTCGCGGGGATTCGAACCGCCGACCTTCTGATTGGCAAGTCCTAGGCTCTGTGGTTTAATCCACAGTGTCATCCGCGTCCCTTGCTTTCCATTAGGATGTCCCTATTTTCACTGGAGAAATGTCGGAGGGCATGGTAGGATGCCCCTGTTTCCATTGGAGAAATGTTAGAGGGTACAGAGTTATCCGACTCCCGAGCCATCTGAAGGCAATCCTGTATAGAGAAGGTTTTTTAAAAAATGTTTAATGTTTTATTATGTTTTTATATATGTTGGAAGCTGCTCAAAGTGCTGAGGCAACCCAGTAAGATGTGTTGAGTAAAAATAGTAAAATCATTATGGAATGGGACGACCCTATTTTCAGTGGAGGAACATTGGAGGGTATGGACCAGTTGCTGGGAATCACAAGTGGGAGTGGTCTTCTCTGCTCAGTTCCTTCTTGTGGGCTTCTCATAGGCACTATTGGCCACTATGAGAACAGGATGCTGAACTAGAAGGGGCTTTGGCCTAATCCAGCAGGACTCTTCTTATGTTCTTATGTTCAGAGTTGGATGCATATATAATATCTGGCTCCAGCCTCAGAGGCCACAATGCAACACAGAGCTAAGTGTCTATAAGCCAGCTGATTTCAAAGGGCTTAAGTGTTCTTAATGCTGCATTGGATTGTAGCCAGTGTCCATAGATCTGATCAGACATTATGGCACAGAGTAAAAGAAAAAGTCAATACTCACCAAGAGAGGTGTATGCACGGGGGAAGGGAGCTTTTCAAATTCCTCGTCCATCCCTATACCACAAGTTAGCTTCCCTTCTCTGTAGAATTGGCATGGCTTTTTTACAAGAAGATCCAGTCCCAAATGCTGACAAAAGAGCACATCTAAACACAAATGTACATATTTGTTTCAAAGCTTGCTGCTTCCAGGTGTGCATGGGAGAAATCAATTAATTTTGAGCATTTCTGATTGTATGTTAAAAAGAGTGCATTGGTCTGTGTGTTCAAAATCAATTGTCAAAACGATTGAGGATTAATAACTCTGGAATCCTAACCTTTTATGTTCCTGCAAGGCCATGTAATAGGATGATTCAAGATCTGATGCCATATTTCATTAGTACCAGAGAGGGAAACAGATTAGGCTTTACTAGAGCTGTGTAAATAACTTGTAATACTATGGATACTTCTAATACTGCAAATAATGAATAATGCATTTGATGTATTTTGCCTCATGTTCTCCTATTTCAGTAGTGGTTCACAACACTGTTTGGCTTTGTTTTGTTTTAATTGAATCTGCGCCTCAGTTTTAACATTTCATGATGGGTTACTTTGTGGTGGTGGATCACAAGCCACATCAGGCTGAAAAACCTTAGTGAACAAAATAAGTGAAGTGTTTCTACAGTTGACCCTCTAAATATGGCATAAATGGCAAACACATATGCTCATTTGCCATTGCCTTTAACTCCTATTTTGGATCACCCAGCCTTTTGCTTTAATGATGAACATCACAAATTCCTATTGTGGAGAAAAAGGTGAATCTATACAACTAAATATATTTTGCCCAAAGGTCAACCCATTTTGGAAAACTTACATAACAACAACAACAACCATAATAATAACCACAATTATTTTATTAATTATACCCCACCCATTGGGCAAAAGATGTGCTTTACCAGTTACACTGACCAGGTTCAAGGTGCTGGTCTTGACCTTTAAAGCCCTTTGTGGCTTAGGGCCCTCGTATCCACGGGACCACCTCTCCTGGTATGCCCCGCAGAAGACCTTAAGGTCCATGAATAACCATAGTTTAGAGGTCCTGGGCCCTAAGGAAATCAAACTATCCTCCACCAGGGCCAGGGCTTTTTCAGTGATGGCTGTGACCTGGTGAAATGCTCTGTCCCATGAGACTAGGGCCCTTTAGGGTTTAACCTCCTTCCGTTGGGCCTGTAAGACAGAGCTATTCCACCTGGCCTTTAAGTTGAATTCAGCCTGATCTTTTATTTTCCTTCCCCTCCCCTTTTTATGAAGATCACCTGCTCTGAGACCCCACAGCAAATTCTCCTCTGGCCTCCTTTCTGGCCCAAGTAGGACCAATTCAGCCACCTAGCCCTGGGGAATATCTGATTGATTTTTGAATTTTATTGTTATTCATGTTTTTATTTTTATGCTGCTTTCATAATTAGGTGTTTTAAAGTGTTTTACATTTGTTGTTAGCCACCCTGAGCCCGGTTTTTGAACTCGGAAAGGCGGGGTATAAATCAAAATTATTATTATTATTATTATTATTATTATTATTATTATTATTTAATTGGCTCCAACTCAAGCAAGTATATTCCTACTCTATAAAGGAGAAGGGCTCTATTGTTTGACATTTTAAAAATCCTTTTGTTCATATGTAATCTCCAGTCAAGGGACGCGGGTGGCGCTGTGGGTTAAAGCCTCAGCGCCTAGGACTTGCCGATCGAAAGGTCCGCGGTTCGAATCCCCGCGGCGGGGTGCGCTCCCGTTGCTCGGTCCCAGCGCCTGCCAACCTAGCAGTTCGAAAGCACCTCCGGGTGCAAGTAGATAAATAGGGACCGCTTTCTAGCGGGAAGGTAAACGGCGTTTCCGTGTGCAGCTCTGGCTCGCCAGAGCAGCGATGTCACACTGGCCACGTGACCCGGAAGTGTCTTCGGACAGCGCTGGCTCCTGGCCTCTTGAGTGAGATGGGCGCACAACCCCAGAGTCTGGCAAGACTGGCCCGTACGGGCAGGGGTACCTTTACCTTTACTTTCTTTAATCTCCAGTCAAAGTGGCCTAGCTTCTAATATATACAAATATCTACTCAGTATAGAATCTGGCTCCTCCCATGGACTGAGATTAGTTTGTGAGAGTAACCTAGGTATTCAGATAGAGGAACATGACTGGGAAATGTTGTGGTCCAGAGCCCTGTTAAAAACCATATCTGCAAGAATACAAGAAGTTACTCTAAAAATGCACAACTCTAATGCCAACCCCAGCCCTGGCACTCCACTACTTGGAAGGGGGCAGAAATCCCTCAATTATTGATAAGTCCTTAGTATTCATGCTCCTAGCTGCACCAGATTCACAGTTGCTTCTCATTGGAAATCTAACCTACCACCCCAGCTCTCAGGAGGAGTGGCTTGGAAAGATTTTAGAACACCTAACACAGCAAAGGAGAGCCCTCAGACTTTAGAGGCAAGTAAAAAATAGACTGTTTTCATTTGATGTGGCATGAATTCTTTTCCTTTGTCAACTCAGATGCAAACTCCACTGAACATCCAATTTCCCAGGTTACTATGTGGAGAGGTTTTGTAGAAGATTACCTTATTTTCTTATTCCTCTCCCTGCACATTCTATTTATGATCACTAGGTAAAACTTACTATGCTTTATTATTATTCTCCTTACTGTGAAAAGTCTATGTTTAACTTATGCTTCTTCTCTAATAACAAAATTATGATTTCTTTTTCCCCAAAAAAGAATGTTAGTGAGTTTGATTCCAGATTATTCTGTAACTACCTACTCAAAATGTAAACTCCATTGAGTTCAAAGGGATTTACTCCCAATTGAAGACTGCAGCCTGATAAACCCACAAGCCTAAAATGGTGTGTGTGTGTGTGTGTGTGTGTGTGTGGCACTCATCTCCAAGTATTGACCAGTACCCCCTCCTTTTTCGGCATGTGAATATTTCAGATTGCAATCCAATCACACTTCCTAAGGGAACTGAGTTGTTCAGCTGTGTGAAACCCACATCCAAATCATGATACTACTTTTCATTCAGATATATATATTTTAAAATATATTAAAAAGCAGTGTGTGTGTGTATGTGTGTCTGTAATATGGCTTTCCTCTTTGTTCTGCTTGTTATTTAGGGCTGTGCTGATGGACGTTCTGAAACCAGCCGTGAAGGTTTTGATGGGGCAGCAGTGAAAATTATGTTTCCTTTTGATCCATTATTTTTGCTTCTGTTTATATATATTTCTTTATGGGAAACCCACAACACATTTTCCAGTGAAATGCACACGTACAGTCTCAGGAGCCCAGAGTACCATTTAACTGTCATTTCCTTTGATTAACCTTCACCTGATCCTAATCCCACTCCCTTAGGCAATTTCCCTTCCCTTTGTCCTGCCATTTAAATACCACTCTCTAGCAGGTGGGCCTATCTGTCATTAGAGGCCTGCCTATGTAATCTATATGTGCATTTTTGGATGCCACAATGCCAGCTTAGCTACTGTGAGGCAAACAAGGAGCTGCTGTGGGCTAGTGTTATAATTGCAAAGGGGTGTTTGCAACACATTGAGAGGCAATTCAAACTGGAGGAAGGAATATGGTATAGTCCTCTCCTAGGCTTGTACTGTCTCAGAACCCACATGGATAGCAGTCTTTATATGAGGGCACACTGCCAACATTTCCCCACATATGGAAAGCTTGTATGACCAGGGTGGGGGGACAGAATCTGGGGCTGAAGGTTTTTCAAACTTTACATTTCCCTGCATACATTTTGCTGTGGAAGAGACCTATTTGAAAGATGATAAAGCATGCCTTTTTGCTTGCTTGAACAAACCCTACAAAATTTGCTCTCAGCAGTTCCCCTCTGATAAACTTTTGCCTCTAGAAAACAGCCTTTAGTTACAGCCCAGGGGTACGCATGATGTTGGATCCAGACAAGCAGCACATTTACTCGGAAATAACCTCCACTATTATCAGTTGGGCTTACTCTCACATAGGTGTGCATCGAATTGCAGTCAAACAGCATTTAAAACTCAGTGCAAATAATATGGAGTGGGGTAACAGTGTAAGATAAACCTTCAAATAATTACAATTACTTGTATCCAATCTAAGCTACATGCACTTAGGTTCCATTGAATTCAATGACTAAGTTCACCATTGATTTCAATGGATCAGAAACACAACTAATTACTCTAGATATAAGTATTTATTTTAATTTCTAGATTGCACTGCCGTCATTCTTTCATTTGAAACATATTGCTTATGTTGTGCTTTAAATGCTGTTATTCTGCTTGCATTGGTTTTTAGGTAAAAAAATGTTTTAAGTGTTTTAATTATCGTTATAATAGTTTAATGATTTAATTGTATATTGTTTGAACTCTGTGTGCATCACCCAGAGGACTACCGTATGTTGATTGAGATGTCAACAAATGTTCTAAATAAATTTGATTGTCAAGGTTCTTCGCCATATAGAGGGAGCTCATATTCTGATCTCTCCCAATTTGAAGTTACGGTAGCTCACATCACTAGTTTCCAAACTCATCCTTGGGAAGGTTCCTCTGAAGAATTTCATTATTCAACACTGATATACAGATCAGTTTTCAAGTCACTGATCTATGCAAAATTATTTCAAATCCAGATCCTGAGAAGTGGATCACCATTTCAGGACCTTTTGTGCTTCTGTGCATCCAGTAAGAAACAGATGGGGAATTTGTTAATTTATAGGTTGACTTGTAGCATGGGATGGAAGATAATTTCATTCAGTCTGGATTTCAAAGTCAAACCCATCTAATCCATGGTTCCCAGACTTTTATGTGGATAAAATTATCATTCTCTAAAATTTGTGATGCCATTTTTATTCAAACATGTGTGCATTGTAAGAGAAATGCATACAATTTAGAGATGATGGATGCACAAAAATATATATTTTAGGGGGTAAATATTTTTTAGTGGAAGGTGCATGCAAAATGAGTATACAGTGGTACCTTGGTTCTCAAACTTAATCAGTTCTGGGAGTCTATTCAACTCCCAAAGCCATTCAAAAACTGAGGCACAGCTTCTGATTGGCAGCAGGAGCTTCCTACACTCAAGCAGAAGCCATGTCAGATGTTTGGCTTCCGAAAAACATTCGCATTTTACTTTCGGAACATTTACTTTTGGGTTTGCGGCATTTGGGAGCTGATTTGTTTGGGAGCCAAGCCATTCAAGTACCAAAGTACCACTGTATTGGGAAAAATGCAAATGTTTTAAATAAAAAAAAATGATTAAAAATCTACAGAAAACCATATGGAAAGAAGTTAAGATCAAACATATGTGTATGAAACTGAAGTGGGGAAAAAATAAGGTGATTTGTCTAGCACTTGCAGTAACCCAACCTGGGACTTCAGACTTCAACAGGTTATCTGCCAGGCAGTTTAACGTGCTTAGGAATTGACAAGTCATATTTACCCATGTAGAAATTATTGCCACATCTGTAGAACAACAGCAACAACCAAAGACTCTACACCCAGCCGGTTTCTGATAGACTCAATAGAAGAAACTGAGGATCCAGTTGTGGTACCAGGGCAATGTGCTGAAAGATAACTATTGTTTTTAGAGTGTTTCTCTTTTGAGCTAAACATTTTAGGTTGATTCAGTAAGCAAATTCATTGGTATGAATGCTTAGATTCTAATGCCTTTACACCTATTCATTCATTACACATACCTTGCTTTTCCTCAGCCTAATGATGGTTCCCAGGAGACCTCCTACCCAGTCATCTTATAGGTCAACCCTGCTTTGGTTCAGCCGTAGAACTGCATCTATATTCATATCATTCTCTGGGTTTTCTTTGCTGTATTCTGCTGCTCCAAGCTCTTTCAGCAATCATCTTTCATTGACCAGCCATTGTATTTTAACCCACTATTTTGGAATCTATGAACTGGATACACTGCCTGTTTAAAAGAGAATATCTCACATTTCTGTTTCTTAAAAAAATCAAAATACAGCGGTCTGTTTTCGGTAGCTATGTGTCATTTTAACAATGTTTTAACAATGAGTCTGTAAGTGACTGTGGAGGCCAATTCTGGATCCACACATCCTTCCACAGTACTCTGTGTATAATATGCTGCCTGGGGCTGATGAGAGTTACAGTCCAACAATATATGGAAGGCACCACATTGACTATGCATAGATCTTAAATCTAGTGGCAGACAGCATGGTAGGGCTGCACTGCTCACCTGACCTCCCACTAGTTGCATTCACTGCTGTATAGTGGGAAGGAGGAGGCACTGATGTATCCAGCATGGTGCAAGCATATTGGCAGGTTAGTTTATTTTTGTACATTTGCATCACACAAACCCCACCCCTGCCTCACCTCTCCCTTTATCCATCCTGGTAAACAGCAGTGATCCAGCTGGATCGTAGTCAGGTGTGTGGTGCAGCTCCACCACATCTTCTACAACTGCTTAAAACTGAGAGACCTGATTTCAAATCCCTGCTTAGGCCAAAAAAAAAAAAAAAAAAGGTTACTAGAATAAGAAGAGTTTGGATTTGATATCCCGCTTTATCACTACCCGAAGGAGTCTCAAAGCGGCTAACATTCTCCTTTTCCCCTCCTCCCCCACAACAAACACTCTGTGAGGTGAGTGGGGCTGAGAGACTTCAGAGAAGTGTGACTAGCCCAAGGTCACCCAGCAGCTGCATGTGGAGGAGCGGAGACGCGAACCCAATACACCAGATTACGAGTCCACCGCTCTGAACCACTACACCACACTGGCACCACTCTAGATGTCCTTGGCCCATTTATTGCCTCTCAGCCTAGTCTATCTCTGAGAAAGAAAACAACTATGGGTGCTCTTCCTGAACTATTAGGACAAGACCAGAATAAAAATAAAATAAATTGATTAAGATTATGATAACCACAACTGTTGAAGGACTTTTATGCCTGCAAAACCTGGTGGATAATCATTTGGGGAGATACCCACAGAGAATATCGGTTGATTGGTGGTATTCTAAATCTAGTAATAAATATTATGGATATAATACTATGGAAATATTATGGATATAAACTCACCACATATTTTGGTCTGGATCCTGATTTAGTATGCTGGTAAACCACCCACCTCAGCCTGAGGTTATTGATAGGTTGCCTGATTCAGCTCATGTCAGTCTCTTTCTCTCCCACCTTCCCCCTGATTCAGTTTGGAGAATTCTCTCCTTTGTTACTGGGAATTCCCCCCACCTTTTCAGAAAAGTGGGTGATAATTGCAGCAGCCCCTCCAGTGAAAAACACCTGCCAAATCACAAGCATATAGATCCAAGGGCATTTATTCTAGGCATTTAAAGTCTGATTTTTTATTTTTAAAAATCTGTTGTTTGCTTGGAGTTGGTGGAAATTTGGTTGACATTCTGAGGGCTCAATTTCTGCCAAAGTTCAGAAAGATGCCTATAGTGGTTTTCTGCACAAGGACTGCTTTCACAATTTTGGGTAAGTAAAAAAGGAATCACTTAATTTGTCCATGTGCGTTTTGGGCAATTGGTCTGAAAACTGTGGCCACAAGAGGGGTTCCCTTGGGTAGGAAACCTGCCAAATTGCTCAGATCAGTCCAAGTACTGGACACTTTTAAAGCTTATTTTGTGCTGGGAAAACTAAGAGAGATTTACTTTCCATGTAAAATGATCACAAGCTTGATCTGTCAGTCAAGACAAAGCTGTTCCTTCACTATCTCCCCATTCTGGTGTTTGTTGTCTCTTTGGCCATCATTCTACCTGGGTGCTGTGATAAGGTTAGATTCTTTCTTTGGTTTTCAGCACATGCATCCCTGCATTTACCGGTATTTATTTTTTAAAATCTGAATTGATGAAGCACTACAAAGTGCTTCCATCTAAGGCATCTCACTTCACCTCAGGATGAGGGGATCATGTCCAAATGTGTCTGAATGTCATGCATATACTACTTTTTTAAAAAAATACTACTTTAAAAAAAAACACTTCTACAGTGGTACCTCAGGTTAAGTACTTAATTTGTTCCGTACTTTACCTGAAACTGTTCTTAACCTGAAGCACCACTTTAGCTAATGGGGCCTCCCGCTGCTGCTGTGCCGCCGCCACATGATTTCTGTTCTCATCCTGAAGCAAAGTTCTTAACCTGAAGCACTATTTCTGGGTTAGCGGAGTCTGTAACCTGAAGCGTATGTAACCTGAAGCTTCTGTAACCTGAGGTACCACTGTATTATATATTGTAAGTTGAATGAAGATGAGAGTGTCAAGGATGAGCAGTGCCGCTCTGGTTGTGAGAACATCAAGAATACCATGTCCTATGCAGCTCAAGACCAAGATACCTGAAAGATTACCTCATCCTTACAGTATATACCCAACCAATTACCATACTCTGCAGGAAAGCACATCCAGCAAGTATAATCTCATCAGATAACCCACCACACACCTCTTTATCCTGGATTTAGACACTTTAGGTGTCTATTTATGTGATTGCAAGTTGTCTTAAATTGTGTTGATACTGTGTTTTAATGTTGTAACCCACACTGGGACCTTGGGGTGAAGGGTGGGTTAATGATGATGATGTGAGTTTGGGGGGTGGGGTTAGGCAGTATGCCTGAGCCTCTTCCAATTATTGGATTCAGCAATGATTCAATTGTTTGAATAGCCAAACTAGCTTCCTGGTGAGGTAAGGTAGAGGTAAAGGGACCCCTGTCCATTAGGGGGTGGCCGACTCTGGGGTTGTGGTGCTCATCTCGCTTTAGGCTGAGGGAGCCGGCGTTTGTCCGCAGACAGTTCTTCCGGGTCATGTGGCCAGCATGACTAAGCCGCTTCTGGAGAACCAGAGCAGTGCACAGAAACGCTGTTTACCTTCGTGCCAGAGCGATACCTATTTATCTACTTGCACTTTGATGTGCTTTCGAACTGCTAGGTTGGCAGGAGCAGGGATCGAGCAACAGGAGTTCACCCCGTCGCAGGGATTTGAACCGCCAACCTTCTGATCAGCAAGCCCTAGGCTCTGTGGTTTAACCCACAGCGCCACCCGAATCCCTGGTGAGGTAATGGCCCCCTAAGTACAGGTTGTTAAGGTAACCAAAGGAAGTGGCTCTGTGCCAGAGGACAAATGGGTGCGCCCCCTTCCCTTCCCTGGCCGTTGGTGAGAAGGACAAAGGCCAGACTTGTGTGAGAGAGCTTGAAGCAGGTGGCAGGCTGAAGTCTATGAGGGAGAGCCATGCTTGATTTCTGTTGGAATCAAAGGCTGTGACTATGGGAGAAGCAACAACTTCTTGGAGTGTTAATCCTGAGTGCCCCTCCATCACAGCCTAAGTTTGTATAGATGTGTAAATGAACCATATATCCTAAAGACTCCACTGTCCCTCATTCCCAGGAAACCAAAGTCTGGGTTAGTGCCTGGAACCCCTGGTATCTCACACTGCTGTGAGAATGGGGTGAGATGCAACAATAATATTGATACTGGACATCTAAACTGGTGACATCTACCCTTTGGAATTCTCTCCTGCTACATATTAGGCAGGCACAATATTCACTGTCATTACAGTGTCTATTGAAGACTTTCTTCTTTCAACAAGCCTTTTACCTGAAAAAAATTATTTCAATGGGCTTCTGCACTGGATTTGAAATTCCTTTTATTTTTGGATTTGTTTTAATTTTTTATATGCAATTGTTTAAACTGCATGCAGTTCTTTTATTTTTGATGCTTTTATTGTGAAAGTGCTTTGAGATGCTTCATAGGAAGTGATTAATAAATGAAATAAATAACAAAAATGAAATGTGGTGAATAACAACCTTGTCATATAGGAGAAGGGGGAAGTGCAGAGACTGTGTGAGAGGCAAACAACTTCTTTCCCCATCACAGGATTTTTGTGCCTTCAAAGCAATTCTATTTAATTTCACAATTGTAGGGCCAGATGCTGAAACAGCATCTGTACCCACAAAGGTCAATGATATTGATAGTGTCTGCCTTCTCCCAGGAAGTTCATCAATGAGCAAATTCAAGTGATCTTTCTCCATCGGCCTCAGCTCAGCTTGTAACATCTTTCTCTCTCTTTTGAAAAAGGGAGATGTGTTTCTAATGAAGCTATGCACTGATGGATGGAATGGAAACAAATATATTAGAGATATATTTGGCATTATTCCTGTATCTGTTGCAACATCAAGTAAGGGGTTAATGTGAGCCAGAAACTCATTTTTTAATGCCGGTCCTGGGAAATGTGAAATAACAATGAAGATGAGGTGGCAGGTTCAGCACTGACACAAGGAAGTGTTTGCAATATTTATTTATTTTATTAAAAGTCCTAAGAATGGTCCCACATTGCAAAAAAAATACGAGGTAGCATCTAAATGTAATACACAATAAAAAATTGAAAATAAAGTTAGTGAATTGTACAATGAACATAATTTAAAATATAAAAAATTGATTTAAATCATTGGCCACAAGGAGTCTAGCAAGGAAAAAATACAAAGGTTGCAGCAAGATGCACCTCAATGGATATACACTGGTGTGGAGCCACCACCAAAAAGGTCCTTCTATGAACCTCCACACTACACACCTCATTTAACATAGGAAACACCAGGACAACTTTTTATGATGAATGCTCCTACTAACTATGGCATTTGATATGTGATGCCACCTTCACACATGTAAGTTATTGATGTTGCAGTGATCAAATGCTGAACACGCCTGTGTGGTCTGGAGATGAAACCAAAAGTTTTCATACATATTTTTTGTAAACTGCTTTGAGGGTTTTTTTGTTTTTTATTTTACAATGAGGCATTGTATAAATTTGTGAAATAAATATGTAAACACACACACACACACACACACACACACACACATGCCACATTTTCTCCAAGGAACTCAAGGTTGCATAAATTATTTTATCCTCTTTCCTTTTTTCCTTTTTGAGGTAGGCTACACTGTGAAAGACAAAGGGAGAGAAAGTGATCCAAGGTCATCCTGTGAGTTTTATGGTTAAGTGGAGATTCAAAAGCAGGTCTTCCCAGGCCTAGCCTGACATTAATTGTCACACCATGCTGGTTCTCAAGTCACATCAACGCTATGCATTCAAAGTGGGCACCATTGCCATTCGAAGAGAACAAGGGAGATGTTCACGGTGAGTTCTGACACCTCCTTTTCTAGAAAACTAGGACTGCTCAGCACCATTAACAAACTACAGTCCTTGGGATTCTTAGGCGGGAGATGTGACTCTTAATGTGTTATGGAAGTACTTTATGGTATGGATGTGACCTCAGCATGAACCCAGGCCTCTCATAATGCTCAGCAGGTTAATCAACCACAGTATCCTCTCAACATTCATCTCCAGTTCTTAAAGTGCATTGAACTGTTGCATGTAGGTTCAGCAGTTTGGGCTCCCAAAGCCAACTGCTCTGGTACAGTAAATATATCCAACAATCACATTGTCTTGACCTTGGGATTTTTAATGTGCACATGCACCTAGCTAATCTCCAACGGTCCACATGCTGATGTTACTGACCAGAAGAAAACTCTCATTAAAGAGAGATACTCAGCATTATCTCTGAGCACTCGCCAAGAAAACTCACCAAGAATGAAGCAAGAATAACATGAGCTGGTGAGAACCCACACATCAAATGAACCCAAAGTTGGGTGTTGTTGTTGTTGTTGTTTTTTTAAAAAAGATGCACATGTATTGTAAAGTTGTAAACCACACCAAGTGCCTTGGCAAAAAAGGCGATAAACAAACAAACAAACCTGCTACCAAGAGACTATCCTCTCTGCACAAATGAAGTCCATGCAATGGACTTAAAAAATATTGTGAATGCCAGAGAATAAATCATACATCCAATTATGATTACATGCACACCTTTTAAACAAAGATAGGGAAATGAAATGGCGGCCCTTCAGAAACTGTAGGACTACAACTCCCAGCTAGCATGGGAGTGATCAGGAATGTTGGGAATTGGGGTCCAACAACATATGGAAGGCTGCAGCTTCCCCCAATGCTGTGTAAAGGCTTACTGTGGATAAAGGACTGAATTGGACCTCACTTTTTGGATTACATCTATATCGGAAAATGGCAGTTCTCCTGGGCTTATATATTCCCCAGACTAAACTGCAGTGTGGGAAAAAAGGAAGGAGATCCACGATCAAAACGGAAGAATCTCCATTTGTTTTCTTAAGCTCTTTCTCTGGATAACCAAATGATCAATTCTCACTGTGTGCAGAAGAAAATTGAGTTAAGTTTCGTAATTTGCTGGTGCTGCTAGAGCTGTGGGTTTTGCTTCATTTTTTTAAGTGGATGAGGAATCCTTGATTTGGATCATCCTGTTAAATTCTTGTGGGTTGGGTTTTTGTGGGTTTTTTTGTATTTGCATTATGTTAAAACACAGTTTGTCAGACAATGGAGACTTCTGAAAAGATAACTACTCTTGATATTTTTTGCCTATTAGCTTTCGCTCTTTCCTTATAATTCTGAGTCTGGCAATGGCAAGTTCACCGACTCCAGATTTGAAACTTGATTTCCTTGGCATCACAGCATTAGCATTCAGCTGTGGGATGTAACATAATAGTATTATAAGCAACCTTCCATACTGTTGTCATGGATGCAACACAACCCAATATTGATAGCAATATAACACCAGAACATTATGAAATCTCATTTTTATCTACCAATTTTAATTTAATTACAGTGGAAATTCTTTTCAAATATCAAATGTGCATTTATTTTTTCTCACCTACCCCCATTTAAAGGCATTTATTCCATTAGCATTATGTAGCAGAATTCTCTTTGTCCAATGTTCCTTTTCTTTGTAGTCGAAATATATGTCAGTGTTAGTTTTGGAGACTATTTGAAATAAGCTTCCATAAAACGTATTTGTTTCTGAGTCAGGGTGGTGTTATTTATTTATTTATTTGCAAATGAATTTTAAAGAACATTTGCATTTCTGCTACAAGGGCTGCATCACACTACTTGCAAATAGGGATGGAAGGATCAATCTGTTTCCAGTTTATGACAATTTTGCATGCGTTTAGCCATAACTCTGTTCCATCCTGTTTCTACATTAATCTGGAATATTTGATTTTAGAAAGAACATCAGTACAGAAATTGGCTTTTAGTCTTTATTTTATTTTTATTTTTTTGGTACGGTATTGCATTTTCCATAACAGAACCATATAAAATTACAAAAGGTATGTTTGTCCAAGAGAAATAAATTGCTACAATTTCTGCTTTGAGGTTGTTGTTTGTTTGTTTGTTACATTCAAGCGGTACATAAATATTATTAAATAGATAATGAAGATTCATAGAGAAGCTGCGTCATCTTTTGAGTCGGTTAGGAACAAAAAAGTGAAATACACATTGAAGTATGGATTTAAAGAATCCTTAATTGCATAGTTTATCTCAAAAATGCATTTAAATACATATTTTATCTCAATGTATGCATTTTAAAATGCATTTTATCCTAAAATATGTGGTTAAACACACACACACACACACACACACACACAAACATTCTGATACTTCTTTGAGCTGAGAACTATACTGCAAAATTTGGAGAAGTGCAAAATCCAATGGATATTACATTCTATAAGGGATGGATGAATCCATCAGTTTCACTTTCTCTCCATTTCTCTTCTTCCCAAACTTAAACTTGGTTCATCCTATTGCAAAAACAAAACAAAACAGCAGCAACCCTGGAAAAAAAAAGTCTGCATGAAAATCAGTATGCGTTCTCATGCCCGTTCTCCTAATATATGTATTTTTTTAAACGTTATTTTCACTAATATACACTTTTGGTGGACTTTTTTTGGTTTGAGAACTTCATTGCAAAATTCAGAAAAGTGTGAATTTCAAAGGGGAGCTGTGTTTCAGTTTGCATCTTGGTTTGGGATGTATGAAGTTGGCATTAAAATGAATTTCTCTCCCACCCCTAATTTTTGATCTATGTATTAGTTCCAGAGATGTGAATTAGGTCAGTTTGTTTAAAACTGCAAACCAAACCAAATTTTCTTCCAACAAAATATTGCAAAAGAACTGAGAGAAAATAATTGTTTGAATAATTAAGATGCTTCCTAAACATCTCTTTAGAATGTTTCAATCTCTCTCTCTCTCTCTCTCTCTCCCTCCCTCCCTCCCTCCCTCCCTCTTCTCTTCTGCCTTTATCAGAAGATCTGATAAAAATTAAATGATGCTGTTTCCAAGATGGTAGTTATAGAGCTATAGGGAAGGAATGCTCAGAAGGGTACCATTCCCTGAAGCTACAAGAGGTTGGTACTATTCTCGAAGTTGAGGCTGTGTAGCATTAATGTGCCCAATGTGTGCATCCAGAAGATCTATCCTCTTTGCTAACACAGTTAGATCTGTTGTCATCCCTTTAGTAATTCTAAGTCTGACAGGATGTGGTTCTCAAAATTGAAAAGGGATC
Organism: Podarcis gaigeae; assembly: GCF_964106915.1. NCBI lineage: Eukaryota > Metazoa > Chordata > Lepidosauria > Squamata > Lacertidae > Podarcis > Podarcis gaigeae. The sequence goes on along the minus strand of NC_139691.1, from coordinate 29,638,665 downwards.
CAGAGCAAGCCTGCTTGAAGTGCTGTTTTAGATAGATAGTTATAGATGATAGATTAGATAGATAGATGATAGATAGATAGATAGATAGATAGATAGATAGATGGATAGATAGATAGATGGATAGAAAGATAGATAGATAGATGATAGATAGATAGATGATAGATAGATGATGATAGATAGATGATAGATAGATGATAGATAGATAGATAGATATAGATAGATGATAGATTAGATAGATGATAGATAGATATAGATATAGATAGATAGATGATAGATATAGATAGATAGATGATAGATAGATAGATAGATAGATAGATAGATGATAGATAGATAGATAGATGATAGATGATAGATAGATATAGATATATGCATGTATACAGTGGGACCACTGCTTACACAAGGGTTCAGTTTCAGGGGTCCATGTGCAAAGTCAAGAACCCATGGAACCCGACCCCCACAGGTGGAGGGTTGCATGCTAGGGTCTGGGAAGGTCACAGGAAGGCCATGAGAGCTTTCCAGGGCCCACCTGCGATCTTCCCAGACCCCAATAAGCAAGGTGGTGCCTTCCCAGAGCCTTCACACCTCCTTCCCAGAGGGAGATAAGGAAGGTGCTGCCTGCTCACCTGGCTTTGGGAAGGTGATACAAGGGCTGTGGGACTCTACCAGAACCCTCAAACTGTCTTCCTATAGCCAGGTAACTGAGACACCAGGCTTTGGGATGCAAGGGTGAGGGCTCTGGCTGTGTCTCAGATCCCTTGCCCCTCCTTCCCAAAATCCCATGCCTCACACAGCTTTGGGAAGGTGGCATGAGGACTCTGGGATGCTGTCAAAACCCCTCCCCAATCCTTTCCAAAACCCTGGTAAATGAGGAAAACCCACTGGATGTGTCAGTGGGGAAAATAAAGAAACAGAAAGCCAAGATAATTGCAAGTTGTATGTATTAAAAATGCATAAATAAAAGAGACTGAGCTATGTCTCTTCCCCTTGAAGAGAATGAAGGGCATGGCCTGAGAGGGTCATGGCCTAATGAGAGTCCCAAGGACTGTATAGAGAAGCATGAAGGGCCTGAGGTTTCCACTCCTAGGTTCCTGCTCTCTTTGCATCCTGACAGAGTTAAACATAGGAAACATAAGAAGCTGCCCTTTATGGAGTTGGACTACTAGCCCATGTTTTATGCAAGTGGGCTGTTGGTTCTCCTCCTCTCCCCCCAAAAGGACCATGTGCAGCCAAAGCCTTTTGACTTAGAACAAAATGAGGACTCAAAATGGAGTGGGAAAAACTTGCCCTCTCACTCTTGGAACACTAGAACTTGAATGCTATTCAATGTAGATGGTCGGTGGGAGATTCAGGACAAATGGAAGTATTTTTCCCCACACAGCAATTTGCTGCCACATGAATTTGCTGCCACATGATGTGTTGATGGTGACCATGGGCTTTGATAGCTCTGAAAGGGGGATTAGACAAATGCTTAATGAAATACTTTTATGAATGGTTGGTTGTCATGACGACTATATACAATCCCCATGTTGAAGGCCACTATGCCACTGAGTACCAATTGCTGGAGAAATTACAGGAGAGTGTTGTGACTTTTAAGTTTTGTTTGTTGTATTCTGTGAAGCATCTGACTGGCTTTTACTAGGTTAGAAGGACATTTGGTCTGATCCCACATGTCTCTTGTTATGTTGGGGGGGAAATCCTGTTTCCTTAAAAGGGCGGAAAGCAAAGTCTTTACCATTGACCAGTCTTTTCCAGTGTGGCACAGTGTAGATTTTATTGAGCTTCAACCCCCCATTCAACATGGCCAATAGTCAGGGTGATGGGAGTTGTGGTCCAACAATGTCTGGTGGACAGCAAGTTGGGGAAGTGTGCTATAGATGTTTTTGAATGTTGTTATGACTACATTTTAAATTGTTTTAGCCACCCTTTCATAATTGCACATTGTTTTCTGGTAACCATATTTAATTGTTTCCCCCCCCCTTTCCTCCCCCATTTTACACAGAAAAGCAGCTTTTCCTGCCTAGATTCTGTGCACACCCCTAATTAAAACTACTATGAAGGTGCCTGCATCAGTCAGCAAAACCAGGCAGAGAACATTATGGAGTGAAAATTAAAGAAGGAAAACATCAGAGAGTCTACTGTATATGCCTGCTGTTAGACACTCAAGCATGGAGAACAGGATACACTTCCATGGATGGATAGCTTTCCTTATTAAAAAAACCCAGTAGGACGCACAGTAGGGGAACATACTAAAACAAGGCTTTGTAGTAATTTCCTTGAAAGAAATTTCCCAAGATAGCAAGTTGAAAAGCTTTTAATCTTACAGCTGGCTTAAGGAGGGAGTTTTGCTGTAGGTGGTATAAAGACAGACCATTTGATTACAGCTGATCAGGTAGAGTTGGTCCAACAATCCAGACACTTTTGTTCCCCCAAGGGACTTTGAATTTCCACTAATAAAAAAAAAAAGGTTGAAAAACTTTTGTCTGAAATTTCCAGTATCTTTAAGGACATGAGAATATTTGGGGGTTGGAGGGAGATGTTCTTATTTCAGTTTTTGTTAATAAAAAAAAAAAAATCATGTTAAGCGCCAGATGAAAAATCTCTTTGCAAGATGACAGACAGCTATGGTAGTATTTGCTTCCTTTCTAGACTTTTAACTCATTCCTTGGATGACCTAGATGTTTCCGCAGGTGAACGTGAAAGACAATGTCATGTCATTTCTGCTGTCATTCCGAACTTCCGATTTCCTCCCGAATAATGGTGCTATAAATAGCACCCTCTTAGCAATGTAAGCTGCCCAATTTAACCATCCCCGTTTTGAAAAGGGGATTGAAAAGACTTCCTGTGAATATTTGCCAATTCAAAGAGAATGACTTGGATAGCGCACCCTATATTATTACCATAGACTGCCCTATATTATTACTCATATTCCTGCTCATAAACTTTGTTTGAGGACTGTTAGCCAATTCAGTCATTAGCCTTTGCCTAAATTCCAAATATGTTAAGAAAAAAAGGAAACCATGAACCAGAATTATTTGTGTTTTAGGCCACTGGTAGATTGAAACAAGCTGTATGGTGGTGGTGGCGGAACAGAATGGGAGGCTAAACAGATGGGTTTGTATCTAATGAAGTTGAAGTCACTTAGCAGTGGACTTGTCAAACTAGTGAAAAGTTTAGTGCTGCTGGAACATTATTGTGCAAAAGAACATAAAATCAAACTGGTGGTAACTTTGTTGTGGAATAGATTGCACAATTTGTTGTGCTGTGCGTTTCTGCTAGCACAACTGTTACATTGAATTCCTGTTGTGCAACATTAAGACTCACTCCTCCATTAGCTCAAGAGCCCTTGTGCTAGTGGACAAAGAATGTTGGGTACAGCCCATGATGTAGCTGAGCCTCATTTGTGCTCTTCTCTAAGCACAACTAACAGGAGTTCCTGCCTTTGGCATGTGAAATATGATAGACAGTAGAGAAAGGGACTGACAGCAGTATAGCAAGACACAGTGGGTGGGATGAAGTTCAGTTTTAGCCTGTGACTAGAACAGCTGTGGGAAAGGATATTGTAGACCAGGGAAAGGTTCAGAAAATTGAATTAAAAATAATCAAATAATTGGGGTAACTCACCTTTGACAAATGGTTCCAACATTTGGGGCTTTTTCATTTGGAAAACAGGAATATCTGCCTACAGACCCGTTTCTCAATTCTACCCCCTGCTGTGGACCCCCGAAAGGCCTTATAAGGCCCACATGGGCTGGAAGTGCCCTAGAGTGATGCTATTCCAGGGGTACTTGGGGGGTGGGATAGTTAAACTGGAAGCCACCTGGCACCAATCAGAGGACAACTGTGGTTAGGTGAGCCAACCAGAGCATTCACTGGCATGGAAGCAGTTCCAATGTCAAGGTGTCCATCAAATTTGGAGCTCTAGCCCTGATCCCTAGTTCCAGTCAGAGCTGGAAATAAAGGAGAACAGGCTTTGCTATGCCAGTATCTGATAACTCTGTAGTAAAGTGAACCTGAAGAAAAATTTGAGCAACAGAAACAGAATTGTTAAGTTATAGTGCCCTCTCTTCCCATTCTTCTCCCACCTCATTTTCTCTGACTTCCAATAGAAGTTTGCACCTCTGTTTTCTGTCACAGGTGCATGATGCTTTTAGTACAATGAGGGGAAAACCTCAGAAATAAACACAGGAAATTTGTGTTGAAGTAGACCACATTTTTTATTGTTTACAGATGTACAGATGGCCAAGGCATTGGGAATGTATCTGGTATCAAGCAGCCCACCTGCTGGTTGATGAATAAGGTGCAGTTCACTCAGAGCAGGGGATTCACTCCTGACATGGACTAGATGCTATGATCCCACTTGGGCCACCATTGGGAGATATGCTATGGCCCATCACCCCCTGCGTGGACCCCCAGAGACACCCCTCCTGGACCCCTTTAACCTGACCAGCTAAGGATCTAACCCAATGGCTTATCCACTCAAATTGTGACTGTTACTATGAGGTAGGTGAAAAACTGCAGGCCAATTCGTCTGCAGGAAAAAATTCCTCCCTGGCCCTGAATACGGCCACTAAGTCAACCATAGCAAGGTCCTGCTCACCTTCAGGCTGACCAATTACAGTCTAGGTGGGCGAGTGGTGAATCTAACAAATGAGGGCGAACTACACAAGGCTGCCCTTTTAAATACTACAAGGGCGGGCTTGGTTCAGCTTCCTCCCCTGCAACCTGATTGGCCCATTCAACCAGATCATCCCCATCAGGCTAGTACAGCCAGACAGGGAGGCATTAGACATCCCCTCCATTGTGTGGGAAGGAGTTGGCCCCTGGGACCAGGCTGTAGCCGTGCCACACCACAAAAAACAGCAAATGCCGCTCCCCTGGAGTCCCAGGTGAGAAGATATTTCTGCATTTAGAGCTGAATAGCCTATAATAGCAACACTTAATGTTTTTGCATGAAAAAAAAATGCTAATCAGCCCAATTTCTTGCTTAGGCATGAGCTCTGTTGCTATCGTATATAAATATGTTAGAAATCAGTTGGAAAGGGTTTAAATTACAGTCCCCTTGGCACAGGACTTCAGGTCATGTTTTGCCCAACACAATGAGGTACTAGTGGTGGCCTGATTCAGTTCAAGCTATGTTCATGAGACCTGAGAGTGTTTTCAGCACCTTGTAAACCTGACTAACCCAGAGCTGAGAAACACTCTCCGTGTCCTGAATATCTCATGTCGGCCACCAAGGGCTGAGAACAGGAAACAAACACGCTTTATAATGCGTTTCACATTGAAATAATTAAAGAGAATTGTTGCTGGAGGGAAACGTGTCTTTAAAAATTAACCCTGATTTTTTCACTGACACATTTCATTTACTTAGAGCGGTCCTTGGCATTTCCCTCCCCTCCCCTCCCCTCCCCTCCCCTCCCCTCCCCAATAGAACAAGCTTAACACTGGCCAAAAAAGGAAATCAGGGAGTGGGGTGCGAAAGAGAAAAGAAAACTTGGGATCAGGAGGAATAGAAAATCCATTCCTACAATTCTTACTCACTCAAGCAGTTCTTAGGAGGACTGTGCTTGTGACTTTGGATAAGAGGCTTAAATCTGAATTAAGAACACAAATTCGCAAAATAACAACTTTAAGGATTCATATCCCTTTCCTGCTGCATCCCTGGGGCCTCCTATCTTTCAAAGTGTTATGGAAGTGAGTAGAGCTGTATAGTAGATTTGACAAGGGCCTGAATCCAGGCCAGATAAGACCTTTTCAGAGGGATCTGGGCATTATTCGACTTGGGTTGAGAGAGCCCCAGATCACTATAGGTTGGGTTGAGCAGCCCAGAGACATACAGGGCTGTCGGGGGGAGAGCGTTAGGCAGGAAGAAGAGGTAGGCATGAGCAAGAAGAATGGAGAAGCTGTGAAAAGTTTCTGGGTGGCTGCATGTTTGTGGGATAAGGTAAAGGTAAAGGGACCCCTGACCATCAGGTCCAGTTGTGGCTGACTCTGGGGTTGTGGAGCTCATCTCGCTTTATTGGCCGAGGGAGCCGGCATACAGCTTCCTGGTCATGTGTCCAGCATGACTAAGCCGCTTCCGGTGAACCAGAGCAGTGCACGGAAACACCGTTTACCTTCCCACCAGAGCGGTACCTATTTATCTACTTGTACTTCGCATGCTTTAGAACTGCTAGGTTGGCAGGAGCAGGGACCGAGCAACGGGAGCTCACCCCGTTGCAGGGATTCGAACCGCCAACCTTCTGATCAGTAAGTCCTAGGTTCTGTGGTTTAACCCACAACAGCACCACCCATGTCCCATGGGAGAAGGTAGGGAGACGCATTTCCTGTCCTCCTTCCCCAAAGCAGCGCTACATAGCATCAGAATCTCCAACTTAACGGCTGGAGGATCTGAATCTGTGCATGCTGTTGCTTCATAAGAGATTTCCCTTGCATGCAGGGCATCCACTCACGAAAGAGCAGTGCCATGCAGGTTTGGATCCTCCTACTAAACAGCAGTTAAGCTGGAGGATCCAGTCTTGCACAGTGCCAGTTGCTGCTCCTTTGTAAGCGGCAATATGCAGGATCAGATTCTCTCATGGATCCAATCTTCAGTGGCACCTTACAGGATCAAATTCTCCTATATTTTAAAATGCTATTATAATGGGGTTTTTTTTGTGAGTTGGGTGTGTGTGTTTAGGCTGCATGCCTGAGCCCTTTCTAACTCCTGGATCCAGCAAGGATTCAATGGTTGGAATAGCCATGCCAGGTCCTCGGCAAGCTAATGGCCTTCTAAGTATGGGTTGTTAGGATAACAAAGGAAGTGGCTCTGTGCCAGGGGGAACCCTGAGTTTTGTGTGTGAGCTAGAAGCAGGCAGCAGGCTGAAGACTGTGAGAGGGAGACATGCCTGATTAATGCTGGAATCCAAGGCTGTGGCTATGGGAGAAGAAAGACCTTTTGGAGTATAAACACAGTGAGCCCCTCCACCCTTGTACCTCACCCCTGCTTTAAAACAATCTACTTTCCACACTGGGAAGTGGGTGGCACCCTGGGTTAAACCACTTTCCAATCAGAAGGTCAGCGGTTTGAATCCCCGCGACGGGGTGAGCTCCCATTGCTCGCTCCCTGCTCCTGCCAACCTAGCAGTTCGAAAGCACGTCAAAGTGCATATAGATAAATAGGTACCGCTCCAGCGGGAAGGTAAATGGCGTTTCCATGCGCTGCTCTGGTTTCGCCAGAAGCGGCTTAGTCATGCTGGCCACATGACCCGGAAGCTGTACGCCGGCTCCCTCGGCCAAAAAAGCGAGTCGGCCACAACTGGACCTGATGGTCAGGGGTCCCTTTACCTTTACCTTACTTTCCACACTCTTCTTATGAATTTAGAACATTCTTCACCATGCCAGAGATCTAGGAAAAGGGCTCAGTTGACTTCACAACACAACATTCCTTACCACAACCACCTTTTCATTACTTACAGGATGTTAAAATATCCGAAGTAAACATGGGTGTTTGGTGATGATTATTTTATTTCAGGATTTACACAACATGATCTTTAATTTAGTTAAACTAACAGTAGACAGTCATAGTCTCATGCAGTAATAACTTTCAAAATTCAGTCCTGCTTGTTTGATCAAAATTTGGGAAATCCAACATGGAGAAGTTTGGTCTCTCTCCCCCCACCCCACCTTTTTTATTTGATCATTCTTCTTGAACCAATAAAATATTGCAGTACGTATTTAATGAGAGAGAAACGTCTTGGGTGAAAAGCTTTTATATATGAATTCTGTCTCCTTTTATCATTTGATGTTGTTTTGGTTGTCTAGAATTCTAAAAGAAAAACATATACATTCCAGGGTGTCTGTCTGTCAATGTTGAGTTTAAATCATTTCTTTTAGTCAAAAGGCTGTTCTGTTCTAAGGAGTACATGAAAAATATTCACAGGTTGGGTGTTTTTTTTTTATAAAGAGATATAGAATATGCTATAAAAGCTGATTTCTAATTATAAGTGAGAAATTGACATATCTTCCAATTTGTATTAGGGGTGTACATTGCCCCCAAGATTGCTTTGTATTTGCACCTGTGCAATCTTTAAAATTTTGATGCTTCTTAGCCACCCTGTGCTCTTTCTCTACTTTGGTCCATAATTTGTTCTCCAATACATTCTGTGAAGCTCCAGGTTGCCCAATCACTATAATGGATAATGTAAACATGGCAATACTCTACCTCTGCTTTTGGTCAATGAAATTTACAGGCACAGAGTAACAGACCCTCCAAGTGTCTTTATTTTCCTGGGACAGTCCTGGATTTACAGAAGCTGCCCCAGTTTCTGATTTAATCCCAGAATGTCCCACTTTTCCTTAGGTCGTCCCTATTTTCATCAGAGAAATGTTGGAAGGTATGGAGGAAGCCTGCCAAATTGCAGACAAATCGGTCTGGAGGCTTTTTGTGGGGGAAGGACAAAGAACTCAGTTTCCTTCATAATCTGCATTAGTTCAAAATAACTGAGGGGTGGGGTTGGTCTCTTGCTCTTTCTTACCTGAAAATAAGAGGTGGCTGAGTAGTGTGTATTCTTGCTTATACAGTGGTATCTCAGGTTACATACACTTCAGGTTACATACGCTTCAGGTTACAGACTCTGCTAACCCAGAAATAGTGCTTCAGGTTAAGAACTTTGCTTCAGGATGAGAACAGAAATCGTACTCCGGCGGCGCGGCGGCAGCAGGAGGCCCCATTAGCTAAAGTGGTGCTTCAGGTTAAGAACAGTTTCAGGTTAAGTACGGACCTCCGGAATGAATTAAGTACTTAACCTGAAGTACCACTGTGCACTGACCATTCTAGTGCTAGGCCTTCATACCTCTGATAGGGCTTACAATGTGAGGCTGTCTAGAACACCATACCGCCCAACTTTTTGGGACAGGGAAGCGGGACGTCCATGCAGTCTTTCTGCCCCCACCCCCTTACAACACATGCTCTTTATCCCACCCCCTGCCTGACCTGTGTGCTCTTTTTACCACCACCCATCCTCCCGATCCATGCATTCTTTCTCTCATCCCACACCTGATCCCCACACTCTTTCCCCCACCTACCCTGCCCAATCCATACACTCTTTTTAGCACCACCTCTCCCCCAATCCACACACTCTTTCTCTCACCCACCCCCAAAACTGCTATCAACTCTGGGAGAAAGCTAGGTGACAACATTTCTTCCTGCCATGCCAGTTTTCTATACACAAGGCATTTATTTGGAAAGTGCATTCTGTCATGTAAGTGCATCTGCCGCTTTAAGTGGTAGGTCAGTGGTGGAGTGCATATTCTTTATGCTGAACATCTCGAGTTCAATCTTTGGTACCTCCAGGTAGCTCTGGGAAGGGCCCCCATCTGAAAACATGGAGAGTCACTGCTAGTCAGTGTAGGCAACACTGAACTAGATAGAAGAACAATCTAACTCAGTATAAGGCAGCTTCATATGTTCACCCTACATCAGGGAAAGGACCACAGCTGAGTGACCATGCACAGTTTGCAAGCAGAAGGTCTCAGGTTCAATTCCTAGCATTGGCTCTAGATGAGGTAGGAAAAGGTTCATCTAAAACTCCAAAGAGCTGCTACCTGACATGTAGATAATTCTGAGCTAGAAGGACCAATAGTCTGAACTGGTATAATAAAGTTCCTTATGTCTCCTGAAATAGATTTACTACCTCTTCTTCCAACAAGACTTAAAAGAAATATACAATTGGACGAGCTCAATTGTAGCTGCGCCTCAGCCTTTTTTGACCTCAGGAGCCTATTTGAACAATTCAAACCAAAACCAAATGCATCAGAAATAGCCTGATTTTCTGCAGCAATTGTTCCAAAGCTGCTGCTATTGTTGGCTCATGCTATATTTTTAGTTATTTCTTTCTTTTTTTCTTTCTCTTTTGCTTTCTGTGCTGTGTATTATTTTCCACTCAAATAGCATGATACAACATTTCTTTAACCAGAATGTTAAATGTCAAGGAAAAAGGCAATTAATCTACTATATGCATATATTAGTATGGGGGGAAATCCTTGGATAACATGCAATTTTATTTGTTTAATATATAGGGGGGTTTTTTTTTCTCTTTTCTTTTTTGGCAGAAGGAATTCCTGGAGGGAAATGGTTAATCTATTTTTAACTAAAGCTTACTTTTGTAATCTATCCAGTGCTTAGAGTTCTGTCATTGATCTATGATTTATGTGTTTTAAACCACCTCTTGGCTGCAACATTGGTTTCTATCCAGGATGCTGAGCTGAATACTAATTGCGAGATCAAATTTATGCTGTTGGGCTAAGCAGCTGACGGGAGTTCTCTTTGCAGGGCTCCCATAAAGCATGCCATGGCGCTGGAACCTCAGTGAAATACTTTTTGGGGAGGGGCAGAAATACTGCAAATGTTTGCTGGGGGGGGGTGCAGGAGAGAAGGGAAGTGTGTCCTTTTCAAAGGGGTATTTTTAAAAAAACCCAGAAAAAACAAGGCTTGCTGAGGATGTGCTGGATTTTGGCTCAATGCATTGCAGAGATGCACTGGCAAGAGAGTGCAACACATTGATATGAGCCAAAGATTCAATTGGTTGCTCTGAATCAATATGGGAAGGTCAGACCTTCTTACCTCTCTGCATCCCTTTGTGTGAACAGCAGAAGCCCCCACCTATCCCTTTAGAGTGCTCAGATTATCGGGGAGAGGAGGGGGCTTAATGATACACACAAACCCCGCCCTCTGACTACTCCAAATTGCAGCCAAATCATACTCCTAGTAGCCTTTTAAAATCGTATCTAGGAGGGGAATCACCACAGAAAGTAAGAGGCCCCAGCTTCCCCTCTGCCCCCCTATAAACTTTGAGCACAGAGTGTTGCCCAATACTCCTACCCAGGGCCAGCTCTAGAGTGAGGCAGCTGCCTCAGGTGGCAGATGGTGAGGTTCGGGGAAGGAACACAGTTGTGAGTGCCATGTGCTGTGTGCTGTACCCTATACACTAGCCTGCTGCCCTCCAGTGCAGTGGAATACACTGGCCTTTCACCAGTATTGGAGTAAGATTCCATTGCCATTCCAATCAGCTTCTATGTCTTCCTTTGGGAGAGGGTGCTGTCTTATCCTTTGCCTCAGGCAGCAAAATGTCTTGAGCTGGCCCTGGCCCTACCTCAGGCACATCCTTGCTTTTGATACTGATTCAGCTGCCCTTTACCAGCTGACAAGCAGTGCCTTCCAAGTCTCTGTAGCACACAGCCTTCCACCCCTTGACTATACCCTATGGATTCCCCCTCCCATTCCCATCTGCTTACAATGTGTGATTAATAATAATAATAATAATATATAATCTGTTGCTCTCCAGATATTGCTGGACTGCAGCTCCCACCACCCCTGACTATTGGCCATGCTGTCTAGAAATGATGGGAACTGGAGTTCAGCAACATCTGCAGGATTACAGATTCCACACCACTAATGAATATAAACAGGTATATTTAGCAACCAGGAATCTTTCTGGCTTGCAGTAACGATCAGACGAGTCATCTACCATAGGCCAATGACACAAGTGAACAAATACACAGGACAGGGAATATTTTCTCCTGTTTTGTATTATGCGACTTTATTTTGACACATGTCGAGCAGGCAATGTGATTTATGAAGACTTCATAGTATACTAGTGAACGCGCTGTAGTGTGTTTTATTAAGTGTAATAAAGTCTTAGTAACATGAACATCATCTGTGCTCTGTCTCTCTTTGCTTTGTCTCTCTGCTCCCCCTCCCTGAACATCAAAGCAAGCAGGGATTACTGTTTCCCCCATCAGCAGTGTAATTCTTAACAGCTTTGCACAGATCCTCTGTGTGTGTGTGTGTGTGTTTGTGTGCGTGCTCGCGCATGTGTGCGTGCATGCATGCATTTAAAATAGAGAGAGAGCGCACAAGCAGAATAATACGAGTATAAATGGCAGCCTCCACTCCCAACCATAGCAAAAATTCAGCATGTGTGAATGCTCCTTGATGGCCATTCCCTCCTTTCTTTGGTTACATCCATATTGAAAAGCACAATGTAAATAATATGTCTCCCCTAAAGAATCCTGGGACATGTATTTAATTTAAGGGTGCTGGCAATTGTAGCTCTGTGAGGGGTAAGCTGCAGTTCCCAGCTGTCCTGGCCCACCCATGAGGTGGAGTGAAGCAGCAGCAGCATCAGGTGGCGGAAGCCCTCATGCTGGTGTCCCCTTGGTGCCTTGCTGCCTCCAGCAGTGGTGGCTGCAGGGTGAGCTGGGTGGTGTGGCAGCAGCAGCAGGGTGGAGCAGCACTTCCCATTTCGCCTCAAGCAGCAAAATTTGACGCACTGGCCCTGGTTCTCAGAATTTCTTGGGAAAAGCCATGTGCTTTAAATATGTTCTTCAATGCCCAATGTGAGTATGAGCTCTACCACTGGAGGTAGAGCAAAGGTTGCAGGGCCATTCGCTGGGGATGCCGAAGCTGCCTTCTCCACTGCAAATCCTGCATTAAGCAGAGGGCTTGCACTATATGAGTTACAAGGCCCCTTCAAGTTTTATGATTCTGTTCTTTCTTCTGTGTCTCCTGACCCCTCTTTCAGTTCTCTTTCCCACTATCAAAACTTAGATTGTAAGCTTCTTTGTAGCTGCATAGGGACACAGGTGGAGCTGTGGGTTAAACCACAGAGCCTAGGACTTGCTGATCAGAAGGTCAGCGGTTTGAATCCCCGTGACGGGGTGAGCTCCCGTTGCTCGCTCCCTGCTCCTGCTAACCTAACAGTTCGAAAGCATGTCAAAGTGCAAGTAGATAAATAGGTACCACTCCAGCGAGAAGGTAAATGGCATTTCTGTGCGCTGCTCTGGTTCACCAGAAGTGGCTTAGTCATGCTGGCCACATGACCCGGAAGCTGTATGCCGGCTCCCTCAGCCAATAAAGCAAGATGAGCATCGCAACCCCAGAGTCGGCCACGACTGGACCTATTGGTCAGCGGTCCCTTTACCTTTTATGTAGCTGTATAGATATAGTTAGATATGGATTGTGCTAAATAGCTGACTCATGGTATCCATGGTAATGAAGCCACAATAATTGAATGGAACCTCCAGTTTCAGAGGCAGTAGGCCACTGAATAGTGGGCTATTGCCTTCATGTCCTGCTTGCAGGCTTCCCAGAGGCAAGGAGAAACAGGATGCTAGACTTGATAGAACTTTGGTCTGGGTCAGTAGGAAAGTTCTGATCTTCTAATTAAGGATAAAACTAGTTAATAAGTGACCAGTCTGCTGTCACCAATCAGCTTTTCATCCCTGCACCCCCTGGTAACACCTTGTTGAAGCAGATGAGTGGTGTGATACCATCATGTTCAATGAACCCTTGCCATGTAGTTGGCTGCTGCACATGGCAAAACCCTGACTGTTATAATGCCACAAGAGGGTCCTTCATGGGTCCTTGAAGCATGTGGAGTGCTCCCTCTTCAGCACCTCAGTTACTTAGCGATGGGTAGACTTGTACATTTCTCTCAGTTTCCTCATTTTCCCAGTCTTAAGTACAGCTCTTTCTTTTAAGCCTGTGAAAGTTCATCAGTCTTTTACTGCAAATTTATCCTAATAATAATATACACACCTGTAAGCAATTTTGCCTAATATACACATTTTTTGCAGAGCAATGTTCCTTAATGGAATGCATTCTTGTATGTCATTTTCACCAGCCCATGCATTTTTATGCACACTTTACCCTAGCATGTGCCTTTTTGTTCATACTACTTTGCTGAAAAGCTGCATTGCAAAATTTGGAGAAGCGGGAATTTTACAGGATGTTTGTGTTTCATTTTTCATATTGTTTCAGAAAGTGAGGATTAGGCAGACTCACCATTATATCCCATCCATAGTCACTCCATGCCATTCACTTTCCCACCATGCCCACTATCAGTCAGAATTCTGTGACTTGAGAGCAAACCTCAAGCCCCCTCCTCTCCTCCAACACTGCTGATATTTTGGCTCCATAAGCGACAGCACTCACTGCCTGAACTTCAGAAATAAAGAGAATGATATCCCAGCTCCAACTTGGAGATACGGGTGCAGATGGTGACAACTGGGTGTTGCAGGTGAGGCAAAAGATGAACAGTCACTCTGTAATAACAAAGATGCATTGCATGTAGAAGATCCTAGATCCAGTTCTTGGTTTCTCTAACTTCAAAAAGCACCATGTAGTAGTTGCTTATGAAAGACTTCTGTCTATAGTCCTGGAGACATATTGTCCCCAAAATAGTCTGACCTGATATGAGGCAGCTCCTGCCATTCCTGTGTCTTCTTTGCCTTTCACTAACCAATTCTGGGCTGAATCTTCCACACTGATCAGCCTGAGCTTCCCCAGGGATACAGCCACATGGAAGAAACAAATTGGACCCAGGGCATCCTTGGTTACAGCTGCTGCTTCCCAGTAGCAATTTGGGGGACTGTTGTGGCTCGTTTTTCAGCTTGTTGCACTTGCACAAAGGATATTTGCATTTTTCCAGTCAGTCAGTCAGTCCGTCAGTCCGTCCATCCGTCCGTCCGTCCGTCTGGCTGGCTGTTGCAGAGTAGAACAACATTATAACAATTGTAACAGCACATTCTATGTGGACTACTTCTTCTCTACCATGGAGCAGCTAGTTTAGCAAATTTGGCATGCTGAAACGATATCAATATAAACAGTTGTGAAGGGTTCCCAGCCCTCCTGCAAGATGGTCTCATCCCTAATAGGCAGGGTGGGTTCCAGGTGTGAGGGGACCCTAGGCAATGAGCCCTCTGGTGTATCTCCTCCTCCTCCACTGGTGAGTCCTGGTGATCAGTGTTCGAAAGAGCATTAAGCTTTGGGGTCTAGTTGCTATTACAGAATGCCCCTGGATGCAGTACATTGTGGGAAATTAAAAAGGCAGCTACACTCAGGCACCTGTGTCTCTGATCAGTGCACCAGAAAAAAAGTGCAATGGGGAACCCTAGGTAGGTATTAATGGTGGGTCTTTCTGAGGAACTGCTCAAGGGTACCAGTCTCTAGTGCTGGCCATGTTTATAGGATTCACTGCCACTGAACTGGTGCAAGCTATTTTTTGGTCATATTCTTATGTTTTGGATAAAGGCTGCTGCTCTATGTTCAGAATGCAGTTGAGTGCTGAATTGAGACTTGATCTGCTCTTGCACAATGCCAACTGTGAAAGGCTAGCATATTTCGTCTGAAGTCAGCAGGCTATCAAGTCTCGACTGCGGGAGGCTTTGCAGTGCAGAACTCACTTCCCTCTGTTGTAGGCCTTATTTAATCTATCCCCAGTGTATTCTTTGCTTTAAAAGGGGAAGTCTTCTGGTTTCATGCAAGGGTCTTTTGCTTGTGTGTGTACATCCATGTCTGTGTGTGTATGTTCGTGTGCATGATTCTTACTCTATTCCCCAACCCCTCCACAAGCCAACTAGTGGGTGCCTGTGGGTATGAGTATGTGAGTGAGGCAAAGGGACCCAATCCATCTACTTCATCCATTTAATCACCTATGTGCTTTATTGCTTGCAATGCATACTATAGCTCAGATGATGGGGGGAATTAAACCCATAAGGTGGACCCTCTGATTAACCTTCATTATAGTCACATTATAATCCCCAAGGATTCTAATACAATAGCTAAGGATTTAGAATCCTAAGTAAGGGAGTCGGGGCCCTGTAACTTGAACACTGGGTTCATTTATGTTCATGTATGTGATTGGCATGCATGTTACTTGTGTGAGCGCACACACGGCATGGTTCTTTCCCTCAGAGAAGCCTCTTGTGAAGAAGCACCCTGCAGAATTGACCCGCCCCCTCCTCTAGGGAAGGAGACACACATGTTTAATTAGGATCCTCCCTAATTAAACATTAGCCCCACCCCAAATTAATTTGGAACTAGTTCTGAGGTGTGGTGGGTGACCCCCCTGGTTGGTGCAGGGTGGGTTGGCGTGATGGGGGGACTCAGCTCAGAGCCATGGGGCAAATCTGGGGGTTTGTGCGCAGCCCTGCTGGAAGACAATCAAACTGGCCCAGAAAAAGGCGGGTATGTGCAGATGTCAGCACACAGTATAACACTTTGGATGATGATTTCATGGAGTTCCCAGGTCACAGTCCAATTCATATTTACTATGCTACTGCAAAGTGGCTGAAAATGAGTCTGAGCAATAAGGTTTTAAATATTAACACAGAAGCTGACGCTCCATCAGGTCAGGCATTGTGCAGCAAAGTTCCATCAAGTCAGAATTTGCTTTAAAGAGACATACGGTGTCCTTCTCGCCAAAGTAATGTGACATGGAGACCCTTATCCTAATGCTATTCCTCAGCTTCCAAGTAAGTAGGAAGTGGGAATTTTATAGGATGGCTGTGTTCCAGTTAGCATATAGTTTCAGAAATTGGTAGCTTTGCCTTTGAATGCAAACTGGATTTGAATTCTCTCCTGTCCTAGTTGTAGAGAAGCTACTCCAATTCCCTTATCATTTTGGTTGCCCTTAATTTGCACCCTATCCAATTCTACAGAATTCTTTACTGTATCCTATCCTATACTTCACCGTTCACCAGTGTATCTTATTTTCATGTATGTTTAAAAATCAACAAAAATGGTTTGTTTTTTACGCACAGTGTGGGGCTTGTATTCGAAGGGTGAAAGTGCTTGATTAGGATCAGGCCGTCTGAAGGGTCATGCAAAAAATGAAACACTAATAAAAAAACACCCCAAAAACCCCACCAGTCATCTGACAAATGGTTTACTGCTGTAACTGATATGGTGATTTTGTCTAATCTTATATATCTGACATGAGTTTTCTTGCCTTAGCAAAGAAATAATTTGCTCTTTCAACAGTCCTGTTTATCATGAATTAAGAAAAGAAAGAGGGGGAAGAAAAGGAAACAAGAAAAAAAGATGAAATTTAATATTTATTGCTACACTTTGCTTCCCTTTGGGAAATTTCAGAGAAAATGATCTCCCCTTTATTTTTGTCTATTTACTGAAGGCTGCTTCATATGGGACATTTTCCATACTATGAGAAAAAAATAGCACATGTGATTCCATTATAAGATATGAACCATTTTATTTGGATAACTATTTCTATGGTAGTTGCTTCCTTTGGAGGATTTTGGTCAGCTTTTTATTTTATGACCCTGTTTTAATATAGCTTGCTTTTCTCTCCACACTGCGTATGAGCATCTAAAACTTTACAGGGTTGCAGATCCCGACAAATGTAGTTCTACATTTGTTCGTATATTGGTAAAGGGGACTGGAGCACATAATTATATTGTTAAGAGCTGGAAGGGTCATCCAGCCCAGCCTCCTGCAATGAGGGAATCTGAGCTAAAGCATCCATGATAGGTGGCCATCCAACCTCTGCTTAAAAATCCCCATTGAAGGAGCAATGAGGGAGGTCTTCTAACAACTCATAGCATTCTTAACAAATTACAGTTCCCAGTCCATGAGGTGAGGTGAGGCAGCTGCCTTGGGCAGCAGAGACCCAAGAGGTGTCTGCTTGCTGAATGTTGCTGCCACTTTGCTGGCTGCTTTTGATTCTCTGTATACTTTGAGGAAGCTATGACTGTTGAAGTGGTATGGTACTATGTTAAATGTATAGCACAGATGGGGCCTGTGTTTGTATAGGATAGCAGACCTAACTGGATTAGCCAAAATGCTATGAAGGCTTTATGCTGCACAACAGCTTTCAGAAATATGAAAACCAACAGCTCAAAATTGAGGAGCCAGTCATTGTGTGTTCCATCTTAAGTGCAACCTGCACAGTATACAATTGAACCTAATATGGTTAAGTCTGGTTTCCTCCTACTTATGACTATGCCTTAAGACAGTCTTTGAGGCTCAGCATCCAGCCAGTTTCCCCTTCTTCCCCTCCCATTTCTTAACTTTGAGCCTGATGAAGAATTCTGGGAAACTCAGAAATTTGCTCACTATCTTATGCCATTTGGATGGGGGCATAATAACAGTATTGCTCAAGTGTGGCTTTTGGAATTTATCTGATGCAAAAAGCTTCATTCATTTCTTGGTTTAAGCTGGTATATATTGCAGAGCCACAACCTGGCCTCTTGAATGGTGAAAGGATAGACAGTGCGTGTAGGAAGAACATTAGCAAAGTAATGATTTCTTTTTCTCCTTACTAGGTAACTAGCTCTGAGGAACAGGCAAGGAAAGCCCAAGGAAGTTTGCTGTTCAATAAAGGATGCTGGGTTGCTTGGCAACCAATCGTTGGCCCAATGGTGCAACCAGCCAGCCAGGCATTCCAAACTGGCTGCTTCCATCGTCTTACGTCCTAACACAGGTGTTTCTCCTCGGCTGATTTTACTGCCTTTTTGTAACCCCTGGGGTCATGCATCCAGAAAGTCCTGGGCAGGAATTACAGCTATATATAACTCCAAACTTTTGCCCCCTTTCCTAGAATGACTATTACGGTATTTTGTCCACAAAGTGGAATGGTCTTTTGTATATTGAAAATGTGATTCTCTTTCCCGGTTACACGTGAATGCCCTTATTCCACCCAGGTTTGTCAGCAAGAACAAATATAAAACATATAAGGATGCTGAAAGTGTATTTTCGAGTTCAGGTGGAGCTCACTTCAACGCTTGGAAGTTTGTTGTGATGAGCATCACAAATGAATACCATATTGGACTAAGTAAAAACAACATGCCCAGTGTAGATGAGAAGACAGGGCAGGTTATTTGCCCTGGTCAGAAGTACTTCTGAAGAGCATTCACGTATTTTTCACATTTTCTTTCTCTTTCTCCAATGAGTTGAGGACAATGAGCATGGGGTTGTTTACATTTTTATCCTCACAGCAGCCCTGTGAAGTAAATGTATATGCTGCAAACTGCATTTTTCTGGATGATATTATATGGTTTTATTATTATATCATATGCCACTCTGGCTACTTTTAGTAGACGAGTGGAATATTACACATGAGGAACATGTGTTTTTAATTATCTTTTTAATCTTTCTAAATATCTGTTTTTGACCTTCTTTTATTTATGCTTCCAGTGTTGGTTGTAAATTGCTTAGAGGGCTTATGACAATCAATTGAGATATACATTTTGTATTATTATTATTATTATTATTATTATTATTATTATTATTAAGATGTGATTGTGGCAGACTCCAAATGCAATAATCATTCTGCCAGTGGGAACCCCTTTCCTAATATAGCAAGTCCACTACGTGGCTTGGAGTGACAAAAGTGTTGCAGTATTGACCTATTGTACCGTATATTTTTTCTACTTTTACGAGACCTGCACCTATTTTTCTGCTTGCACAATTAAAATAGCTTGAGCAACAATACCAGCCTACTCCAGTTCTTGTGCTGATGCTACATTGGATCTCACGCATCATCATTATTATTAAGCTGAGAGAGAGCACCATGACACAATGGAGGTGGCTCCATTGCAGGTACTTGCCATCTTTTTTTTTATTTCCAATATGCATTTGCTCTTTTCCCAAGAACCTCAAGATGATGTATACAGAGAGTTTCCTTCCCCTTTCTTATCCTCAGAAAACTCTGTGAGGTAGGGGCTATGGCTAGCCAAAGGACATTGAGACAAAACTGCAGCTGAGATGTCAAATGAAATTTTGGCTGTCGTACCAAAACATGGCAAGGATTCAAAAAAAACAAAACACCAAAACACCAAACCAAACATTTAATGCCAATTTTAAAAATTTAACTTGAAGGGGCATTTAAAAATAAAACCTAAATATTAATTCAGGGTGATAAAAAGTAGCTTGTATGTCCAGGAATTTATAAGCATGTTGTCCACTGAAAACAACCCATAACAACCTCTAAATTCTAAAGAAGAATTCTTTAGAAGAAACAATGGTACAAAATTCAAAGTTCTGTGCAATGGAAGGGCCTTTTCAGTTGCGGCTCTTAAAATGTGGAACTCCCTCCCTTCTGAGGTGTATCTTGTCCATCTCTTTATAGTTTCAGCAAATGTTTAGAGGTGGAGAGACCTGATTCTACAAATGGACTACTGGCTGCTCCTATTAATAATAATTGCTATTTAATGATTGGTACAAGCTGTTGTTTTTGAGGACTGGGTTACTTTCTGTGCTTTTATTTGATTATCCTGTAAACTGTGGTTTGTGGAAAGGGTGGTATATACACCATCTTAATAAGAAATAAAGACCCTATAAAACCAGACACTCCTTGCAGTATTTTCCCTTCCAATTGGCTCTGGCTCTGATTTGCACCTTTCTGCGTCATCAAAAGCAGCAGCATTTACAGAGCAGAGAAAGAGAGAGAGAGATGGGCTTCCATGGGCAAATTTGTTTAAACTCTGGAACTCTTGTGGGGTTCCAATGGTATGATGTGCAAGAGACCACCAGACAGGAAACAATGTTTCAGAATGAGAAGCCTGATGACGGGGGGGGGGGGAGAGCCCTCTTTCTGCCTTTCTCAGTGGTTATGCCAGAGTAGTTTAAATGAGCGAGTGATGAGTGCATTTGTTTTTAGAAACTTGAGGCCAGCTTTGGCAAACAGCTTATTCTAGTTGCTAGACGTTGTTCCTCTCAGCACTGATGATACCAATATGTGAGCAATTGGAGTCATCTCTCCCTCTCTCAGGACAAAAGGTATTTAGGTTTCCTGCTGACTTTTCAGCAACTTCAGAAGCAATTATCTAAAATACTTGGGACTAGCACATGTCAATCCCAGCATGTGGTGTTGCTTAATACAAAGCAGCCCATGCATTTCATTGAAATACATAGGACTTAACATGTATTGGATGCAAGACTGCTTTTTTCACACCCCTCCCAGCCACAAAAAAAAAAGAGAAATTGGGGAGCTGGAGTGATCCACCTGAAGTGAAGGTCTCATTGCTCCCCCAGCTTCTCAAAACAATGGGTCACTGGCCCTTATGCAGAAAGATACAGGGAAGGAAAGGTGTGGGGAGCTCAGTGCATCATGTTGTGGTGGAGTCAACCACACCAAAGCTCCCTTCCCTTTGTGTCTCCCCACTCCCTTTGGTAAACACCAGTGACCAGCTGCATTGGAATGTTGGGAGAGTAATTGTGCCCCATCTGCCCCACCTCACTGACTGCTACGGATGACACCTCTAAGTAGGGTTGGGAAAGCCTTTCCATTAAGCTGCCTCATTGGAAGAACTGGGAAGAGCTCTGGCTCACTCCATCGGAGTCTTCAAAGCATTCTAAAACCCTTCAGCATAATAACATGGTACAGGCTTGGTGGGAGGGAATTTCATAAGTGCAGAGTCACGACAAAAAAGGACCTCATTCTCATGACCACCCACCTGACTCACATACAGCTTTTTGCAGTAGTCTAGTCTGGATATGATTAGATCAGGGATCACTGAGGCAAGGTCAACCCCCTCCAGGAAGGCACATGTACCAGCTGAAACTGGTAAAAAAGCACTTCTGGACACTGCTGGGCTTCCCCAGGACATGTATCTTAAGATAAGTGAGCTTAAAGGAGTTCATGGATGGATAATTTCTCAACCCCTCTTCCCACCTGCCACAAACCTCTCCTAAAACATATCTCACCTGTTGAAAACACTGCTGAATAATGATGGAGTATGCACAAGGGGCTGGTGCAGCAGGGGGAAGTCTGCTGAATTTTGGGTGATCCTCCCCTACCTCAGCAGCTCCTCACAGGCCATCCTACATGGTCCAGGAGGGCCTCCTGAGCATCCCAATGAAGTTTTGTTTGGGGGCATATGTGCAGATGGCTGATGTGTGAGCAAACAGAAGACTTTCCTTCTGTCAGCTTATTTAAGTTTACATTGCAGGTTCCAACCCAATGTGTGTACAGTAGGGCAAGGAATACAAAGAAAGGGAACTCCAAATCCACGCCAAATCCACAGGATAGCAGCCCCTTTATTAGAATTAAGAATGCCACAAAATTTCAACAGAGCTTTTGAGATCTTCAGAATTGTTCCTGAGGTTGTAGGTTAAGTAAAACATGTGTGTAGAGGGACCTGACTTAGTGTTAAAGCAACAAAGTCTGCACTGGTCCTAGTCTTAAAATTGAGTGTTAGAAATGGCTGATTTCTCATATTTGAGAATATAATATGCAGTGGTTGTTGGATCTGTTGCAGATAACTTCTTAAATCTGCTATCTTTCAACCACTCCACTCTTTTAAATTACACCTGTAAAACAACAAAACAAGTGTGTCAAAATGTCTTTAAAAATTAGAAGAATGATTCAGGGGAAACGTGTGTAATTTCAAAAGAAGCAACTCAGTGAAGCATTTCCTTGGATATGTTCAAATTTCTTGCAGAATCAGTGGATAACTCCTTAAGAGATGCCTTTGATTTCAAAGAGCAAAGCTATTTTCATGAGGCAGAGATGTGCATTGGTTTAGGTCTACCAGTAAAAGTCAGAGGTTGTGATGAGAATTGTTCATAACAGGTAGAAGCTGATGATTAGAATCATTCATATCGGCCTCATCAGTAAGATGACGATTGCCCCACTTATATTCCCTGGGTGCATAGTAAATCAATCACTAGCATCTCACTGTCCGCAAAAACTGTATTTTCCTTCTGTCATTTCATGGATGACATGATGTGCCAATCTTCTGTTCTCTGATGAGGGTTAGGAATGGACAGATTAGTCAATTTCCAGTCTAGCATGCCTTCATTCATAAACCCATTCCTTCCTATTTCTGCATTAATCTGTAAAAAAAAAGTGCATGAAAAAAATCGTATTTCAAAATGTGTTTTTCATTCCAACACATGTTTTCAAATGTTTTTTCTTTCAAAGTACACTTATGCAATTACTTTATACATTACTTTAAAATGCAAATTTTTATATGCATTCTGGTCCAATTTTTGTAGAGCCACAAATCGCATGGCAAAATTCAGGGACGTGCAAAAATCCAAATGATACTTGCATTTTGATCTACATGTTAGACTAGGAGTTACAGATCAGGCAAATTTGTACTAAAATTTGAAAAAACAACAACCAAACAGTTCTTCAAACACAGCTTCTTGAAGGAGAAATGAACGTATTATAGCAGTGAGAATGCCAATCTTTTTGTTTTACAGGGTCACCAAACAGGGGTCTTAAATGTAGAGATTGAGATTTTTCAAAGGGCTCCCTCTATTGACAATCACTACAATTTGCACCACACAGAAGTCAAATCTAAGCGTTAAAAAAAAAGCAACCCAAGTGTAATTGGGATAGTATTGGTCCATGTTTGTAGTTTAGCAGTGATATCCAT
Organism: Podarcis gaigeae; assembly: GCF_964106915.1. Classification (NCBI taxonomy): domain Eukaryota; kingdom Metazoa; phylum Chordata; class Lepidosauria; order Squamata; family Lacertidae; genus Podarcis; species Podarcis gaigeae. The sequence continues at coordinate 29,615,502 of NC_139691.1, read as the reverse complement.
AGACTAGATTTCCATAGATAAGCTGTATGTACAGGAAAATCATGTGACATGGCCTTCCTGAAGATGTACCATTTCAGAATGCAGGAGTGTGTGCTGGAGTCTGTGGCATATTTGAATTCATGTAAGAAATTCTACACTTGTAAGAAGGATTCAGCTAGAAAGGATTATACACTTATAAAAAGGGTTCAGCCCAGCCTTTTCTGTGATATAACGTTTCCCCAGTTACCAGCAATTATCCCCTTTGCTGGAGCCTTCTACAATCTGCTACCTTCTTTCTCTAAACTAGGGGGGGGGGGTGTGTGGTGGGAGGTCCTCTGCTGGAAAGACAGCACCCCAGCCCTTTGAGCCTTCCTTTCGAGAACTCGGCCTCCTTGCACTCTGAGAGTTTTCAGGTTATTTGACAGGTACTCCCAAAAGGTCCCACTGATTTTCAGAGCTAGCACCAGACTGCCAGTTCCTAGATGAATCTGGGCCAGTATTCTCAGGGTAATAGCCAGGTTTGGGCTAAGGTTGTATTGTACCACTTGGAGGATGGGTGAATGAATGTGGCCCTCTCGGCCTTTCTGCCCGGCCCTTGGAACCCTTCCACAAACTCTCTCCTTAGGCCATCAGCTTTGCTCGCAAGCCTCCTCAGGTGTTTCAGCCTGGCTGAAATGTGTCTTTGAACTGCAACAATGCCTCCTGCACATCAGGATGGAGAATAGGTAGGAGTGCGTAGAAACTAGCATACTGTACAAATGTAACATTTACATGTTGCTTCACCCAGTTTTGCCTCTGCCCTCACCCACCACTCACCCTTGGGATGGTTGTCCAGATGGGAATGTGTCCCTCAGGCTGAAAAGGGTTTCCCCGTTCCCAAGATTGTAGTCCATGTTTTTTCTTTTAACCACTCTTCCATTTTAACAGTCCTAGCGGCTAACCTCACAATCTCAGGTTCTGCATATGCTAGAAACTTACTCTTTCTTTTTGTAAATGAAAGCTGGGGATATAGCAATTATGCTTCATGCAGGAGCGGGGGGAGGGGGAATGTGTCCTTGCCTCTTGCCCCTATATTACTTTACGTTTATTTATTTATTCACCGCCTTTCCACACACGCTTAAGGTGTTTTACTTCAAACTGGTGAAAAATGCCAAACAAACAAAACAAAACAACATAAACATAAACAAATAGCCTACACTCTTTTCAGCAGTCAAAATACAAATTCAGAATAAGGCAGATTCATACTAAGGATGCCCATGCATGGAAATATAAAGGGTGGGGATAAAATTAAAGTACTTATGATGCAGCCCAAGGATCAGTTAACAGCTGTTCCCACCCTGCCTTAAAAAACCCCAAACCCTGGTGACCCAGCTGTTCACACCCTGCAGTTTCCAGTATGTGGTCTCCTTGGACTTCTGCAAATCCCTTCCCAATCCCTGGTATTACCCTGTGCTTCCTGGGAGAAAGTGTGGGAGAAAATTGTAATGAGTATATATATATATATATATATATATGCGTGTGCACACACATTTGTGGCAAAGGTCTCTTGCCTCATCCCCCGCACTCAAGAGTTCAGTGTTACTGTATAGGAGCAAAAACAATTCCCTCCCTCCAAAAAATATGAAAAATAAAAATAAAAATGTGATGTTCTTGTTAAAAGGACACAGCAGGGGGAAAGTAACTGCTCTAAACAGACAATGTAAAGGAGGAGAAAATAGCTCCCATGGACGCATTTGGATTGTTGATTCAGGTACCTCGAGGTAATTTGCAAGACCGTAGTTTTACAGAGTAGGAGCAGCTTTCTGGCTTCATTGCACACAGTGGGGAGGGAAACAGCAAGCCAGGCTCTTCATTTGTGCTTTTTTTAATGTTGCTTCACAACCCAAGAACCATATGGGGTATAAACGGATCACTCCCTCTGAGCAGGCTGTGGAAGGGTTGCAGGGCAGGGGCTTAGCAAGGCAGTGGGAAGCAGTGAGACAGAAGCAGGAATGAAATATGGATTGAAATCTCGCCATCGGGTGCAATATCCCTTGTAGCGGCAAGAGGTTTAATAAAATCCAAAAAAGATATTTAGGCAGCACAGTGTGTATCTGAGCAAGGTTGTAAGGAGCATACTTCCCCCGTATTTCTGTACTGAGCAGTCCTGTACTGAGCAGTATTTGGAGGTGGTCAGAGGTGACGGTGAATGGATTTGGGCTCCCCAAGTTTCAGAGCGCAGGGAATATAGTTGCTTTATACTGAATTTAGGTCACTAGTTCAGTTGACTGATATGGACTGCATCCAGACAGCACTTTATTCCATTTCCCTGACATTTCCTTATCTGATAATCTCCACATTTTATGTAATCTTTCACACAATATGAAAGCCACTTCTTGAAAACTGGCAGAATCTGGTGCTCATTTCTGTGTTACTCAGTTCCAGGAAAAAAACACAAAGCAAAACACCATTTGTAAACCCAGTTAGCCTAGAAAACTGTGGGAGTTTTGCATTGCAATTTCATGTGGAGTGGTATCCCAGCATATACATTTCTTTCCTGCCATTTAAAGTGTAGCATGGCATGGCAGTATATCAAAAGAAAAGCAACAGTTCCATGATGCAACATGTAATGGCATTGTAAAAGGAACATGAGAAAATGGGACAGAAGTACTAGCATTATAAGCAGGAAAACTAACGCAGTAATCCTTACATCTGAATGCACCCATAATGTGCTCTGGCTGGCAGGGGCCCAGAAAGTGTTTCCCTCCACATCACTCAGTATGTGATCATTTTTACCAGAGAGGCCTAGGACTGAATCTGGTGAACCTTTTGCATGTGAAGCACGTTCTCTATCATTGCACTTTGCACTCTGTCCATAGCTCTCCAACTTCACTGGGTCAGATGCCCGTGACTTTAGTTTGGTGCAGCTGATTTATGTTAAGCAAATATCAGGGCCCTGAGCCAGATTAGGACAGCGGCACGGAGGACAAGGAGCAGAAACACTAAGATATTTGAATATTAAGCAATTGGCAAATGCTTTAAAATAAGTAAACCGTTTGCCACCCACAGTCGCTATTAGAATCCCCTCCAAATTTGATTTTCACAATAGGAAGAATGTTCTCTTTGGAACCAGGGCATTAGGATTCTGATCAGAAGTGCAGCAGGGGCAAAGGGTTAAAGCTCCCTCTGTTTGTAGTTGTCCTGATTCTTCTCAACTTATCTGCTTCACACACACACACACAATCAGGAATGCAGTGCCAAACTACATGACCTATGTTACCTCCTGTTGACCCTCAATGCCGCTTGAGGACAGAGTCTTAGAGACTTACCGTATTTTCTGTAGGACACACCAGACCATAGGACGCACCTTGTTTTAGAGGGGGAGAACAAGAAAAAAAAATTCTCTCCCTCTCTGTGCAGCGCCCCTTCAGCGGAGCGGCAGGAGAAGCGGAGCCCCTTCCATTTCTCCTCCCGCTTCACTGAAGGGGTGCTGTGCAGAGAGGGAAAGCTGTGCAGCACCTCTCCAGCGAAGCAAAGCCAGGAGAGCAAGAGGGATCCCTCTTGCTCTCCTGGCTTTAGTGAAAGGAACCTGAAGCCTCCGGAGGACAGCGGGAGTGCTCCCACTGCGCTTCGGAGGCTTCGTGTTGCTATCGCTGAAGCCATGGAGCCTGCATGCGCTCCATAAGATGCACCCACATTTCCCCTTAATTTTTGGAGGGGGAAAAGTGCATCTTATAGAGCGAAAAATACAGTATGTCCTTCCTTCAACTCCCTATAAAGGCAATTATATATACTGGAGTCCCTTCAGACTGGTTTCTCAGAGCCACCTTCCAAACTTCAAACTCTGTCAGGAGACAGACCATAAGTTTCCCTCCCCAAAGAAAAGCCCTCCTGAATTAAGCCAATTGTGCAGGGATGGGGAACTCATTGTTATCATAAAGCACCAATGCAGCAGCAAGCAAAGGCTCTAGCAGCTCAGTCAGCTGCTTGTGGCTGGAAAGCCAGACAGGATGTTTGTGACTGTTGCCATGGGAACAAAGGGGCAGTCCATTCTGTACTGAGCACCGGATGTTAGCTCAGTGTGTGTGTCATATGACCCGTACTGGAAGTACATGGGTGGAGTTTATTCTTACTGCTGTTGAGTGCAGACATGTTTCTCTGTATTGATGTAAGAGACAGAAACAAAGAATGTAAATAGATTTCTGTCTGCTTCTTTCCCCTCCCTGGGGGACACCAAAGGGGAGAGAGAAGGAATGGTGTGTTCTTCTCACACATCTGGGAAGAATCGCCGAGACCTCGCCTGCTTATCTGCCGGGAGTAGCAGCGGGGTGGTCGCCAAGGAATATCTGCCAGTGCCTATGCTGTGGCACATTCCTCTGACCCAGGCAGAATTCCAACACTCATGTTGGGGCAAATGACACTCTCCTGGCAGTCACCTGATGCTATATGACATTAAGCATGGAGATATGTTATCTCTCATCTAAGTACTATGTAAAAAGGTCAAGGTAAAGGACCCCTGACAGTTAAATCCAGTCACGAACGACTCTGGGGTTGCGGTGCTCATCTCGCTTTACTGGCTAATGTTTGTCCGCAGACAGTTTTTCCAGGTCATGTGGCCAGCATGACTAAGCCACTTCTGGCGAACCAGAGCAGTGCACAGAAATGCCATTTACCTTCCCGCTGGAGCGGTACCTATTTATCTACTTAAACTTTTGACATGCTTTCAAACTGCTAGGTTGGCAGGAGCTGGGACTGAGCAACGGGAGCTCACCCCGTCATGGGGATTCGAACTGCTGACCTTCTGATCGGCAAGCCCAAGGCTCAGTGGTTTATATTACAGCGCCACCTGCATCCCACACAGGCACCATGTAGTCAGTCTCTTTACTCTTGATCTTGGCAGTATGCAGAGCCAGCCGACCCATGAGGTGGGGCAAAGCAGCTGCCTCAGGTGTCAGAAACACAGGAGGCAGTGACCTACTTGACCAGTGGCTTCTGCTGCCAGCAGAACACCTTGTCTTGCTGAGTTTTGGCAAAAGGGAGACTTGGCAAAAGGGAGAAGCCAATCACCACCCCTGCAGAGAAAATAAGCACCTAGGTCTTGTAGAATGGTCCCCTTCATTGAGTTTTGAGGGGGCATTGCAGTGATGTCAGTGGTGCAACAGACAGGGGTGGAGCATAGTTGGAGGTGGCCAGGAGGTGACACATTCCCATTTTGCCACAGATGGCAAAATAGAATGGGCATCCCCTGGCACTAAGCACCACAGCGATAAGATCAAGAAAATGCCTCTCTCTCTTTGTTTTTTAAAAAGCAGGCTGTGATACCACATTGCTAAGATCAAATATAAACCTCTGCCTTTTCTTTGACAGTAGATTACAGTGCTAAGGTTGGATAGAAGCTTCTGCCTGTTCCCACTTTGACATTTGAATCCTTTGATGTCAAGTAATTGAGAGTTGGGTGGTCCCACCCACCTGTCAGAAGTGGGCCAGTTCTAGATGCGGCCCTTAGGATTAAAAAGGTTCCCTACTGCTGCGATAGTCCATTTAGTCCAGCATCCTGTTCCTCCAAGTGGTCAACCAACTGCTCCCTCAGAGACCCACAATCAGAGCTTGAAGGCAACAGCTCTTTCCCTCTGTTGGATCCTAGCAACTGAGACTCAAAAGGCATGTAGCCTCTGAACCTGGAGGTTGCAGATAGACTATTGACGAGCCATTGATAGTCTTTTTGTCCACAAGTTTGTCTAATCCCCTTTTAAATGCATCTCAGCTCATTTCAAACACCACACCTTTGGATCCTTTGGAAGAAGGATCACTGTTTTTGCATGTGTACAACTGTCACCCTGCTTTCACCTGGTGGTCAAGACCTTTTTGTGCTGTTTCCCAAGCCTGCAAAGCTATTTGATTGGAGATGACAGTGAGACAAAATAAATAAATGTGCACACCATAGGAAGGGAAGTTTCTCTCAACCAAAAGGCCTTATCTTAAAAAAAAAAAACAGTCTGACTCCAGCCGGTATCTCTCTGGGCACTTCTAGATGGCAGATGATTGTGGACTCAGCGCTGCTCAAGCATGTCTGTTTTGTACAGTGTCCACACAATGTCACCTGTATTAAAATCCTGCTCTTTATTTTGCCCCCTCCCTATTCAATCCATATTTACAATATTTACTATTTTTACTACTATTTTTACTTATTTTTCTCTCTGCAGAAATTGTAAATCTTGATTAAATGAGAATTTATCCATGCCTGGATAGCTCAGTTGGTTAGAGCATGGTGCTTATAATGCCAAGCTTGCAGGTTTGATCCCTGTATGGGATATTCCTGCATTGCAGGGGGTTGGACTACATGATCCTCAGGGTGCCTTGGCTCATTTTGGGAGGCTAAGACAGAACAGGGAACTTCTTATACTGTCCATCCCACTGCCCACCCACCATCCTGATTATGCTGGTGGAGGTGGTCTCTGGTGTGGTGCTGGATAATTCTTTTATTATTATTATTTACACCAATTAAGGATACTGTTGGAAATGGGAAGGAGATGCTGTAGCTTCTTCCCCACTCCAGCAACTGGTTGGTGACTGGGAGATTCAATCCTGCTGGAGTCTGTTTCTTCAGCACATTCCCCGTGGGAAACACGCTGTCAAGGCAGATTCCTGCCTTCAGCTTTCTCATCTAACTCCCTGTCCTGACAACCCCAGATTGCTACCGCCCGACTTGGCTGAAGCCCAGATTCCCTCAAATCAGTCTGATTTGTTTCAGGATTTGGCTTAATCCATTGCACAGCTCTAATATGCAACATGCATCGCAATTACCAACAAAATTAGGAAGCTAGCCTTAGAGTTTGGCTGCTGGTCTGCTATTGCTGTTATACTGCTGGATGTGTCCCTACAACATGTGGCCCAAAGCTATAGATGTCTAACAACATGCTTAATAAATCCCACTTTTGTGGCCACAGACAGACTGGAAGGAAAGGGGAGTTCACCAGGTACATGGGAGGCTTCAATTCAACTTGACACCACAAGGTGGAAGGAAACCATAGGAAGAGTGGGGAACCTTTGCTCCCCCCAGATGTTCCTGAATTACAACTTCCATCATCTCTTGCCTTTGGCCATGCTTGCTAAGGCTCATGGGAGCTGTAGTTCAGTAACATCTGAAGGGCCAAAGGTTTCCCTCTATTGATCCATGGAATAAATATATAAAAGATTATTGTTTTGATTTTTCAAGATTTTTCAAGAAACTCTGGCAAATGTACCAGTGTGGCATTTAACTGTGGCTCACCTGAACACCCCGCCACACACAAAAAAGAGTGAGGATAAAAAAGGACACAGGTTTTTGCTTTTTAAATGAAATATGCACGTGCTGATGCATAGGTATAGTATTGCCTACAATGAATGCCAGTGGCTGTCCATAGTTTCAGGCAGGAATCTTTCCCAGCCCTAATTGGAGGTGCTGGGGATTGAACCTGGGACCTTTTTATACAAGGTATGCGCTCTCGCACTCAGCTGCACATCAAACCATCAGTAACTATGATGGGACTATGGGCAAGTCCTCTGAAGCCCATCTAAGCTCCAGGACAGTTCCATAAAAGTGAGAGAAGGCATTTCTTGAGGTAGTACTAATCACTGTATTTGCAGAAACAGTGCTAAGCATTATTCACTATCCTATTTAGTTTCAAGCTGTTAAATTAGATTAGTTTATTTGTATCACCTTATACATTACATGGATTTGTTGTTCTCTTTTTGCATTTATATAATGACATTATCTATAATTGTTCCAAATATGTATTGGAGAGGTTATTATATTTGTTGTTCATTTTATGTTTCGTAAGTAGGGATGGGGGAGAATTTCAGTTCAGTTCTATCTAATCCACCCTTTCTGAAACAATGCACAAGCTAAAATTTCAACATTTTTGCTTCTCTGAATTTTGCAGTGCAGGTAGCCAGCCAAGTAATCTTTACAAAAATGTTTATATTAGAGTATGCTTAACAAGGCATATATTAATAAAAATGACATACTAGGAGAAATTGCTTTGCAAAGATGTGCATAATAGGGGGAATCACATAAAAACAAGGAGATACTTGCACTAAATGCTGCTGAATATTCACAAAGAAGTAAAAAATAATCATAAACTGAAGTATAAATATGGAAAACTGAACTTAAGATTGGAAAGATGGAAAGTGAAAGAAACCAAAATTACCAGTTTTGCGGAATCATAGTTGTGAACTGCTTTTGACATATTTTTGTAGAAAAATATTATACAAATATGTAAAGGAATGAGTGAATTCTGCATCCTGGTACACTCAAAAAGAAGCCATTTCAGCTTTCTGGGATGATGGCACTCCAGCTTCCTGGTCTTTATGGTGAAAAGATTATCTAAGGTGGCGGTGCAACTGTGAAGGAACATTGCCTCAGGGCCATTGTGCCTCCAGTTTTAATAGCTTTTCTTCTACCAAGTATAGATCTCTGGGCATGTGTGTGTGAGAGACTGTCTGTGTGAGCAAGAGGAAGAACATAGCCTAGAGGTCTTGGCCACCAGTCTATCCATTATTTTTAGTTGGAGTCACCTGAAAATCAGACCGCACACTCCAGTGTGGTGTGATGACCTTTGGGGTTTTTGAATTGTGCTCTTTTTCTGGTAAGATGCAAGTGGGTGACTTTGAAGGGGGACCCCCTCCTGTGCCATGCAAAAGTCTTTGAATTGTTCCTGATCTGCTTCTGAGGCTCCCCACTTATATGTAAGGTGCTTTGAAGATGAATACACCCATCACAAGAGGGGGGGTAGAGGGAGGAGAAGAAGCCAGCACTATTCCCTTAGGTGAGCTAAAGCTGCAGATTTCATAAAGATGTTCACTATAATGGCTGCTGCTTTTTGGGTGGGACACAGGAGGCAATCTTGGTAGTTTTGCAGCAACCCAAGGTAGCAGATTATTGGGTACATTTCTTGAACGCTGTACAAGAACTCCATTTCACGTCAGCAATGTCTTCTTAGACTTCCTTTTTCTTTTCGTTTTTGCAACACCTGCATTCTCATAGCATAGAAACTCTTCATTCATGAGTACCATCATCTCTTCTGTTTCTGATGTTCAGGCCTGAGTGCTGATGCTTGGGTAAAGGTAAAGGGACCCCTGACCATTAGGTCCAGTCGTGGCCGACTCTGGGGTTGCGGCGCTCATCTCGCTTTATTGGCTGAGGGAGCTGGCGTACAGCTTCCGGGTCATGTGGCCAGCATGACTAAGCCGCTTCTGGAGAACCAGAGCAGCGCACGGAAACACCGTTTACCTTCCCGCCAGAGCGGTACCTATTTATCTACTTGCACTGGCATGCTTTCGAACTGCTAGGTTGGCAGGAGCAGGGACCAAGCAACGGGAGCTCACCCCGTTGCAGGGATTCGAACCGCCGACCTTCTGATCGGCAAGTCCTAGGCTCTGTGGTTTAACCCACAGCACCTAGCAAAAACAAAACACACCACAAACACACATGAAAGCAAGGTATCAATAGTCTGAAGGCTTGCGGAAATACAAAATACAAAAAACCCCACCCACCCACGAACAAACAAACAAAAAGGGGGAGGGACACCTTTAAACAGGCAACAGGACACTCACTTGTTTAGCCACAGAATGCTGACTGACTTTTGGGGGAACAAAAGTGGAAATTGAGGGGAATGGGGAATGGAGTACTCTGCAGTAGGGCATTTTGTTGCAGGTTCCACTTGTTCCTAATTTTGATTGTACTGCTCAGGATACAGAGCACTTGGTAGTTCTTATCTTTTTGAATCCATACAATGACCATTACATAAATTGGGCTGGCCCTTTGTGACTTTTCCTGGTGTTCAAGCGTGAGAGTCATGGCCGAAGAAAAGATATGTTCTCTGAAAAGCAAGCAGTGGAATGGCTGTTGTGCTACTGTAAGAGCCAGAATAATGGTTGTATATGTGGGAATGGGGGTAGAAAGGCCCCAGTTATGACTTCCCCCAAATAACCCTGGAAAGTGTAGTTTGTCAAGAGTTGTGATAATTGTTAGGAGACTGCTATTCCCACCATAGAGCCACAATTCTCTGAGTTCCCTGGGAAGAAGGTCTGGTTATTAAAATGTTTTGGGCATTGTTAGCTCTGTGAGGGGAATGTGGGGGCCTTCTAATGAATCTTAGAACCCTTAACCAATGAAAGCTCCCAGGGTTCCTTGGGGTAAGCCATCATAAGTGGTCTGATACTTCTTTAAATGTATAGAGCAGATGGGGCCAAGTCAGTTAAGTTCACACTTCTTGAACCAATATGAGAATCAAACCACAGCTCTCCTTTGAAATTCCCACTTTTTCCAATTTTGCAGTGCTGTTCTCTATCAAAATAGTGTGCTCAAAAGTGTTTGCATATAGGGTTGGCATAATTTGAAGAGCAAAGGAGAAGACAGATTTGCCGACTTCTGCTTTTAACTATGGATCTTGATGATGACTCTACTCACGCAAAAGAGGTCGTGTCCTGGAAAAAGAGGAGAAAGTGTGCCTAAGAATTATAACAAGTGTGCCTGTGATAATAACATGCAAAAGTGCATTACAGTGGTACCTCGGGTTTTGTCCTTAATTCGTTCCAGAGGTCCATCTTTAACCTGAAACTGTTCTTAACCTGAAGCACCACTTTAGCTAATGGGGCCTCCTGCTGCCGCCGCGCCGCCAGAGCCCAATTTCTGTTCTCATCCTGAAGCAAAGATCTTAACCTGAAGCACTATTTCTGGGTTAGCGGAATCTGTAACCTGAAGCCAATGTAACCTGAAGAGTATGTAACCCGAGGTATCACTGTATATTAGAGAGAATGCTTGCTAAGAATAGTATATCAGGAGAAACAAGCACTAAAATGATGAAGTTCAATGAGGACTTTTTTAGAATAAAAATATTCAGAACCTGACATGGGAATGTGGAGAATTGACCTTAAGATTGGAAAAATAAGTGACTTAGAGAAATCAAAATTGATGGATTCATCCATTCCTAGTATGTAATCTGCCCTGGGCCTGTATGGTGAAGGGCAATCTATGACTGTCATATTTTTCAAATAGAGAGCAGATAATGTAGAAAAATAAAAGCAGCAGAACAAATAATGAAAGCCAAATTTTGCAATTTGGTAGGGGAAGAAGCTAAGAAATGGAATTCCACCAAATGGCATACGACAAGAGGTTTAAATCCTGTATTGTCTTCTTTTTCTGGGCCAAAGTAGTTGTCGCTGAAGCCAGCATCTCTTTAAGAAATTCATTAGATTGGAACACTGCTGTTTGATCATCCCACAAGTTCAAAAGGGTAAGTTGTGGAGAGGCTTGGATAGGGCTTTTTTTAATATATATATATATATATATATATATATATATATATATATATATATGCTTTCGTAGATTTTCACGGGTACAGGAATGCAGGTTTTGGTGTCCTCGGGTGTCTTCCCGTGTAAAAGTTGGGGTGTCTAGGCGACGTTTCGACGAGGTCTCACTCGTCATCTTCAGGCTGGTGCTTTCGGCTTCTTGTTACTGGAACAGAGCGGGATCTCAATGTTTGAGTTCCTATAAATACTGTAGAGGGGGTGTGGTGTCTAGCCTCCAATGTTCTGGGCAGAGAGGAAGTTCCCAGGCTAGTGTGCCTTTTCTTCTTTTGTTCCTTAATTACTTGAGAGATACCTTGAGTGATTTCTTGAGTGATATCCTGAGTACCACTTAGGTGGGTCATTAGGTGTGGATTAGTTGCTAAAGTCTTTGTGTCTTGACCTCTTGAACTTTGTGAAGAGTTTTCCTGAGAAGATGGCTGTATTGCACTTAGTTGTGCTTTGGCTTGGCTTCGTGTATAGGGGCGAGCTGTGGTTTTGTGGCTTGTGTCAGCCAGATCTGTGTAGGGATTGCAGGGGGGTGCAGCATCCGGAGGTGCCACCATGGATTGGCTACTGGATGGTGTCAGTAATTCATCTGTGGAGAGGGTCTGGGTTTGGGTCTGGTGTGGTTGATTGGTGTTGGCGTTCTGTGTGCCTCTGGATCTGGTGTCAGTTTTTGTGGAGAGGGCTAATTTCCAGATGTCTGGCAAGCGGGATGTGTCGTCACGCTTGTTCATGTTGTGAGGGTGTTTCTCTATCTCGATGGCTTCCATGATTATTCTCTTGTGGTGATGTTCCGTGTTAAAGAGCAATTTGGAATCTGCAAAATTAATTTCGTGTCCTGTTTCTTTCATGTGTTGGAAAAGAGAGGAAGTTTTTTCTTCTTTTTTGACGGCATTCTTGTGTTCTGCGATACGTGCATTTATTCGTCTGTTTGTTTGTCCAATGTACGTGGCTGGGCAGACTTTGCAGGGTATTTCATAGATCCCTTGGTTTTCCAATATATATAATATTTTTCTTTAGATATCTGGCTTTCATTACGTGTTTTGCTGCTTTTATTTTTTCCCCCTAAATTATCCACTCTACAGATTTGGAAAACAAAACCCCTGTGCTGCTCCTAAATAAATCAGTCAATAAATAAATGATACCCGTAGCTGCATGGTATCTTTTTTAATCCACTTTTAGTATTCAAGAGAGAAATACTGATGAGGTAAAATAATGTGTTCTTTTGCGGGTAGGTGGGGGACGAGTTACATTTAATCTAGTAATGTTTTGACTTCCCAGCTGGGATCTCTTTTTTGTTCTGTTCTTGCCACAATATAGGACTTCAGAGTATGTTACTAATTCTAGGGGACTCAGGAGGATGTTCAGAAAAAAAGGTGATGCGGTGTTTTGATTTGCTGTGCAAGTCATATAGAACTATCCGTGGCATTGCTCTGTTTATCTTTTCTTGTATAAATCTCACAGTTGAAACTGGCTATATTTAGCAGTTGAACTCAATTTCTCTCTCTTTCTCTCTCTCCCCCCCTTCCTCCTTGTTTCAGTTATTTTCTGTCTGTCCCTAATTTCCATAGCTGCTGCAACAGAATGCTAGGAATAAATGCAAACAAATCCACTACTGCCTTCCTGGTTTACACATGTACTATAGATCATTCTTTAAAGCCTAACTCTTAATTCAACTAAATAATCACTGCTTCACAGCAATAATTGCATATGAAAGGGGCTCTTCTTCCATTTTATTGCACATATAATATTTCGAAATGCCTACGTCTTGGTATTTAATTTTCTCCTAATTGGCACAAGAGTGTTGTTCGCTTGCCAGACTCAAAGTTCCTCCTAAAATCCCTTGATTCATTTATGGCAAATGTGTTTTCCCAATGGAAGTTCAAGGATGAAGCAACAAGAACTCTTTCCTTTCTTGGGAAATGTGACAGTCTTATGAAGGACCCAAGCTTTATATGTAGGTTTGAATTAGCACAAATATAGTGGTTTGCTATTGACGGTAGAGGGGACTGAGCTAACCAATATGATAAAACTGATGATACAGTACAGATGTAAGGGAAGAGATGTGAACAAAAAATATATCCAGGTGTTTGGAAAGTTGCCTCGGAATGATGCATAACTGAACACTTCAGACTATAGAATGCGGTGGCCAGGACTATCAGCTCAAATAAGCTGAATTTTAAAACTGAGCAAGTTATAACTGAACAGGGCAATAATACCAATGATCTTAAATTGATTACTAATGGTAAAGAGTTTTTAACCTGCCAATACCTGTCAGCTGAACATCACTAGTTGCCCAATAAAGCTAATTAGAGTTAAACTCTAAAGCTAATTGGAGTTAAACAGCTGATTATTGTTAAACAGTATTGTTGCATGCCACACCAATCTCTGAGTGATGCAAGATTCCAGGCAATCTTACCCAGGGTCTATGTTTCCTTTTGTGATGTCTTTATGGTATATGGTTTGTCTTTATGGTATATGGTTTGTTTACACATATATACAACCTGAGCCTGTGATGGAGGGGCCCACTGGATCAACATACCAAGGGGGTCTTATTTCTTCCATAGGCGCAGCCTAGGGTAAGATCCAATCAGAGATCCAGCATCATGCTCTGCCTCTTTCTCTCTAATTCACATTACAGCAACCAATCTCTCTGATTTTATCTGTTAAGGGAGGGAGGAGCCCCATCCATTTGCCATCTTAGGCCCTTGGTCCTTTGTTCTTCTTAATGGCACATCACCCTCACAATGATGTTAGTCAGGCTTAATTAGCTTTTAACACTTGGCTTAATTAAAATATTAATCATGTCTAGCACGCAACTTAAAACACATGGGTCTGGTTTAATGCACACTGGCTTAATACTCCAAGCATTGATTAAATTCTAACTCCTACTAGATGCAAGAATTTAGGGGTGTCTAGCACCCACAAACTCATAACAGTATACAGTGAGCAGCTGATACCTACATATCAGTGCTAAATAATTGCAGCACAACCAAAACTAATTTGATTAGTTATTTAGCCAAATAAGCATGCTTTTTGGAAGAAAATTCTTGTGAGTTCAGCATGACTTACCCCCAAAAAGGTGTGCTTAAGACTACAGATGTTAAAGTGCTTGACTCTAGCTGCAACTAGGTCATTGAGATTTGAAACCAAGAGCTGAAGTAGTATGGGTTAAGATGTAATGTGGGTTAGTGTATATATTTCAATAAACATGTGCTAGATGGAGATTTGTTATATCTAACCATTTTGTAAATAATTCAAGGATGTCCTGTCTGCGTAACATTCACAAGCCTCAGGTAATTCTGCTAAGTAAAAATTGTCTGCTCAATGGGTGGGTTTAATTCTTACCAATACTGTAAAGAAGTCAATTCTCATTGTATAACAAGGCGTCCCTCATCATAAACCAAACTGGAAGAATACTTCTAGGAACTTCCACTGAAGCTATGTCAAAAATTGAGTAATATTTCTACTACTTTAAAGGGGTGGAAACATCACAATGCTGGAAATGGCTTAGTAAATTAATTGCAAATTACTTATTAATGAAACACAAATACTCAGCTGTCACTTGAAGCCAAATACTGGGTTCACTTAATGATTATTTTTTGAGAAAACACATTAGTGCTTGTTTGATCCTAAAAGTGTTAACAGCAGCGGGGGTGGGGTGGCGGTGAAGCATTTGGTCTTTGAATGGAAACCTAACACAGGGAGAAAAATGTGAAGTGAGGAAAGCCACATAAAATACCAAATGTCTGACAGGATTGTGAATAGATTTAGAAAACAGGAAGAAAAAGAAAAATCCTAGCCAGAGTAATTACAAAAATAAATACATAAGGCTTTGCATTTGCAAAGCACAGTGTAGAAATTCTATCCTGCTCCATTTCAGTTCCGTTTTCCTGATCTTCAGAAGGAGCAATCCAGCTCCCTATTTAATAAATAATGTTCTAGTTCTGAGTTTAGTTCCACTGAACATTATCCATTCTTTCTTCAGTCTAAGGAAAAGCTCCAGATACATCTGCTCATACGTTGTCCCTTCTCGTTGCTTCTGGTTGCCCTGTCACATCTGGTTTTAAGGCTGCACAATGACACAAGATGGTGACATGAGACATGGAATCCACACAGGCATTGTCCCATTTACCAAATCCCTTTCTTACTGTACAGAAGGACCATAGGTCATTTGTAGAGGACTTGCTTTCCATGCAGAAGGTCACAAGTTCAATCCCCAGCATCTCTAGGTAGGCTGGGAAAGAACCCTAACTAAAATCCCAGAGAGTGGTTACCAGTCAGTTAGATAATACTGAGCTAAATGGATCAGTGGTCCAACTCAGGTCTTTTTCACCCTTATATTGGCATAGTTGCTGTTTGATCTGATGCTTTTAACATTGAATTTGTAGCTGATTGCCTGCAGTTTTATTTGCATGTTGCTGTGATTAGAAAGTGAGCCCAGGGTTTTCCTTTCTGCACTAATGGTGGGTTGTCACCAAATTGAGAAAAGTTCCATGGATGTAGTCACACCCACAATGTACCCTCATGTAGCTCCAGCCAGTAAATGTTGGACTTATGAGCATGCACACAGGGACAGCCCTTTCACAGCTTTGGGGAGGGAGCAGTATTTAATGCCTTGCATTCTAGAATACTGTGTGAGTATAGGGGATTAGAAGGGAATTATAGAACTGTAGAATTTGAATAGACCATGAGGGTCATCTAGTCCTACCGCCTGTAATGCAGGAATCTTTTGCCCAACGTGGGGCTCGAACCCACTGCTCTGAGATTAAGAGCTTCATGCTCTACCAGCTGAGCTATCCCAGCAGACTATGTGTCTTCCTGAGCTATAGCGAACTTGGTTATTGTGGTGAAATTTTATCTGCAGTTAATGATTACTATAAAGAGCAGTACTTTGACTCAGTGCCATCATCGCTACCTGCCATATCTTGCCCCTGAACTGAGTTTGCAAGCTGACAGTTCACACTCATCAGAGGGAAGAAGTTGAAAAGCAGACGCCTCCCCAACCATGGCCCCTCAACACACACCCCTCCACAAAAACCAAGATGGCGCTTGTATACATGCCACACAACTGAAAATATAGAGGAACCGTTCCAAATCATTCATAAAAGATGGATTTTTTTTCAGGTGTAAGAAAAAGCAGGTTTGAATACATAATTCTGGAATATTAGCTGGATGAAGCCGATGTCAAGTGGCAACATGCCAAAAAATCTTTTAAAACCCAGGAACTATTCCACTATAAATGGTAAGCGTGAAAGGCAGACCCATGACCCTATGAAATATGACAACCCTCCACATTAGCTATATTTAGACAACAGGTAAAATATATATTTATTAGTCCAGGCCTTCGGAATCTGATGTTGTTGGTTTGGTATTGCTGTTTTTTATAATAGATGTATGATTTCATTTTGTCGCATGCAGCGCCATTTCCATTCTGCCACCCAAAAACTATGTTATTTATCTCACTGTCCGCTGTGGCAAAATTTTAACTTACACAGTTAATTATGTAATTTTAATAAAATATGTTGCTATTACATTATTCCACTGCATTCATTTCAATAGTAACAACAACAGTGAATACCTATTATATTCACTGGATTTATTTCTGTTCCAAACAAGGGATAACTAAGTGAACACCTGCAATTACCATCCCCATTTTTGTTGGGCGGGGCTTTCCAAACTAGGTGAGCTCTGCTTCATGTGCCTCCATTCTGAATTTTCACTTTTACTAATCAACATAAGGATTACCAGTACCTCCATTGTCAGAGGCAGTATGTTTCTGAATGCCCCCCAGCCATGCCACAGTTAATCTCCTGTGGCCACGGCCACTACCAGTGCTGATTGGCCAGTGGGACCACGCTGGGCGTGGCCTCGCCTAGCACTGGTGCAGTGACTGGGACAACACGTGGGGGGGCGTCAATTATTCACCTCACGCTGGGTCCTATCGAGTCCTGGATACCCGGCCACGACACTGCCCACCAGAAAAGGTGAGCGGACTTGCTGGAAACTGCAGGGGTTGGGAGGGGTCTGTTGCACTCAGGTCCTTCTGGCTGGCTTCTTCTAGGCCACTGTAAGAACATGATGCTGGACTGCATGGTCCACAGGCATGATCCAGAAGCTTGATTTATGTGTTCTGACATTAAGGGTTTTCTTTAAAACAAAGCAGAACAGAATAGAAAGCAAAAGAGCTTTCTGAAGAACAGTCACGCTTTTAAGATGATTTCCACTCTGGTGAGTAACTAAGCAAGTAATGCTTTGCCTTTTAAAAGGAAGGGTTGCTTAGTCACAAATGACAATTGATAAATCATCTGAACACCAGTATCTTAGTTGCAACAAAACCATAATTCTACAGAATAACATGAGCTGACTTTGCTGGGAACAGTGAAGATGTTTCATGGCACATTTCTCCCCCTCTTTTAATGCTTCCGCTTTTCATCTTTAGCTGTAAATACACTTAGCGAGCAAAAATGAAATATAAGCACACGCTGGAGGTATATATATATATATATATATATGCAGGTTTTGGTGTCCTCGGGTGTCTTCCCGTGTAAAAGTTGGGGTGTCTAGGCGACGTTTCGACGAGGTCTCACTCGTCGAAACGTCGCCTAGACACCCCAACTTTTACACGGGAAGACACCCGAGGACACCAAAACCTGCATTCCTGTACCCGTGAAAATCTACGAAAGCAAATATATATATATATATATATATATATATATAAGTAGGGATGATGATCACTCTTGGCTGTTAAAAGAGATTGCAACGAAGTGTTTCTGGGGAAAGAAGCAATAAGTAAAGCCAAATCAGAGAACAAAATCAAACCTCGTTGTTTAATCAGCGTTTAAAAGGACAACTTTTGCATGTCAAAATCCTTCTTGTTAAAATGATTCTTTTCCCCCATGCTTTTCCCCATACAATTTCATTTTATGCCTTATAAAAGGTCTGATCTATGTAAGAAGCATATGAATAACACAGTAAGTTGTATTTTATTAAGTCAGCCCATTGACCCACGAACTCAGAAATGTCTACAATGACTGGCGGAGGGTCTCCAGGGTCTCAGATAGGGATCCTTCCCTAGCCCTACCTGGAGATGCCAGGGATGGAACCTGGGACCATTCACATGCAAAAAGGTCCTTCACCACTGTCAATTTCTCATTCTTCCACTCTTCAGTTCAGCTGACCCCATTTCCATGTTGGATCACGCTTTTTAAAAAACAAGTCCTGACCAAAATTCAACATCAGTTTCGTGCACATTTTTGTGTGCCCACAACTGTACAGGTCTGTGTACACAGTTTTTGTGAACAGTCTCCCCAAATTTCAGCACGTGTTTCGGGTGAGTTGGAATCCGGCATCACGAAATCCAGAGAAGTTGTGAATTTCAAAGGGTAGCTGTGCTTCAGCTTATGTATGCAGTTTGAGGATGTGTGAATTGGTTGGGTTTGCATTAAAATGAGAACTGAAATGGATTTCTCTTCCCTCCTCCATCTTCACTCAGAAGACTCTTTCGAGGGTGGGATATTGAAAGAAGGACGGACATTTAAACATAAATTAATGTTGAACATTCTTATTTTTGCATGGTTGCTCCCACACCCCATGTGCTGTTTGACTTCTTGGTTTGGTTAGAAAGGCAACAAGGTCCTCGGAGAAGGTATGCGTTTCTGTTTGGCAACACAAGATAAAAGTCATTTGCTCTTTGTAACGGGGAGAGAGAGAGAGAGAGAAAGAGAAAGAAAGAAAGAAAGAAAGAAAGAAAGAAAGAAAGAAAGAAAGAAAGAAAGAAAGATTCTTAACATGGCAGAAATCACCAATTGTATATTGGGGGATGGGGAGAAAGCTGAGCTTAAATATTGAAAGAAATCCACAAAGATAAAAAGATTTCATTTTGGTACTTCTTCACTGTTTTTGCAGTTTGGCAGCTGTCAACATCTCAAAATATCATCCCCCCACCCCTCCCAAACCGCTGAAAGAAAGAAAGTCTTTGATTTTCCCCTTGAGACTCTGAAGCCGAAAATGGACTCTTTGTAGTCTCTACTTCATTTCAGATGTGGAGTCTCCTCGCCCCCCCCCCCCGGTGGACATCAACCGCCCCCCTCTTAGTGGTACAGAAACAACTAATTCATAAGCAGAATCTCAGTTAATTAAATAAGTTTGATAGTTTTAACTCCACTTTTAAAATAAAAATAAATACGTACATGGAGTAAGTCTCAAAAATATTTTCCTCTTTATTGCAAATCTCCAGAGGTTCCCCATCTTGCATTTCTTGCATCATTAATAATGCAAATTAGGTTTTGTTTGGCTCCTCCATAAGTTTATAATTAGAAGTAAATATTTAATACGCGGATCAGAAAATCAAATTGTGTCTGACTATATGTATGACAATGATTGTATTATCTTGTTGCTAGGAGCCAATGTAATACATACATACATACATACATACATACATACACACCATGAGTCTTGCTCATGTGAGCTTTCCCGGAGTTTGTTTTTGTCACCAACATGGTTTGTAGCATGTTATTAAATATACTATCAGAAACTGAACACGCCTGCTGTGGCTATTTTGATAGAGCCAAAGCAGACATGATGTGGAAGCTCTGTTGCTATTAGATCTCTACTTTTTGCTTTAAATTTAAAGGAGTGGCGGGAATTTGGGAAGGGATCAGTTTTGATCAGAGCAGTTTTGACCCTTTACATCTCCTTTCCTACAGTTCTTTGCCTTAGATTTGGACTGGGCAGTCCCACCTTCTCTACAGAATTCAGAAAGACTTCAAGCCAGGCCCATGAGGAGGGGGAAAGCAGCCGAATACACTTGCCCTGTGCCCTTGATGGCTAAGCCAGCAGGGGAGGGGGCACAGGGTACCAGGGACCTGTTGCTTTTTTGTTTGAGCTTATAACTTTATGCTAACAAGACTCCAACCCTGGATCTCAGACAAGCTCTGGATGTGCCTGCTTCAAGCTATATTGCAGGATCATTGGAACTCAGAATGATTCAGGTCTATGATTTATATATGAAGACTGGCACGCATTTTCAAATCAGGAAACATGAGTTTCAATGACATCGATAGAAACGTCTGAGTATCTCTCTTGACTCGTTCTTTACGGTTTCCATATCATTGCTGGTACAATTCTGGCAAATACAGAAAGCAACCTAATGAAGCTTCTGAATTTCTTTTTACTGGTGCACAGTTGCTTGAACAATTTGCTTTGCCCAACTCAGTCTTTCAGTTGGAATAAAGTTGTACAACTTAGACTATACCTTGCTTGTGTTAATAATAAATATAAAAGCAGTATAATCAATCAGTGCCATGCTTCCTCTTCAGCCGAGATCTGCAAACCAAACACAGTGAAGGAATGGCAACATTTGTGCTTTGTATGGGGAAACGCAATCTATATTTATTACAGCAGATAACATAAAAAATAATAAGGGACCTATTATCTTGCAGGAAAAATCTGATAGTGAAAAATACACAAGGCAGAGAGTTTTCTAGTGATAAAAAAATTAAATTAATTCATTTATCAACCTGACATTGATGGAGCTGATTTGACCTGAGAGTTAAAACACATGAAAGTTGAACGAAGAGTTTTAAAGAAAGTTGGGGAAGGACTGTAGACATCATATACATAAATGTCAGTAGCTGTCAAAGAGAAATCCGAACGCACGAGATCCATCATTGGATAGGATCAATTATGTGATGAATTCAGAGAGACTGAAGGAGAAGCCAAGGGACACATTGTTACTCAACAGTTTCTTTAAAGCAGTCTTCCCCAATCTGTCACCCTCTAGAAGATTTAGACCAACTTTTTCAGCAGGGGGTCGGTCGACTCTCCCACAGGCCTTGTGGGTAAAGGTAAAGGGACCACTGACCACTAGGTCCAGTTGTGGCCAACACTGGGATTGTGGCGCTCATCTCGCTTTACTGGCCGAGAGAGCCGGCGTACAGCTTCCGGGTCATGTGGCCAGCATGACTAAGGCGCTTCTGGTGAACCAGAGCAGTGCACGGAAACGCCGTTTACCTTCCCGCTGAAGAAGTACCTATTTATCTACTTGCACTTTGACGTGCTTTCGAACTGCTAGGTTGGCAGGAGCAGGGACCAAGCAACGGGAGCTCACTCCGTCGCGGGGATTCGAACCACTGACCTTCTGATCGGCAAATCCTAGGCTCTGTGTTTTAACCCAGGGTGCCACCCACGTCCCATGACCTTGTGGGAGGCCAGACTATATTTTAGGGGGGAAATAAAAAAATGAACGAACTCCTATACCCCACAAATAACCCAGAGATGCATTTTAAATAAAGGACACATTCTACTCATGTAAAAACACGCTGATTCCCAGACTGTCCGTGAGCCGGATTGAGAAGGCGATTGGGCCAGATCCAGCCCCCGGGTCTTAGTTTGCCTACCCATGTTTTAGACTAAAAATGCCATAACCCATGACCATTTGCAGTGCTGACTGGGGTTGCTTACTAGTCCAAAATATCAAGGGCATGAGGTTGGAAGAGGCTGCTTTAAAAGATGAAAATGTGTAGCATGAAGGTAATTTTTTAAACTAGCTCTGCCAAAATAGCTAGTTTTAATCCCATTCAGGAGTGCTGATTTCTCTTTGACAGCTATTTTTTCCAATAAGCAACAACGCTTCCAATAAATTATCTGAGCCAGTGGGGGGTTGTTATTATTATTACAGTGGTACCTCTGGTTAAGTACTTAATTCGTTCCGGAGGTCTGTTCTTAACCTGAAACTGTTCTTAACCTGAAGCACCACTTTAGCTAATGGGGCCTCCTGCTGCTGCCGCGCCGCCAGAGCATGATTTCTGTTCTCATCCTGAAGCAAAGTTCTTAACCTGAAGCACTATTTCTGGGTTAGCGGAGTCTGTAACCTGAAACGTATGTAACCTGAAGCGTTTGTAACCCGAGGTACCACTGTATTGTTGTTGTTGTTGTTGTTTTGTATCCCCCCCATCTGATTGGGTTGCCCCAGCCACTCTGGGTGGCTTCCAGCATATATAAAAACATAGTAAAACATTAAATCTTAAAAAGCTTCCCTATACAGGGCTGCCTTCAGATGTTTCCTAAATGTTATATAATTACTCATCTCCTTAACATCTGATGGGAAGGTGTTCCACAGGGTGGGTGCCACTACCGAAAAGGCTCTCTGCCTGGTTCCCTGTAACCTCACTTCTTGCAACTATACAACTTTTAGAAGACATCTGAAGGCCTGTATAGGGAAGCTTTTAATGTTTAGTGCTTTATGATGCTTTTATATTTGTTGGAAGCTGTCCAGAGTGGCTGGGGCATCTCAGTAAGATGGGTGGGGTATAAATAATAAATTTATTGTGATTATTACATATTGCCATGCATATGGCTTTCCTTCCTTCCTTCACCTCCAGTCAGTCTTTCTTAGCATGACCAATGTTAGGACTCTTTATACTCTTATACGCAGAACCACTTGGTTTGCCAGGTGCAATAATGAGCCCTGGGTTTCTTTATGCTTTCAACTGGTGGTCTTATGAGGCCACTCAGTTCTCCATTCCACTGCAGTGGCCACACCAAATTCCAACACAGTGATCCCACCCAAACAAGGACAATGTTACAATGTCACTGTGCCTGGCATGGTGACACCACTGGACATTAGGAAATAAAATGATGTGGATGAACACAGCCCACCCAATTTGGTTGATGATGAAGATGTGGCTGAGAACAATTACATGAGAGGCAATTTAAACCCATAAGCCAATATTTTCAGAAGGAGTGGCAAAAATCACCAAAATTAGGAGTAGTTTTGGGCAGAGATGAAAACACTTAGAAGAGTTAGATAATAATCTTGGATATTTTAATATAAGCCAATATGCTGGCCCAAGTAGGACTAATTCAGCCAGCTAGTCCTGGTGACTATCTAATGCTTATTGGATAGATTCCCCCAAATTGATTTTTGAACTTTGAATTTTATTGTTATTCATGTTTTTATACTGCATTTTATGCTGCTTCTATGTTGTATTACAATTAAGTGTTTTAAATTTGTTGTTAAAGGTAAAGGTACCCCTGCCCGTACGGGCCAGTCGTGTCCGACTCTAGGGTTGTGTGCCCATCTCACTTAGGAGGCCAGGAGCCAGTGCTGTCCGGAGACACTTCCGGGTCACGTGGCCAGCATGACGAAGCTGCTCTGGTGAGCCAGCACCAGTGCAGCACATGGAAATGCCGTTTACCTTCCCTCTATAAAGCGGTACCTATTTATCTACTTGCACTTAAGGGTGCTTTCGAACTGCTAGGTGGGCAGGAGCTGGGAACGAAGGCGGGAGCTCACCCCGCCGCGGGGATTTGAACCGCCGACCATGCGAGCTGCAAGCCCTAGGCACTGAGGTTTTACCCACAGCGCCACCCGCGTCCCGCAAATTTGTTGTTAGTGGGGTATAAATAAATTATTATTATTATTATTATTATTATTATTATTATTATTAATTTAGTCTTGCATTTTACTCACACTATTATCTTATTGTCGATACACCTTTAGAACAGGACAAAGAAACTGGTTATCTCTGTCCCTCCTATTCCCTATCTTGTCTCTTATCATGGCTCTGCAATTTTATTAATATGGTTTGTTTATCATGTTTTTGCCTCACATCTCAATCATATGATCCCTAAGGTGGCTTACAACTCACCACCTAGGAACATTACCATAACTGTAACATAAGCTATCAACACTGAAAATAAGAACTCCTTAAAAAGCAATGCAAAGACATAACATAGGAAGTACAAGTGTAAAAGCAAGCCAGCTTAATTCAATTAATCAAATGTCATTGAATGTTTGAGCAAAATGTACAGGGTGACACTCATAGTCACCCCAAAGTGGAAATGCAACACCAAAAACAACAATGAAAAGATGAAAGGCAGATATTCACATATAATTTGCATGTTGCACATACATGGCTGTAGCCAAGTCCATTCTGTGTATAACCAACTTAGGTTCATTAATTTTCAGTGAGTCTACTCTGAGTCCAGAACATAGTTTGATACAGCTCATACATTAAGAAATAATTAGATAGAAATGGGATACATGTCACCACTGTGAGGAAGACTGTGACAAGGTGACCTATGTGCCATAATAATAATAATAATAATAATAATAATAATTTATTTATACCCCACCCATCTGGCTGAGTTTTCCCAGCCACTCTGGGCAGCTCCCAATCAAGTGTTAAAAACAATATAGCAGTCTGTTGTCCAGTTGGTAACTTCAAGGCTCCTGGCTATCCTTTCTTATAGTTCTTTAACTTTATACTTAGAGTAGACACCCTCTGGAATTGCTTTGAGGTTTTCTTGTAGAAAAAATCTTTTCTCTTTAAGCTTCATGGTGGAACACTCAGAGCAGAGCTTCCATCTTAGCGAATGGAGCCAGAGTCCCTTCAACACTATTGCACTCTACTTTGCCTGGTGATAAAGGCTACAGATTATTTCATTCACATTTTTGCAAGTGCTTTGGTTGCTCCCTTCCACGGCATTGTACATTGTGCATGACCATTGCACTGCCAGCACAGTGGTGTCATAACAAATGGAGATGGATTCATGTGGCAGGTGCTCTAGGGACCAGTCTAGAGCATTTGGCCTAGGTCTCCTAAGACCATCAACAGCTGAAAGAAATAGTACAAACACTTAATCTTCACTAGTAGGGGTGGATGAATCTGTTGCTCTCCACTACTCATTTTTCTAATCTTAATTTCAGTTCTCCACATTTCTACAATAATTTGGGGTCTCATCTCTATCTCTATCTCTATCTCTATCTCTATCTCTATCTCTATCTCTATCTCTATCTCTATCTCTAGCTCTAGCTCTAGCTCTAGCTCTAGCTCTAGCTCTA
Organism: Podarcis gaigeae; assembly: GCF_964106915.1. Classification (NCBI taxonomy): domain Eukaryota; kingdom Metazoa; phylum Chordata; class Lepidosauria; order Squamata; family Lacertidae; genus Podarcis; species Podarcis gaigeae. The sequence continues at coordinate 29,590,358 of NC_139691.1, read as the reverse complement.
GCTCTAGCTCTAGCTCTAGCTCTAGCTCTCTAGCTCTAGCTCTAGCTAGAGCTCTATCATCTCTATCTCTATCTCTATCTCTCTATCTCTATCATCTCTACACACTCATGAAAATTTATCAGCCTTTTAGTGCACATTTCTCCTAGTAAACCCAATTTTGTATGCATCTTTGACTAATCTTTCTTTTACTAATATGCACTATTTTTTGCAAGCAATCTTACTTAATACAGTGCATTTTAATGTTATTTTCACCAATGCTTGCAATTTTATGCACACTTTACTCTAGCATATGCCTTTTTCTTCACATGGTTTGATTGCAGAACTGCATCATAAGAGTTTGAGAAGGTGTAGATTTTGAAGGTTAGTTGTGTTGGCTTTGCCTGTTTGAGTAGTGCAATTCAGGCAGTTTCCCATTAAAACATAAATGAAATTGAATTTCTCCTCCATCCCTGTTGGCAGTTCTCACTTTTATGGCCAATGCTGCCTTATCGTTACAATTCCAATGTTCATGAGAAGCTATATATATAAACCCCTGAGTGACTTAGGATCCAAGAACCACAAGAAGCACCTTCCTTGCTACCAGCTAACTTGGGCATTACAGTCTGTGAGAAGTGCCCTGTTTATATGGAAGCCAGGAGGAGGATGTCATGGGAAAGGGCATTCTCAGTGGCAGTGGTCCAGCTTTGGAATTCACTCCTAGGGGATACCTGTTAGTGGCCTTAAAACCTGTTTAAAACATTCCTGTTTGTCGAGGTGTTTGGTTCTTAAATGTTCTGTGTCACAGTGCATAGTCCCTTAGTGAATTATGCTGTGTTTTATTTATTAATGAGTGATTTTTATTTCTGTGTTACAGTGGTACCTCGGGTTAAGAACTTAATTCATTCTGGAGGTCTGTTCTTAACCTGAAACTGTTCTTAACCTGAAGCACCACTTTAGCTAATGGGGCCTCCTGCTGCTGCCATGCCGCTGGAACACGATTTCTGTTCTCATCCAGAAGCAAAGTTCTTAACCCGAGGTGCTATTTCTGGGTTAGCAGAGTCTGTAACCTGAAGTGTCTGTAACCTGAAGCGTCTGTAACCTGAGGTACCACTGTATAGATGAAGGGTGGTAAAGAAATAACAACAACAACAACAACAACACATTGGCTGCCAGATGTTTTAGGGTTTTAGACAGGGTTTTAGACAATGGGCTTTTTGAGACCTACCTGGAGATGGTAGGGATTGGACCTTGGACCTTTGACATGCAAAGCTTATGCTCTCCCACTGAGTTATGACCCATCCCCTCTGCTTTGCCTGTATGCATATTTAATAGACAAATAGAAACAAGCAGGCACTGCACCGATTGAAATATAGCTGGGGTATATGAAGCATGAAGGAGTTTCTCCCCACGCGATCCCTTCTACTTTTCATGAGTTTTCAGTGCTCCAGCTTCCCTGCAGAGTGGAGAATGGGACCAGTTTTCTCTTGCTTGGCATCTATACAGGATTATTTTCCCTTCCAATAGCCTTTTCCGTGGAGAGAAGACATTACTATTTATAGAGCACAGTATGTGTACACAGCATGAGTCCCACTGGCAGATCAGGCAAGAATATCTCTAGTTTAGAGGAAGCTGGGTTTCACTTCACTAGCTGTGGCTTAAGCAGAAGTCTGCCTGCACCTTGTATGCAGAGCCCCAGTGCATCAAGATAAAATCACACCTGTCTGACTGAAAAGCTACCCCCCAAAGAAAAGAAAAACATAGGGAGCTGTTTAGTCACAACATTGGTCCATTTAGCTCAGTGTTCTCTACACTAACTGGCAGCAGTTCTTCAGGATTTTAGGCAGGGGTTTTCCTCAGTCCTACCTGGAGATGGCCCAGATTGAGCCTGGGATGTTCTTCATGCAAAACAGAGGCTGTACAGATGAGTTGTGCTATCTGTGGTGGGTAGATTGAAGGGATGTGGGATAAATGTAATTTTCACATTTCTTAACACAATATGCAGCTGAAACACATCTATCCTTCAAAATTCACACTCCTCTGAATTTTGCAATGCAGTACTCAAACCAAAAAATCATTATATATAGATTATGGGGAAATGTAGCAATAATGAATGTGTTGGTGAAAATAACATACCAATCTTCCATTATATTTGGGCAAATTGACAATAGTGTTGTTGTTTTTTTCTAAGAACTTCTCCCATAGTTAAGTTCACATTTTTCTAATTAGTTGTTCCAAACATTTACAGTGTTTTATCTTATTTTTAATTTTAATTTTAATTTTATGAGACCTACCTTCTCCTACCTCCTTCACGTTCCAGTTTCAGTATTAGTACAAGTGAATTGAATGCATTTTTTTAAAAAAAAAAAAATCAGTGTAATTCATTTTGGAGGAATCTCCAGCAGGTGAGAGATTGTCACAGGCTCCCAAGCCATTCCTTTTGCACTTTAGAAGAACAGGTATAAAAACCACACAGCTGGATTGTATATTCTACATTGCCATTATTAAAGCACTGGCTACTGGGAAATTCTTCCTAGATTTTTGATTTCTCAATTCCATGGCTTGAAGTTCTGAGTTTTAAAAAATCTGTGCATGCTCAGTTTGCCACAGCTTACAGTTCTCTCAGTTCTGATTGAAGTGTCTGGAGACGGACAAGTCAGGTTGTGTATCCACAGCAATGACCAGTGGAGAAATGACTGCTGGGAGGAGCAGAGAGAAGAAATGCCATGGCGCATCTGCCACAGCAGAACCAGACGCCTTCATCTGCCCCAACTGCAACAAAACATGTCCCATCCAGCAGGCACAGTTTGACGTCACCTCCAAAGGTGCACTCTTCAATTGTCTCTTGAGGCAGACGGATGTCAAAAACAAAACTGACTTGAAAGCTTGTGTCATCGTTAAATGTCTAGTTGCTCCCCTAAAATATATTAGCTCAACATACACCAAAATGGATGCCAGAGAAGGAGGGGCTTGATATAATTGTGGATCTAAAACAGGCACCCATGCTGGATTGAACATCATTAATGGAAATGATGCAATTATCACACTCAGTAGTTTTGTTGTGTGCATGTGTGTGCACGAGAGAGAAAGAGAGAAAACAGTTACATGCAATGGTGTGCGCACAGTTTGTTTGTAGGTTGATGCCTATGAAACCATCAGCTGGTATATATTACCAAGCATTTTAACTGTGCTCAATCACTAGGCAGGACATTATCTTGTCTATTTGCATAGGACAGCAAATCTATCCATTGCACTAGTTTGCAAATTCCTACTGTTTATTTTCAACGCCTCTTTCATCTGCATTTAAGGTGCTCTGGGCTCCGCAGTTTCAAGTACCGATAGGAATCGCATGAGAAGTACCCTAGTTTGTTAAGCCCTCTTGAGTCCTCCCCCTCTTTTTTAAAGCATCTTTAGTTCTCCAATGCAAGCGGTTCCTCAAATCTATTCAATGTGTTCTGAGCACTGCGCTCCCCCCTCCACAAAGCATTCAGGGATCCTGCATCCGAACAGTTAATTTGCACTATGCTCTGTTTCAAGAAAAAGGAAAACTGTCACCCTGTCATTTTAGAGTCTGACACTAAGCTTGTCAAAAGAGACAGCTGTTAAAATGAATTACTGTTGACATGCAGAGAAATGGCCCCAGCCAGATGTAAAGGACATCTGCGGCAATGAAGTGGTACAGGGTGGCTTTTAAAATGTGGTCATACTGGTATTTGAATAGACCGTCTATGGCGTTAAAACATGGCCTTGACTCAGACTGTTTAAAGCAGTGAACCAGAGCCAATGAAAAATGGCCAAGAAGTGCTGATCTGTTGCCGTATCCATAACTTATGCCTGAATATGAAAACAGCTCTGAATTGGAGCTATTAAGCCCTTATCTTGTATCTGGGAGGATGTAGACTTAAAAACGCAGCAGGGAAGATTGTGTGTTTCCAGGCTCTTGAATCTGGGGAGAGGCGAGGCATAAATTCATGAGGTGGATTATGCTGCCAAATAAGTTGGTTTGTCTTCTCTGAACGAATGCCCAGGTTGGAATTGCAAGGGCATTAAAAAGGTGGGCTGATTGCATCTAGGAACATCCGCAGATAAGTCCTGCTTTCATTGCCTTTCTCTTCACCTCCCCTCTCTTTTTCTGTATGTGTGTAAGGCTTGATAGAGAAAGAGCTTGAGCTTAATGTATTTACTTGGGGGTTAGTGCTATCAGATTTGGAGCTTAGGATCACAGACAAAAATCAAATTAAAAAATCGAAATCCCTTGTATATGAGAAGCCTAGTTCCTTTGGTCTACACTTTGGTCTGCATAGTTAACAAGTTCTGTGGAGGAAAGAAAAGTCAGATACTAAATTCAGATAGATGATAGATGATAGATAGATAGATAGATAGATAGATGATAGATAGATAGATAGATAGATAGATAGATAGATAGATAGATAGATGATAGATAGATGATGATAGATGATAGATCGATAGATCGATAGATCGATAGATAGATAGATAGATAGATAGATAGATAGATAGATGATAGATAGATAGATCGATAGATAGATGATAGATAGATAGATAGATAGATAGATAGATAGATAGATAGATGATAGATAGATAGATAGATAGATAGATGATAGATAGATGATAGATAGATGATAGATAGATGATGATAGATGATAGATAGATCGATAGATAGATAGATAGATGATAGATAGATAGATAGATAGATAGATAGATAGATGATAGATAGATAGATAGATAGATAGATGATAGATAGATAGATAGATAGATAGATAGATAGATAGATAGATGATAGATAGATAGATGATAGATAGATAGATAGATGATAGATAGATAGATAGATAGATAGATAGATAGATAGATAGATAGATGATAGATAGATAGATAGATGATAGATAGATAGATAGATAGATAGATAGATAGATATAGATTAGATAGATAGATAGATAGATAGATAGATAGATAGATAGATGATAGACAGACAAACAGACAGACAGACAAAAATACACATAAAGATATAAACCTATACCAAACAGTAGAAACACATATGAAACAGTAGCCCTTGTGGTTATTTTCTCTTATCTATATGGCAGGAGCAAGGAAGTTTTTATTCATTCCAAGGGCAACATTCACTTCTTAGGCTACCTTTCATGTGCCACAGGGCTTGAAACAAAAGTGGACAGAGAGATTAATATCATTGTATGTTACATTCTGCTGCCGTCATTTCCCTGACCATTTCTTCAGTCAGGGTACAAAGGGGTGTGTAGGGGCACCCTCAAATTCAAGGAAGGTGCTGCCTGGCCCCAGGGTGTATTGTTGCAATCCTTTGGTTATCGGGGCAGCAGCCCAGATATGGGAAACACCTTTTTTGCAGCCTAAAGGCCACATTCCATTTTGGGTAACCTTCCAAGGGCCACATGCCATTAGTGGGTGGAGCCAGAGACAAAAGTGGGAGGAGCAGACAATCTGAGTTTTATCTAAGCATAGTAGGTTAGTTTTTACATGCTCTCAATGACCCCTCTCTAACCTTCATCCAGGCATCCCCCACAAAGTTTCCCCATTCTGTACAGCTGCATTTTATTTATTTTCTTCATAGCATGTGTGTGTGTGTGTGTGTGTGTGTGTGTGTGTGTGTGTAGAGAGAGGTTTTCTTCCATATCAGTGTGCACAAGGAGGGTGTGTGGCTCCCACGTGGTCTCCTACCCAGACTTGCTCATCTTTAGAAAGCTTCCTGTATTGTGTGCCCTCAAACCATGTCCTGGGGTGTTCTTGAAAACACTGATTTGCTGGACTTAGAAGGTTTTAACAATGTATTTGGTTGGCATGCATATTTGTGGTATGACAAGTGAAATATACTCAGAGTCGCAAAGTGATTTCATGCTCTTTATTCAGCTCATAGTGGTGAGGAGGAATGAATGCAAGTCCCCTCAAAGTATCTGCTTTATATACATTATTTACACAATAGGCTGCACATGATTGGCTAATTCTGGGATTCTACTGTAAGCCAATCAGGTTGTGGATTCACTGCTATCTGGAGCATGATTGGGTGGTTCCTGCTAACCAATCATACTGCTGCATTGTTCTAGGACCAATCAGACTGCTGCATTCTGAATCCTATTGTTCTAGGACCAATTAGACTGCTGCCTTTTGGAGCCTATTGTTCTAGGACCAATCAGACTACTGCAGTTTGGATCCTATTCAACTCAGTACATAACACCCCTCCCCTCTAAGTTCCAGTCCTGCCCGGGAGGTCACATTCATAGTCCTCAAGGTACGCCGGCGGCCTACGTGTGCGTTGCGGCCTGGGGTGTTCCCTGGTCCGGGGTTCAGGTTCTGGCTCATGTTCCAAGGATGCTGGCTGTGATGGGACTGTTTGGTCTGGCGCAGCCGGCTCGCTCAGTCGTGGATCTGGTTCCGGTGTCCTTTCGGCCTCACGGGTCCTCTCTGTATTTACTGATTCTTCCTCTCCTGCTTGCCCCTGCAGCTCTATGGGCCTCACTGCCCCACTGTTCCCTTGGGACCCCTCTGACCTGTCCTCCTCCTCCTGGTTTTGTCCCGGGAATCGTCGCCGTATCTGGTCGCAGTGGCGGCGCCAGCATTGCCCCCCCCATCTGTTAGCACCTCGTACGACACAGGGCCAGTGACCCTGGTGACTGTGGCGGGTACCCATGCAGGGCCTGCCTCAAAATTCTTTGCGTACACTGGGTCCTGGGCCTCGAAGGTCCAGGGGTTCCTGCCTTCCCCCACCACTACCTCATCCTGAGCTCTATCGGGGTGAAGGCGGTCCAATCTGATTGCAAGGCGCCGACCCATTAGTAGTTCAGCGGGGCTCCGGCCAGTCGTTGAGCTGGGGGTGCTGTGCTGTGCTAGAAGGAATGTGGCAAGGCGGTACTCCCAATCCCCTTGCGTCATGCGGCGAAGGGTGTCCTTGGTGGTCCGCACCATGCGTTCTGCTTGGCCATTGGTGGCCGGGTGGAATGGCGCCAAACGGATGTGGCGGATGGCGTTCTGCACTGTGAAGGTTTGAAATTCTCCTGACGTAAATGCAGTCCCGTTGTCTGAGACGAGAGTGTCAGGGAGCCCGTGGGTTGCAAACAGCCTGCGTAGTATCCGGATGGCTGCGGACGTAGAAGTGGACGGTACCAGTGCGACTTCCAGCCATTTGGTGTAGGAGTCCACCACTATGAAGAATGTTTTCCCCTGAAAGGGGCCAGCGAAGTCCACATGCAGGCGTGACCATGGTGCTCGGGCGGACTCCCAGGACTGGACTGGGGCCCTTGGGGGATCTGGGCGGGATTCTTGGCAGGCCTGGCAGTGTTTGACCCAGGCCTCTATCTCTCTGTCAATCCCCGGCCACCACACATAACTCCTGGCAAGGGCTTTCATTCTTACTACCCCTGGGTGTGTCTCGTGTAGGGCTGTGAGGACCCTTTTGCGGAGGGGCTGGGGAACAACGACCCTGCTTCCCCATAACAGGCACCCCTTGTGGGCTGACAGTTCATGTTTGCGGGTTGTGTAGCCAGCGAATTCTGGCCCGGGGCTGCTGCTGGGTCATCCTCTCCACACCCAGTCCAGGACCCGGGAGATTACCCTATCTTTCTTGGAATGGTGTGCAACTTCTTTTGCCTGAATGGGGCGGTCGGGAAGCAGCTCCAGGCTCATAACCTCTTGTGCAGGTGCTGGGTCGGGGCCTGTTTCCGGTAGTGGTAGCCTGCTGAGGGCGTCCGCATGGCCCATCGCCTTTCCAGGGCGGTGAATCAGTGCATACTGGTAGCTGGCAAGGAAAATTGACCACCTGAGGACGCGAGGAGACAGCACTTGGGGGGTCTGCTTTTCCGGGGCAAACAAGCCAAGCAACGGCTTATGGTCAGTCACCACGGTGAAGGGCCGCCCGTACAAGAAATCATGGAATTTTTTTACTCCCTTCACGATTGCCAGACCCTCCTTGTCGATTTGCGAGTAGTTCCGCTTGGTTTCGTTGAGTGTCTGGGAAAAGTATGCCACCGGTACCTCTCTTCCATCCAGGAGTTGGTGTCCCAGGACAGCGCCGATGCCATAGGGCGAGGCGTCGCATGCTAGCACCACCGGCAGCCTCTCGTCGAAGTGTGCCAAGACCGAATTTGAGACAAGCAAGTCCTTGACTGCCTGGAATGCGGCCTCCTGGCGCTGGCCCCACACCCAAGGGGCCCGCTTGTCCAGGAGTCTGTGTAAGGGCTCCGCTACCGCCGCCTTGTGGGGAAGGAAGGAATGGTAAAAGTTCAATAGTCCCAAGAAGGCTTGAAGTTCAGTCTTGTTCTTGGGCGCTGGGGCATCACAAATGGCCCGTACCTTGTCCCCAGTCGGGTGGACCCCTTCTGCGTCCACCATAAATCCCAGAAAGTCCACTTGAGGCACTCCTAGTAGACATTTTTCCCGCTTCACCTTGAGACCCGCCATCTGGAAATGGTGCAGAACGGTGCGGAGGCGGTCCTCAAACTCCTCTGGTGTGGGCCTGGCAATCAACACATCATCGAAGACGGGGGTGACACCAGGAATCCCTTTAAGGAGAGAGTCCATTAGATTCTGGAATATGCCTGGTGCCACGCTGACACCGAATTGCAGCCGCTTTACCCTGAACGCTCCTCTGTGCGTCACAATCGTCTGTGCCTCTGCTGTGGCCTCATCTACTGGCAGCTGTTGATATGCTTGGGCCAAGTCCAGCTTGCCAAAAAATTTTGACCCAGCCAGGGTGGCAAGGACATGGCTGACCACTGGCACTGGGTATGCATGGGCCGTGAGAGCCTTGTTTATGGTACATTTGTAGTCTGCGCAGATGCTGACCGAACCATTAGGCTTGACGGGTGTGACAATTGGGGTTTCCCAGGGGGCATTAGGCACTGGCTCCAGCACTCCTTGCTCCACGTGTCGGTCCAATTCCTTGTCTATACGGGGTTTCAGGGCGAACGGGACCCGGCGGGCCTTGAGCCTGACCGGTCATACTGTGGGGTCAAGCTGTAGAGCAGTGGGGGGCCCCGTATACTGTCCCAATTTTCCATCGAAAACCCCCGGAAATTCCTTGCATATGGCGTCCACGTCCACTTGTAAGCTCATGTGGTTCACCCCGGTGACGGCTAGCCCCAGTGGTCCAAACCATGCCAATCCCAGTAAGCTAATGTAGGGGCCCTTGACCACGAGCAAGTCCAGTTGCCGCGTCCGCCCTCGGTATTGCACCCTGAAGGTCCCCACCCCCATTGTGGGGACCTTACGTTTCTGGAAGTCCCGGAGATTGCCCTCTTCTTGGCGTCTTCTTCGTCGGTGACCCCTTTGGCTTCTAGGAGGAAGGTGAAACGGGAGGCGTATGCTTCCCAGTCTCCAGATGCTGGGTTGAACGGCGAGAAGCTGCTGTCAGTTGCCATTCTGAGTTCCTTGTGTCCCGGAGCTGAAGCCTGGATACACGGTGCAAGGCAGCGGTGCGGCAGGTGGCGGTGCTGCGGTGCTGTGTGTGGCAGTCAGCTCAGCAGGATCCCATCCTCGTCGCCAGTGAAATATACTCAGAGTCGCAAAGTGATTTCATGCTCTTTATTCAGCTCATAGTGGTGAGGAGGAATGAATGCAAGTCCCCTCAAAGTATCTGCTTTATATACATTATTTACACAATAGGCTGCACATGATTGGCTAATTCTGGGATTCTACTGTAAGCCAATCAGGTTGTGGATTCACTGCTATCTGGAGCATGATTGGGTGGTTCCTGCTAACCAATCATACTGCTGCATTGTTCTAGGACCAATCAGACTGCTGCATTCTGAATCCTATTGTTCTAGGACCAATCAGACTGCTGCCTTTTGGAGCCTATTGTTCTAGGACCAATGAGACTGCTGCAGTTTGGATCCTATTCAACTCAGTACATAACAACAAGGTTAAAGCACACAAAGTGTTTAAAAACCATATTGTTAGAAAAGCACTGTTTAATGTCTGGATGAGATACAAGGATTTGTTAGAAAATAAAACCCCAAGATGGTTGTCACCAATGGAAGCGAAGGCTCAGAAAAAACTCAATATGGAGGCCAAATGGCCGAAATATTGGGAAATTTTGGAACAAGATGGAGACACAATAAAACTGCAGAGCTTCGAAAAATTAAAAAACAGAGTGCGAGACTGGCTCCATTATTACCAAATAATGGAGGCATATAATTTGGACAAAAAACTGGGCTTCCAGGTGGAAAAATCAAAATTGGAAACAGAATTGTTAGATCCCAAAACTAAGAATTTGTCAAGAATGTATAACTTGCTGTTGAAATGGAATACTCAGGATGAAACGGTGAAATCTGCTATGATTAAATGGGCACAAGATGTTGGACACAACTTTATGATGGGTGTCAGGGAACAGTTATGGACCACAGGTATGAAATTTACGGCATGTAATGCCCTAAGAGAAAATTTAATGAAAATGATTTACAGGTGGTACATGAAACCAGTCAAGCTTGCAAAAATTTATAATTTACCTGACAATAAATGTTGGAAATGTAATGAGACTGAAGTTACATTCTTTCACCTTTGGTGGACGTGCCCAAGGATTAAGACATTCTGGGAGATGATTTATAATGAAATGAAAAAGGTATTTAAATATACCTTCCTGAAGAAACCAGAGGCCTTTCTCCTGGGCATGGTCGGCCAATTGGTGCCAAAGAAGGACAGAACTTTCTTTATGTATGCAACAACAGCAGCAAGAATACTCATCGCAAAGTATTGGAAGACACAAGATTTACCCACCCGGGAAGAATAGCAGATGAAGTTGATGGACTATATGGAATTGGCGGAAATGACTGGCAGAATCCGAGACCAGGGAGAAGAGTCAGTGGAAGAAGATTGGAAGAAATTTAAAGATTACCTACAGAAATATTGTAAAATTAATGAATGTTAGAAAGATGTTGGAATGAAGTTACATGGCTTTAGCAGAAATGCTATAAAGAATTAAGTACAATAGATGGTAAATGGATTAAAGGGAAAAATAAGGTTAGAATGTGTTAAGATAAATTATAGGACAGAAAATTTAGGAAGATGGAAAGGATTTGCTGAAACAATCAATTGAAGTGGAATACAAAAAAGGGAGGTGTGAGGAGGTCGCGGAAACAAGTAACTGAAAGATAATAATATTGAAAGTACTGGATGTGTTTTTAATTGTTTTTGTTTTGTCTTGTTATGTATATGAACTGTTTTTATTTCTGTATTTTATTGTATTGTTTTGTTATGTCTAATTCTTTTTCTTTTCTTTTTTGTAATTCTTAAATTCTTAATAAATATGTCCTGGGGTGGTCATACCTGTGCATGATGCGTTAGGTGGGAAGCTGGTGGTGCTGCCTATGTTTGTGGAAAATTCCCAGGGACCTGTAATCACTGATGAAGCAAATTCCTTCCTTCTAGCATCTAATTCTCCACAAAGCAGTGATGTGTACATGCTCCATTTCTCTTAATGCCAGGAGCCACATCCACACAAGGATGTACGGGGTGTTGCGGGAGGGGGTAGTACCTCTGGTGGGGGACACGTCATGCTCCTTCTTCGGTAATTTGTCCACCTTTGGTTCCCATCCTGCACTCAGCTCTCAACTGGAGCCAGTGCCGGATTAAACCCTGTGGAGGCCCCTAGGTAGTAGAAATCTTGAGGGGGGAGCCCTTACAAATTATCTCAAAGCTTCTACTGGGCTACTTGCAAATATTCTACCAGGATCTGGAGTCAGCGGGAACATGTGACACACTAACCCACAAAGAGCTTCGTATCTTGAGGTTTCATGTGTGCACACTCTAGTGAGATAACATTGAACTAAGAAAGCTTGATTGTAATTTTCTTTCTAGATCAAATCAATATTATTTTCATCTGTTGTCATGGGGCCCTTAATAGGTGTGGAGCCCATAGGCCGGTGCCTACTCTGCCTATTTGGTAATCCGGCACTGCCTGTGGCTCCTAGAAGCATGCAACAGTGGCCACAATCCAGGAACTGCTTCGACTGACTGCCTAAACCAGATGAGGGTAGCCGATGGGTCTCAAACCCTTAGTGAGATAGGAACTTCCCCTGCATGCAGAGACAGGCTCTGGAAGATTGAGCAGATGAGACCAACAGTGGGTCCAGCAGTCAATAAGGCAGGTTCTCCACATGCTGTAGAGGGAAGTGAGGGGCAGATGGGGTTCATCAACCTGGAAAGGTAGCCCATCTAGGAGAAGGAAAACTCTGATCCTAAACCTCTGCTGCCTTGTGGGATATCTTTGGGAGAATAAAAGGCTATGGAGTAAACCCCACACAAATATGGAGTGGAGTCCCTAAGATGTCTGAGTGGCACCTACTTCTTTCAGCCTTCAGTCTTCAGCCACCAAGACACCTACGTCTGGGTGGCGCCTTATACGCCTACGTCCTTCAGCCAAGCTTGTGCCAAATGCATTGTTCTGATTTCCTTTGGACCACATCAGTGAGGTTTTGTCATCTGGGCAGCCCATGGAGGTCACTTTGGTGCTGCTAACACAGCGATTTGACTTCATCCCTGGAAGGCAGAAGCATAATCCATGGTTTCTTGAGACAGATGGATGCCACAAACAAACAACACCTACACTATACATTCACTATCATTCCACTTCGAACAATCATGGCTTTCCCCCAAACGATCATGGGAAGTGTAGTTTGTTAAGGATGCTGAAAATTGCTACACAACCCCTATTCCCCTCATAGAATTATAATTCCCACAGTCCAACAGGATTGATTGTTAAACCACTCTGAGAATTATAGCTTGGGTGGGTGTATCTTCTACCATCTTTCAGCATCTTACCAGACTATAGTTCCCAGGATTCTTTGAGGGGGCAAACGACAACTGTTAAAATGGTGTCGTGGTGCTTTAAATGTATGGTGTAAATGTGGCCATGGGTTGCTTTGCATTGGCAGTACATTGTCCAGCATGGAAAGGCTGATGCAGAATTCTGGATAGTGGTTGACAGGCAATCTTCCTCCCTCCCCTTGGCCTGTTTCACTGTAGCTTGATTTGCTGAATAAATGCAGGATTTTTGCATTGCATAATCTTCCACAAACAAATAAAAGTGGGTAAAATCACTGTTCCTCATGAGATCACTCACAGGCAGAAGACCCTCTTGGGGTTTTGTACACACACCCTCCCTTTTAATCGCCAAACCTTTCATGGTTTGTAGAAGCCATTCACTCAAAGTACTGTATGAAGAAAAGATCGACAACTTCAACACAAACTCTGATTATATCTACTACAGTAACTGGTTTACAGAAGTAAGACTCCCTGTGGGTAGCCTTTCAGTAAGGCAACCCAAGCAGGGTCTTTTTTCTTTTCTTTTTTTAAAGGAAGGGAGACAGAGTTTGCTTATTTATCTTGCTACTTAGCACATCATGCAATTTCTTTGACATGAATTAATTTCCTCTGTAAAATGTCCCCTGTAATAACTAACATTGTCGCCACATTGTCCAACTGGAGGAAGGATTAATTAAATGAAAAGGGGCCAAGAGGAAGTTCTAACTTCTGATTACTTGTGACCCAGATATTTAGTACTCTCCTTATGCTGAGGCCTCAGGTGTTCCAGGAAGGATGTTTCTTCCACCACCCCCTTTAACCTTGAAGCAAGGCAAGTTCAGACATCTCTGAGGGCAGTCATTTTTCTTATTTGCTCCAGATCCCCTTCAATTCATCATCAATATCCACAGGAAATAATCATCTCTTTATACTTCATATTCCTCTAAGCTCTGCAAGGCTCTTGTTATGATTGCTTTCCAGCTGTTTTTCCTCCCTTTCTCCTACAGAAAAAAATTCCATGTGAAGAATTTCTGGTCACTTACCAGTTGCTGATTGATACCTGCCAGTAAATGCCAACTTTGACCACCTTGAATGGAGATTTTGGTTTATATAGTCCTTGATGCTCTAAATTATCATCCTTCTTTCTTTGGGAAGGTCTTGAGGTTCTCCAGCTTAAAAGCTTGACATGAACAGTTTTTAGCTCCCAGGAAGGGCAGAGGTTAAGAACAGTGAATCAGTTCAATGCTCTCTTGTTCTGAGTTGCTCTGTGAAGCTGGTCTGTGGTTAGATTTTAACAAGTTTTGCGTCCCAATTAGGTTGCAACATTTGTAGCGCAAACCATCTTTGCATAATATAATAAAGGGCATATTGTTGTTGTTTTGCAAGGCTGGAAAGTGAGAAAGCAAACACCACTGATGGTAAGACTCATAGATCTTCACCCTGATATTGGAACTCTATCAAACCAAACACCCCTCCCCTACTAGAAAAACAAAGAAATATGTACTTTGGTCACTCCTCAGTTTATGGACACACACATGGCTACTGCAGTTAATTAGTCCTCAAGGCAAAGCTCCTATTTTTGTTATTGCAGTTTTGCATTCATGCAAAGGGGAGCAGGAGGGCTGATCTTGTTGACCAGGATAGAAAAGAGATCAGTGATGTGACTGCCCTATTCAACTCAACCCAACCTTCTCTGTCCATATTATTATTAATTAGATTTATTACCCTGGGATACCTTGACCCCTGGGATACCTTGCAACTCTACAATTCTATTGAAACAGTTAAATCACAGTCAAGAGAATAGGGCTGTAAGTCCCGGAAGACCTGCTCCCTGCCTTGTAGGTTTTTTCCCACCTGGCCTGGGTGAAGCTGCTTAACAGAATCTTGGGCTAGGGTATTGTTTGGATAGTTTTGTTGGGAAGGAGGTTGTTGCTGTTGTTGGTTTTTGTATCTTTATTTTAGATTGTTCAGTTTTGTTGTGCCTTTTAATGCTTTATTTATTACTACTACTGTTACTATGTTGTAGTTATGTATTTTTTCATGTTGTTAACTATCTTGAGCATGGTTCGAACTGTGGAAAGGTAGCGTAGAAATACAATTATGTATGTGCATATGTATGTATGTATGTATGTATGTATGTATGTAGAATATATATAAAGTGTTGCACATTGGGGTTGCATTTTCCTGAGTTGCTTCATTACTCCAGCACAGCAGTCTTTGCCTTAGTAAGTTGACCATCAAATCATGCTGCTGGAGAAATAAAGCGCTTCCAAAACGTTTCACAGCATAAATCGGGGGTGGGGAGCTGAAAATTTCAGGAGAGCCAGAGCCAGAGAAATTGGCCAAGCAATGTCAAAAAGCCAGTAATTTCCCACTGAGTCATCATGCATCTCAAGAAGGTTTATGAACAGAAGCCTGCCAGAGTCAGAAATGATGTCACTTAAGATGGAGGACTGTCATAGTCCAACGCTGGATGATGCAGGGAAATTATTGATGACAACCAGGGAAGCTGGAAGAAAGCAATACAGTCGCTTTAGCAATGCAGCAGCAGAAAAATGAATAAACTGGTGGGCAGGCGAAGCAGTGGTGGAGCTTCATGCTCCGGCACCGGGGGGTAGTGGAGAGCAGGTAGGGGCAAGGCTGGCGCGTGTCCTGGGGTCGTGACATGCCACCTGTGGCACCCAGCACGGGTGGGGGGGCAGCCACGATAGCACCCAATGGGATCGCGCTGGCCCCCCACTCCTCTTCTTCCTCCAGTGGGTGGAAGTACAGGAAGTCCACGAGTCTGCCAGCTGTGAAAGACACAGGCAACAGAGAAATTCCTTAGCTGGCATTTATTTGTGTAGATTTGGTGTACAGAATTTTGTGGGAGTCCCAAAGCACCTGACAGTACTGTTATATAATGCAAGTAATATCCAGTGTGCTTTGTAGCATAACATTATCACACATAGAAAGAAAACACAACACAAACAAACAGGAACTTACAGTTTAAATTTCTACAGTACAGAAAACAAAACAGAGGGAGGACATTGTAGAGTGGAAGGGGAGGTGCATGTTTACTAAAATGCACATACTAGGCAGAAATGTGCATAGGAAATGCATACATCAGTGAAAACAGAATATAAAAATGCATTATATTAAAAGAAATTGCTTGCAAAATCATGCACATTAGTCAGACTGCAGGCAAAAATGTTTTTTAACAATAGAAGAAATCCACAATAAAATATTGAAGAAATTTCATGAGGATTTTTTTTTTAATGCAAATCTGGAGGACTGTATTTAAGACCAGAAAAACAAGAAACAGAGAGAACCAAATTTGACAGATCCTTCCACCATGGTAATACTACATACACTGGGCAAGAGAAACCCTTAGCACACAACCAGCAAAGCTGGCCCAATATATTTTGCTGTTTGTGGTGGCAACTCCCACCCACAATAAGACAAGGAACATGGTACCCAAGGCCAGCTGAGACAGAAGATCCCAGAAGTGTTCTTCTTCTTCATCTCTAGCAGGGAAGAACATACACTACAATAAATTAAAGGAAGTAAAGAATTTGCTGCATTTCTTGACTAACAAAACCATTGCCTCACTTTGTCTAACAGTAGGGTGGGTTTTGTTCCCCCAGACACACTCCAATTGTTATGTACTGAAGTTCTCACCCTGGGCCAGCAGGGGGATACTGTAGATAGTTTTCACTCAGGTCCACGTCAGTTATTTTAGGCGGGAAACCCTGGGTTGTTGTTGCTACAATGTTGATAGCTGGCTGCCTATAAAAGCAGGCCAGCTGAGCTGTTTGCAGTTCAGTTTTCTGTTCCAGCTTACAAAATAAAGAGCTGCTTTGGAGAAATCGCTGTGTCGTCTGCCATGTCTACCCACTATTCTACACCAATTATAAGCCCTTTTTCTGCACGAGCACCTTCTCACTCCCTCTCAAACACAGCTGTACTTTCTCCTCAGCTGGAGGGGTATCACCTCTTTCAAAAATACAGAGATCCCCAACCATCAGTCATATGCTCCCAGTACTGAAACATCAACCATCTTAGACCATTAACCAACAACCTGCCCAAGATAGGGTCAGCCAAGAATGTTTTATAAAGTACTCTTGGTGTCTTATGCATTGCACAGTAAGAAAAGCAGATTGCAGGATTTGTCTCCATGCCTCTGCTCTAAAAAGACTTAAAATGAGAAAAGCATGAGACATGAGTAGTAGAAAATCAGTCCCCCATTTTCTTCAGGGACTGGAAATATTTTGTGGGAAGAATTGAGGCAAATTTTGGGCCAGCCTCAGTCTAAACCCAGCAAAAGGGGAAGAGGTTAGCAGGATTATATTGGCAGGGTTAGAAAGGCGAAGGGAACAAGCCCAGTTCAGGTTGGTTGCATGGCTCATTAGAGATTTACAATTTCTTTGCCTCCTATCTCTCCTGGTTAATGCCACGGGACTGGGAGCCCCTGCGGTGGAGAGGCTGGTGTTTGCTACCTCAATAGCAATAGAGGCTTTGAGAAGGATTTTAGCAATATGAGTGGAAAAATTCCCCATGCAGCGTCTTTAATGCTGCTATCCCTTGCTGAGCTGGAGCTGGTATAATTCTTCATCTGTGCAAATAGGGAGGGAAACTGGGGCATTAAGCTGCGATTGTTTGATGAATTCCTGCAAGCAAAGATGAATAAATTGCATAACATTCCCTTTGAATTGTTATGATCAGAAAGCTGAAATTAAGTTATATTATTCGGCTCAGAGAGGCAAGGATACCAACTTGCTTATAGATGTGAGGATTTAAAAATGTGCTAAATGGCCATCAGAGGGAATTTTGCCATTGCTTTTATGTTTGGAGAATCACTGCTGCCACTGGCTTCGAAGAGATGAGGGAATAGACCCAAAGGTTCCCCTCCTCTGAAAATACATCTCCTTCTATAGGTGAAAGATTCCTTCTCTTGGGGATAGGGAACCTTTAGATCCAGTTTATTGAAAAGCTTCATTAAGTTGAATTCTACAAATCACAGAGTTCATGAGGTTTAGTGTCGGCATGAACCAACTCATATGCAAGCAACTTGCCATCTATACCCACCCTCCATTAATACCACCCCTTGTGTTTTTTTTAAGGTCTTACCATTGCTTCTTCTTTTTTTAAGGCGGAAGACCATGCCCAACAATGAAAAGTTGAAAGCAGATAGGAAGAAAACAGCACAATTTGCCAAATGCGAACACATACTCAACCACCCTACCTCACCTGCTAAAAACCACACTAGTACAAGCAAACACAAAAGACACAGAAAGAAAATCAGTAGAGAGAGTTCATTGAAGCACAGCCTATAGTTTTTTGTTTCTTTGCAAGGCTGGAACTGCAAAATCAGGATTGTTCAGTTGTCATTTACTAGGTGTGGGCACAAGCTTCGGTTGCGTCATGGGGAGGGGGAGTTTCATAAAACATGTGGGCCTGACATATTGAGCTGTAGTATCTTGAGGTTGGATCCAGAAAAAACTGTGGGCAGAAGGAAAATATTTGACCTTAGTGGACCCAGCTGTAGTCATACATGAACCAGTTATTACTGGACCAGACTACTGTAGTGCCCTCTCTGGAGGACAGTCTCTGAATATAGTGCACCAAAATTCTTCTCATCCTTTGTTGTTATTTCTGCTGTTCTTATTTTATATAGCACCATCAAACTTTGCCCAGAAGGCTTGTAGGCTGTCATTCAGCACAGAGGAGACAATAAAGAAAGGTAAGGGAACTGTATGCCATTTCCCTTCTGCACTCATGCTTTTGACCCAGTGGTAAAACACCATGTAAAGTAGAAGCTTGGTATAGTCATATGTGCATTCATGTCCAGATAATCATGCAATGGGGGGCTGGAGCAGCCCCCCCCCACCTCCAGTACTAATGTCACTGCACTGACCATCTCATGAATTGAGTAGGGATGAAGGAGAAATATGGTTTGGCTAGCATGTTAATGCAAACTTAACTTTTCTGCAACAATATGTGTTCTGAAGTTCAGTCATCCTTTGAACTTTTCATTTCCATGGATTTTGCAATTTAGTTCTCCAATCAAATATAAAAGGTGCAAAAATAGATATGTATTATGGGAAAGTGTGCATTAAAATGCATATAATATACAAATATGCATTATTAGGAGAATTTGTTTGGGGAAACAAACAAGGTGCATCAGGCAAAATTGCATACAGAAGTATGCATATTAGGATAAATATACACAGATATGCTGATGGGGACTCTTTTTCTTTTAAGCAGACTGTTGAAGAAATGTGGTGAACTGAAAATAAGACTGGGAAAATGTGTAACAGAGAAAAATCAGAATTGATAGGCTTGACTATCCCAAGTGTTGAGTGGAATATGTGTTAAGTTGTGGGTGAACGTATCAGATGACACAGCGATTCTTCAAACACCTCTTGTTTATTCACAGGCCAGGACAGAACTGAACTGAAGGGTTCAGCCAGCCTGCTTATATAGAGCTCCACTACAACGCAACTGTAACCGCTTTCTGTAACTATCCAATCACTGAATGTCACTTTCGATCCCTTATTTGCATAACCATCTACAGTATCCCCCTGCTGGCCCAGGGTGAGAACTTCAGTACATAACAATATGCACCTGTTTAAGCACTCCACATAACTGAGACTGGCCACTTATTATGGTCTAATATTGTAGAGTACCTGCTTGTGTATAACTGGACACCAATGAATGAAATTTGATTGCTGACTTGATGCTGTTCACCACCAACACCCCCCATCTCTGATCCTTAACTTTTAGATATCTCAATAGTGGGCCCCCCCAGCTTTGAACTGCTCTATTTTCTCAAGTGTATGTTGCACCAGTATTGCTGGGATTTTCAGCACCTGGTGAACCTGTCACTATTCATCAATGCTTTTGATGAAAGTGGTACCCATTGTTGAGCTGATGTAGTTATGCTGCTAGTATAGTATTGGTTTCACATTAGTTTGTATTTAATTGAAACATTGCTTTATTGTATTGTTTTGATGTTATTTCTTACTCTGAGGTTGTGAAGAGTGGGTTATAAATAATGTAAATAAAATAAATAAATTTGTAAAGTGCCCTTACATTTCTGTCCTAAATTTTGTTATGAAGTACTAATGTTGGTGACTCGCTGAGATGCAACCATTTGGCCACTTCATTCATAACTGCTATGAATGTTCATTTATAATGTGGTAGCTTTCTCTTCAGTGTATTGAACTTATTCCATAAGTTCCATTCATCTCCCGACAAGAATCCAGGCAAAGAGGCAGAGCTAGGATAAAGAAATAAAGACAGATGGCTCTTAATTACAAAGGTGAAATGCCAAATTAAATTTGAGGCTCCCCCCAATCACTTTAAAAATAGGACACTGACTTGGTTTACTTTGTAGGCAAAGGTGAACATTTCCTGAATTATAATCTTCCAGTGGAAACATTCTTGCTTCCATTGTTCAGAAAGAGATTATTTTAAAACATTAGTGAGACTTTCAATATTTGGAATGAGAAGGAAGTATCCTCATTTTTCTTGTTTGTTTTTGTTTACTTAAAAAAAAACCCCACAGATTTGTATCGAACAGTATTGAAAAACACCAGTTAATGTTTAAATTTAATTTTAATCAAAAGTCTTCATATAAACACTTAGGTTCCATCTGCACTATACATCTAAAGCAGTATACAGTCGTGTCTTGTTCTGCAGCCGGGATCAGTTCCAGAGCCCCAGCCGCTGGCCGAAAAGGACACAGGGCAAAGTGCTGCATCTGTGCACGTGCGTGGAGGAGTTTGCACTTCTGCCCATGCGTGAAGCACGATTTATCGCTTCTGTGCATGCATGAGCGGCAAACCCGGAAGCAACCTGTTCCGGTAAATCCGGGTTTGCCACGAATGTTCACTGGAATGGACGCTAGACAAGGCGGACATTCGCGGAGGTATTACTGTAATACCATTGTAAACAGTTATAGCTTCTCCCAAAGAATCCTGGGAACTTTGTTATGTTCAGGTTGCTGTGAATTGTTAGGAAACTCCTATTCCCCTGACAGAGCTACAGTTCTAAGTGTAGGTTAACAGTCGATCCCTCTGGAAGTTGTAGCTCCGTGAGGGAAATATGGGTCTCCTAACAACTCTCAGTACCTGTAACACACTACATCTCCCAGAATTCTTTGGGGGAAGCCAAGTCTATTTAAAGTGGGATCATAGTACTTTAAATGCATAATGCAGATACAGCATGGGTGAAAAAAATAGCCTACTTTGCAAAGGTAAAATTTGCACGTGTTGTTTTGCCCACTTTTGCCTATGTTCCCACCTACCATGGCATGTGGATCCCAAAAGGAATGTGACCTTCTGATTAAAAAAGGTTCCACATCCTTGGTCTAATCTTTCAGGGCAAGTAGTTTCACATACACATTTTTGTGATGGAAAACCCCTGTCACACGTTGCAACAAAGCGTGCCTCAGAAGGCAGTCACAAGATGCTCTCAATAGTAGATCTCAAAAATGAATCGCAGAATTGTTAGCAGGAAGGGACCCAGAGGTAGGGCTGTCATATGTCCAGGTCTCCCCGGACACACCTGAGATTCGTCCATCAGAAATAGCCAGATGTATGGCAACCCTTGTCAGAAGTGTTTATTTTTGGGAGAATTTCCTTAAAGATGGCTCAAAAATAACTTTTGTGTCCAGGCTTTTTGAAATACGGCAACCCCACCCAGAGGGTCATCTAGTCCAACCCTTTGCAATACAGTGCTACCTCACGTTACATACGCTTCAGGTTACATACGCTTCAGGTTACACGCTCCGCTAGCCCAGAAATGGTGCTTCAGGTTAAGAACTTTGCTTCAGGATAAGGACAGAAATCGGGCTCCAGCGGTACAGCAGCAGCAGGAAGTCCCATTAGCTAAAGTGGTGCTTCAGGTTAAGAACAGTTTCAAGTTAAGAACAGACCTCCCGAACGAATTAAATACTTAACCTGAGGTACCGCTGTACAGGAATCCTGTCCACAGCTACTCCTGGTGGGGCTTGAACCACCAACCTTCTGGTTAATAGCCAGGCACAGTGATCCACTGCACAACCTGAGGTTCTAAGATTCATACAGGAGAAGGCAGCCTTGCAAGTCCCAATCTGGATTAGGGCTTTCAAGGTTAAATTTTGTCAGAATCTTGAATTGCAGTCCATGCCAATAGATGCTTGTTTCCATGTGTGACTGTGTTGCAGGAGCGGTTCACATGGAAGGGCAGAATCACAGAGTTGCCCTCTCAGCAGTGGTGTCCCTGTTGCTTACCTGAGTGGTGCAGAGGAGGGCAGTGGTGAAATTGAAGTTGAGTGAGTACACTGCCCAAGACAATCTGGCACAATTGCTGGTATGCCCACACAACCTCAACCTCACCACCAACCTACACACCCACACCCCACACCAACATCTAACTAAGCAGCAGGGGCACTACCATCCCAAGCTGGCCACTCCTGCTTGCATTGTGTGATGAACCACAGAAATGCAGGTGGCAACCTTCTTAGTGAATAATTTTCAAGACTCACTCCACCTTAGGGGAACAGCCAAAGCTCGGTGTCTGAGTGTCTGTTTTCCATTCAGAAGCTCCTAGGTTCCATCCCTGGCATTTCCAGGGAGGGCTGGAAATATCCTCTGCCTGAAATCCTGGAGAACTGCTGACAGTCAGGGTAAACAATATTGACCTAGGTGGAGCAATGGTCGGACTTGCCATGGGGCAGCTTCCTACAGTGGCCCACCCAGGCTGATCAGTGGCTCCTTAGGAACAGAAAGAATATAAAGGGTTTCCTTTTTCCAGGCTTGCTTCTGCAACATGATTTTCATGAGCACTGGTGTGCTTTTTTATTTATCTTCTTGCTCTTTGCCCTGACTCTTGGCTTATTCTCTGATCTTGTCTTCCAGATTTTCCTTCAGCCCTTTCTTCTGGAGTGCTCATTGTCTTTGCCTCCTGATTAGCCCTTCACTTTGGCTTGCTCTACGGCTTTTCTTCATTGGCTCCTCCCTCATTTCTTACAGCCACCCATGGCCCAAACCTGACACCCTGTTTGTCCATCACCCACCCCCAACTGATGTTGTTGTTAGATTGAATTACACTGAATGCATCTACAAGCTGCTTCTACACATATACTAGTGTTTGTGTATAGCTGCTTGATTTGTATAGCTCAACTATTGTGTACGTGGGTACATGGACTGTATAGTTCTTGAATACTACATGTGATTAACTGTACAGACATACAACTCCACTATTTGTGCACACAGGTACACAGATTATGCCTCCTGTTGCTGTTCATCAAGGTTAAGAATGCATTGAATTCTAAATTGATATGAATGTTGACATAAATAAATGCCTGCTTGTCACAGTTATAAAAGCAAGTATTGTATCTGTTTGCCTGCCTGCCTGCCTGCCTGCCTACTTACACAAGTAAGCACACACACACTTTCCTTCCCTCCAAAGGAGGAAATGAATATCATAGAAGACATACACACAAAAACCAGGGCATTTTGTTCTTATGCACAGCAATGCACCTATATCGCTCCTCATCAGAAATCATTCTTAATGATGTCAGTGACAGTTTTACCTGAGAAACGACTGTTGGTGAATTTTAATTCAGAAAGGGCATGCTTTCTGGAAGAAGGGCTCTGTGGCAAATTGATTTTTCCAAGTTTAAGAAGAGACTGTGCAACATATCCAGGTGATATGTATTACTAAAACAGATGGGCATTGCTCTTTCACATGTAACATCATGGGGATAGGCAACAAGCAAGCCAAGGGTTCATTCTGGAGTTCACAGTCCTCCTGCATGACCCTCAGCATGTTACTAAAGATTCTCCTCTTGTCTTCTGTAAGCTGTCTTCATTGACTCTCAAATTTCCTGTATTGCATTGGCTTCTGAAGCAGGTATGGCTGCTTCAGGTGTGATTAATAGTGTGGTTAGTGATCATATTGGGGTTTTGCAAAGTAAATTCCAGGTACCCCAACTCCAATTAAATTAAATTCCAGGTACCCCAATGAACGCACACACAGCAACACACACACAGAGCATGGCTGTGAGGCTTAGGGGATGGGAAGTATATTTGAGCCAACAGCATTCAGTATACTTTAAAGTGTCTTAAAGTACCTAATTTGCACTACTCCAAACAACATGGAAAAAGAAACACAGCTATCCTTCAAAATCAACGCTGCTCTGAATTTTACAATGCAGTTCTCCAACCAATAATTTGTAATTTGTACAAAAATGTCTATAGTAAGCAAAAGTGAGCACAAAACTGCATATATTCATGTAAGTAGCATACAACAATGCATTATACTGAGGAAAGTGCCTTGCAAAAATGTGCACAGTACTCTAAATGGCATTAAAAATGTGTGTAATGTGAGAAATTCACACTAAAATGAATTTTCATGAGAATTTTCCCCCTACCCTCATAAACTAATGTGTAAATGTGAACTGAAGTTAAGACTGGAAAAAAATAGAAACTGAGAGAAACCAAGTGACAGATTTGTCCATCCTCACTACAAATTACATTTTAGGGTCCCCTCAATGTGCCTTCAGCCAATTCAGATCTCTCTCTCTCTCTCTCTCTCTCTCTCTCTCTCTCTCTCTCTCACACACACACACACACACACACACACACACACAACTGCCCATTCAAACACAAAAAAGAGATTCCTGGCTCCTGTTGACTTTCATTCTGGGTTGTTAACTAGCCATCAACCTAACAAGAGAATAGTCAGCCAGAAACCAGTGACATCTGCTGAGCAGGTCTTGTAGAGGAGTGTGCAGAGTGCTAGGGTCCACTGATTAACTGTGAGGTCTTGCAAAGCCCTGTTGCAAGTGCCAACAGCTGATTGTTGCCACTTGTGGAGCTCTTTGCACAGAGCTTGAGATTACCCTATAATCAGTTGATCATCACACATTGTAGGCTGTGCCTTTTCCCACATGGCTTTAAACCATGTGGGCAAAAGTGGGTTACCTACCATCATTGTGATAACAGGTGACTAACAGGTAGGTGACCACACCTATCTTTCAGATTTTGCTCATGGGAGATACAAGAGGTAACAATTATGCCCACTGGCTGGATCCAGTTCCTTACATCCTAGCCTATGCATTTGGCTTCATGGGTCACAAGTTTTAGGAGCCTGAAGCAAACAAGGCAATGTCTTCCATGAGTTTGTTTCCATTCTAGAGCTTCTTCATTGCTTGTCAGCGTAGTCTTATTTCCCCACCTAATTTAGGAAGACAATGAAATTCTCATATGGCTGAAATCCAATATCTATTTTATTTCATTTTTTGGCCTGGTCTGCAAACATGACCATACTTAAAACTTTTCTGCACGGAGTCCAAATGTTTGCGTTGTTTAGAGCTGCCAAGCGGACTGCCATCTCTGCTCGGAATCGAATGTCAGTGAACCAAGTACATTTACCAGGCTCTGTCAACCTGTCAGCATCTGTTAAAGCTTCTGCCTAGATGTATGCCCAGGAGGGAGTGAAGAAAGGGATGGGAGAGTGAAAGAGCCAAGGCACGTCCAAAGGCAGAAATCGTGTGATGCCTTCCTGTTTCCTTTCCTTTCCTTTCGTTTTCAGGCATTCATTCACTGAAAATGAGGACTATTCACAAATTAAGGCTGCCTCATTCCAAAATGAAATTAGCACCTCTACAGTTGCTTGGAAGTGCAGGAGTAGAGAGCGCTGTTGTGTTCAAGCCCTGCTTTCATGAACATGAACATCTGGCTGGCCACTTTGAGAAGAGAACCAGCTGTGCTGGTCGCCAATTTGTATCTGGGCCCAAACAAAGTGCTCATGTTAGTGTTCGAAGCCCTAAACAACTCAAGCCCCAAATACCTGAAAGAATGCCTGCTTCCCCACAGACCACCCTCGGGTGCTAAGATTAGCAGAGGAGGCCCTCTTGGTTGTGCTGTCAGTCTCAGAAGGTTGGGGTTGGGGTGGCCCAGGAGAAGACATTTTCAGCAGCAGTCCCTAAATGGTGGAACTGCCGTCCCACAGAGTTGACTTAGCATTAAAAAGTCACCCTCATTATGCAGCTTTCAGTGAATTTTGAAGGTGCACCTCTTTACTCTGCCTTTTGACATTTGAGACATATACTTTTAGAACCCACCTCATTTCTGTGGTTGTAAGTTGTCTTAAACTGTTTTTAACGTTGCAACCCGCCCTGGGACCTTGGGCCAAAGTCTGCAAAAACTTCTAAGCATAAAGCAATACAAAAAAAGAGAAAAAGTTCATTTAAAAATGCCAATTAAAACAAATGCTAAAAACAAATTGACATAACACTTATCAAATGATAATAAATATCAGTAGTTTTGAAGTAAATGTACATAATAAAGTTGCGTTAAAATTGCATGTCTGGGTTAGGGTTGCCTGAACAGGCATCGAAAACAAAACACTGGAGGTGCCTCCCTTTAAACAATAGTCCACTAGAACTGGACTTGTTTTAAATTTGTGACAGTCCTCTCTTTCTGAAGGGCCACCAGAGGAGAGTCCTCTGTTAGAAGGCATCTACCATTTGAAGATAAAGGAACAGAATGGAAAGCAGAGCCTTTGTCCACTAACAGCATGTGGGCAGCAGACAAGGCACCTGGGGCAGTAGTATTCAATGCCATCAGTACAATGACATTTGGCTTTGCAATGGATCTTCTGTCTTATCCTTTCCCCATGTGCCCCCAAAGTCTGTTCTTGGTTCCCCTCCCCCCACAACATCCCAGAGCAGATTTAGGGAGGGCATAGGATACACATGTAAGAAAGTGTACTTTTTCCAAAAGTAAAAAAACAAAACAAAAACAAAAAAAACAAACCACAACCCAGCTACAACCATGAGGTAACTACTGGGGAGAAGGGAGGAGAAGAGATGCCTAGTGTCAATATATCCTTGATAACACTGAGGAAAGAAAACTGCAGCTTGGGTAAACTTTCTCTCAGATTCCATCAACACACACATATAACCCGCTGAGAGTTATAGATGTGATTATTTACTGCGCTTACAAGGTTACACAGCATCATTCTGTGCATTATATTTTCAGCAATGAGTCCCAGGGGAAAACAAAATTCCCATTTTTATTTTTATTTTTTTGTAAAGGAAACACGCTACGAACCATTTGGAGATGATGTTCTTTTATTTTTGTATGGGGAATGGGATTTGCATTTTAATTAAAATTTGCATAAAATCTCTCTTCCTGGGTCATAGTGCTGGTTTTCGTTTTCATTCAGATGCTCAGAAAATGTAAATTTGTTTACATGGCCTTAAAAAAAAGTGTTGCCAGGGAAGAATAATGAGACCCGCGGCACACCATTGCAGTCACAATAAATCTAACAGTGCCACAGCTAATGTCTCAGTGCAAGGTCCTCCGCAACAAGGAAAGATGGGGGTATATACATTTCTTTCATTATATGTACCAAAGTAATCCAAACTGTGGGAGCAAGTTACATATACTATTTGGTGAGTGGGGGCTGGGGGATATTAACCTAAAAGATAGACAATTCACCACCACCACCCCTTTCCTGAGATAAGAAAGGATGCAGTGACATTTAGAGCAAGGCTTTTATTAGAAAATAAAGTCCTTCGTGTTTATTAGGCCTTGCAAGGCTCAGCTGTGTGCCTGTGTGTTTTGTAGAAATAAAGATATCAGTATTCATGTGGCAGGCAGAGGTTTACAGCTGCAGTGGGTACGAATACTAATAATAGGATAAAAAGCGGATGTCATATTAAGAGGTCTTGAATGTGGCACTCCAGACATGCTTTGTTTTATTTTTACGAATCGTGCTGTGCTGACATCCGTCCTGGAAAGGGAAACAGAAGGACTGCAGTAGGGAGACCTTCTGAGGCCAAAATGAGAGATGGAGAAAGCAGCTTTCTGCTCACCCTGAGGAAGGAATCAGGCCCTTGGAGCATTCTATTTGAATACTCAAAAATCCCCGAGGTTTCATTTGTTTTTGTTTTTAAAAGCATTCAAAATAATATGTGAAGGAACTGATTCTTCAGTGCCACCTGCTACCCCAGGGGTCAGGAAACTCAGACCTAAAGGATGAATATGGCTATCTATCTGGGCTTTGAAACTCTCCTCAGCCATACCCCCCAAGGGCCTGGCATGTTTTTGCCCAGCTGGGATGTGTCCTGGGACTCTGGTTGGTAATGCCTCTTGCTTGTCTGTATGAAAGACGAGGGGTCTGGGTGGGGGTTAGAAACCAACTACTGTATGAAGGTAGAATTAATATTAGCTGTTCCAGACACTTTTGCCTCTAGCCCCACCTGCCACCAGCACGTGGCCCCTTATCCTAAAAGGAATGTAGGCTTTGGGCTAAAAAGTTCCCCCACCCCATGCTGTTATCCTGTGGTCTAAACCACTGAGCTTCTTGGACCTGCTGATCAGAAGGTAGGCAGTTCGAATCCACATGATGGGGTGAGCTCCCATTGCTCTGACCCAGCTTCTGCCAACCTAGCAGTTCAAAAGCATACCAGTGCAAGCAGATAAATAGGTACCGCTGTGGCAGGAAAGTAAATGACATTTCTATGCGCTCTGGCTTCAGTCACACTGTTCTGTTGCACCAGAAGCTGTTAGTCATGCTGGCCACATGACCCGGAAAACTGTCTGTGGACAAACGCCAGCTCCCTTGGCCTGAAAGCAAGATGAGCGCTGCAACCCCATAGTTGCCTTTGACTGGACTTAACTGTCCAGGGGTCCTTTACCTTTACCTTTTTATTAACCAAAGGATTAGAGCAATTCGCCTTGGGGCAAATGGAGACCACCCTTGAACTACATCAAGACACTACTTCTTAAAACTAATCTGAAAACACAGCTAAGGCAGTGATACTGATAGCATATTTTTCTGCTCAGGATCACAGGGGATTGAGCTACAATGTTTTACTTAAAGAGTAGCAGGGATAATGGGATCTGTGGTCCAATAACACGTGGAGAGCACCATGTCATACCCCTCAACTGTCCTGATAAAACCAGGACATCCCATTTTTTTCGAGTGAAAGCACAACAGCCATTTTGAGCACTGTGGTCTCGCATGATCTCATGCCGCAATCTTGCCCTGAAACAGCATTATTCAGGGCTGCAACCTCATGTGGTACCCCAAAACATGCTTTCTTTTGGTGCCATGATATCATGCAAGGGCATAGCCCTGGAAAAGCACTTTTGGGGGGTCATGATCTCTCACAGGTCATGTGACTTGCACAGAAACACAGCCCCAGAAGACAGCTCCCAGTTTTTGCCTCAGCGTGTTGGAGGTTATACAATGTTAGCCAAGTCTTCTGTCAACAAATCCAGACTCAGCCAACTTTCCAGCACAGACCATGTGGCTTTTAATCCCCCTGATGAAGATTCAGGATAGTAGATGTGGCTAGGGCTCCCCTAAAACCAAGAATGGCTAACCTATAGCCCTTCGGATGTTGTTGGACTCCCAGCTTTCATCTGAACCACTCAGCATGACCAGTAATCAGGGATGGTGGGAGTTGTAATCTACCAACATCTGGTGAGCAGCACATTGTTCTGCTACGTAGTCCCTTGAGAAGGGTCCATTGCTTCATTGAAGATGAGCTAGCACCAAGTAGTGGAGATTAGTTTCATATGTGCATCCACATTGTCTGTTTAATATGTCCTGCTTTATGAGTTCACCATATTAAAACAATTCCCCTCACCTGAGATGTACTGCAACCACCCTTTGCACAATAGAATTCAAACAAAGCAAAGCAAAGATATCATGTTGCCGTCACCACAGGACAAAGAAACAATGAAAATGCTGTGAACTTCTTGCAGCAATATAGATACAGGTAGATATAGATATATTCAGTAATTTAGAAGCAGCCAAATGGTGCCTGTTTGAAAAATAGACAAAACAAGGAAATTGGTCCTATGGACTGATTGTATGTCAGAAGGCCCTATGAGAAGTGCAGATTTTGTGCCTGAGCTGTAAAAACAGGGGAGCCCCAGTGTGAAAGCTGACACAGCATTAGCAAAATAATGCTCCAGTACATGCAGCCATAATTATTTGCTCGTTAATAACAATTTTTTGCAAGTCACAGGAGTAACACAAATTGGAAAACAGAAATAATTATCAGCAATAATGCTGCAGAAGCCAGACAGATTGGAAGTCTCTTCCCCTTTAAATTTAATAATAGTAAGATAACCAGGAAATTAATAAGAAATACATAATTGAAAATTAACCTTGCAAATCTGTTGTTAATGACCCATGGTACTCCTGCAGCACAATCATTTTACAGAGGCCCTGATTTGCATCTGATGCTAAGCCAGGTAATATTTTGGTGGAGGCCAAATAAGCAATGTTTAAATAAATCAGATTTTCCATATATATATATATATATATATATTTGCTTTCGTAGATTTTCACGGGTACAGGAATGCAGGTTTTGGTGTCCTCGGGTGTCTTCCCGTGTAAAAGTTGGGGTGTCTAGGCGACGTTTCGACGAGGTCTCACTCGTCATCTTCAGGCTGGTGCTTTCGGCTTCTTGTTACTGGAACAGAGCGGGATCTCAATGTTTGAGTTCCTATAAATACTGTAGAGGGGGTGTGGTGTCTAGCCTCCAATGTTCTGGGCAGAGAGGAAGTTCCCAGGCTAGTGTGCCTTTTCTTCTTTTGTTCCTTAATTACTTGAGGGATACCTTGAGTGATTTCTTGAGTGATATCCTGAGTACCACTTAGGTGGGTCATTAGGTGTGGATTAGTTGCTAAAGTCTTTGTGTCTTGACCTCTTGAACTTTGTGAAGAGTTTTCCTGAGAAGATGGCTGTATTGCACTTAGTTGTGCTTTGGCTTGGCTTCGTGTATAGGGGCGAGCTGTGGTTTTGTGGCTTGTGTCAGCCAGATCTGACACAAGCCACAAAACCACAGCTCGCCCCTATACACGAAGCCAAGCCAAAGCACAACTAAGTGCAATACAGCCATCTTCTCAGGAAAACTCTTCACAAAGTTCAAGAGGTCAAGACACAAAGACTTTAGCAACTAATCCACACCTAATGACCCACCTAAGTGGTACTCAGGATATCACTCAAGAAATCACTCAAGGTATCCCTCAAGTAATTAAGGAACAAAAGAAGAAAAGGCACACTAGCCTGGGAACTTCCTCTCTGCCCAGAACATTGGAGGCTAGACACCACACCCCCTCTACAGTATTTATAGGAACTCAAACATTGAGATCCCGCTCTGTTCCAGTAACAAGAAGCCGAAAGCACCAGCCTGAAGATGACGAGTGAGACCTCGTCGAAACGTCGCCTAGACACCCCAACTTTTACACGGGAAGACACCCGAGGACACCAAAACCTGCATTCCTGTACCCGTGAAAATCTACGAAAGCAAATATATATATATATATATATATGCAAAGGAACAGACAGAAAAGGCACGCCTTTCTAGGAAATCTTGATAGAAAATAAGGACATAAGAAGAATCCTACTGGATCAGGCCAGAAACCTACCCAGTCCAGCATCCAGTTCCCACAGTGTCCTACAAGATGTCTCTAGGGAACAGGACCTGAGTTCTCTTTCCCTGCTTGTGATTCTCAGCAACTGGTACTCAGCAGCATACTAGTTGTAAGAAGAGTACTGCTGTACTGCGAAATTCCCATTCATCTCAAAATGCCATGCACCTGGGGTGTTTCCCATAGCTTGCCATGCACATGGGTTTTTCAGTGCATGAAACACAATTTGTGCTGAAAGATGCATCATAGCATGCCACACTCAGAAAGCATTCCAATGCCTGCACCTGGGGGAGTGGGGACTCCATATTCACACTGGGTTCCAGAGAGCCACTTCTGGGTGGTACAATGAGGACCCAGGACAAAAGATGGGGGGAAAGTTCTCTTGAACTGGATCTTTAGTCAGTGAAATCAGGGGTGTTATGGGCCTAAACTGAGTAGAGCCCAGGGGATGACATACCCTCCCACATGTTGCAGAAGAAAATTGGGGCGTCTAGCTTCCAGGGCTGTGTTCTCACATGAGGGCACAGCCCCGCCCCACGGGATCGGGACAGTTGAGGGATATGGGGTTATGTTAAGATGATTCGACCCTGACCTTTCATTACCACAAAACATCAATATGTTGTACAGAAACTTTGCAGCAATTAGAACCCCGCCTTTTAATTTGGTTATCTGGGATTTATGAGGGCCACGTCACACACAGTGGGCAGGCATGTGGCTTAACAAATTCATGCCTCTTACAGCTGTTTTCCAGGGGTTGCTACTCCCAACCTTTGTTGAATATATGCTTGGTGTACATCTGGGTTTGCTCCTGAGTAATGTGTGAAACAGAACTGCAGTTAGTGATCTGACCCTGACCTTGCTTCTGTTGCAGTGCATGCTGCCTCTCTATCCAGACAAACATGAGGCTTTATCGCAGTTCAAGGACATATTCCCGCCAGGCAAAAGCACTTGAGGATGGCAGAAGGAAGAGGGGCATGCAACAGAGGACAGTGTAAGCTTTGGTTCTAGATTAGAAATGGAAAATGGTTTGCATGTTTCCAGAGGCAAAAAGAATAAATAAAGTCAGAACAATAGATGGAAGATTTAATTTTGTACAGTTGGTTAGTTCTGTATGTGTGTGCATGCACACCTCTCTATCCAAACAAGGGAGAGGTATCAGAGTTTAAGGACACATTTTAGCCAGGCAAAAATACATGGGGGGGGGGGGTGAAGTAAGACCAGGGAGGGCGTGAAGCCTTACAGAGAAGAGATGTGGCTTGGCGAGAATTCCAAGGGCCAGTTGGAGAGGCTTGGAGGGCCGCATTCAGAACCCAGGTCTAAGGTTCCCCACCCCAGTCTAGAGCTTGCCAAGCTGATATTGCAGTGCTGGAATGAAAGGAAGGGAAGACGGAATAATTTAGATGTTATGATCTCACTTCACGTTTCATGCTTTAAAACGCAGCCCAACCTGTAACTCAGGTTTATGTGAAGTGCATCTTGTTTGAAACTTTGCAATTAAAAGAGATGCTTGTGAATGGCATGTTTACTGTATCCCCCATATAACTTCGCCAGGCTGACGGGAAGTAGAAACCCTTTTACAATGAAATATTACCCTGGTGGAGGTGCTGTTATATTCACAACAGGAATGTTTCTTTAATGTACGAAAACATTGCTTTAAAAGCACAGTGGTTGCCACAGAGAAAATTGCAGTTTCTAAAGGCATGAGTAACAATTTTAAAATGAAAAGTAAAAATAAACCACTCCGCAGCAAATATTTAATGTGGGTTTTAGCTGATCAAGCAATGCAAGGGGGGGTGGAGAGTGGGAATTTCTTAACCCCAATGGTATGTCAAGATTGAACCACTGTGGTGTAGTGGTCAGAGTGCCAGACTAGGGCCTCAGAGACCAAGGTCCAAATCCCCACATAGCCCTGCAAATCACTGGGTGACCTTGAGCCAGTCACTTTCTTTTAGCTTAACCTACCTCAAAGGGTTGTGATGAGGATAAAATGAGGAGAACAACCATGCATACCACTTTGAGGAAAGGGGGGGCGTAAATGTAAATAACAAAGATGGGGTGACCCTCAACTGCCTGCACCTTATTATTTTTAGCAAAAGGAGGGAAGTTATCCACAACCTCCATTTATCAGGGAGGAATATACTTTATTGTCTCATTTAGAAGACAGAATCATAGAATTGAAGATTTGGAATGGACCACAAGGGGCATCTAGTCCAAACCCCTGCAATGCAGGAATCATTTGCCCAATGTGAGGTCTGAATCAACGACCCTGAGATCTTGGAGGACTATTGGCAATAAACCATCCTTTGCCAACTGAGTGTCCATCCATCGACCGCAGCCAACATGGCCAATGGTCAGGGTTGAAGGGAACTGTGGTCCCAAACATCTGGTGGCCATTGTGTTGGGAAGGCTGGAGTAGGCTTTACTAGGCTAGACAGGGCCATGGCTTATCTTTTTATATAGCACTTCATATAAAGATTCCAGATGTAGGGAAGCTACAGGGTTGTGTTCCTCTGGTCATGGAACAGCTCCATCTGAAGTGAATGGAGACTTGGAAAGGGGAAAATTTTGCAAGGTATCACTGGATTTGGGCATTTACATGGAGATGGGCTAATAAAATTTTTACTCCATATTTGTATGAAGATTTTTTTCAGGTTTTTTGCCAAAGAAGTTTCATATACTTTTCCCCACTTATATATTGGCAGGTCTAGAGTTCTGATTTCCAGTCCACCACATTCCATGGTCTTGAACTGGAAAGCATCTCTAATGCTAACAGCCCAATAAACCCCAGGACAAATGAAATGCCTTTTAAAGTGCTAAAGTTCCACACTGATTTAAAATTATTCCACAGTCACTATTGTTGTACTTAGAAGCCATCCCAAACAAAAGCGACTCCAAGTGTTCTTATAATCACAAATCTGCTGAGAAAAAGCAGGAAAGAATGCAGGAAATCCAAATAAGAGATTTGTCCCTCTAGTGGCTACAATAATAATAATAATAATAATCTACAGTAGAAGCCTCTTCGAAAGCATCCTACGATTATTGTTATCAGTCTGCAAAATTCTCAGCTTTTCTGTGATTTTACAGTTGTGACATACAAATGTTGAATTAACAGAACTCAGAATCATCCTCCCATTTTTCTTTGTTTTTAAAAAACTGTTATCAAATTTCTAGCCCTTAATATATTGCATGAGGGTTTTTTTATCCCTCACAAAACTTCAGTCTCTTCAAAACCCTCATTTATTTCCTAGATGAATCAATGTGCTGTGAATTTAATGTGGGAATGTTGATTTTAGTAAATCTGGTGGCTCTTTTAGAGCTCTATTTCACTTCAATAGAACAGTAACAAAGGCTTAGGAGCCTCTCCTGTTTGGACCAGGCCCAGGCATATTGAGCTGTTCTGGCTAAGAATTGGCTAGGAATTATGCATTCCTCAATGAACCTAGAGTAAAATGCAGATTTTCTGACTGGCTGGTCCCAGAAAAGTTCCAAAAGAAAAGAAAAGAAAAGAAAAGAAAAGAAAAGGAAAGGAAAGGAAAGGAAAGAGGAAAGGAAACATAATGCAACAATGACAATGACGATGATTTACCATGTTTTTGGTGTCACCTTGCCCATTGCATTTCCAAATGAGCCCAAGATTCACCATTGATCTATAGCATAACCCCACTCCTGAGCATCTAACACTGCACCAATGTATTCTTTCTTCTATACGTATCAGAATTCTACAATCCGCTTGACTGGATGCTTGTCTAAGGGGAAACAAGGGTGATTCGGTGGGAGAGAAGAAATCCGGTACTTCATTTTATTGTCTTGTGAAAGTTCTCTCCATTCTATGCCTTTGCTATTCTTATCCCCTTTCATGCTCCCTTAAACTTCATTATGCAATCAGTCCAACACTGTTTTGCATCTGATGCTTTATAACTCATGCCTGCCTCTTTCTCACCCTTGATTACTTTTACACTTCTCTGTTCCTTCATGCTGGCCCTGAAAAGCAGTGCTTGGGCAATTATTGCTAGATGGCATGTATAACCCTTGGGCACGCATTAATTTGTCTTTGAACACATTCTATTTCCCCTCAGTGTCCTTTCCCTTCATTGCTTTGTCCTCTTCAATTTCACC
This sequence comes from Podarcis gaigeae, assembly GCF_964106915.1. Lineage (NCBI taxonomy): Eukaryota > Metazoa > Chordata > Lepidosauria > Squamata > Lacertidae > Podarcis > Podarcis gaigeae. The sequence continues at coordinate 29,555,055 of NC_139691.1, read as the reverse complement.
TCACACTTCCTGCTTTATTTTCCTTTCCAAATTTTGCTCTGCTGAAATCCCATCTACTTGTGTTGTTACCCCCATCACAGCCCCTCCTCCTCCTCAGTTGAACATTAATCCCAATTAGGAACTCGACGACATGGCAGTTTCGAACTGTTTAAGAGATTTCTTTTCCCATTTTGGAATCATGATAGCTGACAACAAAAGTGGCTTAACTTGTGTCTGCTGTAAGTGATGACCCTGCACATCAAAGAAAAGAAATATTAGCATTCCATCTATTGCTGATATTCAGGCTGTGTCGTTCCTTCTGTAACCAGACCTTATCACCCACACATAGAGATGCAGGAGAAATTAAAACCTGCTGGCATTTTCATGAGCAACTTCCTAATTTAAACTGATTTGTAAACTGAAGCAAAACTATACTTAGAATTTTACACTCCTCCGAATTTTGCAATGCAGTTTTCCAACCAAACAATGGGTACAAAATGCATCTGTTGTGGGCAATGTGCATAAAACTGCATGTATTAGTGAAAATGGCATTCAAAAAAATAATATCAAGGAAATTGTTTGCAAATGTTTATATTAAACTGCATATAACATGTAGCGGGTTTTTTTGTTTTGAAGAAATTCACACTCAAATGCTGATTAATTTCCATATGGATATTTTAAAAACACACCAAAATTATGAATTGCTGCAGAAATGTGGAAAAAAAGGATTTAAGACTGGAAAAATTAGGGGGGGGGATGAAACTGACAGATTCACCTATCCCTAAACACACGTAAGAGGAGGGTATATAGTAAGATGGGAGGAACCCTGAGGTTTGTATAAGTATGATTTATTTAGAAAACTCCTAAATGGAGAGATGTCCAAAAACAAACCAATGAGAATTATGTTGGCTGTTTGGCTGTAATATTAAACATTCATTCATTCATTCACCACTGAGAACTGATCATGCTAAGTGGCTATGGAATGCTGCCTTGTTATTGAGAGGACACCCTGGAAAACTGGAGGAGTGGGGAAATGGAACGCAGTGGCTAGAATCACAGGAGCACTCCAAACTGCAACATCTCATTGCAAGCGTCACTCATACACTATGAGTGTGTTCCAGCTTTAGTTACCGTATAGGCAACAATATATGAACAATATATCAAGTTCAATGTGTAGGGTGGGGTGGGGTGAGCACTGTGTTGACGACGTGCATCTACAGTAATGTCAACTGCACACACAACTCTCTGTATGGGAAGTGGTTTCAGGTGCAGATCTCCCTTACTTGTGACTGCAGGTTTGAAAGCTCCATATATAGCCCCCAGAATCTGCAGATGAAAAGATAACAGGGTTGGGGAAGTTCCCACTTCGACTGAGACCCTGAAAAGCTGTTGTCACCAGTCCAGAGAGACAATGTTGGGTCAGGTGGTCCAATGGCCTGTTATGGTCAGTTTCTATTTTTTTTTCCATTGTGGCCTCAATAAAAGATTAATGAATCTGTCAATTTTGATTTCTCTCAAATTGTGGTGTGTGCCCCCCCCCAATTCAATTCACCTTATCTCCACATCTCCATATCTTTTTTAATTCCTCATGAAAATTCTTCAGCAATTTAATACTCATTTCTTCTGTCTTAGACATCTTTGCAAGCACTTGCACCTACTATAGTGCAATTTTGTATGCCCCCTCATATATGATTTTGATACACACTTTCCTCAAATATCTCCATATCTATACACATTTCTTAGTTGGAGAACTGCATTGCAAAATTCAGATCTCTCATATGAGCTGAATTAGTGGCCCCTTATGAAACCTGATGAGTTGGCAGGAGCAGGGACCGAGCAACGGGAGCTCACCCCGTTATGGGGATTCAAACTGCCGACCTTCTGATTGGCAAGTCCTAGGCTCTGTGGTTTGACCCAATTTGTTCAGAAGTTTGAAAGACTAAAAAGGGAGAAGTTGATGGACTTCCATTTCATGTGGCTCAATGTGGTGCCTTCCATAGTTCAAGTTACAGGTAGGTAGCCGTGTTGGTCTGCTGTAGTTGAAACAAAATAAAAAAATTCCATCCAGTAGCACCTTAGAGACCAACTAAGTTTCTTATTGGTATGGGCTTTCATGTGCGTGTGCATAACATAAGTGTACACAAACCTCTCCCTTTTGTTTTAAAAAGGAAGAGGTTTATGTAACCCCAAACTCAAAAATCTAAATACCTTAAAATGAACATTGGAATACCCCATATCATACACTTGCACAATTGCAACAATAATGGTTCTTCCTAAATAAATGCATGATGACATTGCATAGTCTCCACACACACACACAAACACACACACATATTTAGTTGCATTTATTGATATACGTAAATTCAAAGATTTCTGTGCTTAAAATACTGCAATTTCGTGTTTCCTCTAATAACTTTAGTACTTGACCAGGAAGAAATCCTCAGGCAGTGATACTGCTGTAGAATAGAATGTCTCTATTTTCATCTGAGGAATGTTGGAGGGTATGCATTACTCGCCACCAGGCCCAGGAAATGGATCCTGATTTTGTCTTCTGAGGCATTAGCTACCCCTTCCAGTTTGGTGTCATCTGCAATTTGGATGAGCATCCCCCCAATTCCTTCATTCAAGTCATTTATAAAGATGTTGAACAGTCAGCTTTTATGCCCCGGCAGCAGACCTGAGTGAAGACTGGCTCTGTTAGGTACATCGCTGAAACTTCGCCGCCCACTAGGGCCATGATTTGCCTGTTTTGAATTTAAATGTTGGTGGACAATCCCACCAGCCCCTCTGTCCAGCTGAGGCCTGTTGTGATGTCAGTCAGCCATGCAGGGAAATGATTTGCCTCCACTTGGCCTTCTGGCAGCCATGCTCAGCCACAACTGCTGCCGCTGCCTGGAAACAGGTAAGTGGTCTTTCTCTGTACATTTGCAGATAAAAAGGAAGTTAAAAGGTAGGACATAATGAGTGACCACCCCCACTTTTTCCTAGGTTTGGCCTAATCCTGAGCCCCACACCACCAAAAATTGGGACGTTTACACCCCTGACCCTATGTTAGGTGCAGCTCCATGATTCATTCATTCATTCATTCTCTCTCTCTCTCTCGCCCTCCCCCCTTTCCTATTTTCATTTTCCTCCTCTTTCTTTCATTTCACATCTCGTGAAGACTCCCATTGATGTTTGTATATCCTATTCTAATGTTTTGATCCCCTGACACACTATATAATACTGCTATTTATTATCTAGAACAAGCCACCAGTACTTCCTTTCGCTTTCCTTTCCCTCGGGCATATCATATAGCTGACCCTTCTTAACCGTTTGGCTCCAGAAGAAGGCAGGGGAGCGGGGAGTGAAGCTATTTGAACTATACAAAGCCAAGTGCAATTGGGCAAAGAGATTTATGTTGCCAGGATTTCCGAAGTTGTGCAATGCCACATTTATCCCTGTGCAATGTGCATGGCATTTATTACAGCTGGGTTTCAAAAGATCATGGCATGGTCTTTTCCATGTAGTCTGGATGCACATATTAAGGCTGGGTTCTACTCCTACCCAGGGCAACAAATCATCTGACAAGTACCCAGACCTCCAAATAACTGTTAGCAGACAGAGCTAGCTGATTCCAGAGCTAAAGGTACTGGTATAGTGAGAAGCAGCTCCTCTGGCCCACCTCAAGGGGACGACCTGGCCTGGAAGAATTCTCAGTGTGGATTCCTGGCCCACTTCTAGTGAGAGAACCTGGCCAAGTCAGATGAGGAGGTTGCATCAATGCATGTCGCTGTTGGTTGGGAAAAGAATAAATTACTATATATGGTAAAATAGCAGAATTTCCTGGGTGCCTAGCTCCAGGTTTGGGGTAAGTATTCTTCAATGAGAGCCACAGCAGAGATTTAAAATCACAAAACATGCAGCAAAGTAAAGCATGGAAAATATAGGCTGTTAGACCTATACAATCTCCCCTGCTAAATTTATTCAAAACTTCCCCACTTCCCTTCGTACTTCTAGAGACCACACATTTCATAACTTAAAAATGGTTTACTTACAAGCTCTTCAAAGGTCATATTCATGTGCTTTTCCATACACAAAAATAGCTTGCTTAAGCATGTGGTCTGGGCTTGGAGCAACCAACCCAGACTTCCTTTCTGGTAGGCTTACATGGCGGAAAATAAGAGAAAACAAAGAGTTTGGAAACCCTTTCTCCCAAATTGAGGTGGTGTGAACTTGCTAAGCCTGGCAGAACAGCTTATTCTATGATTTTAACCCCTTCATGCATTATTTAGAGTTAAGAATGCTGGCTATATGAGGCTGGATATATCCCAAAGTCACTTAGCTCTCTACTTCTGAATGGGACTCCTTTGCCTTGCCTTGTCCAGCTGTCTACTGGACCCCTGGACTTCTACTTAGTAATGTTGCCCCTAAATTATATTTCAACTCAGATTGGATCTCTTGTGTAATCCAGTCTTGAGGTTATCAATGCATAGACTACGGTGGCTAAGATATGGCCAAAGCTGGCTAACCAGACAAAACTGGTAAAAGGTACTTCTAATCACAGAGGTCACTTGGGCCTCTAGTGACAAAGGTTCACCCAGGAGTACCCACAAGCTACATGCCTAATCCTTTAGATGGCGTGCAACCACCTGATTTACTTCAGTGCCCTCCCCCCAAAGCACTGTGATTGGAGTGGTTTCAGAAAATAATTTAATGCAATTTAATGATAGCCCTGCCCATCAAAACAAAAGTTTCCCCTATCCTCCCTTCTTCACCCTGTCCCCTCTTGAGTTCTGGGGATTTTCCAAGGGGGAGAGGCAGGAAACTTGTGCTTCCAACTTTTGGGAAAAACCAAGAACAGAGTGACTCAGAAGCTTAGTGGATCCCTGATCTGCTTTGAGAATGCAATCCTTGTTAATGCAATCCAGTTTGGGAACATAAGATCCAGACCCAAATCACCCCAATTCACTGATGCACATTGAACATCAACGATCACAATAATATTTTTAAAAAGCTAGATGGCAGAGGAGGTGGGATGGAAAAGGTGGCCTTTCAGCCCTTTTGTATTCCTTTTCCCTCTTCACTTCAGTAACGAATGAAGAGGGCTCTTTTCTCATTTGGTCCCATCTGTAAAATGGCTGCATTATAGAGGAATGTGTTTAAGGTGGTGTGAAGGCTCTCTCTGTGGTTTTTCACCTGGCATAACTGTTTGTCACATGCAAATCCTCACTTACTGATCTAGCAACATGAATGCTTATGTCAGCTGGCTGTTAATCAGCTTAAATCCAAACCCTCCTGTTTGGCTGGGCTTTTGGCTGGGACTGTAGAGAACTGCATGATCTTAGCCATTGTAATATCGAGGTTTTCTGGCACTCCTCTTGGCAAAGTGGTTGTCTCTTCCTCCTCCTCCTCTTCCTCATCTTCTTCCCCACCATCACCAATGTTCCTTTTTTCATGCTGGCAAGTTCTGAATGATGGCACTGTAATAATGTGCTAAAAGGCATCTAGAAGGGCAAAGTGACGGCTGTGGCTATAAAGCTGTGGGGCATTTCTAATATTTTAATAGATCTATGACACACTCAGCATGCCCTCCCCCCACATGCATTAAAAGGAAGGAAAATGAAATCAGGGATTTGTACTTTTCGATGTGCCATTTTGGGAAAGCAGAAAATAATTATTCCTGGGCATAGTAGGGAATTCTCCCTAAATGATCTTCATTTATCAAGAGAACAATTAACGACAGTGCACGGACTGTTGAAATGTTTTATTTTCTATTTTCAGTAACATGCACACATTTAGGTTCCTGAGGATCTGGTCCTCCCACCGCATGCTCAATTACTTTGGCAAGAGCATGCTGCAGGGACCTCCCATAGTTTTCCCCCTGCAAATGAAATTCTCAGCCAAGGATGGGTCTGGAACTTCTTGGCACTGGCAGAGTATAGCAGTAGCTGTGGGTAGCAGGAAAGCACTTGACACATCCAGCAGACAAATGACAGTTGTTTATAACTAGCTAATTAATTGCCATGGATGGGAGGTAAAGCGGGAAGGGGGAGAAGGTGATGCAGCATTTTAATTCCCAAGCACGTAATTCAGGCCCCATCTGCACTTTGCATTTAAAGCAGTATCATACCACTTTAAACAGTCATGGCTCGCCCCCTCCCAAAGAAACCTGGGAGCTGTAGTTTTTATGGGTGCTGAGAGTTGGTGGGAGGCTCCTTATTCCCATCACACAGCTACAATTCTCAGAATGGTTTGACAGTTAATCCCAGGATACTCTGAGAATTGGAGCTCTGTAAGGGGAATAGAGGCCTCCTAAGACATCTTTGGCACTTTTAACACACTACGGTTCCCAGGATTCTTTTTTTGAGAGGCGGGGAGAATCTATAGTGCAGATAAGACAGAGGAAAACATAGAGGAATGCAGGAGTCTTTTGCCCAATGTGGGGCTCAAAACCATGACCCCAAGATTAAGAATCTCGTGTGTACTGTCTGAGACCCCATAAGGCCCCACAAGGTGTCTTGATGGGCCTACCTTTTTGTTACTTGTTTATATGTTTATACAATAATTAGGAAAAGTAGACAATCACATTTTATTTTTTAAAATTTTATGAAATTTATTTGTAGTTTTCCACAGGAAAGTCATAAATCAGCCCAAAGTTTAGAATACAAAGATTCCATAAAATAGCCAACAGCAATAAAACCATACCTGAGACAAAAACATCAATACTAATACTTCTTGAAAACATTCTCTGTCTGCTAGTGCAAATGCTCTTTCACTAGTGGATGGTTGAGTTTTAATGTTGCACAACAGAGGAACCTAACACAACAGTTGCACTAGTGTACTACCAGCAACCTGTTTATGTATTCTCTTGCAGAACAATGTTCCTCTGGTGCAATACACATTGCCAGCGGAAAAATATATACTGCTAAGTGACTTTAACTTAGCACTACACTGGATATAACAAGATGACGGTGATCCTTATCTCCCACCCCTTGTGGACTGAGTATGATAGATCAGAAGGGCCACACACCTGTCAATCCTCTGACGTCACAGCAACAGTAGGTGACCCATTTTCATCTGCAAGGTTTGGAATTAAACCTTGTGGGCACAAGCACATCATGCACAGTGCTTTGAAGCACTGATGGTCAGCTGATTGTTGGGCCTTCAAAGCTCCATGCATTGTCCTAGGCAAATCCTGGACTTTGCAGAGGGCTTTGTGGGTGCAACTGTGCCTTTTCATGCCCAACAAGTGATGTCATATAGAGTGTTGGTGATAGGGCAAGAGGGTGTGGCTTGGTCAAAATGGCCTTATGAGCCAAATGAGGACAGCTGGCAGGCCTAATTATGCCCAGGAGTCAGAGGTTCCACAGCACTGCTGCACAGTGCTGAATGAATGAATCAATATTAATCAACAGAGAGTCACCTGAAGCTACCTGCATGGCTGGTATCCCTCCCCAAATGTTTCTCATTAAAATAAAATGTAAATGATGCAGCAAATAACTAGTTATTTGCATCACATTTTGGAAAACGAGCAGCAGCAGGAGAAATGCTGCCAGATCAGGCACGTCTGCTTGGACCGCTGTTTTGTAAATGTATCTTTTAACATGATTTAATTACATTTTAAAAGCCGTAACCCAGAGAGAGAACCGAATGCCCCAATGTTTACATTACTTGTGCACTAGGAAACATCCCAAGTTGGCTTGTAGCTTGAAATGAATTAACATCTTATTATTTTCTGGGCTAGAGGCTGGTAGAGGATACCGCGACTGGAGCTGATCTTTGGAGACGGAGGAGGAGGAGGAGGCCCTAAGTTTTCTTTTGTGTTTATCTACACATTAATGAAATGTGACCATTGAGAATGGAGATGTTTTGATGCACCAAGGGGTTGTTATTGTACCTTATGCAATCCTGTTTCTTTCTAAGGAAAGTGTCTTTGAGCGCAAAAGTTTTCAGGGACATGGAAAACATTTGCCCATCATGGGTTGTGTCCAACTAGTGTGGTGTCACAGTTAGAGCATCAAACTAGGATCTGGAAGGCCAGGAATCCCCACTCAGCCATGAAGCACTCTGGATGGCCTTAGGCCAGTCACTACTTCTCAGCCTGATCTACCTACAGGGCTATTGTGAGGATACAAAATGGAGGAGGGGAGAAGCATGCACATCACTTTGAGTTGCTTGAAGGAAAAGTGGGATATAAATGTAATAATAAAACAAATAATAAATCAGGTTTCCTGATCTGATCCATTAAAATTAATGCACCTGAGTTAGCCATGGCCTGTTGATTTCAATGAGTTGTAGCTAACCGCCTTGTAGAATAGAATATTCAGAGGTCTATCCTAAATATGTTTAATATTGCTACAGTTCCCTGCTTCCTGCTCATTGAATATCCATTTATTAGATGAGGTTTATTGTTACATTAGAGCACCTCCTTTGCAAGTAAACGGCCCAGGCTGAATTCCAAGCATCCAAGGCCAGCATGGGGGTCGAAATCACTGGGCATTTGCCAGCACTCACTTTGCTGCATGGGGCACACTGCTTGCTATCCTCCTTGCTGTTCTGGCCTGTTCACTTGCCGTCTCTTGCCACAAATGCCCTCTCCAAGCAAATGAACAGTGTGGAGACGGAGCGTCCTGTTCCGTTTGTGACACACTCCCTATCTGGGCAGTTGCATGGAACAAGGGTGAAAGCCCCAGAAAGCTTCTAACCTTGGTTATAATTTTTCTTCATGTGCTTTTCTTTTTTTAGTGTGTTTTCTTAACATTTCAGGGACTATGTACACAGAGAGAGACACACACACAGAGAGTACTGCAATTATACACACACACAGAGGTGTCAACCATTTTGTGCACTTCCTGGTGATGTGAGACTGCCAACATGTGGGTCTTTTTGGACCCAGAAGAGGGGAGAGTGGGGGCAGGACAGGGACAGGACAGGGTGGAGCATGCAGGGGCCAGGAACTGAAGCCCCACACAAAACGGGGCTGTTTGACTTCTGTTGGTAACAAAGGGTTGGATCAAATGTGCACCTTGCTATGGCAATCAGTTGGTATATTCAGAGCCAGGGAATAATTTTAATTGCAGCCTAATAGGGCCTGTCTGCAGGTTTTGCCTACCTCATAACAATCAAAACAACTTTCTGGTGGATGAGGCATTGGTTTGCATCCTTAGTCCAGGCAGGCAAGAGGTTGGGGGCCCTGCCATAAGCAGGTATCCCCTTAAGAGAGTGGGTGGGATGCCTTCTGTCCAGATGCCCAACTCAAGGGCAGAAGGGCCTTAGCACCTCCTGCTGGTGGCTGTGGGGGGTGTGTGTTGATCAACCAGCAAGCAGACTGGTTGACTACTGTATGTGTGTGTGTATATATATATATGTGTGTGTGTGTATGCTAAAACTTGCATGCACCTGTAATTAACAAAGTTGTAGCCTTATTTGATCCCAGCACTGGTGGCTTGTGCTTCTTTTACAGTATGTCTTAACTATGTGTTCAACACCCACCCCTCATGGCTTTACTACACATGGGCCCACAAAATTACTACATTACACTTATAAATACAACAGAATAGGGACAATAGAACAGCAGCAATACGTATAAGGGGGTGCTGTACCTCCAACATAAAATCAAGAAACCCTCTAACTTTCCTCACTTGCTTCAAACACTGTTATACTGATTTTTATAAAGCATATTTTTAAACTGTCAAGTTTATCAATATTTCGATCACTTTGTTACATCTGCTTGTTTCATAAGCCTGTTGATTTTATCGGCATTTCCTTTTGAATGCTTTGTGTAAACTGCTTAGAAGTGCATCTGTTTTGGTTGCAGAAGGTCTCAGGTGCAGTCCTCAGCATCTCTAGGTAAGCCAGGGAAAGCTCTTTGTCTGAAACTCTGGACAGCTGCTACCCAGTCAGTTTAGAGGCAAAACTGCACTATATGGTCAGTACAAGGCAGTTCCTATGTTCCTATCTTGATAGATTAATGAATAAAGTGAATGATACTTACTGAATTATTAAATAGGCTCTCAAAATGTACAGCTGCTCCCCGCATTTTATTTTTAGCAATTTCATTTCGAACATCCAGGAGCACATTTTGAAACCTGTTGTCTCACCCACTCCCATCTGAAAGAAGTAGCTCAGTAATCTAGTTCTTTTCAGGCTACATCATTTGGATGAAGTAGGCACAGAATTTCAATGCTCACCCTTTCTTTCCCCTTGCCTCCTTTTCTCTGAAACTAATCTCACCTCCCTTGCCATGACAAGGTACCATAGTGTCGAGCCCTGGTGGGGCAAAATGAGTGCCAATTATCTGCTCACCTAAGCTGAAAATGCACCAGGTACTGTAAACGTCACAGGTGACGGTGTGTTTATCAGGGAGAAGGAGGAAACAAATGGTAGCCATTACAAAGGTGCATAATTTGGCAATTATGACAATTTGTTTTGCTGACACTGCCAGCAAACAGTTATTAGAAAAGCCAAATATGACTGGATTATATATGTCTACACCCATGCCGTACATAAACAAAGCAACGGAGGGGTGGGGGAGGGGGGAGAGAAGCACTGTGGTCCCTTGCAATAAAGAGAAAAAAAAGAAACAGTGGCAAACTATTAATGCTCTTTTGAAAAGAGGAGTTTTAACAAAGTAAGCAAGAATCATTTTCTTTGGTTGAGTGTTGATTCCCCAGCGTGCTCTCAGTAAGTAATTAGAATCGCCCAGTGAATGTCAGCATCAGCTTGTTTATTCTCATTATTTTATCATTTTAAAAACCCTCTAGGTGATGAGACATGCAGTATAGAACATAATTACCATTATTAGCATACTAATTGGACACAAAAATAGGCCAACTACAAGGTAGCCAACTGAATAATTTCACATTAATCAAACACCAGAGTGAATAAGCCCATTGTTGAATTGACAGCTCCCATAATTGGCAATATTTTTTTTTTTCCCACGAAAAAAATATCAGAATTTCTCTGTAGCGGTTGCAGCACGCTGCTCTGTAATTTAGTCATTTCTCCATGTCCCAATCTTTACATTTCTACACCTAGTTCGAGTTCAAGGAAACATCACGATAAGAATGCGAAGTCTATTAGCAAGTGGACTTAAGCATATAAAAGGCCTGACTGTTAACAACCGATTCACTTGATAAGCAAACAAAAGAGCTACCAATGAATTTAGATACTTGTTACTTCCCGCATTCCATTTAGCCTCAGATGCGCTTAAAACTCATAATAACATTGGGGAAGTAGGGGAAAACACTTTACCTGGCAATGTAATTCACTATCTTAGAAAAATCCATTAGAAAATTGCAATCCTTATTTTTATATTTATTTTACGAAGGATGCACTGAAGTTTGGATGTTTCTCTATTCTCTCTTCCCACCCCCTTTGGACCCATCCCATTCTGAACATAAAAACATAATGTGAGCTCTTCTGGATCAAACCAAAGGTCCATCTAATCCAGCATCTTTTTATCACAGTGACCAACTAGATGCTGATAGGAAGCCAGCAAGCAGCAGTGGTGGATGAAGCCGCTAGGGCACCTGGGGCAGCGCGCCCAGGGGCGGCACAGGCCACCCATAGGAGCAGGGTGCACCGCGGGGCCTCCAGAGTCTGCCTGCCTCCTCCCACTCACCGCCCTACAGCTGGGAGGGGAGGCAGCAGGCAGACCGTTTGGGCAGCAGAGAGCCTGTGCACACCCAAGCCACTGTGTCTCTCCCAGGAGAGACAAGTGACTTGGGTACGCTGCAGGCCCTGTGGTGCGTGCCTGTGGTGCGTGCCCCCGACATTTTGTCTCTCTCTCTCTCACACACACACACCCAGGGTGGCCCGCCCCCACTGCACCCCCTTCCTCCACCCCTGGCAAGCAGGATTTGTGCTCTGCCTGCCCGCGACTCCCAACAACAGGGCACCCTAATTTTGAGCAGAGTAATTATAGTATTGGTGAGTTATTGTCACAAAACTATTTCATCGGCTGTAGAACTGACCTTCCATAAATTAGTGGGCTGCACCTCAAGGAAAGCCGCCTTCTTCTTTTTAAAAATGTTTTCAGTAGGTGTCTAAACATAATCACAGTGGGTGCCTGTCTGATTACAACTGGTAATTAATTTCAGAGAGCTGGAGTTGCAACTCTAAAAGCTTGGTTTTTAGTACAGGACAAGCACACCTCCAGGGCATATGACTGTCTTTGCAGTGCCCCATATGAGGAGCATAAATTCTGGGCAGGGATATACAATAGAGGATGAGGTAGTCCCTTAGATATCCTGTTCCCAGATGTTTAGGGCTTTAAATGCTAGAAGGCAAACCTCAAACTGAGCCTGGCAGCATGTTGACAGCCAGTGCAGTTGCATCAGCAGTGCAGTTCCATCAGCAGTTATATGGTGTCAATGGAGTGCCCTGGCTAATCTAGTGGCTGCATTCTGCACTAGCTGCATCTTGAGGGTTAAGCCCAAGGGAGTTCCACACCAAGCACTGCAGTAACCCAACTTCTGCAGCATGATGGCAAAAACTGTTAATGACCACAGGGCACTTCATGAAGGGTAATCTTGAACTGGCAAAGACAAATACATAGAGTGGCGGTGGTATGAATGTAGAAGAGTTCACAGGAAAATCAAAGAACAGGCAGTGGAAATTATCTGAGAGCAAAATAGTAGGAGTGACCATTTAACAAGGCAGCACTGCTGGCAACACAAACAATCTGGTGTTTGGTAAGTTAATTAACACATGTTGAATAATGAAAAGCCAAAACCTTGATTCAAGCCACTGATGACAAAATTGATAATTGCACTCTCCACCCCCACACACTTTCAAGAGGTTTGGTGGGTGACAACATGAAAACAGGTCTTTTCTGTGGTGGCTCCCTGTTTGTGGCATTTACATAACTAAGTATAATGTCAGTTACATTGCTGTTACATTATTCCATTATTATTTCTACGTACATTTCCAATAATAATAATAATAATAATAATAATAATAATAATAATATATTATTATTATTATTATTTCTATCCTGCCCATGTGGCTGGGTTTCCCCAGCCACTCTGGGCAGCTTTCAACAGAACATTAAAAACAGGAAAAAACTTCAAGCATTAGAAACGTCCCTAAACAGGGAAGTTGTTTATTTCCTTGACATCTGGCAGTAGGGTGTTCCACAGGGCAGGCGCCACTACTGAGAAGGCCCTCTGTCTGGTTCCCTGTAACCTCACTTCTCCCAGTGTGGGAGCTGCCAGAAGGTCCTCGGCACTGGACCTCAGTGTCCGGGCAGAACAATGGGGGCGGAGACACTCCTTCAGGTATACTGGGCCGAGGCCGTTTGGAACTTTACAGGTCAGCACCAACCCTTTAATTGTGCTTGGAAACGTACCGGGAGCCAATGTAGGTCTTTCAAGACTGGTGTTATATGGTCTCGGTGGCAACTCCCAGTCACCAGTCTAGCTGCTGCATTCTGGATTAGTTGCAGTTTCCGGGTCACCTTCAAAGGTAGCCCCTCGTAGAGTGCATTAGCCCAAGTGGGAGATAACCAGAGCATGCACCACTCTAGCGAGACAGTCTATGGGCAGATAGGGTCTCAGCCTGCGTACCAGATGGAGCTGGTAGACAGCTGCCCTGGGCACAGAATTGACCTGCGCCTCCATGGACAGCTATGAGTTCAAAATGACTCCCAATAATGTCTGAAGCGGCTTTCTATTGTTCATTGGCTGGAATGGGCGAAAAGTACATCAAGAGAGCTAGGATACATCAGAAAGCATATGAAAAATGGAGCAATGTGATGAAAAACAGGGGCAGGGAAAGGAAGAGTCAGTTAATAGCAAGGATGAAAGGGACAGCCACAAAGAGTACATTAAAAGCAAGGCAATGTTGTAAAGGTTAGGTAGGGGAAAGAGATTTGCATGGTATAGACAGAAAGCATGCCAAGACAGGGAAAAAGAGTAGGCTTGGAAGCATACCAAACAACACTGCTCCTTTCACCTTGTAGCCACAGGAAAGACAATCTATCATGAAACTGATATGGCATCCCTCCTCGGGGCATTCAAAAATGTAGCATTGGAAAGGCAAGAGGTTCAGCAGTATTGTGTTTGTATTGTTTTTCCCTTATTTTGAATTGTTAAACAAGGGCGTATGGTCGAGTTGTTGACAAGGCATCTTGAATTTTTAACCGAGTCACTTCTCCCCATGAGTTCCAGAACTCTGGGTCATTGATCGACCAGGGAAGGTCTAGAATGGTGACACTGTAGTCCAGAATTTGCCCTTAGGTCATACTGGTGAGGGCCACTCCCATATAGGCTCAGTGGTAGAGTCCACGTGCTTTGCATGTAGAAATCCCTGGCATCTCCAGGTAAACCTGAAAAAGATTCCTATCTAAAACCCTGGAGAGTTGCTGCCAGTTTGTGTACACAATACCAGACTGCTACTTGTGTGGCAAAAATTCTACAGAACAGACAAGTCCATTTATGTTCGTAACTGTGGGCTCATATGGACAGTTTCTTGACATTCCAGACATTTACATTTATTGCTGGAAAATCCAGCTGTACCCCTAAGATGTGTGAAAGAGGCAGGGGGAATAGAATTTGAACAACTTCTGTCCTCCTGGGCAGGGAGAGTTGGGCTAATTGGACTTCTGAAAGGCCGGAATACTCTGTTGCTCTGCACATGAGACTATAGCAGGGGTGAGGAGCCTCACCATTGGCCATGCTGCATCCAAAATATGTGAAGGGGACCAGGTTGGGGAAGCTTGGTGTGTACTGACTAGCAGTAAAGATAAAGGTAAAGGGACCCCTGACCGTTAGGTCCAGTCGCGGGGGTTGCGGCGCTCATCTCACTTTATTGGCCGAGGGAGCCGGCGTACAGCTTCAGGGTCATGTGGTCAGCATGACAAAGTTGCTTCTGGTGAACCAGAGCAGCGCACGGAAATGCCATTTACTTTCCCACTGGAACGGTACCTATTTATCTACTTGCACTTTGACGTGCTTTCGAACTGCTAGGTTGGCAGGAGAAGGGACAGAGCAATGGGAGCTCACCCCATTGTGGGGATTCGAACTGCTGACCTTCTGATCAGCAAGTCCTAGGCTCTGTGGTTTAACCCACAGTGCCACCCACGTCCCTTTCCTGACTAGCAGTAGCTCTCCAGTTATTCAGGCAAGAGTCTTTCCCAGCCTTGCCTGGAGACGCTGGGGGTTAAACCTGAGACCTTTTGCATGCAAAGCATGTATTCTGCCACTGAACCCTAGCCATGGGGGATCTGAAATTAATCCAATATTTATAGGCAGCCGTGTGCGGGTGGGGGAATGTTTAGCAGACCGCAAAAAAAGATGTAACTGTTGATTGATAAATAATTGTCAGAACTAGCACCCTAAAATTCTGTTTGTTGATTTTTCAAATAGATTCTATTTATTTTGAATATATGGATAGAACAATAAATATACTAAAAATCTGTTTTGATGGTGGTGAGGGGTATCATGAGTTGTGTTACATTAAGTGAGGTCAAAATGGATGTCTATAGGGTTTTTTTGGGGGGGGGAATGTAATCTTTAATTTTGTTTTGGAGAACACACAATATGGTTTTCACAATGCTATTGTTGGTGTTGATAGTCCTCTTGAATTGCTATGTAAATTCTGTTTGTATTCCCTCCTAAAATAACCCTCCCCCCCAACTTTATTATATATATACTTGGTGGGATTAATAAACTTCTTTTTTAAAAAATATTAGGATAACCTCGACCTATATTGTACCCTACCATACCATAGCCTCTTTCTGCTTGTTTGTTTGTTTAAAAGGCGAAAGGAAACACATTATTTTTCTATATTTAGCTTTAAGGGTCTGAAATCCTTAGTGAGGCTTCTTGCCTCGGAACTGTAGGCTGGATTTTAATGAGATCCGTGAATCCTACTGGTATATCAGTGACCAAAACAACAAGCATGCTGTTGCAGTTTCTATTTGCCCTGTGGCGTCCATTTCTCTGAGTGCTACCACTCCTGTGCTTTGCATTTGATTAGCCTTCCATAAAATTTATGACCAGCAAGTGATTCCGTAAACAATGCTAGGAATATAGATCTTGATCAGGCATGCAGCTTGCCTGTGGGCATGCAACCTGATTTTGAGGGGTGGGGGTGACTTTTAAATGGTCCACATGGAGTGAAACAGAAATGGAGGAAACCGAAAAGACCACTACATTGCAATTCTGTTGACGGCTACTCAGAAGTAAGAAGAGCCCTGCTAAAAATGCCTATCTAGTCCAGCATCCTGTTCTCCCAGTGAGCAGGAAATGCCCTTTGGAAGCCAGGAACCTGAACACAGCTGCACTCTCTCCACTTGCAATTCCCAACTATTGGTATTCCGAACTGTACTGTAAGTTCCATTAAATTCAGTGGAGCTTACTCCCAGGTAAATATGTTCAGCATGATGGGGAACCTTTCTTCTGTCAAAAGCTTGCATTTCCTATGGGATTATCTGTCACCAAATGCTCACCAAGAATGCTTCTAAATAATGAGCCGATTCCAAACTCAAACAATGCGAGTTTTCCTAGCACTAGTAGCAACCATCTGAGTCAAGCATAATTTGTGATAGAGCATTTTTCCTTAAACAACCAGGTCCAGCAATTTTAGCACAGTAAGAAATTCAAGCAAATCTCCTGGTGGTTGCTGCTCTTAGTTTCAAACTAAGATAAAATCAACGGTATAGAATTTGGTCCAAAAATTGCTTTCTACCATGTAGGGCAGGTGTAGTCAATGTGACTCATTTCAGAAGTTAATGTACCACAACTCCCATCATCTCTGGCCATTGGCCATGCTGGGTGGGTCTCATGGGAGCTGAAGTCAAATGACATTTTGAGGGCACTACATTGGCTGCCCCCTGTCTCAAAAACAAAGGAAGAGGTCTAGCCAGACTGTGGTCTCACATCTGATGCTTGGCAAAGTTCCAGCTTTCTTTTGAAGGAGCTAGCGATAAGAACATGAGCAATAGCAAACAGCAAGAGAGATACAGATCAAGGATTCTAGAAAATATTCCTGGAGTGGCTCAAAGGGACATTAACAGCAGAGCCACTTCTGAAGCATGGGAATGTATCAAGGGCAGTTTATGACATGGTGCGAACCTTCAGACAAAAGGTTCTGCTGAGCCTCTGCAAGTTTTGGGATGCAGCTAAAGTAGTATATCAGCTAACAAGCCATGTTCAAGATCTTGTTGCTAAGATATAAAGCTCTGCACATATCTGTACCAGGTTAGCTGAAACACCACCTACCCCTCTAAAGACCTGTAAGATCATTGGAGAAATTTTACTCACAGCACCACATGCTGAAGAATATCATAGGGAAGGACCAACTCCTGACATTGCACCTGTACTTTGTGATGCTCTTCCTTCTTTCATACATGGAACATCACCCATCAGTCACTTCAACTGTCTTGTAAAGACTTGTCTTCTTGCCCAGGCTTTCCATGACCTAAAACATTGGACTCTGTTATTATTAAATTCCTGTTTTTATCTGCTTTTATTAAACTGTTTCACTGTTGTTATTTATTTATTTATTTTAAATGCTGCACCTCTTTTTATTTTTCTGTTTCATTGTTTTTATATTGCATTTTATAAGCTGCTTAGAGATTTTAAAGATATTAAGTGCTTCAGAAATGCTTTTAATTAAATAAAGTGAGTCAATAGCTTTCCTGCCTATGCTACTGCAACAATCAAAATGATCAACAGAATATTTTTAAAAATGGAAGTTTAAAACAACAAGGCATGTTGTGGCACTTTAAAGGCTAACAAATTGGCACAAGTTTTCATGAGCTAAGATCCACTTTACTAGATGCATGCTGTGTAATCCTCAGCTGCGGGTATTTATAAACATGGTTGTAAGCAGTGGAATCTGAAGGAAATGAAATGCAAGAAGAAAGCAGCAATTCAGTTCAACAGATGCAAAGTTAGGGCTGCTGTACAGCTTCTGCCATTATAAAAAAAAGTTGATCATTAAGGTGCCACAAGACTCGGGGGCAGAGTAACCCTAACCCCCAGTCTGGAGGGGGTTAGGATGTGCTTATGCTGAGCTCTGCTGGGCCTCGCCAACTGGGGGCCTCCTCCATTGCTGTGTTTCTAGGCACAGGTCTATGCTTTAAAAGTGTTATGTCTGATCAGTGGCGTAGCGTGGGGGGTGCAGGGGGGGCCGGCCGCACCGGGCACAACATCTGGGGGTTAGGGTTAGGGGGCGCAAATCCACGGGTTAGGGAGCGCAAATCCACGGGTTAGGGGGTGCAAATTACTTGCCTTGCCCCGGGTGCTGACAACCCACGCTACGCCACTGTGTCTGATTAAACCTTTAAGCCCTGTTTGTTCCAATTTAGGGGCAAAGAGTGGGTTTTCACAGAGAAAGCAGCAGGCCAAAAAAAAGCTCTCAGACATAGCGCTTTAAAGTGTGGACCTCTGTCTAGGAAGCATGGGGCAAAAAGTGTGGCTGAGCCCTCAGTTAATTTTTGCACAGTCATGGTGACCTTGACACTGTCTTGCATTAGACACAGGTGGCAAGGTGAAACTAATTATGGAAATCTTCCTCAGTGGATGCTGTACCCAGGACTCTGGGTTAAAAAGCCATTTTACAATGATCCAGAAAGGAGGATTACTTTACAGGCATATATGATGAAATTAACAAATCCGGTGAAAGCAAGAGAGGGAAGGCAAGAAATGGTGTTTGTTTGTTTCTTCTTGGAATAATAAAGTGCAAGTTTCAGTGAATTCACATTTTTTTGCTGAGGAAGTTTGAAGTTGGGGAGGACAGATCAGAGAGTACAAATTCAAGCAAACTGAGGGGCAGGGAAAGACCATCATTTTCTTTTTGAAAAGAAACAGTAAAATAAAGTGCTTGAAAATATTTATTGAAATATTAATATTCTATTCATGATATCTTATTATACTAAACATAATTGTTTACTACTTTTATTTATATTCTATTTAACCTTTTGTATACTTTTCACAATAGCAAACGCAACTAATACCAATACTCAAATAAATAAGTACATTTAGGGATAGCAGGCTTACTCTTGTTTCCATTACCACCATGAAGTGCATTTTAGCACAGTGTTCCTTCCCATCTATATTGTATTGCACTCATGGCAGTGGGGCCTCTGGTTGGCTGAGCTTGCATGATGGCACAGAATGTTCAGGAGCTAAGCATTCGGTGGTCCAACTCCAGTGAGGGAAGATGGAATTGTCAGTTTGATGGAGATTAAAATTCCATACACAGCTGGTAAGAGGCCTGGATATTAGGGAAACAAAAGAACAGGTATCTCAAAGGATGAAGAGAGATTATGCAATGGATCAATAAAGTGGAACCTGAAGGAAAAGTGAAGAATTAATACTTGAGGAAAAGGACAAAGGAGTACAGAGAAATGATGCAAGACATTTCTAATCAGAAAGGGTTCTCTGATGAAATGTCTCACCAAAATGAGGAGAAACTGGGAGGAGGGAAAAATGGAATTTTAAGGAGGCTGGTTCAAGGCACTGACTGGCAAAGGGAAGTGAGACAAAATATGAAAAACCAGGAAGCTAAAGAAATCTGGAGGTGTGAAGACACAGGGGGCTTATCCACACATACCTTTTGCCCTGCTTGTTCAGGCAAAGGTCCACACTTTAAAGCTCCGTGTCCAAGCACCCTTTTCTTTGCTTCAGAGCTTTCCCCACGAAAAAACCCTCTTTAAAGCTGAATCTGAACAAATAGCAATTTGAGTTTCCTGTAGATTGCCATTTGCTATGAATGAGCTTTAAAGAGCAGGCTCCAGGGCAAAACAAGAAAGGGTGTTCAGACACAGAGCTTTAAAGCACAGACCATGCCTAGAAAGCACAGAGGAAAGATAAGTGTGGAGAAACCCAATATTGGCTAAAGAAAAGCCAAGGGAAATGTAGGACTGTGCCAAAACTATAAAAGGGTTTTGGGGACAGGAACGGTTGTGAACCATTGATGGGGAAAGCATGGGCAGGCAAAGGAGGGAGTCAAGTATGAAAATAAATAAAAACATTATTTTTAAATATATATATATATATATACACAGTGGTACCTCAGGCTACATACGCTTCAGGTTACACACTCCGCTAACCCAGAAATAGTGCTTCAGGTTAAGAACTTTGCTTCAGGATAAGAATAGAAATTGTGCTCCGGTGGCGCGGCGGCAGCAGGAGGCCCCATTAGCTAAAGTGGTGCTTCAGGTTAAGAACAGTTTCAGGTTAAGAACGGACCTCTGGAACGAATTAAGTACTTAACCCGAGGTACCACTGAATATATATGCATAAGATTGCTAGGTGCAGAGCAGGGGTGGGGAACCTGAAGGTCAATGGCTAATTATGACCCTCCTGACCTCTTGACCTGCTCTGTGCTCTCATTGTGTTCATGCTTTTCCCTAGCAGAAATGTGATAAAATATTTTGCTTAGCTGGATGGAGGATGGAGAATGGAGGTGTGTGAGTGTGTCTATAGAAATGGTTAGCCTTTGCCTGGGCTCAAACGTACCCTACAGTACAACGGGAAGAGTCCTGCCTATTGTTCCACCCACATTTGCCTCTTCTCTGCCTATGTTAGTCCCACCCATTACAGGCATGCGGACTCCAGCTGAAAAGATTCCCCACCCCTGATATAGATTGGATAGTTTCTATTGCCACTGTAGCATTGTGACCCTAAAGGGGCAACTAAAGCTGGCATCCACCTGTCTCAGGAGGCCGTGGAAGAGTGCACCTTCAGGAGTGCAGTAAAACATTTGGAGAGTTGCAGCACCTGTTGTGGCTGTAGAAACCGATATGGGAGAGACATGTTTTGTTGCAGCTGCAACAGATGATGGCATCCGGTTGTGCTGATGCAGATGCACCATGGCATTTCTTCTCTCTGTGCTCCTCCTAGCAGTCATTTCTCTTCTGGTCACTGCTGTGGATACACAGCCTGACTAAGTGCTGCACTCATTTGCAAGAGATTCCCACTCAGCAGGATTAATTTTGCCAGCCTTCATGTCACATTTGCATTCCCAGTAATTGTCCTAGGAAAACCAGGACACCTCAGGTTTTTTGTGCAAGGGCATGGACAGCCATTTTGAGCACTGTGATCTCACATGATCTTGCACAAATTCATGCTGCAATCTCGCCCTGAAAAAAGCACTTTTTTTCAGGGCCACAGGCAGGTCATGTGACTCACCAAGGAGCACATGCCATGCTTTTTGGCCTGGACATGTTGGAGGGTATGCATCTGCAGACATCTTTATAACACACATTTGTTGATCTGCCATCAGGTCTGATCCCTGATGCCCTGTAAATGCCTTCCTTGGAGATCCTGCCATCCTCTGGTCTGTAGTTATGACCAAGCCAATGTGGATGTCACTGCAACAGGAGTGCAAACATGTGGGAGAGCACATCTTTGGGCAACAAGCACTGAAGAACAGCAGAGGAGGGTAGTAGGGTGGCAGATCAGAGGTCACATCCACACATTTAAAACACATTCAAAGTACATTTGAAGGACATAAAGGTAAAGGGACCCCTGACCATTAGGTCCAGTCGTGTCCGACTCTGGGGTTGCAGTGTTCATCTCGCTTTACTGGCCGAGGGAGCCGGCGTACAGCTTCTGGGTCATGTGGCCAGCATGACTAAGCCGCTTCTGGCAAACCAGAGCAGTGCACGGAAACGCCGTTTACCTTCCCGTCGGAGCAGTACCTATTTATCTACTTGCACTTGACGTGCTTTCGAACTGCTAGGTTGGCAGGAGCAGGGACCAAGCAACGGGAGCTCACCCCGTCGCGGGGATTCAAACTGCTGACCTACTGTCTGGCAAGTCCTAGGCTCTGTGGTTTAACCCACAGCATCACCCACATCCCACTTTAAAGCGCATGCCTACCCTCAAATAATCCTGATAACTGTAGTTTGTTAAAGGTAAGGGAATTGTAATTTTATGAGGGCTAAGTAATGGTTCTTGGAAATCTTGGGGAGAAGTCACATGCTTTAAATTTGCCCTTTAATGTAAGGTGTGGATGTGACCTGAGTTTCACATTATTTTGAATTAACCAGAAACTATTTGGTGGCAGGTTTTGATAGTTAACCAGGCACTTGTTTCTTAATTTCACACGCTATTTTAAATCTATCTTTCCAGTCTTAAGTATCACTATATTGCTCGATAAAAATGTTATTGTTCTTATTAAAAGAAAAATGTAATTGATAGGCATAAAACACACCATTGTTCCCTGTGCCCATTTTATTGTAATGAAGTCCCACTCTTAATACTCTGTGATCTTCAATGTCCTTTAAAGTACTGTAGTGTGTGTGTTTTAAAACATAATCTATAATAATCTAATTCAAGTCACTTAAAATGGATAACTCTGCTCCAATTATGATATTGGTAAAGGTTTTTACATAATGTGAGCTTTAATACAGACACTTAACACTAATACACTCGTTTACAACATACTGTATGAATAGCTAATTAAATGACTAAGTAGCAGTAATGGAAGTGCAACTATCAATATGGGCAAGGTATCAATGATGTAAGGCATTAATAAAACTTTATGGCACTATTTAATCTCCTTTTATAGCTACTACATTATACCACAAAGATGAACAGGCAGGACAACACACACGCACACACAAAGGGACATCTAGAGGAAGATGAGACAACTGAAGTTCAGAATGGGTGGTGGTTTTTTCCACCTGCAAGATTGTCAACTTTTTGAGAATAGGTTTTAAACTACAGATTTAGGATTTTCTTTCCCACATCAAGGGATAAAGAGGAACAAATCAGTTACTTCTGCTTTCCCCCAATTTCTAATTTCTATTTTTTCCAATTTTTAATAAAATTTAATTTCTAATCCTCCCCCCTATTTTTCACTCCCTTCCCATTTTTCTTAAGTTCATTTCTCCACATTTCCACTTCTATCCCTAGGGTCTTTAGGTATGTTCCACACCCCGTTTAACCAGCTTATCTTAATTCCCCACCCCCACCCCCCAATTTCACCAGTTTGTCTCCCCACACCCCATGAGCATTTTTATCTAACCCAGTAAAGGCCACACCCACAACATACCTTTAAATCACTGTTAATACATCTAAGAAATGTGACCTAAGTTATACCTGAAAATCAGATGGATTACTTTCAAGCCAATATGACATGACCTGCCTTTTAGAGAACTGTGCCATGATTTTGCCTGCCCATGGTTTAATTTCCTTCCTTCTAATTACACAGCCTTGAAACCTGCCTCGGTAGCCGGTCCAGTCAGTAAAAGTGGATTACATGGACTCTTCTCAAGAAATGCCATTAAAGTTGCACTGGTACTCCAAGCCTAGCAATCAATGTGGATAATATACTTTGCCAAAAGCTCCATAATGGTTTTTTTGTGTGTGTGTGTCTGTTTTTTTACAGAACTCAATACATCTTAGCTGTCTCCGCTGGATCTAATCAGCAGTGTGCTAGATTTTGATCTAAGCAGAAATCATACAGCAATAATGAATTCTATGGGTAGCAGAGGACACATCATTATCTGTTTGTCTGTCATGTCTGTCTGTCTACTATGGGATTTATAGTCCTCCCTTTCCAGCTTGTACTGTTCAGCCTCAGTGACTCATCTGTAAAATGAAATTATACCTATTTTGGAAACTTGTTGTTGTGAATGCAACAAGGACATGGTATGTACGAAACCAACTTGCCCCTACCCGCAAATAAATAAATAAAATATCCTGTTTCATCCTGATCCAGAATTTCTAAATCACCAGCATATGTGATGCCTATGAAGATCTGTTTAGGAGTGGTGCTACATCAGGACAAATCCTGGGCTTGGAGTGGTGCTACATCAGGACAAATCCTGGGCTGATTTTGGCCAGGTGAAAGTATCTGATGTCCTCTGTGCTTCCAAAGGTAAATGTTATTTAAAGAACTAGCCAGATTATGAAATCTGCCAGAAGCAGCATAAACAGATGATACACTTAGTAATGCACTGAACACCTCAGGAACAGCTAAAGTGTTGTTCTCCAGTGACTGGCTAACCAAGATGACTAGCAAAGTAACTGTATAAACATTTATATTGGAAATTAGATCCATTAACAAAGGTATTTTATTTTTAAACCAAAACACAAACGTGGCTTTGACTGTGATCCAAAGGCTGTTTTAGGCTTCCATCCTGACAGGACATCTACACTGTGTTGCTTGGAAGGTGCCCAGTGTCCCCTGCAGGAAAGCAATATGCCAATTTGCATATCAAAGCAAAGAAAGAAGCCAACCCCAATAGACCTCAAAAGGGAAGTGAAACTACAGGGGAAAGCTCACTTTTGAACAACTCTTGATTAAAAAGAAATAACACCCATCTGCACCTCAGTGGCCACTTCCGTACTTTTAAAAATATATAAATAATCCACTTTGCATAAATTTAGCCAGTGGATTTCAGACTTTCAGTCCTTGTGGAACATATTCCACACCAAATTATTTCCTTCATTCGGTACTCCTGTACACCTGAAACTTCAGCGGGTAGCAGAAGATTCTGTGAAATGTCTGAGAATGCTCATTCTGCTGACTTAGAGTGCCAGCTAGAACTCATCTTGCAACTTATAAGATGAACAGAGAAGCCCTTCCAGCCCAAGGGCCACACTTCCTTCTGGGCAACATTCTGAGGGCCACATGCAATGGTGGGTGGTGCCAGAGGCAAAAGTGGATGGAGTAATTAGTATAAATTTCACCTTTGTACAGTCGGCTAGTTTTTACCGATGCTCTCTTTTAAGCATCCAGACAAGCAAGAGGCATTAGCAGTGTTTAAATACACTTCCCAGCCAAGCAAAAACAGCCGTGGTGTGAAGCAGGAAATGGAAATCATGTACAGTCATGGAAAGCAGCTTTCTGATCTGCCTGTACCTTTCTAAAAAGTGTGGCAAATAACATTTTACTTAGGTGGAGGTGGAGAGGGAATCTAAAAGGTTCTCAACCCTAATGAAATGGTTGTGGGAGCTGGGTATGTTTAGCCTGGATATGAGGAGACTGAGAGGAGATATGTTAGCTATCTTCAAATATCCAAAGGGCTGTTACATGTAAGATGGAGCAAGCTTGATTTCTCCTGTTCTGGGGGATAGGACCCAAACTTATGGATTCAAGTAACAAGAAATGGCCTTTTGACTCAACATCAGGATAAATATTCTGATAGTAAATTTTTGACTGTGGAATGATTGCATTGCAGGGGGGTGGGCTGGATGACCCTTGGGGTCCCTTCCAACTCTACAACTCCATAATTCTATGATTAATGCAAGGGGTGAATACATTCATGTATCTCTGAATCAAGGTCCAGATCATCACTGGACTCCCACTGGAGCCTTCTTGAAAACATGGTGGGTTGCCATCTGGAACCAATTGTACGGTTTTTAACACTGATTGGGAGCCGCCCAGAGTGGCTGGGGAAAACTCAGCCAGATGGGCGGGGTATAAATGATAAATTATTATTATTATTATTATTATTATTATTATTATTATTATTATTATTCACATATAAAATTCCAGTTCAGTTTTGTTAAAATGATGATAAACACATTGAGTACTTATCTGTGAAACTCTTCTTCCTGGATATCTATTGATATAAACATATTTGTTGAAGTGCTGTATGTATTTTGTGCTTTGTTCCTCAAAAAGAAACTGGCTACAAGAAGTCTGCCTCAAAATCGCCACTATTTACGGAGGAGGATAGCTAAATTAATACTACAGAAGAAGAAGAAGAAGTGGGGGGAGGAGGAGGAGGAGGAGGAGGAGGAGGAGGAGAAGTTGTCTTATTGCTTCCATAGTTCCATTTGGAGGCTAGGAAAGTTCATGGTAGGAGTCACACAAAAAACCAGCACTCCTTCCAATTCCTTGCTGCTGTGGGCAACCACATTTCAATCCCTAAAATGCTCTGTCATAAAGCTATGTCACAATACAGTATCCTTCCAAAGCATGCTTGAGATCTCAACAGGCTGGTTGCAAGCGCAACAAGGGACTGGGAGAGCAGGGGTGACTTTTGTAGCCCACCCTCAAAAGTTGCTCATACTCCCTGAAATGTGAAGGAAGGTAGACAATTTTGTCCACCTCTTTTCCCACCATCTCCTCAAATGGATGAACTTCTGGAATTCCAAAAGTTCATCCCACCACTAAGCAAAAAGATATTTTCCTTTAGAGGCTTCGTGGGGATGGGGGGTGGGAGGGATGAATGAGAGCATAAATAAGATAGTCTTGGTGCAGTGATTCTAGAAAAGGTGAATGTCATGACTCCTGAGCTCAGCAGTGATCAAGACACAAGTCAGAGGCTGCAGAGTAACCAGCTATGGAGTCAGAACAGGTTCAGGACTCTGACCCCTGTTGCTGGAGATCAGGAAACTACTGAGCTGGAAGCTGATGAACACAAGCTGGCAGAACAAGCTCCCATTAACAACAATATGTGTAGAGCCAGGATGCTCACAGGTGCCTTCCCCTTAGCTTGAGGAGCTAAATGCCTCCTAGAGTATCTCACTGGTCCAGTAGCACAAGGAGTACATTAGGCAGGGGACCAGGATGGGTTCCTGTCTCCAGGACCTTCTAAGAAGCGACATCTGCACCATATATTTAAAGCACTTTAACAGCCATGGCTCCCCTCAAAGAATCATGGGACTGTACTCTGTTAATGGTGCTGAGATCTGTTAAGGAACACCAGGGTGGTTTAACAATCAAACCCTCTTCCCAAGTTGCTCTGGGAATTGTAGTTCTTTGATGGGAGCAGGGATTTCCTAACAACTCTCAGCACCTTTTAACCAACTACACTTCCCAGGGTTCTTTGGGGGAAGTCATGGCTATTAAAGTGGTATCATAGTGCTTTAAAGTTATGGTTTGGATGTGCCCTATGCTCTCCATAAAGGACAGAACCTGGGAGACATGATCTGAGAGAAGGGGTATAAAATGACTGTTTGCTTTTGACCTTTGTCAGAGCTCTCCATGATCCTGGAAATCCTGGCCCATTTTGCCCTGTGGGCTCAATTACCACACCTGACCAGATAGAGAAGTATCACAGCTTCCTGAAAGAGCATGTGCTTTGCATGCAGAAAGTCCCATGCTCAATCACCAATGGCATCTCCAAGTAGGACTAGGAATGTCCCATGTCTAAAATCCCAGAGAACCATTGCCAAATGTATACAGTCCACTGAGCTACAGTCTGATTCAGTATAAGGTAGTATAAGGCAGCTTTCTGTGTTTCTGAGATATTTATTTTCTTGCATTGATATTTATTTTCTTGCATTGACCTATCCTCCGTGATGCTCAAGGTGGTGTGCATAGGTAAAGGGGAACTAGGGGTTTATTTTTAAATGACACTATTATTTTGCACCAATTACAGAAAAAATTAATAGCTAAAAGTTCAAACCCCCCACTCCCATACACACCGAAGAGGATTCTCCTTGCGCCTCCTTTTAATTCAGTGCCTTATTTTGTTACCTGTTGATGCTGTCCATTCCAAGCCATTCACTTTCTCATTCCGGTGCTGAATTTTCAAATCTGTCTGCTTTGCTCATGATGGTTATTCCAGCCTGAGGAATACCCTGTTTCATGAAGAATTGGATATATAATGAAAATCTCTCTCTCTCTCTCTCTCTCTCTCTCTCTCTCTCTCTCTCTCTCTCATATTTTAGCTAAACACCATCTGCTGACTAAAATCACAAACAACACTTTTCTGCTCATCTCACTGTTGTTGTTGTTGTTGCTGCTGCTGCTGCTGCTGCTGCTTAAAAAAACATAAAAGCTGAAAAACCTAAGCATCAGCACAGGAACAGAGGAAGCTGCTCTATAGCAAGTCAGACAATTTCTTTACCTAGCTGAGCACTGTTGACACTGACTGGCAACAGCTCTTAAGAGTTGAAGGCAGGAGTCTTTTCCTACCCTTCCTGGACTAACCATGTGCTTTGCCATTTGCCATTGCCCATCTTGGCAAACAGATGGGTTTAGTTCATCCATCACTAGTGGGTTTAAAAGTTGCCTGTTAAGGTAAACCTGGAATCTTCCCTCCTTCCTTTTGCCAAGAAAATTGTTCATAATGGTGTGAAGAATTCTTCTATCAAATACAGTGGTACCTTGGTTTTCGAATGTAATCCGTTCAAGTTCCAAAATGTTCCAAAACATTCCAAAACTGAAAACTCAATACGGAAGCCTCAGTATGGAAGCCACATGGCATATTTGACTTCTGAGGTATGTTTGAAAACTGAAGCATTTATAGCATTTGAGTTCTAACATGTTCGTCAACAGAGACATTCAAAAACTGAGGTACCCACTGTATTGTGGTCTTCCAAAAAAATTCTTAATTGTCTTCAGATGTTTCTTTTGATGAGGCACTTTTAATTTTGCTTTAGGTGAAATTTTGGTGGGCACTCCAGTTGTTAGAGGAGTGTCGGGGGGGTCATTTTTGTCACCTCATTTTGTTTCACCTTTGTTTTTGTTTTCCGATTATTTTCATGGAAGTCCTAGCCAGCATTCTGCTGCCTGTAGCATTAAAGTTTCCCATCAAAATGGAATGACATTAGCATACATTCTATTACTCCCCCAGGACATTGCCAAATTTCACACATAACTAGACAAAAAGGATCTCTGTTTTGCAGACAATTAAACAGAAATGAAGGTAAAAATGAAAATGAAGATGCCCATATTAATTATGTTCCAAAACATATGTAGAGGACTATGGGATTCCCAGCTGAACACATTCGGTCCTCTGTCATACCATCTGAGGCAGGTGGGGAGCCTTCCTGTCTCTGAGAGCATCAGCAGGAGCTGAGCATTTGTTTTTCCTGCAGAATACCCTGGATGTTACATCATTTGGGAACATTCTGAGGAAACTGGGTGGTGGTTAGAGATGGGGGAGAAATTTGCATAGTTCACATAATAATGCAAACTTCCCAAATTCTCACTTTCTGAAGTAATGCATGAACTGGAACACAATTCACTTTGAAATTTGAACTTTCTCTGAATTTCTAGGAGTGGGAAATTGCTTGCAAAATCCTTATACAGGGTAAACAAAAGTGTATAAAAATATGTACATTAGGAGAAATGTACATGGAAATGCATATCAGTTTTCATGCAGACATTTTAAAAGATGCTTTAGTTGCTGCTGCAACAGATGAACCATGTTGATTCTAGTAGTTATTTTGTATGAGCTTCTACTGCTGAAGAAGAGCAGGGAAGGACAGATAGGAGGTGTGAATTAGGGGAATGAAGTGTGCACAGAAGTATAAGCGAGAGGAGAGCGACGTAAGAAGCGAATGTGGTCATTCCCCTTGAATTTAGCAAGTTGAGACTTGGGTTATAATATAGAGTTTGACAAATGGAAGGCTTTATGGTGTAAAGGTATGAACTTCACGGCATGTACAACACTCAAGGAGAACATGTATAAGATGATGTACAGATGGTACATGACGCCGGTAAAATTGGATAAAATTTATAAAACAGGTGATAAAATGTGTTGGAAATGCAAGAGTAAGGAGGGCGACTTTATACATATGTGGTGGTCATGTGAGACACTTAAAAAATTTTGGGAATCTATTTATAATGAATTAAAAAAAGTCCTCAAATACACCTTTAGCAAAAAACCTGAAGCTTTCCTCCTGGGGATAATTGGCGAAGAAATCAAAAAGGAAGATAAAACATTTTTTCAATACGCAACTGTGGCTGCCAGAACCCTCATAGCACAGTATTGGAAAACGTCTAAAATCCCAACAATAATAGAGTGGCAATCTAAACTATTTGACTATTTAGAACTGGCAAAATTGACACAGAAAATAAGAAATCAAAAAAGTACAAAATTTAATAATGAATGGGATAAATTTAAGTTATATATGGAAACAGAAATAAAAGGAAAATAAAAATGTTGATAAAAAACAAATATATATATATTTGAAAAATTCACAGTAGGTATGAGATAACGCTTACTACGTAAAAATTGCTTGAAAAATGAGACACTGCGGATAAAAAATATGATAACTTTATTCCGAAATCGAGATAAAGGGAAGTCGATGAGTGTTTGTCAATGTAAGTTGAGTTGTCTATGTTTTTATGTATTACATGTTTCGTTTTTTCCCCCCCTTTTTTCTTGGCTGTGTAAGTATGTTTGTGATATGTATGATATGTATGTATGTTAAAAAGCAATAAAAATATTTTTAAAAAAGAATTTAGCAAGTTGAGATAAGTCCCTAAAATTCATCCACGAGGCTTCTAATTTATCGTTTTAAGCTAGTCCCAAAAGTCAAGAGGAGAGGTGTCTGTCCTAAGGAGCTTACAATCTAAAATTTGTCAGTGGAATCAGAAAGGAAAGTGGGGAGAAAATTGTGGTTGGAATTAACAGGGAAAGAATACACAGTTATTTCAGTTTGACCTACTTGGGCTTGGCTATGAGCTTGAACATAGGAAGCTACCATACCAAGTCAGATCAATGGTCCATGTAGCTCAGTATTGTCTACAATGATGGGCAGAGGCTCTCTGGAGTTTCAGGCAGGTTCCTCCTGCCAGTCCTACCTGGAGAAACTAGGGGTGGAACTTGGAACCATTTGCATGCAAAGCTTGTGCTTTACCACTGAGCCCTTAAACAATTTGGCTGCCATATTGCAAACATTTTAGATAGTCTAAGCCAAAGTCCAGTTTTTAAACTTTTGCCAGATTTTGAATTTGTGCTGAATTCTAGTTTAACTGTTGTGCAGGAGCTCCATGTAGTCACTCAGAGCCAGCCCACCTGTTAGGTTAGTTGAAGCAGCCTCCTCAGATGACAGAAGTGCAAGAGGTGGCTCCCTACTCACCCAACAGCTTCTGCCAGTGGCGGAATGCCACCCTCTCTCTGAGGTTCAGCAAGAAAGAGCCATTCTGGTATGCAGCATCATTGCATGTCTTTCCTATCCCTGAAGCAGAGAAGACAAGTTCCATGGCCTTGCAGAATGCCCCTCACTCTTGCCAAGTTCAGCAAGGGTATGTGTTCCAATGCACGGCACTGCCACTCAACATGTGGCTCCCCCTGTACACACTGGAGCATATGTGGAACTCAGGACTTGAGCAAGGGTGTATATATTTGTGTGGCACTGCCTTTGCTCAAAGCCAAATGAATAGTTTTGTGAGCTGCTGCACCTTGATATTCCTTCCCTACATTCTGTTAGTCAAACACTCTCCCTACTGGAGGGCTGGCAATTCATCTGTAATACTGCATTTTTCTTTCCCCTAAATCTGAATGAACTAAAAGAAGAAGAAGAAAAACCCTGATGCTAGCGCTACTTGTCCATTATAATAAAGGCTGATGAGAAACAGCAGAGGCGATGTTGGATAATGCATTCAAGTGGTGTGCTGTGGCTGGAGAAAGAGTGAGAGCTCTGTTAATGGTGTGAACACTTGATGTTGGATCAGCAAGATTATGTGTCTTTATTATGATTTCTAGCAAATTTAGTTACTGGAAGGTTTATTTATTTTTAATTAAAGTAAAACTGATGAGGGCCAGTAAATTTGATACTGATTAACCGACCCCAGCAGCCAGTAATTCTTTCCTTTGGAGGTGCTTTGGTTAATGACATCCAACTGCAGGCAGGAACTTTGCAGCTACAGAAAGGAGAGAAGAGGCACCTTTGATTTCATTTTGAAAATACACTCGTCAAACCGCCTCTGGTTGCTCTCCCTCTGAAGTCAATTAAATGTGACATTGGTATGGAGAACGTTGCTATTCTTGCCCCCATTTCCCCCATGAAATAATAAAGAATTGCTACATCAGATTTTATTAGTGTGTTTTGCATGCTAAATAGCTACATTAAAAGCTTGACATTTTCTTGTTCTGTTTCTTTTTTTTTAAAGTTCCTTTTTACTGGTTGTGATCAACACAAGGAGCCAGCCACAAGGACTAAACAGGGTTTACGCTACCTTTTTATTTCAAATGGATTTGTTTTGTTTTTTAAAAGGCGGCATCCTTTAAAAAGAAAAAGACAACATATAAGAAGCACGTGCAAGGTCACTTTTTGTATGGATTCATTGTCCACTAATGAACCTACCATGTGCACATTAAATCTAGTTAAATATTGGTAAATATTCTCTCCACCACCAATTTTTAAATTTGCATATGCAAGTTTTGCAGCTGTGCTGGGGGTGGGACAAGGACCATCCTTTAGAAATTTGCATCTACAGAAGGCAGAGATGGCCACCAATTTGGATGGCTTTAAAATATGACTAGACATGGAGTATAGGACTATCAATGGCAACCAGCCCAATGGCTGTGTTCTGCCCCTGCTGTCGGAGGCAGTATGCCTCTGAATGACAGTAGCTATAGATCACAGGTGGGTGAGAGTGCTGTTGTACTCAGGTTTTGCTTAGGGCTTCCCTTGGGCCTTGTGTGAGATCTGGGTGCAGGACTAGATGGGCAGTTTCTGGGCTATTGGCCTGATCTAGCAGTCTCCATTTTCAATATGTGTGTGTGTGCAATTAAAAACAAATATTTAAAACAGTGATGTGGAAATTGGGTGATGTCAAACCATGCACACCCCCTCACTGCCCATCTCCCTTAGTGTTCCAATGTCCTAGAGCACAGAGGGCATGCCATGAAATGCAAAGCATAAAAGAAGAAGCAGCTACAGCTGGGATGATGCTGTGTGCCCATTACATCCAGGAAAAGCTCTTCAGACATCTCAGGTACATTTTCTGGATGGCGGATAACTTGGAGAGGCTGTTACGTGACAGAGTTCAGCTTTATTTGTCTGCTACCTGCTGGGCAAGCGATAAGCACCAGTGAGAGACTGAGGAGTTCATTCTCTCCAGCAAGGTTACTTCTTCTTGATGAGCATAAAAAAGATAGCTTTAAGCCATTCACAATTATGACCTTGACTAGGAAAATGTAAGTTAATAAGGCTTCAACAAATTATGGTCTTTTTGGTCGATTTGCCTAGTGAACTGTTAATTGTAAAACTGAAAGACATTATGTTCAGCTTTCTCTATCACATCTTTTGTGTTTTAACAGTGACACTTCATTGAGTGCAATTAACAAAGCCTGGGAGATTTATTAACACACTTCTTCATGGCCAATGATCCATTCCACTTAAGACATAACACTGTAAAATGCACATTATCTCCTTTTGGCACTTACAATAATGCTTCATGAACTAGGAAGGCATATGTTAAAGCAGATAAAATAGCATTATTAGCTGACAAATCTTACAATTTATTAGACAGTTAATTTATCAGCTTAAAAGACACTTAAAACAGCTGTGCATTTAATGTCTTTTTAATGTATCCGGTAAAACTTGCATAATTGCCAGTAGTGCCATTTATTTTTAGCTATGTTGCAAAATGTCTGCATTTGCTGTTTACATCTTCTTTTAATTTTTCCTGCAAGGCTCATCATGCCAGAGGAGTGAGTCCCACCAACACAAGGGCAGGCCATCAGCTCAAAAAGGCTTTCCAGTACAGATACTAGTTGCCCACCAATAAGCTCTTCATTATTATTTGTGTGCTGAGTTGGACTGAAGAGGTCTTGCATTTTATCCTTACTCCAAGGGCAAGGAGGAGGGTGAGTGGTTCATAAAGGAATGCCACTCTGCATCAGAGACCAACAATGTCTGCCTTTGCATTTCGAGCTCATCCTTAGCCACATGCCTGGGGTATAAACTAACAAGGTTCTGAGGCTACATTAGCAGAGGTGTTTCATTTCATAATTAAGGCAACTGCTCCCCAAGGATCAATTGTATCAGACCTAAGTACTATCTGTGTGGAAAGTGGGGGTGAGGATTCACATTTAATGACTCTGATGCATAAATTGGTTGTGTTTGTTTGTTACTCCCTAATTTAATGGAACCTTTGTTAGCTCTTTCCAGCCCTCATCTTATTTTTACTTATTTATTTCCCCTTTTTATTTTCCTTATATATATTTTCCTTTTCATCTACCTATCATCTATCTATCTATCATCTATCTATCTATTTATCTATCATCTATCTATCTATCTATATGGGAAAGGATGCCAATTAATAATAAAAAAGCAGAAATTAAACCGCAGACATTGTGGTTTTCATTAATTGTCAGATTAGTTTTACTCATTGTATAAATATTTTATCTCTCTGCTAGCAGAGCAAATGAGAAGGGGTCCCAAAGCTACAGAGAGAAATGTCTTCAGGTTGTGGAGATTGGCCACAATCCAGTGTTCATCTGGGCACACTCCAGCTCATTGATTTAAATATACTTAATGTGACCACTCTGTTTTGACCAAAAAAGTCTACACTTTGCAGACCTTTGGCTCTCACAGTAACTGGGCACAGAACGTTCTGAGTAATACTGATCCAGAAGCTGTTTGCATCAATAGTGTGTCTTCTAATGGTTTGAAATGTTAAAATCAGGCTCAGGCCACCATCCATGTCCTGTTTGAAGCACTATTATAGTTTGTTAAGGCATGCTGAGAGTTGTTAGGAGACCCCTATTCCCTTCACAGAGCTACAGTGCTCAGAGTAGTTTGATGACAATAAATCTCTCTTGCCAGGAAACTCAGGAGATTGTAGTTCTGTGAGAAGAATTGGGTTCTCCTACAAACTATCAGCACACTTAAGCACCTACAATCCCTTTTTTGGACAGCCACAAATGTTAAAGTAGTATGCTAGCACTTTAAATGTATGGTGCATATGTGGCTTTAATTGATTCAGAATTCTAGCATCCTTCAAGAGATCTTTTGGGTGCAGAATAAAATTGCAGGGTGATGGAAGAAGGAAATGCTAAGATCGTCACACCCAACCCTGAAAGTCAACCTTTTTGCCTGACTCACTAAATTCCATAAAGTTCAACCCTATCCCACCAGGCTCTACCCATTGTCCCCTAAGGCACCACCCCTAACTCCAAGCTGTATCCTCTGGGTCTATGTTAATAGACACAGCCACATTTCCCCTGATGCACCCAGCTCCTCTAGTCTCCACTCATCCCTCCAAGCTCTAACCACTGTTTTTGTAGAGCACCTATCCCGCTCTACTCTCAGGATCTGGATCCCAACAGACCTCGTAGCCCTAAGAGAGGGAAATGAGGATCCTGCAGAAGGTTTAAGTAGCTCACCCACCCAGTGCTTTTTTCCAGTGGGTACTCAAGGGTATGCAGTACTGGTAACACTTTTTGTTGTTGTTGCAAAGTATAGCACTTACTGTAACAACTTCATGGTGAGTACTGGGACCTATTTTTCTAGCAAAAAAGCACTGCACCCACCCTTGTTACACTGTGTGCGCTGGTTGTTGGGAAAGGCATGTAGCTCAGGAGTACAGCACATGCACTGCATGCAATAGGTGCCAGGTTCAGTCACTGGTATCTCCAGTTAAAAGAATCAGATAAGACCAGTTGTTGGGAAAGACTTACTTCTTCCTGTAACCCTGGAGAACCACGGTCTTTCACAGACACTGCTGGTAGCACCTTAGAGACCAGCTAAGTTTGTTCTTGGTATGAGCTTTTGTGTGCGTGCACACTCCTTCAGATACATATCTGAAGAAGTGTGCATGTACACGAAAGCTCATACCAAGAACAAACTTAGTTGGTCTCTAAGGTGCTTCAGACCACCACGGCTACCTACCTGAATCTAGACACTATTGGGTTAGACAGACAAATGGTCTGAACAGGCATTATAAGGTACCCAGTCAACCAATACTCAGTTCAAGTTCTTGTTACTCTAAGGCTGCAATCCAAACCCCACTTACTTGGAAGGAGGCCCAACTGAATTCAATATGACTTACTTCTGAATAGGCATAGATTCAGAAGTACATAGCTTCATATTTAAAGTACATAGCTTCCCCTTCCAAACCCTGGGAACTGTACTTTACCCCTTACAAAGCTATGGTTCCTTGCACCCTAGCTCCTGGGATTCAAGGGGGGAGCCATGTGCTTTCTATGTATGGTTATGATTAAGGAGAGTGAGGTTGCTGAAGGTTGCCATTTTTTGCCATTATGTGACCTTGGGCAAGCTATTCTCAGTCTCAGTCTTCCATCTGTAAAAACTGCCTGTCGCACAGGTTTTTGGGAAGGATGCAGCTAACACTGGCAATTATAACTGCTCCAGAAATTGCAAGTTGACAGTCAAGCTTGTGATATATTGTTAACCATCTTGTTGAGTAAGGGCGGGCCTGGGAAAAGAGAGCATGAATCATCAAAGTTAAGAAGAATGATATTGACATATGCATACCTATATTCATTAAAGCAAGGTCTCATCAATTACCTTTCTAATTAAACACAGCCACTTAATAGTGCGTTACTGAAGGAGAGGTAGTCATCTAATGAAAAGTGCTTTATTGTTTGATTAGCACAGCACCGTTGATGAGTTTATTGTTATGCTGTCAATTGTTGGAGAGTAATCTTTATTCCAAGTACAGTGTGTTAGCCTAATTTGTATGGCGTTTTGTGTGTGTGTGTGTGTGTGTGTGTGTGTTCAGGTAATAATCAAGCTGCCAGACAACTATCAAGCAGATATGTCTTCATAGGAAGTTCTGATTATGGAAAAGGAAAGGAAAATCTACTTTCAAGTTGATGATGGTTGTGCCATCATCCTGCTTCCCAAAGACCTATGGCCCTCCAGATATTGTGGGACTCCAAAGCTCATCAGCCACAGCCAGCACAGCCAGTGGTCAGGGATGATAACAGCCACCACCCTGGTCTTAGGCTGAGTTAGAATATTGCTACCTGTAGCTTACCTGTTCCTTCTCTGTTAGGCTAAAAGGGAAGAAACAGGTAAACTACAGGAAGCAGCAGTAGTAGAACTATTAAACTTTTAAGAGTGCCCTTTTGGCTTGTATTTACAGTATTGCTGTAGTTATCATGAAGTACACAGAAACAATAGCTCACATATCCTTCCCTTAATATTCACCAAGTTCAGCAGGATGTCTGCAAAAGAGCACCTGTGTAGCTATACCTATATGCATGTAAGTGCTCCACATGATCTAAAGTCCTGGTTGGAAATTGAGGACCATTGCGCTTTGTAAGGAAGATTGGGGAACCTGTGTTCTGCTAGATGTTGCTGGAATATAATTCCCATTGCCCCTGATGCTTGGCCAACAAGATTCCGAGGGTCCATATCCAACCTTGGTATAAGGCTTATACACACACATGACACAGCGCATAAGGAGCACGCAACATATACACTACACCAGAGCCTTCCAAACTTTTCAGGTTGGTGACACACTTTTTAGACATGTATCATTTTGCAACATAGTAATTCAGTTTTACTAGCCAACCAGAGGTTAAACTAACCCCTTTCCAGCCCTGGGAGGAGCACAGGGAGCGTAATTATTATTATTATTATTATTATTATTATTATTATTATTATTATTATTATTTTATTTATTTATTTATTTATACCCCGCCCATCTGGCTGGGTCTCCCCAGCCAGTCTGGGCAGCTTCCAACTGAATATTAAAAACAGTACAGCATCAAACATTAAAAACTTCCCTAAAGAGGGCTGCCTTCAGTTGTCTTTTAAAAGTAAAATAGTTGTTTATTGCGTTGACATCTGCTGGGAGGGCATTCCACAGGGCAGGCGCCACTACCGAGAAGGCCCTCTGCCTGGTTCCCTGTAACCTTACTTCTCACAATGAGGGAACCACCAGAAGGCCCTCGGCGCTGGATCTCAGTGTCTGGGCTGAACAATGGGGGTGGGCATTCACGCAACACACCTACACACGGCAGCCAAGACACTAATATGCCGCAACACACAGTTTAGAAAGCTGGGCAAAGGAGGAATTGCTTAGTTCTGCTTATATGTCAGCACTTTGTTGAGAAATTAAGTAAACAAATCCAGATCTAATGTTTTGAGGATGTTTTGAGGACTGTTTTGAGCCCATCCTAAAGGGCTGCAAGTTTATCCAAAGAAGGAGGAATGGATGTTTTCATCGAGAAAACTGCTTTTCACTTCCTTTCCCCTTACTGAAATCCTCACAAGGGAATAGCACATATGAACATGAATAGCAGGCTTATACAGAGCAGAAATAGGTCAGGGGAGAAAATCAATTAAGTTTGCATGTAAAGGTGAGTCTACCAAATTTGTACTTTCTGAACAATAGGCAAACTGAAATAGAACCATCCTTTGACATGCACATGTTTCCAAATCTTGCCATGCAAAACTCTAGCCAAATAATGCATTAAAAATGTATATACTAGGGTAGAGTGTGCATAAAAATACATATATACTGGGGGGGGGGGAATAAGTGAAAATAACATGCAAGAGTGTTTTATATTAGGGCAAACGTGTACGTTATCCAAAATCTGGGGTCCTTCGGGAGGAAGGGCGAGATATAAGTTCAATAAATAAACAAATTTATGCTAAAAAGCTGGTGAGGATTTTATGAGGATTCCCCCCCCCCCCAAAAAAAAAAACCCTGCAAATCGCTGCAGAAAATTGTCTGGGAAAGCAAAACTGATAGTTAATCTACACCACACACATTTATAGTGGAACTGTCTACTATATATATTGGAAAATGCGTTGTCCGTTTGTTTTCTAGGTTTGGCCACCTATCAATACATCATTGCCAAATTTTGGCATGAGGGTTCTTGAGGTGGGGAGGGGGGCAACCTTCATTAACATTTGCAGAAATACTTCTAAAAAGCCCTGCTAAGTCTACTGAGCCAGTCAGCCAAGATGACAAGATCCTCAAATACAGCCACCACCAACCTAGGCTAATGAATGCCACATGATCCTTTTGTCTAAAGCTTGAAACTGTGAGTCTGCAAACCAGCAATCAGGACGTTTTCACAGTGTGTGGAAAACCAGATATCTTTCCCCTCTCCTCTCCCCCGAAATGAAAGAAACACTGATTTGTTTTGTTTTATTTATTTTTTAATGAAAGAGAAGAAAGAAAGAATGCTGCTTGTTTTTTGTTTTTCTTTTAAATGGCAGATTCGGGCAGGTGTTTTATAGTTTTCCCTTTGACCTCAGTTTCATGTGATCAGGACCAATGTGTCAGCCTGGATTTTCAGCACACTTTATCATTCACCTCTGCTTGTCCCCTCATTTCTCTACTCAGAGAAAGCCACGTCTGAAATGTTATTGAGTAAAGCAGGACTCTCTACACTGCTGAGGGCTCTCCCTCAATGGTAATAAAATGGTGATAAAAACCAGAGCTGACACTTCAAACAGAAGACGAGTCAGAGCTGGACAGGGGAAGGCCTGTTTGCATTTTCTATTCTCTTTTCTAAAATATAACACTTCGGTAGAAAAGGGAGGTGGTTTATTTTACTCTTCATTTTCATTAATGAATAAAAGTTATCTTTTGATAGAGAAGACATTTTCATCAGCAGTATTGTACAGAGGTTGGCAACCATGAGCTGTGAGCCAAATTCACATTGTACAAACTGCCATTCCCAATGGTAAAACGGGAGTAATTCTGACATGGGTTTAATCCGCCAGTCTGATTGTGTGTATATACTATATACAGTATATCTGTAGATCATTACTCAAATATAACATGCATACCAAAAACGATCCCCATATTCCTTTATTGACTCAAAGTGTTTATAAATATTCTTCAGCCATATTTGCTATGCATTGTTATGGTGGCAACCCAAAATTATCTGCGATATTCCCTTCTCCCCAGTAATAAAGGTTGTGATATATGCTAATTGGAAATTGGTATAAAACCTGCATCCTTTCCTAGATAAGATTCAATCTGTGTGCAAATAAGTGCTTTTCATGGGGCATTATAAAAATCACATTGGAGAAAAAATATGAATCAAATTTTCTACTCTCTAAAACCCACACAGACATAAAGGTTACACAGCAGGGATTACTGTCATAAGACTTGTCAATAGAGCACAAGGCAAGACATTAAATCAGGTGTGAGGAACCTTTGGCTGTCCAGATGTTTTGAACTACAATTTCAATCAGCTCCAGCAAGCATGGCCATTCACAAGGGATGATGGGAGTTGTAGTTCAACAATATATGGCTTCCCACACCTCCATTAAATAAAATGAGTGAAAAGGGATGACCAAATCTGGCCATTATCATGCTTAGTATTGGGAACAAGGAAGGCAAAATAATAGGACAGGCAGAGAGAGAAAAGCAACACTAGCTAACTGATGCCCTATGATGATGCACTAATATGACAGCCCCAGCTTCTCCAACCTGGTGCCCTCCAGATGTTTCAGACTACAATTCCCATTAGCTGATGGGAGTTGCAGTCCAAAATATTTGCAGGGCACAAGGCTGGGGACAGTTGCTGTGTCAATAAGTCTTTGCTTCAAGCACATTTTGGTTTTAGAGTACCCTGGAATAATGATTAATTTCCAAGGAGGCTAATAGTAGCCAATTTAGATTGTCAAGTCTTCAAGAGAGAACACATGTCTGTTTTATTTATTTCCAGTAGCTTTTAACAAGAAAAAGCAATTTCCTGGGCATTGAGCATATAACATCTTAAAGTTTTTCAAATGCCAAAACGGGTGCATTTGCACCTCACTTCCTTAACTGCAAATTCCCTGTGATTTGAAAAGTGGATTTGTTGCACTAGGCCAAGGGAGCACTATAATCCACGTTAATTGTGTAAAGCCAACGTTCTAGTATGCACTTGAATCCCTCCTGCAAAATAGTGACAGTCTGGAGGCACCCTTTGTCACCCACATATTTCCTGCTTTCTTCTCCTCTCTCTCCTGCTATCCTGTCTAAAATACAAAGCATTGCCTGAGGCAGGCTTCCAACTATGAGTCAAGGGCCACATTCCCTTCTAGGCAACCTTCCAGGCTTCACATGCCAGGGGTGGGCAGGGCCGTGTGCAAAAGTGGACGGAGCAATAGGTGTAAATTTTATCTTTGTACAGTAGGCTGCTTTCTGCACATGCACACACATCTCTGCCTTCTCCACTGAGAGACAAGAAAGAGGCGCTATCAAAGCTCAAGGACACATTTCAGCCAGCCAGATAGATTCAGGGTATTAAGCAGTGCCAGGGAGGGATGTGAGCTGTGGAGAGTTCCAAGGGCCTGAGAGGTCTGGAGCATTGAGTCCCTGGACCTTAGGTCCCCACCTCTGCATCTATAGCAGCTGGTAGGGTGGCACTTCTCACCTAGCTTCCAGTGGTCCCTTGCTGCTAGTTGTTGTGAGAGAGAATCCTTTTTCTTCCTTCAGTTGTCCCTCACCTGCTCTTCAAGTCTCTTGAAGTGCTGCAATATCAATGTTAAAACTTCACAGCTCTCTTGCAATATAACAGTTCTACATTCATGATGCTTGCTGTCTGTGTTATCTGACAAAGTCCATATATTCCATGTTCCAAAGTTCAATTGTCTTTTATGACCGCTAGGTGGTGACCCCACTGGGCACGGTAATCCAGTCAGGGAAAAAGGGAGGCAGACTATGTTTAGGGCACCTTTTCTAGCCCCTCCACCTTTTCAGGATGAGCAGAGTGGATACTAATAGGGCTGCTCAGTCATGGATACAGTTGCTGAGCTGCTCAACTGCCTCGTTCCTTGAGTCAGAATGACTGAATCTGTATCCACCGCCCATGTGCCGGTTCATGACTAGGGGCTTCCGTATTTCATGATCCTGCCCCCGTTACCATTTGCTGATCGCCATGGGACTTTTGGGGTTCACGCCTGTGCATGAATTTGTTTTATGTGTGTAGATCAGTGCATGATGATCAATGCACAGTCTTCGCAGTAGGGCTCTGTTCCGATGGCATGAGTAGTCATGACAAACCAGTAGATCCTATCTGCTGCAGTCTTCATCCCAGCTTCACAGCTGTTGTAACATACCGCTTGTTATCATATGCCTGTTCTGCTGTTGAGGACTTCTTGGATCATTCTTTGTCTAGCTCCTTCCCTTTGACCTTACTGCCTTGGGTGACTCTGCTGGGAGTACAAGATTCCCGATGGCTTTGCTCACAAGGGTCATAGAAACATGCAAGCCCACTCACCACGACAAGGTGTAATGTTGGAAAATGTTGATCACTTCTCCTACCTAGGCAGTTATCTTTCCACAAGGGTCAACATTGATGCTGAAATTCAGCATCGCCTAAGTTCTGTGAGTGCGTCTTTCTCCTGATTGAAGTGCAGAGTGTTTGAGGACCAGAACATTCACAGGGAAACCAAAATGCTTGCTTACAAAGCTATTGTACTACCAACCTTTCTGTATGCTTGTGAAACATGGTCCACTTACAAACGCCCTCTCCAACTTCTCGAAAGATTCCATCAATGGTGTCTCCAAAAAATCTTACACATCACTTAGGAAGACAGGCAAACTAATACCAATGTACTGGATGAAGCAAAGATCACCAGTGTTGAAGCAATAATTCTTCAACATCAACTTCGTTGGACTGGTCATGTTGTGTGGATGCCTGATTATCGTATTCCAAAGCAACTACTCTATTCCGAACTTAAAAATGGAAAGCGCAATGCTGGTGGTCAACAAAAGAGGTTTAAATACTGTCTCAAGGCAGATCTAAAAAAATGTAATATAAACACAGACAACTGGAAAACACTGGCCTGCGACCGCTCCAGTTGGAGAACAGCCTTTACCAAAGGTGTCATGGACTTTGAAGACACTCGAACTCAGAATGCAAGGGAGAAACGTGCTAAGAGGAAGGCACACTTGGCAAATCGACACGGTGATCAACTCCCACCTGGAAACCAATGTCCCCACTGTGGAAGGATGTGTGGATCCAGAATTGGCCTGCACAAGTCACTTACGGAATTGTTAAAACCATGTTTACGGAAGACAATCTTACTCGGCTACGAGTGATCTCTAAAAAGAAGAAGAAAGAAGAGATAGGAAATGGTGTCCACATAAAACAGTAGAGAACGTTTGGGGGGAATTTTACAATGTGGTTTCCTTTTTCTACGGGTGTGAGTAAAAAAAAAATCTCAGACATGTTCTCAAAAGAAACATGTCTTCTGAAAAACTCAACTCAGCTCTCTTTGCAATAGGACTCTCCCCCTCTCCCACTCTCTGATATATTTTCCAGACAGGATTGCTGATTTTATCTGTGAAAATCTCGTTATTGCAGTTGCTTCCCTCTAAGAGTGCTTTATGGTGAATCAGACATGCTTGAGGTAGCATTAGGACCTCTTTGCACTGATGTGTTAGACCTCCAGGTAAATCCCTGATATGATCTCAAAGAAGTTTAACACATCATTTGTTAAGGCTTCTTTACCTAATGAGATGACGAAAGTGGTTGATTGGTTCAGGGTTGCTATTCTGAATCGATAAACATTGGTAATTTGGGATTGGTTATATTCGCCTGTGCTCATTATATTGGCTCCCTCTAATTTCACTGTGAACTTGTCCTGAATTCTGTTCTTTTTTTCCTTTCCTTTTTTGCATGCCAAATCGTATGTACAACCGTTGATTCTGAAGTGAAACAGAGGAAGAAGAATGAAGAGACCTTGCCTTCTTTTAAACTGCCTTCAGCTTTCGATTAACCCCATGAAGATGTAATCAGATCAGATTAGATCTTAAAACAATTTAAAGGTTTGTTATGTTGGTATAAATCAGTTTTCACCCCTTTGAAGAAAGTCTATGTTGATTGGGACTTTCTGGTTCAGAAAAAAAGGCAAGTAAGAGGTGAAATGATCCAGGTTTATGACATTTTGCATTGAATAGAGAAAGCCAACAGACAGGTGTTTTTCTTCCTTTTCCATAGTAATAGGACCTGGAGACACATGGCAGTAAATAGGTGAACTGTAGCTCAGTGGCAGAGCATCTGCAGCCTGTGGAGAAGGTCCCAGGTTCAATCCCCAGCATCTCTTGACAGGAATGGGAATGTCCACTAGCAGAAATCCTGGAGAGCCACTGCCAGTCAGTGAAGACAACACTTAGCTAGATGGACCTGGCTTAGTAAAAGGCAGCTTCCTAAGTTCCCAAGGTGGAAGAGATTCAGGACAGACATAGCACATAATTAATCCATGGAATTGATTACTTCAGGATGTGGTGGCAGCCACCATTTTAGATGGCTTTAAAAGAGGATTAAACAAACACGCTGAGGAAAGACCTAGTGGAGGTTAGGAGTCGTGATGGCTGTACACACAGCATCTAGGTTTCAGAGACAGTATGCCCCTGAGCACCACTTGCTGGGTAACAGCAATGGAAGAGGAATAATGTCTCCATGCACTGATTTTAGGCTTCTCAGAAGCATCTGGCTCGCCAGTATTATACTGGATGGGATGTAGCAAGGTAAGAGTCCTACTTGGCCCTCTTTTGCCTCTGGCAGCACCCATAGATGGCATGCAGCAATTTCCAGGACATAAGGTGACTCTCAGGATGAAAATAGTTTTAAAGGCTGCCCTTGCAGGAAAATTCAGCAGCACTCATCACTTTAGAAGGGCTCCCACTGAACAGTCTGCCATACCTACACATTTCATCCATTTCTGCTAACTTAG
The DNA here is from genome assembly GCF_964106915.1 of Podarcis gaigeae. Lineage (NCBI taxonomy): Eukaryota > Metazoa > Chordata > Lepidosauria > Squamata > Lacertidae > Podarcis > Podarcis gaigeae. Next base: position 29,510,827 of record NC_139691.1, on the reverse strand, counting down.
CAAATAAAAAATATAGATAGATGATGCCTGTAAAATATATATATCAAACTTTGAAGATGAGTAGCACAAAAAAAACCCTGGACCTATTTGTCTATAGCAGGCTTTATTCATTCATAACGGATGACTCATGATCCCTAGCATGAGTTTAGCCATTGGAGTGCCGCTGCCGGTCATTCTAGACAATACTGAACTCAATAGACCAATGTGGCAGCTTCCTGCATTTTATTTCTGACCTTCATCCAATGCATGCAGGTCAGAGGGGTGGAGCTGCTCAGGTGTATGATGTTGGAGGCTGGGCCAGGTGATGTATTCCTGCGCCCTCTCTATATGTTAACTGAAATAGGCTTTTCTAGTCTTTTGATCCCTGCTTTTCCAAAGTTTACACTGTAGTACCAATTCACAATAAGAGATGTACAGTAAGGAGTAAAAAGAAGAAAAGGCGAAGATGAATGCATGTCTAAGCATACCACCCATAAAAAACCTAGTGAGAGAGAGACAGAAAATTAACTTCATTAATGTGTAAATCCCACAGAATTGCCCAAAGATTTTCTTTTTTATGTATGAGGCTCTTAATGAACATGATTGCCCATGGCAAGTTAAATATCAAATAATTCTTTAAAGTGCTAAGAGACATTTATAAGTGTGGTAATTGATATCTAACTAGCTAAAGCTCTCTTAATAAACGCCTAGACATTCTTTAAAATTTCAAAGTATTAATTATAGAGGCGCATTTGCTATGATTTATTGTGGTTGTGGCTCTGTAACTGTTTCTATTATAAGGCTATATATGTGTAATAATAACTGAAGAGTACTGATTCAGCTTATGATGAAAGGGGGTCTTCACAGAACACCAAAACAAAATATGCATGTATATGACAGAAGGAAATGAGATGCCAACAGATATCTGAACGAATGCAAACCACCAGTTCAGTGTCTTAAGAGAGAGAGAGAGAGAGAGAGAGAGAGAGAGAGAGAGAGAGAGAGAGAATATGAGAATCGGGGGTTGTATCAACCACAACATTTAGTTTGGACCCCAGTTTGACACTTTGAAAAATATCTGATTTGGCTCAGACCACTTTGAATGTTGCCTGCTTTGGCTCAGGACCAAATCAGAACCTTGATTCATTCAAAGGAGGGGTGGTACCCCAAATATCCAGCTGAACTGTGAATCTACAAGTAATTTACCATTTATGCTCATTTAACTTGCACACATTCAGCTTTACGCAGTTGGCTATAGGTAGATAGTTATTTAAAGGGGCTGAAAGGGGGCAGGCACCCAGGGGGGAAAAACAGCTATTGAACCCAATGTGTTTTGATTGTACTTGAGTTTGGCTTTATGCACTATTCCCAGAACATAACCCCTGCCATCACTTAGAATTGCCTGTATTCAGGCCTTCTCCAAGGAGAAACAGTTCTTGGTCAAAGCAACTGAAAGTAAAGTGGCCTTTTCCCAAAGCTTTGGATTCAGTTTGAAACTTTAGAGGGTAGGATGGGTCCTGCCTGCCCCACTAAATACAATGGGATCCATTGAAAACACCAGGTGTGGGAGGGAGAGCTGGGGCATTGTTTTATGACTGGGAGCTTTAGCTTCCATTCAGGACTTTTCAAACAGTGCTTGGAGGTGGGCAGGGGGATTAAAGCAATATACAGTAAGGCCACAATTTACATGGGGGTTACATTCTAGGAACCACAGCTAAAGCCAAAATTTTATGTAATCAAAACCCAGTGGAAACAAAAAAAATTGGTATCTGGTATCTGAAGAAGTGTGCATGCACACGAAAGCTCATACCAAGAACTAACTTAGTTGGTCTTTAAGGTGCTACTGGAAGAAAAAAAAATTTTTGTTTTGACTATGGCAGACCAACACGGCTACCTATCTGTAACTGGAACTATGGAAGGCACCACATTGAGCCGCATGAAATGAGGTATCGGAAGAAGTGTGCATGCACACGAAAGCTCATACCAAGAACTAACTTAGTTGGTCTTTAAGGTGCTACTGGAAGAAAAAAAAATTTTTGTTTTGACTGTGGCAGACCAACACGGCTACCTATCTGTAACTGGAACTATGGAAGGCACCACATTGAGCCGCATGAAATGAGGTATCGGAAGAAGTGTGCATGCACACGAAAGCTCATACCAAGAACTAACTTAGTTGGTCTTTAAGGTGCTACTGGAAGAAAAAAAAATTTTTGTTTTGACTGTGGCAGACCAACACGGCTACCTATCTGTAACTGGAACTATGGAAGGCACCACATTGAGCCGCATGAAATGAGGTATCGGAAGAAGTGTGCATGCACACGAAAGCTCATACCAAGAACTAACTTAGTTGGTCTTTAAGGTGCTACTGGAAGAAAAAAAATTTTTTGTTTTGACTATGGCAGACCAACACGGCTACCTATCTGTAACTGGAACTATGGAAGGCACCACATTGAGCCGCATGAAATGAGGTATCGGAAGAAGTGTGCATGCACACGAAAGCTCATACCAAGAACTAACTTAGTTGGTCTTTAAGGTGCTACTGGAAGAAAAAAAAATTTTTGTTTTGACTGTGGCAGACCAACACGGCTACCTATCTGTAACTGGAACTATGGAAGGCACCACATTGAGCCGCATGAAATGAGGTATCGGAAGAAGTGTGCATGCACACGAAAGCTCATACCAAGAACTAACTTAGTTGGTCTTTAAGGTGCTACTGGAAGAAAAAAAAATTTTTGTTTTGACTGTGGCAGACCAACACGGCTACCTATCTGTAACTAAAACCCAGTGGGTTCAGCGGTATGTGGCATTGCCAAGGTCATTTCCCTCCAGAACCCTGCCACCTTTCTACCCTGTTTTATTTTATTTTATTTTAAATACATGTAACACAAGTTAAATACATGTAAGTTGCAGGCTTACTGTATCAGCAGTTGTTCTCAGTCTCCACCCTTTGTGACCAGCTGAATGATTTTGGTGATGGTGGCAGCAGCGCTTCTTATTACCTTGCCGTGCTAAATTTCCAGAAGTGGCTTCTGCATCATGTGAAAGCTCAAATATAATGGAAAAATTAAGGTACATAGGCAAATATGGGGGGAACAAAATAAAGTGTCATGTGAATGCAGCCATCGAGTTTCTGCAAATCGGTTCCGAAAGCAGCTTGAGAGCCACCAGTGACTGAGAGATTGTGTCTGTCCAATGTGTCCATATCCTCATCAAACTCTACTCTCTACACACCTCCCCAACCAGCTCACTTGGTGTCGAGGTTGGTGGGCAAGGCAGATGTTCCCAGGAAACCAAGGCTAGGTCCTCCCACACCAGGCTGGGTTTCAAGAAAACATATTCCTCCTCCTCTGCTGGACATGTAGTCATGAAAGTCATGTTGGGTGCCTATAGACCTTTCAGGTCAGAATAGGAAGTGTGGTAGTAGGGGCTGGGGAACAGGATGCAGGCTGGGGAACAGTGGCTCCACTGAGCTTCTCGGGTCGGGGGGGGGGGGTCTGGAATGTTTTCTAAAGACACTGAGTCTGTCAGCTGTCTCTCCCCTGGTGCTTCTTCTTCCTGCTCCTCTCCCAATATTTCCCAGCTTCTCCCCTCTGCAGCCTCTGATCTGTGACCTTCCGCAAAACACTGTTGTAAATCTATACTGTCTCCCTCTTCTCTGGCAGGTTCAGGCTCAGGAGGCAGTATCCATTCCTCCCCCTCCTATGCCCAGTCCCTGACATTACCCAAGTGTGTATACAAAAGAAGAAAACCACGTAAATAAAAGTAGCCCAGAGTAAAGTAAAACAGTAAATCTACTTGGAATGGCAAATCAATTAAAGCTGTTCCATCCATTTCAACAGTGCTGTGCAATGTGATCTCCGAAGTGGTCTGAGGCAAAGCAACCCACCATCTAAAGCACCAAATCAGGGTTGTGTTTTCCCCCATCTATGCACACACCCATTTTTTTTTCTGATGTGGGAAGCACTCGCAGTGTTATTCCCCCCCCCCCCTTCTATCTGAACTAACACAGTACAACATGTGTTATTTGTAAGTACATTGTTTGGCACACATATTTGTTCAGATGTTCACAGGAAGGTAATGGATGGATGGACTTCCCAGTTTGCTTTCAGGGTTAGTAGAGAGTTTCAAATGGACATCTCTTGACCTGCCCCTTCTATTGAATATGTAGGTGGGGCAGCAGGCATATATACCAGAGTGCCTATGCCTGCACAGAATCACCCAATCATGATGTTGGTAGAATCCACTGGGAAGTTCTGTGAACACACATCATTCCTTCAGGGCCTATGCCAAATTCTTGCTCAAGCCCATACCAAGCACAATGCTGAACAATATGACACTTCATCCACGCCATCTTCAAAATTCACCATAGCACTTTGAATATTGGACATACATTGAGAAGTATTGGGCTTCATATTTGATGCTGCAAGCCCTTTGAAGTAAGACTGGGATATTCATATAATAAATGAATAGCTAGCCTTATGCTAATCCAGCATGGTCCTTTTCCTCCCTACTTTTTACTGGCATGCATCCTTTCTTTTTAGCTCACCTTGCCATATCTAATTGGATTACTGAATAGCTAGAGGTGAAGGCAGAAAGCACAAAAGTGCATCACAATGTTAGCTCATGTCACAACCTTGCTAGTGCTTTTTTTTAAAAAGGCTTTTGATTCCACTCTGCTGCTCTTCCCCACCCCGAAAGAGGTAATTGTGTGACAATTAGATTAATATCTCATACATACTTATTAAACTCAATAAGTGGTCCCATGCAAACAATTGATATTTAATTAACATTATCATCCTACTATGTTTAAATTAAAAGTTCATTTAAAAACACCTCCCATGTTATTGCTCACATTAATGTGAGTTCGGTCTCTCCACCACCCCCTCAAATGTGTTTCATGTTGTGCTATTTGTCAATTCAAGCTACGCAGATTGCTTTAGGCTAGTTCACATGCAGAGATTTGCTACCCGGCTGCCACTTCTGGGTAGGAAACCCATGCATGCATGCAGCATCATGTTGCAATGTGGTGGAGTGAGGGGAGCCTATTTAATCATTAAAAAACAAAGGTAGCTAATTGGGTCCTTAAGAAAATCTCCAACTCCAACAATTGAGCAAAACCTTTATTAGGACCAACCCAAAAGTCACAAAACCAGGGGCAGCCCTTTAATAAGCTGTAGTAAGCAATGCACCTCAGGCAGTGCATGAGAAAGGCCCAGAACAGCAATAGATTGTGCCCCCATCTGTTGCCCATGGGCTGGTCTGCTGTCAACACTACTGCAGCTAATAGCCATCCTGCCATCTGTGCACTGCAGCTGTGCAAGCTGCTGTAGCAGCTGCTACTACTACTACTTCTCCTTCCCATTGAGTATTGTCGCTGTTGCAGAGAAACAGCCAATGACACTCCAGCAGGGTTCTCTGGGCCCACCATTCCTCAGTGTAAGAAGGGGTCCTTCCTTAAGTGAGGCATTCTGTTTCACGTGGCCATGGAGAGCACATGCACTGCTGCGGTTTTGCCACGACAGTTGTGGCAAAGTGGGGGTGGTGGTGTAGACACTGTCCATGGCAACCTCAACTGGGGGTGTGCACCAAAACCCTGACTGGCTCCATGGTCTTGATCCTGGGCACCCCTGTCAGGACCAACCAACACTTGGCCGACCTGCCCTACCAAATTAGTTTGGGGCAGATTTTCCTTTAAAAAAATAAAAATCTTAAACATATGACCTTGATGGTATGGGGGGAACTGGATCTCCTTCCCTGCCCACAATCAATTCTGAGAGTTGATTCTGTGCAAGGAGATTTTCAGCAGGGAAACCTGTTGCAAAGGAGCACCTTGTCATGCAGGATCCATGTCTGCACTGCGCAGCTATTGCACAGAGGCATAAATCCTGCAGGCTGCTACTTCAGAGTCAGGGCATGAGACAGGCAGCAGACTCAGGCAGCTCCTGACTTCTTCTAAGAAGACACAGTCAGCAGTCAGGAAGGTCTTGGCAGTTATTTCCTGCCTGATGTCTGACTCTCTTTTCTGCCTGATGCTCCACTCCCAACAGTTCCAGATTGCCCTGGGCCATCCTAGCTGACCTGCAGCAATATGTGGCTGTCTCAGCCTGACTTGGCCAACAACCAAATTCTTCCAAAGGCCCTAACCGTAAGTACACTGCCTCACTCTGGCTCCCTGCTCATCTCCAACAGTTTATGGGGGAAACTAAACTTGGAGACAAAATATGTGATGAAGTTTCACTCCACCTTAAGAGATTGTGTGTGAGTTGCAATGTGTATCTGCACAGAGGACCCCAGAGATCTTTGCATTGTGCAAGCCTTACACCCAAAAATACACACACACACACACACACACACACACACACACACACCATAACAACAGGCATTTTGCTAGTATTAAATAACAGTAGGTTATTACTTTTAATTGCAGATAGGATGTAGCTTAATACCCAGGAGGCTAATCTGTTTATATTAGCTGGATGGGTCAACTGCTTCAAACACACAGACTGCAGAACTACTAGTAGATTGCATTACACCATTTAAATAAATAGTAGCAATTTGTCAATGTCATCTTAGCTTCAATATTTTACTTTTCATTTCCAGGAAACAGTACTCCCAATTAAGATGACCTCTCCTTTCTTTCCCCAAATCTTGTTAGTGGTAGATGATTCTCTATGGTCATTTGGTTCATAAATAGAACAGCAAGCTCTTTTCAAAGAATGATTGTCAAAATTTCAAGTCAAATCAGCCTTAGGGTCACGTACAGGGAACTTCACATATATAGTAATGTTTTTGCTTTGTTTAGGGGAGAAGTCAGGAATAGATGAACGTTCACAACAAAGATGCAGCAGGTTTCAGACTTATGGAACAAGATTTGGCCAAGTATACTTTGGGTATACTTAACATGCCAAAAATGCCTGTTGGATCCCACTGAGCACTGGAATAGCAAGACTCATGTACTGTATAAGAATAATATAGGAGCAATTGGAAGGCGGGGGTGTGTGTTATATAGCCACAATTTACAGGTACATAAGAACAGGAAACGCCTGCTGGATCAAGCAGCTGGCTCATGTAGTCTTCTTTGGCGATCACTTGTAGCTGAGTAAGATTTTCTTACATGAATATGGTCTTAACAGTGCATGCGTATGTGACTGGGGAGGCACCAGTTTGGCTGCAGCAGTTGCCAGAAGCAGGTGTACAATAAGCCATCCAACCATCTTATGGACTCCTGTTTCTCTCTCTCTCTCTCTCTCTCTCTCTCTCTCTCTGCTCAAAATGGCTATGCACATTATTCCCGAGTCAAATATTTCTGCAGGCATCAGAAGCAAGTGCCCTACACTAATGGAATTATGAGGTCCTTAAGCTCAGTAGCCTGTCTTTGCTATTGATCTAAAGTCTCTAAAGACCATCATTTGAACTTTAATAGAATTGTATTTTCTCTCTCCTATTATTGCAATTTTTCTTTCAATAGATAAGTGGTTCTGATTTCCATCTTTGGCTGGGAAGCACTAATCCAAGAAAGAAAAGGAAAGGGTAAAGGAACTGTAAAAACTGTCTGGTGAATGGAGGTCACAATGGTTATGTGTATATTAAAAAATCAAGATGGAAAAGGTGGACATCTTTGTACTTAAGTCTCTACAGAGGGAAGAGGGAATATGTCAATTTCTATTTCTCTCTGTTTTTCATTTTTTTCAATCTTCAGTTCTCCACATTTCAACATCAGTTTGCTATTTCATTCATTCATTCATTCATTCATTCATTCGTTTATTATATTTGTTACTCACTTTTATCACAAAGTGACCCAAACTTTGTGTTAACATTAAAGCTAATTAAGAACATTCAATAAAAAAAATCTAAAAACACAGCTATAAAGATAAAAGAGGTTGCAATGCCACCCATCAAATTATGGGCCAAAAGGCCAAGTAAAGATAGAAGTCCTGCCTGGTATCTTAAAGTAGATAAAGAGCACCAGTCATGCCTCCCTGAGGAGAACATTCTGTATGTGAGAGGGGAGAACCACTGGAGGAAAAACATTTTTAAAGAAGTCCTCATAAAAAAACAGCATTTTAGTGTGTGTTTTCCCCAATATACATATTTCTGTATGCAATTTTGCCTAGTGTCAGATCTACCAAGAAGTGGGAGAGCCTGGCTGTGAGATCTTGGCTCTTGCCTGGTCTGCTCTCCCAACCAGCACATATGTGTGTGTTTTCACTGCAACTCTTAGTTTGACCTGAGAGACATCTACCTGCAGGTAGGAGTGTTTATACACACACCCAGGGCTTCAGACATGCACTCTGGGGCCATATCCTGCCCTGTCAACCCCTTAAACAACCCATCCAGGCCTTCTCCCACCCCTCCAGACCTGATGGCCTATCTTGCCCCTCCACGCCTTCCAGGACCTGTAAACAGCCACCCTTGGCCTTACAAGCTCCCTCTGCGCCCTCCCAACTTCCCCCACCAAACCACAAGTCAAAAAGTGGTAGTAGTGGGTTGCAATCTCCTCACCACAGTGAGGGTCTACTCTTTCCCTCCTCCTCAACCAACTTCAAAGGGAGGAGGAGGACAAAGGAGCAAGCTGCCCCTTTTATTGTCCTCTCCCCAAGTGCTGGAAATGTCCACAGTCAGGAAAGGAAGCAGCTTTTTGCCCCACTTCTGCTCTGCCCATGGACCACCTGGACCACAAGGAGAGATATTCCTAAAATTTTCTACTCTACATTCAAGTCAGCTACATTTTATTCCTGTACGTTCCAGTCAGCTGAAGGATACTTCTCTCTGTGGCATGCTCTGCTCTGTGCTGAACTGCAACCCAAAACCTTCTGGCAGGCAAACTGGGCTGGCTGCAAGCAGGGGGAGCTGGCTTCTTCGCCTTTTTCTACTTTCCTGTATTAGAAACTCTCCCTCATTTTTGGTCTGGATCTCCTCACCTGCCAATGAGGTGACATTCTCATTAGCTTCTCCCTGCAGAGTATCATCTGCCTGGTACCCAGTAGCATTTCCTCAGTTTCTGGGAAACCTACAGCTTCCTCAAGGACAAAAGGCCCACCAAGCAAAGACCTGATGATCCCACCTCTCTCCCTTTTCCTGCTTCTGTAGGAAATGCTATCCAAGTCCTGCATTTCTTCTAGCAGGATGATCAGCAACTGCTGCAGGATCAATTGCTCTACAATCTGCTCCTTGGTACAGATTTCTGACTCTGGAAAGCAATGGTAGAGGCCCCACAGTCAAGCACAGACCTTACAACAGGCCTTGGCCTCCTGGTAGCGGAAATGCCTGAAGTTTTATTCAATTGACCTCATTCATGATGCCGGTTATTGGACCCAGAAACATTGCTTTCCTTATTACAGTGTTTAGGACTTATGGAAAAGCAAAGAGCCAAGGTGAAGGAGGGTCTTGAAAAGGAATCAGGCTGTATTCATGTCAGAATGCAATTTATTTTAAGAACACATATCTTAAATCAGCTCTCGTAGCAGTACAATACATAACTCAAAAGTATAGTTTATTATGTTCAAGAGACTAATTTGGGAGCTGTTATTTGCAGGGTTGACTTGATCTATTATTTTTCTGACCTGTGTCTAGATATGGGATAGTTTGGGGGCATTGGGGTACTACCAGATATGACACATGATCGCATCTGGGTGCTCCCAAACTCCTGCAAAGCAGACAGTAGAAGAGGGAAGACTGAAAGCGTCCCGTGGGTAGGCAGGAGACTTCTCCTCCCTTTCCTTGTTTCCTCAAAAATAGTTCCCTGGAACTGATGAGAACTGATGGAACTAACCCTCCTTAACCCCCCCCCCCACTTTTGTCTCCACCCCGCAGAACATTTCCAATCAGAAGAAGGGCAAGTGCCACCACCAACACCCCAATGAGACACAGCGCACACGCCCTTCACCATCCTGAGAAAACCCCTTAAACCTGATTTTATTTTATTCTTTGGTAGATTTACTCAGAACGGTTTCAGAGAGAAACAGAACTAACTGAGTCTATTTGAGGATAATTATGAAAAGTGTTGGTCTGAAATTAAGAGAGACTTGGACAGTTGGTCAAAATTGAAGCTTTCTTTGTTAGGCCGAATTGCTGCTATTAAGATGAATGTATTGCCAAAGATGTTGTTTTTGTTTCAAACATTGCAAATTGTGGACAGGACGGAGTGTTTCCGGAAGTGGCAGAGAGATATTTCTAAATTTGTCTGGCAGGGCAAAAAGCCCAGAATTAAGTTTAAGATACTAACTGATGCGAAAGAAAGAGGGGGCTTCGCCCTGCCAGACTTAAAACTGTATTATGAAGCCGCAGCTTTCTGCTGGCTAAAAGACTGGCTACTTCTTGAAGACACTGATGTGTTGGATTTGGAAGGTTTTAACAATGCTTTTGGCTGGCATGCATATTTATGGTATGATAAAGTTAAGATCAATAAGGCCTTTAAGAACCATATTGTCAGGAAAGCAGTATTTAATGTCTGGACAAAATACAAAGACTTATTGGAAAACAAAACTCCGAGGTGGCTGTCCCCTCTGGAAGCCAAGGCCCGAAAAAGACCCAATATGGAGGCCAAATGGCCAAAATATTGGGAAATATTAGAAAAAGACGGTGACAATTGGAAATTGCAGAGTTTGGAGAAAATGGAGGGTAAAGTGCGAGACTGGTTACATTACGCCCAGATTAAAGTTTTTAAAAATGACAAAAAACTAGGGTTCCAGGTGGAGAAATCGAAGTTGGAGACAGAACTGTTAGAACCAAAGACTAAGGTATTATCAAGAATGTATAACTTGCTGTTAAAATGGAATACACAAGACGAACTGGTTAAATCTGCTATGATAAAGTGGGCACAGGATATTGGGCATAACATTATGTTTGAGGACTGGGAAAGGTTGTGGACCACTGGGCTGAACTTCACTGCATGCAATGCTTTGAAGGAAAATGTAATGAAAATGATATAGGTGCTTCCGGCTGCTGCGATCTCAGTGCAAGCAGGGTTCTCACCGGGAGGGAGAACTCGAGCTATTTTGAAGGATTGGGGGCAACTCTAGGGCGCGGAGACCCCCCAAAACTCTCTTGAAGGGTGTTCAGAGAGTCTAGTCCCCGGCACGGCCAGAGAAAGACCAAACCGGCTGCCAGGTAACCTCGGAAGAGGCGAAGAGCGTGGGCGGAGAGGTCTAGCGGTCGAGGGGGAGCCATTACTCACCTTCAGATAGCGAAGCCCTGAGCTTGCAGGGAGAGCAGTACGCTCTCAGAACAAAGAACTCTGACACTTGCAACTTTGTAATTAAGATAAAAAGAACAAGGAAGCCTCGGAGGGAGTAAAGAGAAACAAACGGAGTTCAGCTGATAGCCGAAATCAATTTAGACGCGGAAAGACGCCAGTGCGGGGAAAAGAGAAAGGGAGTCGCCTCAGCGGTTACGCTGTTTCCCTTTCTGTATTCCTCCCTCCAAACAAGCCGAATAGAAGGAAAAGTACGCTGGAGAGGAAGAGGGAAGAAAGGGGCCAGAGACAAAGCATTAGGACTTGGCGTTTTTGGTGAACTGGAGGTTGTGAAGAGGAGAAGGGGTGTTTCTCTATCTTAGCGTCAGAATTTAGGAGAATGAAGCCGGAAGAGAAACCCCCGCCGCCATTTGAGACTTTTTGTGCGTGAGTTTGTGAAAAGCAGAAAGAGGACAGTGACAATATCTATATTGGAGCTAATACGCATATTGTTCTCCATCTCTTTTCCCTTGGTTGGAGACTAGGGTTTTTGAACTTCTGGGAGCTCCTGGGAACACTTTGGGAACACGTTGGGAACTGGCGTCAGTGTATATTGGTTTGACGGCCTCTTGTGTTAAAATGAGGTTGGTATGATCTGAGACTGGCCTCCGCTCCCCCTGCCCTTTTCTCCCCTCCTTTTCCTATTCACCACCCCCTATTTTAAGACACCCCCCCGTATATCTACTATGGAACATGGACTAGCCTGATTGGAGGCGGGACAAACCCCCGACATTGGAGCATTCCGCCTTGAAGGAAGAGGACTGTACAGTAAGAACTTGACATCGATTTTATATATACGGACTTCGATACTGACTTTTGGGAAAATACATATATAAAGAATTGGGAATTCTGAACAGTAACACCAAAGAAAGAAAGAGGGTATTACAAAAACGGACAAAGCGGGCGGTATAAAGGAAATCATCTGAAACAAACTCAGGGGGCGAGAAATTATCGGGGACAAGGGGAGATAAAAGTGTATAAGTATTTAAGATGTCACATACAGGGAAAAAAGGAACGAATGGCGGGACCCCTGGGGATAGGAGGGGCTCTAAGCAAGAAGTAGACTTTAAGTTGGATATCTTGAAGATGTTTACAGAGATCAAACAAAGCCAAGCCAACTTAGAATATAAATTAGAGCAAGTGGATAACAGGATCGGGAAAATGGATAAAAAAATGGATGAGACTGTTAACGAATTTAAGGGCCAAATAAAAGAAATATTTAGGAGAACGCAGCTTACAGAGGAAGGGTTAAAGAAGACAAGGATAGAATTAAAGGATATTAAGAGGGATAAAGAAAGGATTAAAACTGAAATGATGGACTTAAATAAGGCTCAGGAAGAGATGAAGGACATTATTGCGATGAATGAACTGAGGCAGAGGGAGGTTAATCTGAAATTTAGAGCTGTGCCAGAGACCCAAAATGAAAATATTAAAGAGAGATTGACAATGGAGTTAGCAGAATGGATGGGTTTACCAGCGGAGGAAATGGCCAATAATATACAAAATGCATTCAGAATGCGCGTTAACACAACAAGAGGAAGGAAACTTATAGGTGATTGTCTGATTACATTCAAGGATAAAGAAATGAGAAATAGGATCCTTCAAAGGAATAGAGAAAAGAGGTTGAATATAGATGGGAATTATATAATTATTTTTAAAGATGTCCCGATCAGACTACTCAAACGAAGAGATCACTATAAATCCTTGGCGCAGGTACTGAGAAGAAATAAGATCGAATTTAGATGGGAATTCCCGGAAGGGATATCATTTGTATATAGAGGTAAGAGGCACAAGTTGTCAAGTCAAGAAGAAACCGGGAAGTTCTTGAGGAAGTACAAGGAACTTAAAGTGGAGGTAAATGGAACGGGGGCTGGAGGAGATGAGGGGGCCCCATCAGGAGAGTCAGGAGAAGGGGATGAGGAGGAGGAAGGAGGAAGTAGATCGGGCGAAGAGGCAGAGGAGGAAGCGGAGGACTCAGGGAATCCTTAAAGGAAAAGAGAATTTGAATAAAACTCAGGCGAAAACTTAACTTCCGAAGTGAAAGTTAAGCATCATGGGATTAAAAATTTGGAACTGGAATATTAATGGGATGAACGATAAAAATAAGAGGAATAAAATTGAGCAATATCTGAAAAAGAAAAATTTGGACATTATCTGTCTACAGGAAACGCACGTTGCTAGAAGGCATAGGAAAGTGTTAATTAACAAAAGGTTGGGAAAGGAATTTGAATCCTCAGACAAGGTAAAGAAAAGAGGTGTGGTACTGTATGTTAAAAATAATATAGAAGCTAAAACAATATTCAAGGATGAAGAGGGGAGGATGATAGGGGTCAGTATTAACTGGCAAGGTGAAAAGCTGATGGTAGTGGGGCTATACGCCCCAAATGGTAGTAAAACGGAATTCTTTAAAAGATTGGAAGAGAAGTTGACGGAATTTGTGGACCAAAAAATAATTTTAATGGGGGATATGAACGGGGTTGTTTCATTAGAAATGGATAGACAAAGAAAAGGAACAAACAAAGAAGGAAAGTTACCAAAAACCTTCTTCTCCATGGTAGAAAATTGTAATCTGGTGGACATCTGGCGTCTCAGACACCCGCTTGACAAACAATTCATCTTTCATTCTGAGCCTAACCAATCGCTGTCACGCATAGACCAGATATGGGTCTCAAAGGAACTGTGTCCAAGAGTTAAATTAATAGAAATAAGACCAAAAGTAATTTCAGATCATAGCCCAACAGAGCTGGAACTGGAAAGCCTAGAGACAAGAACCTTCAGATGGAGATTAAAAGACCACCTTTTAGATGATCAGAAAGTTGTGGAAAAGGCACAGAAAAAACTGATAGACTATTTTAAAGATAATGGTGATAAAGGAACAAAGGATAGCGTTGTCTGGGATGCGAGTAAGGCTGTAATAAGAGGGTTTTTTATCCAACAGAATGCAATCAAAAATAGGAATAGAGAGAAAAACAAAGAGGAAATTCTAAAACAGATAATGGTTAACGAACAAAAACTATCACAAAAACCAAATTGTCAAAAAGCGAAGGAAAGAATTAAAATTCTACAAGCCCAGTTTGCTATAATAATAAATAGAGAGGTGGAGTGGAACATTAAAAAACTAAGGCAAAAAAATTTTGAATTTGCGAATAAATCAGGCAAATGGCTTGCCTGGCAAATCAAAAAAAGGAAGGAGCAAGGTGTAATTAATAAAATAACAGTGGAGGGAGTAGAAAGAACTGACCCCAAAGGAATTAAGAGCGAATTCCTCAGCTATTACAGGAATTTGTATAAAGATCAAGAGAAAGTTGGTTTAAGGAGGATAGAGAGATTCTTGAAGGATAAAAGGGTGCAAAAAATCTCAATAGAGGAAAAGCAACGTTTGAATACACCAATTGGAAATGAGGAAATAGAGGAGGCAATTAAAGATTTAAAGAGGGGTAAGGCACCAGGCCCTGACGGATTCACAGCCGGCTACTACAAGGAAATGAAATCTATTTTGGTGGGACCTCTAAAAACGATTATGAACAATATCTTAAAGAAAGGAGAAACCCCAGAGACCTGGAAAGAGGCATATATTACGTTTATCCCCAAACAGGATGCAGATTCAACCCAGGTTAAAAATTACAGACCAATTTCACTCCTAAACACAGATTATAAGATATTTGCAGGAATTCTGGCAAGAAGGCTGAAGATTTTGCTATCAGAAATTATTCACAGGGACCAGGCGGGATTCCTGCCAGGTCGGCAGATGAGAGACAACACAAGAAATATAATTAATATGCTAGAATACCTGTCTGTTAGGATTGACAAACAAGCTATGATGGTGTTTGTAGATGCCGAGAAGGCATTCGATAACGTGATATGGAACTTTATGTTGAAGAACTTAGAACACATGGATGTGGGTAACGATTTCTTTAATGGGGTAAAAGCAATATACACAGAACACCATAAACAATATGGTGACGGAGGAGATAAGGATACAGAAGGGAACAAGACAAGGATGTCCGCTTTCTCCGTTACTATTTATAACTGTGTTAGAAGTCCTTATGAACTCAATAAGACAAAACGATAATATAAAAGGAGTATCAGTAGGACAGAATGTTTATAAGACCAAAGCCTTCGCCGACGACTTAGTAATAATGACAGAAGAACCAGCAACGGCAATAGGGGAAATATTAAAGGAAATAGAACAATTTGGAGAAGTGGCAGGCTTTAAATTAAACAAGACAAAAACGAAAATGATAGGAAAAAACGTGGACCCAAAGATAATTGAAACAATCCAACAACAATTGCAGATAGAGATGGTCAAAAAAGTCAAATATCTCGGCATCTGGTTAACACCTAAAAACATAGACTTATTTAAAAATAATTATGAGCCGATGTGGAAGGAAATAAAGAAAGATTTAGAGAAATGGGGAGGGCTAAAATTGTCACTCTGGGGAAGGATTAATGTAATCAAGATGAATGTCTTATCAAGGTTGATGTTTCTATTCCAGACCATCCCTATAATCAAAGGGAGTCGAATCTTTAAGGAATGGCAAAGGATAGTCTCAAGATTCATATGGCAGGGCAAAAAACCCAGAATTCAGTTTAAATTACTGACAGACGTAAAGGAAAGAGGGGGCTTTGCCCTGCCGGATCTGAAACTGTACTATGTTGGATAAAAGAATGGGTAAAATTGGTGAATACGGAGCTGCTCGACTTAGAGGGCTTCGATAATAGATTCGGCTGGCACGCGTACTTATGGAAGAACAAAAGGAAAGAACACAAGGGGTTTGCGAATCACATTTTTAGAGGGCCGCTAATCGAAGTTTGGGAAAGATATCAAAATCTGTTAGAGCCGAAAACACCACATTGGCTTTCACCTCTCGAAGTAATGAGTACAAAAACCATTAATATGAGAAGCAATTGGGCAACTTATGATCAGCTACTAACTAAGGTTGAAGGGAAATGGAAGCTAAAACCGTATGAGCAAACAAAGGAACATGTTTACGATTGGCTACATCACCATCAGGTGAATCAGATGTTTAGTAGAGATATCAAAGAAAGAGGCTATGCAGATAAAGACTCAAAATTCCAGACAGAAATAATAAACAATAAAGTGAAAATTATATCTAAGATATATAGGATGTTGTTGGACTGGAATTTAGGCGATGAGGAAGTCAAATCGGTGATGATCCATTGGTCAAGGGATATAGGTCATAGTATACAGTTTGAGGATTGGGAGAAACTTTGGAAGGAGGGGGTAAACTTTACGGCGTGTACTTCGATAAGGGAAAACGTCATGAAGATGTTTTATAGGTGGTACTTGACACCCATGAAATTATCAAAAATGTATAAGGTGGATAATAAGTGCTGGAGATGTAAAGACATAGAGGGCTCCTTCTACCATATGTGGTGGGAGTGCAGAAGGGTGAAACAATTTTGGGAGAAAGTACACACTGAATTGAAGAAGATATTAAAGTACACGTTCATAAAGAAACCAGAAATCTTTCTTCTAGGGATATTAGGACAAGAGATAAAAAAGGAAGATCGCAGATTGGTATACTATGCGGTTACGGCAGCAAGGGTAGTATTAGCCCAGAAGTGGAAACTACGGGAAACCCCAACGGTGGAGGAGTGGAGATCTAAGTTGTCAGATTACACAGAGTTGGATAGATTAACAGGAAAAGTTAGATACATAAGAGACCAAGTGTTCACCAAAGATTGGGAAAAGTATGTAGATTATCTGGAATGTATTAGTGAAAGGCAAATAACGCTAAAGGGATTTAGAGACGCACTGTGAAAGACTAAGAGTTATTGTGCAAAGCAAACAGGAATTAGGAATCGGTATAATGACAATATAAGTAATGAAACGTGTAATTTTATTTATTGCTTCGAATGATTTACGGACAGGCTGAAGGAAGCCCCGTAAGAGACAACTATGTTATGGATGATATGGAAATGATAATTGCTGTTTATTATTTTTAACTTTTCTTTTCTGTGTATTTTCTTTGTATTTGTGTGTTACCTTGTGTTCTTTTTGGAAATAACTAATAAAAAAGAATGAGGAAAAAGAAAATGATATATAGATGGTACATGACCCCAGTTAAACTTGCCAAAATATACCATTCGTCTGATAATAAATGTTGGAAATGTAAGGAAAATGAAGGAACATTCTTTCACCTCTGGTGGACCTGCCCTAAAGTGAAGGCCTTCTGGGAAATGATATATAATGAGCTGAAAAAGGTATTTAAGTATACCTTCACCAAGAAACCAGAGGCCTTCCTCTTGGGTATTGTCGGCCAGAGGGTGTTAAAGAAGGACCGAACATTTTTTATGTATGCAACAACAGCAGCAAGGATACTCATTGCTAAGAATTGGAAGACTCAAGATCTACCCACACTGGAAGAATGGCAGATGCAGCTGATAGACTATATGCAACTGGCAGAGATGACCGGCAGAATCCGAGACCTGGGAGAAGAAAGGATGGAAGAAGATTGGAAGAAATTTAAAACTTATTTACAAAAATATTGTAATTTGATTGAATGTTAAGAAGGATGCTCGATCAAATAATTGGCCACCACTAAACTAGATTGAAATTAGATGATAAGTGAGATTAAGGAAAAGACAAATCCTTTGGGAGAACTATCAGATTATATTTAAACGAGTGGATATAAGATTGTAAACAAGATGATAATTTGCTTGAAAAAACTTTTTAACAATGTAAGTGGGAGCGGGAGACGTGAGGAAGTCCAAACGAGTTATGAAATTTTGTGTATGACATAAGCAATGTTGTTTGTTATTTATGCTTATGTTATTTATGCTTTTCTTTTATAAAAATTCTCAATAAATATTTTATTCTTTGGTAGATTTACAAAAAGAAAAACACACACCAAATTTTAGAAAGGTGCAAGATTAGATGTGGATTCACAAAGCATTATTATTATTATTATTATTATTATTATTATTATTATTATTATTATTGACTCCTTGTGCTCTGCTCTGCTCCTCCTTTCTTTCCGCCCAGGGTGGTCCTGCCCTCTGCCTGAGCCGGTGTGTCACATGAGCATGGGCCTCGGTGGTGGTGGTCCCTCTTCCTTCCTGCCCACTCTCCAACAGCTGCTACAAGCTGCTCAAGGGAGGAGGCTGTCAGCAGTGGCCAGTGGCCATGCAGAGGCCATGGAGAGGCAATAGGATTGCCACCTCTGCAGTCACTCAGGACAAGTGCCAGCTCATCCTCCTCCCCAAGTTTAGCAATTTTGGCAATGGTGGCACTGGTGGTAGAAATAGGGACATTCCAGGACCAAATCAGAAGCTCGAGTGGCTTTCATAATTCTAGGATTGTCCCTGATTTTGTGGAAATTGTAAGTAGCCCTCACACTTGTGTTTACCATTGCAAAACCATCCTTTTGGACACTGTCCACTGAATGTTATAAATATATAGTCAATTTCTCATTAGAGGCAAAGTATGGCCTTCTTGGTATGACTCTTACAATTGATCATTATCATCCAAAATAAATAAAATGAGAGGGACTTCAAACGCTGTCGCAGAAAGTCTTCGGTGTGTCTAACAGGCCTTTGCTATTGTAGCAAAATGACTAGGCCCATTAGGTTTCCCCTGAAAGGACGTGGGGGAATCTATTCATTGTGTATAAAACCTTTTGCACTTTGACATAAAGTTCTTTCAGCAAAACCTTTCCTTTCTTGCTTTTTTCCTTCCCCTGATTGAAGCAAAACTTAAACCATATTCCGTTTCACAAAAGCAAAATGTGCTGAACATGTGCCTTTGGCCAGAGGGAGGGGGGGGAACGAAGCATGTGTGGCGACCTCTTCGACAAGAAGATTCTTTCTAAGCAAAATCTCCTGGGAAGGACCATTACTCCAAAAGCTGAGGAGCACAGGAAAAGGGTGAAACGGCATTAGATCAAGCATCAGCAAACCGGAGAGTCCAGGCTGTGGAATAAGTGATATTTAATATGTGCGCTCTGAGGCTCCCATTGAGTGCCCTGTTAGGTAACCCGGATCAGGATGCTTGTTTAGTGGATAAAAGTGTAACTTTAGAAATTGGCAGGAACTCTGTTCCTCTGTGCCTGGCCACCTGTATGCTCAGCCAGAGATGGTAAAGAATCTCAGACAAGCACACTTTAAAATAAAAAAGCTTGTTCTCTTTCACTTCCTTAAAACTGCCAGGTTCAAAAGAACCATTTGTGTTTTAAAAAAAGTAGAAGGGGGGAAAAACCCAGCCTTCTTAGTTCCAAGATGAATTTATTAAACTCACTGATAAAGCTCATACTTTGTCTTCCTCTTACTGAAATAACATCTTGATTCTTCTTTTTCCCTCCCTCACTTCTCTTGGCTGTGAAAACAAAGCTAAACAGAAAGGGATTGAGGAATTTTATTTTTCAAGAAAGGCATGGCCCAGCAATAAGTCCTTGTATCAACAAAAGTGTTTGGTTGCCATACACTTCTGCTATCAATAATAATAGAATACGTCTGGAGAGAGAAAAGGAACAAGAAATCACCCCTAACGGCCCAGATAGTATATTAATATAAAGCATTAACACTTCAGTCACCGAAAACAGGACTTGATAGGAGAGATTGAACTGAACAGAAGAATATAACATCTTCCAAGATCTCATTACGCTCATGCCCATCTGGGGTCCAGAATAATGAAAGAGTGGCATGAATTTATGGCCCCATAGATTCAGCATTAGCCCCTTGGATATTGTGTTGGATTAGCAGATTTATGGCTAATCCAAACACTATGGGCAAAATGATGTCTTTTTACATCCTCACTGCAGATCTCTGAAAAGCAGCAATAAGTTAAGGGGCTGAAGAGTTGACAGGCACTCAGGCATTTGGCCAAACAGGGTGACATTCTGCCACCCTCCAAAAACAACAATTCATTTCTGGCAGCACGAACCCCACACTTCCAGATATGAAGAAAAGAGATGGAGGAAGAATTCGTTTAAAAAATGGATTTATGTATAAAAGTTGGTGGTTCCAACCCGATCTAGCTTTGGCCAAATTTGACTGCCTCTTGATCACCCTCTTATGTCTGTTTTTAATGCCACCAGCAAACGTGTGTGAATAATCTCAGCATTGAGATCTAGACCCTACTGGAGAATCTAGAGTGTTTGTTTGTTTGTTTTAAGTAATAAGAAGTGAGGGTCCTGTAGAGCTGAAGAAACATAAAGTGAAAACCTCAAATGCCAACTGTTTGTAAAAGATGTTGGCCCAGTGTGACCTTGGAGGAGATAGCACTGGAAGGAGCAGCGTAGAAAGTTTAGAATGGCTGCATTTGGCTCTTTTTTAAGGTGGTTAGGTGTGCTACTGTACAGAGGGTATCACTCTATTTGAAGGAATCCTCAATTTGATAGCCTGTCTAGGACGCAGGTGGCACTGTGGGTTAAAGCCTCAGCGCCTAGGACTTGCCGATCGAAAGGTCGGCGGTTCGAATCCCTGCGGCGGGGTGCGCTCCCGCTGCTCGGTCCCAGCACCTGCCAACCTAGCAGTTCGAAAGCACCTCCGGGTGCAAGTAGATAAATAGGGACCGCTTACCAGCGGGAAGGTAAACGGCGTTTCCGTGTGCGGCTCTGGCTCGCCAGAGCAGCGATGTCACGCTGGCCACGTGACCCGGAAGTGTCTCCGGACAGCGCTAGCCCCTGGCCTCTTAAGTGAGATGGGCGCACAACCCCAGAGTCTGTCAAGACTGGCCCGTACAGGCAGGAGTACCTTTACCTTTACCTTTTTAGGGCAAGTCTAGTTTAATTTTAAAGATCCCTAAGAAAGGAGAGCAGGGATCTTGACATTCTCCATCAACTGTTAGCCCAGACTCAGCAAGCACACAGATCACCTGGTCACAATCTTCCCATTCTCGCTAAATCACAGTAATTTAGTAGATGAAGCCGGCATACCATCTCTGAACTTATATTTTAAACTATTTTAGTTGTGATTAATTGGTCTGCAAAAGGGACATGTGTGGCGCTGTGGGTTAAACCACAGAGCCTAGGACTTTCCGATCAGAAGGTCGGCAGTTCAAATCCCCGCCATGGGGTGAGCACCCGTTGCTCCGTCCCTGCTCCTGCCCACCTAGCAGTTCGAAAGCACGTCGAAGTGCAAGGAGATAAATAGGTACCGCTCCGGCGGGAAGGTAAATGGCGTTTCCGTGCACTGCTCTGGTTCGCCAGAAGTGGCTTAGTCATGCTGGCCACGTGACCTGGAAGCTGTACACTGGCTCCCTCGGCCAGTAAAGCAAGATGAGCGCCGCAACCCCAGAGTCAGCCAGGACTGGACCTAATGGTCGGGGGTCCCTTTACCTTTACTTAATTGGTCTGCAAGACTGGAATCTGGATTAATATTTTTTTTAAAAAAAATGGTTCTTACCTGAGCTCACTTACATGGTGCCTCCCGAAAACCTTCTGTGACTACAAAGCTGAAGAAGAAATACATAACAGATTGCCATGAGTCAGTATGTGGAATGAGGCTGGCGAAGGCGGCTGTTAATCAAGGACAGCAAGTCATGGAAAATATTTCTTCTGTTATTAGCCCTGCTGCTCTGCTTGTCGAATCTGCGACTTAAGTATCAGAGGATGCTTTTCCTTTTGTAGAAGGCCTGGCCAAACACCTTTCCTTTTAATGTTTGCCTAACTGGTCAGCCATCCCGAATATGTCAGGGATTGGCATGTTGGATTCTTGGCAGTCTCAAATGCTAGCTCCTTTTCTGTGGTGGCTCCCTCTTTGTGGAATGTTCATGCCAGAGAGGCTTGCCTGGTGCCATCATTACCTATCTTTGGGCACTGGGAAAAAACATTTTATTTACCCAGGCCTTTGGCCATTAAACAATTTCTGGCCTTTTTTCTGTGATTTTATTTTTTTATTGTTATGCTTTGTAAACTATGCTTTTAATGTTGTACGCCACTCTGGGATCTTCTGATAAAGGGTGGTATATAAATTGAATAAATAATAATTATAATTTTTAAATGTCCAAATAAATTAGAAGTTGCAATGTTTATGCAAATCTGTGCCCTCTTTTGTCCTCTCTTCTTAAGCGAGGCATTTTTTTTCTTTGGTGGCATTGCATAAGTTGTTACCCTACCTATTCCTTTATCTGTTGCTTTGAAGTAATGTTTGCAAATAAGGAAGACATCAAACAAAATCAAAAGAGGAGCAGAAATCTCACCAAACTTTCTTACTTAGCTGGAAAAGAAAATACTGACCTAGGGATAACTAGTGCTTCAGTGACTCAATCCAGTCTTCAGGGGCTCATCATAATGATCCTTCATTATTAGCTAAAATCCATGGATACTCTTTGTAAGGCATGTGAGTGTTCTCTAAGTCACAGCTATGCTCCCAAACAGCACTACAGTAGTTTATTCTAGCAATCATGTTGGTAGTGCATTAAGGGTTGTACCCAATGCTAGTCCTACTCAGAGTAGACCTATTGAAATCAATGAACACATCTAACCTAAGTCCATAAATTTTAAACTGGATAACTCCTAATAAAGCTTTGTTGGATACAACCCTATGTGTTTCTTCTAGGCTGTTTTCACTGCCACTACAGTGAAGAGAAACATATAGTAATGATACAAAGACTGAAATTACCTCGTTGAGTAGATGGATTCAACCAGATTGTAATGCACAGCAGTACTGCAAATCAAGCACAGTTTCCCCCAGAAGTTCTTCTCTGGGTTGTAATGTTAAAGGAGATTCTGTTAAGCATTGATTTTGGATGAAACTCCCAAAGATTGCTGAAAATAATCTGACCCTGTTGTTATATCAATGTCTTCTGTATTTGTGTCAGATTCAGATTTTTTTAATTTGTTCATACTCATGAGACCATTACAAAACAAAGCTTTAACCAAATGAATGTAACACTAGACAACATCAATAGAAGTTTGGGTCCATTCTATTGATTGCTTGTTGTTAGAAAAAGTGTGATTGTTGTCCCTCATCCAGATCTAATATACTTGTTTTCCATGGCTGGTGTTCTGGAGTGGAGCAGATGAAACCATACTATAATTTAAAAGGAGCAATATAGTAATGCTCATATACACAACACATCCCATTATGACCAACTTCATCAACATGATGCCCTCCAGATTTGTTGGGCCACAGCTCCCATCAACCCAACCAACACAGCTATTGTGACTAGGGCTGATGGGAGTTGTAGTCCAAAACCTCTGGAGGGCACAGTGAAGGCTGGTGGAGGTTCTTTGGAAGACAGAACTCTTTGGAAATCTGTAAGATTCACCCACTCAAATTCTTGATACCACAGCCAGTATCAAGCTGATTTCACAATAGGTACTGGATACTTGCCCAACACTATTCCTGTTTCCTTCCTTGCATCCAGATATACCAATATTTTAGAGGATGCAAGCAACTGCTATTAGAGAAGGTAGATCAAATGCACCCTTAAATATATTTGACTGTGAATTGTAATAAGAAGCTATGATCCATAAGAAAAAATAAGTAGCCTGCTGGATTAGAGTAAAGACCTATCTTGTTCTGCAAACTGTGGCCATCTAGATGAGATTCCTACAAGGACAATGGCCCTCTTTCTTTGTTGTTCCACCGTGACTGTGGTCAAAGGCGTGCTAGCTCTGATCTTGGAGTTAGTACATAACCATCATGATTAGCAGCATTGGTAGCCCTTTACTTCAATAATTTGTCTAATCCCATTTTAATGCCATTCAGTTTGGTGGCCATCACAGCAGCTTGTGGGGCAAATTCCACACAATTCGCTGTGTGAATAAGTTCTTTCTTTTTGTCTGTCCTGAACCTTCCAACTTTCAGCTTCATTGGACTATCACATGGAGGAAAAACACACCTCTCTGTCCACGTTTTCCACACCATATGTCATTTAAGGAACCTCTGTCGGATCCTGTCCAACTCACCTATTTTTTCTGCCCATCAACATTTCATCATAACTCTACTCAAAATGCCCAAGACCAATAGTGGACTGTGTTGTGGGGCTGAGCTGTATGGTTGTCCTACTGGCCTTGGTGTCAGTGCATCTTACCTGGATGATAGGTGTGGGAAAGGGCTGCAGTGAGGTTAAAGTTACCAAGGTGTCCTACATGCAAACGGTCTGGGTTCCTGTGGAGATGAAGTAGTCAAAACTTTAGGTCGTGTCTTCTTAGCATGTAATCTTCATTGAGAGGAGCCTAATAGACTACAGTGGTACCTCTGGTTACGTACTTAATTCGTTCCGGAGGTCCGTTCTTAACCTGAAACTGTTTTTAACCTGAAGCACCACTTTAGCTAATGGGGCCTCCCGCTGCTGCCGCACCGCCACCACACGATTTCTGTTCTCATCCTGAAGCAAAGTTCTTAACCCGAGGTACTATTTCTGGGTTAGCGGAGTCTGTAACCTGAAGCGTATGTAACCTGAAGCGTATGTAACCCGAGGTACCACTGTACTTAGTTCCTTTATGAGGAAAGACCCTATAAAGACACTGGGCATTGTTTCAGGAGACAATGGAGGAGTGCACCTTCAGGGATAAAGTGAAACCAATGGAAAGTTACAGCTCCTATAGTGGCTGTAGAGACCGATATGGGAGAGAAATGTTTTATTGCAGGTGGTGCAGATGATGGCATCCAGTTTTGCAGCTAGGGGTGCACCATTACGTTTCTTCTCTCTGCTCCTCCCAGCAGTCATTCATCTTCTCGTCACTGCTACGGATACAAAACCTGACTGTCTGTCTCCAGGCACTGTAATCGTCTGCAAGGGATTATGAATAAATTAATAACAGACTTAGTTCCTCTTCTCCAATTGAAGGTCTCGTAAGATGATACCCTCATTTTAATTGCAATTTGTATCTTTATGTTTTGGGGTTTTTTGGTATTTTTTTGTTCTGTGAACCGCCCTGAGACCTCAGGGTATAGGGCAGAATAATAATAATAATAATAATAATAATAATAATAATAATAATAATAATCTAAATATGTCTATGTTGTATCCTTTGTATTGTACTGTATTTGAAACAAGTCCAAGTTTTAATGCTCATCTTTTTATTCTTTGTTTTCTGTTTTTGTGGGTCTGTTACCATATCATAGTCGAAGGGATAGCTCAGTCAGTAGAGCATGAGACTGTTAATCTAAGGGTTGTAGGTTGAAGCCTCATGTTGAACAAAAGATTCCTGCATTCCAGGGGGTTGGACT
Organism: Podarcis gaigeae; assembly: GCF_964106915.1. Taxonomy (NCBI): domain Eukaryota; kingdom Metazoa; phylum Chordata; class Lepidosauria; order Squamata; family Lacertidae; genus Podarcis; species Podarcis gaigeae. The sequence continues at coordinate 29,485,470 of NC_139691.1, read as the reverse complement.
AGATGGCCATCGTAGTCCCAGCTCTACAATTCTTTGATTCTATTAATGATCGCAGCAGTATGGTTGGGGCTGCACAGATGTACTGGTAGAAGTGCTGCATTGACTCCACTGGTGCACCCATATGGCCTCAAATTTGCTGAAACATAGCCTATCGTGTCTGACTTTCTTTCTCTTTCTGGCCTTTATCCCCTCTGAGGCCTGGGGCGGTTTGATGAATTTCCCAGGGTGTATTAAGGATGGAAAACAGGACACCCCTCCATTCACAGTTTTCTTTCTCTGGCCTCTGTACACCTCTCCTCCTGCAGCTACCAGTTCTGCCCTACTACACAGGCTGTTATCGCTCATGACTTGCCTGGATCTTGTTCCCTGTATTGTCTTTCCCCACTGCAACATAGGAATTTGTCCACAAGCATAGTTTTTTAAACAACAACAACCTTTTAAATATTCATTTTAATTTAGCAAAAGGATCTGGCAAAACCTACCTATTCTGGCATATGAATTAGGCCACCTACTGCTTAAAGCCTCATATGAGCCTCAGCCACTCTCCATATTATGGAACTACATAGGAATGAGTCTCCAGAAACTGAAAAGGAGGAAATAAACACCCATCTTTATTTTCGAATTAGGTTGTTTGGATTCTTGCCTGCGAGAAATGCATATGGGCATCAGTGGAAACCCTGTAGCTACAAAACACAGTTAGGGCCAGGGAATTTTTATACCGATTGCCAAACAGCCCTTTACATCTCCCTATTCTAAGCTCTGAGCATTTAGAAACACTGTTTCATGAAGAGCCAGCATTTGGGGGCATAGACAGTTTGGCAAGAATCACAAATGCCTTCATTAACTCTTGAGAATCAGCAAAGAGGTATTTTCTGAACCCAAAATAAACTGTAAAGAAATGAAAATGCTAAAGAGTCGTGTGGCACCTGATTAACAGCTTTGTTGTGGCATAAATGCCAACACCATCTTTATCAGATGCATGGCATGGATACTTAAGCAGGTACAGATGTGTGTAAGAGGACAGAGCGATGAAAAAAGAATTATACCAAAAAACACTGGAACCCCCTCCATATATTATTTTTTGGCACTTTCTGTCCTGATCCCATCCAGGCATTATGCTTCCCCTCTAGCCTATATCTGATGTCAACAATAGGTGTGTTGACTAGGGATGGGGAAGAAATTTGGTTTGGTTTGCATTCTAATGTGAACCTACCTAATTTTCACTTCCCAGAGCAATGTGCAAACCAGAACACAGTTATCTATTTAAATTTGCACATTTCTGAATTTTGCATCACAGTTCTCTAGCCAGAAACAAAATGCACATAATAAGGGCAAATGTGCATTAAGAAATAAAAAGGTAAAGGTAAAGGGACCCCTGACCATTAGGTCCACTCGTGGCTGACTCTGGGGTTGCGGCGCTCATCTCGCTTTATTGGCCGAGGGAGCCGGCGTACAGCTTCTGGGTCATGTGGCCAGCATGACTAAGCCGCTTCTGGCGAACCAGAGCAGCGCACGGAAACGCCATTTAGCTTCCCGCCGGAGTGGTACCTATTTATCTCCTTGCACTTTGACGTGCTTTCGAACTGCTAGGTGGGCAGGAGCAGGGACCGAGCAACGGGAGCTCACCCCATCACGGGGATTTGAACTGCCGACCTTCTGATCAGCAAGTCCTAGGTTCTGTGGTTTAACCCACAGCGCCACCCACGTCCCTGCATTAAGAAATGCATGTTAGCAAATTTAACGTGCAAAAATGCATCATAAGAGGGGAAATTGCATGCAAAAATGTGTGCATTAGGCAAGATAGCAAAAAGGAAGGAGAAGTGTGTATCAGGAGAAATGCCCACTAAAATGCTGACACATTTACATGAAGACTTAAAAAAAAAAAGTTTGCAGATTGATGCAGAAATGTGGATAACAGTATTCAAGATTATAAAAATGAGAAACTGAGAAAAGCCAACGCTGCCAGATTTGTCTATCCCTAATTCACATAATAATGCCTCAATGAATATGTAAGGAGGAGTAGAACAATGACTCCTGCAAGCTACATCCCCTGTATGCCTCCATATGTACATGCACATGTCCCTCCCATCCACCAGCCACTAGCCCCACTTTCAGTTTTGGTGTGAAGGGGCTCTACATACAAACAGATGGATGCACATAGGGGCTTCTCCATGGAAGCAGAAACTCTGGCTACTCAAGAATTCCCACTGGTGCAGAGGAGCAAACATGAGTATATGCTACATGAGTATATATAGTCCTTGACATTGCGTGACCAGGCGTGACAGCTCCACCCCCCAGGGAACGTGGGAAAGGAAATAAAGACTCTGACGGACTCTTATGAAGTTAAAATTAGGCCACAACTTTATTAAACTTCCGAATGTAGGAAGACCTTGGTTTAGGCCTTGGGCATGTATCCCTCCCAATTGGGGAACTGAGGCATATCAGGGTAAGTGTAGGCAGGCAGTTGAGCCCATATCCCCACACGCAGGGTAGTTCACTGACAACCTTTCAGTGTATGGCCAGTGACACCCATTTATGCAACCCCTTTAAGACGGGACCCTGGAATCGCCGCTGCAGCAGGGTGAGTCACCACTTCACACACATACACACACACGCAATTATAGGGAAGAAAAGGCTAAAGGATTCCACCCAAGGCCATAACCGCCAAAGTTTTGACAAATTACTATGGAGAAGACAAAGCCTGCCAATGCAGGAAAATTTCTTCCCGGTCCTTCAACAATAAACAGTCAAAGACCGTAGCAGCGCCTGCTAAACAAGAAGAAAAAGTTAACCTGTAAACAAGAAACATTTAAAAAGGGAGGGTAGGGAGGGTGAACATCCAGAGCTGTCTGCCTGGCTAATACTGGCTCCTCCCCCTATTTATAATGGGTCTGGCCCCACTTCCCAGGAAACAAAACTTAAAGCTGAGGCTGGGTGTGAACCTCTGAATAATACACTGAGAAGCAGACCAGCCCTCTTCTACTAGCAAGTTCCCTGGGAACTGTAGCACTGCATGCGATCCTGCAAAAGGCACCCATAATATAGTGTGAGTGCTTATTAATGCTACATGTGCAGTTACTAAAGGACATGGCCAGCATGCACACCAGCACACAGAGGGGTGTTCCCTCACATGTTTAGTATGGATGTATTTCATGGACACCTCTGCTCTGAGGCCAAGCTAATAAGCAAGGCAAGAGACATCTTTAGAAATGGCCTGTATGCATAGTTTGCAAAAGCTTCTGTCAGAATTGTTTCAACTAATTTTATCATTGCCTTCCTCCCTCTCTGATAGGCCTAGAACTATGAAAATGTTGGGAGATTCAAAGAGAAGACAGTACTTCTTCACCCAGGACATAGTTAAACTATGGAATTTGCTCTTGCAAGATGTAGTGATAGCCACTAATTTGGATGGCTTTAAAAGAGAATTTGAGAAATTCATTGCAGGGAGTTGGGCTAGATGACCCTTGTGGTCCCTTCTAGCTATACAATTCTATTATTCTTTTCTCATTCTTCCACCACACCTTCTGAAAAGAAAAGGGAAAGGGAAAGGGAAAGGGGGGGGGAATCAAATTAATTATTGGGATTCCTCTACTTGCATGCATATTTCAATATCAATTGCCCCAGATACACAAAAGGCAAATGATGAACCCAGTACAGCTTCCCTATTTGAGAATGCTCCAGCCTTACCTTTCCTGGATAACACAGGGGGCACCCAAATGAACCAGCTAGTTATACATGCACACAAAGTCGCTGGCTGAAAGTAATTCTGTATTCAGTTTTAATAGAGCTGAATCTCCTGCTGAGATTTCAATATCTGACAGCCTTGCTTTTCGTGCCCCAAATGCCCAACCTCCCCCACCCTCAATGTTTGACCTTGGGTATGATTATATTCTTGTACATATCTCATGCAATGGGAAACCATTTGCCTGTATCACTCATCTCTCTCTCTTGCTCTTGCGCTCTCTCTCTCTCTCTCGCTCTCTCTGTCAATCCTGTGCAACTGAGATGGTCTGGTGCACTGAACAACAGTTAAAATTAACATTGAAAGGTGTTTCTTTCCTCTTTTCCCTGAATACTGTGAAAAGGGGGGAGAGAAAGTAAGAGCCAAAATTGCCTGCATTTTTAAACTATTATTTAATTGTGGATTTTGTTGTACTCTTATTTTAAAAGCTGCAATCTCCGTATGCATACCTTCCAACATTTCTCCAATGAAAATAGGCTTGTCCCATTCCATAATGATAATTTTACTATTTATACCCCACACATCTTACTGGGTTGCGCCCAGCCACTCTGGGCGGCTTGCAACATATATAAAAACATTTTAAAAATTAAACTTTCTTTTTTAAAAAAAAACACCTTCCATTTCCCGGATTGCATTTAGACTGCTCGGGGGTCAGATAACTCCATCCCCTCAAACATTTCTCCAATGAAAATAGAGACATCCCAAGGGAAAGTGGGACATTCCAGGATCAAATCAGAAACTGGGACAGCTTCTCTAAATCAGAGGTGTCCCTGGAAAATAGGGACACTTGGAGGGTCTGTGTACATGCATGTCATGTTGTTTTTCCTCTCTGCACTGTATTTTTATGTTCTGTAGACCAAATAAACTAAACTACAAAAGTTAACGGATTACCTTTTAAAAAATACTCATTTAATGAAGCAACAAAACAACTGTCATTGGGGAGGATGGTACAGGGGACCTGTTTCTTATGCTGAGCTTAATTCCTTTCCTCTGTTTGCTTACAGGATGGCTTTAGTGCACTGCAAAGCAGAGTGTCCGTGCTCCAAGTCATTAATCAACCAGGGTTGCATCCAGTGTCAGTCCTGCTCAGGGTACTGAACTTAATGAGCATGGCTAACTTAGTTCCTTTAATTTCAATGACTCTACTCTGAGTAAAGCATAGTTGGATATCACACATAGTAACAACTCTGGGCAAAAGGTGTCAAATCTCTTTAGAGCTTTAGGTGGTCACTGACAAAGTTGCACCTCTTCTCCTGAGTGAACTATTGTGGATAGTTTCTCCCCATACAGTGGTAACTCGGTTTTTGAAGATCTTGGAAGTCAAACATTTTGGTTTTCAAACGCTGAAAACCTGGAAGTAACTGCTTGGTTTTTTAATGCGCCTTGGAAGTTGAACAGGAAATGCGGGTTCCATTTTAAGTTTTCCGGAAGTAAATGCTTCCTGAAGTAAATGCTCCAGTTTTTGAACATTTCAGATGTCAGACAGTCTTCCGGAATGGATTAGATTCGAGAACCGAGGTACCATTGTATATCATTTGACTTGTGGATACATATGCATTGTGTAGTATAGATTTTGGAGCAGGGTTGTTTGTTTGTTGTTTTGAATTCTTTTTTTAATATGCAGCATTAGTTGGGGAGGGGTGTTGGCCGTATGTCTGACCCCCCTTCTAATTCCTGGATCTAGCTGGAATTCAGTTCTTGAAATAGCCAGGCTAGCTTCCTAGTTAAGTATCAGCTCTGGCCTAAGTATGGGTAGTTAAGGTAACAAAGGAAGTAGCTTGGCACTGGAGGGCACATGGGTGGGGCGTCCTCCCTCAACTCACTGGTAGTTAGAAAGATGAAAGCCAGAGCTGAGATGGGAGGTAGAACCTAGAAGCAAGGCTGCAGGCTGGGCAGTTGCGAAACAGAGCCATGCCTGATTTCTACTGGAATCCAAGGCTGTGGCTATGGGAGAAGCAAGCCCACATTGAGATGTTAATGCTGTGAGCCGCTCTGTCATAGGCTCAAGCTGCATATATGTGTAGATAAACCCTATATTATAAAGACACCACAGCCTGCACTGTCCCTTATTCCAAAGGAGGCACAAACCTGGGTTTTTTGTTTCTACATTTATTTGTTAGGGGAAAGCAAGAGGGTATTCGTCAAGTTGATTATAGTAGCAGGTTTGAAGAGGTGAAGGAAGCTGGGGAAAAGAACTGAGGGTTTCAGCTGTACGCAGGAAGACATTGTCTAGATGCCAGGTTCAGGCATACCTGATGATAAAAACAGACCAGTTCTCTAATGCTGGTTATGTTAGTATGTATGTATGTATGTATGTATGTATGTATGTATGTATGTATGTAAAATTTACTTCCCCACTGGGGATAAATCATGTGCATGTCCATTCTAGCACCTATTTTGATGCTGTCATTCCAACATAGGACAAAGACCTTTTTACAAACCTGTCAGGAGTAAGCATGGACCAATGGTACCAAATAGTATGGGAAACAGCCCTACTGGAAAAATTAACTAATAAACTGAAACTGACACGGGGACAAACAGAAGAAGACGCCTTCACCCCGGTATGGCTCCCCTTTATCACATACACAGACCAACAAGACAATGACAATAATCCACCAACAGCATACAAATCAATATGGCTAACCCGATCCAAAACACCCACCCACCCCACTCACACACGAAAACAAAGATCACCACAGCCAATCACAAACAAACAATCACATCCTAGGCCAACCCCAACCTCTCTCACCACCAAAGGAACACAAGTGAACAACACAAACAACGCTGACACCAAACTCTACATACATTAAGCATAATAGAAACATCACCACCTGACCCCACCCCCATCCATCTTCCCTCCCTCCACCCCCTTTCTTTTTCCCTTTTTTTTTTTCCTTCTCCCCCTAATGCCTCAACAAATGAAACGGATTTGTAAAAATGTTACATGGGGGGGGGGGGGGAAATACGAGGCATTACACTTCTGTAAAACAAGAAAATCCTAAATAATAAAAAAAAAAAATTTAACAATTCCAAAAAAAAGAAGGGTAGCTACGTTTTTAGTTGCTGCATTCTTGTTCTATTATTATTTTATTTATCTCATAGTTAAACTGTTTCATGCTTGCTTCATCATTTTTAACAAGTCAGATTGAGATCACAGCTGAGCTGAAGAAGAGGAGGCAAATGCACACACACACACACACACACACACACACACAACCTTAGGTGGGTTTGATCAACCAGTTTATTTCCAATAAGAGCTGGATATTATTGCCATCTGGTGGTGGGAATCCAACGACACTAAGATGTTTGGAAGGATCTCATGAGCAATTCAGCTGTGCCAGCATGCCCCAATCAAGCACTATCCAGATGTTTGGGACTACAACTCCCACCATCCCTGACTATTGGCTGGGGCTATTGGGAGTTGTAGTCCAAAATACCAAGAGGACACCAGGTTGGAGAAAGCTGAGCTATGCAATTGCCACTTCACCATCAAGCTATGTTTTTTTCTGGTTTATTCAATGATAGAAAAAGTTGTCATTCATATATTGGAGGGGGGCGGGGGGAGGATTTGGTTCTCTGAAAGATTGAAGAATCAATGGAATGGCAAAGTCTACCTGGTATAGCTGACAATAAACCCTCTTTTTTCTTTTGTCCTTGGGACTCCTTAAAACAGGGATGGGGAATTTGTGGCTGCATCTGGAATCCAACAACATTTAACAGTAAATATGATAATACTATCAAATATAGATAAAAATGACATACGGTAATCTTTTTAAAAGAGTATAATTACATGCCTAGGTTAATATACCAAACAAATTTTAAAAACAAAACATGAAGGTGCCTGCTGGATATTAAGAAAAAGGAATTTTGAGGGCATAGGTGCTGCCACACTAAAAGACTGGGTCCTCTTATTTTCTCAACCCTCATAAGACACTTTTACTGGAATTTATGAAAATGTACTCAAATAGTTGGTTGCAAGTCAGGATGGGAGAATCGGCAAATTTCAGTTGTCTCACTTCCTCATTTTCCCCATCTTGAGGTCAGTTCTCCACATTTCCAACTCATTTTGCAATTCTTTTAAACAAAGTTTGAAAATCCGTTAGCATGCTAGTGTGATTTTTTCCTAATATATACATTTTTAATGCAATTCCCCATATTACCTTTTGGTATGCTATTTCCATTTATATATGCATTTTATGCACACTTTAGCCCAGTATGCATTTTTTTGCACAGCTTATTTGGCTGGAGAATTATGCTGCAGAATTCAGGAAAGTGTGAATTTTGAAATTTTGAAAGCCTGTGTTTCGGTTTGTGTATTGTTTTGGAAAGTGCAAATTAGGTAGGTTTGCTTTTCAGCTTGAACTGAATTGAATTTCTGTTCCATCCTGCAAATCAAGGACCTGAGGCTGGGAGTTCTCTAGGCATAAGAAATCCAAAGGGGAAAAGGAAAGAGGAAAGCGTCATATTGAGTTTGTCGCAGCAGAAATTGTTGTAGTACTCCCCCACTCCCCATTCATCTCCATCCATAATGTTTGGTCAAATGACACTCTAATATGTGTGTTGAAACATTCTGGAATAATTAAAATTGCAAAGGAAATGTGTTGGTTTCGGGGGGGGGGAGGGAAATGAGAAGATTTTCTAGCATTCTAAAATGTTTTGAAGTCGGTGCTTTCAATTAACTTGGTATCAATAAATTGACCGATTATCAACACCTTGCTTTCAGGTTCCCATTACTACTTGTTCTTGTTTCTTTTGATGTTGTGCATTAAATGTACTATGTAGGTGTTCATTTGGGTGTGTTAAAAGTTACTGGGGTTGCTTAAACTTGCTGTATGAAAGTCAGTCTATATTCTCATTAAGTATAAGCAATGCTGAAGGAGAAAGAAGAGCTCATTCATTCTCTTCTGTCCAGGATTTCTTTTGCTATTCTGTTGGTTGTGTTCATTCCATTTGCAGCAGAGCAGGAATTTATTTGATAAGGGTGCAGCACAGCACTGAATGCAGCACATTTCTACAATGCAGACCCTAGATCCACACTATGTCCCAGATATCCATGGCTTCTCAGAGATCTGCACAGGCCCAGGTCACTTCTGGTTTTTAAAGCCCTTACCCATTAAAAAAAGCTAACGAGAAAATAAACATACAAAATAACCAACAGCTGCTTCCTTTCTTGTTTCAGGCTCAGAGTAAGAAATTAAAAACGATCTGTGTACAAGAAAGTCTGAATACAAAACACATTGACTGAATGGGAGAATTTTGCACAGTCTAAACTCCTTGGATTCTCAGATCTCCAGGCTGCAATTCTAAGCCCATTTCAGTGAGAAAACCCCATGAAGTACAGTGGCCAAGTCATTTCTGTCCAAGAAGAGTTGTAGTTGGCAAACCACCGAGAGCTGAAAAAGGCCCTCATTGCCACTGATACCACCACTAGGCTATACCAGCTACTGTAGGTAAAGAAGAAGCAATTAATTTCAAAGCCACATGGCCTTCTGAATCACAATAGGAATCAGTGTTTCAGTGCTGCCTGCTTTATGATGTTTGCCAACATATATACCATGCACGAGTAATTTTTTAATGCATGCCTTGAGATAATCAACGCCAAGTGTTGGATAAGACTATGCAAGAACATAACATGAGCAGATGGAATCCAATGGCCCTTGATAGTTATCAAGGAAATCTCATCGTGTACAATCATATAATGCCATGATTGTGTTGTCTTGAGTTATGACAAGCTGCAGACAATTTGGGGTAGCTTTTTTCTTCTTTCAGAGAGACTCATACTTCCTGAGCCAAAAAACTGAAATTAAACTTGTGCAATCAAACATAATGCATAAAATTACTGATATAGACTAGAAAATAAAGTACTTCCTGAAAAATATATGCACTGAATTGTTGGGAGTGGGGAGAGAAAGATAAGCAATATATATAAATCAATCCATTTGCCAAATGTTTACTCAGTCAGAACTGAGATGCTGAGTATATGCTAATCTGTTAAGAAACTGACATTTGCTAGTAAAAGTTTGTGGCATCAAGTAAATCACCTCCAGTGTAGGGATCTGATGAAGATATGGGGAACTGGTCCCATAGCTGGTGGCCATATGTTCTGCTCTTCACAACTCAGTCCTATATCTGAAGCAATTCCTGGTCCAAGTTCTGATTAAAGAACTATAAGAAGAGAGAGCAGAACCCTCAAAGCTGCCTATCATATCTAAACAGCAAGCTGAGCTGGCAAATCAGGTCACCTGGCTACATGCTGAGATTACTGTATTCTATTTAAATCAAGAGGTCTCATCGACGAGGCAAGCTCAGGAAACTTCCTGGGGCAGTGGCAGAAGCCCCAGAGAGGACACCCCTGTGGCCGCCCCACTGCCTTCACTGCTGGTGGAGAGGCAGCTGCTGCAACAGCTTTCAGTGAGATCTTGCAAGATCCCATGCACTCCACAAGATCTTGCTACAATCTCATGACATCTCATGCACATCACACCAAGGTAAAGGAAGCTTCGGGGGTGAGGGCTTTGGTGGCACCATTCCTGTTTCGCCTTATGTGGCAAAATGGGATATGTCATCCCTGATTTAAATTATAGTCATTTCCCCCCCTAACTTTGCATTTCTGCATATAAATTAGCATTTAAAAACATATCTGGACAGATAAGTCACTGAAACACGCTTCTGCCTCTTCCTTCTAAACATCAACATGGGTTGTAAATCAAGAGGCCATTCTCCTTTGATTCTTGGAAATTAAGGTTAGAATTGATAAGGCATTTCTTTGGTGTTGCTGTGCTAGGTACAAATACCACCATAATTCAACAGGAGAATATAGAGGACTCCCCAAAAGCCCTTTGAAGTAGGCCAAAATCAAACTTTATTCTTGATGTGCATAGGTTCAGAAACATAATTTTATGTAAATGTGATATTTAGGGGGTTTGGGAGGGGGTTACTTCTTTTGTCTGTTGATATGGTTTGTATATATTTATACTTTTGTTGGTGTTTTAAATAAAAATACTTGTTTTTAGCAAAATACAATTGACACAATTCTGTCTCCACTTGCCAAGTAACACATAGGTGAATATCTCTTACGAATGGGCTCAATGTCATAGATGGTGGATGGAAAGCAAACTTGTCTCTTTTTTTTTTATAATAATTTTTATTAAGGTTTTCCAAATTAAAACAAATCAAAACAAATTAAATCCAATCTATAAACTTTTTGCCAATAACTAGGACTTCCCCTCCCTACCCCCTCTTGTGTTCCAAATCTTCCAAATAAGCAATTAAATTCAACAAGTTCTTATCCCCAAATTACACTCTTCATCAATAACCCAATTTATCCAAATTCCCATCCCTTAAGATCGATCTATACCCTTCAACGAGTTTCCCCCTTTCAAACATAGTACAGATGGAAATAAGATAAATATGAATAGTAATTTTACAGCCTTTGGATTCCAATTTTCCCTCCCCTCTTTCCCCTTTGCGTTTCACCTATCCCTCCACTTCTAATATCTTCCTGGAGTTCCCACATTACACTATGTCCCTCAGGTTCTTTGCCAGTCTTTAATTACGGATGTCCAATCATAGAAGGAGTCTATCAAATAAGGGCCCATTTCTTCTATCCAGGTTTTTATATCCAGGAGTAAAAACTCCAATTTTGTATCCATAAGCTTGTCAAACCTGAATATCCCAAATGTTCCCCCAGTTCTGTCCAGTTCTTGTTATTTCCTTATTCTTGTCAATCATTCTCCTCCTTTTTATTTCTCTGTTCTCCCACAGAAATGTTCTTTTTCCAAAAGTTTCTAGTGTCTCTGCAGAGGCTTGTTGTTCATGGAGCAAAGCATTGCATCATGTTCCTTTCATTTTCCAACAAATAGTTCCATTGTTTCCTGTAGTGTGTAGACCTCTGTAGACAAAATAATGTCCCATTCCTGCAGTTTCCCAGGAGATTAAAAGTTCCATTCAATTGTTCAAGTTTCCTGTGAAAAACACATGCAATATCCCTCGGCTCCTCTAGGTGGATTGCAGTAACAAAGTTCCCTTCCAGAATCACATCCACCAGACCAAGTAGCTTGTTGACCAATATTTAAAACAGTTTATATTCAATTTATAACAAATATAACCGGCAAAGTCCTCATAACAAAGTCTCTATTTTAATCTTCCTTTTTGACAGCTCTTTGACAGCTGTCAAAACTTCCATCGCTTTTCTCCAGGCAGTTTCACGAATCGCTCCAGGGATTCCGGGGGGGGGGGGTTGCTTTTTTTAAAACAATTCCACTTTTCTCCTCCAGCTCAATCTTATAATTTTCCCTCGCGAAGTTGCTGATTCGGCAAGATAAGGTTACACTCGATCTTAGTTGTCCAGTCCTTTGTTTTGGCTCTTCTACAATTTAGGGGTGGGCTGACTTCCTTTTTTCCGCCTCCCCCGTTCGCTCCGAATTTTAAAAATTTATCCCCTTTTTTTAGTCCATATTCCAATTACTCACGGGTTCTTCTTTAGAGCCGAATTTTCAATAGAAGAAGTCAGCGCTCTCCGCCGGATGACATGCGGCTGCGCTCGGCAGGGATAGCAGAGAACTCAAAGCACCACGCTTCTCCCCGGCACCCGATCCGTAGCCTTTAAAAAGGCTCCTTCACGAGTCGGGAGAGCGCTAACGGTGCCAGCCGAGTCTCCATGTCCACGGCCTCCTCTGGCCGTGGTTTTTGAGGGTCCCCGCATCGCCGGTGCGGTAGGACCCAGCCCCTGCCAAGCCGGCTCCCTCCGGAGCTCGGAGGGAGCCCGCCATTCGGCGATGGCGCCGACCCGGAAGTCTTCGAAAGCAAACTTGTCTCAACCCATCTGCATTTGGTCCAGAAATTTCACTGGCAGATCCCAATGGGCCACTTGGACTAATATAGAAGAGACCAGGAAGTCCTGCAAGAGATGTGTAGTATTGGAGCCAGGGACCATTATGGTTTTAATAGCGACAGGGTGGTGGCAGAATGAAGCAGAGATTGGGACCTTGGGAAAATGACAGAAAACTGGCCTGCTTAGCTAAGAGATTCCTTGATGGATAGTATTGGATACATAGTTTTGTTGGAGGCCATGGCTAGACTAACTGTTAGACTACTGAGGCATGCTGACTGGAGGCTGATGTGAGCTGTAGTCCAACAACACCTAGAGGGAACCAGGATTGTGAAGGCTGCCTTAGATCTCTGTTTTTTATGCTCTTGGTTTCCCAGTTGAGCCAATAAACTCATTGGGTGCTGTAATGGGAATTGGGGTTGCTTGTGCGTAAGCCACCAACTGCTCCACGCTGGTTGTATGGCTAAACCTTTCCCTGGCTTGACAGCCCTTAAAACTCAACTGTCTCAGTCACTGGCAGAATCCGTCAGTGGGCGTTTCCTAAACTTTTTCCAACATAGAAATTCCTTGACTCCCAGTCTCCTCCTAGCTTCTCTGCGTGGTGGTCCTGTGCTTTCCCCGCTGATCTCACTGGAAGAGTCTCGGAGCCTTCCCTCCGAAGTACTCTCAGCCTCCCCTTTCTTCCTGTTGTCACCTTGATTTCCTTCCCCAGCGGAAGCTCTCCCTCTCTCCTTGCTAGTTCCCTCTCCGGCATCATTGGGGAGCCTTATCTCTCCTCTTGGCTCCGATGGCAGTTCCCTGACAGGTGCCTTTAGGCATCACTCTTGCTTAGCCTTATATACCTTGCAGGGCAGTTTTTGTTGTGGAGCGGATCCATCTATCTGTGCCACCTTGAACCCTTGGAGGAATGACATTGCTACAGGCATAACCAGGAAAAATAAGTGTTTTTAAAGGAATCTTCATGGTGCATGATTCAGCATGATTCATGTTTTGTCAATTTTCTTTTGGCTTTGAATTTTAGATAATTTGTGTCATTAATTTCTGAAATTAGCCTTAGGCCCTTCATAATACCACTAATCCAGATCTAGAGAAGGACAGGAGTGATGGGGTCACCAAGGCCCATGCAGAGTTTTTCTGAGGCCCAGGGAAGGAACCTTGTTAGAATAAAGTTATAAACTCAAACAAAACAACAACAGCAGCCAGTTCCTGGTGCCCCATCCCCGGAACCAGCTTAGTTAGCACTCCAAGGCCTACTACTAGTGAGCATACCAATAATAAGAAGAATGACTGCACTCTTCTACTTACCTGTTCCAGTAGCTCTTTGGTGGGTTTGTTGTGAGCTAGACAAACAAGACCCTCCATCACAGGTACTAAAATTATCTTTGGAAAAAATATTGCTGTATTAAGTATGAACACATTCTTGAATCAATTTTATCAAAACATAAGAAGCTACCTTATACTGAGTCAGGCTGTTAGCCCTTTTTAGCTCTACACTGACTGGCAGCAGCTGTCCTTCAGGCAGGGTTCTATCCCAATCTTTCCTGGAGATGCTGAAGATTGAGCCTAGGATCTTCTGCATGGGAGCCATATGTCCTACCACTGAGCCACAGTCCTTTCTAAGGGGACATATGAGGCTGCCTTATAGGCTGTAATATGTAACATGCAGAAACGCTTTATATTAGATAAGATGCTTTGCAGAATTGTGACTATTAGGCAAATGTGCATACACAGGAACATGGGGAACTACTGATCCAACTAATCTCATTATTGTCTACACTGACTCAGCAGCTCTTCAAGATTTTCAGGCAGGGATTTCTTTCACCTCCACCTGGAGATGTCAGGGATTTAACATGGGATCTTCTACATGAAAAGCAGATGTTCTGCCAATGAGCTAACGTCTTTTCTGCATTTCTGTAGAGTGCAGTCTTCTTCGTATCAAACTCTCCATGTTCCATTTCCACCATCCCATGCCCTCTATTTGTTTCTAGTTTCCCAATTCCAGACTGCCTCCAAAGAGTCTTCATTCTGCAGCATGCCTCTGCATAAATATCCTCCTTTTACCTCTGAAGTTCTCCACATTTCCTGCAGCATCGCTAGGGGTCAGAGACACAAAGGTGCTATCCCCTGACTGTGGCAAATACTGCCATGTGTTGTATGTTTGATGAATTAAAAGGATGCTGCCAACTTAATTACACTGTAACCCTTCAATAAAGGAAGGGCAGAGCTGATTAACTAGTGAATAATTGGGGGCTGATTGATGGCTTTCTCCCTCACTGCTAAAGGCTGTATATGTAATTATTTTGCCTCTGGGCCTAATTTTCCACTGTTAGCTTCCACTTTTGTCGTCAGCTGTAATTTATGGATGGGGGCCCCCTAGAAAATGAAGTAGCCCCCCAACTCCCAAGTCATGTCACCTACAAATGGCCACCAGGCTACCCCAGACACTCATCTTTCTAGCCATTTAGTAGCATTAGCAACCCCACTCTCCACAGGAAAGAATACAGCCATTTGTCAACAACTATCATAATATAGATTTTTTCCCTCCACTTCTTCTTGTCACATAATAATGTTTGGGCATCCAAACCATAGGTTTTATGTGTGGTGTAAGTGCCAAATCAATGTACAGCAGCTGAGAAAGGCTCTTTAGGAAAGCACCTTTAAAAGCTGAAATAATTTTAGCCAAAAAGAAAAGCATCAACACTATAATTGTTAGGCAGGATATACAACTGATCCTTAGGAATCAAAGCCAAAGCTTGTTTGAGAAGCCACATTGATTCGGGGGGGGGGGGGAGTAGTGTTGTGCTACAATCCTGTACTGATGTTATACGAATTTTGAATCTGGTTCCTGGATGCAAAATTCAGGATTTTAAGCATAAAAAAAAGTTTTATAGCCCTTAAGGCTGTGAAAAAAGGCTAGAAAATATGCACTCAGTGCCTAGTGATATCTCAAAAGAGTGGGTGGCGGCAGTGGCAATGGCGCTGACTGAGCAGTGGTGAGATAGTTGTGTATTTTTATGCAAGCCACAGCAAAGTATGCAGGATATATATGGAAATGTGCTTAGTTTGTAGGATGGATGCCCATCACAGAATCCAGCTTTCTTGGCCTAGAAGAGTTTGCACTGGTGCAAAATGTTGACTTTGTGTCTCTGTGTAAGTATATATGCAAAAGTACACAGAGCTCTCAATGTTTAAATTTCTATCAGTTAACAAAAATAACATGCAATTTGTACAGCCTGATCAATGTTGATCTGTTTTGAAAGCCTGGATTCATTTCACTGCATAAAATGTAAAAACAGCAATGACTGGAATAATGAGGGTGATACATGGAATAGAAGGAGTACTGGCTTTAGCAGCCATATGCAAAATACCACTGTCTCATCCCCTGTCCTGTGATGTGCAACTATTAATAAAGAAATACACATTTAAACAGATTGAAAACATTTATATTAGCTCACAGTGTAATCATTTGCTAAACAAAAGACTCTGATATATTAAAAAGATGGGAGAGCTCTCCAATTTTGTCTCCTTATTCTGTCTTCACAGACTATCCCTTTGCCTGTAAACTGCATCAGGATTTCAAGACGCCTTTCCCTCAGACCTCAGGTGGGTGCTGGCCCCAAAGGAGGTAGTGGGCTGGATAGAGAGGGAGGAAAAAGATTGATATTTGCCCTCTCTTCTTATCTGCACTTGATTTATAAGTCAGTGCAAGTATGCAGGAGAAATAAAGGCAAAGACCTTGATGCTTCCCTGTGGAGAATATGCACCATTTGGATTGTAGGCATGAAAGGCAAGAAATTAATGTTAAGCTGATCATCTGTCACTACTGCCAGCCTGATGGTTTTGCAAAGAACGGGGGAACTGGATGACATGCCCTCCAGTCAAGGGCACGACTGCCCGCTGTTCGCATATTATAAACACAAAGCTTTGGGTTTGGAAGGGATTTAAATTTAAATTATACTGTACTTGGGGGAAGGCAAATCTTTTACACAAGTTTATTTTCCTGAAGTATTAACATGCAGATTTTTTTTTCTTTGGGCTGGCTTTATGAAAAGAAGAAGAAAATAGCTTGCCTTTCCACCTTTTTATCCCCATACAGAGGCCTTAATAGGTATCCCTAGTTTTAAAGCAGTCTGTTCTCTAATGTAATAAGGCTTTAAGACTTTCTTTATGCAACCAGAGGTTGAGACACATTGCGTAAAGAAACAATAAAAAAAAACAAGCTCTTCTTATTTCAATGGATGGAGAAGGCCAAAATAAGTCCTGGACTTGGGGTCTGAGATTATTTGTTTATTTATTTTCCTGTTCAAAAATGGCCATAATCGTAATATTTGTGGCTGGAGCTATCACAAATATGCCTATGGGATAAGGAGAAACGTAAAATTTGTGTTACCGTGTTCAAAGATGAGCTTCAAAGAGGTAAATGAAGCACTTTGTGTGATTGCAAATACCTTATACGATGTCGGGGAAAATAGAAGCCCTTAAAGATTGACTTCCATGTGTTTGGTCCCTTGGTTTACAACTAAGAACTTCTGTAACATTTTGCTCACCTGATGGCCTTTGCACTTAAATGATTTCAATGCTCTAGACTGATGCCCCCCAGATGTTGTTGGATTGAAATTCCCATCAGCATGCAGATGATTTGAACCACAACTTCAATCATTCCTGCCCATTGACCATGCTGACTGGGGCTGATGGGAGTTGCAGTCCAACAGCATCTGGAGAGCAGCAGGTTTGCAAAGGCTGTTCTAGATAGTAGTTCCCCTTTTTTAAAAACCAGTCTCCAATGTAATGAATGAAGAACGTGCTCACAAGCACAGCCTCAGGATTTTTTCCACAGCAGGTACAATGACATCAGGGCCAGGAGAATTGTCAGACCCTTCCTGATTTGGGAAGTGAATGAGGTAGTAAGTTGACCATTGTTTGTGATAGACTGTCACAAAGGAAGTCAGAGAATCTATTACAGTTGAAAAGCAGCTGGAAAAGGAGAAGTGTGCAGAGGCCAGAGAAATAATTATGAGGCTGGAGGATGTGTGGGAAAGTGACTGTTGTTGCTGCACTACCCCACATGTCAGCTGTTAGGTAGGGAGGCTGAGCAGCCTAAACTAAGCCTCATTGCACCTCAGTTCTGTTTGGGACTTTCTCTGCCCTCACTGACATCATCTTCAAGGTCTGGGGAAGGTCCATGAGGACTCCCCAGCTCTCTCCTGCCATTTCCTCGTATGATTCTGTTTGTTTGTTTGTTTGTTTCCCACATATACGTGGTCGCAGATGAATTAAATGCACATAAGTGAGGGGATGCCTTACAGCACTTCTAGTCTAAATGTCATTGCTGGAGGTACCCAAATGCTGGGACCTCCCCAGCTGACATATAGGGGGTGGATGTTTGAGAGCATATTTGTTTATTTCAGTCAATAATCAGTTAAGAGGGAGAATGCAGCTGGTGGAGGTATAACGAGGCTCAACATATGACTCAGAGCAATTGACCTTAAAAGTGACAGACATTAAGGCATTGCCATATACCAGATCCATGAACCAAACTTGACTGAAATCAACTCCATGAAAAGAGGACATAATTGTGAGGGGTTCTGTATCTAAAGAGGGACATGTAAACAATATGCTTGATAAGTGTGGTTGCCCTGAGATGAGTCCTGGACCTTCTCTTGCACGAAGAAAAGACTTGCCATAACCCTCAGTGAATGAGAAGAGTACACGCTCTGACGGCACATTGAGTGTAAACGAAACCTCTTCTGTGTAATCACACATTCAAGTTTTCTCAAGGCAGAGCCGCTTCATCCTAGATTTGTCCTCATCCTCCTTACTAGTGCTAAACACTGAGACTAAGGAATAGGAAGATGACAGGTTATACCAATACCCTTGGATCTGGTTGTAAGTAAGAAGGCAGACCGGTGAGGATGGAATGAGGGCAGACTGCGGTCCCACCTGAGAGCTTTCCTCTCCTCTCCCAGTCTTTCACCTTGGGAGATCTTCACTTCCCTGCCTCTCACTCAGGCTCCTTCCACCAACTATCTGCAATTTTCATGTGGGTGAAGCCCTTGGCCCCCATTGGTGGCCCAGAGCAGGAGACACCACTGGGGTCTACCCCTTGAGGTGACTCCCACTGTCACTGCCCATCATGGAGCAGCCCACTGACTGAAGCATGATGGGCTTCCCCCTCTGCATCCTGAAACATCCTCAGGGTTGGTTGAGTCCCCTCAGCTCATACATAAGTTCCACTACATCTACAGCTGCTAGACCACTCTATGTGGTGGGCTTCAGCAGAGCCAGTTCAGTCATTCAGCAGACTGAGGCCTCAGGCAGCAGAAGCCTCCAAAGCAGCCCCACTACCAGTGCAGAAGTGATGCTGGTATCAGCACTGAATGCTGCAAGATCTAGACCAAAACTTGCACTGATGCTGCTTCTCCACCAGTGGTGGAGGCAGCAGGACAGGCAGAGAAATGGCAGCAGCAAGCATGGTGTCAGTGGTGACAGCAGGGCAGGGCAAGGCAGCACTTGCCATTTCCCCAGCTTCAGTATATATAGAATGAGCCTGTCCCCACAGGCAGAATGCATCAAACGGTGTTGCTCTGATCACCCTAACATCTTGTGGTTTGAAAGCTGATAACAAAAGAAGAAAATGTGATCTTTTGCATAATTATTTTTCAATAATAGCTGGCCTACGTTGCCTAATTCTCAAAAGCTTCTTTTCTGATCCCATTCACTCTGCCCTTGATGATTAAAATGTACACAATAAACTCAATTTATATATATAAAAAAGATTTATCTCCTAAATATGATTACAAATGACCTTTGATAAAAAGTTAGCGAAGAATACCAGGAAAATAAGAGCTTCAAAAAGGGGGAAAGATTAAAAGCAAACATTCTAGAGAGGTGGTTAATTTCAGTTTCCTTTATATGCTCCATTATTATTATTATTTTAAAGCCATCACACCATCACTAACTTTTATCAGTAAGGTCTCCTTTGTTTTGCTCTGCCACCTAATTCTTTTGATGACAATGAGTCCACAGTTTTCCAGTCAGTGATTTTGATCTGCATGTTATTGTCAACCTTTTTTTTTATCATTTCACTGCTCTGGCTTATATGCAGATCCTCGCATCAGAAGGCAGGGGCAGACTCAGTGTAACAGCTGGCTGGTTTTGCATAAGAATGGACTGCCCTTTCCCTGTTGTTTGCTCTTTGAAAATTACAGTAGGTGGGTGTCTGACTCACATTTCCCCCCCTCCAAACAAATACAGATGAAACTTCATAGATGTGTGTGTGTGTGCGTGCGTGCGCACACACATAGATTTCTTTATATATTTATATTCTACCCTTCCTCCCAAATGAGCACAGGCCAGCAAGCAGAAAACAATAAAAAAGTCATCTTAAAAACAATTCTAACACAGATGCACTAGGATAAAGATCTCTACTTAAAAGGTTTGTTGAAAGAGGAAGGTCTCCAGGAGGACCTGAAAAGAGAATGAAGATGGCACCTGTCTAGGGTTGTTATACATCCAGAATTTCTCAGACATACCTGGAATACAGCCATGGGGAACAGCATCCAGGAGGCAATCGCTGAAATGTCCCATACTAGAAGTGGCAAGTTTGGCGATTTCTGGAAAAAATAGCTCTAAACCTCAACTTTTGTGTCCGGATTTTCACTTTCTGAAATACAGCAACCCTACACCTGTCTTCTATTTAATGTGTGGGAATTCAAGGGGTAGGTCCTATGTCACAATATATTGTGCAGAATTAACTCCTGATAAGATATCAGTAGGTGCAGTGGCAAAGCTGCATGCTCCGGCACTGGGGGCGGAGAGCAGACAGGGGCATGGCTGGCGTGTCCCGGGGGTGTGGCATGCCACCCGCAGTGGCATGGCTTGCATCCTGGGGGAGTGGCACGCCACCCGGAACAGTCAGGGAGGCACAGCGCGTGCCGGGGGGTAGCCACAATTGTACTTCCTCCCTGATGGTGCCTGGGGCAATGCACTCCCACAGCCTCCCCCTCCCCCCGTTCCTCCGCCAGTGAGCAGGAGACCCTTTCTGTGAGATAAGCATTTTAGCTTTATGAGGCTAGTTAAGGCTAATTAATGCATGAAAGTGTTAATACCGTAGAGTAAGCTGTCCTGCCAGGCTTATCTATGTCACTTCCCTTCCTTTGAGAAGCTCAGCAAGTGAAGAGAGTTGAACAGGTTGCTCTAGCACAACCACATGACTCTCAACTGCCACTCTTGAGTTCCTATAGCAGTAATTTAGGAACTTTAATCACTCTGTAACTAAGCTCAGTTTTATTGCCTGGGCAGCTATTCTGAAGCACATGAATCTGACCTTTGGAGACTTTGTAAGTAAACCATTTTCCAACTTAGCAAACGTGCGGTCTCCTCCTATGTTGAGGGAAACTTTGGAAATAAACTTTTTAAGGGGACATTTTGGATAAATACCCAATCTGTTGGGTATATACTGTAAAAAGTGAGGCAATTGTTCATGAATCCTGGTCCCAAGCTGTATAAGGCTTTATGCAGCAAAGCCAGCACTTTGAACTTAGCCCCATAACCAGTGCTTTTTTCTGAGGGGACACAGGGGTATGCATACCCCTAAACATTTTGTGAATCTTTGTACTTTTGTTCAATTACTGTATTTATTTTCCCCGATTTGAACTATAAAATGGTGATTTTCTTGAGTGAAAATGAGAGTACCCCTAAACATTTTTTAAGAAAAAAAGCACTGCCCATAACTAATTAACAACCATATATAGATGCATAATAGGGAAAAATAGATTCTTTTGAAATAGTGGACAAGAAAGAGGGAAATGACTCCTAAAGATTATACATACATACATACATACATACATACATACATACATCAGTTGCTTGCCACATAAGGAGTCTCCCAGCAGCTTGCAAAACATTAAAACCATTAAGCATAACATAAACACAGAAAAAAACCAATGTGTTAACTATAAAAAGCCATACAATATCCTATAAAACAGATCCAATAAAACAGCAACAGAAACCTCCGCAGCTGAAATATAACATCAATAGCAAAATAACCATAAGCCATCAAACCTCTGGGAGAAGGGAGGTACGTTTTACCTGGTGCCAAGAGGATGTAAATAATGGAGCCAGGTATACCTCACTGGACCTCACATTTGCCAAAGGTGCTTCTCCCAGTTACCTCCTAAAGTTTCCAGTCCTCAGGGACTGGAGTCCAGTCTGCTCTTAACTGGGGCACGCTCCCCCAAAGGAGCATGTTTGCCAATTCAAGTTGCTGGTTATAACTTATAAAGACATTACAAGGATCAAGATCGCAATACTTGAATGTTGGCAATTTCTGCTACCATTTCCCTTTTCACTTGAAGCCTCTGATATCCTTTCTTGTACCCCGTTTGTAAAATAAGTAAAGGGGAAGAGAGAATGTATTTGGGGAATGGTGGTGGGGGGGTGCTTTGTGGGACAATGAGGACTCATAAGGGTGAGCAACCAGAAGGTAAACTTGTAACATTTTTGAGATAGGTTTCTATGAGCTGCCAAATTTTGCTTCTGAGCTTGAAGAACTTAACTGGCACCCATTGTCCTCATATATGATTTTTAAGTGTGGCCTTTTTCTACTTAGGCTGTATCAGCAGGTTTAAGGTGGTTTGATGGTCAGTTTCAGAAAACCCTAGCATGGGTCTTTTGTCATACGAGGTACAGGAAATAGCTATCAGTACAGTACTTCAGGATGAGTGAATTTGCCAATATTGGATTCTCATTTTTCTAATCAAGTTCAGTTTGACACATTTCCTCATCAGTTTGTGAAGCTTCTTTGTAGGTTTGATTGTTTTTAAAGTCCTCATCAACATTTTAGACTGGATTTCTTCTAATATAAGCATCTTTGAATGGAATTTTCCTTTATATGCGTGATTTTGCAAAGCAGTTTCCCCAAATGTAATGCATTTTTGTATGTTATTTGAACTGACATTATATGCATTTTTATCCACATTTTATCCAAGTATGTGCAATTTTATAAACATTACTAGGCTGAAAAACTGCATTGCAAAATTCAGAGAAGTGCAAACTGAAAAGGATGACTATGTTTCAGTTCACATATATTTTGCAACCTACCTTCAAAGAAATAGAATGAGAGGCCAGTATTGATCAGAGTGTATCTCAGTCATATTTGTATAGTAGTAATTCATTTGTATTCTAGATCAGCACTCTTCAGGCTATTGAGAACCCAAACCAGCATGCATTTGGAGATCCATTTCTTTCTTTCTTTCTTTCTTTCTTTCTTTCTTTCTTTCTTTCTTTCTTTCTATACTGCCTGCTGGTACAAACCAATTTAGATCAGGTCACGACCCAGTAGTGGATCCCAATCCACGAGCTGAAGTGCCAATGCTCTGGATAATCAATTTCAAATAACATTGTTTTTAAAAAATCAAGGTGGAAACCTTCTAAATATGAAAAAGCTAAGCCTTTGGAGAAGTATCCAGACAATGAAAATGGGGAGGGCTTGGGAGTGAAGATGTTTGCTTTTAATTAAAAGGAACACAATCCTTACCAACCTGGCCAAGTTCAGGTCTTTTATTTGCACTGAGTTTTAATCTGTGTTCACATGAGCTCTTGCATTATGTTTGAATCAACTCCTCCTGCCATCGATGTTTTCATCAGTGCTGGCTGGCATTTCCAAATATGAAAATTAGTAATACTAATTGCAACAATGGGAAAGCATGGAGACTTAGCTGCTCTGCTTTGCTTAAACTGTTAACAAAGGGCCCAAGATGTTCAGATTGCGTGACAAAAGTAAAGGAGGTGGGATATGGGGGAAACGTGCAATGAATCGGCTCTTCACATAATCATAGGTGTTGATGTCTTGCTGACTCCACTATTAAAACTATGCAGGTTTTGATCTGTGCTGTGTTTGATGGGAAAGCTCTTTGGGTCCTCAGACATCCTATCATGCAATACGACTGACTAGTCCCATCTGCACTATACATTTAAATCCATACCACTTTAAACAGGGGTGTCTGATTTGGCCACAATGACCCACACCTTAGTTACACCTCATTCAGTTTACTGTAACGCACTGTACATGGGGCTGCCTTTGATATGTGCTCAAGAACTTCAACCGGCTCTGGTTATACAGAGCATACTGTTAAAACAGTTCCTTGTTAAAACAGTTCCACTTGCTACTGGTATAGTTCCAGTCACAATTCAAAGTATATGGCTTAGGTCCAAGCTATCTAAACTATCATAATACCTCATACAAATCTGCCCAGGTTCTGAGATCTTCAGGAGGGTCCCACCAACCTCATGAGCACCCTTGGTGCAGTTGTGGGAGAGGGCCTTCTCAGTGGCTGCTTCTGGACTTGGGAACTCCCTCCCCAGAGAAGATAGACTGGCTCCCTCTTTGTGATCCTTCTTATAAGACCTTCTTATCCCAACAGGCTTCTGTGAATTGGCTGCTTTTATTGAAAGGGCTGGTGCCATACTGTTTGTATTGTAATTATCTGCCTGTGTTTAACAGGAGAGAGAGAGAGAGAGAGAGAGAGAGAGAGAGAGAGAGAGATTTAAATCTATTAATGTTTCAATGTCTCTAATGATTTCCCCCTCTATGTTTTTAGCTGTTCTTATTTTTATGTGCAAGCCATCCTTCAGGGAGAAATGTGGGGCATAAATAAATAAATAGTAATAATCCTTGGAACTGGAAAGAGGGAATGACTGTTAAGCCATTTTGGGAACTGCACCTCTGTGAGGGGAACTAGGGTCTCTTAGCAGCTCTCAGAACCCTTAACAAGCTACCATTCCCATGATTCTTTGGTGGAAGCCATGACCTTTAAAGGTGGTCTGATACCAATTTAAATGTATAGTGCAAATGGGCCTAGGGTATACACCACATTCCAGTGGGACTTGCTTCGGAGTAATTGTGCTTGAGATCACACTGTCAAAGATTCCCCCCACACCCCAATGGCTATGTCCTCACTAGACTGTCAGAGGCAATATGCCTCTGAATACCAGTTGCTGAGAATCACAGAGAGGAAGGGTGCTGCTACCCACTGGTCTCCTCTGTGGGCTCCAGGCATGCAGACCTATGTGGAGCATCTCCCCACACATGGCAGTGGAGGAATCAGACCCTCTAAAATGAATTTATTATATAATATCTGCATGAAAACTAATAGCTCATGGGCTTCTTAAGGCAGTCAATATCATTGTTACATGTAAATATTGTACCTTTCAGTATGTGTTTTGTGTTCATTTCCTGTACAAAGTTAGACTACGTCATTGATAATCTGGACCTGGACTTTGTTGATTCAAATGCCTTTTCATGTTTATATAGAGCATTGCAAAGCAGCAATTAAAATATTTAAGGAGGGTGAGGAAATCTTTTGCATGCAACAAAGATTCCCACAAAATGTTAATTTCTGTCAAATAAGTGAATATATGCACAGATGCCTCCTGACAGAGGCTATGATTTCTGAGTGCTTTGCATGCCAAATAAGTTGTTTACCCCCTCAATGTTTGCCAAGTTTACTGTCAATTTACAAATAATTTCCATTTTGCTGTTTATTCAGTTGCCTTTTGATGGATATGTCTTCCAGACTTTTATCTTGCATGTAGACAAACTAATTAATATTTTCCCTTCAGGCAAATATTTTTTTTCTTAGATCTAAATGTGGGTTAGATTCTTCTCCGTTTCCATATGCTTTGTTCTGTCAATCATTTCCTCTTCTGTGTTGCTAAAAATGTAACTCAGTGGATGTCATTCCTCATGTTCTACAGATCCATTTCACCTACATGCACTTTTCCATTTGGATGTAGCTATTTTCCGTCAGAAGACAGTGAGGTGGAATAGTATGGGGAGCCTTTGAAACAAGATTTGAGCCCAGCAAGCATCTATATACTAGGCTGCTGGTATATTAGGGTCCATAGCTTGACCTCATTCTTGTTAATGTTGTGGCATATATGGCAGTGGGAAGAGATAACTCTACACAGTGCAGGGCCAAACCAATATTGAGCAATCCAAACCTTCAGCAAACCTCTCTCCATGCCCCTCCCTCATTCAGCGAGTCTACCTCCTCATCGTAGCAGCACCATGAAGACCTTCTCTGTAGCCCTTTTGCTGGAAATGTTATAAATAAATAATGCATAAATTTGCACTTACAAAAAAAAATTGCATATGCATATGATGCAAATCTGTCCTGTTTTGTTATCATTTTAGTGATACCACACTTCTTTGGGGTGTATTACAGCAACTCTTGGTCATTTTACCAGTTGTCACCCTCTACTAGTGAGGCAGACAATTGGGAACCTGTGATATAGACATACAGTGATTTTGACCTAGAAAGCTCCAAACAGTTTTCGATCATTGCACTTGAATGACTCCCTTTTCCATCCTGCGCCTACCCAGGTATTGAACAAGTTGAGTGGTAACTGATAACAAGGCACCCCATTTTTTGGAAAAGGTCATCTCCTGAAAGGGTTGCTAGGCACTGTGCTTGAAATAAATTACATAATTTTCTAAAGACATTGTAAGGCAGCCCTGTATCAGGAGGTTTTTAATGCCTGATGTTTAGTTGTGTTTTTTTATTATGTTGGAAGCTGCCCAGAGTGGCTAGGGCAACCCAGTCAGCTGGGCGGAGTATAAATGATTTATTAGTAGTAGTAGTAGTAGCAGTAGCAGTAGTAGCAGTAGCAGTAGTTTTGTATTGTTATTGTTTTTGTTTTGTTTTGTTTTGTTTTGTTTTCAATGCAAGGTGAAAACTTTATTTATGTGTGCAGTTGTTTTAGATAGTTTTAATCTGTAGATGTCATTTTTATGTTAGTATATCTCTTCCCCCCATCCCCGTTTTGCTGTAATCTTTTTAAACTGTTGCATTATCTTATTTTTATTGTTGGCTGCCCCAAGAACTTCAACTGAACAGTCCCTCAGTATAGCATGGCATGGCAAACCACTTTTGGGTCCCATGTTGCCCATAGCAGTGAATAGAATATTCATACAAATTAAATATACAATACATTGGTCAAAACAGTGTAAAACAGCAAAATCACAGAATGCCCACCACAAAATATAGTCAATCAAAAATCACAAAATGCCACCAATCACACCGGTTATGTGTGCTTATAAATGTTTCAAATCAATAAGTTATCCTCAGCAAGGAAATCCAAATTACAAGACTGTTCTTGAAAATGATTTCCCCTCCCAAGTTCATTTGCATCTCTCAGCTCCCTTTTCTCCCTCAGATCTACCTATCAGGGTATGTTGGTCACTTTGTTTGCTCCTGCAGTAAGCACTGTGACACTGCTCAAACATGAATTCTGTACAGGGAGCCTGTCTCGAAAACTTCATGCTGAATTTCCTGTCTGGAGACCTTCATGTTCCCTGATAGGATGCAGATTGTGCATGGTAAATGTGGTCCCATTTAGGAGATGCTGCCCTTGATAGCTTGCCATCCAGCTGATTATTATTCTGCAGGTGTAACAGAGGAGTGGGATATAGTTACGCAGACTGGATACTGAAAAGCTTTTGCAATGTAAAGGAGTATCTCATCAGAGCTACAGTTTGTTTGTGTGTATTTTAATGAGAGGGTTGTACATCTCATTGCTTACCTAGACCAAACTTATAATTTTAATAAGCAGAGCTGAAACCTACAAGAAACTAGATTCTTACAGCTTGTTCTGGCAATCTGCCACGCCTGGCAAAAGCTAGAAGGGAGAAAGTGCAAAGCATCCTGCAGTGTGCAATGCCATGAATCATGGCCAGCAACACCTTTGGTAACAGTGCAACAACGTGGCAATGACAAAATGTATTAATGCAAAGTCACATCCCTGCTCACCCCCAAGGATTAATTCTCAGACAGGATCTACCCTGTGATCCAACCCCTTCTCAGAAACAGCTGTGGCCTTGCAGAAGCAATTTCAGTGAAGAAGCTGGAAAATATGCTCCTGCAATGACAGAAATCAGCTCAGTCTGTGAAGGAGTTGTGCGACAAGTTAGAATTTTTTTTAAAATGAAATATATCCATGGGCGTGGCTGAGGTTTTCAAAGTTCAGAAATATATGGTTTGGCACAAAGGTTTGGCTTGCTCACAACATACATCCTTTTTATGAACTGGAAGTCAGTCCCTTGAAAGTTCTTCTCTAATTCAGATTGTAGACCAAGCTAGAACAAAAGTTGTTCTCTATTTCTCCTGAACCAGACACCCTGCAGGTTGAAGACAGAGTCCCCTGAATCCAACGCTGAATATTCCCTTGAAGAGCCTTCTGAGTTGATTCATGATGAAAAATCCCTTGGAACTGTTGGGTGTGCATATGGAGCCATTCCCAGTCCTAGCACCAAGTGGTGACACCAAGTGATGACACAGCAAGGAGTCTCATAACAACTCTCTGCATGCTTAACAAAATACAGTTCCCAAGATTCTTTGGTGGAAGTCATGACTGTTCAAAGTGGCATGGAACTGCTTTAAAGGTGTAGTGCAGATGGGTCCCAATTCATGCTTTCTGAAGCAATATGCCAATTGAAAAGCAATCATTGTTTGAAATTCACTTTTGTTATCTTCGGTTGTTTTCTTTAATTATACATCCCATGGGAAGAGTTGCACATAACTCTGAACATTGATTGACTCTGATCAAATTCTTACTTTACTATCTCTGTGATTGTTATTCAGATGAGGGGGAGGACATCCAGCTGCTTTAGACAGAAATATTGCAAAAGCTGAAAAGAACAGCAATAAAATGGGGCCATCTCTAGTAGATGGAGATGTTGCATGAAACAATATACAGGAGTAATTGTTCATGTTATACTCAGGTGAATGATTTTTTCAGGGATGACCTCATCTAAGAACATATGTACATTTCCACCATTATTGCTTGGAGCTGTGCCTTAACTAAATGGCAGTGATACTGCACTACCTGGCAAGGCACTGTGGCTATGATCCAGAAACCAAGAAATTGTCAAACTTTTTAGTTATGGGGTTGCTAAAAGCCACAGGCTCTCCCCACATTTTACTGCTGCTATTATTGAACATTAATTTGTGACTATGAAATGCATCATCTAAATATGATTTCTGTGGGTCCAGGGAGCAGCACAGGCCAGTTCTGAAGCTTATTATGAAGCCTAACACTCCGGGGATATGTTCACATACAACTTACTGAGTTTCTCTATGACTAATATTTAGTATAGTATCAATGATCCTTAACATCACCTCTGCAAAATAGCCTGGTATTAATATCCACTTATAGTTACTTTTCAGGAAAGCGAATCTGAAATTAGACTGTTGTTCAGGGAAGAGCACATGCTTTGCATGCAGAAGGTTCCCATTTGAGTCCCAGTTATCTCTAGGATAGAAATTTGATCTTGTTCTGCATTTTAATGAGAAATGACCTAATTCACAGTTTTCGAACCAATATACAAGCTGGAATAAGGATATCCTTAATTTAAGATTAGAGGAACTGCAAGAGAATAGTTGTTCAATCCTATTCTAGAATAGGAAGAGCCCATCAATTCTTGTTTCTCTCCATTTTTCATTGTTCCAATCTTAAACTAAAAAAACCCTCACAAAAATCCATTAGGATGCAGCATTTATTTTAAAAACAATTATTCGTGTAAATTCATCAGCATTCATCGTGCGGTGATGCACATTTCTCCCAATATACACATTTTGCTATGTAGTTTTTCCTAGTATAAAATTTTCCAAACAATTTCCCATAATATAATTCCTTTCCAGATGCTGTTTTCACTTATTGAAGCAGTCTTAGCCACACTCCCCCTAAAATATATGTAGTATTTGGCTGAAGAAGTGCAACAAACATTCAAAGAAATGCAGATTTCAAATAACTGCATTTCGGTTATCCTATTTTGGGAAGTGTGAATTATGTAAGATTGCATTTTAATCTGAATTTTCCCTCCATCTTCAGTAAGATCCAGCCAAGAGTTTTCCCCCTTTTGAAGAAATCAGGGAGCAAGAAAGAAATATAAGGCATATCCATTTATATATTTATTTTCTCCCTCCAAGGGTTACCTTACACTCTGCTTTTAAACTCCTGCATAGGTTTGCCTGTTGTCTTTGTCCATGGAGTTTTCTTGGCAGGGATACTGGAGTGGCTTGCCGGTTCCTCCTCCAGGTTGATCTCATTTGGTCAAAACTCTCCACTATGACCTGTTCATCTTGGGTGCCCTGCTCAGCATAGTTCATAGCTTCTCTGAGTTATTCAAGCCCTTCACCATGGCAAGGCAGTGATCCATGAAGGGGCATGAAGGTCCATATAGTAAAAGCTATGGTTTTCCCAGTAGTGATGTATGAAAGTGAAAGCTGGACCATGAAGAAGGCTGATCGCCGAAGAACTGATGCTTTTGAATTATGGTGCTGGAGGAGACTCTCGAGAGTCCCATGGATTGCAAGAAGATCAAACCTCTCCATTCTGAAGGAAATCAGCCCTGAGTGCTCACTGGAAGGACAGATCGTGAAGCTGTGGCTCCAATACTTTGGCCACCTCATGAGAAGAGAAGACTCCCTGGAAAAGACCCTGATGCTGGGAAAGATTGACGGCACAAGGAGAAGGGGACGACAGAGGACGAGATGGTTGGATAGTGTTCTCGAAGCTACCAGCATGAGTTTGACCAAACTGCGGGAGGCAGTGGAAGACAGAAGTGCCTGGTGTGCTCTGGTCCATGGGGTCACGAAGAGTCGGACACGACTAAACGACTAAGCAACAACAAAGTTTGCCTAGGAATAAAGCATTCACTCCAACTTTTCAATCTGCTAATAGGGAGTATTTTTCTTACGTACTAACTTAGCAACACAATTTTTTGTTAGGGCAAAACAGGAACTCTCCAAGACTAACTCCACAAGACTAAGGGGAAGAGTGACTTTAAGGGGACTAAGCTAACCAGGCACCACCCTAAGGGTTTAAGTTCCTCTCACATCAAGCTTTTGTGTGAAGGAATAGAGTCTTATGTAAACAAAGAAGAAAAAGTGACTGCATAGTGACCCTCATCTGTAGTCAGAACTCTTATTTAAAACCAAAAATAATTTATTATCAAGAGGAAACAAGCAAAACTTGCTTAAAGGGGGAAATGACATTTCAAAGATTGGCAGCATTTCAACCCTCTTTTGGCCTCAGATAGTAAAAATGGGTTCCAGACCAGGGCTGGGGCGAGTCACTTAAGAGGGCAGGGTGAAAAATTTACTCCTCATTTCTGTTCTTTGAATTCTCAGTAATATCCTGGATTGATACTACATCATGACATAGTGCCATGTGGGAGTGAGGGGTGATGCCACTGATGGCCACCCATTTTTCTCCCTTCCAAATCACCCCTTGGAATGATGGCATAGTCTTTTTCCAGGGCAATCTGAAAATTAAAAATGATTTCACTCATATTTCCCTTTAGGTGGAACTAGGTGTCTCTGTTTATCTATGAAATGTGTGATTGTGGTTTTCCTAAAAACAGCCTACAACATAATACAACATTAATAGATACAAAACGGGAGGGGGAGCAAGAATCATTAAAGGTGGCATCTCTTACGGTAATTGCTACTAGGTATGGTTTGTGAGTTATAGCACAGCTGTGGGGGATACAAACCTCATTGGTTATCCTAATTTGGGGCAATCCATCACTTTGTATTGGAAATAAGCCAATAATGTAGAAAGAATGAGATGTTTGGTACATTTGCTGTAAATGATCTACTGGACGATGGCAATATAATCTTGTCATAAACAATTCACTCAGGAAGTTTAAGTTATACCTAAGCACCTTTGTAAACATCTTTGACACCAATACTAGTGCTATCTCTTTCCCTGTAGCAAGTTTACTAGAATATATTCAGTCATAGTTCAGCAAGCATTAAGAATAAGTCAAGAATCCTCTGTGGATTAGCTAAGGGGAATTGAGAAAGCAGGTCATGGCATGGGACACTATTACACTGGTACATCAGGTTAAGAACTTAATTCATTCCAGAGGTCCGTTCTTAACCTGAAACTGTTCTTAACCTGAGGTACCACTTTAGTTAATGGGGCCTCCCACTGCCACTGTGCCGCTGGAGCACAATTTCTGTTCTCATCCTGAAGCAAAGTTCTTAACCCAAGGTACTATTTCTGGGTTAGCAGAGTCTGTAACCTGAAGCGTCTGTAACCCGAGGTACCACTGTATATTGAAGAAAATTACATATTGACACAGTATATTCTCTAAAGTTTTGAGATATAGTAAAATTCTAGCAAGAAGTTTCTGCATTCTGAAATTTAGCATAAATATGGCCTTCTCTAACTTGCTGCTCTCTAATTATTTTGGACTTCAACTCTCATCAGCCCCAGCCAGCACAACTGACTGATGGGAGATGTGGTACAGAATAGCTACAGGGCACCAGGTTGTGGGAAGGCTGGTCTAGTTATTCCCCATCAATCAAGAGTTTTCTCCATTGCTGTGAGATTCAGTTGAAGCACAGGAACTGCAATCAAACCATCCCTAGGTTATTACTTTTTTTTTTTAAGGGAAATAATTCCTGTTCCAAATGCATGAAACTGAGCTATAAATTCATGTACTTTGCAACCTGGTAGAGGGGGGGGGGGAATAGCTTTTGACCTGTGAAGTAAAATGGTCCATTCAGAAAAGATTTTGTAGACTGCTTTTAAGATAAAGCAGTTTGCCCTAATATAATGCAATGTTCACTAATATATGCATTCTTATGTCCACTTTACCTAGTTTGTACATTTTCGTATACATAACTTGACTGGAGAACTGCTTGCAAAATGTGAACCTCAGAAGATATCTATAGTTCAGTTTGCATATAGTTTCAGATTGTGCAAATTAGGTAGGTTTCTTTTAAATGCAAATTGAATCAAAATTTTCCTCCATCTCTAATTGTAACTCAAGTGATTCACTTCTTTTCAAGGTACCAACTTATGTACTGTAATATGCTTGAACATAGCACAATTCATGTTGTCTCACCTTCTCCCTAGAATATTTTGTGTTGTATTGGGTGGGTTTTTTTGTTTCTTGTTTTAAATGTAATCTAATTTTAGATTTTCCCCAGCCATGTTCAGCTGAATGGCATTGTTAATGATACCAACAGCTGATGTCTTTATCTTAAAAACTGATTTATCTGGCAAGTGGCATATAATTGGTGGGGGAAATACCTCTAGATAACACCTAAGGAAAGATTAATTGTGTCACTGTGCTTCCCTATAATAATTGTTTACAAGAGCATTTATGCATGAGCTGTTGCCCTGGTTCAAAAGAATAACTCATCAGATTGACAGGTTCTCTGCTCTCAAGTATCCCAGTTAATTGCTGTTGCAGCTAGTTGAATAACGCAATTCCACACACACACACACACACACAGAGAGAGAGAGAGAGCGCAAGAGAGAGAGAGAGAGAGAGAGAGAGAGAGAGAGAGAGAGAGACTTTATACAACCAGAAAGAGAATTTCAGAATTCCAATTTTAAGCAAAGATCGGCCCCTTCACTGATGAAACATCAGTTGTGCTTTCTTTTTATGATTTAGAATATAGCAGATCTCATGTAAAAAACCCCCACACTTTCTTTTCTTTTCTTTCTAATTATTTTCATTTATCCAGTTTCCTTTGTTTTGCAGGTACAAAACCTTGTAAATATCTCTGTCTCTCCTGAACAGACAACTAGACAACTAAGTTTTCCATAATGCCTGAACGGGGGGGGGGGGGGCCGCAGAGTGAGTCACGCATAGCTATTAAGGAGATAGAAAGGAGCTTATAATCACTAAATTAGGTGAGTAGGGACCAAAGTCCAAATATAATTCCAAGCATTCCGAATTCTGCAATACTGAGACAGGAGTCCGATGTCATTACTTCTGCTGCTGGGGTTGATGGGAAAATATTTTTTTTAAAAAAATATTTTTTATTCATTTTCACAAATATAACAAAATAAAAACATAACATAACATACAATGACATAACATAACATACTAAGACATAACATACAATAACATACATAACACGACTTCCCCAAGCCTTCCCTTCACTGCACCCTTATTTTTTTTAAAACAGCATTTCTAGCAATCCTTCATTCCAATTCATAACTGATTCTCTTTATATTTTATTTAAATTTAAGATTTAACAGCTATAATTCTCTATCTTATATCCCTTGACATTTTAGCATTCCGAAATTTTACAACAGTTCCTAAGATAAACTTTAAATTTTCTCCAGTCCTCTTCCACCGTCTCTCTCCTCTGGTCACGGATTCTGCCGGTCATCTCTGCCAATCCCATAAATTCTGTCACCTTGGTCTGCCATTCTTCCAGAGTGGGTAGTTCTTGCTTCTTCCAATATTTTGCTAGTAGAATTCTTGCTGCTGTGGTTGCATACATGAAGAATGTTCTGTCTTCCTTTGGTACCATTTGGTCGACCATGCCCAAGAGAAAAGCCTCTGGTTTTTTAGCAAATGTCCGCTTGAGAATTTTCTTCATTTCATTATAGATCATTTCCCAGTAGGCCTTAATCTTTGGGCAGGTCCACCAAAGGTGGTAAAAAGTTCCTTCACATTCATTACACTTCCAGCAATTATTATTGGGCAAATGATATATCTTTGCTAGCCTGGCTGGGGTCATGTACCACCTATAGATCATTTTCATTATATTCTCTTTTAAGGCAGTGCATGCCGTAAATTTAATGCCTGTGGTCCATAACCTTTCCCAGTCCGCAAACATAATGTCATGACCAATATCTTGTGCCCATTTAATCATTGCTGATTTAACTGTTTCATCTTGGGTGTTCCATTTCAGCAGCAAATTATACATTCTAGACAAATTCTTAGTATTGGGCTCCAATAGTTCCGTTTCTAACTTTGACCTCTCCTTCTGAAATCCGACTTTCCTGTCTTGCTTAAATGTTTCATTAATCTGCTGGTGATGTAACCAGTCTCTGACTTTAGGTTTTAATTTCTCCAAGCTCTGTAATTTGGGCTTTTCACCATCATATTCCAAGATTTCACTGTATTTTGGCCAGTCTGAATCCATATTAAGTTTTTTTACCGCTTTAGCTTCCAGGGGTGACAACCACCTGGGGGTTTTATTTTCCAACAAATCTTTATAACGATTCCATACATTAAACAATGCTTTCCTGACAATATGGTTTTTAAAACCTCTATGCACTTTTACCTTGTCATACCATAAATATGCATGCCAACCGAAGTTGTTATCATATCCTTCTAGATCTAAAATGTCTGTATTCTCAAGAAGTAGCCATTGCTTCAGCCAGCAAAAAGCTGCTGCTTCATAATAAAGTCTTAAGTCCGGCAGGGCAAAGCCCCCTCTATCCTTTGCATCAGTTAGAATCTTAAATTTTATTCTGGGCTTTTTGCCCTGCCAGACAAAATTAGATATATCTTTCTGCCACTTCTTGAAACAGTCCATTTTGTCCAAAATTTGTAATGTCTGAAATAAAAACAACACTCTCGGCAATACATTCATCTTAATAACAGCAATTCGGCCTAACAAGGAGAGTCTTAACCTAGACCATATGTCGAGATCTTTCTTCACCTCCAACCAACATTTCTCATAGTTATCTTTAAATAGGTTCACATTTTTTGATGTTAAGTTCACCCCCAGGTATTTCACCTTTTTTGTTATTTCTAAACCGGTTTCTCTTTGAAAGCTATCTTTTTCCTCGATCGTTAGATTTTTCCCCAGCACCTTCGTCTTTTGTTTGTTTAATTTAAAACCTGCCACTTGACCAAATATTTCAATAAGTTCTAAAGCTCTTTTCGTACTGGCTTCTGGTTGTTGCAGAGTTAAAACTAGATCATCTGCAAAAGCTCTTAACTTATAATGTTTAGTTCCGAGTCTTATCCCTTCTACCAGCTGGTCCCTTCTGATCATGTTCAATAATACCTCCAGGACAGATATAAATAATAGAGGGGATATTGGGCATCCCTGTCGTGTCCCTTTTTCTATTGGAATCTCATCCATAACCATACCGTTCACAATTAATTTAGCCTTTTGTTCAGAGTATATTGCACTTATACCATTTTCAAAATTATGGCCTACCCCCATCCCATGGAGATTCCTCTTTAGAAAGGTCCAAGAAATATTGTCAAAGGCTTTCTCCGCATCCACAAAGATCAACACTGCTTTTCTGTTTATCTCCATCTCCAGGAGTTCTAATATATCTATAATATTTCTCACATTGTCTGACATGTATCTCCCTGGGAGAAAGCCTGTTTGGTCTTTATGAATCTCCTCTGATAACACTTTTTTAAATCTTTTTGCTAAAATTTCTGCAAAAATTTTATAATCCACATTTAAGAGTGATATAGGGCGGTAGTTCTTAACTTGGTGTTTCTCAGTTTCTGTCTTTGGTATAAGTGAGATGAATGCCTCTTTCCACGATTCGGGAGCCTTTTTCCCCTCTAAGATTTGGTTGCATACTTCCTTCAATGGTTGTATTAACCATTCCTTCAATGCTTTGTAGTATCTCGCCGTCAGTCCATCTGGTCCTGGTGATTTTCCCAGTTGCATTTTTTGGATGGCACCCTCTATTTCTTGGTCTGTAATTTTCTCATTTAAAGTCCTCTTGCTTTTTTCAGAAATCTTTGAGAGTCCATATTTTTTAATGAATTCTTCAATCTCTTGTTCTTTCTTTGGCCCTTGAGCATATAACTTTTTGAAATAACTTTGGAAACAATTGCTAATCTCGTTTGGTTTATTGATAAATTTACCATCCACTTCTAGGGATGTCACAGTGTTCAGCTTTTGTCTCTTTTTCAGTTGCCATGATAGCAATTTCCCACATTTATCTGCTGATTCAAATGATTTTTGCCTCATTTGTTTTATTTTCCATTCTATCTCCTCATTCACCAGTTCCATATATTGAGTCTGATAGTACTTTATTTCTCTTAGGATCTCCTGAGATTTAGGTTTAGACCTCAATTTCTTCTCTCCTTCTTTTATTTGATTTGATGGGAAAATAATTCCACATAACAAAACTGGAGAATTTTGAGTTTCCATGATAAAAGTCAGTTTTTCTGGCAGGATGATAAGCCAAGTACTGCTGGCATATCAATATTCAACTGTTGTCTTTGTGACAACTTGTTAAACTTGTGCAGAGAACAAGCATTGCAAAAAGGGCAGCAGACTGTGTAAGGAGACTGTGTAAAATATAATTGAGATATGCACATCCCACATGAGAAGAGAAGACTCCCTGGAAAAGACCCTGATGTTGGGAAAGATGGAGGGCACAAGGAGAAGGGGACGACAGAGGACAAGATGGTTGGACAGTGTTCTCGAAGCTACCAGCATGAGTTTGACCAAACTGCGGGAGGCAGTGGAAGACAGGAGTGCCTGGCGTGATCTGGTCCATGGGGTCACGAAGAGTCGGACACGACTAAACGACTAAGCAACAAGATGCACATCCCACAAGGCCTGTGGTGGGGGGTTATGAATAACTGTCAGAGAATGTAAAAAAGTGTGGTGAGTATGTGTACATTCCCCAACATTGGGTGGAGATTATGTATATTGACTGGGAAATGTGCACAATTCCCTCTTCATGGACAGATTATGTGCAGATTTTCCATGAGGCCTAGTAAATGTGCACAGGAGCCAGCTGTTGTGCACATTAACCACTCAGCTTGGATTCTCAAATCATGTGGAACTGTGTCTTTGGATTCACATGGTTAATTCCCAAATTTTGTATCTCAGATATCAGCCATGCAGTTCAGGCCTCTACATTTCCAAGGTCAGTCCTCTATTTCAGGGTTGGGGAAACTGTGGCAGAGGTTATGCAAGCTGTGGTCCACATTCTCGCTGTCTTTGAAGTTGTCCTGTATTTGAAGAACTGGCTGGTCAAAGTCCATTTTTAAAGATTAAAAAACGTAAGAAAGGGCCTTGAAATTGCAACTCAGCAGTTAGCACCTTGACAGACACACAGACCATCTGCTCACAGTCTTCCCCACTATGGCTTATACTTTTTAAACTATTATTTTTGAAAATATTTTTTTACTATTATTTTTGAAAAATTATAGTAATGCTTTTTTAAATTATAGGAAGCATTTCTAAATTTGTATTGATGCATGTAAATTAGCATGTGTGTCCTTTTTTGTTTTGTTTTTTCGATGATGCTCAAGTGTCCACCCTAGTTTAGGCATGTCTATCTAAACATTCTGCCAATGTTCCCCCATTAGATGCAGTGGGCACAGCTGGAGAGCGAGGAGGGGAATGAGCTATTTTTGCTCCCCTCTGTGTATGGAGAAGTGACCAAGAACAAATATAATCTGAGCTGGGTTGCAGTTGGATCTGAAGCTGTCTTGCAGTGATATTATCCACTACTGCTACTTCAGTCTCTTATGGTTTGCAGCTCTCCCATATTCACCCTCCCAAGCAGATGAGGTCCTCCTTGTGGCTCCTACAAGGGATGATATCAGGACTCCGCCATGTGCCCAACCCAGCAGGTTCCAGACAGTAGAGCATGAGCCTCCTTTCTGCAGGCATTGAGTATGCACCCAATTCAACAGGCTTCTATTCTATGTGTCAGCTAAAGGCAGTTGAGTTGCAGTCTGCTTTCCCTTGCCAGTTTACAGAAAGGAGCATGCTTTATTGTTCCTGATTGTGCATTAACAATTGTGTCTTCACCATATGACATCATGTGTGGGGCAGATGAGCATGGTTTGGGGGGGATGGCCTAATGGGCCAAATTTGAACTTCTGGTTGTGATCTTCTTTTGAGGCAAGTTGGGCCAATAAGCCAAAGGTTCCCCAACCCTCTTTTGGGTGGTTGGCAAGATACCTATTTTTCAGAAAGCATTTGGAGGAGGATCAGGGACCTGATTGCTGCTAGCTGTCATTTCCATTCATCTTTTTTTTTCTTGTGCATTTTTAATGGACTGTGTGATTTTTGTGGCTTTTATGGATCCTTATTGACTTGTTTTTATTGCAAGCATGCCTGTGGCCTGTACAAAGGATGGTGTATAAATCATCTAAGTAAATATATAAATTCCAACATACCTTTTAAAAAGGCACCTCAACAGCTTGGTGTTCAATGGCTGCTGATTCTGTTGGCTATGTTCTCCCTCTGCTGTTGGAGACTGTGTGCTTCTGAATACTGTACAGTCTCCAACATACTGGATTACAGTACTGGAATCTGCCAAGTGGATGAGTGCTGCTTTAAACCGGTCCTCCTAGTGGCCACTGTGAGAACATGATGTTGCATTAGATGGGCGTTTGGTGTGATCTAGCAGGGCTGCTCTTTTATTCTTACACCATCCCCTGAGCCTGCTTATTTGTAATGATCACTTCTAGAGGCCCTGCTATGTGGTGGTGTGGTAATGGCCATCAGCCCTGATGGCTGAAAAAGGAGATTAAATAAATTCATGGAGCATAAGGCTATCAGTGGGTGTGTTCTACCTCCACTGAGTTGTTACCCCCCCCCAAAAAAAAAGTGAGAAAAAGGGAAATTTCTTGTCAAGATTAAAATTTGGGGCAAGTATTATTTGGTGAGAGAACCCCAGCAAAGATTTAAAATCACAAAACATACAAATATAGGCTGTTAGGCTTTTACAATAGACCCCTCCAAATGAGTTCCAAAATGTCCTCTTAAAAAGTTTATTTCCAGGGTTTCCCTCTTTCTCCAGCATAGGAAAAGACCACACTTTTGGTAAGTTAAAAATGCTTTACAGTGGTACCTCTGGATGTGAACTGGATCCATTCTGGATCCGTCCTGAGCAGAACACAACCCGCATCTGCGTGTCCATGGGTTGCGATTCGCCGCTTCGGCACATGATGTCATTTTGAGCATCTGTGTGTGCGCGAGTGGCGAAACCTGGAAGTAACCCTTGACTTCTGGGTCACTGCGGAACACAATCTGAAAACGTTCAACCTGAAGCGTCTTTAACCCGAGGTATGACTGTACTTACAAATGCTCCAAAGGTCGGGTTCATGTGCTTCAGAAAGCAGAACAAACAGTAAAACTTGGCTTATTTATGAAGTAGCAAATGTTCCTAAATAATTGGTATAGGAACTAAAGAATGGCTGATGAGAACCATACAGCTGAGCTGGAACTACCAGCTCAAACCTCTTCACATGTTGAGCTTCTCAAGTAGTCCAGAGGGTGAGCAATTGGCTTGATGACCCATTTCCTCCCAAGGTAAGTGGGCATAGCTAAGCCAGGCAGGGCAGCTTATTCTATGGTATTAACCCCTTCATGCATTAATTGGACAAGCATGTTGGTTGTATGAGGCTGATTATCCCACACACTGTTGGAGGACATTTGCCTCTGAATAACAGCTGCTGGTGTAGAGCTCAGGTCCTGCTTGTGGGCATCCCTCAGGCAGCTGGTTGGCCACTATGAGAAGAGGATGCTGGGCTAGATGGACCACTGACCTCATCTAGAAGACTCTTCGTATATTCTCAATACAGTACCTCTGTTAACCAAAAACATATTTGAAGGTGACATGGTAGATGAAAAATCTGGGGGGCGGGGAATGCCACGTGTTGCTTCAGGCATTGGAACATTTTCATATAAACTACTTACATAACCACAAAGGAGCCATAGAGGTAGCTATCTCCCTTCCATGGCATCTGGTCATCAGCAGTATGCTGCTCCTTAATAAGGAGGTTCAGTTCTTAACTGTCATGATGAATAGCCATTCTTAAACTCCTGTCTGCTTTGATTTCCGCTGCCTCAAAAGTAGATCAAAAACAACACGATTCTTAACAGAAATTAAAGACGTGATGCCGCCAGTTGCTTCTACTGTATGATATAATTTATTTTATACTGAGGATCAGGCTGGTTTGAAGGATCAAGAGAGTGGAGATTCTAAATTTCTCTCCTGCAATGAACGTACAAAATTATAAGAATTTGTTTGCAGGCTTATCTCCTTCATTGTGCCACAGCCTAATTTCACACAGTGAGAGAGGTAGGGAAGAGGAATTGGGAAGAAGATGACATGGTGTGGATTATTTTGTTTACAGAACCTCCTTGCACCTCAAGTATGGTTTCAATTTTCCCTTTGAAATTTAGATCAAACAATGCTGTCAGCATAAATCCATTTCTCCTGAATATCATCATGTATTTGCAAATATGCAGCCAGCTTCGGGTTCACGTTGTTGTGATTTCTCTCCCCAACCCCTACCCCAACTCTGGACCTCACTGCCACTGCCTTGGGATTTAATAACTAGCTTTTCTGGAATACAGATCAAAAGCTTGTCCCAGTTCATGGATGCACCACTGTTTGCTTGATCTGTAGTTTGCAGTGGCTCCCATCAAATGGGTGACAAAAGCTTAAGAAAACTACACAGTAAGTGTGAATGAATACAACTGAAATTGTGAGCAGGTTTGGTCACCTACTACTTTTGGCAGTGAAAGCTTGTGTTTGTCTCACGTCTGTTCTTCCCTCCTAAGCATTTTGGCCATTTTTTCATGGAATTCACAATAGTGGTACTCCAACTCTGAAATGCCCCCCCTCACTTGGCAGATGCAGTTCCATTGTTAATGTTTAGCTTTAATGTTAGCAGCAGTCAAATGAAATGTTGTTTTGTTGCATTTTCATTCATTCATTTGGAAAATTTATATCCTGACTTTTGACTGAATGATCCTTTACAGTAGATTGTGGCACAACATGCGCATATGTTGTTCCTTGCTCTGGGGTTTTGTGAATAATAAAGAACAGATTCTAAATAATTTAATTATTGAGGGGGGACAACTGCCCGTTGTAACAATAATGATAGGATGGGTAATTAGGTGACAACAAAAACTGCAAAAAAAAAAATTAGCAGGGGCAATTAGAATTAGATCTATTATTTGGTTATTGATGTAAAAGTCCAGAATGTATTTTGAATAGTTAAGTCTTTACCTCTATCTTCAGTGCATTTTATTTTATTTTATTGCTATGGCTAGTGGCTGATGCAAATAAAGATTATTTAGATTCTGATAATAGGATGGGAATAATAGCTCCCTTAGGCTCAAAGTACACATTTCTCCATGGCATTTTTAAACACACACAACACTTGAC
This sequence comes from Podarcis gaigeae, assembly GCF_964106915.1. Taxonomy (NCBI): domain Eukaryota; kingdom Metazoa; phylum Chordata; class Lepidosauria; order Squamata; family Lacertidae; genus Podarcis; species Podarcis gaigeae. The sequence goes on along the minus strand of NC_139691.1, from coordinate 29,443,951 downwards.
TTTCAGCCTTATAATTAATTTAAGACAGAACTACAAGTAAAAGATAGCATTCCATATGCTATCCCAAAAAGCTTACCATAGGCTAAAGGTTTATATTATTCTATGTATATAACAGGGAAATGTAAAGGGAGGAATTTGCCCAAGTAAATAAACATTTGTGCTTTTTAGGCCAAGAGCCTGGGTGGTTGGCCTGTATGGTCTTCCAGGAGGTTCTTTGAAATAAATGCTAGCCTGGTCCCTGGAACAGGAGCTTTGTGACTTTGCATCAACCCGTTTATTAATAGCACCTCATCAAAAATTAGCAACATTTAAATAGCAAAAAGTGACAAAGTTTTGTCAGCTCTGATGGCATGCTGAAGAAAACAGGCAGTTGATATTGTGACAGTTACATGAAAGGCTGCAATCAGTATCAATGTCAAAGGGATACAATGATGGTTTTCTGCATTGCAACATGTCTGGTATAATCAGGAGGTTTCTGTGTCAGGTAGCAAAGGGAAAGCACAACAATTTTTTTAAGCGGGGAGGAGGAATGGGAAGGGAAGAAGAGGAATGTTTGAAGGGAAGGAATCATCGAAGGATGGTAGCTCAGTGGGAGAGCACATGCATCTCTTGCAAATGACCCGAGATTCAATGACCAGCATCTCATAAGAACACAAGAAGAGCCAGCTAGACCAGGTCACCTGGTCCAGCATCCTGTTTTCACAGGGGCCATTCAAAGGCCTATGGGAAGCCCACAACCAGGACCTGAGTGCAACAGTATTCTTTGCTCCTGCGGTTTCCATCAACTGGTATTCAGAAGCTGTGGAGGTAGAACATGGCTAATAATAACTGATACGACCATAATGAATGACCTCTCCCCGCATAAAACGGGGGGCGACCTTTGCGTGGACGCGTGCAGCCCCTGGATCTGGAGTGGCTCCATTCAGCATAGGCTTGGCTTTGCCTTCCCTCAGGTGGGATACTTGGAGGTCTCCGCCTACCCCAGTCAGTTGTCCAATCCCACCTGGGGGAAGCGTTGCCAAGGAGATCAGGCCAGGTGGGGGAGGGATTACCTTCCCACACAATAGAGGGAGGATCTTACCTGGGAATCCTCACTTGGCTCCAGAGCTTCTCCCACCCTACCCACCCTCAGTTAGTGCCTTATTTTTCAGGTTAACTTTTCTTCACAGGTTTTGCAAGTTAACTTTTCTTACAGGTATGCAGGCGCTGCTACGTTAAGGTCGCTGTCAAAGGGCCAGAAAGGAATTTCCCTGCATTGGCAGGTTTTGCCTTTCCCATAGCAAAACCTCACAACTTTGGCAGTATCAGGCCTTGGGCAGAATCCTTTTGTCCATCTTCCTCTTGCAGCGGCGATACCAGGGTTCCCCGTCAAAGGGGTTTCTGAAAGGAGGCTTTGACCGTACGCCAAAAGGTCATCATTGCTCTCCCCTGCGGTAACGGGGGCGGCTATCTTTGCTTGAACCGGCCCATCCCCCACACAAACACTGGATAACTCTGATGCTCCCTAGGTTCCTGGCTGGGGACTGGGGAGGGAGAACGCCCAATGCCTGAGCCAAGGTCTACCCACATTTGAAATTTAATAAAGTTGTGGCCAATTTAATCCCATAGCACGTTGTCTTGAGTCGTTATTCCACATGACGGGGGGCGCTCGGGACCAGGGGACTCCGCCTGTCCACGCAAATTTGTCTAACCTTTTAAAGCCATTTAAGTTTATAGATGTCACTACCTTTTGATTGCGTAGGGAGAGTTTCCTGCCTAAAACCCTGGAAAGTCCTTGAAGAGATAAAGAGGCTTGGAGGACCACATTTGGCTCTCCAGGCCTGAGGTTCCCCACCCCTGGTCTTTTTTTTGTGTGTGTGTGTGTGTGTGTGTGAGAGAGAGAGAGAGAGAGAGAGAGAGAGAGAGAGAGAGAGAGAGCATTCAGTCACGTGAGCCGTATAGCTACAGTGCTGTAGTCCAGATATTGCTTTACCATTACAGGGAGAACACAGTGAGGTCTTTTCTCCTGTTCCTCCTCCCAAAGCATTCCTCTTAAGTGACATAGAAGCATTCTGTTTGCAAAGTGTTATGAGTCCTTTGAATGCACAGTGCCACAGGTATGCAAATTGTAGTATCTGACAGTGCCTATATAGACAAGAATCTCTCTGTTTAAATAATAGTATGCAGTACCATCCTGTCCCTCCCTTCACACGCAATCCTAAAGCCTGGTTAATGTTGAGTTAGTCAACAAACACAAACAAAGGCAGCTGTGCTGTACTTCACTGACAGCTGGATTGGGTGCATGCACCATACATATTGCTACAATTCTGCTTTAAACTTTCCCAATGTAAGTGGAGTCCATTAAAGAGGAAGGGCCTAATTTTTTAGTTTAGTTTTAGTTTTTTGTGGTTTTCTGTGTTTTTTTTAAAAAAAATAATTTTTGATATTTAATTTTGTGGGAATGTTCAGGGATGCAGGAGAGGATATATTGCTTGATTATAGCCTTTCCAACTTATGTTAACAAGTTCACAATTTAGCAGAGTAACATTCCCCCTTTTAAACTCACAGCGGATGCGTTTGCTCAGGCTTGCTAAAGCCTCTATAATAACTGTTCTGGTATTTTCCCCTTATTCCCTCATAAAAGATAAGGCACGACACAGTCTTCTATAAAAGTATAAAAAGTGTTTACTCACATTCTGTCCCAGAAGGCAGACTTAGCTTAGAAAAGTAACATACACCTGGAAATTATCCTATAAAGAGACAGTCGCTTTGTCCTCTCTTGGCTGGAGGCCAAGAGAGCATCTTTGGCTAAGCAGATCTTCAATGCATGTAGTCAGAGAGAGAGAAATGGCTGCCCTGCCCTGTGCTTTTGTCATTACCTGCACAGGTGAGGCCATGCCCACCTCTAGTCACATGCAGAGGAATTCTGTCCCAGCCCAGAAGGAAATAGGAAGTTTACCTGCTGGCTGGACAAACATTTCTCCCCATGTGTAAACATGTTCACTCTAGGAATGCTGTACTTGACTGCTCTTGTGTTTCACATCCCACAATTTTTTTATTTTTTGATATTTGATTTTTTGATTTTTGATTTCAAAAAATCAAATATCAAATATCAAAATATCAAATATCAAAAAATCAATATCAAATATCTAAAATATAAAATATAAAATATAATACAGTAGTACCTCGGGTTAAGTACTTAATTTGTTCTGGAGGTCCGTCTCTAACCTAAAACTGTTCTTAACCTGAAGCACCACTTTAGCTACTGGGGCCTCCTGCTGCGCCGCCGGAGCCCGATTTCTGTTCTTATCTTGAAGCAAAGTTCTTAACCAGAGGTACTATTTCTGGGTTAGCGGAGTTTGTAACCTGAAGCATATGTAACCTGAAGTGTATGTAACCTGAGGTACCACTGTATAAAATAAACAAAATATAAAATAAAAACAAACAATAAAACAATAAAACAATAATTATAAAATAATAGTAAAATAATAATAAAAAGAGGAAGGGCCTAATCTACTGATGTCAGGAGATGCTCCTGCACCCTGGATCTACTGTATTTTTCACTCCATAAGACGCACCTAGTTTTTAGAGGAGGAGAACAAGAATAAAAAAATTCTGAATGAAACAGTGGATGCGTGTGTTTTTTGTGCCGGCTGTAGCCATGGACATGCTATGTGATCTGATGGTGAATTTGGGGTGACCCAATGCAAAAATCCTGAGGATCCATGTGCTTTTACCTCCCCCCTCGCATGCCGATCAGCTGCTCAGTGGCTTTGTTTCAACACCCTCTTCCCTCTTGTTTGCCTTAGTGTCTTTTCCTTAGCTGGGGCAGTTTTTTGCTCCTCCTTTTCTTCTAATTTCTCTCCTCATTGCTTGTTTTAGTATTCCTGTCTCTTCTACTTGCAAGTTCGCTGTCTTTACCTCCCGCCTCACAGGCAACCTCCTTTATCGCTAGATTCCCTTATCTCCCTCCGATCGCTTGCTCAGCAGCTGCTCAGTGGCTTTGTTTCAACACCCCCTTCCCTTTTTCTAAAAAGAAAACGCATGATCTGCTTTTTGCCCCTGGGCAATTCGGCTCCAGGGACCACTCATCCGCTCCATAAGACACACAGACATTTCCCCTTACTACTTTAGGAGGAAAAAGGTGTGTCTTATGGAGCAAAAAATATGGTCATTCCCCTGTATGGCACACCACTGAAATGCGAGTTGCAGTTTCTCAATTGAGAGCCCTCATGCCCTGGACTGACAGTGTGCACCCTGGAGTATAAAGAGCTTCTTGTTCCAGTTGAGCAAGAAGGCATTTCTGAGCTCTGCTGTGCTTCTTTATCCTTCAATGGAAGCTGGCCTGTTAAGGCAAGTGGGGGACCACCTCACCAACCTCAGCCAGTGCCCACCTGCTTGCCTGCCTACTTATTTCCTAGACTGGTTGTGGCCCTCCATGTCAGCTTCCTCCGGTTCCTCCTCCTCCTTAGTCTAATTGTGAGCCTTCCAGAAGTCTGAAGGGAAAAGGATACACCTATTCTATTTATTCTATGATGATGGTGGTGGTGGTGGTGATGATGATGATGATGATGCCACTTCTGCGCATGCGCGTGACGTCATTTTGAGCGTCTGTGCATGCGCAAGCAGCAAAACCTGAAAATGCTCAACCTGAAGCAACTTCAACCCGAGGTATGACTGTACAGGGTTGCCTTCAGATGTCTTCTAAAGGTTGTATAGTTACTTATCACTTTGGCTTGGGGTGTCACATAACTCTGTACATTCCAACATTTCTCTGAAGAAAATAAGGACATCTTAAGGAAAAGCGGGAAATTCCAGGATCAGTTCAGAAACAGGACGGCTTTTGTAAATCTGGGACTTATCCCTGGAAAATAGAGACACTCGGAGGGTCTGAAAGTAGAATCAGTTGGCTGCACCTGTAACTCATTCTGGCTCCACCTACCACTTGGGCTCCCTCCTGGAGACCCAAATAACACCAGGACCATCCGGAGCACCATAGGTTTCCCATTACTGGCTTCAAGAACGATTTGGGATTATAATCTGAACAAGGCCTTTGTGTCATGCTGCTCTCAAGGGCACAATAAATAGCAAGGCCAATAACTAAGTGGCAATGTAAACCCAAAAAATCTAGTTACACTGGTGCCTCCTAAACCACCCTCCAAAATTTCACACCTGCAACAGCCGTCATGGAACTCAGGCATTTCTCCACACACACCCCTCCACAACCTATAATCTGCCATAAATACCTTTATATCAGGCCACTTCCCAAATGTGCCGCCTTTCTCAGCATTTTTCTAAAGCCAAAAGGCCTGATGGAAAGCATAGCTGACTCCAGTACATCACTAAGCTGAGCCTTTACCATCTGCTTCCAACCCCTAATTATAAATGCAAAACAACATAATTCACAATCGCATCATAAAAAAGTAAAATATAAGTGATTTAAATGCATGTGCTTTGCTTATGCAAGGCAACGTTCATCTGCTATTCCCCCCCCCCCCCTGTGTTAAAAGAGAACCTCCAGGGTGAAAGGCTGTTTGCATGGACCGAAAAGGGGAGCCATTTTGATGATTTAAAAAGCAAAAAAGTTTTTTTTAATGTGTTCACATGTAGTAAAATATAGATTACTTAGACATACGTGATCCTCTCTCACCCTCTCTCTTTTTCTTCATTGAATGAACTTTATTACAGTCACAGACCAGCATAAGAAAAATATATGATGAAATAGCGGTTAGGATTTAAACAGATAATTGTTAGAGGAAATAAGGACAAAGAAACAAACATAGGATAAAACATGTGAATAAAATATGAGATAATGGATGAATAAAGACTGATAATTAAAACAGATAAGAGCTAAGAAAAAAAACAAATAAAAACACGCAGTTAAAACAACTGTAAGAACATAAGGACTAAAAGACACACAGTTAAAACAACTATACTCTGGTTTCTCTTCAGATCATATAAATCTTTCACCTTTTTCATCGTTGTAATCTGAAGTAACAGCTTTCAATATGGGCCAAATGCCTTTCAATAATTATCCAAATGCTTACCAGAAATGTACATGTATGTTGCAGTGTATAGGGACAGGATAAGCCACTCATCCATCCATATACACCAGTATATTATACCAAAGACCAAGAATTGTATATATTACTCTTCTGGGGTTTGGTGAGGGTTCAGTCTCCATTGATTCAGGTTCTAAGGTCCGGTGGTGATGTGGTGAGACATAAGACATGTTGATAGGGAGACAATGCTTGAAGCATTCCTTTCTTTTTCTTTTAAATGTCCATGTTTCTGAGTTGACCTTCTACCCGTTATAGTCTGTCTGTCTCCAAGTTCTTCCATTCCACACCTTTATTCTCCAAGAAAATTCCTTCTAAGCATCATGTAAGGATCAGCTTACTTGGAAAAGTGCTTATTCTCTACATATACCCATTAGGACATTGTGTTCTGCAGGAAAGTTTCGCCTTGAAGTTCTTGAAATATTTATTTATTTAACAGAATTTATATACCACTTGATTGTTGTTGTTTATTTTACAAAAAACAAACCTCTGTGTGGTTTGCAAACGTAAAATAAAAGTGGTTAAATAATTAATATAATACAATATAATGGATATAATATAATATAATATTTCTATGCTGCACATCTGGCTGGGTTTCTGCAGCCACTCTGGGTGGCTTTCAACAGAACATTAAAAACAAAATAAAACTTCAAACATTAAAAAATTCTCTAATCAGGGCTGCCTTCGGATGTCTTCTAAAAGTCGGGTAATTGTTTATTTCCTTGACATTTGATGGGAGGGCATTGCACAGGGCGGGCGCCACTACCGAGAAGGCCCTCTGCTTGGTTCCCCGTAACCTCACTTCTCACAGTGAGGGATCCACCAGAAGGCCCTCAGAGCTGGACCTCAGTGTCCAGGCAGCACAATGGGGGTAGAGACGCTCCTTCAGGTATACTGGGCCGAGGTCGTTTAGGGCTTAAAAGGTCAGCACCAACACTTTGGTGCACCAACAATTGCACCAACAATTGTGCTCAGAACATCCTGGGAGCCAATGTAGGTTTTTCAAGATGGTGTTATATGGTCTCGATGGCCACTCCCAGTCACCAGTCTAGCTGCCGCATTCTGGATTAGTTCAAAGGTAGCCCCACATAGAGCGCATTGCAGTAGTCCAAGCGGGAGAGAACTAGAGCATGCACCACTCTGGCGAGACAGTCCACAGGCAGGTAGAGTTTTTTTGGTTTTGTTTTTTTTTAATTTATACCCCACCCATCTGGCTGGGTTTCCCCAGCCACTCTGGGCGGCTTCCAACAAAACACTAAAATGCATCTTCTTTTTCCACTCTCAACATTTCCACATCTGTTTGCAAAGTTGTTTTAAAAAAGAAGAAGCCCTTGTGAAAATTCACCAGCATTTTACTACAAATTTCTCCTAAAATGCATGTGTTTGTGGGTGATTTTGCCTAATGCATACACTTTTGCAAACCAATTTTCCTTAATAATACACTTTCCTGTGCTATTTTCACTAATGTACACATTCGATGCACACTTTGCTCTAGCACATGCAATTTTGTGCATATTACTTGGCTGGAGAACTGCATTGCAAAATTTGGAGAAGTGTGAATGTGAAAGGATCACTGTTTTTCCATTTGTGTATTGTATTGGAAATTACAGATTAGGTATGTTCACCTTTAAATGCAAACTGTATCAAATTTATCCCGCAGCCCTCAAACTTACATAACATGGCAGTAACAGATTTGAACCACCTCTCCTTCAAAGACCCTTCTGTCTGCTGATGTAATGGATCTAGGCAGATATACAAGCACAGCCTTCAAAATATTGCAAACCATAAAGAAAATAAGATTAAAATCACTTTCCAGACTTAGTCTCCTTGTTTTATTTTGAATAATATGAGTGATTAATGGGATCAAAGACTAATAACCCTCCGTTATGGAACCTCCATGTCATTTTATTGGCTTCTTTGGGATTTGGATCTAGCCCAAAATGAAATGAGTTGCAAGTAAGTTAAGGATAGCAGACTTTTCTAATTGTCAAAATTAGGTTTGCCTGAAGGAGAGACTAAAACCTTGAAATAAACAAAATATGAGGTGCAACAATTATGTAAATCCAGAATTTATGGGGAGGAGGCTTTATTTGGAGTGTGCCTTCCCATCCTGGGGCAAAATTAAACATTGTGCAGCAAGCAAATAATAGTCAATGAGTTTTGAGACCCTGTATGGAATAGGACAGAGCAAGGATGAGAAACCTGTTGCCTTTCAAAAGTTGTTGGACTCCAACTCCCATCAGCCCTAGAAATAAGTCTTAGTATTATATGAGAAGAAGAGAAGCTTTCTGGGCAGAGGTGACATTATTTACTATTATGTTTAGAAATGTTCCTGTTGGCTTAGGTTGAAGTGCCAGTTTCTTGTTCTTCAATATCAAGGAGACTTGAAATTATTCCATGGCATGCTTAAATTGTACTTACTTTTTCAGTGGGATCTACGGTGCATTCCTCTGCATGTTTATAAAGAATCAAGTCCTGCTGTGTTTAATTGAACTAACTCATGTAGGTGTACCTAGGGCTGTAGTCGTCTTGAGCACATTGCAGCTTTCTTGGGATTCTGTAGAATCAGTCCATAGGATGTATTGCATAGAAGTGGCTTGTATCCTATTTCACAGTATTCTTTAAAATCCATATGATAAATGAAAGCATAATCATCACCCCACCTCAAAAGAAAACAACCATTTCATTGAGGGGCCGATGCCCCAAAGTTTATGTATTGATACATAGCTCCCTCTGTTCCAAGATCTATAGGCTAGGAGTATTGTTGCTTATGGATCCAAAATAGCACCACACACTCACACACAACAGGGGAGTGGTTAGCAGACTTGGGTGAGCACCAAGGTTTGCAGGTGTACAAACAAAACTCTACAAGGAGAAAATGTTGGTTCTTGTATTTGGGTTAAACGCAAAAATAGATTAGGTTAGCTATAATAAAAATGAGAATTTCCTGGATGCCTAGATCCAGGTTTGAGCCAGATTATGGGGGCTGAGGTCCCTTCAGCACCCCAATAAAATATTTGCAGGGGGCACCCCCCAGGTTGATGAACATTGGCATTCAAATGATGTGTGTGTGCCACATCTTGTAATTGATTATGTGGGGTGAGGCTTACCTAGCCCCCACCGTATTTTATTCAAGTTGGCACCCCTGGCAAGTACTGTTTCGTATGAGAGCCCCAACAGAGATTTAAAATGACAAATCATTCAGCAAAGTAATGCCTGGAAATATAGGCTGTTAGATCTTTAAATTATCCCCTTCTAATTTGCTTCCAAAGTTCTCCAATTCCTTTAGCCAAGAAAGAGACCACACATTTGGTAAGTTTAAAAATGTTTTACTTACAGACACTTCAAAGGTAAGATTCATATGCTTTTCTATACAGCAGCAAGAAAAGACAGGCAGCAAAGCTTAGGTTAGTCCCAAAGTGGTAAATGTTTCTAAATTATTTGTATGGAAACAAAAAAAGATGTCTTACTTAAACTACACAGTCTAAGCTTGGATGATCCAACTTAGACCTCCTTACTGGTACGGTTCATATTATGAATGTAAGAGAACAAAGGGTTTATTAGCCCTTCCTCTCAAGGTGAGGAGGAGTGACCGAGTTAAATTTGGCAGCTTACTCTATTGTCTTAACTCCTTCATGCATTGAAGGACCTGGACACAACAGCACTCTCCCAACTTGTGATTCCCAGCAACTAGTATTCATAGGGGTGACACCTCTGACAGTGGACATAGAACATCACCATCATGCCTAGTAGATATTGCAGATTGTTTCATTCGTTGTCAGGAGCCACCTTGAAGATGATCATGGGGAATAAGCATACAAACTACCGGTACCTTCAGTTTGTAGTAGATTAAGCTGCTGATAACAAGAAAGCTAGGTGCTCACCTCCTTGCAGTGTTATTTCTGATCATTATTTAAATCATTTTTGTGACCAGGGAAAGCAGAAATGTGTCCATTATTCACACAGGTATTTCCACCTTCCCCATCCTCCCACCATATTTGTTTCATCTCTAATGCTAATTAATCCCAACTCAAGGCAATGACACCACATCAAATAACGGGAGAAGTCAGAGTTCATAAATAATGTCACCCGGCAGTCTTCCATATTTACAAATAGATTTCCCCCACACACAAACAGAGCAAGGAATTGGGAACAATGAGGTCACCACTGTTGAAAACCAGAGAGTGACAAGCCTCCTCATTAGAAAATGACTTCGTATGAGTCAAAATTACAGCTTTGAAGAGGCTATTACTGCATTTGACCCTATAGTCTGCTAGCTCTTTCCCGATAAGCATTCATTTAGAGATCATTTTTGTGTGTCTAAATTATCACACATACTCTTTCTCTTGCTGGAATCAAAATGCATTTGTCTATCAGCATAAGCCAACCTTATTTCAGAACAGAGTGACATTGTAAACTACTTTCTGTTCCGCAAACTTAGAGATGTTCCTGTGCAACTTGGCCGTGTGCAACAACTAGCAATCCCAGAGTAGAATGGGAGCACAGCCATCTGCATTAAAAAGCAATAAATATGCAATCAAATCCACAAGCTCAGATATAAATGAATGTCCACATTAGCTGAAACTGGAGCTGAGCCAAAAATTCTCAGTTATTTTCCTTTGATTTCCTTACCCTGGCCTGGATAAAGCTCCCATCTGCAAAATTTCCTCAAGTTATTCTCCACAATTATGATGGTTTGGGTGGTGGTGGGTGGATGTTATCCCCTATTCACAAAATGATGCTAGATCTTGAGAATTGTGGAAGGGATGCAAAATGGTAGGTAGGCTGCCAAAAACAGTCGCTTCTTAGGAAAAAGAGAAAGAAACTGTGTTACTTGTGCTAATGATGAGCCCCACCGAAAAATGACAAGGGATTTTTTTTCCTTCTTCCTGGTGAAATTTAATGAAATGATCCTGCAAGTTTGGAAACATTAAGGATGCAGAACCAGCAATTTCTAATTGACCACCTAAATCAGAGATGAGGAATCTATCACCCTTCAGCCAAATGTCAATCCTTCTCTGTAAATAGGAGTGGTCTCAGATTCCCATATGTATGTGAGGCTTCATCCTCAGTCTTCATCTCCTTGGGGCTGTCTAAATCAGGAATCCAAAGAACTTCTTTTTGGCACGAAACTCTGCACATTCTCTGGAACACAACACTCATCTGAAGCAGGTAATATTCAGCTAACAATGCTGCATTGTCTTTACTGAATTTTATTTCCAAATCTATATGTAATTGTTGCTTCTCATTTTTCTTCCTATTCAACCCCTTTCCCCCAAATAACATATTTTTTATACTTTGAAATTTGGCTTCATTGGTTTTTAAAAGGCAATTATCTTAAATTACACACTCAGTCTTCCCCACATGCTAGACTGCATAACTGTTAAGTTACCTCTTTTGTGTACTGTGGATCTGGCAGAAGGTTTTGTTAAGAATAGTGTCATCTGGGCTTTGGGAAACTAAATCCAAAGCTCCTTATCACTTAATATTTCTACAGCTGAGCTTAAAGGGTGGGTTCCTTGTCACCTGGACTTAGAAATCCTTCCAAATAGTCAGGCAGTCTAGATATTTTTGCAGGCTAGAATCAGACCTTATACCAAAAATAGGGTGCAAGAGTAGGGAAAACTCAACCTCCCAGTTCTGCATCCGCCATTAATCACCCCATTCTCTTTCGGGTGCAGGTGACACCCCATTCATGTCAATGGGGTGAGTAGCTCCTTGAGGGCATGAGCAGATCTGCTTCTCCATTGACATGAGTAGGAAAACCTAGTGTGTGGGGGGGAACATCTGTAGATCTCAAGGAGAATCATGGCATAAAAATACAAGAGAAAAACACAAAATACATAACAAAACAAGAAAAACAAACAAACCAATAAGCCCCTTCTCTCACCCCCTCCCACAAACACATTTAAGCAATTAATACATTAACTGTAACCATAATAATATTCAACCATTGCAAGTGAGAGTGGGAAACAGTGAATTGACAAAGACCAAATTGTGAATTAACAGAAGCAGTGGCATTCAAACAGAGAACATTCTGATTCACAGCTCAGCTTTTTAGCCTAAATGCTAAATAAGCAAATTCCACCCAGCTTTAACATACAAGACATAATAATTATGACGATAACTTCTTATTTTTTTGTCTTTGGCAAAAATAATCTTACCCAAAATTATAAACTGATACCTTTTGGTTTAAATAAGATTTCAACTTTGATTCTTTGATGCTCATTAATCAACTAACTAACTAATTAGCTAGCAGCACATTAAGAAATTCAAAATGCTCTCTACAGCATAAAAAGTAAGGAAGAGGTGTTTGATAATGGAATGAGTTTCCTTGGAAGGTGGTGGGCTTTCCTTTCTTGGAGGTTTCTGAGCAGAGGTTGGGTGGCCATCTGTCATGGATGCTTTAGCCGAGATTCCTGCATTGCAGGGGGTTGGACTAGATGACCCCTGATGTCCCTTGCAACTATACAATTCTATGATTCTATGAATCATAATATTTGTTCTGCTCTACAGTATCACCATGACTCGGCCCACCCCTGAGTATCATTTTCAAATATATGCAAAAGGAAGAGAAAGTGAACTTTTTTTATTTCAAGACATTCTGCAATTTACACATTTTTGTATCAGCACACTTACCCATGTCATATGTAAGTATTTCCTCTGAACGGATTTAATTTTTAATTTTCCTGAATCAGTGTTAACCAGGAAAAAGGTAATTGTTGTCAAGAGTATTCAAACTGTCAGAATATCATTCAATCTAAAAGCTGTTAGAATCTCTGCAAAAGTAATTACTGAAACTCTATTCAACTGTAATAATAACCTGCCACTGATGACAGCAATTACTGGGAAAGTGTAATAGAAATCAAAGGAGCATTTTTCTCTGACAAGTACATTTCTAACTAAGGTTTACATTGGCTGAATGGTGTTGACAATGACTATGTGCTGTATCACTCTTAATCACGCTTGGCATGATGCTACAGTCTGAACTGCTCACATTTAGCAGCAAGACTAATTGTGTGTTTCATTTGACACTGTCCACACTCACAGTACATTGGAGGGGGGAGGGGATTTATGTTTTAGAGCCACAATGCATTACCCTGACTTTGATCCAATTTAACTATCAATGACAACTGACCTTTGGACCTAAGACAGAGTTTATAGATTCCCATTTTCTTGAATAAACGCCTTAGAGAAATTTTCCCTTAGGGAAATTTTCTCACATCATCTTTTCTGTTGGAAAAAAATACCCCTTCATGTTCTGGAAGATTCCGAAGCATATTTAGGGCCTTATTCCATGAGCTTTTCCTTAGATTATTCATTATTCAACTGACTTTCGGGTTTGGTGGGTGTGCGTCAGTAAATGAGGGGAATTAAAACTAAGAGAGCTGAGTGTGGGGTGTTCATGTAATCTCACTGTATACAAGTTGTACAAGTGAAAATAAAGTATTTCAATTTCAATTTCAATTCAATTTCAATTTGAGGTCTATATGGGCTGGCCCATACTGAGAGTCAGTGTGGTGTAACAGTTAGTGTGTTAGTCAAGGATCCCAGGAGATCGGGGTTCAAACTTCCACTCAGCTACGAAACTCTGTGGGTGACTCTGAGCCTAACCTACCTCATAGGGTTGTTATGAGGATAAGTGACGAAGAGCATAACGATTTATTTATTTATTTATTTATTTATTTATTTATTTATTTATTTATTTCATAAAATATATTTCATATTATTTATGTCATAAAAGAACTATGTACTCCTTGGGGAAAAGATAGGATATGAATGCAATAAATGAATAAATAATTTGCATATTTAGTCGCTTGCTATGTAAAAAGTATCTAAACAACTTCCAAACCTTTAAAAACACAAGGGTTAAGATAAAATCAAAGTGGGGAGGGCCATATGTTACAACAAACCATAAAGGGGAGACTTTGGCAGGAAAAGAAATCATCCAGCAAATACCCATAATCTATCAAATGTCTGGGAGAAGAGACAGGTTTTCGCCAGTGCTGAAAGCATGCTAATGAAGATGCCCAGCGGACCACAGTGGGGAAAGAGCCACAATTTTGCTGCCCAAGTCAAGTGTGTAGTATCACAGTGCGGTCATGTTATTTTGACACCTGAGGCAGAAAACCCCACAAGTGTCTCTCTTCTTTCCTGGCAGTAAAAATACTACAATGATAAAATGAATAACTGAGAATATGCTGCCATTTTATGACACTCAAATTCAGCTGCCTGAGGTGGTTGCCTCATTTTGCCTAAAAGTGTGACCATGTGTCCAACTTTACAGACTTCAGTTTGAAGGGCTGTCAAAGGAACATTTGGCGTTTAAAGGGATGTTCTGGCCAGGTTTGGTATAAAGATACAGAAAAGACAGCAGGGGGCTTCAGGTTAAGAACATAGGATCCCTACTGGATCACATTAAAGGCTCGTCTAGCCCCGCAACCTGCTCTCAAAGCAGCCAAGCAGATGCCTATGGGAAACCCACAAGCAGGAACTAAACACAATAGCACTATCCCCACTTGTGAAAGGGATGGGCCAATGCATCCATTTTATTTTGCTTTCGTTTTCATTTATTATATTTCTATGCCGCTTTTTCTCCTCACAAGTTACAAAGCGGATTACAAACAATAAATAACAACATAATAGAACATCACAATTACAACATAAATCATATAGAATAATTAACAAATCCTAAGTAAAACAATTTCAAATAATCAGTAAGACAACCACCTTCTATAAAACACTATTTCAGTTTCTCTCAATTTTTCAATTTTTCCAGTATGAAGTTCTCTTCTCCACACTTCCACAACAGTTTGCAAAAAAAAGGGGGGGAGCATCAAAACTTTTCAGCAACATTTTCTCTTAATATGCACATTTTTGTATGCAGCCATGCCTAACATATGCTTTTTCAAAAAGATATTTCCCTTAATATAATGCATTGGGTACCAGTACATTATTTTCATTCATATAAAAATTTTAATGTACAGTTTACCTTAGCATATGCATTTTATCACATGTTATTACTTTGCTTGTGAACTACACTGCAAAATTTGGAGAGCTACAAATTTTGGAGAAGGGCTGTGTTTTGACTGACATATAGTTTTCGAAAGAGTGATTTAGGCAGATTTCCTTACACCTACACTGAGGGCCCCCAGATGTTGCTAGACTTCAACTCCCATCAACCCTGGCTATCGTCTATCATGGCTGGGGCTGATTAAAGTTGGAGTGTAACAACAACTGGAGGGCTAAGAACAGTCACACTAACTTACAGAGTTGTCTGTTGTGACACCCTCCCCCACCCCACTCCACCGCCTCAAAAACCTGCTCCACCTTTCTTTTTTGGCACCAACTACCTCTGAACATCACAGGTTAATTTTAATGGTTGTGACTCCTCTAAGAACATTGCCATCTGTTCTGGCCTCTGTGTACAAATGCTAATAGAGCACAATGCACAGCTGAACCATTAAAAAGAATCCTGAAACTATACATAATTTAAATGCCTTCACATTCTATGTTCCTTCTATATTTTCATATGCATCTGTTACTTTGCTTTCCCCCTCCCACCTCATATGTCACAACGTACTTTCTTGAATGTGGCCACTTGCCAGTGCTGATGCAGCCACCAAGGTACAGAGTTGGAAGCTGAGGGAGACAATTTATAGAAGGTATGCATCATAGGATTGCAGGTCCATCATTTAATTCATAAAAGCCCTACAGCTCTGCTTTCCCGTTACCTTCACAGGATGCCCCCTCTTTTGGTTTTGCTTTTAGTAGGTTTACCAAGCAGGCAATCTGAGTCAGCAAATCTGGACTGCTTTTAGAGGCATTGTTTACATTCCCCCTGCATCCCTTTCCAGCACATAATCACTCAGAAATTGGTAGTTAGGTCAGTTATGAGATTTTACTGTGCAGCAATAAGGCCAACATCTGCCTTGCATATTTGTGGTTGCCGTCATACTGCATCCAACATCGCTTCCTATTGTTCCAGGAGTTGCTCAGGCATATAATAGGGTTCCAATGAGTTCAAATCTCTTGCGCTAAGGATGGCTTTAGGGAGCTACTTCTCTGCCATATTGTGGATTAGATTTTTTCCTGCCAGCAGTTCCACCCAACCCCTGTGCAAAAATAAAACAAAGCAAAACAAAAAGCAGGTTGGTGAAATGAATGGCAAGTGATCTCGTTTAAGCTAGTGCTCCTATTGTTTCCTGCTTGCAGCATACTAGGTTCGATTTGGTTAATTTTATGGTATGTATGAATTGCTCCACACACACACACACACACACACACACACAAACCGTCCAAAGCAATCTACAATCACTAGAATACAATAGACTAATGCAAAAATATAAACATATTAAAAACATAGAATGAAAACTTCCAGGCATTATTGCTGCCCAAGTGTCCAGAAAAACAAAGAAGTCTTTGCCTGGTGCTGAAATGATTTGCCAATGCCCATCGGCCTCCCTGTAGACAGCATTCCATAGACAATAAGTTACTATAAAGAACAGATAGGTAGCCGTGTTGGTCTGCCATAGTCAAAACAAAAAAAAATTCCTTCCAGTAGCACCTTAAAGACCAACTAAGTTAGTTCTTGGTATGAGCTTTCATGTGCATGCACACTTCTTCAGATCTGAAGAAGTGTGCATGCACACGAAAGCTCATACCAAGAACTAACTTAGTTGGTCTTTAAGGTGCTACTGGAAGGAATTTTTTTTATAAAGAAGGTCTGTTTTTCCATTGCCCTCTTCTAGATCTACCTTGGAACCAGTAGATGCAGTGAGATGCCAGCAGTATTAAGTATAAAACAATAGTGGAAATGTAGAAGTGGGTCACGTGTTCCTGGTTGAGAGTCTAAGGTGGATCTCAGGTTGGGACTGGTTGAAGGCTGCTGGTGTAGACAATACCACGCTAAATGGACCAAAGGTCTAGCTCAGTGTAAGTCAGCTTCATGTATTTGGAGGAAGAGCCACAGCTCAGTGGTGGACCACATTTTTTGCCTGAAAAGTGGTTCCAGGCTCAGTCTCCAACATCTTCAGGTAAGGATGGGAAACATTCCTGCCTGAAAACCCTGGAGAGCTTCTGCCAGTTGGTATAGTATAGTCAGTATTGAACTAGATGCATCAATGGATCTGAGTCAGTTTAAAGCAGCTTCTTATGTCCATATTTTCCTCTGGCATGTTATCTGTCTCTATCATCCTCATTTTCAAATAAAGCAAAGAGGAATCTAACCCTTTCCTTCAGGTGAAGGAGGGGTACAGATTGTTTTCCCAGCCCACAGCACATGTGGGCTTCAGTTCCACTCTGCCCTTGGAGAATGCAGGCCAGCAATAAGCAGGTCTGGCTGGCAGATGTCCTTTGAATGGTTTTGCAGCACTTCCTCCCTGCCGGAAAACCTAGGAATGGACTAGCCAATGGCAAAACTACACAGAGCCTGTAATTCCATTTTCCACAATGTTTTGTTTTGTTATACACTCTCTCTCTCTCTCTCTCTCTCTCTCTCTCTCTCTCTCTCTCTCTCTGTGTGTGTGTGTGTGTGTGTGTAACCACTAAATCAGACCCAGGAGATTGCACCTCTGCCTAGATTTTTTTTTAAAAAAACCTGACATTTGTCCCTATGGAAATTCATTTTGTAAGTTTGGGCCCAGTTCAATGTGTTCAGGTCATTTTGAATCCCATTTCTGTCTTCTGAAGCATTAACTACCCCTCCCAGTTTGGTTTCATCTGCAAATTTGATGAGCATCCCCTCAATTCCTTCATCCAAGTCATTTATAAAGAAGGGACTCAGACATGCCACCTAACCACCCCCCAACTCACAACACTACATAATATAATAGCAAACAAACCAGTAACACACACACCCACACACACACACCACAGTTTTAAGGACCATAGATTGCTTAATTACCCAAAGGCCTGGAAGAAGAGGAATGTTTTTGCCTGGCGACTAAAGATACGTAATGAAGGTACACTGCAGGTGACAGTTACTATGTGTATGTTGGGTGGTGGTAGTAACAGTGCCGGGGTCTATAATTTTAGTGGTACCCTGTGTGATGCCAAAATTTTACTCCCCCCCCCCCCGCCTCTCACCATCTATTCTACAGTGGTACCTCGGGATGCGAACGGGATCCGTTCTGGAGCCCCGTTCACATCCCGAACAGAATGTAAGACGTGACAGCACGTCTGCGCGTGCAGATGTCGTGTTTCACCGCTTCTGCGCATGTGTGTGATGTCATTTTGACCATCTGCACATGCGCAAGCGGCGAAACCCGGAAGTAACATGCTCCATTACTTTCGGGTCGCTGTGGAGTGCAACCTGAAAGCGCTCAACCTGAAGTGTATTTATCCCGAGGTATTTATCAACTGTACATCATAGTTGTGGCGCTCTCTGTGGTGCCCCTGAGGCTCTGCACCCAGTGCAACCGAACCAGTTGCTCTCCCCTAAATCCACCTCTGGTGGTAACTTGTAACCATAGTCTGTGCTGCTTAAGTTTGTCTGCTGCCCTCAGGTATGGCATTAAGATGCTTTTTCATCACCAGTGTTGAAGAATGATTTGATTGCCAATCTCGTCCATTCGTCCCACTGATTCTCCAACTTTTTATCCAAGCAAACCAAGTGATGACATTGAAATACCGAGCCAGTTTTGTTTTGTTTTTTAAGTTCAAGTAATTAACATCATGCTTCCTGTGTGCTCGAATGTATTTTTGTAATCATCATTAATTTATTGAATCAGCCTTCAGACCTTTAAAAAAACCACACCACATAGGTATCTTCTTGCCAATTTCTACATTCTTGCAATAATAATAATAATTTATTATTTCTACCCCTCCCATCTGGCTGGGTTTCCCCAGCCACTCTGGGCGGCTTTCAACAGAACATTGAAAACAGAATAAAACTTCAAGCAGCAGCCTCTTACTCATACAAGAATTAACTGTAATGTATACACACAAAGTCCTGGAACTTTACAATTGTAATACAACAAAAATCAGAAAACTCTCCACCCCTCCTACAACTGGACTATCTAGCTCAGTGAGTTAAGGACAGGTTAAAGTGTCTTTGATATATGGATGACTTTGGTCTGATTTTCCCCTCCCCTGGCTCTTATTATTTCACTGGCTACAATCTTCTGTTTTTAATGGTATGTGCTATTAAGGCTTATTATTATCATCATCCCATCCTTCAAAGAAGTTTTTAATACCTTGTTTTGGAATGTTCATAGCTTTTCGGGTGAAAGTAGAAAGATCAAATCATGATGTTCTCTATTGCACATGTTAATGAAGTGAGCGAGTGAGTCAGAAGGACTGGTCCCAGCCCACTAAGATGTCCCAATTCAGAATCTAGCATGCAGGGCCAACCCAAGGGATTGTGCTGCCTGACACGATGGAGCCAACTTGTTATTTCCTACTTCAACACTGGCAACAGGACAGCATCCTTGTCTGAGGGCCAGCTTAGGAGGTGCAAGGCAAGCTGTGTGTAGTAAATGAAGCTCTGTACCTCCAACAATTTGCCATCACTTCCTGCCCCCCTTCTGCATCTGTTACCTGAACTACCACCCTAATGGGTTTCCAAATGGGTAGGCCCACTCCTGCTTTTATGTATTCAGCTGGATGAGAAGAAGGTCCCATGGACATGATTGGGATCTAGGATCTCAAAGCCTGCAACTCAAGAGGCAGAGCCTGCTGGTCAGGGTTTTAGAGCTGGAAGAGAACTTATGGGGTTATCTAGGCCTAATATCTGCTCAATGCAAGAGTCTGCAATTACAGTTTTCCTAAGTGATAGCGGTACAGTCTCTGTTTAGATACCTCTGACAAAGGAAAGCCCTCTACCTCTAAAGGTAGTTTGGCTGTGCACACACCATATATTTAAGGCACATTCCACCCACCTAGGAATCCTGGGAATTATAGTTTGTTAAGGTGCTGAGGATTGCAGCTCTGTTATTAGTAAACTACAATTCCCTTGGGATCATCTTCTTGATGACAGCTCTTCAGACATTTGAGGGCTGCTATCATGGCCTCCCTTTACTTCTCCATACTCAGCACTAGATTCAGGGCAGTGCTGGCAGTTCCCGCGCACAAAGCACAAAGCCTATGGGGAGCAAAATAACAACCTATATTTATATGGGTACTACTCAAAGTTAAGCCCCAGTCAGATGGGCAATTTAGTTGCCGCAACTATAACATAGTGCACTTGAAAGCATGCGCAAAATGGAAGGTGAGAGGCAGGAGGGTGTCAAATAAATATTTAGGGCAACAATTTTTGTCCTTGTGCAGGGCACCATATTACCAAAGTCTGTCCCAGTCCATACTAAACAAAGCCAGCTCTATCAACCATTCCTCCTAGTTAGTAGTGCCTGGTGCCCATTGAGAATGGTGGTGTGGAAGACAGTGAGGCCAACAGCACATGGCGCCTGAGCCAATGGCAGGCAGATCCTCACACAAGACTGGTTGTAAGTAAGAAGACTAGCAGGTGGGGGCAGAATGAGGTTGGTGGGACAGTGTCCTGTTTGCCCTAGTGGAGCAACATCCAGTATTCATAGGACTTGGTCTTCTGACTAACCATCATCCTAGGCACCCTCTTCTGAGGTCACCCTAGGGTAGGTGATAAAGAGCTCTGCAATCCTCAAAGATAGGTGAGCAAGGCAAGGGGGGAGCTGAAGGAGTAGGTGGATGTCCAGGGGTGGGACATCCAACAAAGGGGGGACTATGTGGAAGGACATGTCAGGGTCTATAATGTTTAACCTGTATTAGAGGAGACTGAGAGGAGATAGAGTAGCCATCTTCAAATATCCCAAGGGCTGTCAAATGGAAGATAGAGCAAGCTTGTTTTTACCCTGCTGCACAGGGTGGGACTTGAACCAATGGCTTCAGGTTACAAGAAGGAAGATTTTACCATCTGGAAGAACTTTCTGACAGTAAGAGCTGTCACCCTCAGGAGGTTGTGGACTCACCTTCATCAGGAGTTTTTAAGTAGAGGTTGGATGCAGTAGCGTAGCGTGGGGGTGCAGGGGGGGCCGGCCACACCGGGCGCAACATCTGGGGGTTAGGGTTAGGGGGCACAAATCCATGGGTTAGGGGGCGCAAATCCACGGGGTAGGGGGCGCAAATTACTTGCCTTGCCCCGGGTGCTGACAACCCACGCTACTGGTTGGATGGCCATCTGCCATGAATGCTTTAGTTGAAATCCTTGCCTTGCAGGGGGTTGGACTAAGTACCCCTCAGGGTCCCTTCCAACTCTACACTTTTATGATTTCTGCACCAGCTTTTCCTGCCAACAAGATGACACCAAAACAGAGGAATTGAGAGGGAGGGGGAGGGAGGGAGGGAGAATTTAGCCAAACTGCTGGTTTCCCTTATTGTTGAACTATCCACTGTATTGCTGACTGTGCCTCTAGGGAGAAATATAAGTTGGAAGTCGAGCACCCCCCCAAAACAAACAGCACCTCTGATTAGTATCTCATTTTGCTAGCCTTCCTGCTTCATTTGTTTCCCAGATGGGCAAAGTAAAAGGTCAATAACCCCAGGGCAGCCAATCTGATTGGAAAGAAATGTGATTTCTGGAAGGGAAATTTGCAAAATATAGCCATAACCAAGAAATGAGAAGCATCTGAAGAAAGTGACAGTGCAGACTAATCTTCCATGTAATTTTTCTTATAGAATTTCTGACCTTTTTATAAAGAAAGAAGAAGAAGAAGACCCTTCCTTTTCCACGAGCACAAAACTAAGCCTGTTCACTAGCATGGTTCTTTGAGTACCATAGGTTTTTTTTTTATTACAGTTTGCCTTAATATTGAACAAGATAATAGACAGGATTGTTCTTAAAAAAAATTAACAGCCCCCATTTAAAAAAACAACATAAAATAATATTAATATTGTGGCATTTTACAAACTTAAAGTTCAATCCTATGTATGTCTACTCGGAAGTAAGACTCTCTTAGTTGAATTGGTTGTTCCGGGTAAGTGTATGTAGGATTGCAGCTTAACTCTTAGATCCTAAGGTAAATTAGCTTGAAAAAATTCATGCAAGAAATATTTTCCATATTATCCTTGCAGCCACCTACAGCTCCCCCTCCCCCTCCGACCAAACAAAACAAAACAAAAACCCCTCTGGAGGATTGGGAGCTCCTCTGAAAAATGATGAATGGGGCATCAAGTGACTGACAGGTGGGCAGTCCCACCCACCTGTTAAATTTGTCACATGAGGGATTTGAGAGATCTGATTACCTACCCCTTCTCTACAGCCTTAATTTTCCCAGTCAAAAAAATAAAATATGCAAGACTTCTGGCTAATTGGGAGGTCAGGATGGAGGCCAATTAAGCAACAACTGTGAAAACTAACATGGTATTGTAGCTTCCTTTTATTAGTGAATTGCAAGTGTCTCTGATTCAGGACCAGAAATATAAATTCTACACGTTTCATGGAAGGGAGCTGTTCTGCTCCAAGTGATGATCCCAGCAAACGGTTATGTTCCAAATCTGGGGTAGGGGGTAATAGCAAGCTTATTGAGGTGATGCAAAGCAGGGTCATGCAGAGCGCAGCCAATTAAAGCAGATCCAAGTTAAAGCAAACAAAAGCAAAAGTTCAAACTGCACAACTCCACGCGGACCTGTAGAAAGTTTCAGAAATAGCTTTAGCAACTGGTAATCCCAGGCTGAGCTTAATCTGGGCAGCACCTCAGTCTGAATGATTAGCTTCATCTCTCAAAGCCTCTTGTCCTAAAACAGGAATGGGGAAGCTATTGCCCTCCAGGTGTTGTTGTCCTGGCAATTGACCGTGTAGGATGGAATTGATGGAGAATTGTCACCCTACAATATCTGGAGGGCCTCAACTTTCCCATCACATGTTAAAAGGGAAATCCTCTTGTTTCAAAGGGCCTTGCCTATTTCACCAGCTTTGGCTTTTTCAACCAGAGAAGCTACAGGTTCCACTGCAGCTTCCGCACTGAAGTTGAAGGGTGGCAGTGCACCCACAGGCTGGCAGAGCTTCTGGAGCAGTGGAGTCTTCCAAGATTGACTCTGAAAGCAATTCACTTTCACCCTTTGACGCTTTCCTCCCGGTCCCCACCCTTGTCCCCCAGAGAGAGGAAGTTGAATGTTGAAGTCAAAATAACAGGGATCCTGCAGGCTGCCCATAGATGTCTGTGATGGAAGAAATAGAGACTGAGAGCATTCCCAAAGGATGACTATAAAACTTGAAACCTCAAGTGGCAGAGAGCTTGTCCACCCTTCTAGGCAATTGGTTTTGCTGTCAAACTGTTCTTACTGTGAACTGTTCTTACCAGTATCCTGGTATGCTACAATGAGGATCTTAAACTGTGTCCAGAGTCTTAGTCCCCGTAGCTTCTCTCATTGTCCATCTTCCTTTCCTCCAGCAAAGCTGTACAAAGTGAGATTTAGTGAAAATGGCTCATGAGAAATACAACTACAGGGGCCAGAGGCCAATTTGGATCCATTTTGGATTGGTCTAGTTCAAAATGGATTGAAACAGATTGGTGATATATTTTTTTAAAATAAACATGTTCCATGCCTTTTTAGAATTTGTACATCTTGAATCTTGGGTTAATTCTAAAACAGATTCTTCATCCTAATTCCTTCCAGATGGTGCTTGAGTCCACCTCCAATCAGCCTCAGTCAGCATGACCAGTGGTCAGAGTGAAGGGCACTGTAGTTCAGCAACATCTGGATGGAACCAAGTTGTGGAAGGTGTTCTAAAATGTCTCAAGGGAGAAGAAGAGAGCTACATTCGAAAAATAATAGTGTGTCATTAAGAGTTTAAAATTTAAAACCTATAGCTTCTGTAAACTATACATAAATCCTAATTTAATGTGATAAAAAATATGGTGTTAATAGACACTAGCATTATGTTTTCATTACGTATTGTTTTCTGATGGTGACATTGCAGATACTAAGGTCTGAAATATGGAGATTTGGAGATTATATATATATATATATATATATATATATATATATATATAATCTAGAAAGCTACCAAAGGTGGCCTAGATCCAGGCTTCTTGGGTATTATTTTGTGGCTGTAATGGGTGCCTTTTCTCAGATTTTCTGCTGATTATGCTGGAGCAATATTATGAGACAAAGAATTTATGCATAATGGGCATAAATCTTTCTATATGAGCCACCAGAGAGGCAAGAAAAATGGATTCTGTCAAGGATCTACATACAGATATGCATTAAACAACAGCCCTCCGTAGTTCAGAGGGCCTAGCTTTAAATGTAGATTTGGGGGGATAATGAAGAATGAAATTAGTGCTTTGTCAATGCGTTAAACCTTTCCGGGGCTCTCTGCTGGCATATTTTTATAGCTTAGGAGGATAAATGGTGGGGATCATAAATTTTTCCAACTTTTCAGCTGATCTTCCAAAGTAAAATGCAAGAAAGCTTCCACTGTGCAGCTTGGCACAACAGAAGTTGTTATTCATCAGGGATTCGGCACCACCACCGTAACTTCCAATTAGGGAAACATACATTAAAAGCTGCCGTACGCTGCTATAGGAGGCCAGGCAGTAGCTCGTGATTAATGGCTGTTCATTTACTACAATCACTCACATTTTTTTGTGCACAGGTCTTAACAGAGTCATTTGTGAATTGTCAACACCCAAATTTAGTCTACCTCCAGCCATCAATCAAAGGGGAGTGTGTATTTTCACTTGTGGCTGTGTGTTTGTTAATTACACTGTATGTCTTCTGTTTCTCTTGAAATGAGTACAATTTTTTCCCCCAGAGATTAGAAAACTACCAAGCATTGTTGACAAAGCTGATTTAAGGAAACATTTGGGGGGGGGCAGGAATCATAAAATGGGGGGAAAATAAAAATCATGCATTTTGTTTGGTACTGCAAAGAAAGGCTCCATGTTATTAAAGTCTGAGGTAACTCTTCCTTACCTGTATCTTTCACATTGTTGCGGATCATCTCAGAAATTGTTTTGTTGCTACAGCAACATTTTCCCAAACAAAATATACAAAGCTTTTTTTATTTTTATTTTTTTCAAATCACTTCCCACCCCCAACCCCCCTCTGTAGATAACATGGTCATTATGTAGCAGAATGAATATAAAGTCTCAAACTGCGGACTTTAACTTTAATTATCATCATTGGTGTTATGATTATTATAATTATTTTTCAGGACCAGAAACACAATACTTGTTGGGTTTTCACTATGCAGTTCCCTCTTTCAAGATTTAACAAGAACAAAAGTCAACAAAGTCCTGAGAGTACAAGAACACTCATGCATCACTTGTTGTGCAATGGAACCTTTTTCTGAGGGCTCGCATCAGTGGCTGGCATTATCAGGCACCTGCAAAGGCTCCTATTTCAAAGAAGGGAGCTCCTAGTGACCTCCCAAGCCCCTTGCCTCTGTTGCTTTTCCTCCTTCTTGCTGTTGCTGCCTATTAATAAACATAAGGAATAACTTTCTGACAGTGGAACTGTCTTCCTCGAGAAGTTGAGGGCCTTGGAGGTTTTCAAGCAGAGGTTGGATGGCCATCTGTCATGGTTATTTTAGCTGAGATTTCTGCATTTCGGGAGGTTGGACTGGGTGACTCTCTGAGTCCCTTCCAACTCTACAGTTTTATGATTCTATGATTCTCCAAGTCTATTAGCTGTAGGATATTCATTTGTCTTGAAGAAGACAGTCCCCTGTCATTGTTTTGAATAATATAATTTTTTTTTGCTTTATTTGTAGCATGACAATATCAGAGCAAGATGCAAATGGGAAGCCCAGAAGCAAGATATGAGTTCAGCAGCACTCTCCCTCATTTATGATTCCCAGCAAACTGGTATTCAGTCATATTTTCTCTGACAGTGGAGGTAGCACATAGCCATCAGGTCTAGTAGCCATTGATAGCCTCATTCTCCCTGAATTTGTCTAATCCTCTTTTAAAGCCATCCAAGTTGGTGGCCATCACAACATCTTGTGCGAGTAAATTTGATGGTTTAATTATACACTGCATGAAGAAGTTCTTCTATCTTGTCTGCCCTGAACCTTCTAACATTCAGCTTCATCAAATACACCTGAGTATCCAATTATGGCAAAGAGACGAAAGTTTCCTCTTTTCACTTTCTCCGCACCATGTATAATTTTACACACCTTTATAAAGTCTAGTCCCATGGACTGCAAGAAGATCAAACCTATCTATTCTGAAGGAAATGAGCCCTGAGTGCTCACTGGAAGGACAGATCCTGAAGCTGAGACTCCAATACTTTGGCCACCTCATGAGAAGAGAAGACTCCCTGGAAAAGACCCTGATGTTGGGAAAAATCCCCCATCTACAAGGAGAAGGGGCCGACAGAGGACGAGATGGTTGGATGGTGTTCTCGAAGCTACCAGCATGAGTTTGACCAAACTGCGGGAGGCAGTGGAAGACAGGAGTGCCTGTCTGGTCCATGGGGTCACGAAGAGTCGGACATGACTAAATGACTAAACAACAACAACAACAAAAATAATGTCTACCCTTACTTGTCTCTTCTCTGAACTAAAAGGCTCTTCGTATTGATCAATTGGGTTGTGCTGCTCTTCATTCTTACCCTGCTTACATTATATTGGTTTCCCCACCCATTAAATTAAGATGAACCCCCCTGAAGAAATTAGGGCTAGGGACTTAAGTTCCCTACCCCTTCTTTAAAGCTTAAATATATGTAAAATACTTAACAAGATGATAAATATTTATTGCCTGTAGCGATAGGCCACTACAAGTAGTGAAATAATTACAGTGCCCATTCACAGTGTTGATGATAACTCACACATCCTGATAAGAAAATTAACACCTGTGGTAGGATAAAAACCCATTCACACATGTCATTCTTCCTTGTTGTCTCTCTCCCTCTGCATTCTGCCATTCTTCTAAGCTTTACATTTTTGGCATTACGACGGCTACTACTTCTAACAACAACAACTTATTATTTATATGTTCATTTGACTGTTGCCCTAGCCACTCTGGGCAGCATCCACCAAATTATAAAACCACAGTAAAGTATAAAACTTCCCTAAACAGGGTTGGTTTCAGATGTTTTCTAAAAGTCAGATAGTGTTTACTTCCTTGACATCTGACGGGAGGGCATTCCACAGGGCAGGTGCATCTAGCAAGAAGGCCCTGGGCCTGGTTCTCTGTAACCTCACAATGAGGGAACCCTCAGAAGGCCCTTGGAGCTGGATCTAAGTGTCCAAGATGAATGATGGAGGTGGCAATGCTTCTTCAGGTATACAAAGCTGAAGCACTGGCACACTTTCTCATCACTCCCCCCCCCCCCGCCAAAAGGCACAAGCTTTGAAATGGGCAGGTACAGTACATGCTGGTATGCTACCTCAGACTTGCTACATGAGTAGCTGTGGCATGAACTTGTGAAACAGGTAGGGAAATTGCTCCTGCGGTTTTCGTGGTTGAGAGGGTCGCAGATGTTTTTTCTTTTTCTTTCTGGGATCAAATAACACAGAAATAAGAAATAAGAGCTAAACTCAAAGTTTTCCAGAAGTGGCTTCTATGTCATATGAAAGCTAATATATGATGCAGAAAATAACAGGGAAACATCAGGAAAATTAAATAAAGTGCCGTGTGAATTCAGCCACAGTTGGGACATCACGCTGAAAAACAGTATTTTTCTCCATCACTACCTTGGGATCTTATTGTGAAGAGGGAGTAATCTACAACAAAGCTAGAGTAGATAGGCCAATGGTTTGACCCAGCAGGGCTCTTATTATGTACTGCAAACCTTCTACATCAAAAATAGTTAACATGATGCCCTCTAGAGGGCATTCCATTATATTTGACAATTGGTCATATCTAGCTGGGGTTGATGGAAGGTTCAACATAACCTGGAGGACCCCATGGTGCCTACCCCTGTTCTTATTCTTTATTTGTTTTTGCAGAGTCTTCACAGTAAGAATTATAGTGAATAAGTACAATAATAATTTTAGCTGGTAATGGAAACTTGTTAAAACCAACACATATTTAACTAAATATTAGAAGGCACTTCCTAACAGTAAGACTGTAAGATGGGCCCTCCTTTGAAGGTTGAATGACCACCTGTCAGGGATACTGTAAGTTCAAGATTCTGGCACTGAGCAGGGGTCACGCGGACTAAATGAACTCCCAAAACCCCTCCAACTCTAAAATTCCATGGGTTGGATTAATAGTTGTGCTTGAATACAGCAATGGGGGACCTGTGGCTCTCCAGATAATAACTCCCATCAACTCCAACAAGCAGTGATGAGGGGTGGAGGGAGCTGAACTTCAACAACACCTGGAGGGCTGCAGGTTCCTCACTCCTTTATTCCCATTGAAACCAATGGGACATAAGCTAATTATGACTAAGTTGCCACTTTAATTTCAATAGGAATAAAGCTTAACTAATTTCTGTCTGTATCCAATCCTATGGTTCCAACACTAAGGTGAACGGTCTGATAAATCTACTTAATCCATTGCCCTTCTGCATTTCAGAAATCAGGTTTAAGAGTTGCTGGCCACATTTGGATAATATAGGATATTAACACTCTGCAAGGATGACTGACAAGCCGATTGGTGCCAAATCACGTATGCATGAGGTGGAGGATATTGAAGTTGACAGTGCTTGATAATTTACAACTTTCACCTTCAGCATCTCATAATTTACATCACAATCACTGAAGAGAAACCTGGAGTCAAATAAAATTGATGGGATTAGAGCCCATGTGTGATGTCCCTGAAACTTTGAGACTGCAATCTTATAGTTAGTTACCTTAACATATAGGTCTGATTGAACTCAATGGGACTTATTTCTGAGTAAGCATATATAGGGTTGTCCCTCAGAATGCTCATTTTGAACATGTGGATGGAACTTTCCCATGATCCCTGCTGAATGTGGGCAAGCTTTATCTCCTAGCTGTCAATCTCTGTGATATTTTGTGGTATAGTTTACTTAATACAGAAGTGGGAAATCTTTTTCAGCCCTTTTTTCTGGGCAAATTCCTGAGAGACATATGACAGTGACAAGCAAAAGTGGGGGGGGGGGGAATTGATGTAAATGTTAACTTTATACACAAGTGTAAGTCAGTAACTGTAACACACTGAACTTCTGGTTTGGGGGGTTGTGTCCTACCAGGTGTTTCTCCAACTATGCTTTCGGTTAATATCCAAGGATAAGGATAGAAAACATGTGGTCCTCCATACATTGTTGTACTATAGCTCCCTTCTTGTTGTTGTTTTGTTGTTTAGTTGTGTCCAGCTCTTCATGACCCCATAGACCAGAGCACGCCAGGCACTCCTGTCTTCCACTGCCTTCCGCAGTTGGTCAAACTCATGTTAGTAGCTTCGAGAACACTGTCCAACCATCTCGTCCTCTGTTGTCACCTTCTCCTGGTGCCCTCAATCTTTCCCAACATCAGGGTCTTTTCCAGGGAGTCTTCTCTTCTCGTGAGGTGGCCAAAGTATTGGAGCCTCAGCTTCATGATCTGTCCTTCCAATGAGCACTCAGGGCTGATTTCCTTAAGAATGAATAGGTTTGATCTTCTTGTAGTCCATGGGACTCTCAAGAGTCTCCTCCAGCATCATAATTCAGCGACCAATTCTTCAGCGATCAGCCTTCTTTGTGGTCCATCTCTCGCTTCCATACATCACTACTGGGAAAACCATAGCTTTAACTATACGGACCTTTGTCAGCAAGGTGATGTCTCTGCTTTTTAAGATGCTGTCTAGGTTTTTCATTGCTTTTCTCCCAAGAAGCAGGTGTCTTTTATTTTTGTGACTGCTGTTACCATCTGCAGTGATCATAGAGCCCAAGAAAGTAAAATCTCTCACTGCCTCTGTTTCTTCCCCTTCTGTTTGCCAGGAGGTGATGGGACCAGTGGCCATCATTTTAGTTTTTTTGATGCTGAGCTTCAGACCATATTTTACGCTCTCCTCTTTCACCCTCATTACGAGTTTATTTAATTCCTCCTCACTTTCTACCATCAAAGGGTAGCTCACTACCCTTGGCCATTTGTTATGCTAGCTGTCACACATGTTAGCCATGGAGTCCAAGAACATTTGTGTTATGTTAGCATGATGATTTAGAGCAGGCATGTCCAACAGGTAGATCGTGATCTACTTGTAGATCACTGGACATCTGCGGTAGATCACTGGTAGATCATTGGCTCCTCCCAAAGAAGCTGAACAACTGTGGCTCCCCTTAAAAGAGCTCAACATGTTCCCTCCTCCCTGAAAAAACTCAACAACTTTGACCTGAACCCCCAAAAAGGGGGTAGATCACTGCCAGTTTTTAACTCTGTGAGTAGATCGCAGTCTCTTGGGAGTTGGCCACCCCTGATTTAGAGTATACTTAGGTACTGAATTATTGTCTTCATTTTCCTGGTTGTAAAGCTAGTGCTTCAGTCCCAGTTTCTAACATTCCTTTTAGACTACATTACCTGTTGTGTTATGGAACTGTGGCTTTTTGATCGATATACTGCCATTTCAGAGTACATTTCATTCATGATAGTGTGACACAGCAGACATCCTTGGACAGGTCCCTCCCCAATGTTCTTATGCACTTCTTGCCCCCCCCCTCCATTATCCATCCATAAAAACAGGAATGGAAAACTGTATGCCAGCATATTACCCCCAATTTCATCCCATGATTGTCTTGATGAAATGGGTTGCAAACAGATTTTGCCCCCAGAAGAAACCAAGACAGAAATGAGTGCTAAATATTAGGAAAGCAGAATAAAATACTGTCTCGATGCAGCCTTAGATTCTGTTAACTATGGGCCACTGAGCTGCATACACCACAGACAAAAATAATACTTGCAATAAATCATCATCATCATCATCATCATCATCATCATCTGTACAGAGTCCAATATTCTTGGGGGGGGGGGGGATAAAGCAAAAGGCAAATAAAGTTCCTGAGACAAAGCATCTGAAATACACTTACAGATGTTTCTCTACGTTACCAAAAAGAGGGAGTGAAGTCCCCTGAGCTAAAATGAAAATTGATTTTGGGGGGGATGGTGGGGCGGGGGGGGGAGAGACTGAAGGATATGAGTGGATCATCATAATTGGCTCAACATGTGCCACAAGCTCCAGGCTACTTCAACTTCTTTTCTTAGCTGACAGATTTCTTTTGGAATTTCTCTCAAACAAAATACAAATGGGTTGATTGCAATATGTGAAACATTTGACCATCATATCCTCAACGGTGAACCTTCTCCACGGGGGAATTTCAAGAACCATTGTCAAATTCATAACAGCCATTCTAATCCACAGAACCCACCAAAAAAAAAAATGCACCCAGGAGCGGCTTGAAAGGGGTGGGTGTGTGGGTGTGTGTGCGCGCAAAATCAGGCTATTTTACTGTAAGATGACACCATCTACAAGAAAATCTTTAATAAAAAAAAGAAGAAGAAAGGAAAGAAAATGCTGGGAGTAAAAAGTTGAATATCCGCTCGTTAAAGGGGTGTCAAAATGAGAGATCTTATCTGCTAATCCTTAAATGCAAATTACTCAGGGAAATTTAACAAGAAACAATTTATGTTCCCAACTGCCTTTGTAGGGATAATAAAGAAAGAACATCCTATACCATTTAGTTTCATTTTAAGAATGAATACCTTGACCATTAATTCACTTACTGAAATGACTACTGTAAGTGATGCATAATTGAGAGCCAGTGTGGTGAAGTGAGTGTTTGCCTAGAGTCAGGGAGACCCAGCTTCAAATATCTACTCAGCTGTGAAACTCACAGAATGAGCTTCGGCCAATCACAGCCTCTCAGCCTATCCTACCTCACTGGGTTGCAGTGTGAGGGTAAAATGGGAGAGGTGGAAATAAAACATAAACCAGATGGAGTTCTTTAGGAGGAAAGGCATCTTGTGAGCTACAGCCTGGTAGGAGCTGGCTGCAAATAATAGCACAGATACTGGCAGGGTGAGGTCTGCTTCCAATTAACCTCCATCTCCAAGACCTACCCTGTGATGTTCACTGGGGATCACCCTATCACATCACTATGGGCCTCCTCTAGGTCTCAGGTTTAGGCCCTGAAATATCAGGTCCTGGGATGCTCCTGACCTGGCAACTCTAATTGCAAATGACTTTTGAAATTTTCCATTATTTTAGACGTGGCTTGCTACGTGGTTTGTATGATGAAGAACTGGAGTGGGGAGGGCAGGCTGCTGTCTGAGAAATATAATTCCAAAAACACCTTGGGCAAGACAGAACTACTTGCATAGCCCTCTGGATTGTGGCCCATCTCATCAATCAAAAGATAACTAGCTAATGCTTTTAAGAAAGCGTGGTGAGCAAATCGTTGGCTTGTTTCACTTAGAGACTAGGAGGGAGGGATTGAAAAAGACTATGCATCTTCTGAAGTTGAAGCATCAAGATCTTTATCTCAGTTTGGGGAAAGAGGAATTCTATTTTGCTGGGAACCCAATGAGATTTTCATTCTTGCCTAATCAGGAAAATATGTCAGTTGTGCTCTGAGCCTCTCTAAAACAATGGCAGATTACACTGAGGCATTTTGCCCACTGGATGGGAAATGCATGCAGGGATATATATTTTTTTAATGATATTTTATTAGATTTTCACACAGAAAAAAGAAGATTACAAAGACAACAACAAAAATTAAACATACACAAAAAAAAAATTATGCAAGACTATGCAAGATAAAAAAGAAAAAGAAAAGAATAAAAAGAAAAATAAAATCCCCCCTCTCAAATTCCCGGCGTTCTTTCACTTATTTTCATGACTTCCTCCCACCTCCCTCTTTGTATTCCATTTTAAAAAATTGTTCAGCAAAATTATGCCAAATATTCACCCTTATTGTTCAGACCACTTAATTTTTTATATTAAGCTCATTGATTTTTTCTTATCCTCTTAGTCCTAAAAATTATTAAATTTACACCATGTTTGACTTTTTGCTAAAGCCAATTATTCCTTTCCGTCATCTCTTATTATTTCATTAGTATTACACTAATTCCATAAATATAAATTTTTTACAAGAAGCATTTCTCATTCTAAGTTTATCCAACATCCCTTTTTCTGGCTCCGGCTAGTGTCAGTCCTTATATCATTATATATTCTCAGTCCGGTGTTCTAATATCTGAGGCCCTCAGGTCACTTCTAAGCCCCCTCTGCGAGTTTTCTTGTTTCTGTTTATGGTTACATACATCCTTGTTCCCCATTGGGTTCTTTCGCATTTTCTTCTCATTCTCTTTAGGGAGCCGATCTCCGGGGAGTTCCGTATAGTGAGATTCTTGATTTCCTTTCATCCAATTGTCCCATTGCCCGGTGATGCACGCCCCATCATTTAAGTTGTAATCCAAAAAACAGTTGTTCCAGAAATAATCTTCCACTTGTTTCACAGTTCCACCAAAGATAAAACTTTTCTTAAATCCAAGATTTAGCCAGTGTCCTCCAAGTTCCATTTCCCAATGTTGCAACTTTTGGTCATGTGGGACTTGACGTCTCTTTATCTTTTGAGGTGCATTCACAACCTCTTCCATCTTTTCCTGCCCTCGCACTTGCTCTGTTAGGCCAACTTCCTGGGTAGATTGATGTGAAGTTTCTGTAACTGCATTTCGCGTTGGCACCTCCTTACTGACTGCAGCTGTCTGTTGATTCATCAGGGAAACTTTCTCATCCAGCTGGAGCAGCACATCATATATTTTGTCCAGGGTAGATAAAACTCCCTTTGTCATTTTGTCAAGGTCAGGGATCTAGTCCCACGGTCTCCCAGTTACAATGTTCTCTTTGTAGCTTGTAGCAAACACACTGGCAGGCTACCTCTAGGGGGTGTAGTTACTTTTTAGCATCCATTTTTAAAATGTAACCCGCAAGGAAAAGATTACTTTTGATTCTCCGATATTCTGTTTCCTTTCAACATAAAACACACAGGCAGAGTGGAGCATTAGAGTTGTTTTTTTCCTTTCTCCAATTCTATCTGTCAATTTTTCTATAGTCCAGTTACAGGCATCACCGACAATTTATTTCCTGTCACTCCGTCCCCAGATTAGGGACAATGGAGGCTTACTTTCTTAACACACTCTCAGCAGGATTTAAGAGTCAAAATTTCCCCCCCTTTCCTCCTGCTGGCTGGGGGGGGTTGATGAGTAAAAATGAAGGAAATTCCCAGCTGTCAATTTGCCCGGCTTTTAGCTTGTAAGATCTTTGCTTTATACTTTATACAAAGAACGGGAAGCGGACTTCCTGTTTACGCTTTCCCGTCTCGGTTCAAATTCAAGAATATTTTTTAAATCCCGAAGTTTCAATTACCCTACTCACGGGTTGTTGTTTAAAGTCCGAATTGTCACAGAAAAAAGGACAGCGCTCTCCGACATCGGCTATGCAGCTTCGCTCCACAGAAGTAGCGATTGACTCTCAGCACCACGTCAACCCCCATCTCGCTCCGGAGCCCTTAATGGAGTCCCTTTGCTAAACGGGGGGGCGCAAACGGTGCCCGCCGAGTCCCACGGCCGCCGGCTTCTTCCGCCTGCGGTTTTTGAGAGGGTCCCCGCTTCGCTGCAGCGGTAAGACCCGATTTCTGTGGGGCTGTCTCCCTCTGGATCAGAGGGGGTCCGCCATTGTCGGAGGCGCCGCCTCCGGAAGTCTCAATGCATGCAGGGATATTGCCTTAATTTCTGATGAGAGCTAATTACAACCCTAGTTTTATGCTGTTAAACAGACACAAGTCTGGCAGGGGAGTGGAGTGGGGGAAGGAAAGATGGAAATCTTGCTTAAATGAGCTGATATGGGTTTAGGGTAGCCGTGTGTCCTACTTTACAGAAGACAGTCCTCTGTTTGCAGGGCTGTCCAAGTCTGATTTAAAGATGAAGAACTTGGAGGAAAAAGAGCAGACTGAGTAGGTACTTGGGTGATCCAGTAAGTCTTCCCTGCTATGGATTGTATTTCTGTTTAAATTATACCTCATAGAATCAAAGAATTGTAGAATTGGAAGTTACCCCAGGGGTCATCAAGTCCATCCCCCAGCAATGCTGGAATCTTTTGCCCAACATGGGGCTTGAACCCAAGACACTGAGATTAAGAGTTTCATGCTGTACCAACTGAGCTATCATATGCCTTGAGGCACACAAATCTGTATCTACAAATTTAATATAATTTTTTATTTCATGAAATTTACAATGTTGCTTGTTTTCAGAAAAACCTCAAAGCAGTGTGCAAGCAAGATAAAACAATAAAATTAACACTAAAAAAAATTTACAACCATAATTTAAAACATACAGAAGGTTAAAACTGCAATAAAATAGACTAAAACAAATTAAAACTCCTACAAACTTTCTGAACATCTCGGTAGGCTTGCCAAAATTTGCAGTTGTACTTGAATATGCAAAGTTGTATTCTCTTTTGCTCTATTTTATGGCGATGTATACATAAGTGGCCATGCTAACTGGGTCTTGGGTCATGACTTTTAGAAGACATCTGAAGGCATCCCTGTTTAGGGAAGTTTTTAATGTTAGAAGTTTTATTCTGTTTAATATTTTGTTGGGAGCTGCCCAGAGTGACTGGGGAAACCCAGCCAGATGGGTGGGCTATAAATAATAAATTATTGTTATTATACTTACTATTATTACTATTAGGTTTGAGTTCATGAGACTCTCCCCTCCCCCCAATGAGTTGAAGGTAGAATGAAAAAGTCATCATTGCCTGAAGTGGACGCTCATCATGCTATCATATCCAGGAAGTAGTTTTGCGGTTTTCATAGGGCTCTGTAAATTTACAAAAAATCTGCCTCAGGGAAGGCAACTGAGGGACAAAGGAAATTAATGTTTGTCATGGAAACAATGCCTTTATTATAGCTCAAAACTACATGTGACTTACAGTTGTCTGTGCATTTGCTCTGATTTTTTTAAATAAAAGAAACAGCATTAGAGGCAGCAAATTTTAGGGGAAGATTCAAGGGAGAATAAGAGTTGCATAACATTTCCCCCTTATTATCTGTCTACTCTAGGACTGAGTGACCTTTCCAGCCCATGGGCCATGTTGGAAGACATTGCCTTTGAGGTTTGCATTTCTAAGTGGGTTTTTTATTTTATTTAAACAGCTGTAGAGGCATACAAATGCATGACTACCAGGGATCCTAATTTGAATTTGACCTGCAAGACTGTTTGTTTCAAGCCATACCCACCTAGTCTTCACACCTGACATTATATATGATGTCATGTGTGGGGCAGGTAAAGACATTGCTACCTGCCCAAAGTAGGGTTTGCTGATATCTCTGGTCACTTTTGCCCATATGGTTTGATTTCAAAATGTGTAAACAAAGGAAAATTACTCACTCACAGTGGCTCAGGGAGATCAAACCCCAATCTACTGACTCAGTTCAGTTCTCCACCCCTGGCCTTCTCAAACATCAGCCTGCCCACATGCTAAGCTAATCTTCATAGGCTCTCCTCCAGGCACTTTCACGGTTAAGGATGAGCATTTAGCAATTGGAAAAATGGCTTTCTGGCTGTGGCAGCCCACTTGTGCAATGCTCTCTCCCTAGAGGCTCAGTTTGATGTTTTATTTTCTGCACCAAGTAACAAACATTTTTTAAAAACACAACAACAGGTATTTCACTCTTGGACAAGATTGTTTTAATATCACAAATTCATGCTGATTTATTCTGTTGTTTAGTCTGAGGTCCTTCATCCACCTTTTGTTCCCACCCTGCACTCAACTCTCACCTGTGGCTTTTAGAAGCTATCAGAAGGCAATAGTGGCCACACCCCAGGAATGGCTTCAATTGGCTGGCTAAACCAGGTGAGGTCCCAATAGGTCTCAAACTCTTGGTGAGTTAGAGGACTTGTCTATCCCGTACATGTGAAGCACGAGAGCCAACCTAGGCCCCGGGTTATGGGTGCCTAGTGTGCATGACATCATGGTGTCATGTTACGACGTGATGTCATGATGTCAAGTATGACGCCCCCCAGCCTTGGAACCAGAAGGCACCAGAAGTCAGATTCTGAGGTCTCAGAAGGCCTTGGAAGTTGCATGGGGGCCCTGCGGTGTGGGTGATGAGCACCCACAACAAAACTTTTATGGGTGCTCAGGCACCCATAGCCCCCCATAGTTGGCACCCCTGATGTGATGACAGGCATTGAGCCAGTTACTGCTGCAAAGTGCAAGGGTAGAAGTTTGTACCATGCAAGAAGATGCTTGCTTCACTGAGACAGGCAAGAAGCGATGCCCAGCAGATCGCCAGCCTATGTGCCAATGACTACTGGCTAAAGCTGTGTCAAAGCATTCAACTTATTGCTGATAGTAGCAACACTTGCAAAATGTACAAAAGCATGAAGAAAAGCCTTTGGGCCAAAAGTCAGGAAAACTGCACTGCTGAGAACTGCTCTGAGAGACAATCACAGACTGCAGCAAGCAGATGAAGCGATGGGCAGAGCACTATCAAGAACTGTACTCATGGGAATGCATGGCCGCTGACTCCTCTGAGAGACAATCACAGACTGCAGCAAGCAGATAAAGCGATGGGCAGAGCACTATCAAGAACTGTACTCATGGGAATGCATGGCCGCTGACACAGCAGTCAACAGTGTCCAGACTCTGTGGGTCTTGGGAGAGCTGGATGTCCCTTCCTGTCATTATAAGCTGAAGAACGCCATCAAGTCTCAGGCATGTGGTAAAGCCCCAGGACAGGAAGGAATCCCAACAGAAGTGCTGAAAGCCAACTTCAATTCCTCCCGAATGACGCACATCCTACAATAAGACATGTCTTTCCCTGTTTCAGTCTCTACAGCCGCAGCAGGTGCTGCAGCTTTCCAGTGGTTTGACTTAACCCTTGAGGGTCTGCTCTTTCATTGGTCTCCCAAGGCAGGCAGACGCCAACAACTCCATTGTTTATCTCTCTTTTCAGATGTTATTCTCTGTTTCCTTCCATAGTGTAAGCCATCCTTGAAATATTTATCTTGAATGTTGGACTATACATTTTATAAAACAATGAAACATATAAATCAACAAGGTGATACAATAAAGGCATATGGTCTGCTGTGGTGTGCTAACTCATTCCACTGTCATTGTATTATACAGGTGTTACAGGCTTTCATAGCACTTTCCAAGCCTGCCACACCTCCAGGGCCAGTCCACCCATGAGGCAATGTGAGGCAATTACCTCAGGATGGCAGGCTCTGGATAGCTTAGAAAGACTGCCTGGTCCTCCTCCACTGCACACCCACAGTCTGCACACCACTGCCAACACTGGAAGGCAGAGGGCAGACACACAACAGCGGGTGTACAGTGGGCATGGAGCTGTTGCACGGAGGAGGAGGAGGTGGTGGTGTATGAATGCACCTGCTACAGGAGATGGGTGCATAACAACAGGTGCACAGTCAAGAAGGAGGTGGAGTGGCGGAGGGAAAGGTGGCATTTTTGGTTTTGCCTCTAGTGGGCCATCCAGGGCCAGTCCTGCAAACCTCTTTGTCTACAGGCATTGAAAATGAGTGTGTATGCCATAGGCAATGTTGTCTCTCCTATCCCACTTTCATCTTCCTCTTAATAATTCTTGTCAGTTTCAGCCCCCACTAACATTTTAAGGAACCTGGAGGATATCCCAAAATCTTTAAACGGTTTCATTGGCTATCTGTATCATGCCACATCCCATTTCTACAGAAGGATTTGTCAGGGAGGGGGGCAGAAAAAGAAGTATCAAGTGTTTAATGTGTTGTTGATTTTTCAGGGGTGCCTATGCATAAGTTAAAAGGGCATTAAGATGCTAAATCAGAACAGCAGAGCACGAGACACCTGTCTCTGCAAGCAAAGACAGCAGATGCAGAGAGAGCTGGAAATTTCTGCCCAAATGGGAATAGCTGAAAGAACCAAGACACTGAGATAGGTATTGCCTATGAGATGAGTCCGTGAATAAATTGACTGGAATTCATATGTGTCAGGGGTTCAGAAGGAGAGACACAGGAGGGGGAGCAAATGGAGAGTGAGGAGGAGGAGTACGAGGGGGGCGCAGGCAGTGACAGTGGCCAGAGTTATTCCACAAGCCTCTCTAGCGAATCGGAGGACTCACAGAAGGGAGCGCCGGTGGCCAGAGCAAGGGAGATTCCAAGGGAGAAACCTCAAGAGGGAGGGGCCAGCGGGGAGTCCCTGAACAGCAGCTGGAGATCAGGGCCAGCGTCTCCACCAGAGCGCAGTGGGGAGGGGGAGTCCCAGGAGTCGGGACCAGTGTCCTCACCACCAGAGGGAGGAGAGGAGTCAGGTTTGGCAACACCCACATCAGGAAGCGGGGAAACGGTCAGAAGGAAAGTCACCGGCTGGGCGCGCGCGCCAAGTTCAAATGTACAGGAGCGCGGCACAGCGGGGAGCCCGGGAAGGGAGCCAGGTCCTAAAGCCCGCCGGAGGGAGGGGCAAGACTCAGGAGGCTCCGCGTCAGAGGAGTCCAGGAAGGAGGGAACCCCAGAGGGCAGAAGGACCCAACGCAGGAAAGAGCAGCGCAAGAGGTGGAGCCGGGCTAGAATCTTAAACTGGTGTGGGTGGAGCAGTGAGTCAGAGGGGACTTAGCCGGTCTAGCGTTAAGACGTGGGCCTGCGTGCCCAGAGCTTGGAAATGGAAACTAAACTTCAATAAAGACTTTTGTATATAATATCCACTGGGTGTTGGTCCTCTGTGAGCTGGGACCTAGCGGCAGTCCTGACAATATGGATGTTAATTTGTGACATCCCAATAAAAGCACTGTGCTACCCAGCTTAGAACCAGATTCTCTACTGTTTGTATCACCAAAGGCCCCTGTGCAAAGGGGAGGCATGCAGTTGGTTCAAGATGGGGTGTGAACACAACCCTTCCAGTAATAAGAATCAACTAAACCCTGGAAGCCAATTCAATGCTATTTACTGATCAGCTGGTGTTAAGGTATGTTGTACTCCTATAGTTTATTTTGTC
This sequence comes from Podarcis gaigeae, assembly GCF_964106915.1. Classification (NCBI taxonomy): domain Eukaryota; kingdom Metazoa; phylum Chordata; class Lepidosauria; order Squamata; family Lacertidae; genus Podarcis; species Podarcis gaigeae. Next base: position 29,404,065 of record NC_139691.1, on the reverse strand, counting down.
AGGTGTGAGAGAATGTGCAGACAGGGAACCTTGTACTCAGGAGCAAAGGGTAGCCCCCAGGCCTCTTTAACAAATGAATTAAATACATAAACATATAATCTCTTTTGACTTCCACCCCCATTGTTAATCTTAATGTAATGATTTCCCCCTCCACATCTCTTTCATAACTCTATTTTTATAAATCCTTTGTCAATCCATAGTTTGAAATTTTACAAGTTTTCTGTCAATCCTACCAATGTATGTAATTGTTTTCAACAGCTTTTCAAATAAATTATAAACATTCCCCATTCTTTATTAAAGACCTCCTCTTCCTGATTTCTAATTCTTCCTGTAAGTTTTGCCATCTCTGCATAGTTCATCAATTTTGTTTGCCACTCTTCTTTCCATTTCTGGGCTAACAGAGTCTGCGCAGCTGTGGTTGCATACATAAATAGTTTCGTCTGGTCATTTGGGATCTCTGGTTCTATAATGCCTGAAAGAAAAGCTTCTGGTTTCTTAGGAAAAGTTATTTTCAACATTTTTTTCAGTTCATTATATATCATATCCCAGAAGTATTTTATCATCTTATATGACCACCACATGTGATAAAAATACCCTCTTTTTCTTTACATTTCCAGCACATTTTAGACTTTGATTTGTATAGCTATATGGCTGGGTAGTGGATGTGGGTGGCGCTGTGGGTTAAACCACAGAGCCTTGGACTTGCCAATCAGAAGGTCGGTGGTTCGATTCCCATGACAGGGTGAGCTCCCGTTGCTCAGTCCCTGTTCCTGCAAACCTAGCAGTTCAAAAGCACGTCAAAGTGCTAGTAGATAAATAGGTACCGCTCTGGCAGGAAGGTATGGCATTTCCGTGCGCTGCTCCGGTTCGCCAGAAACGGCTTAGTCATGCTGGCCACATGACCCGGAAGCTGTACACTGGCTCCCTCAGACAGTAAAGCGAGATGAGCGCCACAATCCCAGAGGCGGTCACGACTGGACCTAATGGTCAGGGGTCCCTTTACCTTTACCTATGGCTGGATAGTGTTCTTGAAGCTACCAGCATGAGTTTGACCAAACTGTGGGAGGCAGTGGAAGACAGGAGTGCCTGGCGTGCTCTGGTCCATGGGGTCATGAAGAGTTGGACACGACTAAACGACTAAACAACAACAACAACAACAACAACATGGCCCTCAAACATGTCCCCAGGCCACACTCCTCATCGGGGTGCTTGGCCCCCTGCTCCCTCTCTGATGCTACACATGCTAATCATTTAACCACTTTATTTTTAACTGTATTCATTTAAGCATTTTGGTGTTTGCCTACCAGGGCTTCTGTGCCCAGGATATAACCAATAACACATGCATAGTTCAGTTGGTAGAGCACAAGACTCTTAATCCTGGGGTCATAAGTTCGAGCCCAACATTGGGCAAAAGATTCCTGCCTTGCAAGGGGTTGGACCAGATGACCCTCATCTATACAATTCTATGATTCTGTGAAGCAAATCTTTTTTTATGGTGCCACCCCTTAGTTCCAGTGTCCTTCTGCAGCTCAGCTTACAACCAAACCTAGGAACAGGCAGCTGATGCATTCATTCATTTATATCTTGCCTTTTTCCCTGACAGGGACTTAAGGCAGCTTACAGGTGAACTGCTTATTGCTTAGGCAGGCCTTTGAAAACAAAGGTGCAGACAGTGCTTACCGCTGGGCTGCTGTCAGGGCAAACTGTAATTTCTTATTCTAAATGTGTTCTGATGTATTTCAACTATTGTTTGTCATAGAATCATGGAACCAGAAGAGTTGGAAGGGACCCCAATGGTCATCTAGTTCAGCTCCCTGCGATGCAGGAATCACAGCTAAAGGATCTCTATGACTAGTTTATTTTTTATTACTTTGCATTATATAATGTTAATTTTAAATGGAGTTAGCTGCCTTGAATCCCAGCTTGGGAGAAAAGTGGGATATAAATTCAATAAATAATAATAAATGTGCATTCATGAGCTGTGTTCATGTTCTCGTCCCCACATGCAGCTCCCTAGCATTTCACCTCTCATTTGGAAGCCAGGTTAACCTTCACCACCCAACCTGAGCCTTGCTGCTCCCATCTCTCTCACCTAGGAGCAAGGTAACAACAATGTGGTTTCTTCAGCAACCTCTGTCTGCCTGTGGAATGGATTTCTCCTCTCCCTACAGCCCTGCACCTCCAAATCTGCTACAGAGGGTTGTGGGGTCCTCGAGAGCTAATTTGTGGGATTCTGTGGGAGGAGGAGAGGAAGGGGAAGTCCCATGGCATGGGCAGAAGTCTCCTTGTAGCATTGGATATAACCCAATAAAGAACATAATACACAGTGGATATCAACAAACCCACTCTAAAAATTAACAATCGGTTCTAACAGTGCAGTCCTGCATGTCTACTCAGGGGGAAGCCCCACGGGTTCAATGGCATTTATTCCCGTGAAACTACTGAAGGCCGCATACAGTATACTACTAGAATGAGAGACGAAAGATGAAGAGGTAAAATCAGTCATGATTAAATGGGCATAAGATATAGGTCATAATATTATGATGGATGATTGGGAAACGTTATGGAAAACCGAATTAAAATTTACAGATTATTCTTTGTTGAAAGAAAATTATATGAAGATGATGTATAGATGGTATATGACACCAGTGCAGTTAGGAAAAATGTATAAAACAAGCTCAAATATGTGTTGGAAGTGTAAAGAAAAGGAGAGGACATTTTACCATATGTGGTGGGACTGTAATGAAATAAAAAAAATTGGGAAATGATATACAACGAATTCCTCCCTCATGACGCACAATCAAACATGTCTTTCCCTGATTCAGTCTCTACTAGTGATATACAATGAATTGAAGAAAAAGTTCCATCTAACATTTGTTTAAAAACCTGAAGCATTTCTGTTAGGGATTGTAGGAAAAGACCTGCCAAAGAAGTTGAAAAACATCTTCATGTATGCGACAACGGCTGCGAGAGTTTTAATAGCACAAAGATGGAAGACTGAGAAAATCCCGACTAAAGAATTATGGCAAGAGAAACTGATGGACTACGCAGAATTGGCAAAACTGACACATAAGCTACAGGACAAGGATAACTGTGGTTTTAAAAATGAATGGGAACCTTGTTCAAAGTATTTAAAGACGCAACAAAGTGAATTGGACTCCTTGGCAGGTTTTGAATAAACACTCACAAACGTTTTATTGATGATAACTACCATAGTTAGACAAATCAAGAATTTATACAATTTTGTAACATGCAGAGAACAGCATTTATAGAGAAACCAGAGATTGGAACTGAGGGAAGTCGGGGTGGGTGGGAAGGGGGGGTTGTTTTATGGGAGGGAGGGGGAGAAAAATGGGGGGATTAAGGATGATATGTTTTAAGATAATATGTTTTGTTTAAATTCCTAATCCTTTTTTTAAAAAAACAACAACAATGGCATTTACTCCCAAGTAGATTGGTATAGAGGCTCAGCCTAAATGAGAAAGTTTGGTCAACAGGTGCATACTCCTTGTGAAAGCTTGGTTTGTTGATAGAAACTATTGTATAACATATAAGAGGTTTAAAAAAGGCAGGTGCTCACTTGGTGACAGTAAAAGGGATCTGTCTGGGGAATCTATGGTTTTGTTTCTCATTACAAGGGTGCCCCCGAAAACAAAGTATCCTTGCGCCAGGCGAGGGCACTTGTGACACTATCATTGCTGTGATTGTGTGTGTTGGGAGAAGAGCTCATCAAACTGGGATGGGGCTGTTCTGAAACTGCAATGTCATGAAAACTGCCATGCTTGAAAAATGTCTATTCATTACAAATCAGAATAATTATTGATGACAGACTGGAATAGGTGGGAGACATCTCATTAAACACAGCTATTGGTAAATGTAGGGGTATGCCTGTTTGCCCCTTAAAAAACTCTACATTTTTAAGGAAACAATCCAACTATCAGTTTATGCATGGAAGAATCCCTACACTTCAACCATTATCCCAGTCTACATCTGTATTGGAATCAATTTTAACTGCTTTTTATGTATAGTATTATTGTTAAATGTTAGTATTGTTTTTATGTTTTTTATGTTTGGAATTGTTTTAAATGTTTTTTTTTATTTAAAACCACACACCTTTGTTTCTTTTTTGTGCTTTATGACTGTATCTTGTTTTAATTGATTTTCTAATTGCATATATTATTGTCATAAGTCACCTAGCAACTTTTGGTAAAGGGCGTAAGGCATATTTTAAAAACTATTGACCTAACTCTATGACCTCTATCTGTAGACCAGCCTTTACCAGCTTGTGCCTTCCAGATGCTTTTGGACACCCATCAGTTCCATGGCTATTCTTGGGACATGTTGTGTACCTGGAACAGCCTTCCCAAACCTTGTGTTCTCTAGATGTTTTTGGACAGCTGTGTTGGCTAGGGTTGATGGGAGTTGTAGTCCAAAATGTTTGGAAGTACTAGGGCAAGATCAGAGGGCAGGATCAGATTCAATGGCCATACATTGATTTTTGTTCAACAGTAGGATAAATATATTGATAGCAAGAGCAGTTTGACAATGAAGCCAATTATATGATTGGGCGAAAAGATGCCTGCATTGCAGGGGGCTGGACAAGATGATCTATGTGGTCCCTTCTAACTCTTCCATTCTGTGATTCTTTGATAGTGGGGTGGTGGATACTTTCTCACTGGAGAACTTCAGGCAGAATTTGGGCAGCTATCTGTAGTTGTGGATTGGGCAGGGGTTGGGATAGATGACTCACAGGGACCCCTCCAACTCTTTAATTCTATAATGTGGATATTTGGGGCTTGTGTTATGTGCTGCAGTGTTGTTGTTGTTGTTGCATTATGTTAGTTTATGGTTCACCTTTCATATAGATTTCAAGGCAATTTGCAATCATACAATAAAAACAATTTAAAATAGGCTTAAAACAATAGAAAATAGCAACTAAACTAAAAACAACACAAGATAAACATCAAAGGCAGAGGCCTTTTCATCCGACTGGGAACGTTTGTTGAAACAAATATATATATTCAGTTGTTTCTGGAAAGTACAGATAGCAAGCCCCTGTCATATCTCAACAGGGATGCTGATCCACAAAACAGGGGCTGTCACGGTGAAAGCCCTGCACTGAGTTGCTGTGGAGCAGGCTACTGATATTTCAAGAACTCCAAGGAGAGGCTCTCTTGCAGAACACATTGACTTACTGGGGATATAAAGGGATACTGAACTGTGCAAAACCTGGAGGATGGTCAACAGCATGATCCAGTTCCAGTACACGTCATGGGTAAAGATTCCATCCATGCCCTGGTTTGAGGGTGTTTGTAGGTTTGCAGTAGCAGCTAGGATTTATTGATTGATTTGCCTTTATATATAACACATATATATATAAAGGCAAATCAATTAAATCTTAAGCTTCTGCTAAAAAATGGGAGCTGAGGCAGCCATGGCTTCTCCTGCCCATTTCCCCTGCCCCAGGCCTTCTCACCTGCTCCTCTCCCTGGCCTGCTGCATTATGCATCTGCAGCACTATTCAATAAAACAGGTGGGGAGCAAAAGGAGTGGGAGAGCATCTGGAAGAAGCCACAGTTCCTTCTGTCTTGATTCCACAGCACTGTGAAAGGTAAAGACGGAAACTGCAGCTGGCAACCCTTGGTGGCATCCCCAGATGCCTGAGAGATAACAGCAACCTGGAGGATGTCCATGGCATGGAAGCAAACATAATTAGGAGCCCTGGTGAGAATAACGTTAAGAGAGAAGGCTGAATGAGTGAATCCGTGATGCTTGCCGGGGGATAATGATATTAGTGGACAAATATTTGAAGACTGGAAAAGCCAAGGAGGGCATAAAATAATTCTGCAGAGTATAATTAGGGTAATATTTAATTAAGAATACTGAAATTAAGAATGAGGGCATTTTAAAAAAAAACCCAGATGACTCTGAAAGCTAAATTTTCTGTTTTATTTCTATGTTATTTGCTGAATCAATTGTGAAAAATCAGGCGTGTACAGTGTAGAGGACTTGGATTTGGGAGACCCAGGTTCAAATCCTCAATCAAATTGCTGTCTTCACAGGGTTGCTGTGGAAATAAAATGGGGAGAGGGAGAACATTATGTTCTTGAGCTCCTTGGAGCATGGGTGGAAACTCATTTGTTTGCCTCAAAAACCACTGGGCTTTTGTAAGCATCTTTTGCAAGCGCTCACTGGGGTCTTTGTAAGTGTCATCTCTAACTTTCCTCAGGATCTAGGAACATTATGGGCATCGGCAATGGCCCCAGTGGTGGGGTAGAGCTGCCTTCCCAACACCAATGTAGCTGCTGCTTACCTGAATGAAGATGAGGCACAGTGTTGGTAGGATCCAGGCTGTGTGGGTGCGTCAAGAGAGGTGCCAGATTGTAGTAGCCTGGAGTCCTTGGGTGCAGTGGAGGGTGCTGCCATGTCACTAGTGCTGAAGGAAGAGTCAGCTGCCAGTTCAGTTGCTTCCTGCAAGCTGAATGGGATGTACAATGTCTTGTCCTTCATCTCAGGCAGTAAAATGCCTTGGGATGAGTATATATCCCGATGGGAGGAAAACTCAGTATACCAGCTCCACCATTGGTGTACTTGTTTCCCTGGTTTTCCAGGTGTGTCCCTGATCCACTCTGCTCTGCTCTGCCAGCTTTTCACCTCTGTTGAAGTTGGAGCTCTGTCATCAGTGAGGCTAGGGTCACAGATGGTGTTGGGGAGGAGACTACGTGGTATTTTCCTTTTTGAGTTTGACCATTGAAGATGGAGATCCACCCTGTTCCACAACCCTTGGACCATCAAGGGCAATAAACCCACAAGACACAACAATGGAAAACATACACACGAACACTTAACAGAATGTGTCCACTCAATGAACACAGAAATGATTCACATAGTTTATGAATTTTCCTGCTAGGCCTGATCTGCATGGCAGCAACTGTGAGATGAAGAAAACACTCAGACACCGTTCAAACAGAAAAACCTCATAGAGCATGTGTAGCTCAAAGAATTATTTTCATAATAATTTCTTGTATCTTGAATACATCTGGCTGGATGCAGTGTCCCTGCCTTCTATAATTAAAGGCCCACATCCCAGTGTTGCATGAGCACTCAAAAATAATACTTCCAAATCCCAAATGTTTTCCCCCAGACTCTTCTTCACAACCTGTCTATTGAAATCCATAACCTCCCTGGTAAAATCAGTGGATACAAGGAGGAAGCATGGGAAAAGGTAATGCACCATAAGGAGCTGGTAAGGCTAGTGTGATGCAGGACCCTGGACAGCTCCCAGAGACAGCAGGAAGTTGATGCAGTTCTGAGGCTCCACACAGATGTGCATAAATAAATTTCAGATTCTGCTTTCTTTAACAAAAATATCTTCAACAGGATGGAATTTGGACAGATGTGTCAGGCAGAGGGGTGATTAGCCATTTCCATACCTGCCACCTACGCATTCCCCAACTCCATGTGTGTTTGCTCTCACAAGCACCCCTTTCCTACCACTACTTCTCCATTCAAAACCAGGTTCCTGCATGGCACATGTTGCAGCAAACCCCTAAGTCCTAAATCTGGCTGAGTTACCTCCCAAGACAGACAGTTGGAGTTGGATAGGGTTAATGAGACAACAGAGCTGTTGGGGACTGCCTTTAAAAGCCTTGGCAATATGGACAAGTATTTCCTCTTTTTTCCAGGAAATTACAGGTAGAAAATATCTGCACACTTCTCTGGAAGATGAGAGTCAATTTGGTAAAAGGTCATGCTGCTCTCTACCTTTCACTGCTCTTCCAGCTCTTGGCTGGGGATGTCACAATTAGGTATCAGAGTGCAGTTTCAGAGTGTAAACAGAACAGAGTGCAGTCTGAGGTAGAGAAAGGCACAGAGAGATGAGTTTAGGCTCTTCAGGCATTTTGTCTGTCTCCCTAGAGATTTGGTATGAGGGCTTGGACTGACTGTTGGAGCATTTAAACCTCCACCTATGCACCTCACTGCTGAGAGAAGTGGGGTGAGCTTAATAATATATATGTTTGTAGACAGCATAATATCCTATGGCTAATGAGTTTTGTAGTTCAGTCATGCTTAACTTTCTTTCTTAAACTGACTGCCTAGTCCTAGTCACTTTTCCTGATGATCTTGAAGTATTATACTACAGCTAATGTTTCACTTATCCCACTTATGGTTCAGCTTATTAGTCATTTATCAGATCTCGGAGTCTCCATGTGACTTACAAAATTTTAAAGGCATAGAACAAGGTCAAAAAAATAGCAATGTATTGCAATAATAACCATACAATAACCTATAAAGCTGACCCAATAAAACAACAGCAAACCTTCAGCAGCAAAAAATATACCAACAATAAACAGCAAAATAGTTCAAGACTGGTATGCCTCGTGGACTGCTTCTTCCCATATGAACCAACCTAGACCCTGCAATCATCATTTGAGGTCCTTCTTCGTGTGCCTCCTCCATCAGAGGTCCGGAGGGCAACAACATGAGAATAGGCCTTTTCAGTAGTGGTTCCCTGCTTGTGGAATGCTTTCCTCAAGGAAGCTCACCTAGCGCCTTCATTACACACCCTTAGGCACCAGGCAAAAACATCCATCTTCTCCCAGGCCTCTGGCTAATTAAGCAATTTGTGGCATTTTAAACTGTGCTTGGGGGTTATTGTTTTTGTTTGTTACTATGGTATGTATTTTTGAGTTTTTATATTACAAACTGCCCTGTGATTCTCAGGTGAAGGTTGGTATAGAAACTTAATTAATTAGTAAATTATCTATAATCTGCCAAATGCCTGGGAGAAGACAAAGGCTTTTGCCTGGTGCTGAAAGGGTGTTAGCGATGGCAGCAGGCTGGCCTCATCAGGGAGAGCACTTCCAAAAGCAGGGAGCCACAACTCTTGTCACCAGCCTCCAAACCTCCCTCAGAGAGGGCAGCTGGAGGAGGACCTCAGTTAAAGATTGAAGGGTCTGGGAGAGAAGCTGAGTCATGAGCCATACAGGGCTTTGTAGTTCAAAGCCAGCATTTAGAATTTGGCTCAGAAGTAGAAGGACCCCAAGAGAGAGCCAGGGAAGTGAAGATCTCCCAAGGTGAGAGACTGGGAGAAGAAGGGAAAGCTCCCAGGTGAGAACTGGGAGGGTCCACTGCTTTCTGTGCATAGCAAGGCTTAAAAGCTACCTTTGAGAGAGGACTCTGCATTTCCTTTTCAGTTTCATTCTCTTTTTGTTTGGATTGGTTTGGATTATCTTATTGTATTATAGAAAAGCTTTAATAAAATCTTATGAAAAAAGAATTGTACAAACAGCCGGCGATGCTTAGGATCAGTGCCATGTGATGAGCTCACTCCACCTCTCTGTTAACTTGTTTTCAAATGAACAGGTTTTTAACTGCTTTAAACCCTTTCAGTTCCCCAATCATTCTGGTACCTCCCTTCTGTATCTTCTTCATATGCTCTATACTTGTGATGGCCAGAATTTCACTTCCTGGTTTCTGCTGCCTCCAAGTCCCTTTGTTTGACATGCTTCTGATTTATTGGATTTGTAAAGGTGACCTTAAATATCTCAATGGTAATAATTCCTTCAAGTGTTTGAATCAGCAAATACTGTTACGTTCATATTTTGCATTATATACTGTAGGCTGTTTTAATCTGTGTAAGCCATTTCAGTGATATTAACACTGTAGGCAAACTGGTACTAAAAGTTTAAATGTCAGGGAGAGGTTTTTTCATATTAGCACTAGTGCAAACAAAGCATTTTCCTCTTCCTGGAGTACTGAGGCATAAAATACCAGCCAACAGGAAAGGCACCAAGTGCCAGTGGATCCAAACTAAACAAGAGTTGAATTTATGATAGCATTTTCAAACATGTGCCCTGTTATGAACTACTTCAGCTGCAGAACACTATAAAATTAGAGCTAAGAGCAGGGGAGGCGACTTTGCACATTGAAAGCATTTCAGCTATATTATCAAACTAGGTTTCTTCTAATTCCTAGAGAGTTAGTGCAACTTTCTCACACCACTGTATGTGTTGTGAGGGTGACCATTTTGTCTTTTTTCCATAAACCTGCTCCTCAGTTAATGACCTCCTCTATCTCTAGCCACAGCCATAAAAATTATCCACAGCGCAATAGCTCTGTGACAGAACACTAGGAACAAGGCCCCAATAGCAGTTTAAAACCCAGTCTACATGTGTTGCAAAATGAGTTGGGAATGAGGCATAGGTGAGGCTGGAAATGCAACAGCAAGTTCATACAGTTTGTAACATAGTGGTTAGTTCTGTTATCAGTAAATCAGCTAACCAAGAGGAGTGGTGGAAGGGGTTGCTTCACACCCATAGAGAGGGGCATGATGTTTGCTGAGGTAACATGTTCTTTGATTGACCGCATAATCCTGAGGAGTTTTTCCTCTGTATGTTTATTTATATGCCTCCCTGCTATGTACAAGTAGTAAGAAAGACAAGGCCTATCAGCTCATTTCTCCTCAAGTTATACAATGCTTTTGTTCATGGAATCATGTTTGGTTCCATGGGTCATCTAGTCCAAACCCCTGCAGCGCAGGAATCTCAGTTAAATCATAGATGACAGAAGGCCATCCAACCTCTGCTTAAAAACCTCCAAGGAGGGAGAGTCCACCATCTTCTGAGGGACTCCATTACAATGTCAAACAGCTCTTGCTGCCAGAAAGCTCTTCCTGATGTTTCTTGTAACTCCTTTCTTGTAACTTGAATCCTATCCTCTAGAGCTGGAGAAAAACTTGTGCCATCTTCCATGTCCTTTAGACATTCGAAGATGGCTACCATATCTCCTCTCAGTCTCTACCTTCCCAGGCTGAACATACCAAACTCAACCATTTTTCAAAAAGCTTGGTTTTGAGACCCTTGATCATCTCAGTCACCCTCTTCTGTACCCATTCCAGCTTGTCAAGATGCACCCAGAACTGGACACAGCATTCTGGGTATGGTCTGATCAAGGCAGAATAATAGAGAGGTTCTATTACTTCCCTTGATTTGGACAATATACTTTTGTTTTTATTATTTTATTTGGTATCATAGCTTTTCAGTTTTATTGTTTCGTTATATATCATATTTGTAATTTTTGGTAACCCATGTGCTTGGTATTAAGCAGTATATAAGCGTATATGATATAGGGACATGGGTGGCGCTGTGGTATAAACCACTGAGCCTTGGGCTTAACGATCAGAAGGTTGACGTGTAAAGAGCCAGTGTGGTGTAGTGGTTAAGAGTGGTAGACTCATAATCTGGGAAGCGGGTTCGCGTCTCCGCTCCTCCACATGCAGCTGCTGGGTGACCTTGGGCTAGTCACACTTCTTTGAAGTCTCTCAGCCCCACTCACCTCACAGAGTGTTTGTTGTGGAGGAGGAAGGGAAAGGAGAATGTTAGCCGCTTTGAGACTCTTTCAGGTAGTGATAAAGCAAGATATCAAATCCAAATTCTTCTTCTTCTTCTTCTTCTTCTTCTTCTTGGCGGTTCGAATCCCCACAACGGGGTGAGCCCCCTTTGTTCAGTCCCAGCTCCTACCAACCTAGCAGTTTGAAAGCACGTCAAAGTGCAAGTAGATAAATAGGTACCGCTCTGGCGGGAAGGTAAACGGTGTTTCCATGAGCTGTTCTGGTTCACCAGAAGTGGCTTAGTCATGCTGGCCACATGACCCAGAAAAACTGTCTGCGGACAAACGTCGGCTCCCTCGGCCACTAAAGCGAGATGAGCATCTCAACCCCAGGCTGGACTTAACTGTCAGACGTCCTTTACCTTTAAGCATATGATATAACTAAGCAATAATAGATAGTTTAGGTTGGAGTGCTAAACTAGGAACGATAAAAATCACAATTCAAATTTCATGTCAGGCAAAAACTCTCTATGCATTCTTAGGAAAGAGATGGCTTGTAAGCCTTGACTTGCCTACCCCACCCCTCTGCAATCTGAAGAGAAAAATGCTGGTCTACCTTATAGTGGTGTTGTAAGGACCAATGTAAGAATTTATGTTAAAGCTCTGTACACACCGTAAAAGCTCTACACGCATAAAAAATGGTGGTAGTGGTAATAAGAATTAAGGATACAATCAAATTAAAACACATTTAATTATTTGTTCACATGCATTCTAGTAAGCTAACCTATCAATTAAATTTGGACATGAGTGACTTTTTTGAAGCAATTGATCTAATTGTTGTTTCAGCCCTTATAATAATGAGGGGGTGGGAGAGGAGGAAGAAGAGGAAGAGGAAGAAGGCAGTGGGAAGAAGGAAGTTTCAATATTACAGCAGTCAATAACACTTTAATATATATAGAAAAATTATATAGAGGGAATGAGATGAGAGAGAACAACCATGTCAGGAGCTTGTCATTACCCATAAAACTATAACATAAGACAAACATTCAATACAACAAATTGTCAGCCTTATGTGCTATAGCTAATTAGTGTTAGGCCTGTAACCTCATATATAATATAGGTTTGCCCATAGTGAAATTTGCCCTCTATTTACTAGGACGTGTTAAAACTTGAAAAGGCTGGGAGAAAATTCCAGTGTCACAATGTGTTTACTCACTTTCTTCCACTAATGACACTATTTCACTACCACAAGGGGGGCAGAAGTACCATGAAGGAATGACTAAGGAATTCCTTAGATCAACTGATTCCAGGATGGTGATTTATTGTTTCCAACAACCATTCCAGTGCAGTATTATTATTAATAATAATATTATTAAGTCCAAAACAGAAGAAGTTGTAATGGTGACTTTTGCTTGAGGTGTGACAATGTCTACTACTGTCTGGCACTGAATCCAGACCAATCAATCATTGTTTCCCCATACTCTGGAGAAATACAAACCCTTTTGCCCATAAACTTACTAATGGCTGGCTAATGAAGTTTGGACTGTGAGGATAAATGCAGCTTCACAATCAGCCACTATTGTGTGCCTTTGCCTCTTCGCCAATCACCATTATGCCACTCAAGGCAATTGTTCATCTGGATTTTATTTTTAACCCCCTAAAGGACACTTCAAAGCTTAAAGGCCATTTCACTCAGAAATACATTTATAAGGGAAAAGAGCAGAGAACAAATGACAGGATTATGGAAGAGCTACTTGAGGGCTCCTGAACATTTTCAAATGAGTTCCTTAAATTGGAAAAAAAAATCAAAGAGAATACATGGAAGGCAAAGGAGAAATAACTATTAAGTGCTTTCTTCATGGCTGATAATGAAAATGTGTTAAGGATAAAAACAAGCAAAAGCAAAAATGCAGGTTTGTGTGTTAAAGATGGACAGATCTAACTCATTATTCTGTTCCATTTTTCATTCATCTGCAATGTTTTAATCCTTTCAAAAATGAACATACTTAAATATTTTGATATGTATGATAATATTCATTTTATCTCAAATATTCATTTTAATGTGTGTTTTGCTATGTTTAAACTTCTGGTAATTGTTTTGCAGTATTCAGAGAAGAATGAAATTTGGAAAATCCACACACTAGAGATGTGAATCAGGTCATTTTATGTAAGAATATGTTGTTAAACAGGTATGTGTTTAAACAAATTTCCCAATTCACAAGAAATAGCACCATCTGATTTTGAAAAACAGTGGAAAGAAAACTGATCTCTCTTTCTCTATAATGAACAAAGCAATCTGAACCTCTCTTTACAAAAGGATGGGGGGAAGGCAGATTCGGCTTGGGCAGAATCCTACTGGCTCCATCAACATTCCTCTATTCACTGCCTGCCCCTCACCTGCTTGCTGGTTGGTGTTGATGTGTGGTAGGAATGGGAGGCCGTTCCTCAGTAAGAATGAACATATCAGTCAATTTTGGTTTTTCACCTTTTCTCATCTTTCCAACCTTAAATTTAGTTCTCCACATTTCCACAGCAATTTGCATTTTTAAAATTTAAAAATAAATAAGTAAAACTTTTTTGGGGGGGAATCAGATTTTTAGCACAAATTTCTTCTGTCAAGTACATTTGTATATAATATACACATATTTGCAAACAATTTTACCTACTATAATTATTCATTTACATAAGCTACTTATATACTGCTTAATTACTGGAGTTTATGCGCTGTAATGCATTTCTGTATGTTATGTTTTCACTAATACTTACAATTTTTTTGTACTTACTGTTTGGTTGGAGAAGTTAGAATCATGGAAATGGTAGGGCTGGAAAGGACCTTGAGGATCATCTAGCCCATAGGACTGTGGGTGGCATTTCTGTGTGGGTTGGTCCCATACTATGTCATGCCTTCACAGGGTTGGGGACCCAGGGGAGTAGGCAGGGGTCCCTGAACCTAGTATTTGGGATCTTCTTGGGGGTCTCTAGGCTGATATCTGATGAAGACCAACCAGAACTATCAGAGGAGGCCAACACAAAAAGCTTCACATCTAAGCCAAAGAGTGATGGCACAGTATGTATCTCTAGACACAGAGCAGTCAGTCTACTCATGAGTAAGGGGTCTAGTGGGGCCTTAGTCACCAATCCCTTATCACTGTCAGAAGTTGAGGACAGGTGCAGTTTAGGAGACCAGAGTATGTGAGGCCTCTACTTTGGCATTCTTGCACAGGTCTCTGGCTCCTACTGTACACCTAGTTCCTCTACCTTGTTGAATTCCCTGTGTTGTTGACCATGGACAGTTTTCTGACCTTGCTTCTAGATCACATTCTGTACCTAGACTGATCTGTGCTTTCAGAGGGCACCCCCTGGAGCATGACGCAGTGGCACATAAACATTTGGAAGAATTGTGAAGAATTCGGGTGTAGCTAATCATAGAATTCCTCCCCACCTGGCAATCTGCCAGTCACACTGGGATCAGCGATTGGATGGGAAGATTTTACAAACTATTGGCCATGGGGAGGTCCTGTGACATTGTGGCCATGTCTACGGGGGGGTGGGAGGGAGGCTATGCCCTAACACAAAGTCAAATGGAAGTGCCATTTATATGCAGAAATGCAAACTCTGACCTTGTAAAAGGAAAGGGGAATTATTTCCATTTCTGCTGAACGTGCAAATCTCTCAATCCCTCTGGGGAAATGAAAACCCAGTTGCTGCAACAGATTGGCTTCTGTTTTGCTGTGACAGACTTTCCCGCTCTTTCTACATGCATGAGAGGGAAGAGGGGGCTGTTGGCATCCCTTTCCTTTAATTTTCAATTGGACAGACATTCTGAAGATCCAATTTAAATTGCATCATGGTGCAATCCCTTGAAGTCAAAACCAATGTAGCAACATTCCTTGGTGAGGATTACCTACCCTGTCAGGCTCTGCAGACAAATAAACAAGGCTTTGTCTATCAGGGTCTGCAATAGGGGGGAAACTGCAAATAGAATGCAATTTAAAGATTGTTTTTCTTGATGGGAAAAAGTATTACAGTCTTGTTTAAAACATACACAAAATAATTTGCAATAATTGCCCTTACATAAATAGATAGCAAAGCAATAAGTGAAGATAACCATGTATAAAATGATGGATTAAGATAGACTTTAGGGCAATATAAAATAATTGGAGGACTTTATTGCTGCTGCTACCACTGTGTTTTAATGGGATGGTACTGTGGTATATTCTCACAACAGTGACAGAAAGGTAAATTAATCTTTATGTATCATCATCAGGCAGTGTAAACATGGCCAAGCTTAATTACAATATAATAGATTGTTAAGTGCCTGCCCCAAAAGAGGTGCGCTCTCTTTCGTGCAAGTGATTACAACCAAGGCTATCAGCGCTCCAAAGAATATTTGATAGGCTTTTAGACTACAGGGATGAAATGGGATTCCAGTGTCATGTCGATTGAAGAGCAACTGGAAGCAGCAACGGGCCAAGTGGAATTGTGCTCAAGGTGAAATAGAAATTGCAAGAATGTGCTAAATGACTTGAAGTCATTTCTTAGGTTAACATTAACAGTCAGTAAGAGTATGTGCAGCAGGTTGGTGGAGGTCTAAAACTACTGCTCAGGTGTGGAGAGTGGATGAGTTTATCATTTTCAGTTTTTCTCTGTTTCTCCAATCTCAAATTCAGAACTCATTTCTGCAAGAATTTGAAGAGGGGAAAATTCCCACGGAAATGAGCTACTGCTACTACTACTGCTACAGTAAGTTTACTTTGTAATGCTCCTTATTTTTACTGAAACAGAAGAAAAGCGGTATACAAAGTTGAATGAATTTAATGTCAATCTAGGGATAACAGAAGTTCTGGTTCAGGCATACCCTAATCTGAATTTTCAGTATACATGCTTAGCTTCTCCACTTTAAACTTTTTAATTATCTTTAATTCCTGTAAATAGCATAATGATCCTTCAACTACAAAGGAAATGAGGTAGAACTGAAGAATCCATATGTTGAAGCAATGTTATTCTTATCATTTCAACGGCACACATCATCTCATTAGATAGATTTCTGCATATTTACACTGATGACAGCCATCAATTGATCTCTTTGGCCAGAGGCAGATACATTGCTTTAATTTATTTTCAAGTCAAGGTGCTTCCCCCCAGCCTGTTTGAGTAAGCTTGATTTGCACTCAACAGATGTTCAGTGAAACAGTGGGATATAGGCGTGCATGTTGTGTGATCTGTTGTTTTTTTAAAAAAGTATATGGCAGGAATGCAAATTAGATATGTCCAATGCAGTCTTCAATATTACAACTGTTATGACCAACAGTGCTAATTATTAACGTTGGTACCTTTCATAAACGCTGCAATAAATAATACAAATGCAAATATGTCAAATAATTAGAGGACTGTTTAGGGTGTCTACAGACTGTCACTATTTGACCAGAGGGTTCAAGACTGTTTGTAAATAAGAAGGCATGCAGGTGGGGGCTGGCTAAAGGTGGGGTGAGGCATTCTACCATTCACCCAAATGCACTGGCCTCCATTGCAATAAAGGTTAATAAAGGATCAAGGGAGAGAAAGATTTGATTTAACTTGATAATATCAAAAGCCAGAGCTTGAAAGGCTTACAAAGAAGCAGTAAGCGTTCATTGTATGAAATGACCAATGGAGGGGGGGCTGCATTAAAGCCTCTATTTTGCATTTTGATTCATTTGTGCTATATCACTTTTTGCTTAAGCAACAGTGTTATCTTTGAAAACCAAAACTTTTCTTCTACAATAAAACTGTTGATTTCAATCAGGAGCTGAAATGCCATCCTATGAGCAATAAGATCTTTAAAGGCCAATTAGAAGGGAACCACAACACCTGTTTAAATAATCGTGATCATCATGTATATATAAGACAAAGATTATGTGCCTATCTTCTGCAACGCCACAACATTAACCTTCTTTGTGCCTTACAATTTTGCTCCTGACATGCTATTTCCTATTATGTCATATCATTTGTTCATCCAGCTTTTGTTAGTTTGACCATCAGGCTCAACTAATGATCTTCAATGGCAGGCATACACAACATGGCGCTTCCAGATGTTTTTGGACTACAACACCCATAAGCCCCTGCCAGTGTTGGCAATGGTCAGGGACGTTGGGAGTTGTAGTTTAGCTACAACTGAAGGGCACCATGTTGGCTACCCCTGCTCTACAGGGTGAAAGAGGAAGTAACTAATGGATGTCTCCAGGCTGTCACTATCTTGTGGGAGGGACTCAAGCACAGACTGGAATTTTAAGTCAGTGATTCTCAAACCTTTTTCTTTGGCCACACTTTCTATTGCTAAGACATACATCGGAAAAGACTAAACAACTAAACAACAACAGATAGCATTAGTTGAAAAGACTAAACAACTAAACAACAACAGATAGCATTAGTTGAAGTGTGATAAACCTACCCAACAAGCTAATCACTTCAAGTTGCATCCCCTTTTTGGGGGAGATGTTGAGAAGACATGTACCCCAAAGAGGGCTATAAAATTATGCATGCTGGTGAAAACGGATAAAAGACAATAGATAGATAAAAGTAGATTGCATTTAAAAAAAATATTATAATACTAGGGTAAGGTAAAAGAAAAAGGACCCCTAGACAGTTAAGTCCAGTCAAATTCAACTACATTGAACCTTCGGGTTACATTACCTTTGGGTTTTGCCGCGCACGCATGCACAGAAGTGCTCTGCGCACCACGAACATGCACAGAAGGGCACCTGTGGTTACAATGATTTTGGGATATGGCCAGGCCTCTGGAACAGATCCCATTAGTAACTGGAGGTCCACTATATGGGGTGCAGTGCTCATCTCGCTTTCAGGCCAAGGTAGCCATCGTTTGTCCACAGCCAGTTTTCCGGATCATGTGGCCAGCATGACTAAACTGCTTCTGGTGCAACGGGACACCATGACAGAAGCCAGAGCGCACAGAAATGCCATTTACCTTCCCACCACAGCAGTACCTATTTTTCTACTTGCGCTCGCTGGTATGCTTTCAAACTGCTGGTTGGCTCGGTGGTTCAGACCACAGTGCCACCTGCGTCCCTGTCTATAATACTAAGGCCGTCCAGTGAAGCTGAATGTTGGAAGATTTAGCAGAGTGTGTAGTGAAACTATGGGATTTGTTCTCTCAGAGCTGTGGTGCTTTTCCCCTGGTGAGCTATGGCTCTCTTTATCAGGAAAAGCTATAAAGTCTTCCTGTTCAGGGATTTCATCTGGTCAGCAAAAGTCTCTCCTGCCTCTCTCTCTCTCTCTCTCTCTCTCTCTCTCTCTCATTCTGACTCTTAGCATGCTCTATGGGTCGACCTCTTGGTTCTGATTCGTGGTGTGCCTCTAGAATTCTTATTTCTTGTTCCCCCTCAGGCACGCCCAGACACTTAATGCTTTCATTTGACTTCCTTCTTTCATCCCTGCTGATATTTTTGCACCCTTATTTTCCCACTCACCTGACACCCTGTCCTGTTTCCTTCTGCATTCGCCTGGTGTCGTATGATTGACCCTCTTTTGAAATGGCCTGGGGAATTTGGGGAATTAGGCAGAGTTCTACAAGCATCAGTCTGGCACCTACTCAACGGCACATTGAAACAATGGCCCTGCCTAAGTCAGAAAATTGCAGAGCAGAGAGAAAATTGTCAAGTAGAGTGCAAATTGTGGATCCACAATCCTACTGCACCTGCAATTTCCTGACGGCAGCAAGGCTTATGACTGACAGCAGTTGAGTGAGGCACAGACATTGAAGAGTGTGAGCTGAACCTGAAGGCCACCAATTCTGCTCAACAGCAGGCTTCCCTGAAGAAAATGCCTCTACTGCTCATGCTCACCGGCTTAACACCTCATATTAGAGTAAAACGCACTTCAGAGTTACATGAGAGCCTGTGTAATGTAGTGGTTAGAGTGCTATTGGGCTGGAAAGAACTGGGCTGAAATTCAGGAACTTAAAGGAATAAGCCATAGCTCAGTAGGAGGGAATATGCTTTGAATGCAGAGGATCTCAGGTTCAATCCTGAACATTGCCAGGTAGGTCTGACAAAGCCTCCTATCTGAAACCCTGGAAAGCTACTGCCAGTCAGTGTAGATCTGGAGTAAGGAACCTATTTCTGCTTGAGGGCTTCATTCCTTTGTGGACAAGCTTCCCGAGTTTACATACTGGTGGTAGGCATGATCAGAAAAAAAAAGTAGGCAATGGAACGACTTAGTACCATTGTAGAGGAGGGTACATTGTAGCTACACACAAAAATTGTTGTGAGGGTTGGGGGGGGGTAGGCTGTATGCCTGAGTCCCTTCTAATTTGTGGGTCCAGGAGGCATTCAATTGCTGAATTAGCCAGGCAAGGGCCATAGTGGTCCCCAAAGTATGAGTTGTTAAGGTTACAAAGGAAGTGTCCGCAAATGGGTGGACCTCCTTCTCTCAACTGTCAGTTAGAAAGCAAAGCCAGGACTGAGGTGAGTGAGCTGGAAGCAAGCTGGGCACCTGAAAGACAGAATCATGCTTGATTTCTGCTGAAATCAAGGCTGTGGCAATGGGAGAAGCAAGACCATATTGGGAGTGTTAAATGCTGGTGAGCCCCTCCATCAAAGGCTCAAGTTGTATATATGTGTAAATAAACCACCTATCATAACGACACCACAGTCTCCATTGTCCCTCATTCCAAATGAAGGCAGGAACACTGAAGCTGCCCATTAGTAGTTAGCACCTTGACAGCAGACTGAGCAGGTCGATTTCACCCATGTATTTAAATTATAGTAATTATTTCTATATTTGGAGTTGATCATATGCATCATATGCAAATCTGTGTCCTTTTTTCTTTCTTTTTTGTGACGTATGAGTAGTTATCCAAGTGGGCTACCCTAGACACTTCAGCAGTAGGGCTAGTCTCTGCATACATTGCTGCCTGTGTTGTTGTTTTTTCCAATACAGAATCATAACAGAAATTACAAACATTGAATCCAAAATAGTACTATATAGACAAAAATCCCCGGAACATATTAAAAAAAAAAAAAAGAAAGAAAAAAAAGGCAAAGGAAACAAAACTAAACTAAACAAAAACGAAAAAGCACACATCTACAGAACAAAACCATATCATTACATACATAAACACAAATTGACTTCCTTCCTTTGTTCTAAGACCTCAAAAAATTTACTCTTACTGTATTGTTGTGTCTAATTAGATTACTTCCATCTTTGTGCTTTTTTACACCATTTTTCTTATTCTTTAACCCTGTAAAGCATCATTCATTACATACCAATATACTAACTCCAGAACAATGTTTTTTCATATACTCTTTAGCACAACCCCATTCTTTTAATAATTTCTGGTCCGATTGTCCCCTTATGTAAGCTGTGAGTCTTGCCAGATTTATGTATTCACAAAGTTTAATTTGCCAATCTTTCACTGATGGAATTTTTCTGCCTTTCCAGTTTTTAGCTATAAGCATCCTGGCAGCTGTTGTTGCATAAAGGAATACTTTCCTTTGATTTTCGGGGATATCATTTGTAATTAAACCTAAAAGGAATGCCTCCGGTTTTTTACTAAAAGATATTTTAAACATCTTTTTGAGTTCTTCATAGATTTCATTCCAGAATTGTTTAATAGGTCGGCATTCCCACCACATGTGAAACATTGTTCCTATTTCTTTTTTACATCTCCAACAGGTATTCGATTTTAATTTGTAAATTTTAGCCAATTTTACTGGAGTTAAGTACCATTGGTACACCATTTTCATAAAATTTTCTCTTATTGTATAACATGCCGTGAATTTGATGTCATATTTCCATAATTTCTCCCATTGGTCCAGCCGAATTACATATCCTATATCACATGCCCATTTGATCATAACTTCTTTTACTTCTTCATCCTTTAATTCCCATTCTAATTTTGTATTATTACAAAACAAAAAAAATATATATCCAAAATGTATAATTTTTTATTGCTGCCTGTGTGTTTTTTTTCTCCTCCCCCCTGAATATGGAAATCCTTGTTGGTTTCAGTACTGGAGCTCTCATATCCTGCAAGGAACTGCTGAATCATGTTGAGCAAATCAAGACCCTGACTCAGCAGATCATTAAGGGTCAAATAGTATCATTTGATACCATCCTTTCCATGTCTCATTTCTGCCCAAATGCTGCATGATTCTCAGGAGGAGGAGGAGGAAGGTGAGGAAGGTGATGGAAAGGAAAATGCCACATTCCTGTAAATGAAGGGATGAGAAATGCCCCACTCATTGATGCAAAATTACCGTTATTCTTCCTCCTCCTCCTCCTACTTCACACAGCTTTATACAATGTGCACCACAGAGGAAGGGAGGGGGTGGGGGACGCAACCAAACAAGTGACACATTAGTTAAGAGACCTTCCATTTTACGTTGACAGTTCACGATAATGGAATTTAATTGTGGGAAAAAAGCTGAATAATTTTCGCTGAATGTCATTCAGTTCATTCAAACTGGGAATCAGGGACATTTCTAACAAAGGTTTTCAAACTTCTTTTGAAATCAGGAAGCTGCTGCACACAGATAAGAGGAGAGGTTTGAGGATTCTCTATCGGAAATTTCAAGGTTTTCTTCCCCCCCATCTGCTTTTTCACATTAACTGGTAATTATCCAGAAAGGCACATAATAGTGCTGAAATGACAGAAGCTGACAAAGGTTTTCCTAAGATATGTAAATTGTCAGTGATAGGCAAGGTGCAACAGAAAGGCTTTCTACAGCACAATTATTTATGCCAGTTTCATTTACTTTTTAGGTAGAAATGATGGCACACAGCTTCAGGAGCGTCTTATCACATGCGCTGCACATTAGCTTCATAACCATGTGCTAAGGACATGTGGCAAAAGAAACTTAGCTTTAAGATAGGGGTCTCCTCCACTTCTTCCATAGCTATGCGCCATATATATATATATGAATGATTTAAAAAGGAAAAAGGAAAACTCATGTTGGGGTTAAAAAAAGAAAGTGACCAACCATATTATAAACTAACCCATATTTGCCATATGAACCTGCACTTCCCAAAGCTGGATTATTGTGTGATGGTTGATTTCCTGATGGCTTTCAGACAGGCAATTGCTGGTGCTCAGCTGCTTGTATACAATTTTTCAGTGGCCTCGTGCTCTGATCTTAAAATTTCCTGCAAATAGCAGGGTCTGTTACAGACGCTAAGCTAGGAAATGAGGGACACCATCTAGATAGCAAAGCTTCTGATGCATGGTTTTAATCTGGCGTGTGTGTGTGTGTTAGTGCATCAGGAACTGCTAGATAAATGATTCTGCTACTGCACTCATTCTTAATATGTAATGTTTATTGCACATCTTTGCCCAGTAAAATCTTTTTGGATCCATGGTGCTTAGAGAGAAGAAACTGCTTAATATTTTTTAGGAAAATAGTTAAGTGGTGTACAATATAAAAACAATATAATTGAAACAAAATCGCACCATAAAACCAATAAAGCAGTAACATAAAGCTTATGCAAACAAATGAACCAGGGATTGAAAACATGGAAAACAGAATCCAATCTCATGAACCAGGGGAAGCCTGAGGGAGAATGTAAGAGTTTTATCCAATGGTGGTTCTACTCCAAGCAGACCCAGTGAGATTAATGGTGCACTGATTTTATTTCTTTTTACATCGTTTTTATTAATTTTCAATTCCACAATATCCAATATATGCCGCATTGTATAGGTGCACTGATTTCAATGGGTTCACTCTGAGTAAAATTTAGTTGGATAAATCTTTACATAAGAAGGACAGGGACAGCATTGGGGGTGGGTGCAAGTATCCCCAAACAAGGATACTTTCCACTTGCCACCACCACCCCCCCATTGCTAGACTTATGTCGTAATATATACAGTGGTACCTCTAGATGCGAATGGGATCCGTTCTTGAGCCCCGTTCACATCTAGAAGCAAACGCAACCTGTGTCCATGTGTTTGCGCATGTCACAATTCGACGCTTCTGCACACGACATCATTTTGAGTGTCTGCGCATGCGCAAGCAGCAAAACCCAGAAGTAACATGCTCCGTTACTTCCAGGTTGCTGCGGAGCGCAACTCGAACGTGCTCATCCCAAAGCACATTCAACTCGAGGTATGACTGTACCTATTTTTCTATCTCTCACCCACCTAGAAATATTCTTTGCCCAGTGCTATTTTTCTAGAAAAGAGGTGCCAGAACTCACCATGAACACCTCCGTCATTCTCTTAGAATGGCAATGTTGCCCACTCAAGAGGTGCCAGAACGGAGTTCCAGAGAGCTCTGCCTGGGTGGGGGGGGGGGGGTGAAGCCCTGACTTTGCCTGTTATGTGCCCCCCTCCCGAATGTGTGTATGTATGTGTTGTGCATGCACACTGCCCCTGAAAAAGTGCCTGTTGGATCAAGCCAGTGGCTCATCTTGTCCAGCATCCTGTTCCCACAGTAGCCACCCTGATGCCTGTGGAAAACTTGTAAACAGGGAAGGTGCCTCTGTTTACAATACAGTGGTACCTCCGGTTGCGGACGGGATGCGTTTTGGAGGTCCGGTCGGATCCCGAGGTTTCCACAACCTGAGGGCCACTTCTGCGCATGCGTGCACGGTGAAACCTGGTCAAATACTTCTGGGTTTCCTGCTTTTGCATCCTGAAGTTCACTTTACTACTGTATGTCTGAAGCAACCGGTTTGCTGCTTCACATTTGGCAAACAGCAGGGCATTCAATGGTACAGGAGCAATAGCAGGGGGGAAAGCCCAGTAATAGAAATAACTCAGAGGCACCAATAGAGCACATAGCTTGCATGCAGAAAGCCCCAAGATCTTTAATATAGGGTGTCCACTGAAGCAACTCCAAAGAAAAAGAGGATTCTCCTCACATTTCCATGTTTATCTATAAATTAGCGCATGCAACTTTAGTGTCTTCTTTCTCGGTGGTGCATGTACTTGAAGTTAAAGGGACCCCTGACCATTAGGTCCAGTAGTGACTGATTCTGGGGTTGCGGCGCTCATCTCGCTTTATTGACCGAGGGAGCCAGTGTACAGTTTCCGGGTCATGTGGCCAGCATGACTAAGCCGCTTCTGGCGAACCAGAGCAGTGCACGGAAACGCCGTTTACCTTCCCGCCGGAGTGGTAACTATTTATCTACTTGCACGTTGACATGCTTTTGAACTGCTTGGTTCGCAGGAGCAGGGACTGAGCAACGGGAGCTTACCCCGTTGCCTACCTTCTGATCAGCAAGCCCTAGGCTCTGTGGTTTAACCCACAGTGCCACCCGTGTCCCTGGTGCATGTGCTTATTCATAGGTAAACATGGAAATGTGGGGAGAATTGCTTTAAACAAGTAAAAGGAATCTTCCCATAGAGGGGAAGGCTGTGACCAGGTAAACTCTGTGCCTGCTCAGTCTGTTGTCCAGCTGCACACGGTTGATGGACAACCTCAAGTGTCTTGGAGGGGAGCAGTCTGTCTCTTCTTAGGGAACTTTGGCTTTAAAGTAGTCTTAGACCAGACAGCTCTTCACAAAGAAGTCACCTTCAAATAGGTCTCACCTCTGCAAAGTAGTAGACAGGGTACTGGTTGTCAGTTCATTTCTGGGCCCAGTTCAAGGTGCTCTCGTTAGTGTTGAAAGCCCTAAGTGGCTTAGACCCCAAATATATTTCCATGCCTATCAATCTACTTGGGGATTAAGATTTGTGGAGGCGGCTCCCTTGCTAGTTCCTCCAACTTTTAAATGTGTGGAGAATGACAATCCAGGAAAGAGGTTTTTCTTCTGTGCAAGCCCCACTAAATTGTGGAAGGTGTCCCACATCATGGAGGTGTGTCTAACCCTATACTGCTTGGGACAAGGATAACTAACTAATCACTGCATCCGGCAGCAGAGGGCATCCTTCAGATACCATCCTATCAGGAAGTCTGGTTCTGCCCAATGTTTGAAACAGGCCTTTAGTGTGGTGGCACATACCCTTTGGAACTCCCTCCCAGTATATATCAGACTCGTGCCTCCTCTGTTGTCTTTTCAACAGCTTCTAAAGATGTCCCTCTTTCAGCAAGCTTTCTAAAAGGATGTTTTTATCCCATCTGGTATCTGTCTTGGATTTGAATTGATTTTACATATGCACTGTTGTAGTGAAAATAATAGTAATAATAATCTTCATTCTATAGCTTTCATTGTTTTATTTGCCTGTATGCTGTTGTTTCATTGGTTTAGTGGTTCTGTTTTTGTTTTGGTGGATACTGTTTTTTCATAATACATAACATCACCACTTAGAGATTTTTTGAAACGGTAATTGGTTTAGAAGCTCTTTAAAATAAATTTAAAACATGAAGCAGGTGCAGAATTTAAAGTTCAGCTCACTTGTTACTTTCTAAATATGAACCTAGCAGGTGCTTTTAGTGCAGCGGCACCAGTATGCTGAAACTCTCTTCCCCTAGATGTGAAGCATCTCAATTCCAGTGTTTTTGACTTCTGTTGAAAACCTTTCTTTTCTTCCCCAAGACTTCCTGATTCGATTCGTTTTATTATTTTATTTATTTTAAAATTTATTATAGCAGATACCCCACCAGGCAATAGGAGAAGCGGAAATAGGGGGCTGCCGGGCCTCTCCACCAGCTCTGTTGAAAGAACAGCGTCTTTTGGCTCTTCTCCTAAGTTTTCATTTCTGAATCTCACCCCAAAACCTCTGTATTTAAGAATTAGTACTGCTGCTGGAGGAGACTCTTGAGAGTCCCATGGACTGCTAGAAGAACAAACCTATCCATTCTGAAGGAAATCAGCCCTGAGTGCTCACTGGAAGGACAGATCCTGAAGCTGAGGCTCCAATATTTTGGCCACCTCATGAGAAGAGAAGACTCCCTGGAAAAGACCCTAATGTTCAGAAAGATTGAGGGCACAAGGAGAAGGGGATGATGAGAGGATGAGATGGTTGGACAGTGTTCTCGAAGCTACCAGCATGAGTTTGACCAAACTGCGAGAGGCAGTGAAAGACAGAAGTGCCTGGTGTGCTCTGGTCCATGGGGTCACAAAGAGTCGGACACAACTAAACGACTAAACAACAACAACACTGCTGCTTCTTCCTCTCTCCCACTCCTATTTCTTTTTGTGTCCTCTTAGTGGTGCAGCAATAAAACTCATAGCACATGTGCAAAGCTAAGCAGGGTCTGGTATGGTTTCAAATTGGATGGGGGATGTTGAGACTCCTGGAAGTTGGAATAGAAGACCCTCAGGGTCTCTTCCAAGTCTACAGTTCTATGACTCTGAGATCAGGGTCTGTCTTTTCACTAATATTTGTAAACTGAACTGTAAACCGAACAAAAGAGCACCATATCTCTGCTAGGAAAGTGTTCCATAGCATGGGACTGACAACATTACATGCCTGTCTTCTAGCTGAGAGCAGCCAGGCCTCTGTAATGCAGGGAACAACTAACAACATTCCTCTGGAAGACATACCCTTCAACATTAATCCAGTGAAGAGAGGGACATTCGATTCCATAATAATATTTTTACTATTTATACCCCACACATTTTACTGGATTACTCCAGCCACTCTGGGCAGCTTCTAACATATATAAAAACATAGTAAAACATTAAACATTTAAAAACGTACCTATACAGAATTGCATTCAGATGACTTGGGGGTCAAATAACTCCATATCCTCCAACTTTTCTCCAACAAAAATAGGGACATCCTGCCATACTCTCCAACATTTCTCCAATGAAAACAGAGACATTCTAAGGAAAAGTGGGACATTCTGGGATAAAATCAGAAACTGGGATGGCTTCTGTAAATCAGGGACGTCCCTGGAAAATAGGGAACTTGGAGGGTCTGGAATGATCTCTGTTATCACTTCTTGTCCATGTCATCCATTTAACCATCAGACCAAAGGCTCATCTGGCCCAACAGCCAGTTCTTGCAGTGACTGACCAATTGCCTATGACAAGTCCACTAGCAGGACATGTGCAGCATAAGAATATCTTACCCATAAAAATACGGAAAAATACATTGTTTGTAAGAATATGTGTCAAAGCACTTTAATAACTTTTTAATGACTATAGAGTTTTGCTTGATGTAATCCACCTGCAGTTAATTACAGGAATGGCAAGTTAGCAGCTATAATCTGAAATGCTATCTAATATCCTCAGAACACTCAACAAAACACACAAGCTCCATTTTCATAGACTGAAGAAAAACAGCCCCTTTGGTCAGGGACATTTTTGGTCAAGGGTCTGAACATTTTGCTGGAACCATCAAGGAAATCCTTCATCACTTCATCTACCCAGGTGCAAAGGTGTCCCGTGGCTCTGGGGGTTTCTCAAAAAAAGTCCTTGAAATAACAACATTGATATTCCAATAGTAATATTTCAAAGCTCAGGTCCTGTTATTTATTTTCTTTCTCTTCAAAATATTATATACCCTGCCTTGTTTGCAGTAAGTCTAGGCAGCTTACCAAAATCACACACAAGTAAAGTCATAACCCTCCCCCTCTTCAAAAGCAAAACAAACAGAAACCCACATTAAATTCAAATCAGAACCAACGGCCATATAAGAAAATTCAACACCCCATATTAAAACAAGGTCTTCTACCTCTTTCTGGCAGGTTGTAAAGCTGGGATCACACAGCAGGCATAAATCAACATGTCAATGGCTGTATACCATTTTATACCAGCAGAGTATTTGTTCTGCAGTGCATTATCCTTTAGCTAGACATTCCTAGAATTGCACATTATCTTCATTACCAAGAACATCCCACAACGGGATGAAGGGGACCAACATTAGTTCAGTATGTTGTTGGTGTCACAAATTTATTGTTAGCAATTTGGCTGAAAAATAAAAACAAGTTTATAACGCCATCATAAACTGTATGTCTATGGTACAACCACATTTATAATGTTATGGAGTTGGGGCTAGGTTTTCGGGATTCCCTCTAATTTTGCAATTCTGTATCTGAATCATGAAGGTCACAGCCCAGGCCTAGTTGGTTAGATATTCCCTTTTGTAAGGTAAGCTAAGATAATACGTTGTCGCAGGAAAGTATGTGCAGACAGTTCAAGTAAGGCAATAGGAGCACAATGCAAATAGGGAAAGAGCTTAATCAATTATGGATCATTTGCAGACAAACAGTGGATACTGATTGTATTTGCTGGATTGATTAGCGTTCTGGATATGGGATGAGTAACAGAATGTCAACAATTTCTGCTGCTGTTTCTGAATTGTCCAACATTTCTAACTCCAAATTAACCAGCTCCTCCAACTTTCTAAAACAGACACCTGATGTACCATAAAACGTCAGGTAGTATGGTAATCTAGCACCATTCAATATGATGGATGCATATAGCTTTGAGTGATCTCACTTACAAGCAATGTGACCAGCCAATCACAATACAAAACAATAAGGCTGCTTGAGGGCAGGAACTTGCTGAGTTCTGTGTAAACTGCACTTGGGTGGCAAGACCATTCTCTTTGGCCTGCCAAGCTTGCAGGACCTGCTTTGGGTTATTATTGTTATTGTTGTTAATATAATTACAAACCCAGGATCCACCAGTCAGACCCTGATGAAAAAGACATGCAGTTTAAACTGCAGAGCCCCTGAGCACATTCTGAGCCAGTTCTGGTTTTAGTACCAGAACTGAACTGATATCACCTTTGGTTACCCCAAACTTCCTTCATTTCTACAGCAAATTAAGAGGGGGGGGGGTATTGCCATAGTTAAGGAACTGGAAATCAGAAATGTCTGGCAATCAACCAGAAATTTCCAGATCTGTAATTTTAAAATAATAATAAATAACACATATAATATAAATGTTGTAATATTGCACCTGCTATGAGCCATTCTCTGTAAACCAACACACACGCAAATATACACGCTGTCTTTACATAGACCCCATCCACCAAATGCTAGATAACAGAAAACTTACACCTTGTGCAAACTGGGCTCTGTGCAGTTTAGCATCTAATTGTCCTCTAATCTGCTTGTATCCTACAGTGTCACCAGTGACGTCAAATATATGCCTGTATCGCTTCTTTTCCTTGCAGTAAAGCAGGTTGTCAGTGAGGGGGAAAGGGGGGGAGAGAGAATTTTCAATTATGCCAACCTCTTTCAACTTGGCACAATGATACATCAAGCATTTTATTTTATTTTTTGTCCTTGAGTGCTTAGGAAATAAAATGTGTCGATATTTGTTGTTGCTGCTGACAAACCTGGCAGCCCTCCACGTTAAATGCTCCTATCTACCTAAACGTCAGTGACATCTCCTAACAGAGGTTGGATTTTATACAAATTTGACTCGTGATCTCAGTAGATGGATAGCAGGAGATGTGTGTTTAGCATTTCCCTGGCCCTCTTCCCCATCTTGTTGATATTTAATTCATTTGGCAATTGTTTTTAAGCCTTTGAGGGGGGGAAGTGCACACTTGTGTGTAGAATCACAGTTTCGAATCAAGGAATGCTGTACCGAAAGGGTCACAAAAGTAGAGCGGATGCATTGTGCAGCCTATCACTTGAAAAGAAAAGGCAAGGAACTTCTAGCAACAGCAAACTGCAATTGTCATTGCTAAATTGACAGTCATCCTGCCTGGTTCAGCATCAGCACCTGGCACCCTCAGGCAGTTGCCAGCATTCTACCACTCTGACAGGGCCCATCAACACTTCTGATTGTCTTGGGAACCCAGCTCCATGAGGAGCCATTTTCATTTACAAAGATGCCCCCAAAGTAGCATTGCTCTGGGGCATTGTCAGAAATCAAAATGGATATTTGGCCTGTGATGTTTTGTTCACACAGAGGCACACACCCACACCACGTCTTGCTGCAGTGATGAACAGGCATATGGCGAGAGCTAGCTCTTAGACAGCAAGCTCGCAACTCAGCACCAAATGTATATAACCATGAAGGGAACCAATAATTTCATACTGCTTGCACACATGACAAGGAGAACACAGAAACATACGTTTTCCCCATGTTACAAAGAACTGTATTTCATACAGATAGTGGGGCCATGCATTGATTTCATAACAAATGAAACACTGGAATAAATGGGCCCCATTTGGTAGTTCTCCTCCACAACCTCCTCCTCCTCCTGTTTTAGGAAACTGTCTGTCTGTCTATTGTCTTTACATTCCAACACCTCTTAGGATCTCAAAACCAAATACGACAGACATCCTCACTTAGAATGGATACTGGGCCTAGGAGCCAACTCCTAGGAGCCAAAGTCCCTTTGCCCCCCACCAATAAAATATTTGAGGGAGCTGCCCGCCCCCCAGTGGCGTAGCGTGGGGGGTGCAGGGGGGCCGGCCGCACCGGGCGCAACATCTGGGGTTAGGGCAAATCCATGGGTTAGGGGGCGCAAATCCATGGGTTAGGGGGCGCAAATCCATGGGTTAGGGGGCGCAAATCCATGGGTTAGGGGGCGCAAATTACTTGCCTTGCCCCGGGTGCTGACAACCCATGCTACGCCACTGCGCCCCCCCCAAAGATGATGAGCATTGCCATTCAGATGGTGGGTGGGTGTCGCATCATGTGATTGATTATGCAGGGCGGGGCTTACTTCCCCCCACAGACAAACAATATTTTATTCAAGTTGGCACCCCTGGTACTGGGTAATGTGGCATCTCTTTAGGGTATCACCACAGCACGGGTAGAATTCCCAGACAGCAATGGTTGTATTTTATTGTGAAAGCAAATACAGCTGCTAGTAACCAGCAAGTGTTCCTTGCAGGGCTGCTCAAAGGACTTCCACCTGTCTGCCAACACTAGGTAAGAGAGAGCAGCCTACCAAAGGCCTCATTCAAACCTAGAGCTATCCCTGAATGAATGGAAATGAATTGGGTTGATGTCTGACTCATTCAGAGCTAGGTGGCATGCTTTCTTCAGCAGCAGTAGTACAGGTCCTCTGAGGACAGGTGAATATGCCAGTTCTGCTTTCTCTTGGTTTGTCATTCTTCCAATCTTAAATTCAGCTCTCCAGATTTCCACACCAGTTTGCAGGCGGGTGGTGGGGATTTTGTTGGGTTGTTCTTTGGGGGGGGGGTTTAAAAAGCCCCTTTGAAAATTCATCAGCATTTTCGTGCAAATTTCTCCTAATATACATAATTTTGCATGCAGTTTGGCCTAACATGTTGTTTTTCTGTAGGTTATTTTCATCAATATATGCCTCTATAAATGCACTCTGCCCTAGCAAATGCATTCGTGTGCACATTACTTGGCAGAAGAACTGCATTTCAATATTCAGAGAAGTGTGAATTTTGAAGAATAGCTGTTTTGGTTCATGCATTGTTTTAGAAAGTGTAAATTAAGCAGTTTGCCTTTAAACACAAATGAACAGAATTTCTCCCCTATCCCTACCTCCTAGTGGTTGCCTTCTTTCCAGAGGGAACCCAGTTTGTGTCATTTTTTAAAAAGCATTTTGGAGGGATAATGGCAACCACCATGTGTGTGTGTGTGTGTGTGTGTGTGTGTGTGTGTAAGAGAGAGAGAGAGAGAGAGAGAGAGAGAGAGAGAGAGAGAGAGAGAGAGACCATTTTCTCCTGCTCCAAGAACTCCCCCAGAACGGCACTACTCCCACAGTATTCTTGGCAAATAAAATGGCCATCAGGAAGCCACATGGAATTATGCTGCTGCCACAGAACCAACAGCAAAAACAAAACAAAACACCGGGGGGGGGGGCAGGGGAGAATACAATGAAAGCTGACATGAGCAACAAAATGAATGAAGTCTTTAATAATGAAAATAAATGCAACTGCAAAGTGAAAACAAAAGGTCCCAGGTTCACTTCCTGGCATCTCTAGGCAGGGTTGGGGAAAGACCTAGGAAAATTACTGCTGCCAGTCAGTGCAGACAACGCTAAGCTATAACCTGCCTCAGTTTAAGTCAGCTTCCTGTTTCATGGTGGTGGGGTGTCATATATCGTATCCTGCCACAAGCAGAGCTGCCAGGCCCCTGTTCCTGTTAAGATAGGCTAGGCTGGATGGTTCAGTCAGTAAAGCACAACTCAGTCTCAGGATTGTGGGTTCAAGTCCCATGTTGGGTGAAAAAGTCCTGCATTGCAGGGGGTTTACCCCCGAGTCGCCTTCCAATTCTATGATTCTATGGAATACACTCCATTTTGACAACCCCGCCACAAACTGGCCTTCCACAAGTTAGAATGCTCCATCTGGGTTGTTCTCTAATGCAGTGTTTTTCAACCACTGTTCTGCGGCACACTAGTGTGCCGCGAGATGTTGCCTGGTGTGCCGTGGGAAAAATTGAAAAATTCGAAAGATTTAAAAATAAAGTATTTTATAATTTTTCATATTTCTGTTTACTTACTATTTCATAATAAAGTAATTATGAAATACTTTCTTTGTGTTTATTTGATTCCTATTCAAGAGTATTACTTTATATATAGTCAATATAGGCACAGAGTTAATTTTTTTAACATTTTCTAATGGTGGTGTGCCTCTTGATTTTTTTCATGAAACAAGTGTGCCTTTGCCCAAAAAAGGTCGAAAAACACTGCTCTAATGCATAAAGTTCCTGGATAGGCTCTTTTTCTTTTCTTTTTTGACTAAGTTTTGCAATATGAATAACAAGGCTTAACAGAATGAAACATACTTCAGAATTCATGGAATTGCATTCCTATTCGTCTTAAATTGGGGAAAAAATATGTTTTTAATTAAACAACCATCCCTTGTTTGTAGCTGCAAGGTACTTGTGCATGATATAAAACTCAATTTTAATAATATGTACACAAACTAACATTTCTCTGCCTCCCTCTTCCTCCTTTCTTAGGTTATACAAACAGCAGTGTAAAAAAAAAATGAACCCGCTAAGGACAGTGTGTAGATAGGTTTGTTCTGATAAGAAACGTTAAGAGGCAGGTGCGCCCCCTGGTGTTAGAAGCAGAGTATCTGTAAAAATAGTCTTCTGTGGAGATTTGCTACAGCCTCTAAACAATTTGCCTTTGCCATACCTATCGTTTATCACGCCCAATAGGGAATATATATTTCTTAAACACACACACACGTGAGTTGAAGCATGCTGGGAATGCAAATGACACCTAGCATTTCGCACGATTCGTGGCAAATGCAATTATAATTAAGATTATGATAAAATATTAAGTCAAGATCATAAAGTGTTGATTGGTCCTGATTAGCTGTATTATCTGTAATTAGAAATCACACCATCCTTCAACAGTTAGTGGCATGTTTTGCTTATGATGCTGCAGCATGAAAAGGGGAAGGCATGAGTCAGCTTTTGTGATGGGCTTTCGTTATGGGTTTAATTGAGGCAAGGGACAGCTGTAAATAAAGGCAGAGCAGGGTGACATGGCAATTATACTGTAAGATTGGGAAATTTGCATATAGGTTTTGCTTGAGGTAATTTGTGAGTCTGGTAAACAAAGTATTTTTGCCCTAGGCTTGTTCACACATTACGTTACACCAAGCACAGGTATGAACTCTTTTTACCCTGGCCTTTATTTGTTTGTTTATTCGCATTTCTTGAATTTATATCTCCACAAAAGCACAGTTTAAAAATGAAAGCAAAGCAAAAGCATTCTAAAACAGTCTATAAACATTTTAAAAACAACTAAAATTGAAAACATCTAAAAGCAGTTAATATTCTTCCATCCAATGATATTGGGGTTGCCTTTGAAAGTGAAGGCATTTTGTTTTGTGGGACTGATCTATTTTGCCGAATTTATAAGATCCTGTTCTCTCTGCAGCAATTTTGCTTGGGGTTTTTTTTTTTAATTGTAAAGGTTTCATCTGTTCTTTTGCCATAACACCCTGGAATGTTATAGTGACATGAAAGTAAGAAATCTTATGAACAAACAAGCATTTGTGTGAAAGAGCAGGGCACCTGTTCAACTGTTGTGTACCTTCATGGGACCTGAAATTCTGCGCCTTCTCTCCTCACCCTAGACTTCAGGCAAGGAGAGGGCTATTACAACAATTCGTCCTTGTTGAGCACATGTCCCTGATTTTGGTAGGAGGACAAGAAAACTGTGCCAGGATGCCATGGTAAAACACCAAATCGTTGAATCACCAAGAGAATGAGGAACATTCACTTGCACTTTTTAAGAATATTGAAGGAGTCCTGATGGATCAGATCAAAAGCCTATGTACTCCTACAACTTACTTCCTAAAGTAACCAATCAGATGCTTCTGGGAAGCCCACAAACCCAGGGCATGGAAGCAGTAGCCTTTCCCTGTGGTTGCCTGGCCACCACCCACAGCAACTGGTATTCTGTGGCATGCTGCCTTTCAGCCTGGAGATCCCACAATGGCTAACAGCTGCTTATAGAACTCTCCTCCATCAGTTTATCTAATTGTCTTTCTAAAGCCATCTGGGCTAGTGATCACTGTAAGGATAGATTTGATTATACCTTTAAGAACCCAATCCATATCTTGTTTAGGATGTCAGACCCAAGGAAATGTGTTGCCTTGCCCCCAAGAAAGAGGGGGCCCAGGCCTCATGGCATCAGTGTGTGATGCATGCATGCCCTGGGCCATGCTGATGTTGCACATGGATGCTGACATCATGTGGCAACACCCAGTGGTGTGCAACCACTGCCACCACAGAAGTTGGGGGTAGCCCTCTGATTTAGAATTTTGTGGGGAGGCTTGGCTCCCACAGCCCCCCATACTTGGCTCCCCTGGGCCTAAACAGAAGGTAGAGCTAGAAGCCAGAGTGAGAAAGTAGTTAAATGAAAGAAAGGCCTTGTTATACACAGTTCTTTAATAAAACTATTGCTTCTTCAACTCCTCTGCTTATTATTGAACAGAGAACATTACAACCATTGTTACATCTGGTGAGAGTGAGTTCCATAGGAATACAGAAAGCTGTCTCATGTCAAGTTCAGTCGGGTAAGGGGAGAAATGAACAGACCTTGCCTCTTAAAAGTGAACCTGTCTCATTTGCCCTCTCCAAATCAATATGCAACTACCATTCAAAATTCATGTACAAAAAATCACATACTAAAATGCATATATGTTTAGGGGAAGTGCACAGAACAAATGGGTATATTAGTGAAAACAACATTTTTTTAAAAAAAATGCATTATATTGATGATTTCTCCCCCACAAAAATGCACATGGGAGGCAAATTTCCAGTCAAAATGTGTATTTAGGAGAAATGCACACAAAAAGAGTAGAAATATTATTGGAGACATTTTTCTTTTTTAAAAAAATCCATAAACGGATATAGAAATAGCATGAACTGAACTTAATGTTGAAAAAATTGGAAGCCAAGAAAAATGGACTTCGGCAGGTGAGTAGCTCATTTGGTTAGAGCATGGTGCTGTTAACACCAAGGTTGCAGGTTTGAGCCCCATATGGGACAGCTGCATATTCCTGCATTGCAGGGGGGTTGACTAGATCAGGGGTGGTCAACCTGGTCCCTACCACCCACTAGTGGGTGTTACAGGATTCTAGGTGGGCGGTAGGGGGTTCTACGGCACAAGCTGAATCCACCTTCCATCAAGCACTGGTGGGCGGTAAGAAAATTTTACCATCAAGAAAGATGCATTAGTGGGCGGTAGGTATAAAAAGGTTGACTACCCCTGGACTAGGTGATCCTCAGGGTACCTTCCAATTCTAAGATTCTATGATTCTGTGACTCTATGAATTGTCCATGCATAGGTTATATATAGCCCATTATTTGGTCAATATCAGGAAATCCCTGTTGTATCATCCCAAAAACCCATCCAACCCAGCATCCTATTTTCATCGCAACCAATCAGACGCCTACAGGAAACCTGCGAACAGGACCTGAAGCAACAACTCTCTCCCAAATTGTGTTACTCTGATTATTTTGACTTGTAGCAGCTCTCCAAGATCTCAGAAAGGTCTCCATCACCTTCGACGTGATCTTTCCCTCAAAAGATTCCAGGAAATTGATATGAAGGCTTTATGCATGCAAATCATGTGCTTTGCCTCTGTGCTATGGTCCTTCCTCATAATTTAATCATTCTCTATGTGAAAATGTCCATCCCTTTCTATACCCTGTATCTCCTAATAATCAGCATCACTGAACTACCGTAGATATTAGGAGCGCAGAGGGGAGAGACTCTTCAATAATCTTTTTCCTAACCTTCTTTGGCTCGTGAATGTGACCCTGGCTTTTGATTTTCAGTATGACGCCCTGCATTGATTTATTTTGATGCAGATTCTTTAATTGACAGGTGTGCAAGCTGAGCTGCAAGAAAGGAGGTACAGTAAGGTTAAGGTGTGAGTGGAAACCAAATGGCTCTGTTTGAAACCCATAGGAGCCAACCAGAGTGCAATTTAACAATTTCTCTTGCAGTGTATTAGGACTTGGACTTTGTGTGTGGTCCATTGTTCAGTTTATAATAGATGCGCTGTTGGCTTGCAGAGTTACTGAACTACCCAGGTTTTTTTGCTCCTTTTCTTTGAGGGGGGATAAAGTGCTTTGAGGTACTCTATGAATGAATGTCGTACTGAGAAACCCTAATCTATTCCATATTGCACAATGAAAAGCAAATCTACTGAGCCCTGATGAATTGTAGTACTTTCCCCTCTTTTTCTCTGAGTACATGGCAAATCTGAAGGGACTCTGCAAGATGTGTCTGGAACCCTTTTCTTTCACTGAGGCCCTTCTTCGTGTGCCCCCACCATGAAAGTCCAGGAGGGCAGCAGCACAAGAATTGGCTCTCTGTTTTTGGAATGCTTTCCCTAGGGAGGCTCGCCTGGCCCCTTCACTAGGTGCCAGGTGAAAACGTGTCTTTTTAACCAGGCCTTTGGCTGATCACAGGGCAATTCGCAATATATTGTTTTTTTGTGGGGGTTATTATTATGTATTTTATGTTCTCATTTTGTACTTTTATGTTGCGAATTGCCCTGTGATCTTCGGATGAAGGTTGGTATGCAAATTCAATAAATATAAATATAAATAAATAACCCACCCACCCCCAAAAAAGTAAAGAAAGAGATTAACAAGTGGGCCATGCAACAAAATATTGCAGCATGGAGTGGTTCCGCTGTTCAATCAGCTGTGAACACTCCATTCTGTTTTCGCTTTCCAATAGTTTCCTGTTTTCCCCACTACCAGCCTCAACAGTCAGCCAGCATCCCATGCCCAGCCTCAGTTGTCTTTGACTACATAAGCAGTAGAACTCAGAGAACTGGGGTTTTAAGGAGGATGCACCCAACACCCACAATGTTGGACAGATCCTGGTGCGCCTGGAGCAGACGAGACTAGTAGGAGGTCTAACAATTCATAAGTGATTCTGCATGTAGTGAGGGAAGTGAGGGGTAAGGGGGGGCTTGTCAGCCTGCAAAGCTGCCCCATCTACGACAAGGAAAACTCTGGTCCTAAGCCTCTGCTACCTTGTAGGATATCTTTGGGAGAGGAAAAGGCTAAGGAGTAAATCCTGCACAAATAAAGAGTGGGATCCTTTTGATGGTTGTACACCTCCTTCCAGCAACGCCTGCAGTCAAGCTGGTGCCAAATGTATTGCACTGTTGTCTTTTGGACCACATCAGCAAGGCTGAGAAGGGAGTCTTATCATCTGGGCAGGCAAGGACCTCCATACACACTGCCCAGGTTAAAACGCCAGGGAAGTCATTTCACTACTGCTGACACTTCAACCCCAGAGGCACAATCCATTGTCTCTTGAAACAGACAGAGGCCAACACACAACACACATTTGTTTCCCACCAGCTTTTGCCTCTGATCTAGCTCATGAGGAATATGGTCCTCAGTTTCCAGGGGGGGGCCCTCTACACCTCTGCTTGAAAGGGAGATTGCAAACTTCCCTTGTTGAAATGGCTGCAAGCAGTGGATTTGTCGCCACTTTAAAAACTCTAAATATTTTTTTTGTGGTTAAAAAAAAAAGTCTATTTAAACAGCGTGGGGTTATTTTAATCTCAAATTGGCATTTTCAAGAGAAAGAACTTTTAAAAGGAAAAGGAATCTATTTTTTCTTCTTCCATGTTTTTTCACTTTAATTAATTTAAAATGAATGAAAAGTGCTTCATGCTCTAAGATCCTGAAACTGTCGGCATCAGCTGACTCCAGCACTCTCAGCCTCATCTTCAGACTGAGCTGTGGGTAATTCTTGTCTTTGATGTCTTTTGAAGTGTTTGTGGCTTAGGCTGAGGCAGTTTTACATGGCAAAGCCAATGGCTTTTAAATATTTGAGGTCGAATCCTCAGGATTAGGAAGAGCCACTGCTGCAAGAAATGTGCTCCCAGGCAGAGACCTCAAAGAAGGCCCTGTAGCTTCTGAGGCCTTGTAGGTGTTGGGATCATGGGATCAGTTCCCACCCCCTTAAAAAAACCAAAAAAAAAACCCCTTGCAACCCTCAAGGAGGAGAATTAGTTAGAATGTATCTAAATGCACAGACTTTGCTGGTCTTTTCGAAACTCTCTTTTCGCTTCTCTTAAGTAAGAATTCCAAATGCACTTTTGAAAATACCTAAAGAATAAATAACCATGCAGTTTGTGAAAATTATCCTAGTGTATTAATTTGCTATGTAT
Source organism: Podarcis gaigeae (assembly GCF_964106915.1). Taxonomy (NCBI): domain Eukaryota; kingdom Metazoa; phylum Chordata; class Lepidosauria; order Squamata; family Lacertidae; genus Podarcis; species Podarcis gaigeae. The sequence continues at coordinate 29,365,285 of NC_139691.1, read as the reverse complement.
TACTTTGTCATGTTATCTTATTTTTGCAAACTTCCCTGTCACCATTTCTGGTGAAGGGCAGTGCAGAAATCTCGAAAGAAAAAGTAAGAAATTTCTCTTGGTGGCATTGTACCTTTCTGAGGTTGGTCCAAAAGCTGTAGCCACACCACACTGGCTCTTGTTATTTAACAAAGTAGTAGTTCGAAAGCACGTCAAAGTGCAAGTAGATAAATAGGTACCGCTACAGCAGGAAGGTAAACGGCGTTTCCGTGCGCTGTTCTGGTTTTGCCAGAAGTGCTGGCCACATGACCTGGAAGCTGTCTGCGGACAAACGGCAGTACCCTCGGCCACTAAAGCGAGATGAGTGCTGCAACCCCAGAGTCGTTCACGACTGGACTTAACTTTCAGGGGTCATTTACCTTTACTTTTAGTTCAGTGTAAACTCAGACAATTTATGGGGCACTACTTCCACAGAGGAAGTATTTTTATTCAAAGGCCACTGTTGGCTCCAAAAGGAAATAGCAGAAGCAGGGCTATTACTGGCTAATGCAGGTTTTCCCAAACTTGGGTCTCCAGCTGTTTTTGGACTACAACTCCCATCATCCCTAGCCAGCAGGACCAGTGGTCAGGGATGGTGGGAACTGTAGTCCAAAAACAGCTGGAGACCCAAGTTTGGAAAACCCTGGACTAAGGGGTAGGTACAACCTAACTCCCTTTTCTGCTGCATCTGGAGAACAGCAGCTTGTTGGAGGAGCCAGAAGTTAGCCCCATTCATGAAGAGGAGGAACTCAGTTGTGGCTGATTTCCCATGGGGAAGCATATTTCTTTTGAGACCACCATTAATGGTGAATCACTAGCAGTGCATCAGCCCAGGTGGGGTAGTGCCAAAGGGGCACATGCCAAAAAATAATTGTGTGGTATGTGGTAAGGGTACTCCCAATGGGAAATTGATTGACTTGCTCCTTGGAGCAGCTGGGGGGGGGGGGATGAATGTGAAATAATGTGGCTTCTAAGTGAGAGATGGAATGCAAATGAATTGTGTGTATAGTGAGAGCATGCAATTCACAAATGCATATCCAGTGTTATTGGTTGGTATTTCATTATTTTGTTGTTTTATATTGTTTTGATTCACTGATTCTCCTTTTGCTGCATCTTTTTTCCTGTTCATATGCTGTTTGCTGCTTTGGAGTCCTTTGGGTCAAAAACTGTGTACAAATAAACCATAACATACTTAGGCCTATGCAATTCTTAGCAATTTTAGGCCAGGCAGGGCAGGAGAGATTTCAGCTCAGGGGGTTCAAGGAGGTTGAAAAGTCTTCTTTGGATCATAACTTGTGTGGTGGTAGTTGTAGTTAAAGTGTTGGGCAAACTGAGAGACCCCAGTTTAAATCCCTACCAAACCATGAAATGTACGGGCTGGCCTAAGTCTAATCACCTGCCTCTTTCCCTTACTTACCTCACAGGGTTGTTGTAGGATGAAATGCAAGGAAAGAACAGTGTATATACCACTTGAGCTCCCCAGAGGAAAGATGTGGATGTTAAATAAATCAATATATTCAATGTTACATTGCAGGGTGGAATTATTTGTTTTAATAGCATTTGCCATGGTTTAGAGAAAGATCATAGCTGAGTGGTTCAACTCTGATGGCTACCATTTCTAATATGTCATCATAGCTCAATGGGTGGAATTCAACTGAATTTTACTCACTGAGGGTATTATGCGCATTAATTTCAATGGGTCTATGCTGAGTAAAACGTGGTTAAATCCTGGTGTTTCCTACTTCCTTGCTCTGAGTATAAATGATGCAAATGAACCAAAAAATACATCAGGGTTTCCCCCCCCCTGCATTATTAATTCTGATTGCTTGTATAATAAAGGTAAAGCGACCCTTGGCCATTAGGTCTAGTCGGGCCCGACTCTGGGGTTGCAGCGTTCATCTCGCTTTATTGGCTGAGGGATTTATTGGCTAAGCCACTTCTGGTGAACCAAAGCAGCACATGGACACACCGTTTACCTTCCCGCCGGAGCAGTACCTATTTATCTACTTGCACTTTGAAGTGCTTTTGAACTGCTAGGTTGGCAGGAGCAGGGACTGAGCAACGGGAGCTCACCCTGTCACAGGGACTGGGCACAGCGCCACCCGCGTCCCGATTGCTTGTATACCACCCCCCCCCAAAAAAAAAAATGTCAGAAAGCTTTAGCAAAGGCTTTTGTAGGTAGAGTGTAAGGTAGGAACATGCTTGTCAGCTGTGGGGAAGAAAAGTCATCATTTTATTATTTACCTTGCCATCCAATTTATTAGCAGGAAGTCTAAGCACAATTGGTTTCTATAATACATTTTTCCAAGTCAGCATATTTAGATTTGTTGCCAGAAGCCTTCCTGTACACTAAGCCATCTTTCTCTTGCAAAAGCACCAACAGAATCCTTGTAAATGAGATGAATATCAGAGCAGAAGATTGTTGTTAGTCTCTGGGCCATTTATTTACACGGCCACTTTCCATGAAAGATCATTTTAATCAGGCCACATAACAGAGGGAAAGTGTTCTCTATTGTGGATGGGTGGGGCTTAAGCAAACTAAGCCTCAGTGTAAAAAGCTGTAATCAGATGTGAAATTTACTGGCAGCCAAATTAGCATCTAATTGCCGATTTCCCATCTGATCTACAAACCCAGTTAAGTACGAGGGCTTTGATTGTATCTGATTTTATTCCGATGAAGTCGATAGAACATCCTTGGCTTATATCCATTCACTCTGGCTTAACTGCATTGCTCCTGAATGACTATATTTTCCCCGGCTTCAGGCCATGTTGCAAGAACTGTTCCATCTGTATTTGGAAATAGAGACATTTGTATGACCTCCAAAAATGACTGATAAAATTGGGACACTTAACAGCATGCAAGAACACTTGTTTTCACATCCATATCATCTGAACTGCTATCTCTCTAGCCCTTTCTCTCTCTCTTGTATGTGTGCACAAACAAATGCCAAATATTGTTAATAGGCAAGGGCAAAAATGATTCAGGTGAAATGACTTGAACTTCAAAATGGTGCCAAAATGAGGATAAAGTTTGTTAAGGAAATAAGACCACCTCCCTCCACCCCTGACAAGGGACACTGACATGGGTTTACTGGACCAATGTCTTCCAGTAGTGAGGACATCTTTCCCAGCCCAGGGGCCACATTTCAAACTTTCCGAGGGCCACATTCCAATGCTGGGTGGGCAGAGAGGCAAAAAGTGGCTGGAGAAACTCATGAGACTCTTTACTTTTGCACTGTAGGCTACTTTCCAGCTACACAGAAATCTCTCTCAATCCTCTAGCCAGATAGAAACACTCAAGGAAGCTGCAGGACAGGGCTAGTTAGAGGTGTGGCCTGGGGGGTTGGGGAATGGCCTAGTGCACTGGTTCGCAAACTCTCCCATCCACCCACTCTCAAAACTACCTGAAAATGGTTGCTGGCACTGGTGAACCGCTTAATGATTTCTCTGCCTATTATGGTGATTATAATGCACTGTAAACAATAGATGCTGTGCAGTTTTTAATTGCAGTTTTCCTGCTTTTTTATTTCTTATTGGTTGTGCTTCATTGTATCAGTGGTACAGTGGTACCTCAGGTTAAGTACTTAATTCGTTCCAGAGGTCCATTCTTAACCTGAAACTGTTCTTAACCTGGAGCACCACTTTAGCTAATGGGGCCTCCTGCTGCTGCCGCACCACCAGAGCACGATTTCTGTTCTCATCCTGAAGCAAAGTTCTTAACCTGAAGCACTATTTCTGGGTTAGCGGAGTCTGTAACCTGAAGCGTATGTAACCCAAGGAACCACTGTATTAGAAATAAAAGAAGGAATAAAATATAATAAAAAATATATGTGTGAAATATTTGATATGATGAAAGTGCTGCAGATCCACATCTATCTGCATGAAGACTGCAGACCACAGTTTGGATAGAGAGTCATTGGGGCTGAATTTGCCCCCCTAGCCTGAGCTTTCCACCCCTTGTTTAAAGCTTTTCAAGTTGCCTTTACCCAAATGTCCTAATTTGAAAGCTCTCGAGTCTTTCTCTTTTTTACCTTGGTTCCTGCCTGCGATCAAGTGGTTGGAATTTTTTATTTTTTTACACTCAGGGCTCATTAGCATTTCTTGCAGACTGTTGAGTGGATAGCAAATAAAGCAGGAAGTGTCCCAGCTGTTGGCAAGAAAAAAATGGAATTATTCATTGCTTACTAATGTCAAATGCTAATGGGAGAAAAGTATCCTTGAAGAGAACCTTGACTAAAATTCATTAGAGGGAGATCAAATCACTGTTTTAATTATGCATTTTTGAAAAGGTGTATTTATTAGAACCAATTCCGACCTGCCATGCAGCAGCTTCTGATACTGGCGAGGTGCCACTGACTTTGACAAAGTTGACTCCAGCATACAGAAAATGAACTCTGAATCCAGTAGTACCGTAATCCATCTTGCCACTTTCCTGTTCCTTCATGCCTCACTATTAATCCATAATAGGAATCTGCTTTTCCAGCTAGGTCACTTAGGGAGCAATCCTATGGGCCCTGGAAGAGTGTCCAAGAGACTATAAAGTTGGGGTGTATGAAGGCACAGCTTTCCACTCTGCCGTGTCTGTATTCATTGTATGCAGCACTGTTTCTCTTCCACTGCAGTTCATTCTCTGCCAAAAAAAACTACATTATTTGGATCACTGTCCACTGTCCTTTGAAATTCATACTTCTCAGAATTTTGCATTGCAGTTCTCCAGCCAAGAATGCACATAAAGATGCATATGTTAATGAAAACAGTATTTTAAAAATGCATTATATTTGGAAAAATTGCATACAAAAATGTGTATATTGGGATAAATTTGCACTGAAATGCTTATGAATTTTATATAAATGTGTCAGTATCTAGATATATAGATATATGATGTGGAAATGTGGAGAACTGAATTTAAAACGGCCTCGGTCCAGTATACCCGAAGGAGCGTCTCCACCTCCATCATTCTGCCCGGACACTGACGTCCAGTTCCGAGGACCTTCTGGCAGTTCCCTCACTGCGAGAAGCCAAGTTACAGAGAACCAGGCAGAGGGACTTCTCGGTAGTGGCACCAGCCCTGTGGAATGTCCTCCCACCAGATGTCAAAGAGAAAAATAACTACCAAACTTTTAGAAGACATCTAAAGGCAGCCCTGTTTAGGGAAGCTTTTAATGTTTAATAGGTTATTGTATTTTAGTCTTTTGTTGGAAGCCGCCCAGAGTGGCTGGGGAAACCCAGCCAGATGGGCGGGGTATAAATAATAAATTATTTTTATTATTAAACTGTATAAATGAGAAACTGAGGAAAACCAAAGGAGCTGGGTTGGCTCCCTTTCTCAGTTTCATTTGAGCTGCTGAGACATTTTTGATTCTGCTGAGACTTTAACATGGGCTAAAGTTTTGCCCACTTGTATTTATGCTGAACTGGTTGATTCTCCTTTTTTATTAATTGGTTTTAGTAACTTGAAGTTGGTTTGTTTTTAATTGTGATATATATATATATATATATATATATATATATATATATATGCAGGTTTTGGTGTCCTCGGGTGTCTTCCCGTGTAAAAGTTGGGGTGTCTAGGCGACGTTTCGACGAGGTCTCACTCGTCATCTTCAGGCTGGTGCTTTCGGCTTCTTGTTACTGGAACAGAGCGGGATCTCAATGTTTGAGTTCCTATAAATACTGTAGAGGGGGTGTGGTGTCTAGCCTCCAATGTTCTGGGCAGAGAGGAAGTTCCCAGGCTAGTGTGCCTTTTCTTCTTTTGTTCCTTAATTACTTGAGAGATACCTTGAGTGATTTCTTGAGTGATATCCTGAGTACCACTTAGGTGGGTCATTAGGTGTGGATTAGTTGCTAAAGTCTTTGTGTCTTGACCTCTTGAACTTTGTGAAGAGTTTTCCTGAGAAGATGGCTGTATTGCACTTAGTTGTGCTTTGGCTTGGCTTCGTGTGTAGGGGCGAGCTGTGGTTTTGTGGCTTGTGTCAGCCAGATCTGTGTAGGGATTGCAGGGGGGTGCAGCATCCGGAGGTGCCACCATGGATTGGCTACTGGATGGTGTCAGTAATTCATCTGTGGAGAGGGTCTGGGTTTGGGTCTGGTGTGGTTGATTGGTGTTGGCGTTCTGTGTGCCTCTGGATCTGGTGTCAGTTTTTGTGGGGAGGGCTAATTTCCAGATGTCTGGCAAGCGGGATGTGTCGTCACGCTTGTTCATGTTGTGAGGGTGTTTCTCTATCTCGATGGCTTCCATGATTATTCTCTTGTGGTGATGTTCCGTGTTAAAGAGCAATTTGGAATCTGCAAAATTAATTTCGTGTCCTGTTTCTTTCATGTGTTGGAAAAGAGAGGAAGTTTTTTCTTCTTTTTTGACGGCATTCTTGTGTTCTGCGATACGTGCATTTATTCGTCTGTTTGTTTGTCCAATGTACGTGGCTGGGCAGACTTTGCAGGGTATTTCATAGATCCCTTGGTTTTCCAACTGGATTTTATCCTTGGGGTTTCTGAGGATATTGGCTATTTTTTGGTTGGTGCAAAAGGCTGTTTTGATATTGTGTTTATGGAGGATTTTGCTAATTTTATCTGTAGTGCCCTTGATATAAGGAAGGAGGGCCATGCCATTGTTTTCTTCTGTGTCTTGGTTTTTGGGGGGTGTTTCCTTTTGGATTAGTTTCGTAATCCTGTTTTGCTGGTATCCATTGGCAATTAACACATTTGAGAGATTCTGTAACTCAGTTGTCAAGTGGTCTTTGTCAGCCAGGCGTTTGGTTCTGGAGATGAGAGTCTTGGCTACGGAGTTTATTTGTGCAGGGTGGTGGTGTGATTGTGCATGTAAGTAGCGGTTGGTGTGTGTTTTTTTCTGGTAGATAGTGTGTCCTAGGGAGCCATCAGGTTTTTTGTAGATTAGGACGTCAAGGAAGGGAAGTTGGTTGTTGGCTTCTATTTCCATAGTGAATTGTATTTTGGGGTGTAAGTTGTTGAGATGTGTGAGGAAGCTATCCAGTTTTTCCTTCCCGTGTGGCCAAATTACAAAGGTGTTGTCAACATATCTGAGCCAAAGTTTGGGTTTGTGTTCTGACTTGTCTAAAGCATTGGTTTCAAAGTGTTCCATGTACAGGTTTGCGATGACCGGTGAGAGGGGTGATCCCATAGGTGCTCCTTCTATCTGTTTGTATCTTTGTCCATTGTGGATGAAGTACGTGTTGGTTAGGCAGTGGTTGGTCAGGTCCAAGATGTATTCGGGGGGATTGTATTTGTTTTGAATAGCTGTCAAGGCTTCATTAATGGGCACTTGTGTGAAGAGAGATACAACATCGAAGCTCACAAGTAGGTCATTAGGATGTAGGTTTTGCTTCTTTATTGTTTCTATGAACTGGAAGGAGTTTGGTACGTGTGAAGAGATGGATTCTGCATAGGGCTGAAGTTGCTTGGCGAGAAATTTATCCACAATGGACAAAGATACAAACAGATAGAAGGAGCACCTATGGGATCACCCCTCTCACCGGTCATCGCAAACCTGTACATGGAACACTTTGAAACCAATGCTTTAGACAAGTCAGAACACAAACCCAAACTTTGGCTCAGATATGTTGACGACACCTTTGTAATTTGGCCACACGGGAAGGAAAAACTGGATAGCTTCCTCACACATCTCAACAACTTACACCCCAAAATACAATTCACTATGGAAATAGAAGCCAACAACCAACTTCCCTTCCTTGACGTCCTAATCTACAAAAAACCTGATGGCTCCCTAGGACACACTATCTACCAGAAAAAAACACACACCAACCGCTACTTACATGCACAATCACACCACCACCCTGCACAAATAAACTCCGTAGCCAAGACTCTCATCTCCAGAACCAAACGCCTGGCTGACAAAGACCACTTGACAACTGAGTTACAGAATCTCTCAAATGTGTTAATTGCCAATGGATACCAGCAAAACAGGATTACGAAACTAATCCAAAAGGAAACACCCCCCAAAAACCAAGACACAGAAGAAAACAATGGCATGGCCCTCCTTCCTTATATCAAGGGCACTACAGATAAAATTAGCAAAATCCTCCATAAACACAATATCAAAACAGCCTTTTGCACCAACCAAAAAATAGCCAATATCCTCAGAAACCCCAAGGATAAAATCCAGTTGGAAAACCAAGGGATCTATGAAATACCCTGCAAAGTCTGCCCAGCCACGTACATTGGACAAACAAACAGACGAATAAATGCACGTATCGCAGAACACAAGAATGCCGTCAAAAAAGAAGAAAAAACTTCCTCTCTTTTCCAACACATGAAAGAAACAGGACACGAAATTAATTTTGCAGATATCCACAATGGACAAAGATACAAACAGATAGAAGGAGCACCTATGGGATCACCCCTCTCACCGGTCATCGCAAACCTGTACATGGAACACTTTGAAACCAATGCTTTAGACAAGTCAGAACACAAACCCAAACTTTGGCTCAGATATGTTGACGACACCTTTGTAATTTGGCCACACGGGAAGGAAAAACTGGATAGCTTCCTCACACATCTCAACAACTTACACCCCAAAATACAATTCACTATGGAAATAGAAGCCAACAACCAACTTCCCTTCCTTGACGTCCTAATCTACAAAAAACCTGATGGCTCCCTAGGACACACTATCTACCAGAAAAAAACACACACCAACCGCTACTTACATGCACAATCACACCACCACCCTGCACAAATAAACTCCGTAGCCAAGACTCTCATCTCCAGAACCAAACGCCTGGCTGACAAAGACCACTTGACAACTGAGTTACAGAATCTCTCAAATGTGTTAATTGCCAATGGATACCAGCAAAACAGGATTACGAAACTAATCCAAAAGGAAACACCCCCCAAAAACCAAGACACAGAAGAAAACAATGGCATGGCCCTCCTTCCTTATATCAAGGGCACTACAGATAAAATTAGCAAAATCCTCCATAAACACAATATCAAAACAGCCTTTTGCACCAACCAAAAAATAGCCAATATCCTCAGAAACCCCAAGGATAAAATCCAGTTGGAAAACCAAGGGATCTATGAAATACCCTGCAAAGTCTGCCCAGCCACGTACATTGGACAAACAAACAGACGAATAAATGCACGTATCGCAGAACACAAGAATGCCGTCAAAAAAGAAGAAAAAACTTCCTCTCTTTTCCAACACATGAAAGAAACAGGACACGAAATTAATTTTGCAGATTCCAAATTGCTCTTTAACACGGAACATCACCACAAGAGAATAATCATGGAAGCCATCGAGATAGAGAAACACCCTCACAACATGAACAAGCGTGACGACACATCCCGCTTGCCAGACATCTGGAAATTAGCCCTCCCCACAAAAACTGACACCAGATCCAGAGGCACACAGAACGCCAACACCAATCAACCACACCAGACCCAAACCCAGACCCTCTCCACAGATGAATTACTGACACCATCCAGTAGCCAATCCATGGTGGCACCTCCGGATGCTGCACCCCCCTGCAATCCCTACACAGATCTGGCTGACACAAGCCACAAAACCACAGCTCGCCCCTACACACGAAGCCAAGCCAAAGCACAACTAAGTGCAATACAGCCATCTTCTCAGGAAAACTCTTCACAAAGTTCAAGAGGTCAAGACACAAAGACTTTAGCAACTAATCCACACCTAATGACCCACCTAAGTGGTACTCAGGATATCACTCAAGAAATCACTCAAGGTATCTCTCAAGTAATTAAGGAACAAAAGAAGAAAAGGCACACTAGCCTGGGAACTTCCTCTCTGCCCAGAACATTGGAGGCTAGACACCACACCCCCTCTACAGTATTTATAGGAACTCAAACATTGAGATCCCGCTCTGTTCCAGTAACAAGAAGCCGAAAGCACCAGCCTGAAGATGACGAGTGAGACCTCGTCGAAACGTCGCCTAGACACCCCAACTTTTACACGGGAAGACACCCGAGGACACCAAAACCTGCATTCCTGTACCCGTGAAAATCTACGAAAGCATATATATATATATATATATATATATATATTATTCATAAGCAACTTTGCATTTGTTTCATGAAGTGAGGCATGCATTTTTTTATTTTTTTAAAAAAACCTTTCTCTGAAATTTGCCCACATTTAACATCCCCTATGACGTACAATCACATTTAATATCCCCTATGACGTACAATCAAGCTAGAGCTGTGATCTCCCGGAGACTGAGTGACATTGCCAGACAAGAGGACATAGCCCAGGTAAAACCAGGGATGTTCCTAGGGGACCAGATTTATCGGACCATGCCAGCCCCCTACCTTGCAGAAATCCACTATGTGGAATACCGCAGACTTCTTACAGCTGCGAGATTAAATGTCCTTGACTCTGCGATATTGTGGGGAAGGTACAGGGAAGTACCATACGCCCAGAGAACCTGTCATTGTGCCATGGGTGTGGTTGAGTCCACCGAACACATTCTCTTGACTTGCCCTTCTTATGCAGAGCTTATAGATCCACTCCTATGTCAATCTAGCTTCCTACCCGGAGAAAACCAGGTTTTACACTTGCTGAATAATGTCACTAGAGCTATACCTTCCTTGGTGGCCAAATTTCTTTTTTTAGCTTTTAAGTGTCGCAAGACTATAATTGACTGTATTGATATGGGGCTATCTGTTTAGCCCATTTTAGTGTTGGCTAAGCTCTAAAATCTTCCTGGATGTTTAACTGTGTATTGACAAATGTACTTTTTCTGACTGACGGTCGAATAAAACGTTGATGATGATGATGACATCCCCTACATTGTGTAAAGCCACAAGGAAATTCTGAGCATTTTCTAATGTGTGCCATGGATCCATTTTCACAGCTTGCTGATGTGCCAAGCAAGGGGGACTATTTTAAATGCAGTTCCAAATAAGTTCTTGAACAGATCCTGGGAGCCTCAAAGGAAAACCTTTCCCCTGCGGCATGAATGGGTGGTTAAATTAAATATATTTCACAAATGACTTGATGACATGAAACTTTTTTTAAAAAAAAAAGAGCAGATGGAGAAAGTTAATAAATATTTCATTTTCTAATATAAAATTCACTTCCATATTCACAACTTCGGGGATCCTCTGCTTTGCAGGTATCAATAAGTCTGATGGATTTCACATTCCGTTCTCATGCTCCTGCCCAGGCGACTCTTACGAGATCATCATTTGTACATGCTCGGGTTGTTTTATGGGATCGATGAAAGGCAAATGACTGTAAATCTTCCTCTGCTCCTGGATTCTCATCTTTTATTCCGTGTGACCCATAAGTGTCCGTCCTGACATCAGATGGGTTATTAAAATGACAAAAATATATATCCCAAAAGAGAATTTATAAAGCAAAATTATCACTCAGGGATCTGAGGGGGAACCAGCGTAATCCTAAAGGTCATAATGGTAAAATGCTTCAGATTAAGAAATGAAAATACCTATCTGCGGGCTGGAAAGGAGAGAGGTGTGACTTTCCTTTTGCTTCAGGGAAGTGTGAAATAAAAGCATAGCCAGTGGTCAGAGCTGACAGGAGGTATAGCCCAAAAGTGTCTCCATAGGATCCTCAACTCTGTTTTTGAAATCCTTCATATTAGAGAGCTTTAGAGTTATGAGCTCTCAGAGCCTACCTTACCTGTTGCTACTTTTCCCTTAACCTATCAGTTGCCATTTAAGACTGGAAGGATAGTAGTTTAGAAACATGAAGAAACATGGGGGGGGGGGGTTGCCTTGGAAATCCCAGGTAATATTTGAATGCCACTACATCAGTCACTTTCCTGTTTTCACAGGGGCGAACCAGGTGCTCGTGGGAAACCTGCAAGCAGGACCTTAGTACAACAGCACTCTGTACAGCAGCAACTGGCACTCAGAGGCATATTGTCTCTGACAAAAGAGGCAGAAGATAGCCATCAGGGTTAATAGTTATTGGTAGCCTTTAAAAGGTAAAGGTAAAGGGTCCCTCGACCATTAGGTCCAGTCGTGGCCGACTCTGGGGTTGCGGTGCTCATCTCGCTTTACTGGCCGAGGGAGCTGGCGTACAGCTTCCAGGTCATGTGGCCAGCAGAACTAAGCCACTTCTGGCGAACCAGAGCAGTGCACAGAGACACCATTTAACTTCCTGCCAGAGCGGTACCTATTTATCTACTTGCACTACGTGCTTTCGGACTGCTAGGTGGGTAGGAGCTGGGACCGAGCAACGGGAGCTCACCCCGTCGCAGTGATTCGAACTGCCAGTGCTCTGATCGGCAAGTCCTAGGCTCTGTGGTTTAACCCACAGTGCCACCCACATCCCTATTGGTAGCCTTACTCTCCATTAATTTGTATAATTCTCTTCTAAAGCCATCCAAGCTGGTAGCCACCACTGATTCTAAAGTAAGGTTGCCATATTTTGAAGAGCAAAAAAGAAGGCATATTTGCCAACTTCTACTATGGATCAGTATGGCGACTCTACCCATGAAAAAGAGGGTATATCCTGGAAAAGGAGGAAGTATGGCAACCCTATGAAAGGCTTGGTTTTCATTTTGATGTCAAGCAAACCTCACCAGCTATGGGGACATCCAACAAAATTCCTGCTGTTTACCTCAGTGGCTGGGGTGGGATATAAGGGTTCAGGTGGTCCCTAAGGTACCCTGGACCTAAATTGTCCTGGACTTTGTAAGTTAATACAAGGAGTTTCAACCTGGCTCAGTGTTCCAACCTGAAACCCTAGAGAGCTGCTGCAAGCCAGTGTAGACAGTACTGAGCTAGGTGAGTCAAATACCTGATATGGCAGCTTCTCATATTGAACTGAGCAGGGGCAGTCGTCATTTAAAACTCTGCAGTACAAACCAGATTGCATACAGTGTTAAGCTTAGCAGGCTTTGACAGAACTGAAGGTTCTGTGCAACAGAATACAAAGGTAACTTAATACACAAACAGTGCATTTAATCGTATGGTGACTGCCAAGCCTTCTGAAGTCAGTGGGTCCACTCAAGTTTGGGATTCAATGTCTTCATCAAGGTTTGCAAAGAATCAAAGAATTATTTTGCCCAAAATATAAATGCAAACAAAATACATGTTCTAAAACCAACATAGTTCCCCTGTTTCATCTTCTCAGCACAACGCTACGTTAAAATATTTAAAAGACATGTTAACAGTCACCCTTTTATGTCAGTTGAAGTATTTTTTTCCCTTTAAAAACATATATATTTAATTAGCATTTACAAATAGTGCTAATAGTATACATGATGTCAGCCAGATTTGATTGCATTCAACAAGAAATAAGGTCAATTGGGACTTAACGCTGAATATTTATAACTGTGGTTAATATAAATATTGAAGAGACAGCCAGCATTTCACCAGGCACACTTAAGTGCAAACTGCATCCCATTGAGGACAATTGCACACACACACACACACACACACACGAATGCACTCATGCTTCATTGTTGCTTAAATTTAGGGACAAAAATTATAAACCTTGATTTGCAACAATTTAGCCACTAGGGGGCATCTCTCAGAGGGCAGCTTTACCAAGGGCTCCCAAAATCTAGAGATCCATGTCACTCAGTATTTCTCCGCTGTTTTGAGGTTTAAGATTTGAACAGTTTAAGCCTCTGTGCACACAGGCATGCACATAAATTTATTGTGTATCACATGTTATTTTATGACAGTGATGAGAAGTGGTGTGCTCCTATTAGTCCACTGCTGTAACAGGTTCTCCAGACCAGGTAAGCATCTGAAGATGCTGGTGACTATTCCAGCTTGCAGAGGGATCTTGCTAAATGTGCTGTTCCCTATTTGTTTCAGTGGAAGGACCCATCCCACATGCACCCAGCAATACATGCATGGACTAAGTGGCTCGATTTACATGATTGGGGATGCTGTTCTGGGTATGGGATTTCCATGGGGGACACTGGGTTGGGATGGAAGGGGGTGGTCCCTGGATTTGTTGTGCAAAACCAGGATCTGGCAGGTAGGCCCGGAATTCCCCTGACATAGCCGGTATTCAGCCCTCACAAACAGTGTCCATGCAGAAATCGTTGGAATGTCTGGGGAAATCAAGTTCAGCAACTTTTGTACCCAGATTCTCTCTTTTTGAAATATGGCAACCCTAAGGACTTGCATAATTTGATAAATATTTCTCTCCTTCAGTTGTTTAAAAGCTAATCTTTAGCTCCTATAAATGTGGAAGTGAGGGTAAACTCTCACATTTGGGCAAAGCCCAGTGAAATACTTAGAGCAATAGATGAGGATTTTATTAGCTCTCTGGGGTACCTCTGGAATATTAGTGAATGGGAAAAGGCTTTAGGGCCTTACACAGTTTCTTCTGTCTCCAGTAGGGATGGTTGGTGGTGGATTTTATTCAGTTGTCACTTAAAGGAAAACCTGCTTAAACTGCACTTTCCCCAAAAATGAGCAAACTGAAGCACAGCCATTCTCTGACACCTGCCCTTATCTGAAATTTGCAGGGCAGATCTGCAGCCAACTAATATGTACAGAAATGCATATTATTGAGGGTAAAGCATGCATAAAAATGTATATATTAATACAGCATACAAAAACACATTATCCTCAGGGATAACCCATTTGCAAAAATGGGTATATTACACAAAATTACATAGAGACATGTGTATATTAGGAAAAATCGGCATTAAAATTATGGTTCATTTTCAGGAGTAATTTTTAATATGGGGGGGATACAAAATGGTATACAAATGTGGAGAACTTAACTTGAGATTGAAAAATGATAGAAATTATAATTGGCAGGTCCAGACATCACTAGCTCTACATTACAAATGCATACCAGTTTCAAGCCTATTTACATTTCATGGCTCTCAAATGAGCCAATCATTTTGTGGAGGAAGCTAGGATGCCTTGGGATCAACGAGATGTGATAGGAAAAGGTGTTGCTCCCATTGGGTTCCTGGAAATGTAGCTGGTGAGGAGGCAGCACAGAGAGCCAATCTGGGGAGGCTTCAAGAAACAAACAAATGAAGAACCAGAAACCCTTGGCCATGTCATATGGGTACATATGGCAAGTGGCAACCCCCTTCCTAAAATTTTGGAGAGTTCTCCTCCCTCTCCTTACACCCACCCAATGCTGGCTAGAGGTAGTAGAAGCTGTGGACCGAAACAAGAGGGAGGTGGACACCAGGTTGACAAATGTTGAGGTATTAGGTCATGTTGGATTTTTCGACTTTCATATTCCCCAAATGAGGGGTGCTAAAAAGTTGTAACATGACTTGGGAATCCAAAGCGTATTTTGGGTAAATCAATATGATTTCATTTTGCTTGGTATATAACTACATAACAATACTGACGTGTGTGTGTTTTTTTGCATTTCTAATAATTTTAAACTTGCCTTATTAAAAAAAATATTGTGGGGGGAAATGTGTGGAAAATTGCATGAAAATAATTAAAAATGATTGCTAAGTACTTGCAGTTATATTACTTGTCCATCAGTGCTGCTGCTACAACCATCCCAACCATTGGGAATTGACCTACAATGACTTCTAAACAGAGAACAAGACTGGGGACGTTCGTGCATAGGAGCAACCTAATTGGAACTGGCAGAGAGTTGTTGCCCTCTGAACTCCCAACTCTGCAAGGCGTCATGACGTACGGGCTACTGCTAAGAGAACAAAGTGATGAGGATGTCAGAAACTACCCAGCAGCCAGTCTTGCAAAAGACATTCGCCCTAAAGTGGGAACAAGCAAACAGTTCTTTTGCCACCCTCATTGTATATTCGCAAGTCACAGTCTTAAAGAAGATTCAAGAGAACTGGGAGCAAGCCAAACAGATATCTCTTGGTAGAGAAATGCTAGATGTCAAAGAGGCTTTCACTTCAAAACTCGACAAGCTTTTTGACATCTTTAATTGCAAGAGTACTGTAATTTTTTTCTCTGCTCTGCATTTTGCTGTCCCGGTTGCAAAAAAAAATCAAGTACACCTTCCACTTCTAATAAAAAGAGTACAAAACATCAGAAGTACACAATGTTGCTATGCAGAGCATTGGATATGGAGTTGGCCTGTGTGCTACAGCTGTCATCACCACGGCTGCCTTTATGGATGCTGGCTTGATCACTGGAGAAGACCAGAGACTTGCCGTTGATCAAGTCAAGAGGACCCAATAAAAGGTTATGAAATCCCTGGATCAGGAATTTGACGGTCTTTTTCAGAAGGGTGATAATGACTGCATCTTCTTTGACGGCTGTGAAGATACAACTAAAGTTATGCTGAAAGCAGTTCCACATCATCACAGGAAAGCATTATTCAGTGTGCAGTGAGCCTGACGGAAGATACCTCTACCACTTCACTCCAGACAAAAGCTCAAAGAGGGGAAAACAAGCTAATAATATTGTAGATTTCCTAAAGAAGAAGGGCATTGATTAGAGCCTACAGGCCACTGCAGGTGATTCTACAAAAGTTAACACTGGCTGGGAGGGTGGTACCATGAATCAGGTAGAGGTCAAGCTTGGTTGTAAGCTGAAGTCAGGGTAGGTTTCAGGAGGATGTCCGCAATAACTCACATGGTGTCAGTGAAGTTAATTCTCTTTATTCAAAGAAACAAAACAGCTCAGGAGGTCAGGCCTAGTGAGCCCTTCCGAGGAGATCTTGCCCCAATGAGGCTGTTGCGAGGACTGAAGGCCCCCACTGTCCCACAGATCTCTAAGTCTCTTCCTCTGCCAGGTCCTTCCCAAGCAATCTGAGACTCCAATGTTTTGTCTCCCTTTGCCCAGCTGGTTCATACCTCTTCTGATTCTGGAAGACATGGGGAGGGGGAGACAGCCTGGCTTCCTCATAAACCTGACTCATCGCTGCCTCTAGTTCTGGACTGCTCTCTACCAAACACTTCCTGCTCACTAAATAAATCCTGCTACCTCTTCAGCTTCCAACACCTCCTCCTGTGTATAAGACTAGGTTTTTTCCCTTAAAAAGAATGTCAAAAATTAGGGGGGGTTATACACCGGGCCATCTCCCTCCATTTTCTTAAATCTGAGTCCCCAAAAATAGGGAGCGTCTTATACATGGGGTGTCTTATAGAAAAATACAGTAGTCCTTCAGTCACCAAACTCTCAATTGGAGAGCCTCTTACTTCGCTGAGTGACAATATTGTAACTAATCTCTCTACTGATCAAGTGTATGGGTATTGGATCACATAGGCCATAATGATAGGAATATATGAAATGGATCTGGACCTTCTTGATATTGATCCAGAGAGCCATTCAAAATAGTTAACAATAGCAAACAGGCTTTGCCAACAATTCAGTGCTCAGCATGGTATGCTTTCAGCAAAATAATAATCCATACACCCTTGAACTCAGATGACAGTGAGAAGAGGAGAACTGGTGTCCAAAAGATTGTTGACTTGGGGGGCACTGACAGAACCTTCTGTATGTCTGAGGAAGATGCCTTCCATGAACCCCAGTGTTTTGTCCATGTTTGAGCTGATCAATTAGTCTGAATGGGTATATGAACCTCCTTTGACATGTCATCTTACTACGGTGGAAGTGAATAAGTTTATTGCTGAGCCCATGAAAGTTCCACAATGGCCCTGTTATGCTCAGTCTATAGAGAGGTGTGTGTAACAAGTCACAGAGGCAGCAGGGCTACATCAGAGGCCAAGAAGCGGCTGATGGCCAAGGACGAAGCCAAGCAAGACTTGATGAAACTTGCTGTTTAAATTTCTTATGAACTGATGTCATTACTTTCTAATATTGCTGTATGAGTACAAGGTAATGTTGTATGCTCAGTTGGATATGCTTTGTGCAGAGAAACTAACTTTTTTTATAGCACTGCCCACATTTTCAGAAATTAAAATTAAAATTCTTTGGTTTTCCAAGAACAGTTTTTTTAATCAAACCTGGATTTACCAAGCTAAATGTTGTCCAGTCACAAAAATAATGGCATGTTTGAATTCCTCACACCCAAAATAATATACATATAAGACCCCCCTTGCTGAATAAATTTTCAAAAATTAAGTTTCACACCCCAAAATGACATGCCCTGTGAGGTAGCAAATGACATATTTCCCACTAAGGCAGAGGTGGAGAACCTATTTCTGTCCAAGGACCACAATGGACAACCTTCTAGGAACCACATGCCAGTGGCGGGTGGAGCCAGTTGCAAAAGTGGGCAAAGCAACAAATATAAACTTTACCTTTGTCCAGTAGGCTAGTTTCTAAACACACACACACACACACCTTTATCCTCCAAAACACAAGCCAGAGTTCATGGCTCATATCAGAATTCATAGACACTTTTCAGCCAGGCACAAAAACAGACAAGGAGGGTGCTAAGAAGAGCTAGTGAAGGAGCTGTGGCTGTGAAGGGTGTCCCAAGGTCCAGACATTCGGTCGCTGGGCCTGAGGTTCCCTACCTCTGTGCTAAAGTGATCCACCACCATTGTTTTAGAGTGCTTTGCCATCATTAAATGACACAAATATTTCTACAAACACTTTCCCCAATGCCAAGACAGCATCAGATCATTCCCCTCCTGCACATCTCCCACAGAGGCCCAGCCTTTTCTTATTCCAGCTCCTTCGGGATACTGTAACCGACAAGGTAGAAAAGGATTCCAGAAATAAACACTAAGGGGACTCCCGCCGCTGCAAACATGAATGACCACCCGTAATAAACGTTCACAGGAGTATCGTCGAGGCATCTTTCGCTTCTTTCTAGAAGTATGTACTTCGGGAGATCGGCAGCAAATTCCTTCCACATTGCAAACATGAATATGAGCAGGGCAAATAAAGCACCTGAGAGAGAAGAAGAAGAGGAAGAAGAAGAGAGAGGCTTGGTTGGTTTGATTGGTTTGATTATTTGTATTTCTATGGCACTTCCTACTCAGCTGAATCCCAAAGTAGCTTACAAACAGGGCCCCTGAAGACAGGTGTTTTGTGAGGACAGGGTTGCGGTTGTATTCTGCAACATGTCATTGGTGCAGTAATCATGCATTAGTGGTGGACCTATGCTAGACCATCCACACACCATTCTGCACTATTTGTTCTATAATGCTTCCCTGATGTTACCACATTATTGGTGTCTGCAGGGGCAATATTGCTCTATAGCGCAACAAAATCAAGACAAAGAAACAAAGCAAACCCCTGGAACATCTGTAGTATGGAAAGTTACAGGATTTCAGCAGCAAGCTTTTAGGAGGGAGGATCTGTTGGAATGTTTTGTCCATGTTTTATGCATGCTATGCAAAGCTATTGATATAATTCTAGGAAGTGTGACCAAATTGCATAAAAGATTACCTTGTTTCTATTCTCTTGAGCTGCAAAAGTCACGAATTCCTAGATTTGCATGAGGTGCCATTATCACTCTCCGCATGTTGCTGAACTTGTTTCTTAGCCATTGGTTTCAGATTTCTAAGATACACTTTGCAGTGATCATGTTACATACCCTCTTGCAATGTTTGGGGAAAGACTGTTTATTTATTGGACTTTTCCAGATCAGAACACAGGGAGGGTAATATTTTTATACAATCCAAACAAGAGCAAAAGTTTATAAAAACTATATATATATATTGTTTTGTGCTGTCTCTTCCTCATGAGGTGGAAAGTTCAGGGTGGCCTAAAAGGGCAGTTTTGCCACATAGGAGATGGGTACCGAGGAACAGAAGGTACATAGGGATGGGAGATACCTTCAGTTCAGTTTGCATTTTAATACAAAACTCTTTAACTCTTTAATTCACATTTCATGAAAAAAATTTGCTAACCAAAATGCTTTTATCCTTCAAAATTTGAACTTCTCGGCAGTGCAGTTCTCTAACCAAATAATGTGTGCCAAAAGGTGTCTATTAGGAGAAAAATGCATTATCTGAGAGGGAAATAATATGCAAAAATGCATATCATCTAAGGGGGAATTGCTTGCAAAAATGTATATATTAAGGAAATTTGCATACAAAAATTCACATACCAGGGGATATTTGCATTAAAATGCTGATATGTGAGAGGTCTGTATGTGTGCTGTATATGTGGTGAGGTGTGTACATGAACACATGCAAGGAAATGGCCCTTGTCCACTTTGGCCATGCCCACAACTAACATAATGTGGCCCTTGAAGGGTTTGCCAATTCTTGATGGGGCTCTTAAGCCAAAATAAAAGATTAGACACCCCTGCTCTAATTGCTTATTTCCATGGGGCAGGACTAGTGGGAGATGTTTGCATTGGCAGAAGTAAGTTATAGTGGGAGTGAGTAGGAAAGATATGAAGGATGGGAAGCACACACACACACACATACAAACCCTTTCTCTCTCTCTCTCTCTCTCTCTCTCACACACACACACACACACACACACACACACTTTTTTGAAGGCACCTTCTGGTTTCCAGGCCAGATAACATCTCCTGGAATCCTGTGTTGGGACTGATCTAGTCTTTAGTTTTACTCAGCACAATTGTATGCATTTGTTCAGCTTTGCTTTGTGGCATTGGCTGGCTGCATATATTGACAGAACTGATCCCTTCCTTTCTTTAAACGCTCTCTGCCTCCATGCATTAGGGCCTGCGATTAATTGAGAGTTTCCATTTCAATGTTGATTTAGGTCAATGGTATCTTCTGGGGAGGGGCTAATTGCAAGGGCGTTGAACCGTGCTATGACACCTTTCGCCTTTAAATTCTTGCAACAATTGTCTAGGGGCTGACTGCAAGCCTTTCTAACTCCTCCTTCTCCATCAAAGGATGGTAGCAACTTAATTTCAAGTAAATTGTTCACTAAACTCTGTGCCATCCTTTCTTGCTTCACAGCACCGTGAAACCTTGTTGGCTAATTGTAGAGACAAGTGGGTGAACTCCAGACTCTCTTTAGAACTTCCGAAGCCTGTCTATAATTTGCTAATTACAGGGAAAGTGAACTTTCAACCCCCCCCCCCTTTTTCTCACTTCTTTGCCTAGCAAAAACATCCAAAAAAAACTAAGAAAAAATAATGAGATGCTGATATCTTCATTGGCAATTCGTAAGTGCAAATGCATATGATATATGAGCAGCTTATAGCAGCCACAATATGGAACTATTAACTTTGAGAGAACAATTTGTAATATAAAGTGTTGGCTATCTTTCTCTCCCCTCCCCCCCCCCCACTTTCTCTCTATTATTTTCTTTCTTTAAAAGGTTGGTGGAACTCCGTCAAGGACTGGGAAGAATCCCTGTGAGCCAGGCCACCTGTTACACTCATCAGATACAACTAGATCAAGTCAAAGGCCTATCTGGTCCAGCATCTTGTTCTACGGCAGCCAATCAGATGACTATGGGAAGTCCACCAGCAGAATATGACTGCAACGGCAACTCTCCTCACGTTGCTGTTACTGATTTCCATTAATTAATGGTTCCCATTAATTGGTTTTCAGAGGCATGTGGCTCTAACAGTGGCATTAGAACATAGGCATCATCATGACTTAATAGCCTTAACCACCATGAATTTATCCAATCCACACCCACCCTGGGGAGTGTCTCCAGGCTCTTGATTATTTTGGCTGCCCTTTTCTGCACCCTTGCTAGCTCCAGTATATCTTTTCTGAATGGAGAATGTTCAGAGTATTATAAGTGTTGCTGCACCATAGACTTGCATAAAGGAATTCAGATATTGGCAGTTTTATTTTTTATCCTTTTCATATGATAGGAGGTCTTTCAGGTGCATGTAGAGTGTCCAGGTGGAAAAGAGGGCAGGGCTCCTGCTCCGTTCATAATATTGTGTAGAAGCGGGGATTTAAGCAGGTGAGGGGGGTCTTTTTCACTCTGAGAGCTGCTTTGCCTTCTGAGCAATCTTCCAAGGGCCACATGCCAGTTCTGGGCAGGACTAGATATGAAGGTTGATGGAGCAACTGTTATAAGTTTTGTAAAGGTAAAGGGACCCCTGACCATTAGGTCCAGTCGTGGCCAACTCTGGGGTTGCGGCGCTCATCTCGCTTTATTGACTGAGGGAGCCGGCGTACAGTTTCCGGGTCATGTGGCCAGCATGACTAAGCTGCTTCTGATGAACCAGAGCAGCGCACGGAAACGCCGTTTACCTTCCCACTAGAGCGGTATATATTTATCTACTTGCTCTTTGACGTGCTTTTGAACTGCTAGGTTGGCAGGAGCAGGGACAGAACAACGGGAGCTCACTTCGTCGTGGGGATTTGTCTTTGTACAATAGGCTAATTTCAACACACACTCACACACCCCTCTCTAGTCTCCAAGAGAGAGGAAATACTGTAGTTAAAGTATGCATTCCACCCAGAGCAAAACATTCTCTGTGTGAAGCAGGGTCAATGAGGGGTGTGGCCCAGGAAGAGTTGCAGGGGCCAACTGGGGAGATTTGAAGGACCACATTTGAGTTTTCCCAACCCTGTGATATGACATACGTATTCATGGCCTAAATTCCAGCTCTAATCCAATAAATCTGCTAGTATTTAAAGTATACTTGGTTGGTTTTTGCTGCTGCAAGGCTACCCTACTGGAAACTGTTACATGAATATGCAAAGAAAGCCTCTCTCAAGTTAACTGTCACATGTCAAGCATGGTTAAGAACACCTCATGGCAAAGCACTTCTCACAGAAAATGTGTTTCATTATCTGATAAAGCAGTTGGCAACACGGCCAGTAGCTTGGTAGGGATAAAGGTCTCCAAGGGAAGATAGCAATAAATATCAAAAAGCTTCCAGGTCCATCTGCTGAATAATCTTCTCAGCCTACAAGTGTAGATGAACTGGTTCATTTTGAAAGGGTGCCTCCGGAAAAAAACACCTAGAAAGATTTTGTTAAGGTAGCTGGCAGGTTACCAGGCAGATGCTCTAAAACACGGTCAATAATTGCCTGCCATTCTTAGAAAGAAAGAATGCAATGAGATGATCAAATCTTTCCCTACTGAAGCCCAGTTTGTAATTGAAAAAGGTCTCTGCTGGCACAGCATGCAGTCCTACCAAGTTCTGTCACTTTGAACCTGAGATCCTGCTAGGTTTCATGACACATTCCTCTTCTTCTGGCTTTGAAATCCCTAAACCTTGTCCATGTTTTAGTCACTGGGGGACATTTAGGGATAGGGAAGAAATTTGATTCAGTTTGCATTTATTTGTGAACCTACCTAATGCAAAAGTAACATACAATAAAGTGCATTATATTAAGGGGAAGTGCTTTAGAAAAATGTGTATATTAGGCAAGATTGCTTTCATAGCGTACATTAAGTGAAAAAATTGCACTAAAATGCTGGTGGGTTGTTTTTTTTAAACACACAAAATGATGTGAAGATGTGGAGAACTGTATTTCAGATTGGGAAAAAATGAGAAACTGAGAAAAACTAACATTGGTGGATTTCCCCATCCCTAGAGGTGTAACACAGTGTCATTTCCTGATCACCATATGCAGACATACACTTCAGGTCTGATCCTAAACTTGCTGGCTTGCAGGATATCCTCAGGAGAAGAATAGGCTAAAGAGTGAACCCTACCCAAATCTGAAGTCCCTGAAATGGTTGGATGGTGCCTTGTAGACATCCTTCCAGCAACTTCTGCAGCCCAGCTGGTGACAAATGTGTTGCTCTGCTTTTCTTTGGTCCACATCCACAAGGCTGAGAGGGGAATCTTGTGGTCTGGGAAGCCCAGGACCTTTATAAACACTGTCCAGGCTTGCATTTAGGTGCTGCTAATGCAGCCATTAGACTTCACCTCCAGAAGTGTACTCCATTGTCTCTTAGGGCAGGTGGATGCCTCCAACTTTCAAGTGTGTTTACAATTGCGGTGTTAAATGCATAAAAAGACAGACCACTTGCAAGAAACTTCCAATAGCCTTCTAGAGTCTATTATCATACATGGTCACTACATAATAAAGAAGCTGTTCAGTGGTAATTTAGCTACCACAGTGAACCACAATAAAATAGGCCAAAAGCTGAAAGGAGAAGGCACAGGAGACATGAAAAGCTTCAATAGCACTTGAACAAGTTCATTCTAACATTACATTGCAGGGTTAGTGGGTGGAGCGACTAGGGGCAACAACACTTAGTTTACTTTAAAAAAAAGAAACCTAAAAAACACCCTTCATCAGTGGTCCCCAAGCATTTGTGGCCTGCGGACACACTTGAAAATTTTAGGAACTGTCACAGGCACATCATAATAGTGGCAGTGCTCAGAATTCCTATCTGTAATAAGTGACCTATACCTACTTCAAAACAAAACACAGACCAAAACCTCAGGCAACACCCCCCCTTCCCAAAATCAGAATTAGGGGTAGGGGGCCTTGGCAAGTCTGAGGGCTTACAGGTAGTATGTTGGTGACCTCAGTCCTGAAACACTGTCATGACAGGGTCTTCTATGTAAAAAAGAAAGATGGCTAGTGTGTATTTGAAAGTTTTTCTGATAGTGCTAGTGGATTATGTTCCCACCACCACCATGAATTTTCCTGTCCTTATTTTGAGGGGGCAACTCCCATCTCTTGCGGGGGTGCAATTAGTGCCAGCATCGTCCGTTAAGAGTTTGGGTGTAATCTGTGATACCTCCCTCTCTATGGAGGCGCAGATTACAGCTATAACAAAGGCGGCATTTTTTCATCTCCGCCAAGCTAAGCAGTTGGCTCCTTATCTCTCTCGCCCTGACCTAGCCACTGTGATCCACGCGACGGTCACCTCCAGACTGGATTATTGTAACTTGCTCTACGTGGGGCTGCCCTTGAGACTGACCCAGAAACTCCAGCGGGTGCAAAATGCCACGGCGAGACTCCTTATGGGGTCTTCGCTGCGAGATCATATTCATCCAGTACTATACAAGCTGCACTGGCTCCCGGTGGAGTACAGGATCAGGTTCAAGGTGCTGGTTTTAACCTTTAAAGCCCTATACGGCCTAGGACCCTCGTACCTACGGGACCGCCTCTCCTGGTATGCCCCACAGAGAAAT
Organism: Podarcis gaigeae; assembly: GCF_964106915.1. Taxonomy (NCBI): domain Eukaryota; kingdom Metazoa; phylum Chordata; class Lepidosauria; order Squamata; family Lacertidae; genus Podarcis; species Podarcis gaigeae. Next base: position 29,340,414 of record NC_139691.1, on the reverse strand, counting down.
TTACGGTCTGCAAATAAAAACATCCTAAAGATCCCAGGCCACAGAGAGGTTAGGCTGGCCTCAGCTAGAGCCAGGGCTTTCTCGGACGCGGCTCCAATCTGGTGGAATGCTCTGTCACAAGAGACTAGGGCTCTGCGGGACCTGTCATCTTTCCACAGGGCCTGCAAGACAGAGCTGTTCCACCAGGCCTTTGGTGAGGCCGCAGCCTGACCCCCTCCTCTGGCAACCTACACAGAATTTTGCTTGATGGTTGCCATTAATTTGATTTTAATTAATTTTATAATGAATGTTTTTAGAACGTTGAACTATTTTGACTGTTGTTAGCCGCCCTGAGCCCAGCTTCGGCTGGGGAGGGCGGGATATAAATAAAATTTATTATTTATTATTATTTATTATTCCCCCCCAAAAAATGCAAATAGGGTGGCAACTGGAGGATGATGTATTTTCAATCAATCAATCCATCAATCAATCAGATTATTATTTAGGAGCAGAGAAAGTCTCTACTTTAGGGTGTAGGCAGAATCCGCATTTCCTATCTCAGAACTTAATCCCAAGACAAATTCCCCCTCCCTATAAATTACAATCACTTTCACTTTTCTCGAAGGAAAGATCTCCGGGACAGGTAAGTTAATTAAGGATGATCTGCCATCCATATCAGATGACAATGGCAGTTTCCCCCTTCTGTTGTCATTCCAAATCCTAAGGCTGTGAAAGAAATACTGTTGATATTATTGAATGTTATAAAATGGTAATGGATTCTTATTTTATTCTTATAGTGGATGGTGTATAAAATGATTTTGCAGTTCATTGATTGTGTATCTTGCTGTCAGAGCTTTTGCTGCTGTTTATTTTATTAGTTATTATTTATTAAATTTGTATACCACAGGTCTCAGGGTAGTTACAGCATAAAGTCACAGTGCACAAACACAAAATAAAAGTAAAACAAAAACAACCCAATACCTGCCCCCCGCGCTCAGTCTATTTTATAGTTTATTTTATAACTTCTGTTGTAATTCGTTTTTGTTTTTCTGTTTTTATGATGTTTTATGTCTTTAAATTTGTAAATCACCTTGAGACTCCTTATTTGTCAAGCAATTCATACATTGAATTATTATTGGGTGTGTATCCAGCTACAAATCTACTCAGAGTTGAGCCACTGAAATTAACGTCCCCTAGATTAGCCAAATTCATTAATTTCAATCGATCCGCTCCGAGTATGACTAACAGAGGATACAAAATAACAACAGAAGCAGCAGCCAGTGTAGATAAACAATACAGAACTCTATTCAGAGATTCAGATGATGGTCCAGATTATCTCATACAAAGACCTTTGACTAAATATTACTGGAACAATCATAAGAACAAGTTTGGATTAAAGTATTTACTAGATGTATTAATTGTACTTTGTACAATTGTATTTTGTATCCTCCTACATTTGTTTTATTGGATTGGAAGTTATGTTTAGCTGCCCTGAGAATTTTATTGAAGGAGCAGGGTATAAATCACATATGCATTATGTGGAGAATCAAATATAGGTGTATAAAATTCAAGAGTCTCTAGATGAAATGGATTGGCTAGAGGTTTGGAACAGACAAAATAAAGTACTTTTCACACAGTGTATAATTAACTTATTGCAACACCCTCCCGCTAAATGTAGTGGTGTCTGCTACCTTAGATGCCTTAAAAAGGAATGAGGAATCAGCACTGTGGAACCTGTAGCCCTCCCAATGTTGTTGAACTACAATTCCCATCATTCCTGACCATTAACAATGCAGGCTGGGGCTGGTAGGAGAGGGGCTCTAGTTGCATCTGTCATTGGACTCCAACCCCTATCAACCCCAGCCTGCATAGTCAATGGTCAAAAATGATGGAAACTGTAGTCCAATGATGTATGAAGGCCACATCTATTAGCAGCAATGAGCAGCGATATGAATGGCACCTCAACTATACAGAAGTAGGAATAACCAAATCTGTCAATTTCAGTTTCTCTCAATTCTGGTTTTGTCTTTCTAACAATCTGTGAGTTTGTCTCTCACACAGCTCATTTCCTTTGTTCCCCTTAATGGCCCATTACCCAGGCAATCACCTCATCAGGAATTTAGCATGGCTTATATTTTAACACTTGCTGGATCCAGGGGTTAGAAGGGCCTCAGCATACAGCCTACTCCCCACCCGCCTCAAAACTCATAATAACATCATAATGACCTTCATTCTCTGAGCGCTGGTGGCCCTTATACAGCGAAGGTAGCACCACACACCCACAAACAAGAGGGAGGAATTAGCAGACTCGGTGAGTTTTGTGGGCTTGCTGGGATCCAAATCTGGGTCTCAGGATCCAAATCCTGAATAGCTCAGTTGGCTTGAACATACTGATAATGCCAAGGATGCCGGTTCAATCCCCCTTTGGGACAGCTACATTGCAGGGGATTGGACTAGATGATCCTCAGGGTCCCTTCTAACTCTACAATTCTATGATTCTATGAAATCCAACACTCCAACTACTGTGCCAGAAAGAAGGAAAGAGAAACTAACCAGTGGTCAATACATGCACCTTTCTCTTTATGAAATACTGTGTAATTTATTATGAGAACACCCATGTGATTTTTAAAATTTTTTTTGCACACATTCAAATTCATTCTCAATCTCTCTCTTTCTCTCTTATGTGCATGTGTGCGCGCACGCACACACACAGGCTACACAAAGTGGGAATTAGCCTCAGCATCCCAGGCACCCATATATCCAATTATCACGAATTGGCAGCTTACCAGCCGTGATGAAGAATCCGCCTCCTACTTTATAGAACCGTGCACTGACAAAAGGCACACCACACACCAAGAGAAATCCTCCTACGAGGCTGGCGGTGACAGCCAGCACAATGAACGCTGTCCAGAAGCCCCTGTACACTGCGCAATCGGAAAGAAGAAAGTAGAGGGGAACGCTGAGTAAACTCACATAATCGGATCTCCTTTCAGGAGAGGCTTGAAGCAAACCAATTTGTTCCAAGTTTCTCCAGCAAACAATTTGGGGAAAGTCGGGAGGGAGGGGGGGAGAGAATGAAACAAATCCCAGGATTATCATCAGTAATTCAGAATCAGCTTCTTGTCAGTTTTATGGAGTTGCTACAATGGATTCAGCTGATCTCTGCACCCTAACTCGCAAGCATAACCAGGGTGCATCATGTGGTAGGTATCATGTTATAAACAGAACACCAGTGCTGAATAGCCATGTCCCTTCTATGTTTACAAACATGATAAATGTATGATCATATTTCATGGGGGGGGGGTTGGAGGAGGTGTTTACAATTGCAACCATGGTATGCAGAGAAAGGGCCACAGCCAGAGTCCATGGCACCCTACAGGTGATGTTGGACTACAACTCCCATCATCCTTAACAACTTGCTATGTTGGCTGGGGATAATGGGAACTGTAGTCCAGCAACATCTGGAAGGCACTGTGTTGGCTACCTCTGCTGTAGCTCAGTAGTAAAAGCATCTACTTTGATTGTAGAAAGTCGCTGGATCAGTCCCCACCATCTCCAGGTAAGGCTGGGAATGTCTCAATACGGGACAGATGCTACCAGTCAGTGTAGGCAATATTGAGATATGAGCCAATAATCTGACTCAATATAAGTCTGGTTTTCCATTGTTCATTAGGACTACAGTGCAAAGGCAAAGGGTTAAGCCCTCTTCCCAGCAGAACAATGGATCAACAATTCAGAGTTTCACACAGGAATCTTTCTCAACCATTTCTTTGAGATAAGGGGGCTTTGAACCTTTTGCATGCAAAACATGTGCTTTACCCCTGTGCTACTATAGCCCTTCCCTGTTTACTTAGAAGTCAAGTTGGGTCTATACATGCAATAGAGGAAGGGGAGGAGGAGGAGTTTGGACTTGATATCCCGCCTTTCACTCCCCTCAAAGCGGCTCACAATCTCCTTTCCCTTCCTCCCCCACAACAAACACTCTGTGAGGTGAGTGGGGCTGAGAGACTTCAGAGAAGTGTGACTGGCCCAAGGTCACCCAGCAGCTGCATGTGGAGGAGCGGAGACGCGAACCCGGTTCACCAGATTACGAGTCCACCATTCTTAACCACTGTACCCGAGGTGCTAGGATAACAGTAGACATTCAGTCTATGGGGTCAAATTTAACATGTGCATACCTGCAGTTGCATCGTAGGAGGGGTGAGGATGAGGTCCAAGTGCAATAGGCATAGGAAACAGGTAGCCATGCATGCAATGTTTTGGATGTGCTTGACTCGCTGGAAGAAAAAAATAGAAAACAGGACAGTTGTCTGCTGCCTCTGTGGTTTAACAGTCACGGTAATCAGGTCTACAAGGGTTCTAATCATGCATCTGTAATGCAAGAACATCTAAAATATGCAAGCTGGCAGTTATCAGAGCAACTGTTTAAGAATTGGTCCCATGTTTGCTTATTTCCTACCCACTCTGCCCTTTCCCCTTGTGAGTCTTTTTGTTTGTTTTTTAGATTGTAAGCCTGCAGGCAGGAGCTGTCTTGCTTTTAATTAGGGCTTTCCCAGACATTACCAGGATTTCAAAGGTGGAAGTGACGTCCAGGGGGAATTTCCGGAAGGTGGCAGTTTGTCCTGGATCTTCGGCAAGTAAACCAAAAAATGCATTTTTGGGGGCCAGACACTGTAGAACTTATTCTTTTCTACTGTCCATTGTACAACCAGCTACGCAAACACGTAGTCTAACATCACTGCACACTGGAAATATCAGATTCTATCTGTCTGACATTAACACAAAAGTAACTGCAAGGGTGGTTGAGCTTTTGTCAATAGTATCTCTCTGAGTGGTGAATGGCACTATTTAGTGGGAAGAAATCCCAATGAAAATCCTCATTACTATATATATTTTTACATGGCTGTTTCTTTAGGAAATCATTATTCTCTCTGTTTACAATGTCAAGGCTGTTTGTGTCATTGCCGCCAACATGGCACCATCCACACGCAAGTAGAGGGTAGCAACAAGCTTGGGAAAATCTCCGTTTTTACAAAAGTACAAAAAATCTTTAGGGGAGGCACAGCATGGGAGATTCCCAAGCAACCCAATGAGGATTGAGCATGTTCAGTGCCCCTAGAATACTGACTGATGGGAGGAGATAGAAAATCAGGGGGAAGGGGGAATGGAATGGAGGGTCCTCAACCCCAAGCATATGCATTCCACACTACACCTTTGGGTCACATCCACACCAAGCATTTAAAGCACATTCAATGCACATTTAAAGCATATAGCTTCCCTCATAGAATCTTAGGAAATATAGTTCCCCCCCTCACAGAGCTACAACTACCAGCACCCTTAACAAACTACAGTGCTCAGGATTCTTTGGGAGAAGCTGTGGGTTAAACCACAGAGCCTAGAACTTGCCGATCAGAAGGTCGGCAGTTCGAATCCCCACGACGGGGTGAGCTCCCGTTGCTCGGTCCCTGCTCCTGCCAACCTAGCAGTTCGAAAGCACATCAAAGTGCAAGTAGATAAATAGGTACCTCTCCAGCGGGAAGGTAAACGGTGTTTCCATGTGCTGCTCTGGTTCGCCAGAAGCGGCTTAGTCATGCTGGTCACATGACCCGGAAGCTGTATGCCTGCTCCCTCGGCCAATAAAACGAGATGAGCGCCGCAACCCCAGAGTCGGCCATGACTGGACCTAATGGTCAGGGGTCCGTTATATACTTTAAATGTGTGTTAAATGTGCTTTCAGTGTATTGCATGGGTGTGACCTTTGTTGCATTTCCTACTTTGTTCTAAGCTTGATGTGGTAGAAGCTATCATAATCTATTATCTCCCCACCACCACTTTCAGGTAGCACTTCACCTATTGATTGGATCCATCCTGCATTGCCTGGGAATTGACCTAGGAATAGTTACCATTTTTGAGTGCTGCAGTGCCTAAGGATGGCATACTTCCGAGGAAGTAGAGGGGCCATTACTGCAGAGGTGTCCCATCAATATTAATGTCACCAAGGCTTATCATGATGAACGGTAATAGGATGAATGTTCAACAAATTAATTAATGATTATCCACTTTACTTAAAAATGCTTCCCACAAAATGGGGGGCACTTTATAATAAATGGACATTCGTTCGTGCTAAGTGACTAATGAAATTTCAACTGCATTAATTATTGCATCTGCAAAAAGCGGCAAAATGAATTTGCTGCGATCGGTCTCATTAATGCAGACACAAAAAGTAATAAAAGATCTCCTGGTTATCAAAAATATCTTGCGCTGTGGGAATGGGCTTCAAGTGATGTTTAATTTGATCATTTGACTTAAGGTAATATCATGTTATACAACGTATTATAATAATTAGGCTTGGATGGCCTCCATTATTACATTACCGTGGCAATCCAGAACTATCTATACTTTATCGATGAACGCTAGAAGTACAATATAAGGAAGGCTATTAGAAGACTCAGTTGGCAGTTCTGTGCACACACACTTGGCATTATGGGGCCAAGTGAGGTCTGCTTCCAAGTAAATATGCTTGGGATCAGAAGTCAGAATAAAATGCTGGTGAGTTTCTAGAATCAGGAATGTGGAAGAGCATACACAAAAGTCCTCGATAACTATCATGCTTATTTATTAAACATATTTATCTACTCCCAAACCATAAACTATCAGGTCAGGGATTCATAATAAAATAAAAAACACACAGTTAAAAGCAATTCAAATAAAAGCAACTGGCTAATTAAAACATCTGCAATGGCCTGCTGTAATTAAAAAGACTTCAAGAGGCACCTGAAAGACAGATGTGAGGGTGACTGCCTAATAATCCCTGCTGGAAGACTGGTCCACAGCATGTGACCATTGACACTCAATGTCCAACTTGCAGCTGAGGCCAGTCAAGCTTCTGTTACATGGGGGACAACAGCTTTCTTGGTGATTAAACCTGGATATAAGGGCTCAAAGGCTCAAAGTATGCTTTGTCCAAGTTATTCAGGGCTTTCTATATCAACACAAGAGCCTTGAACCTGGCTGGTTGCATATGGGCAGCCAGTGCAGGTGTCTTAGCAGATGTTATCAGTCACCTGCCCCCATCAGCAGACCAACTATTGTGTTCTACACCTGCTGGAGCTTCCAGACCAGGCACAAGGGCAGCCCCACATAGAGTGCAGTTCAATAATGCAGTCTCAAGGTTACTATGCTTAAACCAAAGCTGTTGGCTGGATGCCAAACCAATCCGAGAAATACGACTGCTGCTTTCAGTCCGTAAATGACACATAATTGATTACAGTTCTCCCACCATTTGTACTAAGCTTCCTCAGCAGTGAAATGAATGGAGTAGAATAATGTAATCACAATGTATGTTACATAATTTTGCCACAGTGGACTGTGAGTTGAATAATGTCATTTTTGGTGGAAGGTGAACTGCAGTGGAATAGAAACAGTGACACATGTGATTAATACAGGGCAGGATGAAAATCAATGCCTTCTTGGCTACAACCTCAACAGAAGCACTCTTGTTAGGTAGCTACTATATACTGCAACACTGTGTTGCCGATTCCACTTGTACTCACTAAACCAGAAGTTCCATATGGTCTCCTTGTAATCTTCACCAAAGAACCAGCACCGCCAAAAGAAACCTTCATGGTGAAACGTAAGAATTCCTTTAGTCCAATTTCCCGTCCCAACCTATTTTTTAAAAATGAAATGAAATTCCAGGAGTTCTATGAAAATTATTGCATTCCATTTAGCACAGAAGCATTTATTCATTTACATTTGTATCCCACTTTTCTTGTAAGATACTGTATGGGGTACTGCCCACTTCATTTTATCATCATAACAACTCTTGGTAGATAGGTTATATTTTTAAACACGGTATTAATAGGCAGATAGTGTTAAAATTGAGCTTGAATCCCTAATATACCAATCACTGTTTATATATACAAAGACAGAGCATAATAGCTAGCCAATGTGTTGTTGTTTATTAATTTAAATGCAACTTTTGGACATCATTCTCCAAAACCCAAATGACTACTTTATGTACACCCAAGGACTGGAAACATTCACAGTGTGTTTTGTAGGTGTGTGAGTGCTGTTTTCTCATTTTTTTAAGCAGCAGTCCATTTCCCTAAGCCTTGTCACAAAGTCAAACTGTTTCTGAAGGTCCTTCAGTTTCAAAATTGTCATGCAGAAGGAGAGGTGGGGGAAACCATAGGAAAACATAAGCCTTAAAAGTCTGGTTGGTGGGCACAGAACAAGCAGTCTGGTTCTTTGGATCCCAGCCAATGTTTTAAAAGAATCTGGGTGTGGGGTTAATAATATCTCATTCCAGCAGTTGGAACAAATACACTGGGTAAAAGCATGTTTTGAACTGGACCTCTCCCCTGCTTCTTCCTCCACTTGGGAAAGTGAGTAACATGCCAAAGAAACTGGAGACACAATGGATGGAGTTGAGAAAATACCCAAGGACATTTCCTACATTTACACAGTCAAGGTTTGCTATTTGGCCAGAATTTTACAAGCCTGGCTGCTTTTTGCCCTCTAATATTATGCATATTTACTTTAAAAGTAAGGCCCAGTATGTACAATCAGATTACTCCCAGGTAAGGGTGGATAGGACCTTAGGCTTAGCCAGTTACCAGAACTGGAGTGTAATATTTGCTACAATATGTCCTTGTTTTTTAGCAGGGGTGACACCAGGTTAAATAAACATTAGCCGAGTCATTATATGGGTTTTACTGCACTAATTCATCCATTAGATCTGCATGTAAGGGGGGGGGGGACACATAATTCTAAAGAAAACATTGTATTTTCTTTGCAGATGACAGTCACTGATGGTAGTCTGGTTGTTTAAGAATTAATTTAATCTGAATATGTCAGGTGAAGAGAGAGCATGCACGAGAGTTTCTTATTTGGGATCAAAACTCTCAATCTCTTTCATTTCCCTCTCCTTTCCAAGAGCATTCTCTTTTCCCCTGGTAATGGTGCATTAAAGCTACAGAAGATTCTTCACAAACTATTTCTCCAGGTTTACCTCCTCAGTGTGATAGGTGCCGTTCTCAGGTATGAATCCTCCACACGTCTCCGTCGCCAGGAGCCAATAATCTGTCCCAAAGGCTACAAGAAAGAGAAGGACCCCAAGGACTCCGATGATCCCTGCTAAAAAGGCAGCTATTTTGATCTTCATGATAGAAAGACAAAGCAGGAGGGGGTGGGCAGCTCAAAACTCAGCAAAGGAGGAAGATAATGTTCTTGTTTTGGGAAGAGGGAGAGGAAGGGAGGCAGAGAGAGAGAGAGAGAGAGAGAGAGAGAGAGAGAGAGAGAGAGAGGAGCAGGGAGTAGAGAATGAAGAGTAGGGATTCTATTTTAAGACACAGATCAGCATCATTTCATGACTGGTGTTCATTTCACAGGGCACTAAGGAGAGAGCTATGAAAAGCTGATGACTTGGGTCTACCAAGCAGCTAAGGCATTAAAGCACGCCCATGTATATATACTCTGAACTTTCAATCTGCATCAAGGTAACTGACATTCTGTCCGAAAAAGAGCTGCATGCTGTCACCTGCACATATTGCAACCAATTTCTCTCATAAAAATAGAGAAAGTGGAACCTGCAACAAAATGTTGGGAGTCCAAGATGTTGCTGTGTGGAATTCTCCTATTCAGAGTTCCAGGCAGGCAGATGCTCCAGTACTGAGCAATGGCTCTTCCACGAACCAAATTACTCAGAAACAAAATTAAGTCTGGGGCTCCTGTGGGCAAAAAACGCATCGGCTCAAAATCTCCTGCTCCAAGGAAAGCAGACCAATCATATGAAAGCAAATCTCATTTCAGAGTCTCCCTACACCTGGCATCTCAACCCAATCTACCTCAAACAAATCACATGGTGCCCAAGAATCATAAATCTATTTGATCCCCTAAAGCAAAAGATTCCATAAAGGCCACTCCCCACTGGCAGTGGAATTAAATAACTAACAGTTTGCTAATAGTAGAGTTGACCCTGACTGAAGAAGAAAGGTGTTTTGGTCACGCCCCCCCCCCCCCTTGGTTTTATGGTGCTGGTGTGGGATCCTTGCAGCACAGCTTCTCTTTCTACACATGAGAGGCCTTTGCACAAGTAAGAGACGAAGAAGACTTTACTGCCATTGCATTAAGTGTTCCCAAGTGAACACCTATTTATTTTCTGCTTTTAAAAGTCAACCAACTAGAAGGTCCACTTTACACAGAATCATAGAGTCGTACCTCAGATGTCGAACAGAATCCGTTCTGGAAGTCCATTCAACTTCCGAAACATTCGACTTCCAAAGCTTGGCTTCTGATTGGCTGCAGGAAACTCCTTCAGCCAATCAGAAGCCGCGGAAGCCCTGTCGGATGTTTGGCTTCCAAAAGAACATTCGAAAACCAGAACACTCCCTTCCAGTTTTCGGTCGTTTGAGAGCCAGAACATTTGACTCCCAAGGCATTTGGGAGCCGAGGTACGACTGTATGCCAGGGAAATTGTGCTCAACAGGGAGCTGGAGCCCAGCCCACTAACGCATGTGCCTTACAAGTATTTGCAAGCATGTATATGCTGCATTCAATCTTCAGATTTTTAGGTGTACTCTTTAAAAAAAAAGCCAAAAGGTACACAGCTAAAAGATGTCATTGCTATTCCAGTGAAAGAAGGAGAGGATTTCAGAGCTGTGTGAGTGAAATGTGTGTGGATCAAATGGCAACAATTTATTTCCACACAGGCATGCAGTACTCAATGACACAGTGAATTTAAACACTTTTCATAAGCCTGAAACTCCACAGAGAATTAATTTGCCATGCATTGAGATCCCAACTTTTAAAGCGTTTTCCACTTAACTGTGGGATTTCGAAATGCTGGATATCAAAAGAGATCATTCTGAGATGGAATTGGTGTTGCTTTTGGTATGAGGGACCCAGAGTTGCTGGGCAAAACTCAGGGCCAGCACAAGACATTTTGCTTTGGGGGTGGGTGGGTCATGTGCCTGTGGTGGGTGGGGCCACAGGTAAAGAGGAGTGGCCAGTAGCAAAAGTGGGTGGGTCAGTGACTATGACTCTTACCTCAGTGCAATAGTCTACTTTCCAGTCATGCAGAAGTCAGGTTTTACAGCACACAAATATGTCTTCCAGTCAACTAGAAGGCAATATCATTGTTCAAGAATACATAATTGTCTTCAAATATCTGAAGGACTGCCATGTTGAACACTGCCCCCTCACACTCTTCTCCCCTGCTCCATCCTCTGCTGCCTTTTGATAAAGGGTGGTCTATAAATTGCAGCAATAATAATAATAATAATAATAATAATAATAATAATAATAATAATAGAAGGCAATCATGTCTCCCCTTAATCTTCTCTTCCCTGGACTAAACATACCCCAGTTCTTCAAGCATTCATCATGAGAATCAGTTTCCAGCTCCCTCGCTGAGTCACCCTCTTATGGACATATGTAATATAACATGTTATATGACACCCAGAACTGGGCATACTATTCGTAGGGTTGCCATATTTCAAAAAGTGAAAATCTGGACACTTTTTGAAATAGCTTTTGAGCTATTTCTAAGGAAATTCACCAAAATCTACTCCTTTGACAGTTTCCCAGACATTTAATCAATTTCCGCCAGGATGCTGTCGCTGACGACCGAATCCCAGCTATGTCCAGGAAATTCCGAACATATGGCAACCCTAGTTATTCCAGATGTGCCCTGACCAGTATAGAAGATGATGGAAACATGTGATCTGGACACTGGGCTTCTGTTAATGCAGTCTAAGGTTGCATTTGCGTGTGTATTTGCGTGTGTGCACATTGTGATCTACTAAGTCACCTAGATCGTTTTCTTGTATGCTACTGCCCAACCAGATCTCCTCTGTCCTTTGTTTCAATTGTTTTGGGTACCTAAATGCAGAACTTTACATCTCAGCTGAATTTCATCTTGTTGGTTTCAGTCCAGTGTTCTGTTCTGCCCAGCTTTTGTTCCATCCGCAGATTTGATGAACCACCTGCAGCAGCATCTAAATTATTTATATAAATGTTCAACTGCACAGGGCCATTCCACTTGAGACATCTCCACAGGTTTCTACAGAGCCTTTCATGAGCATCTGTTGGGTATGGTTGCTCTACCAAGTTGTGAATCTATCCATAGTATCATCCAGCCTTCAGGTCATCATCTACAGCTGAGATAGGGAACCTGTGGCCCTCCATAGGTGGACTACAGCTCCTCTCATCTCTGGTCATTTCCTGTGGGGGTTGATGGGAGCTGGAATCTGATGAACTCTGGAGGACCATAGGTTCCCCATTCCTGATTTACAGCTTCAGTGGACTCAGCAATATAATGGGATGGTGTATAGATACACCCACACACACACAAAGTATACTAATCAGAAGGAATAATAGTTATGAAAGTAATTGTTGTGCCAGTAAAAATATTATGACAACACTATTGTACTCCACATAGATGCAAACCTTCTCTCTTTCACACACTGCATTTTTATTTCTGATAGATAGCTAGATAGACAGACAAAATACAGAAATGTTTAATATATATTTTTCATTTAAAGCGAGTTTACATTAAATGGTTGCTGCTGTCAAGATAGTGCACTGCTAAAGTGCTCTTTTCCAAAGAATCTGGCCTGTAAGAGCCAGTCTATATGCCCAGGAAAAGAAGCAGACACGGTTCTGCCATTTTCTGGCCATTCTAGTTCAGAAAGCAAGAGGTGTGATCACACGTTTTATTGCTCCATGTCACAGAAAACTCCCTGGGCATAGGCAACTAAAACACTAGATTACAGGTGCAATCCTTATGCATACACCTATGACAATGAGGCCCACTGAACTCAACAGAAGGTACTTCCAAATAGACATGCATAAGGTTGCAACACAGAGCTCTTTTGTGGCAGGAAACCCACCCACCTACCCCCTGCTTCTGAAGGTGTGTTGTTCTGAAATGGTTGTGCTGCACAGTTTCTTTTTCCTGAATGTAGTGTCTCAAGCAGTCACTGTAAGATTCACTCATGTTGTATGACTGGTAAAGGTTGGTAAACAAAAAAATAAATAGCCCGTTGAAATTAGCCAGGAGTCTTTGCTGTAGTTTTTGGGGAGGTGCCTGCTAAAATCTTTTATCTTTCTGCAAGGCTACTCAGACATGTAAAATTGGTATCTATATTAATCTGTAATCTTAAATGTTGTTAAATAAAATAAAATGATCATATGGATTCTTTTTAAGATTTTTGAGAATTCCTCATGAAACTGGATAAGTTTGAACATGCTTCTTTTATTTTATGGAGCTCCCTTCCATTTGAGACAGGCCCCATCTCTGTTGAGCTTCCAGGACCTCCTGAAATTTTTTTTTTTATTCCAGCAGCCATCTTAACTGATTTTATAGCTTTAGCTGATCCCCGCCTCCCACCAATGTATTCACTCTTTGTACATTGCATAGAGATGACTGTAATTAAGCAGTATATACATTGCCTAAATGAAATTAATTAAATAAATACAGTGTTTAACATGATCACAAACCAGTTCCAATGTACTGAAAGAGGAAATGTGATAACACAGGAGTGCATTTCAAGCACTTTCTATTGTTTTCTACAAAGTCAGGAAAAGAATACAGGTACAAAAGGAGTGCAGGGGGGAAGCCAAGACATGGTGTTACTTCTCCTCTGAAATTGGCCTTTTCCCAGTTTCCTCGTCATTAACCCAGCGGGTAGTACTTGGCTGCAGAGGTATAATAAAACCAACTGACTTTGATCTGTTAGATTTCACACTCGGAGCTTTTCTAGAATGCCTGGCTGTAGGAAAGAAGGAGAGATATGTGCCTGATTAGTAACATTACTACTACTACTACTACTACTACTACTACTACTACTTAATGCCAAAGTAGGCTTCTAAGTAGTAGTTCAAAACCATCACACAGGTATAAAAACCTGTTGCAATTATCCTGTTATTAGTCAAAGGAGGTGAAACAGCATCAAAACACCATTGCATTGCCAAACTCACACACCAGCATCTGAACATAAGAACCTAAGAAGGACCTGCTGGATCAAGAAGGTGGATCTAGCTCACACAGCCTCCAACAAGATGCCTCTGGGAAACCCACAAGTAAGACCCAAGCAACAACAGCACTCTTCCCACCTGAAATTTCCAGCAACTGCCCTTTTTCATTTTCAGCAAGAACGATTTTCCTGTCACTTACCAAAAAGCATCTGGTGGCTAGGAGAAGGGTCAGGGTCAGCATCAAAGCCTATCAATGAATCTGAAATCTTCTCACACAGAAAACATGTGGAACTCAAACTGGACCAGTGTTGGGATAATTAGGCTCAGAGTTTTCCAACTTACCAGTAAGGGACCTGCACAACTTGGGTTTGGGGTTAGTCCCATCAGCCCCTTCTGATGAATAAGAATCATCCTTCTGCAATGAAGAAAGAACATAATTCACAGTCTGATCCTTTAACCATTTAGAAATAATAGACCCAAAATTATTGGAACTGAACATTGGGAAAAACATTCAAAGTTTAAGAGAATAGGCTGAATATAGGGATGGATAAGCTCATCCTGTGTTAGGGGACTCCATTTCCCACCAGTCCCAACCTGTGTGACCAATAATAAGGGATGGTGGGGGTGTAGTTTGGCAACATCTGAAGGACCACAGGTTCCACATCCAGTGTAATATGCTTAAATGGGTCTGTTGTGCATCTACCTATACAGTTTCGTGCCTTCCTGTTAACCGTGCCCCACAGAAGACTCCAAGGGAACGTGCCAGCAATATGAAAGAACACATATTTGCACACCCATCAACATTTCTCCAGTGGAAATAGGGACATCCTATTCCATCATCATCATCATCATCATCATCATATACCACCCATGAAACATTAAAAAAAATCCTATACAGGGCTGCCTTCAGATGTCTTTGAAAGGTTGTATAGTTACTTATCTCCTTGGCTTGGGGGTCTCACAACTCCATACCCTCCACATTTCTCTGGTGAAAATAGGGACGTCCAAAGGAAAAGCAGGACATTCTGGGATCAAATCAGAAACCAGGATGGTTTCTGTAAATGCAGGGCTGTTCCTGGAAAATGGGGGTCCTTGGAAGGTCTGTATTTGCATGAAGAAACCCCTTTTTAAAAATCCAAACACCTTTTAATTGAAATGTACGCTGGGGACTTACTGTTGCAGGCTTTAAAACATTGTTTTTTATTGCTTGTTTTATATGCTTTATGTGTATATTGTTTTATTCTGCTGATATTGCTTTTCCTGGTGATGTTAAAACTCTTCTAGATGTATTAAATGTGCGTGCACCCCAGGGAAGTCACTTTTGCTGCTGCTAACACAGCAGTTTGACGTCTCCCCCAGAAGCATGCTCTGTTGTCTCTCGAGACAGATGGGTGTCCACAACAATAAATTTACCATTATTAATTTCAATGCAAGACACACGGACTGTCTCAGGAGTGAGCCTGTTGTTCCCATGGAGGCTGGCACCTCACACATTTTAGAACTCTAGAAAATCACCTCAGTCACCAAACCTGCATTGGACCAAAAGCCAATGTGCAGAGGCATACCTAGGGGTTAGCAAAACCAGCCCCTGCTGGAGACACAAGGCAAGGGGAACACACACATAAATCAGCTATCAGACTAGGCAGTGTATGGCAAAAATGTGTGGCAACGAACCGCTGCCGGTGTGGCAAGATCAAACGTGACACAAAGGTGATGGGGGCGGGGAGCTAATGCCATACAGCTTCTTACCAAGGGTGCAAGGGACGCTAGGTATGCCTCTGCCAATGTGTCAGGCATGACAAGATGGGTACATCATCCAAACACTTTTCCCCATTCAGAATATTAGCAGAGGTATGCACTGAAGTTTCAGTGTTTCCAAAGGCAGCCCCGTAAACAGCAAAATACAATAGCCAAGTACGTCCATGGCTGGAAATAAGGGTACACATGGATGGCTTTGGATTAGGTTCCAGATTCCCGTAGGTTGGGGAGCTTGATTATCTATGGCAAGGATGGGGAACCTGTGTCCCTCCATAGGGCTGATGGGAGCAAAGTCCAAGAAACATCTGGAGGCCCCTGCCAACTCCAGTATTCTACATTTGCCTGAAGATTACCATTAAGTTGGATCATACAAACAGCCATCTGTTACTCTCCCACCCAGCCTGTTTCCATTTATTTTCCTTTTTCACCAAGATAAGAAAAGGACTTCTAAATATACACAAGACTCACAGTTTACGAGGAGTGATGTTTACAGATCATACATTTTTTAAGGTGATGCACAAAGTCCAATCTACCTTGGACACAGTTGTCCAACCTAATCTGGAAAGCAGCAGATTTGCCAATCCACACAAAATCGAACAGAAACTTGGCCTGTCTTTGCAGAGGTGTTCCTTGGCTCTGCGATGAGAAGCCGGTGGAGGGCTTGCGAGTCGAGAGACTCGTGCAAATGAGTGCCATGTCCTTTTGCTAAAGCACTAATCTGCATTCCTCAAGAACTATTGTTCCCACATTGAAAGCCTGAATATGCCTGCTATGTTTCTAAAGCAGAGTGTAAGCCTCTGATGGACGTGTGATCTGGCAGCTAGGCCCCAGAGTAAGGGCTGCCAAATAAGTCTGGATACTTCCCAATTCATTTTTTTTCCATGTTGCTTTTGTTTCTTTTCACTTATAAGAAGGGACCCTGTGCTCTTTGCCCATTGTTTTTCAATGTCTCTGCAATTGTAATTACAATAGGATTCATGGTTGTACAGAAGTTGAATGACTCCTGAGAAGGTCATCCAAATGAGGTCCCAAAAGGACTTTTATGGAGATACAATTGCAAAAAATAAAACACATGCAAGGCACCATGCAGGGCATAAGCCTTCCAAATCCTATTTTGATTGTTTCTGAGCAGCACACTCTGTGTATGTGTGTGCGTGTGTCTCTTCAAGCTGAAAAGGTCATCAAGGGTAGAAAGGATGTTCAAGAATTGGTCATTCTCCCCCTTCTTTCTTTAAGCTCCAGTTTGGGGAAGGACCATAGCTCAGTGGTAGAGCGCATGTTTTGCATGCAAAAGGTGCTATGTTCAATTCCCAGCATCTCCTAGCAGGACTATGAGAGATCCCTGCCCAAAACTTTGGAGAGTCACTACAAGTCGGCATAGACAATACAAAGCTAGAGGGCCACTGGTAGGACCCAAAAAAGCAGCTTCATATATTCAGTGTAGATCTACTGAGAAACAGCCATAGCTCAGTGATAGAATCATTGCTGTGCACACAAGTTCCATCCCTGGCATCTGCAAGCAGAGCTGAAACCTACAGAGTTGACAGTACTAGACGGACCAGTAGTCTGATTCAGTGTAAGCGGAGCTTCCTATGCCTCGGTGTTTTCAGTGGGCAAAATAATCAAACCTGAAGCTTATGGTGAAATGTATTTTATTTGTTGGATTTATTTATTTATTTTTTAAAAAAAGCAACTGGTTTGCAATGTTGGGGATTTCTAGCATTTCGATTCATTTGATGCAGTTTGACATAGTTAATGGCCTGCAAACTATTTGCTTGATTATGTGATTCTTTTTAAAAACAACAACAATGCACACATTACTCCACTGACTCATCCTTATCTTCAAGCTCAGTGGCAAGGGAAACAGGGACATTCCAGGATCAAATCAGAAGCAGGGATTGCTTTCATAATTCTGGGACTGTCCCTGGAAAACTGGGACACTTGGAGGATATGTACTTGGGTCCGCCGCCCCCCCCCCCGCCCGCCCCTCCGCGCTTCTTCTTCCTAGATACTTTTTTATGTCCTTCAGCAAACGCTGGAGTTCCCACAAGCCTGCTGATGCCTCCCTTTTGTTCATGGACCCTGCCATTTTGGTAACCTAAGCAGAAGCAGTCTCCTCTGAATATCAGAAATAGGATATCAAATAAACCTGTCCTATGTTATTTGTATGATTTCATTAAATTTGTATGTATAGATGGAATTGGTTTTGTGTGATGGTAATAGTTTTAGCAATAAAAAAATGAATTATTCAACTTAGGACCCAAAAGCAGATATAATGCAGAAGGTGAGTCATTAGATCTCCTGGGCTTTACTGTTGTTGAGGGTTTTCTATAGATAAACGGTAATTTAAAGGAGGAGGGAGACTCTGGTGTTGGTCAAAGAATTGGCACTGGGAGAGAGATTGTTTTCTGTCATTTTCCTGACCTAAAGACCACACAGCTTCTGTGTGGTCTTCCGGGATGGGGAATAGAGTTACCTATATGGCACTTAATATATATTTTTTCCTAGTAGGAAAAAAAGAAACATGAAGCCTTTGTTCAGTGGTGGAACACCTGCTCTGCATGCAGAAGGTTCAGTCCCTGACATCTCCAGGTAGAGTTGAGAATGGTTCCCTGCCTGAAGCCCTGGAGAGCTTCTACCAGTCAGTGTAGACAATATTGACCTAGATGAACCAAGGGTTTAAGGCCTGGTACAAGGCTTCCCATAGGCCTTTATTGGTTGTTCTCTGTGCTTTTTTTCGGGGGGGGGGGATGCAGGGATACACGTACCCCTCAACATTTTGTGAATCTTTGTACTTTTGTCCATTTACAGTATTTATTTTTCCCAATTCGAACTATAAAATGATGGTTTTTATTTGAGTCAAAATGAGAGTACCCCTGAACATTTTTCTAGAAAAAAAGCACTGGTTGTTCTGCAATGCTTCCCAAAGTGAGAACATTATTGTTGTTTGGAAAGGCATTCTTGCACGACAGCACAACCAAAGTGGGACAAAAAATAAATAAATGGAAAATTTGCAGTACAGTCATACCTTGGGTTGAATATGCTTCATGTTGAGCACGTTCAAGTTGTGCTCCACGGCAACCCAGAAGTAACGGAGCGGGTTACTTCTGGGTTTCGCCGCTTGCACATGCGCAGATGCTCAAAATGACGTCACGCACATGCGCAGATGTGCCGTCGCTAGTTACGTTTGCTTCTGGATGCGGACGGGGCTCCAGAATGGATCCCATTCGCATCCCGAGGTACCAGTGTATAAAAGGTTAAGAGTATTTCAGCAGGAAGTTATGAGACTTACACTAAATGGGTGCAAAGTGGTCCATGCACTCCACCCCACAACATTTGCAGGTGAAAACAGTACAGTACTGAAAGCATAACTGCTCCAAGTGCATCATGAGCACAAATAATCATGAATGTACTATTTGTGAGTTTGGGGGCAGTGGAGGGTAGACTGCATGCCTGAGACTCTCCTAATTCCTGGATCCAGCAAGGATTAAATTGTTGGAATAGCTGGCCAGCTTCTTGGTAATTACCTAAAGTATGGGCTGATAGGGTAACAAAGGAACTGGCTCTGTGGCTCTGGTCAAATGGGGGTAAGGTAAAGGTAGGTAAGGTAAAGGTAAAGAGACCCCTGACCATTAGGTCCAGTCGTGGCCGACTCTGGGGTTGCAGCGCTCATCTCGCTTTATTGGCTGAGGGAGCCGGCATACAGCTTCCGGGTCATGTGGCCAGCATGACTAAGCCGCTTCTGGCAAACCAGAGCAGCGCACGGAAACGCCGTTTACCTTCCCGCCGGAGCGGTACCTATTTATCTACTTGCACTTTGATGTGCTTTTGAACTGCTAGGTGGGCAGGAAACTGATAGGTAGTTAGAAGGGGAAAGGTGGGAGTTCAAGTGTGTGTGAGAGAGCTGGACTAGAAGCAGAAGGCAGACAGAAACCTGAGAGGGAGAGAGATGCTTGATTCCTGTTCAAATTCAAGGCTGCGGCTATGGAGGAACACTCCTTATTGGAGTGTTAATGCTGTGAGCCCCTCCAGCAGGTTACATATATGCTCATTGCACATATGTGTCAATAGGCCATATATCCTAAAGACACAGCGGTGTCTGCTGTCTCTCATTCCGAGGAAGCCGAATGCCTGGAACCCCTGGAATCTCCCACCACACAGAGATTGGGGTGGTGTGCAACAGGACAATCAAAATGATGTATGGAGGGGACATGTGAAAATTAGAAGACTTGGTGTAACTGGGAGTGGACGTGACAGAAAGGAGTGCAAGTTCCCTTCAGACTCCGACAGCAAATTCCCAGACTCAAAATGTGCCCAGAAGCACCCTGTTCTTTAATTCTGCCTGTCTATCTGTCTTTTGAACCTGACTCCGGTGTACAAGGAACACAGGAAGCTGCCTTGTACTGAGCCAAGTTTCACCAAGTCTGTCCACCCCCTTAAAGCTTAAGTCCACACACACACACACATTTTTATAGGTTGGCCAGTCCTTTTAATTTTTTTATATAAAATAAGTATAGTTTCTTTATCTGTTCCGTGTCCATGCACCATTCAGACAGCTTACAATAATGTAAAATCACAGTACAAACAGAAATGACCAAGATAACAACTTCACAATAATTCACAATAAATAATTCACAAACACAAACCAAAATAAGATATTTCATTCCATTCTCCCAACTTTTTTTAAAAAAAACCTACATATGACCCTCCTAACCATTAAGTTCATTAATTCACAATTAACAATTATTTCCCTATGGTTTTCCCAAGATTCTTTCTGTGTGTTTTTTTTCTTCTTCTTGTAAACATAATAATTGTAATGGCTCCATCTTGTGGTAAGATGACGACTAACACCCCATGTGAAACGGCCTGGTTGTCACTGAAGAGTTATTATGGAGAGTTAGCCACACAGAAATATTGTGCTACATTCTCCTGAGACTTGTCACCAAATGAATAAACCTGTGTCTGGTTTGTATGACTGCAGAGTACTGGTGAGGTGGTTTGTGCTGGTTTACTGCAAGGCTCACACAAGCCACTCTTGGGTTCCTATACCAATAACTAGGAACTGTCACCACTTTGCAACTAAGCCAAGTTTTACTGCCTGCGCAATTTCCTGAAGCATATTAATCTGACCTTTGGAGAAATTTGTAAGTAAACCGTTTTTTTTTTAACTTACCTGTTGTCTTTTCCTATGCTGATGAAAGAGGGAAACTTTGGAAAGAAAGCTTTTAAGGGGATGCTTTGGGAGTCACTTTACTTTGCCGCATGTTTTTGTTACTACTATTTTAAATCTCTGCTGGAGAGCTTTATGCCTGTGTCTCTCTGTGGCCCTCAGGACTCTTCCCAGTCTACACTACCTACCCCCAATCTGCACCCCTCAATGGCCATTCTCCACGCCCTCCATAAGTGCCTTTGCTAAGCTCAAATGTGTCCCTGAACTGCAACAATGGCTTTAGCTTGCCTGTGTGGAGGATGGAGTACATGCAGAAACCTCTTGACTTTTGCATAGCTGCAGTGTACAAAGGTAAGACGAACACTTGCTACTCTAGCTACTTTTACCTCTGGTGCTGTGCACCACAGCCATGCAGCCCCTGTAAGGTTGTCCTTCAGGGCATGTGGCCCTCCCAGGATGAAAAAAGTTTCCCCACCCCTGCCATAAGGTCAGGAAAACTGAGAACTGTAACTGGAGTAAAAGCTTACTTAAAGAAGTTAAAGGGACCTCTGACCATTAGGTCCAGTCGTGGCCGACTCTGGGGTTGCGGCACTCATCCCGCTTTATTGGCCAAGGGAGCCGGCGTACAGCTTCCGGGTCATGTGGCCAGCAGGACTAAGCCACTTCTGGAGAACCAGAGCAGCACACGGAAACGCCGTTTACCCTCCCACCAGAGTGGTACCTATTTATCTACTTGCACTTTGATGTGCTTTTGAACTGCTAGGTTGGCAGGAGCAGAGACCGAGAAACAGGAGCTCACCCCGTCACGGGGATTCGAACCACTGACCTTCTGATCGGCAAGTCCTAGGATCTGTGGTTTAACCCACAGCGCCACCCACGTCCCTTAAAGCTTACTTAATTTGAATCTGTTTCAATGCTCCACCCACCCCCAGTGCCCACACTGACTTGTACCTCTTTGCTCAAACGGTCCGAGTCACTTCTGTTCATGTGGATCTGCCAGCTCTTGTGTCTGAGGATCAAGATCTCCTTTGCTTGCTCCACTGGTTCTGTTTCTCCAGGCAGAGTGTGCCTGTTGTATGCTGGCACCTGGTAATACACAATGCAAGCAAGACATGTTAATCGCTAACGCTTCTTTCTTTCTTTCTTCTTTACCCAGCGGAGCCGACTCATCTGTCCATTGTAGATTGGTGCATTTATTATATTTTATATTTATACCCTGCTTTACCTCTCCAAGAAGTTCAAGGCATGCCTGCCAGGACCCTTAGGCTATTTTCAGAGACACATTTGTGCAAGTCACTTCCAAGGGAGGTTCCAAAAGATTCCTGCATTGCAGGGGGTTGGACTAGATGACTCTTGTGGCCCCTTCCAAATCTATGATTCTATGCTGGTGCACCACAGTGGACAGCAACTGTGCTTGTGATAGTGGCAGCAGTAGATGCTGGTTCATTAGTGTGGATGGAGCACTCCCCCCCAAACCTTAGTTTGCCCTCTACCAGTCCCCACCTGTCTGCCTTCTTACTTACAACCTCTCCAGGGGGTGGCAACACTGCCTGTGACCCCTTTCTTCTCCCAGGTCTCAGTGTTACCCTTGGAGAACTCAGCAGGGAGTAGGATGGTGAGAAAACTAGAATTCATTGGCTCCACCTATCAGTGGCTCTGGCGCCACCTACTGTTGGCCTCCCTGAATTTTACCCTACCAGTCCCAATGGACACTAACCACCACTGAGCTGAAGTGAGCAGCAGCAGCCGTGGCGTCATTAGCATATGGTTGCATTATATGAACCGCCATTAAGTTTCTCACAGTTTCTTCAAACAATGCAACATTGGGGGGAAATGAATGTCACTTTAAGGCAATTGTAGGAAATTAGCATTGGTGGCTCAGACCCAGCCACATTTTTGTTTACACAGCTATTGTTATCAACTAAAGGGGGAAAAACTCACGGTTCTCCTTGTTTTGTACAGATTCCTTTCCAATATCTTCTGGATATCATCCACCACATCTAGATTGAGACTGTCCGAGTCATTGACTGTGGTGGCGTGTTTGTCATTGTTGCTACAGTGGGCGGGGAAGAGAGAAATAGAATATTATAAAGATGCTTTATATGAGGTAAGAGGACAACCAGTTACTGACCTTCGAAATGGACATTAAAGCTGGAAGGAGAGAGCGAGTTCCTTTCTACTGCTGCAGCATGCTTTGTAGGACAGAGAGACACAGAGGTGACTTTCTGCACATACCCCTTTATATTACATTTAAAGTGCATTCTTTCCCCCCACAGAATCCTGCGGGAACTACCCCATTTATAAAAGTACAGTTCCCAGGGCTCTTTGGGGGAAGTAAAAGTAAAGGGACCCCTGACCATTAGGTCCAGTCGTTAGCCAACTCTGGGGTTGCACCGCTCATCTCACTTTACTGGCTGAGGGAGCCGGCTTACAGCTTCCGGGTCATGTGGCCAGCATGATTAAGTCGCTTCTGACAAACCAGAGCAGCGCACGGAGACGCTGTTTACCTTCCCGCCGGAGTGGTACCTATTTATCTACTTGCACTTTGAGTTCCTTTCAAACTGCTAGGTTGGCCGGAGCAGGGACCGAGCAACAGGAACTCACCCCGTCGCGGGGATTCGAACCGCCAACCTTCTGATCGGCACATCCTAGGCTCTGTGGTTTAGCCTGCATTTAAATGCATGGTGTGTATATGCAGCCTTGCTACTGAAACAGGTTTTCTTTCAACATTGCACAGGAAGGTACTTTATACCAAGTCAGAGTTGTTGAGCACCTGTGATTCTCCAAGTGTAGCTCCTGTGGGTGTGATGCTATGCTTGGAAGTTCTCCTCTGGTGCCCACAAAGCCTCTGGAATTCCTTTCCCCGCATCATGAAGTAGGTTGCCTTCTATTCCCTTGAGAAGTACACAGAGCTGAAGGAGGAAGCTGGAAAAGCAACACCCCTTCACAATCCTTCTTCAGCTGTGTGCATTTTTTCCCAAAACTCAGGTTACTTCTACTGAAGTGTCCAGAGGGCATGGGGCTCATGACATCTGCTAACAAAATAATAAGCTGCTTGTTCCTTTTAACTGCAGGATTGAACCTAGGCTCATCCGCACACAAGACATATTATCTACATCCAAACTGTGTTCTCTCCCCAACATTTCACACAGAAGGGATGCTTGAGGCATTCAGTCTTCCTCAATTTCAACACAAACCAATCTGATTTGTACCTCTGGGACTCATGTGTGGGTTGCAACATAGCTGTCTATTGGCATTTGTACTTTGCCAAACACTGCAGCACAGTTCTCAACTCAAAACACATATCAAAGTACATTTTTAATGCAGTGTTTTGAGAGAAAAGGCATTTAGAAGTAGGCATTAAAATATGAAGTTATTTATTTGCAATCGCCCTTTAATGCAGAAACAGGACACTGGAACATGGGAATCTGCCATATACTGAACATGGGAATCTGCCATATACTGAGTCAGACCATTGGTCCAGCTTGTCTATACTGACTGGCAACAGCTCTCCAGGATTTCAGATAGGAGTTTTTTCCAGGCTTACATGGAGAAACCAGGGGTTGAACTTGGGACCTTCTGAATGCAAAACAGATGTTCTACCACTGATGTGCAAAGCAGCATGAACTGGAAACAGAGTGATCTTTCTTTCTATCCATCCATCCCTCCTCCCCCAGTACCTGCTTATAACATGCAAGCAAGCAAGGAAGCAATGGCCACAATCCCAGCTTGAAGAAAGTGCAGAGTAATAGCTTGGCAAACGTGAAGATTAAAATACTCTGTATATGGCAACAAGTTGATAGGAAAATGGTCTGGGGTGAGGGCAGTGCTGGGGAAAGAACCTCTGCCCTAGACCCTGGAGAGCTGCTGGCAATCCAAGTAGACCAACCTGCAGCCCTTCAAGATGTTGCTGACCTCTGGTCAGTCCCAGCCAGTATGGCCAGTGGTCAAGGGTGCCAGGAGCTGTAGTCCAACAACCACTCAGCCCTGAAACTCACTGGGTGACCTTGAGCCAGTCACCATCTCTTAGCCTAACCTACCTCACAGGGATGTTGGGAGGATGAAATGGGGAGGGGGAGAACTATGTACATGACCTTAAGATCCTTGGAAGATAAAGGTGGGGCATAAAAGTAATAAATAAAATAAATAAAAATAAGTAGAGGGTACTTGGCTAGGTGAGCCCATGATCTGACTCAGGATAAGGCAGGTTGCTACGTTCCTGAGATGGGTAAGTTGTTGTTGTTGTTGTTGTTAAAATCCACTTACAGCAATGAGCTATGGGTTGGACCGCAAATGAGCTGCCCTGCTTCAGCTAGCTCAATGGCATGTTTCCTCTCCAACTTCTCATATAGGAGCACAATGCTCGATTTGGGCTGCACATATTCCCGGAGCAAAAATTTCTGGAGATATTTGCTATTGAAGTATTCTAATCTGTCCAGGGAATTTGGGGGGGGGGGGTGGAGAGAGAGAGAGAGAGAGAGAGAGAGAGAGAGAGAGAGAGAGAATATTAAGTTTTATTTCTGCCCATACAATGATCTCATGAAGGAACTGGAATTCGGGTCGCTAAAATACTTCTGAAAGCCCTGCTCCTGCACTCTTTCTATGCACACTAACAGTGTACAATAATTAAGCGTCTGAGGCATAGAGACACTATATCAAAATCAGAGAGCGAAATTGATTATAAATAAGGAAATAACAGAAGGTTTTAAAATAAGGAAAGGGACTAGGCAAGGTTGCCCACTGTCACCTCTTCTGTTTATTATGGTGTTAGAATCACTGGCAATTGCAATAAGAAAGGACCCAGAAATAAAAGGAATAGTAGTAGGAAGTAAATCTTACAAAATAAAGGCCTTTGCGGATGATTTTATAATAACTACCGAAAACCTTACTAAAATTTTTAGAAAGAATTTATGAATTTGGGAAGGTGGTGGGATTTAAAATAAATATAAATAAAAACAAACAAACAAAAAATATGTAAGCACAGGTGAAAGAAGAATTGCAAATAATTTCAGGTCTGACAATAGTTAACGAGGTCAAATACTTGGGAATTTGGTTTACAATTAAAAATTGCAATTTATTCAATGATAATTATACAAAAATATGGAAGGAAATTAAAAGGGATATAGAAATATGGAACAGGCTGAACCTGTCGCTTTAGTGGAGAGTATCCACAGTAAAAATGAATGTACTCCCAAAGATGATGTTCATGTTTCAGATGAACCCAGTGATAGGGGGAATAAGAAGCTTCAAGACATATCAAGGTTTATCTGGCAGTGCAAATAACCTAGAATTAAACACAAATTATTAATAGACAATAAGAACAGAGGGGGATTTGCACTGCCAGATCTGAAACTTTATTATGAATCAGCTTGCTTATGTTGGCTAAAAGAATGGATGACATTGCAGAACTCAGATTTACTAGATTTGGAAGGTTTCGATAATTGCTTTGGGTGGCATGCCTACCTGGGATATGAAAAAGTTAAAACTCATAGAGGCTTCCTGAATCATATCATAAGAAAGCCACTATATAAGGTATGGGGGAAGTTTAAAGATTTATTGGAACCAAAAGCTCCCTGGTGGCTATCCCCTATGGAGGGCATTACAGTGAAAAGAAAAAATATGGAAACAAACTGGGCCACGTACAAAGACCTATTAGAAGAAGAAGATAACCAATTGAAAATGAAAAAAAACGAAAAAATCAGACATCACCTAACGGACTGACTATAATATTACCAATTAAACAAGGTTTTTAAGACAGATAGGGAAAATGGTTTTACAACAGAAAAATCAAAATTAGATAAAGAATTAATACAAAATAAGAAAAGAGTAATATCTAGAATGTACAATCTTCTTTTAGAGTGGGAAGTGAAAGATGAAAAGGTGAAAGAAGTAATGATTAAGTGGGCAAAAGATTTTGGTAGAATATCCAATTGTCGGCTTGGGAAAGATTATGGAACAAAGAATGGAAATTTATGGTCTGTTACACACTAAAGGAAAATTTCTTGAAGATGTTCTATAGGTGGTATATAACTCCCAACAAACTGGCCAAAATGTATAAAATGAGATCTAATACTTGCTGGAGGTGTAAACATGCAGAAGGGACATTGTTTCATATGTGGTGGGGCTGCAAAAAAATAAGAATTTCTGGGATATTATTTATGAGGAATTGAAAAAAATGTTTAAGCAAATTTTTATAAAGAAACCAGAAGCCTTCCTCTTGGGCATTTTAGATTCAGATATTCCAAATGAAGAAAGGAGAATATCTGAATCTATATGCTATAACAGCAGCGAGAATACTGATTGCCCAAAAATGGAAAGGAGAATCAGTACCAACAAAAGAGGAATGGCAGGATAAATTATTGGAATATCTAGAATTGGCTAAAATGACAGAGACAATTAGGAGACAGCCAAACCAAAAGTTCAAAAAGAAGTGGGAAACTTATAGAGAATATTTTTAAAAAAGCATTGTCCCCAAGTCAAAATCTGGACATGCTTTGATTAAATTTCGCAAATTACAAGACAGATTCTAAGTATAGCATATAGAAAACAGGAAATTGGAAAATGACCAAAGAAGCAGATTAACAAAAAGGTAAGACAGACCCGCATTGAGGAAGACGGAAGTCTGTTGGGAAAGCTAAGTAATTGGAAATCAAGAATATGGTGGCATAACCACATGATTTTATGCAGCTATTTGGATGTGATTGTTTTGTGTCTGTTTTGGAACAAGTTCTGTAAGTAAAGCTTATGGATAGAAGATGTACCTGGGATTGCCCAAGGCCCAGAGGTCTTTGGCAGGCAAGTTAGTTACTCTAGAACATGCATGGCAAAACTTGGCCCTCCAGATGTTTTGGGACTATAACTCCCACCATCCCTAGCTAACAGGACCAGTGGTCAGGGATGATGGGAACTGTAGTCCCAAAACAGCTGGAGGGCCAGGTTTGGCCATGCCTGCTACAGAAGGTGCTGGAGGAACAAATGGTTTCCACCTGAACCCAAGCCCTTCCCTCCCAGGCTCAAGAAACCAAAGTGGCAAGGAGCAGCACAGGCTGGCAAGCTGCATTCCTTTTTGGGCAACCTTCCAAGGGCCACATGCCAGTGTTGGGTGCAACCAGAGACAAAGAGTGGACAGAGCAAGAAATGAGAATTTCACCTATGTGCAGAAGACTAATTTCTTTGTCCATACATTCCTCTCTACCCTCCATTCAGGCCAGTAAGAAGTGTTACCAGAATTCAATGACACATCCCAGCAAAAACACTCAGGGAGGTGGACCTGAAATACAGCTCAGGCTCTTAATCTCAGGGTTGTGGGTTCAAGCCTCATATTAGGCAAAAGATTCCTGCATACAGAGGGATGGGCTAGATGTCCCTCATGGTCCCTTCCAACTCTATAAAACTGTGATTCTGTGATTAAGTAGGGCTGGTGAGGGGCATGGCCTAGGAAAGAGAGTGTGGCTGAAAATAGGGTGTGACCAAGGGAGGTTCACATGGGGTCAAACAGAGAGAGACCTGGAGGGACATATTTGACCCTCATGCATGCAGTCCTCCTCCCTTGTTTAAAAGGAATTAGCTCTCCTAAACTCAGTGAAGGAAATTGGTATTTTATCATAAAAGTGTGGCAGAAACCCATCTGCAATAACCATCTTGGCTTTGAAGAATCTTCTTTACTGACTCTTTGATGGTGCCACTGTGAAAAATGTTCTAATGCTCAGAGGGTGAGCAACACCTGGCAATGGAGAAACTCTTTTCTTTTGTAAAGAAACTTATCTTCCAAACAATCGAGTCTTGTGTTTCATGTTGAAAGAAAAAGAGGAAGAAAAGGGAAAAGCTGTCCCATTTTGTGGTGCAGCCATCAAGCAGTGCTGAGCCACCCCTAGCAGGGACTTTGTGAAAACAGAAATCAGGCTTGTGAGTTTTATTTCTTACACTTACACATGTAGAGACTTGTATTGTTATCAAATCCTTACTTGTCTTTCCAATAATACTGTCCCCAGTGTCCTGATATATCTTCTATGCCAGCCAACAAATGATCCAAGAACTAAATGAGAAAGAGAGAGAGGATTTTGCTACATAAACTGTGTTGCTGTTGCATAAAGTATGCACTGTAAGAGACAGCAAGAAAACATCTGCCCACAGATAAAACAACACCACATTTTTGGCAAAGGAGACAACTGCAATTTAAAAAAAGGGAAATTTGCCTATATAGCTTCCCATTTAATCCTCCACTGGTAGATATCTTCTCAACTGCCTTTCCTTAAAATGCTCACTTTTGTGCACTTATTAAATATATAAAAAACTGGTGGTGGAAGAGGGAAACCACAAGACAAAAAGCACTATGTCAGTTAAAGGTAAAGGTACCCCTGCCCGTACGGGCCAGTCGTGTCCGACTCTAGGGTTGTGCGCCCATCTCACGAGGCCGGGGGCCAGCGCTGTCCGGAGACACTTCCGGGTCACGTGGCCAGTGTGACGAAGCTGCTCTGGCGAGCCAGCACCAGTGCAGCACACAGAAACACCGTTTACCTTCCCGCTATAAAGCGGTACCTATTTATCTACTTGCACTTAAGGGTGCTTTCGAACTGCTGGGTGGGCAGGAGCTGGGACCGAAAGACGGGAGCTCACCCCGCCGCGGGGATTCGAACCGCTGACCATGCGATCGGCAAGCCCTAGGCGCTGAGGTTTTACCCACAGCGCCACCCACGTCCCTACTATGTCAGTTAGAGTGCCTTCCTGGCATTTCCTGAGGGTGGGTTGGGGACCCAGCATACATGGCAGCTGAGTATGTGTCACATTCAAAGTAAATTCAGAATCTTAATTCAAGGTCTTAACTGGTGATTATGGTATGACATGCCAGAACAGGATGTTTACAACACACTATGCCATGTATGCTGGGTCCCCAACCCACCCTCAGGAAATGCCAGGAAGGGCTCCAATGGAACAGCAGCTGCTATGCATGAGGAAGGTCCCAGGTTCGATCCCTGGCATTTCCAGCTGAGGCAACCACCCCAGGTGGCAGGATCCACGGGGGCAGCATATCCTGGTGCTGATTTTTAGTCCCGTCCCACCCCTTGTTCCTCATGTAGATATTAACTCGGCCCTTCTTCCCTGGAGGTTGGGGGGCCACCATTTTGGGGTTCACCTCAGGCACCAAAAACTATTGGGCAGGTCCTGTCACTGCCTCTCAGCCTAACCCATTTCACAGGATTGATGTGGGGATTAAATTAGGAGGCTGAGAACCATGTACTCCACCTTGAGCTCCTTCTGGGGAAAGGGTGGGATAAAAATGCCATAAATAAATAAAAAATACTATTACACTTACATTTACTATTATACTTTCTTTCAAGGAGCTCAATGTGGTATAAATACATAAAGCCTTGCTGGAGCAGTCTAAACACCTATTTAGTCAAGGTTCTGGTTCTCACAGTGGAAGCCTGATACCTGGAACACGAACACAACAGCAGTCTCTCCCAACTTATGCGCCCCATTCATTAATATCCAGAGGCATACTGTCTCCAGGAGTGGGGAGAGTACTCAGCTATCATGACTGGTAGCCACTAGCCCTCTTCCAAACATCCTTGCTTTCCCAGAGAGGAGAACTTACCCGAATATGAATTTGTTCTCCCACGGTGGGAGCACTTTCTTGCTTTCTGGTGACGTCTAGCAAGTCAACGAGAGGACGGATGGTCATGCCCTGCCATAGAGTACAAGCATGAGAGAGAGAGAATTTGCACATTTCATTCAAAATCTATATCAGTCACAGGGCAAATCATTCTCTCTGTTTGATGTTTAGGTGTGTGTGCTGTTGCTTATGGAGCCGACTGACACCATCTAGAAGAGGAACCTGTCAGTGGGCTCTGAAAACTACAATGTTTACAAGTAATATAGAAGATCTTGTGGTGGGGATGGAGTCCTAAGGTGTGGAAGAAACACAAAAACAGGAAAATGAGGGCTGACCATGCTTGGTTATAGAATGCAGCTGACTTTGGGGAAGGAGGGCAAAAAACCCGGGGTTTGGGGATTTGGAATGGAGCATTCAGTAAGGAGGCATGGCTGGTTGGCAGGCACATCAAGCAGGAGAATTTAACACTACAACGTTTTGTTGCAGGTTCCACTTAATGGCTTTCTATTCATCTTTTGGGGGTTTGCCCACTAAACGAGGTCATGAGGTTCAACAAGGAATGAAACTGTGGGCCAAATGTAGATGCAACACGAATGTGTCTTTACATTTAACATGCAGGATTCAGTAATGTAAACTGAACCATCTGGGATGATGAACTTTATTGGCAATGTAGCAGGTACAGAGATGGGGTTTAACACTTCTCACTCCTGCTGTAGTCCTGAGGAGCTATTTGCACTGGGAAGAAAACCCTGCTCTCACCCAGTTAAATACCAGCTAAAGAAGGAGGTCCCCCCCCCCCCAGGATCACAGCAGGGAAGGAGAGCTTTTGGGGGTTCCCCTCTCAATATAATAAAATGAATTTATTAAAGCAAAATTAAATTTTGTCTTTACAAATCTCAGGTGCCCCTTTGAGATGCTGAAGGCGGCAAAATATTTAACAAACAAAATTGATCACTCGTAGTCAGAAGGTAAGGCTAACCTTCATATTTTCTTCCTGCTTTCTTAGTTTAGTATAATATGCCAGAACTAAAATAGCCTCAAAAAAATAAACACGTCTATCTTTAATTTGCACCCTCATCAGTTAAAATGGGCTGCCACTATTTTTCTTTTATGTTTTTATTTATTTTGAGAAAGCAAATTTTGAGAAAACAATTGTTACAATGGTAAATAACAAATAACTTGTCCTGATAAAATTACAGACTTTTATCATGAACAATTTCCCATGAGTGCTGGGAGGATTCCTGCCTGCTGAAATCCCAATGACTACCACCACCAGCCCAGCCGAGCCCAGCCCAGCCCAAGCTAATGCTGTTTGGTATCTGAAGAAGTGTGCATGCACACGAAAGCTCATACCAATAACAAACTTACGTAGTTGGTCTCTAAGGTGCTACTGGAAGGAATTTTTTTATGCTGTTTGAAACCTGCATGTTAAATTTGAATTCACATTAATGTCATGTGTAATAAATCACTTACCACACAGTGGGCCACACAGTGATGACTCTTTGCTTGTGAACATAATAAATGGAAACCCTACATTCTATTGGTATTCCAAGATTTGGCAAATCACACTTCTTGGGGTGTGGGGAAAATCTGACGTAAACTCAGTGTCCATAGGCCAAAATGTTTTGAGATCACTTCTTTACCATTTGCTTTAATTTTATATTATATACAAACACTTTGGTTCAGGAGCATCAGGTACCACAGCTCTGGGTGCCTGTCTGGTTTTAGTACAGCTTTTATATTCTTTTTTTTAAGTGAATTTTCAAAAATAGTTTTGCTATTGGGACCATGGAACCCTTTGTAATTGTACGCCACACATCCCTATTTTTAAATTACATAGTTGCATCCTATATTTCTTTATTGGCAGTTGTGACAACTAATTTTATTTGTTTGTTTGTTTGTTTGTTTGTTTATAAAAACTTTTTTTTTTCATTTCTTTGTTCTGTACCTGACTGTCATTATTGAAACTCAGTAGAATAAAGTACAATAAAATAGGAATATGTGCATAGTTTCACAAACCTAAGCTCAACTGGAAATGCAGCTCATCCCATAAAGGATATCCATGTTAATGGTGGTGCTGTTGATGTTGTTGTTTGGATTTATAACAAGTCTATATAACAGCAACAGCACCATATGATATAATTTCTATTATATCAAAAGTCCAGAATGCATTTCTGATGTCTATGGCCCCCTTTTTGTTTCTGCTTCAGAATATCATACCAGTTCTCTGTTACTAGTTTGCTTTACACTTGATTTTGTATTTTAATAAAATAAAATATACATTTTTAAAAACTCAATAAAGCTATTTTTTTGGGGGGGGGAACTATCCCGTACCCAGTTCCAACTTTCCTGTTTCAAGTTAGATATTTAAAAATACATTTAGGTCCCAGATGTGCTATAATTAAGGATGTAGTTTAGCCACAAGATGGCAGTGCAAGGCAAATATATGCATTATATATGTTTTACAGCACAGTATACTGTATGCTGTTCCCCCCTCCACCCACCCCCTCCACCCCATTCAGGGCACACGATACCACAAAAAGACACAAGTTGAGCAAAGTTTCTTATAATCATAGAATCTTGCTCAGGAGTTTACAAGTATGTCTGTCAACAGAAACCAGAAATTTAATTCCGGCAAAACTCTCAATATCCTCTGCTGTAGGAGTGACAAACCTAGGGCTGCCATACATTTCAAAGGCAGAATTGATGTTTTATTGGTGTTTTTGTAAAAATAATAATAATTGGGGTCTTCCTTTTTTAAATACGGCAACCCTAGGCTATCTCTTGAAAAGCCACAGGTAATATGGGGAAGCAGAGTGCAATCATTTCAAATGTGCGCCAGCTGGTACACATTTGCACGTTTTCAGGCATTCTCTCAAGCTAGTCAATTTCCTCGCCTGTGGATCGGCTGAGATGAGAGGCAAAAGCAGCCCACCTTTGCTGTTGGCTTTTGGAAAGTGGCAATGGAGGCAGGGGGCACCTCAGTCCTTGCCTAAGCATAGGAACCCCTGGAGTCTTTCACTGGCAGGAGAATTGGGTAGCACACAATAATATGCACAGCTGCTGACGAAGCAGCAATGCCAACTGATGCCAGCAGCCCATGTAAGCACACAAGTGCATGGTGCTGACTAAAAATGCCCTGTGCCTCCAGTGTTGACTCCCTCACAAGAGTTGTCACCTTTTTATTCCAGCAGCCTAACATGACTTATAATTTAGTTTTCAGTTTTAAACTTGGTTGATTTTTTTTTGCTTTGTTGATTACTATTTTACATTATTTTAAGCACACCACTTAGAGATCTGATTTCATTTTCATTAAGCAGTTTTTGAATTGCTTGAAATAAATAATCGTGTATTTTGAGAGAGTGTCCAGAATCAGATCTGTGTGAAAATTTCATGTAAGGACGTCTTCAGAATAGTAGTTTACAAGTTACGAGTAAACTTCAATAGTAGTTAACAAACCTACTCAGAGGAGAATTACAGTGACAGCCTTAATTTTACCTGTACAAACACAGTGAAGAGGATCACAACAGTGGTTGCTGCAATGAAGAGCTTCTTTCTCGGATAGTCAGGGAGCAAGAAAACCAGGGAGAAACAGATGGCTCCTCTAAGCCCCCCATAGGCAATAATGAACTGGTCCTTGGGTGTAACGGTGTTGACATGTGATCTGTTTATGATGAAAGTCAGGACAAGAACTCCTAAAACAGATGAAGTAAGTTGGAAAGTTATCAGGAGTGAAAGGGAATTAAACTGGTAATTGTGAAGTCTAGGCATCATCTACTCTGTACTCATCACATGCAGAGTTGCTTATGTTTCACTGCAGTTTGTCTTCTGCTGAAAACTACATTACATAAGTTATGGAACTGATGGAATTAACAGCATCGTCATCGTATTATTCCATCCCATGAATTTCAATGCAAAGGAAACACAATCCAAATGGTGGGAGGAAATCAATTACATATTGTTTGTGGAATGAAAGCAACAACAGTCTGTTCTGGACCATAGCTGTCAACCTTCCCTTTTTTTGCGGGAAATTCCCTTATTCCAGCGCCGTTTCCCGCTGCTTCCCGCTGCTATCCCGATTGTTAGATATCCCGTAGACTGTCCCCGGGACAGGTGAGGCTGCTGGTCCCTTATTTTCAAATCTAAAAGTTGACACTATGTTCTGGACATGGGACAAATAAGAAAACATCAGCAGTTTCTACTCCTATTTCCATTGGAATTCTCCAGCATCCCTAGTAAAGACGAATCCCAGTGCTCTGTAATGACTCCAGCAGTGACACAGGGGACAAGAGGCTAGTGATGGAGACCAAAAAGGCACAAGACTCAACACAGAGTACAGGCCCAACACTAATGGACAATCCTCAGGCATGAAAGCCCTGAACCTGGACCTCCAAATCCATCAGGGGGATAACAGTCTCATTCCTAAAAGCCACACACTCCACCAACCCTGCTTGCCGACACAGAAAACACACCCAGTGAAAAAATCTTCGGACAGGCGCAACATGCTGGACTGCAACTTTAAGGCTCTGCATTTCTCAGAAAGGAAGTGGAGCCACTGGAGGCTCCCCAGCCGATGACTATGAAAGGGCCCAGTGGCACTTGAGTGTTTGCTGGAGGAAGTCATCTGCTGCCCCTAGGCCCTGTCTTGGGGCCTTAGAGACCTGCCTCTGGACATTCTTTTTCTTTATTGGGAGAAGGAACACCAGTGCTGGTGGAGAGGATATTTAATCCTTTCCTCCTCTACCACTTTTCCAGTCTAAGCATCTCCCCAAAAGCTGCTATTAACTGTTAAAAATACGAACACATACACATATATATGTACTATGCTTGCATTCTTCTTCCCAGCAGAACAAATAGCACTGGTGATGGGTAGATACAGGGATGCATATGTAAACACTGTGCAATTGTGATCAGATCCATGCATGAACTTATACTATCTTTCAAGGGCTCTATACCTAGTGCTCTCCAAAGGAGACAGAAAATGACTGTGAAGCAAATGTACGACCAACTCCACTCATGATTGTCACCGATGGTGGAGACTCCTAGGAAGA
This sequence comes from Podarcis gaigeae, assembly GCF_964106915.1. Classification (NCBI taxonomy): domain Eukaryota; kingdom Metazoa; phylum Chordata; class Lepidosauria; order Squamata; family Lacertidae; genus Podarcis; species Podarcis gaigeae. The sequence goes on along the minus strand of NC_139691.1, from coordinate 29,304,863 downwards.
TGAAGATGAGGGTGTCACTAACACTGCTCCACATCTTCATGAAGTATTTAATGGTCGTGTGGGACTTCAGAGAAATGTTGGCCTCCACATAACGTTTCATGCCCATTGCGCATGCAATAATCCTGAAAGAGAAAATAAAAGAAAGGTCCGCACACTTTTCCACTTCAGGCAGCAGTGGGGAATCTCCAGCCCACAGAAAGCCACCAAGGCACACAGGAGGGCTTTACAAGTGCCAACAATCGGCCGATTGCCACTTGCAAAGTCTTGTTCCTTTGCATGTTCTGCTATGATTGCAAAGGCTCACAAAGGCATAGGGCTTTGCAAGGGCCAACAGTCAGCTGATCAACGGAGCCTTGCAAAGCTCTGTGCCTTTGCCTGTGTGGTTTGATTTCATACAAGGGTTTCCAGCCCTACCTAGAAATGCTGGAAATTGAACCTGGAGTCTTCTGCATACAAGGCAGATGATCTACCACAGAACAATGGCTCTTCCCATTCCTTTCCAAACCACAAATCATAATGCAATACATGGACTGAGGGCTTATCTACCTCTTTTCGGGCATTTTATGGCCTGCACTTTAAAGCTCTGTGTCTGAGTGCCCCTTTAATTTTTGCTCCAGACATGTCCCTGCAAAAACTTGCTCTCTAAAGCTGAATCAGAGCAAACAGCTATTTGGGTTTTCCACAGATTGCCATTTTCTTCGGTTCAGCTTTAAAGAGCAGGTTTTCATAAGGTAAGCTCTGGAGCAATTAAAGGGGTGCTCGGACATGGAGCTTTAGAGCACAAGCTGGAAAGCGCAGAGGAAAGGTAAGTGTGGATAAGTCCTGACAGACTACATTTGAAAGAAATCACATCCCAATTTGTGCCTGTTCATATAGCTACAATAAATAGGTTTTTGTCCCTGGGCTAATTTTCCAAAACTTTCTGTTTACCACACTGATTTCCATTGCCACCACCCTCATAATCCTAACCACAATTCCGATATTTCTGAAAGCTTGGACTTTAGGCCCAGTTTGGTTCAACACTGAGCCATGCAAGCCTGAAAAACTCTGAAGTCCCTCAATCTACTTACGCCACAATACCGGACAGGTGGAACATTTCTGCTGTGAGATAGGACAGGTAACTGTAGAGGAAGACAAAAAGGGGCTCAATCACACGAATATTTTTGGTGAATCGTGTAGTAAAGGCGGCTATCATGCCAAACAGGAGGCCCACCAGGACCCCGCCGATTCCGACCACAAAAAACTTCCCAATTCCTGCGAACACATCCGCTGTTTTAATTGACGGCATTTCACAGAAGGACCTGAACAGCTTATACAAGACCTAAGAAGAAGACAGAAATGAACAAAACAGAAAGGTTTTAGTGGGGAGAGATGGAGAGAGAGAGATCTTTACAAGGTGGGATCCCCATGTGGTGGAACATGTGGCAAATTAATCTTCTCCATTTTTGCTTATTATTCTGGTCCTTTCACCTTTGGTCTAAGCAGGATTACTGAAACCATAGGTGTGTTGCATTTATCTTTTGCATTTCTGGCATGGCAGAACCCAGCATGGAGCATACAGACATTCCCAGAGGTCTCCCATCTAGGCATTGACCATATCCAGATTTCCACATATCCAATCCTGTTCCTCCTCCAAGCAGCTTGGGGCCATGTATATGGTTCTTCCCCCATGCCATTCTATCCTCCCAACAAATCTAAGAGGTAGGCTAGGACAGAGGTGTAGTGGTCTAGGATTGTGCAGTGCAGGAGGAAGGTCATTAAAGACCCATTACTATTTCTGAAGCAGGGTCCCAACAAGGTCCCTGTCTCCAGCATCTTAGAGTTGCCCAATCAGCTTGAATGGGGAGCTTTTTAACCACTGGAAAGAAGTCTTCTCACTCTTTGGGCTGTTTTGAGTCCATCAGAGTAAAATGAAGTTAGTCGGCCATTGAGGATTGGCTCCCAGGGTCACTCTGGAGAAGGCATGTGGGAAGAGCACCAAGGAGTTGTTCTCTATGCTTCAAAGCTATGAATTTATGAAGATTGAAAACACAAGGTGCTTCAGTTTCAATAAATACTTTGTGCAATGGAACTTCAAGGAAAACACAAGTCATTCTGAAAGAAGATATTGGAGCACTTCAAATCATTTACTCATCTATGTACAGAGAAAATAGTAGGTCTGGCTGAAAGACAACACATGGAGATCTGCATTGATCACTGCAATGCATTATCTAATTATTATTATTATTGTATAATAACAATAAGACTTTATAAGTCTTAGGGACTTTATAATTTTAGAAGGGGGCGTAGCTCTGGGGTGTGTGGCTGTGACTATCATGAAGTGTCCCTGCACTTCTGTATATGCCACCACACTACAAAAGCACATGAACCTAACCATTAAATAATTTGTAAGTATATATAAATAAATTAACTTACCAAATGTGTGGTGTTTTTCTATGTTGGGGAAGAGGGTCTAGCAGCCAAATTTTCACACTTTACTTTGTTGTATATTTTGTGATTTTAAATCTCTCCTGGGGTTCTCTCATCAAAGAGTATTTGCCCCAAACCTGGATCTTGGCATCCAGGGAATTATCCTTTTATATAACTATTTTTCCTAGCAACCAACAAAAAATCCATCCAAGCAAGCAAGAAGCATTATCAATCTAGGCACGCAAAAATGTCCAAGGAGGGTACAATGCAGGTCTGGTGAGGGATGTAGCCTGTAGAGAATTGATCTGACTGGGAGAGAGGGGAGAGGGGTGAGACTTGAGGGCCAGATAAAAAGGCCTGGGGGGCCACATTTGGAACGTGGCCCAGAGGTTTCCCATCCGTACCCTAGAAACAGCACTTCCATGCACATCTAGGTCTCAAGAAGATGTACTTACAACTGTCACAGCATCATTGAGAAGAGATTCTCCAAATACCAAAATGTGAAGCTTCTCGTTGACATGTATCTCTTCGAACACAGACAGCACAGCAACAGGGTCAACAGCTGCAATCAAGCTACTGAACAAGAGGTTGTGAAGCAAAGATATATCACGGAGCTGGAAGGTGTCCACTTGGCATATCCCATAGAGCGAGAATCCAATTCCAAAGACGTTCCATATCGTCCCCACAACAGCATATAAGAGGATCGTCCCAATGTTCTCAAAGAAGGGGCGACTGGGCATGAAATAGCCAGCATCCAGGACAATGGGTGGCAGGAGGTAGAGGAAGAAGATGTCACTGTCCATGACAGGAGGGGATTTGTCGTTTAAGCCATAAATGATCCCTCCCATGATAAGTCCCACGAAAATCAATAAGCAACTTTCGGGGACAACGGAAGGTAGTTTCTCAAACAAATGGAAACCTGCAAAGGTCAAGAGGCAACCTTAGTGGGAAATCAGGAGCATTTGTTGCTTTGTGGTCATTTCAGCTTATGTGCTTGTGTCCCCACCAAACCAAGTGCCGTGTGAATTGTGGGTCAGGAAGCAGAAACTAATCACCTGGTGGGCTGGAGTCAGAACTAGTATGCATTAAAGCTGAACCTATCAAATTCCCACTTTCCAAAACAATATGGGAAATCAAATACTATCATTCAAAATTTGCACTTGTCCAATTTTGTGATGCAGTTCTTCAAATGACATTTACAAAAATGCATGTTAGAGGAGAGGGTGCATAAAAATGAAGATATTGGTGAACATAACACATACAGTAAAGTGGAGAAAATTGCTTGGGGGAAAAGGTGCACTTGAGTAAAAATGTGATTATTAGGAGAAATGTGCACTAAAATGCTGGTGGGGGATTATCCAGAGACTTTCATTTTTGTGTCATTTTCAAGGGACTTTTGATTTGTTACATTTCAATGGATGGATTTCAATGGGGGCAGGGATTCCATGTCTGGGGGAGTGACAAGAAGGCACCCCGCGGGGGTGATTGCCCTGCCGCCCCGGCCTGGGTGCATCGGCACGAGCAGCCATTGCACCTCCACAGCCGCATGTGGAGAATCCTCCGTTTGTGGCTGCAGCTGCGAGCAGAGGATCCCGCCACCGTCTGTAAGGCGTTCGAGCACCGCCGGCGGCAAACCATTATGTTGTACAACGCATGCGCAGTGTCGCACGCAGGTGCTGTATGTATTGATGCCGCACATGCGCTGTACATAGCGGTCTGCTACCAGCGCCACCTGAGTACTGTACGGATGGCAGTGGGATCCCTCCGTTGCCACTGCAGCCGCAAGCAGAGGATCCCACCACCGTCCATACAGCGCTCAGGCGGCGCTGGTGACAAAACACTAAGTACAACGCATGCACTGTGTTGCACACATGCGCTATACGGGCAGTGGTGGGATCCTTCCACCGCCGGCAGGAGCCACTTACAGCAAGCTGGCAGTCCCCCTCCCTCGCTGGCTCTCTGTAAGCGGCTCCTGCTTTACAGGGAGCCAGGGAGGAAGGGAGGCCACCTGAGAAAAGTTTCCACCCAAATGCGATTTTGGTTTTAAACACAGTGTAAGAAGTCTCTATGGGAGTATATTGCATTTAAAAATGGGGTATCAGAGTTTTTAGGGGGCTAACCAGGTTGGGATAGCTGGGATAGCAGGCTTGTTGGGTTTTGAATGCTTTATGTAGATTTTTCAATTTTGTTGTTCTGTATGGGACAATGGCAATAAAGATTATCGTGTCATATCGGAGGGAGGGAGGGGGACGCACGGGAGCCGTGGCTCCTGAGAGGACGAGCTGTGCAGCTTTGCCCGTACCCCGGCAAAGCGGCATAGCTTCCCCCTTCCCCCGACGGCTCAGGGTACTTGGGAGTCGTGGGGTGGGGCACAGAGGTGTAGGAAGGGGGAGTGGACCACCCCATGTGTTTTTGCTGAGGGGGTGACATTCGGCGCCCACCCACGACTCCCAAGCCTACCCTGAGTGGTCGATGTGTGGGAGTGTGACAAAAAAAATTCCACACTGGGTACCATCTGGGTTTGCTATGCCTCTGGGTGTGTATACACACTGCCCAGGTGTTTCTTTCTAGTAAGTATTTCTCCAGCACTTTGCAGTCTCCCTAGCTACCCACTTTTCCTGATCTAAAAAAGCCCCTAAGAAGGAGATACCTCGTGATGTCTTCTTCAGAGCTTTAACTGAATTGCAGAAAGCGGGGGGCGGGGGATGTGGTCCTGCAGAGAGCAGATCATTAACTAAATAGTTTTTAGAATGTATTTATTATTATTTAATGTATTTATATCTTGCCTTTCTCCCAAGCTGGGATTCAAGGCAGCTTACAATATTTAAAAAAAACATCATTATAAAATACAAAGTAATAAAAACAAGGTCGTTAAAAACAATTGTTAAAATGCATTGAAACACATATAGGACCATCATTATTAATTAACCAGCAATTAAATTACGCTTTGTCCTGACAGCAGCCCAGTGGTCAGCATTGTCTGCACCTTAGTTTTCAAATGCCTGTCAAAATAGGAAGGTCTTAGCTTGCACGTGGAAAGTCAACAAAGGGGGAGCCAGTCTAACCTCTCTTGGGAAGGAATTCCACGATACGGGAGCAGCCAGAGAAAAGGCTTTTTTCTTGTGGTGCCACCAACCGTGCGGTGGGTGGGACTGAGAGAATGCGCTAACCCAAGAATCTTAGCATTCAGGTGGGTTTGCATAGGAACATAAGATCTTTCTGCTAACCTGGGCCCAAGCTATATAGAATGAAAGAAAGGACAAAATCATCCCTCAAAATTAAGGGATGCACAATTAGGGGGGGGGGGGGAATCCTGCATCCCAAGCATTTTCGGATCTAGCCCTACCTTTAAAAATAGCTAGAGGTATTTAGATTTCAACAGCTGCTCATTAAATACTTTTCCAAGCAAAATATATGATGTGGTCAACGCAACATAATCTTTCAGAAAGACATTTAACTTTTTTAAAAAATATATATACTCAGGGTTTATTGTCTGCAGTTCCCAAAAGCTTTTGAGTGCCTGTAATCAGAGATGGCTTTATTAGTTGTGGAGAATTCAATTTAAATGTACGTGAATCATTCATACTTCAAATGAATGGAAAACATCAATGCAGCCTTCTAAAGCCTCCATCCATACTGCTGCACAATGCAGCCGGCTACTTTGTGCATCTGAATAATACATTAATGGGGGGATTCTTAATGTCTCATTGGAAAGATTCAGCTGTTTTATTGCTCTTGAAGGAAACAAATGGATTGGAGGAGGTTGGATTTTTTTTTTATAGACAGATAGCAATCAGAGAGGCCTGTTGCAGAGCCCCTGTACAGACAAAACAAGAACTTCAAAGTGTTACAATCAGTGTTTTTTTTTTTCCTGGCAGCACCTTTTCCCCCTAGAAAAAAAGCACTGTTTACAATTTAAACCATGTATTATGTTATGTCACAGTTTGTATTGTTAAAATAACTCAATGATACACCTCTATAAAGATTTGGACATGGTCTGATTTCTGTGAACTTTCTTGATTGTTTCACAGGATGCTGGTGTACAGTTTTGGCATTTGGCATTGCTGTTAAACAAAAGTCTCCACATGCATTTCAAAACGGACCTGCAAGTGGTAAGGTGCCCAGTAAACACTTGTAAATTATACCTCACCCCTAGAGATGAATGGATCAGACTTTCTAAAAAAAAAAATCTTCCATTTTTCCAATCTTAAATTCAGCTTTCCACATTTCCGCATCAGTTTGCAAACCTTTTTGTTAAATCCTCATGAAAATTCACCAACATATTAGTGTGAATTTATCCTAATATACAGCTTGTTGCAAGCAGTTGTGCCTATTATGATATATTTTTGTACTTTCACTATCATGTGCGTTTTTCTGCAACACTTCCCCCTAACATTATGCACGTTTGTTCGCATTATCTGGCTGAAGAACCACGTCAAAAAATACAGCTGCATTTCAACTCACATATACTTTTGGGAAGCTTGTATTAGGTATGTTCAGATTACAGTGCAAACCAACCCATTCCCTGGGACTAACACAGAAAGCTGCCTTATCCCAAGTCTAGCTTTGTATTGTCAACACTGACTTCCAGTGGCTCTCTAGGGTTGCAGGTATGAGTCTCTCACTTCCCTACCTGGATGATAGTCCAGAGAGAAGAAGACTAGATGGACTTTAGATGCATTTGCTTGTCTTTTCTTCTAAATCTGTATCCTCAACCTGGGAACTTTTGCACGCGAAGCAGATGCTCTACTACCCAGCCCACCAACCCCTGCCTGGAGAAACATACCTATTTTAGCCAAGGAAGCCAACATGATCCACAGGGTAATCTCAAAGGGCACTTGGACATGCTGATAGTCTAGAGAGAAGAAGACTGAGTGGGCTTTAGACTCATTCGCTTGGCTTGTCTCCAAATCCATATCTTCAAGAGACTCCATCATCGTGGAACTCTGGAAGGCAGCAGCTACTGGCAGAGAGAGGAGGACAGAGGCAGAGGATCCCAGAAGCCAAAGTCCTGGCATGGCCTCCCATCCAAGGATCAGAGCCTCCATCTGCCAGTTGGAGTTCTCACTGTCAGGGGAAGTGCCAAGCTGGCTGGCTGGCAAGCATCTGGCTGGCTGGCTGGCTGGCGCCCAGCTCTTTTGCTGCTTCTGCCTGAGCGTTCTGGCGGCTGCTCTAGTTAATGCACCCTGCTGCATGCTGTAAATTATATGGATGGGTGTGCAAGGGGAAGAGCCACTGCTGGAGCAGGGAGTGAGGGGAGAAAGAGACCCAGCAGCAACTACCTACGTCACTTGGAAAATGCATTTTCCACTTAGCCAGATCAAGACATTCTAAACTATGCTGCATAACCTAAGCAATCCTTCTAACTTTGCAAAATAAAAAACAAGCCAAATAAGGCATATAAACCCAGGTTGCAAAACAGGCCAGCCTAATGTGAACCAATTCATAGAGGGTGGTCCATTAGGGGAACATGGGACACTGTCCCACTAACCTCAATCTACGCTCAGCTAGCTCCTACCTACTTGTCTATCTTCCTGTTTTCAACCAGTTCAGTGAGTAGTGTTGCCTGTCAGCTTCCTCCTCCTCTTTCTTAGTGTGGCCCTTACAGAACTCATCAGGAAAGAAGAGGATGGGGACAAAATGTGAATTAGCTATCTCTGTCTGTCACTGGCTCTGGATACACCTACTCTTGGTCTCCTTGCCTTCCACCCTACCAGTCATCACTAGTCACAGTGTTGAAGGAGGCCTCATAGGCCTTCTAGCCCAACAACCTGAGGGGAAGTTCCAGCAATGCCAGATTTAGGACAGTACAGGCGGTTCCCTTGCACTGCGTGCTGAGCCCAGGGGGTGCACAATCAAAAAGATCCATAACTGAGAAAAACCATTTTGGGGCACCCAGTTTTGGCCTCACTGAGAGCACCATATTACCAAAGATGACCAAAGTCCGTTCCTGACTCCAAAAAATTAGTTCCGTGGTGAAACTGTTCTTACTAATCATTTATTTTTCCTAAAGTTCAGTTGAAATCTACTTTCCCTTTTACTGAAGTCAATTTGTTTGTTCATTTATACATGCTGCTTACTACCTAAAGTTCTCAACACAGCTTACAATACATTTAAAACACAATAAGATAATTAGACAATAGCCATCGCAGCAGATCCAAGATATTTATCTATACATACACAAATACCTGCATGTATACATATTTGTGTGTGTGTTCCCATAAGATTCCTCTCATAGTCCAAGCAAAGCAATATGTTCCTGGGCAAAGGGGTCAGTTTAATAATAATAATAATAATAATAATAATAATAATAATAATAATATCTTTATTGTCATTGCTCCCTCTCGGGGACAACGAAATTACTTAGGGGCAGTTTAGGGGCAATGTAGTCATAGTAGAGCTTCCCTGACAAAAGCACAGGTTTAGTAACTCAGCATGTGTATCTGAATTCCTGAACTGAGCCATCAATGTCTGGCTCTCTGCAAAGAAGAAGAAGAGGAGGAGGAGGAGGAGGAGGAGGAGGAGGAGTTTGGATTTGATATCCCGCTTTATCACTACCCGAAGGAGTCTCAAAGTGGCTTACATTCTCCTTTCCCTTCCTCCCCCACAACAAACACTCTGTGAGGTGAGTGGGGCTGAGAGACTTCAGAGAAGTGTGACTGGCCCAAGGTCACCCAGCAGCGGCATGTGGAGGAGCGGGGAAGCGAACCCGGTTCCCCAGATTACGAATCTACCACTCTTAACCACTACACCACACTAGCTCTCTTACACCACACTGGCTCTCTTAGGAGTTCAAATGAAAATTTTCAGGTGGGCAGGTGGAGCCTACCATACGCCACTATACACATTGTGCAGCTGAGTCTCTTGGCCTAGAACTGACTATTGGAGTAGCTCAGTGTTCCTCCCACACAGGCCAAGCACTTCCTCCCAGGGTGGCTGCTGATGCCTCTCATAGACCCTGGCCTTGGTGACAGATGCAGAAGGTGCCGGGGGAGCAAAGGCATTAACAAGCCTCCCAGAGATGTTACAAGCCTCTCCTCGTCCTGCCCTGTTGGGGTGGCAGAGAACAAGCTGTTGATTTTCATGCAGTGGCACCATCAGGAAGGGAAGTGTTCAGTTGTGGGTGAACATATCAGACGACACAGCGATTCTTCAAACAGCTCTTGTTTATTCACAGAACCAGAACAGAACTGAACTGAAGGGTTCAGCCAACCTGTTTATATAGAGCTCTACTACAACGCAACAGTGACAACTTTCTGTAACTATCCAATCACTGAAAGTCATTTTCAATTCCTTATTTGCATATTTGGACCTGAGTGAAAACTATCTACAGTATCCCCCTGCTGGCCCAGGGTGAGAACTTCAGTACATAACAGGAAGTGTGCAGAGAGTCCGAAATGCAACAAGGCCAGCTTATATTTTGAAGTAAATGAAGCAATGTAGATTCATTCCTCCCATCTTCCAACCTTCTGCATATGCACCTCGATATTTCATATCTCTTATTGTTTGAAATATTGATCCTGCCGTAAGCTTTTGTAGACTAACTGCCCACTTCCCCAGAAGCAGGAAGTAAGGCAGTGGGGGGGGGGGTTATCCACACATACCTTTTGTCCCATACTTTCTAGGCGATTTAAACCGCTTTCATCGTTGTTGCCCCAGCACTTTCCACGCAAAGAGCAACTCTTTAATGCTGAATCAAAACAAACAACAATTTGGGTTTTCTGCAGATTGCTGTTTGCAGCAGTAAAAAGCAGCTTTCAGAGGGAAAGCACCAGGGCACAGTGGCTTAGCGTGGGTTGTCAGCACCCAGAGCAAGGCAAGTAATTTGCGCCCCCTAATCCATGGATTTGCGCCCCCTAACCCGTGGATTTGTGCCCCCTAACCCTAACCCCCAGATGTTGCACCCAGTGCAGCCGGGCCCCCCTGCACCCCCATGCTACGCCACTGCCAGGGCAAAGCAAAAAGTGCTTGGACACAGCGCTTTAAGCCTGAGCCTAGAAACACTGCACAGAGGGAGGTCTGGATGAGCCCTGTGTGTATGAAACTCAGGTTTAATACTTCAGGCGTCTGATGAAGTGGGCAAGGACCCACAAAAGTTCATACCATGATCCATTTGCTAGCCTTTATATTGTACCGCCAGACTCTTTCCTGTTCCTTCAGATACAGAAATTCCCTGTATAAAGGACACAGGGCCACCCTACACATTTTGGGAGGCAGGGAGCACAATTGCTGATATTATCAGGTATATTAATGATGTGAAGCCCTATGTAGTGCACAGGGCTCTACTTGGTGCACTGGCTGGAATTCGAAAGGGCACTGCTAATTAAAACGTGGAAGCCCAAGGCTAATACAGCTGGGTGAAAATCAATGGCCCACTTTGGCTCCAGCTTCCTAAATGACACCAGACCTGAACTAAGGGCAAATTAGTGATCTATTTATTTCTCTTCTAATTCAAATCAAGAGAGGGGAGGGGGTCCAAAACTGCTTGTCAACACCAGCAAAACACAACCCCCTTTCTGATGCCATTTTTAGCACAAAGCAAGGGTGCAAGGAGAAGTCCTCCAGAAGGATTATGGTATTACATTCAGCAGCACCTTGGCCATCAAAGAGCCAAAAAACTTTTTTTCCTGCAGCTTTTTATAGAGATGTATTAGTCATGGGCACTCTTGCCTAGACGATTCTTTATTGAATGAACACTGGTGGTGGTGGGCTATCTGGGCTGGTCCGAGCGTTATACAGAGTGAGGCAGCCACCTCAATCAGCTGCAGAAAAGGAGAGAGAGAGAGGGTTGTTTTGTTGAATTCTTTTGCTTTTCTCTGTAATCTTTAAACTGTTAATAAATATTATGTTTAAAAAAAGGAAGGAAGGAAGGAGGGAAGGGGGGAAGAGAGAGAGGGGAGGAGGGATGGATACGGGATAGTGGTCTGTGTGCAACAGAGAGCTGAGAAAAGGAGGAAGGTCTAGGAGGAGGGGCAAAGGGTGTGAAGGGGAAAATGTGGGTTCAGCAGCAGGGGAAAAAAGAGAGGAGGGAGGAGGAGTCTTGTGAATGGGGCTGATGATAAAAACGGGTGCATGAAAGAGCCTGGGGAATAGGAGGGGTGGGGGCATCATAATTATGCTGGTGGTGAAAAGGCAGCTTAATAGTTGTGATGCAATTGGGGGGGGGGGGAGGAAGAAGGTGCAGGAGGTAACCATGGGTGGTTTCACACAAGGAGAGGGGAGGCAAGGATATGGTGGTGAAGGTGAAAACGGGTTCAGAGTGGGGCTGCAGAACAGAAGAGAGAAGTGGCTTCAGAAATGGGGTTGGGAAAGTGGAAAGCAGGCTTATTAGCTGCATGGGGTGGGAAGGGAAACCCTGGGAGTTAATGGGGGGAATGGCAAGGGGTGGGGTGGAGTGAGAAAGGGCTCAGCTGCTAGTATAACATATTTGTGAGCTATGTTTCCTCCCATATTTTCCTCTCCTCCAAAAGGATGAACTGGATTCTCCAAAAGGAAGGAGGGCTAAAAGGAAAAGCTGTGTAATGGTCTGGAACCATTTATTTTTAATCAATAGCCATTTGATCAATGTGGTGCATAAAAGGGTAGAACAGGGAAGCTGTAAACCGGGACAAAATATGAATTATCATAATGGAGTGCTGTTGTTGTTAATTAAACATGTAATTATATTATTTGTAAATGCATCTACAAAGTGTATTGTCAACAATAGCAAATAAAAGAGAAGGAAATAGTATATTAGCTAGCGTTAATATATCATATTAACAATACTATCAATAGAGAAAGAAAAACAGAGGAGAGGAGTAACAAACAGATCATTGTTAGTGTTGCTCCTGTTGCTATTAAGATTGATATAGATGCCTTTCCAAAAATAACCCTCACTTTTTAAACTTATTTGTTTTTAAATGATATTTGTATGCAGCCACATAACATTCTCTTCCAAACACGACAACATTTGAAATATACTCAGAGTCGCAAAGTGATTTCATGCTCTTTATTCAGCTCATAGTGGTGAGGAGGAATGAATGAATGTCCCCTCAAAGTATCTGCTTTATATACATTATTTACACAATGGGTTGCACATGATTGGCTAATTCCGGAATTCTACTGTAAGCCAATCAGGTTGTGGATTCACTTCTATCTGGAGCATGATTGGGTGGTTCCTGCTAACCAATCATACTGCTGCATTGTTCTAGGACCAATCAGACTGCTGCATTCTCAATCCTATTGTTCTAGGACCAATCAGACTGCTGCCTTTTGGAGCCTATTGTTCTAGGACCAATCAGACTGCTGCAGTTTGGATCCTATTCAACTCAGTACATAACAACGTTAAAATTACAATATGCAGTGAATCAAATCAACAGCAGGTCCTGCAAGGCAGCAAAAAGCCTGCCTTTCATTGAAACAGAGACAGGAGAGACAGTTTACAGCTCAGATTAAAACTACTCTAAGCCACAAGTAGTACATTAGTCCAAGTAACGTTTATTTGTTTATTCAACATATTTGTTTCCTGCCTTTCAGGCCAGTGTCCACACCTGGCACCCTTTTCTCCAGAACAGCCAGCTGGATCAGGCCCATCTTACAACAGCAGACCAGATACCTGTGGGAAGCCAAAAAAAGGGCCTAAATGTAACCCCACTCTCCCCTCTTGTGATCCCCAGCAACTGATAAAGGTAAAGGTAAAGGGACCCCTGACCATTAGGTCCAGTCGTGGCCGACTCTGGGGTTGTGGTGCTCATCTCGCTTTACTGGCCGAGGGAGCCAGCGTGCAGCTTCCGGGTCATGTGGCCAGCATAACTAAGCCGCTTCTGGAGAACCAGAGCAGTGCACAAAAACGCCGTTTACCTTCCCGCCAGAGCGGTACCTATTTATCTACTTGCACTTTGACAAGCTTTCGAACTGCTAGGTTGGCAGGAGCTGGGACCAAACACCGGGAGCTCACACCGTTGCGGGAATTCGAACTGCTGACCTTCTGATCGGCAAGTCCTAGGCTCTGTAGTTTAACCCACAGCGCCACCCACATCCCGATATTCATATATCTGATATTCAGAGGCATACTCCCTGCAGCAGCAAAGGTAGAAATATAGCCATTCCTGCTACTTGCTAGGGATAGTTTTATCCTTTGAGAATTTGTCTAATCCTTGTAAGAACACAAGAGCTCTGCAGAAGAGCCCTGCCAAAGGCCCATCTAATTCAACTTTTTGCAGTGGCCAAGATGCCTCTTCTGCAGGGCCAGAAAGCCTCTGCTCAACCCAGGCATGCAAGAGGAGAAGGAACACTTGAGTTCAATGTTCATAGCTGTTTAAAGTAAACACAGTTAGTTGGAGTGGCAGTGTTTCGTCTCAGCCAGGCTCAGATTCTCTATTCTCAGCTACTGCCAATCAAACCAACACACATCATTAAAAGGAAGATTGCCAAATCCTTGTCTTCCCCACTGCGTAGCTCTGGTTAGGGACTTCTCTCTGTGATGTCAAGCTTCCTCTCTCAGAGTCTGGTTTCCCCACAGCCTACACACTCCTGCCTCTAAGATGGTAACAAACAACAGTGAGAGCTTGATTTGCATCCGTTCTTCAAGGCACTTATTCGGGGATGTTATGTGCTGTCACAGAAAATGTAAACATTCCATACTGCACCATGTAATTTTAATCAGAGAGCTCATTGTCAGCACTGTTTACCAATGTTTGTGCACTCAGTCGGTCTGTTTAGTATAAATACAATTAGGTATGCAAACGAGTCCCTCACTTGCATCTTATAGGATGTGCCTGAGCTCCTCTGTAAAGAGAGTCCCAGTGTCAGTGGCACAGCACATAATTATCTAAATGGATCACTGCCATGCCACCAGATGACTGCTGATTTAGGAATTAGACGTATTGATGGAGCTCAAGTCTATTGACACCTATTTTTTTATTACCATTATCTATATCGTTATCTGATACGGGGGTGGGGAATCTCAGGCTTTGGCACTGAATGTAGTCTACCAAGTCTCTCTATCTGGCACTTGGGGATTGTTTGTAGGCCACCTGCACCCTCCCGAGCCCTCATTGCTTTGCACCTTCTTTTTATTTACTAATTTTATCTGTTTGTTTATTATTGCATTTATTTCCCACCCTTTCTCCCAAGGAGCTCAATGTAGTGTACATTGTTTAATCCCCACAACAACCCTGTGAGGTAGGTTATGCTGAGAGGCAGTGTTACTAACCCAAGGTCACCCTATGAACTTCGTTATCAAGTTGGGATTGAACCCTAGTCTCCCAGCCCCTAGTCCAATACCACACCAAATTTCACTGGCTTTTGCTCTGCTGGAATGTGACCTTGAATCTTGATCATGCTTCTTGCTTGCTGGATGGAAGACAGAGACCCTTGCCTATTTTAGCTTCTGCTCCTACCCACCACTGGCATGTGGCCCCCAGAAGGTTGTCCAGAAGGGAATGTGGCCCTTAAAATCCTCCTACTGCTCCAAAAAGCTGAAGCATGGTTTTTGTGCTCCTTCCCACAATTTCATCCTTTCTAACAACGCTTTGAGGCAGGTTAGGCTGAGAAACTGACTGAAGGTCAGCAAGTAAGCTTCATGGCTGAGCAGGGTTTCAATCCTGGGCTTACACTGTCCTTGTACAACACTCATAACCACTGCCCCACACTGGCGACTGGCCCTTACAGGTAAATGGAGCTTCCAGGATCAGACGCAGACCCTGGTTGCTAGAACCTGGGGACAAACAATGGAGGAGATTGTTGTGCCATTGTATGTGAGCTTCCCAGAGAGGTATCTGACTGGCCACTGTTGGAAATTTGATGGACCTTTGCACTGATCGAAGAAGGGTCTTTGGTAGCAGCGTGGTGCTCTGGTCTGTTTGTTTAGAAGACACACACAATCACACGCACAAACTATCATTCTGGGGTTGCAGAACAGCTTGTGCATGTGGTGGAGAAACTGAAGGTTTTTTCTCTCTTGTGACAGAACTCAGGACCAGCAAATCAAATTGAATACAGTACTGGAAAATTCAGGGCAGATCAATAGCTGAATGTGTACTGGAATTCCTTTTTGGACATATTGGACTTGGACTAGAAGTAGGTCCTTTTTAAAATGAACTCTCCAAGCTCTGGGCAGGACTGGAACTAATTGAATTTAGATCCTAGCTGGTATGTATATTGCCTTCCTTTTGGGAGAAAAAAAACACTGAAATAAAAGGGGATGGAATTTCTTTTGGATTGTCGTTGGCTGCCCTCTTGTGTTTCAAAACCACATCTGCTTCTGCAAAATAAATGGGGTTGTTCAAAAGAGTGTGCTTTATTTTAAATTGCAGACCACTTGAAATTTGCTGGGCGACAGAACAAATCACTTAAGGAACTTTTTTGCTAAGCAAATCAAGCACATACATAAATTACATTTTAGCAACACCACCAGCACCAGCCTGGTGCAGTTATTATGCTAATCACCAGTGCTTTTTTCTGGGGGGGACGCAGGGGTACGCATACCCCTAAACATTTTGTGAATCTTTGTACTTTAGTCCATTTACTATATTTATTTTTCCCAATTTGAACTATAAAATGGTGATTTTCTTGAGTCACCCCTAAACATTTTTTTAGAAAAAAAGCACTGGTAATCACAAGTCCTAAGGCAAGATCTTTGTTAGCTCATTTGATAATCTATACCTGATCAAAATGGCCTTGCACTGTGTCATTTAAAAAACAAAACAAGGCAGGGCCAAGTATAGATGTTCTTGACTGTTCCACAGTTTCCCCCTTCCATGGAGTATACTCTGCAAATCTCAGTGCTAAGGGGGGAAATAGTGGCAACCTGCATAAGCAGGTTGGCTGAATGCAGTAAAGAAGAAGAAGAAGAAGAAGAAGAAGAAGAAGAAGAAGAAGAAGAAGAAGAAGAAGAAGAAGAAGATATCCTGCCCTCCCCAGCCGAAGCCGGGCTCAGAGCGGCTAACAACAGTAAAGTAATAACAGCATTCTAAAATCAATTCATTATAAAATCAGTTCAAATCAAATTAATGGCAACCATTGGGCTAAAGTTCTGTGAGGATTACCAAAGGAGGGGGTCAGGCTGTGCCTTGGCCAAAGGCCTGGTGGAACAGCTCTGTCTTGCAGGCCCTGTATAAAGATGTCAAGTCCCGCAGGGCCCTAGTCTCTTGTGACAGAGCATTCCACCAGATCGGAGCCACAGCCGAAAAAGCCATGGCTCTGATTGAGGCCAGCCTAACCTCCCTGTGGCCCTGGACCTCCAAGATGTTTTTGTTTGAAGACCGTAAGGTCCTCTGTGGGACATACCAAGAGAGGAGGTCCCGTAGGTATGAGGGTCCTAGGCCGTATAGGGCTTTAAAGGTTAAAACCAGCACCTTAAACCTGATCCTGTACTCCACCGGGAGCCAGTGCAGCTGGTATAGCACTGGGTAAATGTGATCCCGCAGTGAGGACCCTGTAAGGAGTCTCGCCACGGCATTTTGCACCTGCTGGAGCTTCTAGGTCAGTCTCAAGGGCAGCCCCACGTAGAGTGAGTTACAATAATCCAGTCTGGAGGTGACTGTCGTGTGGATCACAGTGGCTGGGTCAGGGCGAGAGAGGTAAGGAACCAACTGCTTAGCTTGGTGGAGATGAAAAAATGCCACCTTTGTTATAGCTGCAATCTGCACCTCCATGGAAAGGGAGGTGTCGAAGATTACACCCAAACTCTTGACGGACGGTGCTGGCACTAATTGCGCCCCCGCAAGAGATGGGTGTTGCCCCCCCAATCCCATATCGTCCAGGCCCAGCCAAAGAACCTCTGTCTTCAAAGGATTTAACTTCAACCGGCTCCTACGTAACCATCCAGCCACAGCTTCCAAACATCTGATCAGTGTGTCTGGGGCCGAGTCAGGATGGCCATCCATCAACAGATAGAGTTGGGTGTCATCAGCATACTGATGGCAGCCCAACTCAAAACTCCGGACAAGCTGGGCGAGGGGCCGCATAAAGATGTTGAAAAGCATTGAGAAGAGTATCGCACCAAAGGGTGGCACGATGACCGTTCCCCCCCAAGCGCCACCCTCTGTCCCTGACCAGAGAGAAACGAGCACAGCCATTGAAGGACTGTGGGCTGGATCCCCACATCAGCGAGGCAGTGGTCCAGGAGTCCGTGTTGAAGGCTGCTGACAGGTCTAAAAGAATCAGCAGCCCCGACCCGCCTCGATCCAGCTGCCTACGGAGATCATCTGTTAGGGTGACCAGAGCCGTCTCGGTCCCATGACCAGAGCAGAAGCCAGATTGGAATGGATCCAGAGCCACATCATAGAATTAAATATTGTGTCTTGTTATTATATGTTGGAGCTAAGGCTTCACCCTTTAGCTTGTTTTTGTGGTTGCTTTCATTTTCCTATGTTATTCTCTATTAGACTGCTCACCAGTAAACCAGTGGTGCGTGCTTGGTGGACTAGGGGGAGCAGGCAAGTCCCCTAAATGTTCCCAGTAAATTAGAGTATTAAAGTATGAAAGCTTCTGGCCGGCTTAGAGAGGGTGTTCTGGAGGAGAGGATGAGATTTGTGTGTCAGATTGGAGATATTTAAATTCCAAAGCAATGATAGGCTGATTTGGGACCTGACCTGGGACAAAGCTATAAGGTGGCAAGAACCATGGATGCAGCAGTGAGATATTTGCAATACTTGCATCTTGAAAATAAAGGCTTTCAACATGAGTCTATAAACCAAGTGCACAGACCTTAACAGAAGCACAGAGTTGGAGTGGTGTTGTCATTGTGGAATGCATTCATCCTCTATAGACACAAAATGTCCCAATGATAGAAATGCAGGAAAACTGGGCATTTAGCAAGAGAGCACAATCAAGGCAGATATTTGGTTGCACAACCAAGTCCGGGCAAGAGTCAGGCAAGAAAACAAAAATCCTATCATTTATAGGAGGAAGAGGGAAAGGAAGCACATGAGGAGGTCCACACTGTTTACTGTGTAAAGGAAAAAATAGTGGAGCCTTATAAAATAGTTGTTTTGTCCAATAATCATCCAGTAGCCATAGAAATAGATACGGGGACTTCTGTTACACTCATCAATGGAGAGATCAACAAGACAGAGGAGGCCCAAGTTCATTGGCCATGACAATAATGAAATTAAGGACTTAAACCAGATAAAATTTCCCAGTCCTAGGATTGGTAGTAATTCCAGCCACGTACAAAGGACAGCATAAGGTAGTAACCTCCTGCTCTACTTTATAAGGGAACATCCACCTCTATTTGGAGCGTGAACCACTTTGTGAGGTCTGCCTGAAAAGCGATATACAAATACCTTAAGTAAGTAAATAAATCTCAGCCAGACTGGCAATCTAGAAGGAAACAAGGGTCAATGGGTTTATTGAGGCTTACTCTGATGTAGGGGTATATTTTGTATCATCTACCTGCTAAAGTCCATTTAATCAATATTTTGAGTGAAGAAATTAATAAAACAAAACTTTTTTTAACCTACTTTTCTTCTATAACTTGTGACCCTTAAAAGTGGTTTCTTGGTTATTGAATCAGTCCTTATGGAACTTCCATTTCTCTCTTTAACATGCTCAACATTCTTTCATCCATTAAGATCAGGAATTATTCAACTTTGCAGTTCTTGTACTGTATGTTTCTTAAAATTCTCCCAAACCTGTGCTAAAAACGTTATAAGGATCTATGGTCCTCCCCTTTAAAACATATGGCCAGAAATGCATCATCCAGCCATAGATCAATTTTTTGGATGCACAATCAGAATACCAGCTAGGAATATAGGAAGCTGCATTATACCAAGTCCAGTAATGTCCATCTAGCTCAGTATAGTCTCAGTGACTGACAGCTGCTCTCCAGGATTTTGGACAGGGGACATTTCCACCCCTATCAGGAAATGCAGAAGAATGAACCTCAGGCAATTGCAAAGCAAATGCTCTAGCACCAGCGGCAGACCTTGGCAATATGGTGCCGTGTGCAAAGCCAAAATTTTACACACACCCCTACCTCTTGTACCGCCTTCCCAAAACCAGATAATAGGGCTGGGCAATATATACCGCATTTTTCGCTCTGTAAGGCGCACCAGACCATAAGACGCACCTAGTTTTTGGAGGAGGAAAACAAGGAAAAAAAGATTCTGAATCTCAGAAGCCAGAACAGCAAGAGGGATCGCTGCACAGTGAAAGCAGCGATCCCTCTTGCTGTTCTGGCTTCCGGGATAGCTGCGCAGCCTGCCTTCGCTCCATAAGACGCACACAAATTTCCCCTTACTTTTTAGGAGGGAAAAAGTAAGACTTATAGAGCAAAAAATACAGTAAATACATTGTCCAAAACTGGTTTGAAGTCCATATCATAATATCGGTTTCATAATTTTTGACCTGGCAATATATTGTGAATCATGATGTGTGTGTGTTATGCCAAAATCACAATGCGGGGGAAACCGTGGAACCAGCCAATGTCTCCATCCTTATTTCAGACGATATAATATATTGGTACCGTATATCACAATGTTTAGCTGGTGATATATTGCAAAGTTGAAAACCAGATATCGCCTAGCCCTACCAGGTAAGCAAGGTGCCAGGTTTGGGGAAGGAGGAGCAGAAGATCTGATCCTCCTGTCTTCTCCCTAAAGCTGGGCAAGCACTTACAGGGCTTTGTACAGGAAGGCTCTCCCTCAGCACAGTGCCCTGGTCATGCTGCCCTAAATTCACCTCTGCTATCACTAACCTACAACACTTCCCAGCAGCTGTTTTGTCACAGTGCCCAGAAAGATTACATCCTCACTAAATACTGCCCAATGGAGAAAAAGGTTTGCATTTCAAGGGCAGAAAAGCTCTATAAAAAGGATTTCCACAGTGACAAGAATATGGCATGTCAAAATCAGCTATGGAAAGGAGAAGTCCCGGTTTGTTTCTGTTCCTCTGCTTTTCTGCAAAGATCACAAGACCTTAAGCAGTCCAATTGTTCCATAAATATATATTTGAACATGTCATGATGGGGAAGTGTGGGTATTTCAGTAGAACAATTCGGATTTATTTATATGTAAGCACATTGGGGCTTCTTGGGAAAGTTCCATTATGACTTTCCATAACACAAATGAAGTGAAAACTGGCAGCAATGACTGCTTCCAAAGTCCACCTAGAATCATCTCCCTCAAATCCAGATGCCCTAAGCAAGACTGTTTTTAAAACCTACTGGACTGAAATCACATCCCTGCCACACACCATGCAGCTGCAGGAGGAGAGGTTTGCAGAGGACAGAGAAAGATCTGTGAGTAGAAGGGTGTCCTATCTGCCATCCTTAAAACCCCCTGGGAAACTCACCCAATCAACCTGCTGGGGTATCCTTAGTAAAACATTTACATCTAGAAGTAGCTTTATTTGAATGAGCCTTCCTGTGGCACAGCCTCTCAGTCTATAATGCTGTGAGTATCCGTAACTGAAGTGAACCAATACTCTTCACATTTACCCCTGCCTCCATCACCTTCCCCTACTTTTTGTTGCCTTTCCTATATTGAATTTTAGATTGTAGGTACTTCAGGGCAGAACCCTGGTTTCTTGTATTCTTCAAAACACTATGTACATTACAAGGGCTCCTAAAGACTAGTATATCTTAAGGATGCATTCTGAAACATATTAGTGATATAACAGTGACTAATTGTAGATTTTTGGGGACGCGGGTGGTGCTGTGGGTTAAACCACAGAGCCTAGGACTTGCCAATCAGAAGGTCGGCAGTTCGAATCCCCGCGACGGGGTGAGCTCCCGTTGCTCGGTCCCTGCTCCTGCCAACCTAGCAGTTCAAAAGCATGTCAAAGTGCAAGTAGATAAATATATACCGCTCTAGTGGGAAGGTAAACGGCGTTTCCGTGTGCTGCTCTGGTTCTCCAGAAGTGGCTTAGTCATGCTGGCCACATGACCTGGAATCTGTTCGCCGGCTCCCTCGGCCAATAAAGCGAGATGAGCGCCGCAACCCCAGAGTTGGTCACGACTGGACCTAATGGTCAAGGGTCCCTTTACCTTTACCTAATGGTAGATTTATACTAGACCATCAACACCTCATTCCGCTTTATAAGCTGTTCTGTGATCTTTCCTCTATCTGGAGGGGCATTCTTGCACTATAGCCTAAGAAAAGCAGGACAAAGAATAAACTGGATCATTTGTGGTATAAAAAAAATTACAGGATTTCAGCAGAAAGTTACAAGATATGCACCAGTTGGAAACAAAGCAGTATGTCCTCCCCAAAACTTTTACAGTATTAAAAGTAGGGTTGCATATAACTGCCAAGGTACCATCAGGAAAGGGCAAAAAAGGATGTCTGGAAGGGCCCTATAATTATAAATCACTTTCATAGACAGAAGTAACATGCAAACAGGGAATGTTAGAAGCTGGGTTTTATAAGAAATCTCAGTTGGATAACAATAAATGGTATAAAGCAGATGTTTAATAGCACTGAAATTCCATAGCAGCTTACAATCAACCATTAATAGGCTATGCAGAGGTTTTGTTTGAAAACTCCAGTAGTGTAACTAGTTTCTGCTTGTATCACAAGCTCATTTTCAATGGCCAGGGTACAATGGTTGGAGATTCAGCACCAAACAGGCAGTGATTGTCAGCCTGTTGCTGGTTTTGTTGCAAGAGCCCTTTGCTACCTTAAAGGCTAATTTGTTTAAACCAAACGGTATTTACAAATCAACAGTTCTACCATGTATTTCTGTCATGATGCATACTACATCACAGAGGGCTTCCTTCTGCAATGTGGTGTTGAGATTTGTAAATTTGGAGTGCTAAATTCACTGCTGTTTCCACTGCCAGTGTTTTGCAAACCAAGCCGAGCTAAGGAATGGAAAAGAGTTTGTGTTGCTTTGGATGCTTCACCATGTTTTTCATGAGGCAGCTGGATGTTCACCTCACTGATATTATTCACCAGCATATTCGATGTCAGGAAGTGAGTTAAGGAACTGCACCTGGTCAGCTTTTCTTCCAAAAACTGCTTATAAAGTTCCTGGACTTCTGCCTCCATGTAGTTGTTGAGTATGGAGTTTGAAAGAGGCTGCTTGTGGAAAGTCATGCTTTTCTCCCCAACCTCTTCTCCATGCCAGAACTTGACAGACTTGGATTTCAACACAGGTTCATTTAGAGGTGAATGTCCTAACGGGATATCTTTTGAGAACAAAACAGGGCCAGCAGACAGTCCATCATAGGTCTGGTCCATGATGCAACCTGAATCACACGTATGGTCAGCTATGTGATCTCCTCCGATATGCAGATCAGGATAGTTCTGGTAAAGGCTTTGGCCCGACCAAGATCTATACAAATCCAACTTGTTTTCACAGTGTTGCTCTTGTCTTGGTATGCACTGAGGAGTTGACTGGGGGATATTGTTGCATCTTCTTGCAGGTGACTTTTGTAGAAAATTCTGCTGGGGAACTTCTTGGCCTCTTTCCTTGTCGCAGCACATCAATGCCACCTTCTCTGCAGACTCATTCTTGGATTCTGTACAAAAGTCTCCGTTTGCATCTGTATCCTTAAACTGCTTTTGCCAGGGGTCTTCTCCAACTTCTCTTAGCGTCTGGGATTGGTGGGTCTTGTCTGGCCATTCCTCTTGGTAGGCAACGTTGATGAGGATGCTTTCTGCTAGCATTGTGGCTGAGAATTGAAGCAGGCTGTCGAATTCGTGGTGTAGATAATATTCCTTTAAAACAAAAAAGTGAGGGGCAGATGAAGTCATTTTGGAAATTAAGACTCATACAACAAAAGATAACATTTAGAACTTCCTGGGCTCGACTCCATTACGCTTGTTTATGAAACGACTATCTAAGACATATAGCTCCAGGAGATGTAACAGGGATAATGCTTCTCTAAAACATATGTTTGTACAATGTCCTATATTGATAAAATTTTAGTGGAAGGTAATAGAGACAATCAACACAACTGTACAGAAAAATCTGAAATTTGCAGAGGAAAATATCCTTTTGAATTATTTACCCAATACATGGAATTTAACAAAGGGACAATATGCTGCAGCCTTACTGCAGCAAAAAGACAGGTATTGGTGAACTGGAAAAAATGAAAATGTGGATCCTTTCCATGATTGGATTAAAGGTATGTGCAAACTCACTACACATGAACAAGTTGCAAACAAACATAGACTTGCCATGAACAAATTTAATGATACTTAGAATTCATTTTTATAAATACCATATTAGGTTGATTAAGGTCTGGTTAACTACAATAACACTTTTTTTTTCTTTTTGTAATGTATACAATTTATTTTTCTGTTTTGTTTTGTTTTGTTTTTTACATGGGTACTATTTCTTCTTCTTCTTTGTGTCTTATCTTACTCTCTGTACTTGTGATTATGTACTTTTTATTTTTCAATAAATAATATAAAATAAACAAACATTTTCCCCAGTCCTGCAGCATGCAGGTGAACTCAAGCAGCAAAATGCTCTACAGCAGCTTTTCCTAACCCACTTGCTTCCTAAATGCTGTTGGGCTCTGACTCACATTACCTCTAAGCTAAGCATTGGCCATGCTGGATGGGGCTGACAATAGCTGCTGTCCAAAAACTTTGGGGCAGGATGCCAGGTTGGAGAACATTGCTTTCCCCCAACTCTTTCTGCCCAGGACAATTGACAGAATTTTCCCTGGGATCTTCTTAACACCCCAGGGGAAACAGCAGTAGACATCAACTGCATCTTACAATAGTTTACAGCATGACCCTATACATTTGCACTCAGAAGTAAGTCCCACTGAGTTCAATGGGGCTTACTCCCATTAAAGTAAAGGATTGCCGCCTTTATACCCAGCTACTGTTGGTCAAAGGGACGCAGGTGGCGCTGTGGGTTAAACCACAGAGCCTAGGACATGCTGATCAGAAGGTTGGTGGTTTGAATCCCCTCGACAGGGTAAGCTCCCATTGCTCGGTCCCTGCTCCTGCCAACCTAGCGGTTCGAAAGCACGTCAAAGTGAAAGTAGGTAAATAGGTACCGCTCTGGCGGGAAGGTAAACGGTGTTTCCGTGCACTGTTCTCGTTCACCAGAAGTGGCTCCCTCGGCCAATAAAGCGAGATGAGCACCACAACCCCAGAGTCGGTTACGACTGGACCTAATGATCAGGGGTCCCTTTACCTTTGCTTTACTGTTGGTCAAGTGTAAACCTTAAAAACAGTGAAGAAAACTAGGGGGAAACCATCAGTGCAAATATCACATCTGCTGTCTTGTCTTATTCACCTTTACCACAGCCTTGCAAGGTAAGTCACAATAGTTCCCTTAAAAAGAAATCAGCTGTGGAAAGTGAGGCCAGAAATATTCAGTTTGCCCAAACCACGCTGTGGGCCATGGCAGGACTTGAACTTGGGCTTCTCAAGAAAGGAATAGAAAAAAGGTGGGATATAAAAATATAAGCAACTAAATAAATAAATGAAACGTCAGATTCTGCCCAGTTTCTCATCCATAAATCAAAATACTTTTAAGCCCCATCTACACTATACATATAAATCAGTATCTTGCCACATTAAACAGTCATGGCTTCCCCCAAAGAATCCTGGGAACTGTGGTTTGTTAAGGGAACTGGGAGTTTGTTAAGGCACAACTGTTCCCCTCACAGAACGACAATTCCCAGAGAAGGTTAACTATAAATCCCACTGCCAGGAAACTCTGGGAATTGTAGCTCTGTGAGGGGACTAGTGGTCTCCCAACATCTCTTAGCACACATAACAAACTACAATTCACAGGATTTTTTAAAAGTATGTACCGGTATACATTTTAAAATATGCATACAAAGCCAAAGGGGGAAAAGATTCTCATTGATGAACATATGAAGCAGCAATCTTAGCTCCAAACTGAATCTTAGCTGCAAATCAAACCAATTCATATTCCTGTGATACAGTTACACATCTACAAAGGAATATGTGTAACTGATTATTAAAAATAATGAAGCAGCACTTATGCTCAAAATTAGAAATGAGCATAGAATCGCAACCTTGAGATGTTGAAAGCTGCCGTCCTAAACACACTTGTCAGGAAAAAGCATGCACACACACATATGCATCAGCCATTTGCCACTGCAATTTGTGTACAAAAGTACAAACATAAACACAATTTAGCAGATGAAATTACCAAACTAAATCAAATGGCCAGAGAGTAAAATCCATTGGAAAAGTGGGGACATTCTTCTGAACAGAAGTGTTGCACTGTAAGTACAAGAAATGTTTGGTTTTAAAAAATAATAATAATAGAATAAATAGTGATAAAAGTACACAACATACCTTTGCAGGAAGACGAGAATTACATGCTCTGTAAAATCAGTAATGTAAACAGAAGCAAAGCTGGAGGCAGAGGATTCCTTAGTCTCTACCTTCTTCAAAGATCCTCTGAGTACTAACTGTCTAGTGAGCTATCCTGTTCCCCTTTTCTTCTAGTGCAGAATGCAACCCTCATGGAAAAAATATGTGATCTAACCTCCAGTGACAACATACCCCAAAGAGGATATGATTATTATTTTTTAATGCAAAGGAGTATTAGGCAACAAGCCAAACAAAACTCATATTCTCCAAGTGACGGTTGCTACTTGAGTAATTTCGTAAGTCCATGGAAATGGGAACCAGACAATAACGAAAGTGAACTTAGTTCATTGCTCTCCTCTGCAAGAAGCTGGACCTGAAAGCCCAGTGTGCAGTACAGTGGTACCTTGGTTCTCAAACTTAATCTGTTCTGGAAGTCTGTTCCAAAACCAAAGCATTCCAAAACCAAGGCGCGCTTTCCCATAGAAAGCAATGCAAAACGAATTAATCTGTTCCAGACTTTTAAAAACAACCCCTAAACCAGCAATTTGACATGAATTTTACTATCTAACGAGACCATTGATCCATAAAATGAAAGCAATAATCAATGTACTGTACTATAAAATAAATAAGACACTATTGTAGATGATTAAAAAAAAAATTCTCACCTGCACTGCTGATAGTCATTGGTTGGCTGGGGGGCTTTTATCCATTTCCACAGTCACACAATCAATCAGTCAATCAATCAATCAGTAGCTGAACTGGGTTCCACACAGTCACAAAAACAAATTAACCGAAAAAGCCTCAAAAACAAAAATGCAAAATAAATAGCAAAAACAAAAGCGCCAAACTTAATCCATTCTGGAAGTCCGTTTGACTTCCAAAATGTTCAAAAACCAAGGCGCAGCTTCTGATTCGTGCAGGTGTCCTGGAAACAATAGCCGACAGCTGCATTGGATGTTCAGCTTCTGAAAATCATTCAAAAACCAGAATACTTACAGTACTTCCAGGTTTTGGCATTTGAGTACCAAGGCATTTGAGAACCAAGGTACCACTGTAGTTCTTAACTGTGGATATTCAATATGGACACATAAAGGTCCAAAGTATATCTACTGTGTTAAATGTGCCATTGTAGCATTTTAGTGAAGTTATCGCCTCTCTCCCCTCCACACCTCCCAAGTTGCTATGTAAATACAGTGGTACCTTGGGTTACAGACGCTTCAGGTTACGCGATTTCGGGTTGCGCACCGCGCCAAACCCGGAAGTACCAGAACGGGTTACTTCTGGGTTTTGGCGCTCGCGCATGCACAAAAATGCTAAATCACACTTTGCGCATGCGCAGAAGCACTGAATTGTGACCCACGGATGTGCAGACGCGGAACTGCAGGTTATGAATGTTGCGGGTTGCGAACGTGCCTCCCGCACGGATCACGTTCACAACCCAAGGTTCCACTGTAGCCAATTGAATGTACGGTAAATACCCAATGTACAGCCACTTCTGATATAAATGGATGTTTGTTTTTAGAGAACTGCATAAAACTACTAATAACCAAATATAAATTACACAATGAAATTGCGTATTTGAAAAACCTACAGTTAGTAAGGAAAATGTTTGTTAACATTTCTATACATATTGTTTATGCACAATCTTCTTCATAATAAAAACAAAAAAAAATTCCTTCCAGTAGCACCTTAAAGACCAACTAAGTCAGTTCTTGGTATGAGCTTTCATGTGCATGCACACTTCTTCAGATACATAATAAGTTATTAATAAATATCCCATCTGCAGAATTCATTACTATAATGGAAGACTTACTTACTACATTTTACTTACTCAAGCACCAGAGCTTGGAGGACAACTTCATATTTCATCTTTTCTTGCTTGCCTTTTTCCTTATTTTTATTGATCTTTAGTTCCAAGCTTTTCCGTAATAAATCCAACTTTTGGAGCATCTGCACATCTTTCCAACTTCTAGACCTAGTTTAAAAATATAACCTGAATCAGATGACTTAGCTGAACTTGTTCTTAAACATAGTTCAGCAAGAAAAAAAGGGGGGGTTTAGTTCTATTTCATATCTGCAGATTTCTTTACATTCCTTCATTTTTGTTCTTTACCACAAATGTCTAAAATCTCATTTCTCTCTGTTACTGGGTCCGCATGGATGTTTTCTATGGGGGTGTGAACTGTGTACAAAGTCAGTGACCAAAAACCTTGGTAGTTTACTCAGCCACTTCCAACTTCAATGGATTCAGATGTAGAAACTTTTATTTCTCAATGTCTGCAGTTCCTGTTTTCAGAGGGGTAGCTGTGCCTAGTTTGTTCCTGCAAATACGTCAAAGGGTCTTGCGGCACCTTGAGCACCAATAGATCTATTGTGACAGAAGCTTTAGTCAACTAGGTCTAATTTGTCAGATGTAAGGAATGCTAAGTCAGCAGAGAGAGAGAATAAGCAGTGAGGTCAGAGTGTTTATGAACTGCAAGAACTGAAGATTATGACAATTAAAGTCAGTCTCAGGGCCTGTCCACACAGGTGCTTTTTTGTGGGTATATTCTGCAACATGTTTTTGGCACACTAATCATGCATTAGTTGTGAACACGTTCTGCTTTAGTTTGTTCTGTGATGCTTCCTCATTATTGAGGAATACTGTATGTTATTTTTACCACATTATTGCCAAGACCTACACAACAAAAACAGAACTAAAATAAAGCACATGTGTATAAAAAGTTACCAGATTTCAGCAGGTTACAGGATATGCACTGATTGGAAACGAAGCAGTGTGGCTGGCCCAGTGTGACTCGATGTTCATGCATTCTAACTAGCCAATTAATACCTGTAGTAGAATAAAAACTTTTTTTCCTGATGTAGGCCACAGGTGACAGAACTGTACTTCTCGATGAATTCAGCCTTTACCTGCTGGAGTCTCTCTTTGAAGTCATATTCTTCCACCGGTTTCTGAGCATTCCTGTTTCTGATATTAGGTTTGTGCCCAGTTCTTTTGTCTTTGCCCTGTGCAGAATACAGAAGACTCCTGAAACAATAGTTACACTTCACTCTTCTCAGTACAATGTGTTTCTTATATGCAAAGTGGGAGTTGCTGCTGGGGTGTGTGGCTTGTATATGCTGTGACTGGAAGGATTATTGTGACAGGGAAAGAGAGTGGGATTTGTCTAGCGTCTTTGCAGGTGGGATCTGCAATAAAATGTTGCTGCATACAATGCTCCTTTTCAGATTTCTAATCCTTTTCCAGGAAACTCCATTCCCTGCTCCCTTTTCCATTTTCTTCCTCTCAACAGTCAATTCAATGCCCACTGAGTTTGCTCAGTCTGGGCTGTTTGGTTGGGGTGCGGGGGTGGGGTTCCTCCTTCCAAAAAGAAAAAAGGCCTGCTCCCATAGTAAGCCTGTGAATAGTTCCCTCTTGCATGTAGATGCTGCTGTTTTTATTACATAAGAATCAGCTAATGGAGAATGAGTTTACTTCGAATGTTTCTGCTGCAGTACAGTGGTGCCCCGCAAGACGAACGCCTCGCAAGACGGAAAACCCGCTAGACGAAAGGGTTTTCCGTTCTGGAGGCGCTTCGCAAGACGAATTTCCCTATGGGCTTGCTTCACAAGACGAAAATGTCTTGCGAGTTCCTGCGGGTTTTTTCCCCTTTTCCTAAGCCGCTAAGCCGCTTATCAGCTGATCCGCTGATAAGCTGTTTAACAGCTGATCGCTAAAAGCCGCTAAACCGCTAATAGCGCTAATCCGCTAAGCTGTCAATGGGCTTGCTTCGCAAGACGAAGAGCCTCACGGAACAGATTAATTTCGTCTTGTGAGGCACCACTGTACTACCAGTGGCAGCCCTACCACTAATTGTGGCTGGTGCTCACTGGGGTTGGTGGGATGGAAGGCAGGGAGGCCAAGAGTAGTTGGAGCCACAGCCAAAGAGCCAATGAGTTCTAGCTTTCCCCTCCTCTTCCCTGCTAGGTTCTATGAAGGCAGCACTGAGACGAAGGAGGAGGAAGGTGGCATGCAGAACCACCTCCTGGACAGCTTGCAAGCAAGAAGGCAGGTTGAGGGGGACAGGGCAGTGCCCTATCTGCCCTAAAAGGACCAGGCTCCGCTGCCTACCATGAAGCAGGGGGAAACAGCAAGCATGACTAGTGTGGAGTGGAGAGGGCAGCAGAATAGATGAAGGTGCAAAATGGTATCTAAACAGTACAGCAAGACTTTTCCTTGTGTAGGTGAAAAGATTTGGGCTCCACGTTATGCAGCAAAAACTCATCCTGGCAGTGAATACAGTGGTACCTCGGGTTAAGTACTTAATTCGTTCCGGAGGCCCGTACTTAACCTGAAAGTGTTCTTAACCTGAAGCACCACTTTAGCTAATGGGGCCTCCTGCTGCCGCTGTGCCACCGGAGCACGATTTCTGTTCTCATCCTGAAGCAAAGTTCTTAACCTGAAACACTATTTCTGGGTTAGTGGAGTCTGTAATCTGAAGCGTATGTAACCTGAAGCATATGTAACCCGAGGTACCACTGTACTATTTATTTAGGATGTGGGCAAGGGCATTGTTAGTGTGCTTGAATACTGCCAGTTCCCTGTATCATCCTGAGGATGTAGAAAAGGGGGAACTTGGATCACGTGTGTTCCTAAATCAAGATGACTGGCTTGAAGCTATTTTAAAACTTGGTTATCAATGTGATTTAGTCACAGTTAGGTAGTAATAGAGTTGCAGTTTCCCTTCTGATTATGAAGCTCTCCCATTTCCTTCTAACCAAGGCTCATTTTTGCAAGGTAATGCTTCCCTCATTTTCTAGTTGTTCACTCCCAGGGAGCTGTTTCCTTATAAGATCAACTAAATGCTCCATTACAACAGTATTCTCCCATGACTTCTGAACGGAGCCTCACCAAGTGACCCACTATTCCATATTATATAGTACTGGCTGTCACCAATATGTTTGTCTCTTGTCTGGGGAATATGTTCTCCAGTACTAGCTGGGCTAGTCCTGAAATGCAGCTAGTGCACAGTCAACAAGAGTGTCTCCCATTCTATACCTCTATTTTGCATACCTCTGAAAAAGCTGCATCTCCAGACTAAACAAACTGCCATGGCTGGCTTCCTCCTATGAAGGTCACAATGTGAACACAGGATACAACAGTCTATAAATCTGTAATCCTGCACTGGGTCTGGTAGTAAGCTCCCCTGAACACATGGAGACTGTCTTCTGAATGCATCAGTTTGCATAGTAAGAGGTTTTCCCTCACTAGATTGCAGCTGGTCCCACCCTAAGTTACCCACTTTCAGCGCTGACTGTTACTACTTGCAGTTTCTTTTCCTGATATCTTTTTACTGTCTGTTTTTCTGTTTTGGGTTAGCCAAATCTTTTTGATTCCAGATACTAACTGAAAGACTTTAGAGTCCAAGGTAGCCAGGTGTCCATCCACAATGATTCTTTGTTGTTGTTGTTGTTTAGTCGTTTAGTCGTGTCCGACTCTTCGTGACCCCATGGACCAGAGCACACCAGGCACTCCTGTCCTCCACTGCCTCCCGCAGTTTGGTCAAACTCATGCTGGTAGCTTCGAGAACACTGTCCAACCATCTCGTCCTCTGTCGTCCCCTTCTCCTTCTGCCCTCCATCGTTCCCAACATCAGGGTCTTTTCCAGGGAGTCTTCTCTTCTCATGAGGTGGCCAAAGTACTGGAGCCTCAGCTTCACGATCTGTCCTTCCAGTGAGCACTCAGGGCTGATTTCCTTAAGAATGGATACATTTGATCTTCTTGCAGTCCATGGGACTCTCAAGAGTCTCCTCCAGCACCATAATTCAAAAGCATCAATTCTTCGGCTATCAGCCTTCTTTAAGGTCCAGCTCTCACTTCCATACATCACTACTGGGAAAACCATAGCTTTTACTATACGGACCTTTGTTGGCAAGGTGATGTCTCTACTTTTTAAGATGCTGTCTAGGTTTGTCATTGCTTTTCTCCCAAGAAGCAGGCGTCTTTTAATTTCGTGACTGCTGTCACCATATACAGCCTTGTCGTACTCCTTTCCCAATTTTGAACCAATCAGTTGTTCCATATGCAGTTCTAACTGTAGCTTCTTGTCCCTCATAGAGATTTCTCAGGAGACAGATGAGGTGATCAGGCACTCCCATTTCTTTAAGAACTTGCCACAGTTTGCTGTGGTCGACACAGTCAAAGGCTTTTGCACAGTCAATGAAGCAGAAGTAGATGTCTTTCTGGAACTCTCTAGCTTTCTCCATAATCCAGCGCATGTTTGCAATTTGGTCTCTGGTTCCTCTGCCTCTTCTAAATCCAGCTTGCACTTCTGGGAGTTCAATAATTCTTTACCAACCCCAATTGTAGCTGAGATTCTGAGTCAGTTTTAATCCCTTGCAGAAGGTTCCTCAGGAAGGATCTTGTTATGTACTGAGTCGAATAGGATCCAAACTGCAGCAGTCTGATTGGTCCTAGAACAATAGGATCCAAAAGGCAGCAGTCTGATTGGTCCTAGAACAATAGGATTCAGAATGCAGCAGTCGGATTGGTCCTAGAACAATGCAGCAGTATGATTGGTTGGCAGGAACCACCCAATCATGCTCCAGATTTAAGTGAATCCACAACCTGATTGGCTTACAGTAGAATTCCGGAATTAGCCAATCATGTGCAGCCCATTGTGTAAATAATGTATATAAAGCAGATACCTTGAGGGGACTTTCATTCATTCCTCCTCACCACTATGAGCTGAATAAAGAGCATGAAATCACTTTGCGACTCTGAGTATATTTCACTGGCGACGAGGATGGGATCCCGCTGAGCTGACTGCCACACACAGCACCGCAGCACCGCCACCTGCCGCACCGCTGCCTCGCACCGTGTATCCAGGCTTCAGCTCCGGGACACAAGGAACTCAGAATGGCAACCGACAGCAGCTTCTCGCCGTTCAACCCAGCAACGGGAGACTGGGAAGCGTACGCCTCCCGTTTCACTTTCCTCCTAGAAGCCAAAGGGGTCACCGATGAAGAAGACGCCAAGAAGAGGGCGATATTCTTCAGCGTCTGCGGAGAGGAGACGTTTGAAATCGCCCGGGCTCTCCTTGCGCCTGAAGACGTCGCTACTGTTCCATACAAAACAATAATGGAACAGCTGAAGGGGCACTTTTCGCCGCAACCCTCAGTGGTGGCTCGTCGAAATGCCTTCTATGCAAAGCGGCAAGCCCCTGGGGAAACCATAACTGGGTTTGTGACCTCTCTCCGCCAAGCCGCCCGGTTCTGCAACTTCTCAGAGCTGGAGAACATGCTTTGTGACCGCCTCGTCGGTGGCCTGAGGGATGAGAAACTGCAACAACGACTCTACGCTAAGAAGGACCTAACGTTCCAGGTCGCTCTGGAGGAGGCCCTGGCAACGGAAGCTGCCAAGAGGTCGACGCAAGAGGCACGGCCGAGCCTGCCATCCCAACCGAGAGTCCACCACGAAGACCTCACTGACGACTCAGGATCTGACAGGGAGGAGGTGCACCGAGTACAGCAGTGCACTAAAGCAGCCCACATACCACAGCTGCCTCGACGAGGAGGGAACTGCGCAAGCTGCGGGGAAACTCACGAGAGGAGGACCTGCCGTTTCCGCAATGCAGAGTGCAGGCAGTGCAGAAAATTGGGACACATCGCCCAGGTGTGTCGGGCTCGGCCCACCCGACGCCAGGCATCAGATGACCAATCCAAGAGCCCCAGGTCCCGGGGCCCAACGCACCAAGGCAACTCGACGGAGCTCACGGACTTCCAGGTATACCAGTTGCCCTACCCCAACATAGAGAAAATTTATGTAGAGGTACGGATAGAGGGGGCCCCATGCCGCATGGAGCTTGACACGGGTTCAAATCTATCCATAATCTCGGCAAGGACCTTAAGGAAACTGTGTCCTACTGGGGGTCCCAAACTCAGGCCGGCCCCATTCACCCTCCGGGACTTCCAGAAACGTAAGGTCCCCACAATGGGGGTGGGGACCTTCAGGGTGCAATACCGAGGGCGGACGCGGCAACTGGACTTGCTTGTGGTCAAGGGCCCCTACATTAGCTTACTGGGATTGGCATGGTTTGGACCACTGGGACTAGCCATCACCGGAGTGAACCACACTACCTTACAAGTGGATGTGGACGCTATATGCAAGGAATTTCCAGGGGTTTTCGATGGGAAATTGGGACAGTATACGGGCCCCCCCATTGCTCTACAGCTTGACCCCGCAGTACGACCAGTCAGGCTCAAGGCCCGCCGGGTCCCGTTCGCCCTGAAACCACGTATAGACGAGGAATTGGACCGGCTAGTGGAGCAAGGAGTGCTGGAGCCGGTGCCTAATGCCCCCTGGGAAACCCCAATCGTCACACCCGTCAAGCCTAATGGTTCGGTCCGCATCTGCGCAGACTACAAATGTACTATAAACAAGGCCCTCACGGCCCATGCATACCCAGTGCCAGTGGTCAGCCATGTCCTTGCTACCCTGGCTGGGTCGAAAATTTTTGGCAAGCTGGACTTGGCCCAAGCATATCAACAGCTGCCAGTAGATGAGGCCACAGCAGAGGCACAGACGATTGTGACGCACAGAGGAGCGTTCAGGGTAAAGCGGCTGCAATTCGGTGTCAGCGTGGCACCAGGCATATTCCAGAATCTAATGGACTCGCTCCTTAAAGGGATTCCTGGCGTCACCCCCTTCTTCGATGATGTGTTGATTGCCGGGCCCACACCAGAGGAGTTTGTGGACCGCCTCCGCACCGTTCTGCACCGTTTCCAGACAGCGGGTCTCAAGGTGAAGCGGGAAAAATGTCTACTAGGAGTGCCTCAGGTGGACTTTCTGGGATTTATGGTGGACGCAGAAGGGGTCCACCCGACTGGGGACAAGGTACGGGCCATTTGTGATGCCCCAGCGCCCAAGAGCAAGACTGAACTTCAGGCCTTCTTGGGACTATTGAACTTTTACCATTCCTTCCTTCCCCACAAGGCGGCGGTAGCGGAGCCCCTACACAGACTCCTGGACAAGCGGGCCCCTTGGGTGTGGGGCCAGCGCCAGGAGGCCGCATTCCAGGCAGTCAAGGACTTGCTTGTCTCAAACTCGGTCTTGGCACACTTTGACGAGAGGCTGCCGGTGGTGCTAGCATGCGACGCCTCGCCCTATGGCATTGGCGCTGTCCTGGGACACCAACTCCCGGATGGGAGAGAGGTACCGGTAGCATACTTTTCCCAGACACTCAACGCAACCGAGCGGAACTACTCACAAATCGACAAGGAGGGTCTGGCAATTGTGAAGGGAGTAAAAAAATTCCATGATTTCTTGTACGGGCGGCCCTTCACCGTGGTGACTGACCACAAACCGTTGCTTGGCTTGTTTGCCCCCGAAAAGCAGACCCCCCAAGTGCTGTCTCCTCGTGTCCTCAGGTGGTCAATTTTCCTTGCCAGCTACCAGTATGCGCTGATTCACCGCCCGGGGAAGGCGATGGGCCATGCGGACGCCCTCAGCAGGCTACCACTACCGGAAACAGGCCCCGACCCAGCACCTGCACAAGAGGTTATGAGCCTGGAGCTGCTTCCCGACCGCCCCATTCAGGCACAAGAAGTTGCACACCACTCCAAGAAAGATAGGGTCATCTCCCGGGTCCTGGACTGGGTGTGGAGGGGATGGCCCAGCAGCAGGCCTGGGCCAGAATTCGCTGGCTACACAACCCGCAAACATGAACTGTCGGCCCACAAGGGGTGCCTTTTATGGGGAAGCAGGGTTGTTGTTCCCCAGCCCCTCCGCAAAAGGGTCCTCACAGCCCTACATGAGACACACCCAGGGGTAGTAAGAATGAAGGCCCTTGCCAGGAGTTATGTGTGGTGGCCGGGGATCGACGGAGAGATAGAGGCCTGGGTCAAACACTGCCAGGCCTGCCAAGAATCCCGCCCAGATCCCCCAAGGGCCCCAGTCCAGTCCTGGGAGTCCGCCCGAGCACCATGGTCACGCCTGCATGTGGACTTCGCTGGCCCCTTTCAGGGGAAAACATTCTTCATAGTGGTGGACTCCTACACCAAATGGCTGGAAGTCGCACTGGTACCGTCCACTTCTACGTCCGCAGCCATCCGGGTACTACGCAGGCTGTTTGCAACCCACGGGCTCCCTGACACTCTCGTCTCAGACAACGGGACTGCATTTACGTCAGGAGAATTCCAAACCTTCACAGCGCAGAACGCCATCCGCCACATCCGTTCGGCGCCATTCCACCCTGCCACCAATGGCCAAGCAGAACGCATGGTGCGGACCACCAAGGACACCCTTCGCCGCATGACGCAAGGGGATTGGGAGTACCGCCTTGCCACATTCCTCCTAGCACAGCACAGCACCCCCAGCTCAACGACTGGCCGGAGCCCCGCTGAACTACTAATGGGTCGGCGCCTTGCAATCAGATTGGACCGCCTTCACCCCGATAGAGCTCAGGATGAGGTAGTGGTGGGGGAAGGCAGGAACCCCCGGACCTTCGAGGCCCAGGACCCAGTGTACGCAAAGAATTTTGGGGCAGGCCCAGCATGGGTACCCGCCACAGTCACCAGGGTCACTGGCCCTGTGTCGTACGAGGTGCTAACGGATGGAGGGCAATGCTGGCGCCGCCACTGCGACCAGATACGGCGACGATTCCCGGGAGAAACCCAGGAGGAGGAAAGGGCAGAGGAGTCCCAAGGGAACAGTGGGGCAGTGAGGCCCATAGAGCAGCAGGGGCCAGCAGGAGAGGCAGAATCAGTAAATACAGAGAGGACCCGTGAGGCCGAAAGGACACCGGAACCGGAACCACGACTGAGCGAGCCGGTTGCGCCAGACCAAACAGCCCCATCACAGCCAGCATCCTTGGAACACGAGCCAGAACCTGAACACCGGACCAGGGAACACCACAGGCCGCAACAGACACGTAGGCCGCCAGCGTACCTTGAGGACTATGAATGCGACCTCCCGGGCAGGACTGGAACTTAGAGGGGAGGGGTGTTATGTACTGAGTCGAATAGGATCCAAACTGCAGCAGTCTGATTGGTCCTAGAACAATAGGATCCAAAAGGCAGCAGTCTGATTGGTCCTAGAACAATAGGATTCAGAATGCAGCAGTCGGATTGGTCCTAGAACAATGCAGCAGTATGATTGGTTGGCAGGAACCACCCAATCATGCTCCAGATTTAAGTGAATCCACAACCTGATTGGCTTACAGTAGAATTCCGGAATTAGCCAATCATGTGCAGTCCATTGTGTAAATAATGTATATAAAGCAGATACCTTGAGGGGACTTTCATTCATTCCTCCTCACCACTATGAGCTGAATAAAGAGCATGAAATCACTTTGCGACTCTGAGTATATTTCAGATCTCACCTTACTTTCCAATGACCCTCTTTTGGGCTTCTCTTGAACTAGCACTGTGATCATTCTAATTCCCGCTGAAGCTCTTGGGCTTTGCTGGAATATGATTTCTCTTTTGAGTACTATTGTTTGCTGCACCTGGATTCACTCACCCAAGGAAAGACATCTTATATAGAGGATAAGATTATCTGTAGTTACTAGCAACAATTGCTATGTTCTACCTCCATCACTGGAGGTGATATGCCTCTCAATACCAGTGACTGGGAATCAAATGGGGGGGGGGGGTGTTGTTGCACTTGGGTTCTGCTTTCAGATTTCCTACAGACATCTGATTAACCACTCTTAAAACAGGATGCTGGATGATGGTGGTTCTCCAGCCTAATCCCACAGATATTGTCTTGCTTTCTTCTCCTTTCCACTGTTGGCACCAATGCTAAGTACCCTCAACTTCCATGAAAGGAGAGACATCCGGGCAGGGTTACATTGGAGAATTCAGATTAGTTGGATGAGAGAGAGAATGAATACTGGGCATTTATTGTATAATAGCTGTATATTTACAGATATACAAACAAAACCAACTGGAAGCAAGCAGGCTCCTGAAAGCAGACAACTCGTCATCCTTTCTCCAAAGACAGCAACTGCATTCCAAAGGGAATCCCTTTAAGTAAAATAAATCACAGCTCACTTGCCTTCCCTCCCTCCTCCCCCCTCTCTTTTTCTCTTTCTCTCTCTCCAGATGCAAGCTTCTTTACACAATTTTGGTCTCTCAACCCCATTAGCTGAAAAGTATCATTTGCAAAAGGGAGGCAGATTTATGGCTATCAATGAAGGCTAATGTTATTTTATTAAATGTCTGAACACATACTGATTGTCATGTGACAAATGCACACATTCAAGACAGGTAGAATTTTCTCCCAGTGGAGATAGGTATCACTGAGGATAAATCTTTTTTTGCTATCAATTAAAAACATATCCATTCTCCCTGGGCTTTAGAGGTTCATAATACAACTGTTTTAGGAACTGGAGTTTTATACAACTGTTGCTGTGTGTTGCCCTGCCTAATTTTATATTATTGTAGTTTTATGTTTTTATTGATATTTTATTCTGTATCTTAATGTAAACTTCATGCTTGCCAGGGAACGTCAGTTGAAGGGTGATCTAAAATACATTAAGTAACTAATTATCACAATCAGAAGCATTTCCTAATTATTATTTTTTATTATTCATTAAATTTATATTATATTGTGAAGCCTAATCACAAAAGAATGGTCTGTGCAGGGGTTCACCTGCATTAAGAAATAAATTGCTCAGAGCCAGAAAGGAAGAGTTGAAGCATTTTAAGCAAATTAAGCCAAAGCTAATATAATTACAATATATATTATTTCTAGATTTCAGTGGGATATTCCAACATGTGCTTAGATCTACTTCACTGAAACCATTAAGACTTACAAATGTTTAATTTTGACTGGAGTGTACACAATGTGTCTTGCAGAACTGGGAAGCCTATTGGTTAGAGATACTCAGTGTATACAGTGAAGGCTAGAAAAGGTTTTTTTTCCATGGGAGTGCACAAACCCAGTAACATTTAGAACCCCTCAAACAGTTGGCTCATTTCCCCTTCCAAGCTCCTTGCAACACAGAAACTTTTCTCCTTCCTTTTTGTCTTACTAGATTCTTGACTAGGCTACTTCCTGTATTCCCACAATAGATTATTACATTCTCATCTATAATTGCATAAATGGTCATTGTCATTTTTTAGCTCACAGCAGTTTTAGGAAGATGATGATGATGATGATGATGAAGACACATAATCTATGCCTTGTAGAAAATGAATGTTCATAACCATCTGCCTTGCTGCATTCCTCCCTGAGATAGATAACACTTAACAAATAAATTTAACTTTATATCCTCATAAAAGGAAAACCATTTGAATGTGGATACTTCATAGTCCAAAAGGGTATCGGTATCTCTCTCTCTTTCTCTCTCTCTCTCTCTCTCTCTCTCTCTCTCTAAAACACACACACACACACACACACACACACACGGGAGATATCTACAGGTTTGGAAGAACCCTAAGAAGTACAAAAAACTTTAATGGGGGTGGAACCCCCAAGAGCCTAATGAGAACTGAGCATGCTCAGGGAACAAGGAATGCTGACTGTTGAGAGGGTGGGAACAGGAAATTGAGTGAGGGTGAAATGGAGGATCCTAGAAGATGACAAGACAGACTAGGAAGAATTCTGAACAGGAGCACCCCACATTTTGCTGCAGGTTCCACTTGCTAATTATAAGGCAAGTGGCAGCCCTTGCAAATATGCCAGGCTTGCATGCATGGTTCTACCACCACTTATCTTCTCAACAACCTTGTCAGGTGGGTTAGTGACTGATCCAAGGTGACAGCTGAATAAGGATTTGAAGCTGGTCTGGGTCAACAATCAAAACACTACACTTCATTAGATCTCGTTGACTTTAGGAGGTGAATGTAAGCTCCAAGTCAGCTCCAACAGCTCCTACCAAGCCTTGAAGCTGCTCATCACAAATCTTCCCCCTTCCCCACATCTTTAAAGGTGGGCATCTGGTCATCTAACCACCAGCCCCAATTCTCAGCCTTCCTGAATCAGGGCAGGGAAAGAGGAGTGGAATGAGGTGCCTTATTAATATAAATAACTTAAATAAAATCAACAGCAGTTTCATGGACCAATTCTAGTAGGAATGGGCCTACGTGTTTCAGTTTTCTACCTTTTCCACTCCTGGCAAGGCAGAATAGCAATGGCCAGCCTTTATGGCAAATGGACCACAAGGCAAGAGTTTGAGGCGATACCAGTTTTGTGCCCCAGTGTCCAGGGCTTACATGTTCCATGTAGAAAAGGTGATAAGTCTTTTCTTCCTTCGGGCAGCAGGGACACAGGGAGCTAGCTGCCTTATTTATATCAGTGGTAGCCAGACAGTTGGCTCATCAAGCTAAGAACTGTTTACATGGACTGGCAGCAGCTTTCTCCCACGTGTCAGGAAGGAGTATCTTCCCAGCCTTGCCTGGAGGGACGTTCTGATAGCTGCCAACTTTCAGATTTGAAAATAAAGGATTAGCAGCCTCAAAAATAAGGGATCAGCAGCTTTATCTGTTCCAGGGACAGTCTACGGGATATCTAACAATCCAGGATAGCAGTGGGAAACGGCGCTGGAATAAGGGAATTTCCCACACAAAAAAGGGAAGGTTGACAGCTATGGACCTTCTGCATGCAAAGCGGATGGTCTACCACAGAGCGGTGGCTGTTCCCCCATTCATTACAAGTTCCCACTTCGCTGGAGACTTTAAAGCAGAAGTTGGATAGCCATCTGCAATGGGTGCTTCAGTTAAGGTTCCCGCATTGCAAAAGGGGGCTAGACTAGATGACCCTGGGTCACTTCCAACTTGGTGCCGTCTGGCAGTTTTGAGACTACAATTCACTGATCATCCCCAACTGCTGGCCATACCAGGCTGGCGCTGATGAAAACCCAACACCCGTGAAGGGCACCAGATTGCTCACCTCTTCTGCAGTGAAGCTACCACACAGAGCAAGGAATAGTTACTGCAGCGGTTCAAGGTATAATCACCGTTGTCCCGCGCCCTCCCGCAACCTTTTCCTCCAAACAACAAAAAAACTCCTGCCGTTCCTCGCAAGCCGCGCTTGGGGGCGCCAGAGAGCAACCACCAGGAGGCGGAAGGACGTGAGAGCGTATAGGCCTGCGTTGTGAGGGCTGGCCTTTTTTTTGAGTGGCAGCTCCAGCAGACCAATCCGAAAGTACGGTGAGCCTACAGGCGGAGAACGGGGCAGGGGGGATAAAATCCAGGCAGCGCAGGAGATGCTGCGTTTCCATAGCAACTGCGAAGATTGTGCCTCGGGCGGGCGGTAGGGAGAGTTTTATCCAGGACGGAGCAGATAAAATTAAAGTGGGCGGAGGAGGTGGATGAACGAGGATCGGGGCCCTTAGCCGGTGTGAGCATGGGCACTATTCGGGTCTATTACACCAGTGTCACAGGATCCAGGGAGGTGAGAGGAGAGCGTTTAGACGAGAGGTAGAGACGGCTCCCCCCCCCCCCGGGATGCAGCGATAGAGCCACCAAACGGAGGGTTGGGTAGGTGTGTCCATCATCTGGCGCGGAATAGGAGGGGCTCGTGGCACAGGTGTGGGCTGACTTAAAGAAACCCCATGGCACTTCTACTCGGAAGGCACTCTGCACATGCTCAAATGCACTTTTTGGAAAAACAGGAGCCCATTTCTTACTCTCAGCTACTTTGACTTTTGGCTGCACATATCTATCTAGGCACACGCACAAACCTTGCTCTCTTCTGAGTGGTGCTGGTGCCAGGCTATTTCACGCCTTGGGCAAGGCTAACTACTTGGGTGCGCTGTTTTCCCCTGCCCCCAAAATAAAAAAATGCTAACTTCAATTTTCAAAAACAGACACCTTGTAGGAAATAAGTACTTATATTTGTTTGTGGCTGAAATGTGTCTCTGAACTGTGAAAATAGATTCTAACTGGTCCTAGAGGTCTATATGGGGTAGGGGGTGATTGTCCTTCATGTAAGGGAGGCTCCATGATTCAGGGCTACCATCTTCAACAGGAATGTTTGTTTCTGCCTAGGTGAAGCAAAGGCAGTCTGATGTCATTCGCATTCTGGATGGAAACCGTATGAAGTACCAGTTAGTGGATGTGTCCATCAGTGAAAGTTTGCTGCAAGAGATGAGGGACAAAGCTGGGAAGCCAGATGCGATTCCACCTCAAATATTTAATGGAGAGGAGTATTGTGGGGTAAGAGATCAGACTCTACACAAACACAAAGACACACACACGAAGCAGCTAAGATACATAAGAGACAACCTGCTGGAACAGGCCAAAGCTCCATGTAGTCCTGCACTCTCACATTAGCTAACCCACAATTATATTTTATCCATTTGAACTATTGTTTATTGCATTTTTAGCCCAAACTTCCTCAAATATCTGAGCACCATTGCCTTCTGACAATGATTCTTACAACAATCCTGGAGGGCAAGTTGGGTTGAGAGATAGAGACTGCTCCAGCAAGCCTTATAATTGACTGGAGATTTGAATCCAAGCCTCTCAGGTCCAAGCTTTTTCCAACCTGATGTTCTCCAGCTGTTTTGGGACTACAGATCCCATAAGTTCCAGACAATGGTTAGCAATAATGGGAGTTGTAGTCCAGCAACATCTGGAGAACACCATCTTGGGTAAGATAGCTGTAACCATTACGCATACCAGATTTGTTGGTTTCTTGAATCAATATAATGGGCTGTTTGCATTTGTTTTTAGGATTTTGAGATGCTGTATGAAGCAACTGAAAATGAAGAAGTTAGGAAGTTCCTGAAGATAGGAAGGGTAGACAGTGTTGCAAGAGAAGGGATTTCCATCTGAGATGTGGCTCCACATAGATATTAAAATATTGTCCAGTTTTTGACTTAGATGAAATTTGTGAATCCTGCGTGTCAAAAAAATTGCAAGCTATAAATACCTTAGTTGCACAAATGACAAATCAGCTTTTTGGATAACGTTTGCTTCAAGTGCCATGCCGTCTTCTCTGTGAAACAAGGTTCAGCACTACCTTCTTCAGAAGCTCAATGGAAACACATTGTTTTTAGCTATGAAAAAACATTTGAGTATAGGTACTGGAAAATATTGCACATCTGGATGGAATATTCAATTAAAACGGCAGCCAAAGTGTATACAAAATCAGCTGATCTGTTAACACTCCTTTGTGTCTCATGCCCATTAAGAACATAGGAGCCCACTGGATCAGGCCAGTGTCCTTTATAGTTCAGCATCCTCTTCTCAGCAGTCAATCTAATACCTTTGGGAAGCCCACAAGCAGGATCTGAATGCAATCTCCTGTGATTTCCAGAAACAGTATTCAGAAGCAACCTGCCTCAGACTATGGAGGCAGAGCATAGCTACCATACTCAGTAGCCATGATAGCCTTAACCTCCATAAAGGGTCTAATTCTCTTTTGAAGCCAACCAAACTGATAGACATTGCTGCTTCTTGTGTGAGCGAATGTCATAGTTTTAACTATTCAAATACAGTATGCCCAGTGTGGTAGTTCATAGAACTACTTCAAACAAACAGAAAGAACCGTTATTTTATGGAAGATTGCATGATACACAACACGATACAGCCCACAGAATTAAGACAAGAGCTTCAAGATGGTTTGGTGTTCAGATAAAAAGGAGCCTGGGTATGTGTCCTTCCTCCTTTGTCATTTGCGGCATTTCATTTTAGATAGAGGAAAGTAGGCTGCAGGTGTGGGTCTCTTGCATGGAGAAGGTCTCTGGTTCCATCTCCAGGTGGGAATGTTCCCCACCTGAAACTTTGAAGAGCCACTGCTGGCCAGTGTAGACAATGCTGAACTTGATGGACCATTTTTGTGACTCGATATAAGAAAGCTTTGTGCCTATGAAAGGGTCTAATCTCCCCCTTCCTCAACTATTATAACCCTAGTAATTATCACCACTACCCTGGGGCTGCTCTGTGAATTATTTATTTTTTTTAATGTGAATTGAATGCAAAAATATGTATGCAATGTCACATGTAGTTTGGACCAAAATGCTGCTGTTCATCATCACTTCCTAAACCAGAACTCTCTTGTGCAGAGCTACTGCAAGCCATTCTCCTCCCAACATCATCTACCCCTCCATCAGCCAAGATTTTGTGACTCTTTTGGTGAATACTTTAGCAGATCTCAGGGTTTTTCAGTACTTGCTAATATTTCCCTCGTTTTTCAATGGCCCATTTGGGCTTCATTTCTGTTTGCTTTTAGAATACATGATTAAATATAAGAGAACATATTAGAAGTGGGATCCCCTGTTGTAGGATGGAGCAAAGGGAAAGGGAAAAGCTGAAGGCCAGTCTCTCTAACATGGAAGCATGTTAGATATTACAAATAAACAAGACACCACTAAAGCTTGTGTATGTGTGTGTGTCAGGTAGAAATCTTTATTATGAAATTCATACTACTTTAACACAAAACAGAGTGAACGGAAAGATGCAGAAGTACATCTGTTACTACAGATTTTTTTGAAATCGATTTTCATTGCTGTGTGTTGATTACCAAT
Source organism: Podarcis gaigeae (assembly GCF_964106915.1). NCBI lineage: Eukaryota > Metazoa > Chordata > Lepidosauria > Squamata > Lacertidae > Podarcis > Podarcis gaigeae. Next base: position 29,260,756 of record NC_139691.1, on the reverse strand, counting down.
TTTAAGACTAACTTAGCAGAAAGACAAAATACCCTTCAAAGAAATCAGCAATTGTGAAATATATATATATTAAGAGAGAAGCAGAACATCCTGTGATTTTATTTCCTAATCCAGGACCCAGAATGATCACAGAAGGGGACAGAGGGATTTTAAAAAAAAAAACCATTAAAAACAGGAAAGGCAGTCATTAATTAAAAAAAAAAACCCTTAAAAACAATCCCAAGATTGTTAAAAATGACAAGCCTGATTATTATTAATAAAAACAAGAAAGTCCTTACTTGAGGAAAGAGTACATTATTTCAGGTTTTTAATATAAAGCACAAGAATTCAATTTTACCAAGTCTCAAAAAGCAGTTTAAAGGCAAATCTCTTACAAAGGAGATGTTGGCTTAGTTCTCTTGGTGCTGCTGAATGTACATCTGGGGTTGCCTACTTTTTCAAGATGCAGGTGTGCCATGCATGACTGAATGCCGTTCCATACAAACAAACCACACCCTCCATGTAAACAAGGAATTTTCCTATGCTCACAGAATGAATTATATAGTAGTACAGTGGTACCTTGGTTTTCAAACATCTCGGAATTCGAACGTTTCCGTTTTCAAACAAACATTGGAAGTTGAACATGCTACGTGGCTTCTGCTGGGTGCAAGATAGTTGTCAGCTATTGAGTCCTTGGTTTTCGAACATTTCGGAACTCAAACAGTCTTCCGGAATGGATTACGTTTGAAAACCGAGGTACCACTGTAGTAGTAGTACTACCATTTTAGAATGGGACAACAATGAATCACCTAAAGGGGTATACCTCAATGAGAAAAAGCTGCTTGCTGGATTATTGTGCCCTCAGATTGCAATCAAGGCAGCCTGGACTGCACAATCTTTTTTTCTTTAACAAGCTAGCAATAATGCTTGTTACAGATTTATCACCATATCTCCTCGAATCATTGCCTGCTACTTGAACCTGCAAAGCAGTCCAGGGATAATAAATGGCACACTAGCATTCAGAATTGAACATTTTCTTCCCAGAACACATGATAAAGTTGACCTGAACTGGGATTCACAGTAGGACCAAGATCAAAATTGGGCTGTGACTGAACAAAACTGAATACTAGAAGCAACAGCAGCAGCAGCAGCAGCAGGGTTCGGCTCACAGCACGGATAAAAGCCTGTACTTTGACCTTTGATATGAACATAAGACCTCTTCTAGCATCTGGTTTCCAAATAGTGATTGGTTGGAAGCTTCCACAAAGTGTAGGCAGCTATCCTGCCCAACTTCGGATCTTAGCCACTGATAATAAAGAGATCAACCGGAGGTTCCATTTTAGCAACTGTAGCTAACAGGCATGGATAGGTCTGCCTTCTGTGAATTTATCTAATTGGCAATTAAATTCATTTAAGACACAATCATAACTATATCCTAAGACAGAGAATTCCATTATAATGTGATGGTACCAACTACCAACCATTGCCTCTTACTGGAAAAGTCTCAATATTCTATGAATACGTTAACCCAACATTCACAGGTGCTGTTTTTGCAGGGATTCTGATGGGTTTGCGAATTCTTTTTTTAAAAAACAAAACAAAACACAAACAATTCTAAATTTGCAGGCTGTTTGGAATTGCTTTATTGCAATACTATGGCATGAGTCAATATGACAATCTAAGATGTTTCGTTGCCTTACTGGTTGTAGAAATGACTGTAAAAAGGAAATGTCAAAATTGCTTCCTGAAATTGGCTGTGATATTCCCTGCTGTGATACCCCCAAGACTGCCAAGTTATGATGATTCACGTAAGAATATTTGTTTCCACCCTCCCATAATGTGTTTGAAAGAAGTCACATTCCTGGGAAGGAGAGTGAAGGTGTTAAGGGGACTCATGACCTCAAGATCTTGTACCATGGCACACCATTCAACACAGAGAGAAGTGGGGACTTACATTTAAATTTAGAAGCACTATTTTCCCAGTGCTGACTCCGTGCAAGTTATATTTACATGTCCTAAAACAGCCACGTTTTTAAGGAAAGCAATTTTTTATCCCACTTGTAAAAGTGAGCAACTGAAAAACAACATCCACAACACAGTCCAAAGTTTCTAAAATGCATGCAAGAAACTTAAAAATACACATCTGTTCAAGCTCAATACATGGACCACAACTTCAATAGGCCACCACTGTTCTTTCCGATGCAATGTGTTCATGCTTTTGTCCTTCCAACAGGAATTATCCCATCCCACCCTTGACTCAATTTACTACAGAGTGCAGTTAGAGCTGAAGCGTCTCCAGATGCTAATTCACTGGAGGACAAAGAAAGAGACAGGCAAAAAGAGATGGCTTCCTACTGTGTGGCAAAACATGGAAACAAACCATTGGTTCACCCTACTTTCTGCAGTCCTACATCACTTTGGGCACACGTGGGCAAATACAATGTGTGAATCGGGTCCCCATGGGTGTAGGCCGCCTGTTTCAGTTATTAAAATTGCTGCCTATATATCCCTAATCTGGTTGAAACATGAATGATTAATCTGGAGTGGGGAACCTTCTTCAGACAAAGGGCCACATGACCTTCTAGACAACCTTCTGGGGGCCGCATGCCAGTGGTGGGTGACAGAAGCAAAAGTGGAACAACAATTTGCTCACATATCCCTCTGTATCTTTCATCTAGGAAAGCAAGAAGACAATCAGAGCTTAAGGGCACATTATATCCTGGCAAAAACACTAAATAGGTATAAAGCAGGCTGATGTGACTTGAGAAGAGACCCACATATAAGGTACATTTGCTTCCCAGGCCTGAGGTTCCTCATCCCAATTAACCCCCAGAGAATGAAGAGCATGCTATGGATTTCTGTAGCCCTCCTTCCATCTTGTGCACTGGTCGCGCTTCCATTTCCTAGGTCACTTCCAGACAAGTGACTTATTGGGCATTCAACCTCATTTGTTTGCACAAAGATTGTGGGCAAGTTATATGGTGTGCACAGTTGTCAAGCATTCATTCTGTATTTTTTTGGGGGGGGGGAGGTTACATTGCATCACGTCAAAAATCTGTTATGCTACACTTTACAGTGCATTTTCCAATCACATCCTTTCAAAAGAAAATCATTTGGAGTGGGAGAAGTAGGTTTATTGTTCAAGAGTGCCAAATCCACATTAAAGGTGTAGCCTAGATTTGCTGGCATGCAACTGAATCCCAACTGCAGTTGTCTGGAAGTGGTCCTGGTTTCTTGTTTCATTGGTATGAATAATTAGGAAAAGAATGGACAACAAGACCCTCTAAAGCAGTGTTTCCCAACCTTGTGCCTCCAGATGTTTTTGGCCTACAACTCCCATCATCCCTAGCTAGCAAGACCAGTGGTCAGGGATGATGGGAGTTGTAGGCCAAAAACATCTGGAGGCACAAGGTTGGGAAACACTGCTCTAAAGCAATGATTTGAGACTATGGATTGAAGTAGGTTTGCAACCCATAGCTTGCAAGCAAGTAATAACCCATAGTTTTCTGATTCAGATGTCAGCGCAAGCTACAGTAATCACATCCCAAAGGACAGAAAGGAGAATCCATGCAGAAAAGGGGAGAAAGAAACATATTTTCCAATCCAAACAGAGCTCATACTAAGAAACCTGCTCAGAAACAGCATTTGGGCTAAAGCAAATAGTGAAAGCTACTCCATATACTGCTGTGCTTCCAACTCTTTTACATTACAGAGCTTGTAAAATAAGGCAGCAGCTGCTTTTGGACTGCACCCATTTCTGCAAACATTGCACCCAACATTTTCTATTGAGGGGGTGGGGGAACAGGTCAGCAAAGGAAGTCACATAACTGCTTTCTCTTTTAAACTCCACTGTCTTCTCAAATATTCTGGAGTATGGAGACTTTACTCCTCAAGCTCATCACCCAGGTCTAACAAATGATAAGATGGTGACAAGCTACACTATGTCTAAAAAGGAAGCCTGATTCTCAGAGCGCTTGCATACAGTAGACAGTCCTGCAAATTGGTATGAATCCCATTCATAAACACACCAATTAAGGGAGTGGGGGGGAAACCCTTGAAAAGAAAATACTTGGTAGCAAGGATCAAGTAGACTATTAAGGTCAAAATCAACAGATTAGAAAGCATCTTTGTTCAATATACAAGGGGACAAGAGAAAAATTGTGGACAGTAGACAAAAGGTGTTTGGCAAGATATCACTGGATCAGAGCTTTGGCACACAGTCTTCAAGATTACTTTCCAACTTAGAGGCCTCAATGAATCAGTCCCCCAGAATGCTTTCTGAGTGAGGTTATTGCCTGTTGCAATGATAACAGCTCAATATTGCACTAAATGAAAATCAACACGATGAGCAAAGATTGCTGAAAGCAGCTTCATGGCATTGCAAATCCACGCTGACAAATCTGTAGAGGTGGCATTTTTTCTCATTATCTCTCTTCCTACAAAGCAGCGAAGATTTACTCAGAATGACTATTATTCCAAATAGCAATAACTTGATTATGCTTTTCAAGTTCTAAAACATACACGAGCAAAGTGGAATGGAATTTTTTTTTTGCAAAACGTCGCATGAAAGGCTTCAAATTTTACAGAAGATGAGGACCAGAGCAGGTTTATTTCTTGTGGTTTTTTTGGCTTATTTGTAATATGGTTTGTTATGTACATTTCACCATGACTGCACTAAAATCTTACACAAGTAGGCATTTTCAGGTCCTTGAAAAGCAGATATATTATAATGTAATCAAATCTTGAGTTTGTGAGAATTCCTCACATTGGTCACTCCAATGAGAATTATAAGGCATTTTTAATAAAGGTCTAAGCTGTGTGCTGAAAAATTACATTAGACAATTTCAAAATGCATCCTACAAATGAAGAAATATCCTAACCTCAGCAAGCAACTACAACTATTACTACACTACGCATTAACTTTTTTTGTTTCAAAAATCACATTTAAAGAAACACCAACATTATTTTTCAGAAATGTTTTTGAGGCACTGGCGTTGATTAACAGAATTATTTGCTGCTGTTTCAGCTGTTGGATCTACAAGTATAACTACAGATTTGCATTACTAATAGTAAAATAAGGTGGGGTGTTTTTTTAAGTTTACAAAAAATAAAATAAAAAAATTACAAAATTGCCAAAAAGCAGATTGCACCACTTGGGTGAACAAGTGGGGGGAAATTCATTATTTCTAAACACTTCCTTTAATGACACCCTTTGTCTTCATGGCAAGTTTGAGTTTTCACTTGGCATTTTCCATTTTATATTCATGTATAGTGGGGATGCCGTGTGCAGCAATCAGCATAGGGGGTGGGGGTGGGGCGGAATTCTTGAAGCATAGATAATTTTGCTACTGTATCAAAAAGCTGTTGAAATTTCCCTTCGCAGAACATTTAAGGCTTTAGGCACAAGGGAAAATATTCACGCTTCTTGCTTCGCCAGGGCTTCTGCCTCCTAGAACAACAACAATAACAACAGCGTCAGAAATAAACAAAATGCAAGGGTGTTATTACTATTAAAACAAAACAATGGCAACTTGGACACGTGTGTTTGTTTTGATGACAGACAAGAAAGGAAAAATTGTGGCGCTACTTGGGCAAATAACAAAGCCACATTGTGCAAATGGCAGAATTCCCACTGATCTCAGCTTATCACTCACAGGCCCAAGGAGACACTGTGTGCTAGCATAGGACATAAAAGGCAGACTAGCTCAAACACCGCCTGGAACTGCATAGTCTTGCCCCTTTCACACTGGTTCTGTTGCTCATTGCTGCTTCTGCCTTCTGCAACAACAGCGGGCAGGGAGTGGCTGGCAGTAGGCGGCCATGGAACCAGTGGGAAAGGGCAAGATGGCAGGGCTTCAACTAGTACTCAGCCATGCAATCCTAACCATATCTGCTCAGAAGCAAGCCCCACTGAATTCAATTGGGCTTACGCCCAGAGATGTGGGGTTAGGATCACAGCCCAAGTCACTTAAATGCTTGCAAGTTCATGTTTCAAGGTGGGCTCAGAGCATATCTGAATAGAGGCTGATCTATTAGGGTAGACAGGATACTGCCCCACCAACTGCAGTCCTTCTTACTTACAGGCCAAGCCAGGGGTGGTCCTGCCTGCCATCTTCCTCCTCCTTAGTCTTGGTCTTCCACTTGCAGAGCTCAGCAGGAAGGAGGAGGATGGGTACAAAGCTAAAATTAGTGGGCTCTGGCTATCATTGGTTCTAGCTCTACCTACCTTCCTACCGCCCTACTAGTCCCAATAGGAACGAGCACCCCTGGAAGAATCTGTTCCAATGTCTCTTTATCCTACATCTGTCAAAAGTTTTAAGTTGCATTCTAATTTGTGCAACAGCTAACCTAGAAAGTCCTCCCTAGAGATGCTCAACAGCTACATTCCTATGTGTTTACTGGATTGTGAACTCCATTTTTTGCTGTTGTTGGTGATGAGTTTTTAAACCAGCACATTTCTAGATGTTTCCATTTTAGAAACCTTGATTTTTTTATTTTGCACTAAGTTGTTGCTTTGGGTATGCTTTAAACAAATATGTGGGTGGGTGTGGGTGTGGGTTTGTTTAAAAAACAACCACCCAGGTTTTCAGCACATACAGTATGTACTTAGCAGGGCCAATCCTGGCTCTCAGGTGTGTTTGCAAGGACATCACATGAACATTTTTTGTGTATACTCAAATCCTGCAATCAGCAATTCAGTAGCTAGGTTTTGAAAAGTCAAGGTATATCCCCCAGAGTTTCTTTTCAGGGAAACTGATGTGTGTGCAAGAGATATAACCAAAACACACACTTACACAAAAAGCAATGGTTCACAATACAAATGCTAAATATTTTCAAATCCTCCCCCTTTTAAATTCAAGGAGTCAATAAGCATGAGAGCTAATAACCTTAAGAACAATAACCTTAAGAACCAACTTATCAGATCAAAAGGTGGGCTGGAGAGAAAATGTAGCACTGTGAACACTTGATAGCGAATCAATTACTCTTCAAACGTGTTTACATAGAAGAATGCTAGCAGGCAAGCTAGTCCTATCTCATCTGATTGAAATCAGAAAAGAATTTTCCCATTTCAAGAGCTCTCACAGGAATCCAGTGCTTAACTAACCTAGACAGCTACGCAAAACAAGTCTGTAGACTACCTAAGGCAAAAGTCTATTGCAAAGAGACAGCACGTTCCAAGAATGTTCAGATATTTCACAGCTAACATTCACCTTTACAACAAACGCTTTAGCAAGTTCTGATTTTTAAGGACTCCCTCTTCTGTCCCCTCTTGTGGATTGTTTCCCTACCCACCTCCTCTCTTTCCTACACATTATAGTAAGCACTGGATTTAAGCAATCTACTTTCTGCCAGAAAAAGCAGTCAACCTGGATCAAGGCTAAGGTTGGGGGAGGGGAGGTTTAACCCTTTCCTCCCTGCAATACTGCCCCATCAAGTGTATACCAGCAATACACAGCACCATTGGGGCAATTATCAGCACCTCTCTCTCTCTCTCTCTCTCTCTCTCTCTCTGTGTGTGTGTGTGTGTGTGTGTGTGTGTGTGTGTTGGAGGTGGGATGATTTTCAGTGGGACAATGGTGCAGAGGGTTAGGTGCCCCCAATGCTGCAGTCATTATCTGGATAGTGATCCTCCATAGATGCTTTCTGCAAAAGCACGTAGCTTGAGTTTCTGAAAACAAGTAGAAACCTTCCTTTAGAACTGTTACGATGTTTTACTAAAGAAGTGAAAATATTTATGCAAATACCTGGGGAAAAATAAGCAGGCATCAAGATGAAATTATACGTACCTTGGAACCAGGTGGGGCAGTCAGGCCTAAAAAGGCGTATACCGCATTATTCTCTCTAGCTTCGAAGAAATCGTCATAGTTCTTTCAGATAAAAAAAAAAGCAGAAAGAGAATCAACATTTCAGCAATAACAATCCAGTTAGAATGGCTCATCCAAGGGTCACCAACATGGCACCCTTGGGCACAGTAGAGCCTATTGAAGTCTTCCCCTCGCACTTGCAAAAACCATTCTCACTCAATGCCCCCTTGGTTGTGAAGACAGTTATCTTCCTCTCCATTGAAAAGTTTAAGAAGTTGGAAATGTGACACTCCTTCCCACTTCCTTTTTCAACTCTACATCCTTTTCAAGACTCAGATTAATTCTACTGGTTCCAATGTTTACACTTTGGAAAAGCAAAATGTTTGTTCTCTCCCCCCCAACTCTCTCAGGGAGGGGCTGATCTGGGGAGTAACCAGAAGGCGCTCACCCCAAAATCTAAAAAGACTGGTGAACCCTGGGCTAGTCTTTGAGATATGGTAGGTGGGAGCTCATGCAGGGAGAAGTGTTCTCTAAGATAACTAGGCCCCAAGTTATGAAGGACACAGTATCTTGTTCTTCATTAGCTGCATTTGCAGGTGGGGTTGATTGAGTTGCTTCCCCCCTTTTTTCAAGAAAGAACACTCTACTCCCACTGCCAGTTGCCCTAGGACCACAAAACAAAAATGAGGCATACTCTGGCCTGTGCCATCAGCCAAGGCCCCAAAGGCTGCTGGGAGCTGTACTCCATGCCTCCTGGAAAAAGCATCATGTTAAACAAGAGACCAACTGGTTCTTACTGGTCAATAAAGGAGAAGCTGTAGCTTTCCTTTTCCCACCTCATTCCTTTTTCTTTCTTCCTTTTTTATCATGCCTTCAAGAGGCTGTCTTATCTTTTAATATATGTGCAGTGCTTAGAACATTTTGGTGCTTTTAATATTTCCCCTCTAAATTTCTTCCTTGGAACTCAAGGCAACATATATGGACTCTCAAGTCAGTCTCCCAATTTGGACACTGAATAGATCCCAACCCACTCAGCTTCAGCAAGTTATATCAACTAACTTTTTGGACCACACCCTAAGATCTTGTAAGAACAGACCAAAGGCCTAACTAGTTCAGCTTTCTGTTCTCATCACAGCCAGATGCCTCCAGGACGTTTGCTGGAACCTGCCTGCCTATTAACATCATTTTCATAGACTTAATTCCATGTTCCCACAATACAGGAAGCAATGCCACCCATTGCTCAAATGAGGGCCTTTGGAGTGATGGCCCCATAGTGGTTGAATGCTCTCCCCTTAGGCAACTTAGTTATATACGTCTGGCATTCAGAAATTGGTACAAAACTCACATGTCTGGAAAGGCTTTGGAATCATAGGAGCCAACTCCCAGGGGCCAAGGGATCTTCAACCCCCACCCCAAATAAAATATTTGAGTGGGCTGCCCCCCCCCCCCCAAGTTGATGGGCATTGCCAATTAAATGGCACCCATGCACTGCGTCATGTGATTGATTATACGGGGCGGGCTTACCAAGAGACCACCTCCCATATTTTATTCAAGTTGGTACCCCCGTTTGGAGTGACAATGAGTTGGATTTATTGATGTATTTCGACATCACAGGATTGCTAGTTTCAATTAGCCTCAGGAGAAAGTTAAATTTGTATACAGTGGTACCTCAGGTTACATACGCTTCAGGTTACATACACTTCAGGTTACAGACTCCGCTAACCCATAAACAGTACCTAAGGTTAAGAACTTTGCTTCAGGATGAGAACAGAAATCGTGCTCCAGTGGCGCGGCAACAGCAACAGCAGGAGGCTCCATTAGCTAAAGTGGTGCTTCAGATTAAGAACAGTTTCAGGTTAAGAAGGGACCTCCGGAACGTACCACTGTACTGCCTATGCAAATGTAACCTAGCCAAGATTTTTTAAAAAAAACTTGGGGTGTGGTTTTTTGGGATGTGATTGAACAGTTTTTTATTGTAACATATACACTACTCTTTTATTATTGGTGCTGTTATGAAATCGTTCTCACAATTGTTGATTTTATGATGTATTGCTGTTTTCATTGATAAACGCTACACACCGCTATTGTAAGTACAATTTTTTTGTGGAAAGACATCATACAAATAAAGTGAAGATGATATCTTACTGTTTTTTAGGATCCCCCCCCCCCCTTTTAATTGCTAAGTTGCATTTTTATAAACTACTTTGAGCGTATAAAAAAGCAGAGCAGTTTTTAAAGTGTGTGTGTGTGTAATGGTAATTATATTCTATTTCTTACCCACCCTTCATGAGAAGAGCTTCCTTGAAAAGTTGTTGTATCTAGTGCGGGCTGGGAATTAGAATGCCTGGCAATCGTCTAGCTCCCAAATACAGCATTAAGCTCCAAAATTTCTAACGTTAACAATGTATAGCTTGAACATGGTGCCAAGACAGTAGGTCTCAGTATCCATGGCAACAGCAATACATGCATCTTTAAACTCCTACTCTGTTTCTTCCTCCTCCAGGTTCTAAAAGGACTGGATAATTGCCTGCTAGGCCAAGTGTCTTCTGATACTTGCAGAAGACACAGCTGTTCCCCCCCACTGCCCAACTGACACCCTGGAAGATGCCAACAGTGAGCATCTCATTTCTTGCTATCAAGTTGTACTACAGAAATGAGAGGCCATGCATCTTTCTGTAACTTGTCTGCATTTGTAATGAATCAGTCTTTTAGTGTAGCACGCTCCCCTATTCTCTGGGTAGCCACCTTCACTGTACTGTTTTCAACATCTTCTGAAATCTAGCCAATAATTTTTTTAAAAACTGCAAACCAGTTAGAGGATTTGTATTTTTTTAAAAAAAAATTAGGTGGTGTGTAAATCATTAAAAAAAACAAAACCCAAACCATCAAATCACTATCTTATCTTTTGAAGAAGTACTCTTTAATAATCAGCATCCTATTTAAAATTTTTTAAAAAAATTTGAATAAGAACATGGGAGGAGATTGATGCTGCAATCCTGTACAGATTTGCCTGGAGTGAATGGAAATTATTTCTGAGCAGGCATTGCACAGGATGACACCGGTAAATCCCAAAGCTTTCTGTGTCTTGAATGATGGAAATCTAAGTTAACTCAAACAGGAAGCCAAAGGCAAAAGGAGAAGCTACACATTTCCACATTTTAGTGGGGCCGGATCCAATTTGCGCCAGGGAAAGTTCAAGCGTGTACACTGCTTAAGCAAATACAGTATAATGTATTTTGGTAAGGCAGAGTTGCTGTTTTTAAATGACAGCTGGTGCTCCGACCCCTGGAAGGGAAAGGATAATGGAAAAATAGACCACCCAGATACACCATTTCCTTTCAATTATTATTATTATTAATTAACCATCATCAGTGACACAGAACACATTGCTGGATTCAGTCAGGTTGACTCTATACTGCCAAGTGTGACAAAGGAAACCAGTAATTTTGCAACTGCAGTTGAGAAAATACTAGTGTTTAACAGAGCCAGCAGGAGGTTTTTCAATTCCCCCTGTGATGTAATCAGCCTAGCTCTTTAATGCAAAGCCTCTCCCACCAAAGGTCACAGATCTCGGGCAGGTCACATGGGAGAACCAAAGTGAAGTTAGCCAAGGAGCTGCCATTAAGGGCAAAACATTTTGCATGTCTTCAAGTCATAAAGGCCAGGCACCTAAAGCAGAGTCTCGTCTTATTAGTATCAAGGGAATAACACAGAAAGCTCCAGATCAGCCACGATAAAACAGGAGAAAGGGGTTAGAATATGAGCATACTGCATGGTTTTTACATACTGGGCAACTTATTACATGGTTTTAACTCCTCAAAAGGTTCCAACTCCTCAAAAGATTTTATCAATAGTGTCTCTGAAAATTTTTACATATCATTTGGGAAGACAGGCAAACTAATGCCAGTGTACTGGATGAAGCAAAGATCACCAGTGTCAAATCAATGATTCTTCAATATCAACTTCGTTGGACTGGTCATGTTGTTCAGATGCCTGATTATCATCTTCCAAAGCAACTACTCTATCCCAACTTAAGAATGGAAAGCGAAATACCAGTGGATAACACAAGAGGTTTAAAGACTTTCTCAAGGCAAATCTTTAAAAATGTGCTATTAAAAAAAAAGGTAAAGGGACCCCTGACCATTAGGTCCAGTCGTGGCTGACTCTGGGGTTGCGGCACTCATCTCGCTTTATTGGCCGAGGGAGCCAGCATACAGCTTCAGGGTCATGTGGCCAGCATGACTAAGCCACTTCTGGCGAACCAGAGCAGCGCACAGAAACGCCGTTTACCTTCCCGCCAGTGTGGTACCTATTTATCTAGTTGCACTTTGATGTGCTTTCGAACTGGTAGGTTGACAGAAGCAGGGACCAAGCAATGGGAGCTCACCCCGTAGCGGAGATTCGAACTGCTGACCTTCTGATCGGCAAGTCATAGGCTCTGTGGTTTAACCCACTAAAAAATGTGCTATAAACACCTACAATTGAGAAAACACTGGACTGCCAGCGCTCCAAATGGAGAACAGCCTTTAACAAAGGTGTTTGAAGATGCTCAAACTCAGGACGAAAGGGAGAAATGTGTTAAGAGGAAGGCACGCTTGGCAAATCCTCACCGTGATCAACTCCTGCCCGGAAACCTATGGCCCCACTGTGGAAGGACGTGTGGATCCAGAATTGGCCTCCACAGTCACTTAGGGACTCACTGTTAAGTCCGTGTTCATGGAAGACATGGAAGAATCTTACTTGGCTACAAGTGATCGCCAAAGAAGAAGACATGATTTTAAATTTAATCAAGAAACCTTTGCCGGTCTAGGGAGATTGGCAGGCTTTTAAACCTGTTTGTAACTGTTATATTTGTAACCATTTATATATGAAGCTATGGGACGTGGCTGGCGCTGTGGGTTAAACCATAGAGCCTAGGACTTGCTGATCAGAAGGTTGGCGGTTCAAATCTCTGTGACGGGGTGAGCTCCCGTTGCTCAGTCCCTGCTCCTGCCAACCTAGCAGTTTGAAAGCACATCAAAGTGCAAGTAGATAAATAGGTACCGCTCCGGCGGGAAGGTAAACAGCGTTTCCGTGCACTGCTCTGGTTCGCTAGAAGCGGCTTAGTCATGCTGTCCACATGACCCGGAAGCTGTACGCCAGCTCCCTCGGCCAATAAAGCAAGATGAGCGCCACAACCCCAGTGTCAGTCACAACTGGACCTAATGGTCAGGGGCCCCTTTACCTTTACCTTATATATGAAGCTGTTTTATGCTGAGTCAGTTCATTGGTCTATGTAGCTCAGCATTGTTTACACTGACTACTAGAGACGCCAGGGAGTAAACCTGGGGCTTTCTGTGTGCAAAGCAGATGCTCTACGACAGAGCTACAGCCTTTCGCCAAACTTTTAATACAAAGTACAAAAAAGGAGGACAAGAAAAAGAAACTGCTGCCCCCTGTCACAATATCCCCCCACCCCAAACCGAAATTTGGCTCCTGAAAATTGGATGTTCACTTTTGGACTAGGATGGAGGATTTCTTGTCAGCCCTAATTTCAAGGCTTGCACAGGAGAATTTCCCACTGTATCCTTCCAAAAGGCAGGTAAGAGAGGCCTGGTTCTCACCCCAAGGTACCGGCCATCATTGAAGATTCGTGGAGGCAAAGGATTCCCACTGGTCGGCCGGCAGTTTTCGGGGATGTTCTCCCGCATCCATTTGCGGTTCTCTTCATTGGCCGCGATGTCCTTCTCCTCATACTCTATCTTGTTGACTTCCAAAAAGCCACACACGTCCTGCTGTTGCTTTTTAATCTGGAACAATATATATATATATAGGAATCAGGTGGGAATAGAAATTTAGTAATAACAGGATCAAATCTCATGGATCAGGGTAAGCCGGGGAGGAGGGGGAAGAGAGGTATGTCTTTACAAGACATTCTGAAGCAACTGATGGATGATGTTTCATGTGCAACGGAAGGAAGTGCCTCACAATGCAGGGGCAATGGTAGGAAATGCCCATTTTTGGTTTACCTGTAATACTCTTTGGGTTTACCATAAGTAAAATCTCTCCAGGCAATCTAAGTGATTTTGCAAGTCTATACAGAGCGGCTGCCCGTCAGTGTAAACAATGCTGGGCTAGATGGACCAGTGGTCTTACTCAGTATAAAGACAGATTCCTATGTTGCTATAATGAAACTGTAGGATTCAGACAGCACATCTGTCCATCCCCAGATAACTCCTGTCACTAGAAAAATAAGCTTAAAAAGAGGCTGGCTTTAAGCTAATGGGACTACTGTTAAGAAAAGCAGCACTACAAACACTGTGTTACTTCCGATTCAGGCCAGATGCTGGACTCTTCAAGCAGCTTTCCCATATTTGGACAAGTAAAAACACCCAAATCCTCCACTGAGCAGATGTGAGGTCAGAAGATAGGCAGACAAGCTCCAAATATGGTAGCTAAGCTCCTTGGCATGCTACAGTATAGAGGCTGAAAGGGGAAGCAAGAGGGAGAAATACAAGTTGATTCTCAAGTCTGAAGCTTCTGGTAGGATGCTCATTCAGCTACGTACACTGCAGTGACATGAAGGATGAAGGCAGAGGCATGGTCTACACATGCAGCAGAACAGGATGGGGAAATGGACTAGACTAATTGAGACTGCAAGTCTGAATGTTGCCTTGGCATTACAGCTCCTTCCTTGCAAATAGAAAACCAGCACAACAGGCAAAGGGCTTGGCTGGAATGACCTCTCTAATGTCCTAGTTTTCTCTCTGCTAGGAGGTATTTGTTGACAGGGCTACAGCCATTCTACCACCTCATTCTGCTGCATGTGCAGAGCAAGCCCAACAGACAATATTCTCTAAGCCAGCCTTCACCAGCCTCCTAACATGCCTGCACATAATTCATTGTCACCTATGGCTATCAAGGTGGTGCTATACTGCAAGGCTGCCTTAACTAATCCTCATAGTTGTTTTTTTTAAGTTTTTTTTGCAGAAAGGAAATATGAATGTACAGGGTCATGCAAGCAAGGGGATGTAACTTGTACTGTCAAAGAACAGACATAGAGGAGAAAATTGAAACAGACTTTTAAAGAGAATACAGAAACGAAAACCACACCTTTTGACAAGGGTCTGTGTGGATGGCCAGTCACACCGTGGATACTTTCAAAATTAATTAAAAAAATCCAGAAATGATTCTGCTCTCTGGAATAAGCTTGCCTCAAGCCAGGAACTGCTCTGTGTTTTACAGAAACACTGTGTAGTCAGTACTCTAGCTCACACTCTTCTCTAATTAATAAAGCAGCAAGAAAGCGGTACAGAGCCGAAAATTTTCTGAATTATTTTCCAGGGCTTTCTGTATCCTAAGCTCATTAGTAACAACAAATAGATGGCAATTACAAATAAAATATTTGGAATGCTTGACAATTTCAAAGGTTGGTTTTTTTAAAGCTTTGCTTACTAAACACAAGAGTAATAAACATGCTAAAATGAGATCAATCTCTAGAGCAGGGGAAAACCCACACAACAACCTAGTTCAACTTGCTGTCTGCCTTTTTAAAATGTGTATTTGGCAAAATGTCCTTCCAGTGGAGTGGGGGAGGGGAGGGCTTTAAGTCTCCACAGGATCGCTTCTAGAGTGCCAATCAGCTATAGAGCAGGCACAAGACAGAATGATTCTTGAACACTGTCAGACCAACAGCAAGACAGAATGGAAAAAGAAATTTATGTCACACAGTGAACTCGGGAATAATGGTGGGTAAAGGTAAAGGGACCGCTGACCATTAGGTCCAGTCGTGACCGACTCTGGGGTTGCGGCACTCATCTCGCTTTATTGGCTGAGGGAGCCAGCGTACAGCTTCCGGGTCATGTGGCCAGCATGACTAAGCCGCTTCTGGCGAACCAGAGCAGCGCACGCAAACGCCATTTACCTTCCCGCCGGAGCGGTACCTATTTATCTACTTGCACTTTGACGTGCTTTCAAACTGCTAGGTTGGCAGGAGCAGGGACTGAGCAACGGGAGCTCACCCCATCGCAGGGATTTGAACCGCCAACCTTCTGTTCAGCAAGTCCTAGGCTCTGTGGTTTAACCCACAGTGCCACCCGCGTGCCACAGCGCCAGGTAGGGCAAAAGGCAGGGAGCCCGGCAGTAGGGGGAGTCTCCATGCTCCTACCTACTGAGGGTGACACTGAGGATAAGGGGGAATAATAAGCTGGCAACCAGTACTGTCTCTTGGACTGGATATAAGACGGCAGGCTGGCACCCCATCTGCCCTAAAAGGATGTGCTCATAGCTCAGGTAAAAGTCAAAGAAGTGTGCAGTGACAAAAGGGTCTGAAAAGCCAGGAAGCACAATTAAGCTATTTTGGGTAGGCCTATCAGCAGCCCTGTTTCCTGAGGAACGCTTAGGAGAGCTGCAGACTGAGAAGCCAGAACAAATAAATTTGCCCCAGCTTTGCCCTCATTTCAGATCAGCGGGGCAGGGTTCAGGATCAAGTGCAGCCAGGTCTCTGCTGGGCCTACTCTGCTTAGGGCTAGCTCAACCTGTCCCAGCTACAAGTTATCCTTTGTTCTGCTTGCTTTACCTAAATACCACAAACAAATAAAGTATCTTGGCGCTAATCATCACACATCCATAAAAACAACACAAAGGTCATTTAACCTCTGGGCAACGATTCACAAATAACTGACAGACTGAGCAAGACACATCAGAAGCAGGCCTTTGAAACAAATTGCTGGCTTGATATTGTATTAATTAGGCAACATATTCCCCAACCAAGGAACAGATGCACTAAACATCCTGTTTCTTGCAGGAGCAAGGCACCCTCAATAGTGCCTCTCTGGCTGAAGACAAGGATTGGCTAGGGATACATGGTGCAAGGTAAGCTGGTCCCAGACTGTGTATTAAGAGGAAGAATTTGACTTTGTAGCCTATAGACAGCTAGTACAGATCCTTTGTGTGTTACTCAAAGGAGAATGTCTTCCTGACCCCAACCATCTCACATCCTGCAGCAAAAGAAAACCCACACTTTGGAAACAAATATATGGGTTTATTACCCAACTGACGCTAAGCCCCCTCAGCACCCTCACAGAACTACAATTCCCAAGGTTTCCGTGGAGAGGGTTAGTTTTCAATATGAGCGGTACCCAAAGGTGTATTTTTAAAAAAACAACAACCACCAGGAATGACACTCATTGTTTCTGGCATACCACTAAGTTGTACAGGACATCCTTGGTGCCAGCCCACAGGATCTGTCCATTCAAATTGCCTGAACTGCTGTTGATAAAACTCAGGAGAAGAGAGCCGCTTTTCAGTGGAGCGATAACAAGGGAGAGATGGGCTGCTGCCAAGTCAAATTAATTTATCCACAGGGAACTAAGCCAGTCTGGAGGTCCTAACTGCATGTCGTTTTGACATTCCAGAGAACACCAGGAATGCGCATACCATTCCAATTTGAAAGAGCACCCTGCGAAAGTGCCCAGCTGAGAACAACAGTTGTGCTTTCAGAGTCTAAACCGAACACAAAACCAGCCAAGAAGTTAACCTGCATGCCACAAACAAACAAAGCCAAGAACTTTTATTTCTAAAGGGCACAGAATTTCCTAGCATTACTGTAAACGAAATAAAAGGAAACTCTGTAGCAACAGGAATTTCATGTGGCTGCTTGAGTCTAGCTGGGCTTTTCGGCTTTTCACTTTTTGAAAAGGCAACTTTTTTCACTTTCTGGAAAAGTCGGGAACCTTTATCAAGCCAAGGCCCCATTTGTTTCTGGGAAATCTTCTGGGGGCCACGTGCTTACAGTGTGCAGGGCCAGAGACAGAAGTGGGCAGAGTAACACATGCAAATTTTAGCTTTGTATGGGAGGCTTGACTTTCTACAGTAGCCTATAAACACTCACAAACCCATCTCTCTCCAGGGAAGCAAGAGGCAGTTCCAGAGTTCAAATACCCATCCTGCCTGGCAAAGGCACACAAGAAGGATGCAAAGCAGGGCGAGTGAGAGTGTGACCCAGAGAAAGGAGGGGTGGCTGGGGATGAGAGTGACCTGCTAAGAATCCCAAAGGCCAGGAAGAGACACCTAGAGGGCTGAGCTTTTGGAAAATGTTGCTGGCCCGGGTGCATGCCTGCTCCTCCCTTCCCATCAGCTTGTATATTTGTAAATCAAATGAGATAAACATGGTACAAATCTCCAAAACTTCCTCCTTACAAAGAAACTGATCCTGTAAAAATGATGTGGGGCACACAAACAAATCCTCCAGAAGACTAGCCATGTTAGCCCATTGAACCAAAAAAAGATCAACCAAGGAATAAGCCTACAAAGTCATTCAGCTGAGACAGTTGCCTCCTTTTGTCCTCAGTGAAACATAAAGGGCTTGGGTTCAGACATAGTTTGTGGAGGACATGAATATACCCAATTTGCCCTTAGGGATTTTTTTGTAAAGCGACCAACCCTTCAGTTAGAGCTGTTGGAAAAGATGGCTCAAACAAGGTAAGAGCATAAAGAGATGGTTATAGACAAGTCATTGTTTAGCTATACAGTGGTACCTCGGGTTACAGACAGTTCAGGTTACAGGTTACAGACGCTTCAGGTTACAGGCTCCGCTAACCCAGAAATAGTACCTCGGGTTAAGAACTTTGCTTCAGGATGAGAACGGAAATCGCGCCGCGGCAGCGGGAGGCCCCATTAGCTAAAGTGGTACCTCATGTTAAGAACAGTTTCAGGTTAAGAATGGGCCTCCAGAATGAATTACGTTCTTAACCCAAGGTACCACTGTAGTGTGAACAATATCATAAAGCAAGGGCTGGTGAAACTGAGCCCCTCTGAATGTTGCTTGACTAGAATTCCCAACATCCCCTGTTACTGGTTATGCTGACTAGGGATTGTGGCAGTTGGAGTCCAACACTATCGGGGGGGGGGTGTCAAAGGCTCCCCACTCCTGCCTGAAAGACTACCAGGTTTACTGCTGCAGAAACTTTTGTTAGCTACAGACTACTTCACCAGTTGCATATTGTGATGCATTAGTAAACAAGCTCATCTCACAAGAGGTTTGGCAACCTTTAAGTGCCAAACGGTGCCACAAGATTTAGAGTATTTAGATTTAGAGTTTCCTGAAGGCTACATAAACATAACACCCTGGAATATTACAGCTCACTCTTCTTCCTTAAAAAGAACATTAATAAACACAAGCTGTTTTTTTCCTCTGCCACTGCCATTTCCAGATACTCAGGTTGCACAAACCTTCACAACATTCCACTGAGAGAAGCAAGAGGTAAACTTGCAATAACTCAAGAGACAGCACTCATTGCTGGAAGCAAAATGCCATCTTGGCTTGACTTTTTTCCCTTTCTATTTCAGTAGCAAACCAGAGTCAGAACTGATTCAAAAGCAGAACAAAGGTGCTCTTCAATTATCAACCCTACAGATTAACCTCCTCACCAAATCTATCAATCATTTAATGCTTTAGTTTATTAATCTGCCAAAGAAAGCTTTTTAAAAGCTTGTGGCCAAGTTTTCTCTCTCTTGAATGTGCAGAAGGAAAGACATAGAGCCAGTTCACACCTAATGCTAAACCAAACTATGTCTTCAGGAGAATGCACAAACAAGTACCGTAGGTTCCTCAAGAGGAGATCATGGTCGCCGTGCTCCTCCCCCAATCCTCCCAGCTGCTGCTGTGCTAAGCCATGATTTGGTTTAGCCTGTCATCTGAACTTGGGTTTATGGTTTGTCTTGCTCCACTGGCAGCAGCAACAGGGCTGAAGAGAAGCAAAGAGATGTCAATCTCTGCCCCAGGAGCCAGTGCTTTTGGGCTAAGTCACAGCTTGGCTTAAGGCTCCATTTGAACCAACTTACTATGGTTTGGAATGCAGGTGCCGCTGTGGCTAAAACCTCAGTGCCTAGGACTTGCCAATCGTATGGTCAGCAGTTCGAATCCCCGCGACAGGGTGAGCTCCCGTCGTTCGGTCCCAGTTCCTGCCCACCTAGCAGTTCGAAAGCACCCCTAAGTGCAAGTAGATAAATAGGTACCACTTTATAGCAGGAAGGTAAACGGCGTTTCCATGTGCTGCACTGGTGCCGGCTCGCCAGAGCAGCTTCGTCACGCTGGCCACGTGGCCCGGAAATGTCTCTGGACAGCGCTGGCCCCCGGCTTCTTAAGTGAGATGAGCGCGCAACCCTAGAGTCGGACACGACTGGCCTGTATGGGCAGGGGTACCTTTACCTTTACCTTTTACTATGGTTTGGAGCTCTGTGGAATTGTCTGTGAGAAGGAGCACACATTGTTTGGAAAACAAAAGCAGACCAGAATTTCTAAACTGTGGTTTGTGTTGTACATTTGGAAGCTGAAACTACAGTCTGGGTTCTAAGTTATGATTATTGCAATCCATGGTTTAGTGTGATGTGTAAATTGAGACAATGCCACTCAGTGGTGCAGAGGCAGCTAGCAATGAGATTCTGTCAATTATTTAACAACAGGGCAACAAGGCCAGCTCCTGGGGTGCTATTTGCTAATTTTCTGCATGCCAAATAAATAGGCTTTATTCTGGGAGAAACTCATCAAGGAAGATAGGCAGAAAAAGAGGTAGATTGGCATGGCATGCATGGATAAAAGGGAGGGTGTAGAGAAGGATTTCCAAAGTCCCAAGCAAAATGACACAAAACAGTGAACAAGCTTTTGAGTCTACCAGTAGTCTTCATCAGGCTAGATGTTAAGCAAAGCAGGATTTGAGCAGAAAATGCTCAAAATGTGCAAAAAAAACTCTAGCTTGGTGTTCAAGCCATATTATGCTGGCCAAACATAATTCATGAAGGGGCGTGGCTATGGTTGTCACAGAGTGCCAGCATTTACTACCACACCACTGATGTCACCACTTTAAGAAAATGGCCATGTGGACCTCACTCCTCAGTCTCCCAAAGACTTCTAGCAATCCTGCTAATAGGGTGCTGAGTACCCTCAGCTGGTGCTGACATTTCTTCAGACCATAGGGCACTCAAGCACCATCAGGACATTTGCAGCAAAGAGCTCCAAGCGCTTTCCCTGTTGCTCTGCATTGCATGAGGTCTGATAAAACATGACTATTTTTAGAAGTGGGTAATTACTGCTGAACTCTTGCTGCTTCTGCTGTCTCGGGCACTGGGGCTTTTTTGAGCCAAGAATCACACATGAAGTCATGTCACCTGCAAAAGCTTGTGCAACTGGCGACAAAACATTCTGGGCAACTGGTGGACAATCAAAAAAGCACATGCATACAGTATATGTGTTTGATGGTGGCTCTGAAAATGCATATGCAATGCACCAAAATGTTCAGGTAGGAGTTGTGCTGAGAGAATAAGAAAATAATAATAAAAAAATCTCAAAAAATTAACTAGAAAAGATGTAATGGTTTCAGATGATGAACTTTTTTTAGTGAAAACTAAACACACCTCACCAAGTGTGAATTGCTAAGACTGGATACATTTAGGACTGATGATGCAAGCAGTGGACTAGCTTCAAGGTCACCAAGCCATTTCCTCCATGTGTGTGGCTTGAAGGCACATACAGGTAATATCACAAATGGTAATGGCACATTTAAGCTACATGAGAATCAGCCTCTGTAAAGTTCTCATCCCACCATAGGTAAGATAGTACAGAACCGGGATCTGGGACCTTCTGTAATGAAGCCACTGCTAAGCTACAGTGCTTCCCTCAGACCCAGACGCTTGGAGAACTTCATCCAAAAAAGAAGCTTTGGAGCCGCAGGAAACCCCAGTACACTTGAAGAACCATGTTAAGCAGCCCAGCTTGCCCAGACATTTCACCTTGGGCATTGGACAAGCCTGTACATTGCTTCAAAGGATCCAGAATCTTTGCCTTCACTCTTCCTCTCCTCATGAGCTAAGCCAGAGGAGGTTCCAATGGGAGAACTGGTGGAGGAATATCTGCCAGGCTACAAAAAGGCCAGAGGTCTAATCAAGGGGAGATGACATCAGGTGCATCGTGCAGTCACCAGGTGATGGAACAGGCTCTACTTGCATAAAACTACTTGGGGTGCTTCCAGACAGAGATTTATTGCAGAATCAGTGTTACTTTGGCACAGAAGTTTTTTTGCACTGTCCACATGACATAATTCTCAACAAAATGCCAGTGCGCGGCATTTAAACATAATAATAATATGGGTTTCTGTTTTATCACAGAGAATCCGTCAATAAAAAAAAAGGCCTTTTGCATCTGCAGTCACTGCTGGCATGGAAGTTTGCTAGTGCATTTGGGGGAGAGGGCAGAGTCTCTGTCTTTTCCGTTGTGGCATTTGGTGGGCAGTCTCTGTCACTTCGCCTCTACATCCATTTGCTCCTCACCTGAGCATTTGCTCCTCACCCAGCTATTTTGTTTCTGGCGATTTAAATGATATGGACATACCGGGTACCTATTTCCACATGCTGAGGCATGCTGGAATTTCAGCAGGCCAGTTTGGAGGAGCTATTCTCTGAAGAGCTAAATGCATGTGGGAAATTTCCATGGAGACGGCAGGTGGCATTCAACTAAGAACAGAGTCACAAAATTAATGAACTACCTTAATCGTGTTCATTAGTTTTAATAGGTCTACTTCCTATAAATCACAGCATATACATCGGTTCCCTGGGAAGAGAAGATTGCTTGTTAAAGCACCCTGGTAACTGTGGCTCTATCAGGGGAATTTGGTGGGTTGCCTTCTAACAATTCTCAGCACCCTTAACAAACTACCAAGAGCCTTCTTGGTGGGTGCTTTCGAACTTTGAACTCCCTCCCTAGAGAAGCTAGACTGACTCCCTCCTTGTTGTTCTTCCGCCGGCAGGTGAAGATTTCCTTGTTCCAACAGGCTTTTAGGAACTGACTGCTTTGAATTAAAGCACTGCTGCTGTGCTGGTTTTATTGTACAGGCAGTGACCATTTCACACAAGGGTTCCGTTCCTGGCCCCTATGCATATATAAGCATCCCCCATCCCGGTCCACCCCTCCCCACACTGTTCTGCCTTCTTCTGGGTCCGAAAGGACCCACATGGCGGCAATAGCACGTCACAATTTGACAAGCCTAAAATGGTCTCCACCTGTACTTACTGGGTGTTTTAAGCAAATTTTATATATGAATATAGTTTTAATTCTATCAATATTTAATTGTAATTTAATGATTGGTTTTTCTGTGTTTTTAAAGATTCTTGTTTTTATCAGTAAGCCGCCTTGAGTTCCGTCAGGAAAAAGGCAGGGTATAAATTAACAGCAGCAGCAAGAAAAATACAGTTCCAAGGATTCTTTGGGTGAGCTATGGCTGTTTAAAGAAGTATCACAGTGCCTTTGTATTGTATTGTATTCTGATGATCAAATTACAAATATAATAAGGATTAGGGAAGTCAGGCAGCAAGATGATAGATTTAGAGAAAAGTGGAACATATTTCATATCAGCTGGAATGAAATGATACAGGAAAGAGACAATAGATCCATATAAGCTATTGGGGAAGATAAAGACTTAAATATATCCAAGATCAAGTTGTCTACAAAATGTGCTTGGTCTGAGTAATTTCTTTTTAGTGCTGTGATTAGATTACAAATTAAATTGGAATGAATGAGCAGCTTGCGTTGAATAATGCTGAATTTCTCTGAACAGTGTGCATTTAATATTTACAAAACATTTGTTTATCTGCAGATAGATGCATTCAGGCTTGTTTTGTATTCAATAATTATACTACTAAAATGTGCATATTTTAGTTTTATTCTTAAGGAAAGCAAAGAACCGTTCATGTCAGAAAAACATATATTTTTGTGTTTTAAAAAACACAAACAAAAATATACACTACCTAATGTCAAAGAGTTAATTTGGTATGATACGAACACAACCTCTTATTGTCTTAGAAAAAGAAAAGTGTGGGGGAAGAACAGCAGAGTTGTGTTCTGATGCAAAAACCTAGAAGATCAGATTGCTTCCGATAACTTGACAAGAAAGTAAACTAAAAGCAGCTGGTTTTACTCCAGGGAGACAGAGATTGTCAGATGGGCCTCTCACTTGACACCGTTTCAAGCTGCATATGTATTTAACATGAGGAAGCCAGTATTCCTTCGGGTAGGTGGGAGCCAACACAAGCTCTGCAAAATTAAACTGAGCCTTTGTGCTGTCCAGATTTTATCCTAGCAAGCTTACTTAGTGCATGTAGTACAATAGACAGTGGAAAGGGCAAAATAGGAGGAATAATAATAATAAATGAACTAGGAGAGCAGAATTAGGAGTTATTTTGAAGACTTCTGCAAGGTATTCAAAGGAAGGTGAAGGGTAGCTTTATTAATGTAAGTGAAAGATGCACTTTAGACAGGTATACTTAAAACTAATAATATTCTGCGGCAATAGCCACAGTATGAAAGCTTGCCTGTGGGAATGTTTGTATGTTTTTAAAAAGCACTTCAAATGATCGTTCATTATACAGCACAGCATAATGCATAGAGTCCTTTATAAATGTTGATGTACAAGAACAAAATATTTCCCGATCAAATTAGACGTATTAACTGCCTCCAAACATACATTGTCCAAATATTCCAAAGTTTGTTAAACTGTTCAGAAAGTCTTACACATGTTCTTAAGCCTCAAGAAAGGACTGGTTTCACAAAAGAAACCAGCAGTCTACTGCACATTTTTTAAGAATTGCAAAAGCATTTTCACAGTCTATTTGTCTTAGCAACAACCCTGTAAGGTAGACCACTGTTCCGATTTTATTTTTTTTACTAAAGATAATCAAAATGGACAGGCAACAATTTGTCCAAGACCACCCAGCACAAGCAAAAAACACACCAACCCCAAAAAGTTGGCTAAAAAAGTCCCGAATCCATGATTACCATACCTGCTAAGTTGGGGGGGGGGGCAACAACTTACTCTCTCACAACACCTACTTTTAAATGAAATTTAACTTACAGGTCTTGTGCTGCTGATGTCTGGTGTCAGCTTCCTGGCAAAATTCACCTAGTTCAGAATTCTATTTCTAAGGCATCTAGATAATTGCTTCTAGAATCTCACAAATAAGTCATCAACCAAACTGCCATCCTCAGTTGCCCTCAGGCTCTCCTACCCAGAGGTTTACACAGAACAGCCTTCTGCAACCTGGTGCCCTCCAGATGTTAATGCAATAATGTAACATCCTTGTGGGCTCAGACTGGAGGCTCAGGTACTCTGGCATCACTGGTGGCCAAGCAGAGGCCTGTGGGAAATGAATGAGGAGGACCTCAGTGCAACAACACTCTTCCCCACTTGTAATTCTCAGCATCTTGTCTACAGAGGCATACCACCTCTGATACTGGAGCTAATATATAGAGGTCATGACTAGTAGTCACTGATAGTCCTTGTCCTCCATCAGGCATCCCCAAACTCTGCCCGCCAGCTGTTTTGGGACTACAACTCCCATCATCCCTAGCTAACAGTGGTCAGGGATGATGGGAATTGTAGTCCCAAAACAGCTGGAGGGCAGAGTTTGGGGATGCCCGTCCTCCATGAATATACTCCTTTTAGTTGCTAGCTTCAAAGGGGAAAGAGCATCATGAAGATAAAGATTAAACAGTAAAGGGGCGAAGAGACAACCTTGTCGGACGCCCCTGGCCGTTGGGAATGGAGAGGTAAGGGAGCCATTGGGACCAATTCGGACGCGAGCTGTGGTGTTTGAATAAAGGGAAATAATTAGGGAGAGGAGGTGCGGATCAATTCCCAGATGGGCAAGTTTGGACCATAATCTCTGCCTAGGAATGGAATCAAAGGCGGCCTCCAGGTCCATGAAAGTGGCAAACAAGTGGCCTTGCCTTGGTGCAGTGTATTTACTGGCAAGGTGATAGAGAGTTAGACAGTGGTCCATGGTTGATGCTGACTTCCGGAAGCCAATCTGTTCTGGCGGTAGAATGTTTCTCTCATGGACCCATGAAAGAAGTTCTTCCAGTAAAACAGTGGCAAATATTTTCCCCGGAATAGATAGTAAACTGATGGGGCGATAGTTCCTAGGGATGTTTGGCTGGCTGCCTTCCTTTGAAAATCGGAACTATTGTAGCTTCTCTCCGGGAGTCGGGGATGTCTAGGGCGGAGGAGATAGCGGTGAATACAGGAGTCAACTGTTCACTCCACCAAAGAGGATCAGTCAGGAAAAGGTCCAACGGGACCATGTCTGGGCCGGGGGCCTTATTCCTTCGCATGGACATTATGATGTTGAAGATGCGGATTGAGGTAAAATTTACTGAGAGGGTGGTACTAAGAGAACAGGAACAGAGGTCCAACGGGGATTGAAGGTGATCTGTAAGATGATTTGGAGAAGCGAAACTGGCTGAATAATAGGCGATCCATTCGTCAGCGGAAATCAGGGTAGCTGAATTGAATGGTGCCGAAGGCCTAACTAAGCGCCAGAAGGAGCGGGAGTCATGCCTCTCTACAGCCGAACGAAGAGTGGACCAAGCCTCAAGGATGTGTTGCTGTTTCTTGCAATGAATCATGTTTCTGTATGTCCTTTTAATATCTAGAAGCTCTGCACAGGTTTGGGGGTCGTTGGAAAATTTGATGATTCTGACCATTTTCCTAATTCGCCTTCTTAGGGCTTTACATTCCTTGTCAAACCAAGGTGATTCAGAGAAGAAGCGTTGGTGGGTAGGCGAGGTGGGTAGGCTAGCAACTAAGTATCCTCCTCACTTAGCAGGCCACCCCGTTGCTTCCCTTTTCTATGCAGATGATGCCGTCATCTTATCCAGAACAGCTGCGGACCTAGCAGATGCAGTTAATGCATTTTCGCCTATTGTAAGGCGGAAGCTCTTAATATTAATTATAAAAAATCGAAAGTCCTCCACTTCACTCGTTCCCGCAAACTCAAGCTGGAGCCGCTTAAGATCACAGGTGGCTACTTAGAAAAGGTAAAAGCCTTTAAATATCTAGGCTTAATATTTACTTATAATCTCTCCTGGACCACCCATCTACAATCTGCCTCCCTTGCTGCAACCACGACCTCTAATGCCATTGTCCGATTTTATCACCAGAAGGGCGGCAAACACCTTCCAGCAGCAATTCAAATATTTAATGCCAAAGTTGTCCCTAAATTATTATATGGCTGCGAAGTATGGACCACAGCAATATCAGGTAACTTGGATCGCCCACTTCACATGTTTCTGAGATCTCTTTCCGGCGTCCCGAGATGTGTCTCAGGTGCAGCCCTACAACTTGAGTTCGCCCAGCCCTCAATTGTAAAACAAGCATGGAGTCGAGCCATTTCCTATAGCTCCCACCTACTAGCATCGGATGCTCGAATTAGAGGTGGTTTCTCCAATCTGATCCTAAGAGATATTCATAATTCTCCTTGGAAAACCGCAATTAATCTCAAATTCCGCTCTCTTCTCAATTTGAACTGGAAAACTGTTTTTAACTTAGAGTGTATTAGCCCGGCGTCCCTACCTCCAATCAAAAAGAAGCTACAGCAACTTGACTTCTCTAACACAGCTTCCCATGCAAGAGGGCCGTGTTCAGGCTTAGCCCTAGCTATTCCACCCCCTGAAGGGATCCCTCTATACTGCCTCACAATTCCTTCGGAGGCTAAGCGAAGGGCCTTTACCTGTGCCCGTCTCAACTGTTTTCCTACAGCAGTTCTGTCGGGTCGTTACTCCAGAGTTTCCATCGCAAATAGAACATGCACCTGCAATGACACGGCTCTGGAGACTATGGAACATGTAATGCTCTTCTGTCCCAACTGGACAGATGAAAGATCTTGGTTTCTAACTCCTCTCGTGAACAAGCTTCATCTTCCAATCCAGCCTTGGATAGTGTCCCTTCTTCTGCAAGATTCTGACTGTTGGATTACCGAGATGACAGCTAACTTCCTGCTTAGTGTGATGAAGAGGAAAGCGGCACCAACTTCTTCTTTAATACCACAGATGTAGTCGATACGCCGCACAATCGAACCTGTTTTTGTATTCTCTGTCACTCGATGTTTTAAATCCCTACTCCTTTTAAAGCCATCCAAGTTGGTGGCCCTTGCCAACCTGGGCCTGTAGTAGAAAATTCCACCATGTAACCCAGACAAATACATTCTTCTGTCTGTCTTGACTATCCCAACATTAAACTTTATTAGATGACTCTAGTTGTGAGAGGGGCAAGAAAAACTTCTCTATCCACTTGCTACAAACCATGCCTAACTCTTTATTCTGTGTTTGTTATAGTTGCTCTTGTCTGGGCCTTATCCAGCTGCACAATATGCTTTCTAAGATGAAGCAAAACCAAACTGTACACAGTATTCCAAGTGTGTCCAACATTTGTTTAATAACGTTGTGATACTGGCAGTTTTATTATCAATCCGTTTCCTAATTATTCCTTACCTGGGCTTCACCTTTTTCGCAGCTGCCACACACTGGGTCACAATCTTCATCAAGCTATGAATCCAAGATCTTATTCCTAGTCTCTCACCACCAGTTCAGACTCCATAGGCGTATACATAGGTTTTATTTTCTGCAATAGTATGTGCCACTTTGCACTTGCTTTCATTGAATAACATTTGCTAATTTAATTACCATTCATGCAACTTGAAAAGATTCTTTCAGAGCTCTTTGCAATGCCCTTCTGTTCTTACCTCCTGTACAACTGAGTGTCATCAGTAAACTTGGCTGCCAAGCAGCTCAACCCAAACTAATTTATGAACAACTTAAAAAGCGCTGGTGCCAATATGAATCCTTGAGGGACCTCACTTCTTAAAAGCCTCCACTGTGAGAATGGCCTATTGATCCTTACTCTCTACTTTTTCTTAAACAAGTTAGTGGTTAAAATTACTGATGTATAAGAGGACCTGTTCTTCCCCACCAACCCACTCAATGACTGCTAAGCTTATCAGGTGTCTTTCAGGTTGGTGATTAATCAACAGCTTTTTCAAAGTTTAAATACACAGTGTTGACTGGATCACCTCTACTTATAGGCTTGTCAACACTCTCAAAAGAAGTGTTCAGTGTTTCTCAAGCTTGAGTCTCTTGAGTCTCCAGCTATTGTTATGACTACAATTCCCACCATCCCTGACCACTGGTCCAGCTAGCAACGGATGATGGAAGGTTATACCTGTACTCCAACAAAAGCTGGGAACCCAAGTTTGAGAAACACTTGTTAGTTAGACAGAACCTAGCCTTACAGCTGGAGCAGATTTAGGGTTTTTCACTGGTCCAAGGGGATGCCATCTCAAAGCAGGGTGAGCTAGGTGCTGGGCTATGGGTAGGAGGCGTTAGGCTCTGACAGGGTCCTAGAGTCCTTCTGCCTCTGTTCCAAATCCGAGCTAGCACTTTCCCAGCTTGGGGAAGGAGATAGGAGGGCTCTAGGTCCCTGCCAGAGTCTTTGTGCCTCCGTCACAAAGCCAGGTACCTCCTTACCCACCTTTGGGAAAGTAGCACAAGGACTGGGGTGGGGTGGAGGAATCCCAAATTTTGCCCTCGCGCAGGGCACCATAGTACCCAAGTCTGCCACTGCTTGCAGAAGCCACGCCGGTTCCTCTCTATGTGCTATAATTCTACCTTCAATAATGCTTTCTATCTGGTTAGGTGGGGCCAAGTGCCCTGCTTGGTCATCTTACCCATTTCCATCCCCCCGCCCCAATTTCAAGCTGATTTGCTAACTTTATGCCTGACTTTGAAATCAGAAGATCTAGAAAACCTGATTAATCTTTTTTTGTGTGTGTGGATGTGCCTTTTGAGTTTGCATGTTGCCGCTGCAGAACCCAGCACCAGACATGCCATTGTTCCTCTCCTTAAAACATATGCTTGGAAACAAAGCACTTTAAAAAAGAAGAAGAAATAAAACAAGCATACACTTGGGTCAAAACAACTAACTTCTGTCTGCAATGCAATGTGGCAAAACATTATCAGGTTTCAAAAGGATGTCTTCCAGTGACCTTCTGCTTCTTTTTAAAGCACTGGGCACCTCCCAAATCATCATAGCCATAACCCCAATTACTGCTTTTCAATGTGAAAAGAGTCTGCCCTTTGGCAGTCTCTGAAATTCAGCCAAACCATGTTTGACTTTTACATGCTTGGAAATGGCTTTTTGCCTAGTCCAAAATAAACACCACATAAAACCTCAACAATTGCTGGAGGGCATTCACTGAACATGATGGGTTATCCATCCACTACTTTAAAAGTTCAGCAAAGGAATATGAACACAGCTTTAAGTTTGCCTTCACATTGTCTACTACATCCCCATTGTGTTCTGGGATTCTGGCTTGGCCCAGGCCATTTGGTTATCACATTTTTAAAAAGTCACGGCATCCACCTAGAGCAGGGGTTAGCAAGGTTTACCTCGCCTGGGCCGGTTCACTCCAGTGGAGATCTCTCCATGGGCCGGATTCCATGTGCGATTTCTGGCACCACAGAAGTGAGTCCCCACGCCGCGCTGGTTTAGCGCAGCGGGCGGGGACTTGCTGAGCAGGCGACTCGATTTGGGGGCAGCTCGTGGGCTGGTTAAACAACCCCCATGGGCTGCTTGTGGCCCATGGGCCTTATGTTGCCAACCCCTGACCTAGAGCCTTAACATTTAAAAATGAAGGTCAGAGCTGTCCCAAAGGAGCAACTGGTAATGCAGAACTTTGACTGCTGGGGACCTAGGTGTAACCCTCACACAAGGCAACTTATGGAAAGTGTGGTTAGACTATGAACCCTTGATTTAACCTTTCCCCTCTAGGCAGGCCTGTGGAACTTGTGGCACTCCAGATGTTGCTAGGGGACAACTCCCATCAACTGCCATCATTGGCCACCCTAGCTGATGCTGATGGGAGCTTAAATCCAACAACATCTGGAGGGCCACAGGTTTCCACATTTGTAGCCTACTTGCTACTAGGATTTTCCAGTGAACCCGGGGAACTTTAGAATGAGGGCTGGGTGTATATGCAATGGGAGAGAGACGGTTATCATGTAGTAAAAATTCCTTGAGGGTTGTATATTTTTTTTAAGAGTCCCAGAACCTGTTAAGATGATTGAAATTAAAATAGTGTTTCTTAATAGTTTTGTGGAAGCACATATATCCATTTCCACACTGTCCTGAGTAGTGTTGTACAACTGTTGTTACACAGAAATCAAGATCTCGCAACAACAGATATAGTAAATGGCATTTTAAGGGATCTAAAAGCTGGGATTTTAACTCAGCTGTTTGCTTAGGTCTGCCAGGAAACTTGTCAGAGACATTAAAATAACTGTGTTTCCCCAAAGGCTGGTTGCTGTGCATTTCTGTGCTGTCACTGGAACAATTAATGCCTTTCATAAAAAAAAATACTGACATAACCCACATTTATAGATATTGTTCAGGCACAGCTGTATCTCAGTAGTAGGTAGTAATGCTATCCAGTATTACCAAAATCTCATGATTAGCCCACCTTTCCTGAGCTTTCTTTAAGAAAATGCTTAAGGCAGATTTAAACAATGCATGTACATTTTCATTAAATGGTAGCTCTTGAATCTTAAATGATAGCACCCAAATTCAAACTAAACAGCAGCAGTAGAATGGAAGAAATAAGCAGCAATGTCAGGAACCTATAATATCTAACCACAACATCAGAGGTGGAGATCTAAAAAGTCTCACACTTACAACACAGTGATATCACTATAATGGTTACAGCTTCCCCCAAAGAATCCAGGGAAATGTAGTTTTGTAAGGGTGCCTAGAGTTGTTAGAAGACTCTTATTCCCCTCACAGAGCTGCCATTTCCAGAATTCCAGGCAAAGAGGGACTAAATGTTAAAAAGATATTGCAGTGCTTTAAATGTATGGTGCAGATGTGGCCCAGGTTTCAGAAGCAAAAGGTCCTTTACCCTTGTCATGAAAGGATTTCAGTACCAAAACACAACAGAAAAGGCCCGTCTGTACTGTATTTGCAGATCTAGGGTGGATGCAGCTGTGGCCCGCCATGGTTCAGCTCTGCCCAGACCTCAAACATGATGTGGAGCAAGATCTGCCCAGAAGACTCTGCCAATAACTCTGAAACCATGGGATCTGGGTTTCCCTACCCCAGGAATGGAGGTCCCCACACCATCTACCTGGGCTTCTAGCTGACACTTGTACTGCCTCTACAAACACATTCTAGCTGACAAAAACACTCAGGGTACAAATCAGGGCCAGTGAGTGGTATAGTCTGGGGACAGTCCCAAGGGCCAGGCCTGGAGGGCCAAATCTGGCTCCCGGACAAGAGATTCCTTATCCCAGTCCTAGGACCATAGGAGAAGCAGAGAAGACAATGGGCCAGGCAAATCAAGGGCTGATTGCGCCAGGAAGGGGCACCAGCCTCTGGACCTGAGGAAACAGACATCACCCTTCACACCAAGCCTTGAGCCAGGTCTCGGCCATTCTACAAAGTTCCTAGCATCTGCTGCTTTACTTTCCCTAGCACAATACTGCTATGCGCCACCTCAATCTCCAAGCGGTGCGAGATTCCAAGGGTTGCAGGTGTGCCTTAACCCAGAGTCTGTGTTCACTTTTGGACAAGGGGACACAGTTTTTATGGCGTCTTTATGATATATGGTTTGTTTACACACATTTACAACCATAGCCTCTTGTGGGAGGGTGGTTCCAAGCATCTCGTCCCAACCAGCGCCAGCTTCTTCCAAAGGCAGCAGCATCCCTGCCTTGCAGCTTGCCTCCCCAACCCCAGCCCAGCCCAAGAAAAGCTACATCTCACCTGTTCTCACCTTGCTATCTTAAGCCCTGGTTTTAGGAGAGAGGCCCTGCTCATCTGTATTCTCACACCTAGTTATTTGATGCTTTGTTGTGCTCAGTCCCCCCAGGCTCTCACCTCAAAGGAAATTAGGCTGACTCCATTACCTTTGAACCCATGTTGATTTCACAGAATTAAGGGTGTCTGTCCAGCACACAGGGTCTGACTTAATTAGCCATCACACATGCTAATTAAAGGATTAGCAGGGACTATCACACAGTTTAAACAAATCTATGACAAAACAATAGCTTCACTGTTTAGCCATTGTTAACATTGCCCTGCTTGCCATCAACAAAGTTATTTACCAAGTGGGAATTTACCTTGGGCTAGACAGCATCTTGAGAAGTAGAGACATCACCTTGCCAACAAAGGTTCGTATAGTTAAAGCTATGGTTTTCCCAGTAGTGATGTATGGAAGTGAGAGCTGGACCATAAAGAAGGCTGATCGCCGAAGAATTGATGCTTTTGAATTATGGTGCTGGAGGAGACTCTTGAGAGTCCCATGGACTGCAAGAAGATCAAACCTCTCCATACTGAAGGAAATCAACCCTGAGTGCTCACTGGAAGGACAGATTGTGAAGCTGAGGCTCCAGTACTTTGGCCACCTCATGAGAAGAGAAGACTCCCTGGAGAAGACCCTGATGTTGGGAAAGATGGAGGGCACAAGGAGAAGGGGACGGCAGAGGACGAGATGGTTGGATAGTGTTTTCGAGGTTACCAGCATGAGTTTGAGCAAACTGCGGGAGGCAGTGGAGGACAGAGGTGCCTGGCGTTCTCTGGTCCATGGGGTCACGAAGAGTCGGACACGACTAAACGACTAAACAACAACAAAGCCTGGAACTACCTGGAACAACTATTTCTGTCTCTCTATCTCTCCGCTTCACCCACTCCAGTTTGGTCATTTGCATTATCCTGCTAATGACCAGAAATATATATACAGTATATGTATCAAGTGAAGTAGGGGAGGGAGCTGTTCCTATCCTTGGGCAGAGTGAGGAAGCCAGTGCAGCTGGTGGTTTTGAGTACCATGAAAGGGCAACAAAAGGTTACTGATTTAAATATTTACTTGCAGTGAGAGGAACCTGTGGGATTTCTCAGGTTCAAATCCCCACTCAGCCACAAAGCTCACTAGCTAGCCTTGGGTCAGCTGCTATTACTGGGTCAAGGTACCTTGCAGGGATGTTGCAATGATAAAAAAATATATTTGGAGAAAAGGGGTTGTATTTGCTGCTTTGGATTCCTTAATTGAAAAGGTGGGGTGCACAGAAATAAATAACTTGACCAGTCCTGAGTACTGTACTGTGATCCTTGACCAGGGGCAGGGGAAGGGGAGGTTGCTTCTCCAGAAAGGAAATGTCTCTAACTTGCCTTTATCATTCTTAATCTTCCCTGGAAACAAAATGTGGTGCACAGCCTCACCTGCTGCGCATGGGAAACAGAACTCTGAATGTTGTGGCATTAGCCCTTAAGCCTGAGTGAGTTTGTCAAATGAGATTTAGTACCAGACTGATCACATTATATTGCCCCTCTGCATCTCTGGAACAATAAAGATTATGGGTTTAAGTCTGTAAATATTTATTGGTATGTGTTTATGTGTGTGTGTTTTAAAATGGCTCTTCTGGACCCTAATAACCTGTGGGAACTTTACAAGGAGACTTGAAAAGGACTGAGGAAACATGGGAGACCACACCCAACAGAAGGAAGGGGAAGGAACAGAAATCATACTTAAAAGGTGTGACTGGCAGATTGCCTCCCAGAAGGAAAACTGGAATCTGTGCCAAATGCCTTAGCTAATCATTTATTAGGGTTTTTATTTTTTGTTAAGTCATTGTTCTGCTGGGTCATTTCACTGGGCAAAACATTCATCCAGTCAGAATATCAGGACTACTTCCAGAGAATATTTTTAAAGTACAGTGGTACCTTGGGTTACAGACACTTCACGTTACAGATGCTTCAGGTTACAGACTCTGCTAACCCAGAAATAGTACCTTGGATTAAGAACCTTGCTTCAGGATGAGAACAGAAATCGTGCTCCAGCGGTGTGGCGGCAGCGAGAGGCTCCATTAGCTAAAGTGGTGCTTCAGGTTAAGAACAGTTTCAGGTTAGGAATGGACCTCCATTAAAAATTAAGTTTTTAACCCGAGGTACCACTGTATGGGGGCAGGGGGAGAGATCACCACCAATAGTATATACCGTGTTCAAAGGAGCAGAAACTACACTAGAAGCTGCTAACTGAGGGGAAATGTTGCTGCTGGTACTTCTGTGAAACCCTGAAAGGTCTATATCCCCTCTAAATCCACGGGGCACAAGAATCAGTGCTTTGTACTGCCTCAGCCTGTCCTACATTGAACACATCTCCTTAAAAATGCCCACGTGGCACTTGGTGCCAAGACTGAGTGCCTACCCTCCCTATCCTGAGCAGAGGTGCAAAGAACTTCGCTCTGTGAGTGACTGCACTGGTGACCTTTTATTCCTATTGATGGGACAGCTGCGTCATGGCTGCACCATTTTGTGCTTGGATTTCCCCACTATTTTAGATGCAGCAATCATTTTGCATTATGCCAAAATCCAATAGCGGCCATTTCTTTGTTTTGTCACACCCATACAGTGCTCAATACCACCACCCTTCCCATGACAGTCATTATGTGACTGCTGTCCACGGAATGTTCTCAAATTTCCAAATGTGTCCACAGGCACAAAAAGGCAGGTCATGCCTGAACTAGACAATAACTACCCCCACCCCCAAAATGTGCTCATTTATCCTCAATTGCGTCACATTTGTTTATTTGGTTTACACCATGCCTCGCTTTTCGGAAAAAGTATTCTTTGCGTGTTGTCCAGTTGTTAGAGGTGGCATTTTGTTTGTACTGAAAGACTAATGTTCGTCATTAGAAAAAAAAAAATCATCAGCTGCATGCAGTTGATTAGAGGCACCTGGCTTTGTGGTATGCAATGGAACTCACATATGAAAGGTTGCCCAGGCTATAGATTCCTATATAAAGGTAAAAGGACCCCTGACCATTAGGTCCAGTCATGGCCAACTCTGGGGTTGCGGCACTCATCTCGCTTTACTGGCCAAGGGAGCCGGCGTATAGCTTCCGGGTCATGTGGCCAGCATGACTAAGCTGCTTCTGGCAAACCAGAGCAGCGCACAGATATATACCCTACGTCATATCATTTATGATTATTACAAATAAGCACCACCAATTGCCCATGGCAGAGTCCATGCACATGGATGCTAGCACACACTTGCTATAGCACTCAAAGCCACTGTCAGTGTCTTGAGCTGTTAAAAGTAATCTCTGCTGTGGGGTCCCTTTTGTTGTGTGAAGTCTACCCCCCTGAGGAGGGGACAACATAACAGCCTATATAAAAGCCTAAGCTGCATGACCTATATATGACGTGCATTATCAGCAGGCTGTATAAGAGGGAAGGTTTTTT
Organism: Podarcis gaigeae; assembly: GCF_964106915.1. NCBI lineage: Eukaryota > Metazoa > Chordata > Lepidosauria > Squamata > Lacertidae > Podarcis > Podarcis gaigeae. The sequence continues at coordinate 29,224,878 of NC_139691.1, read as the reverse complement.
AAAAACAACAACAAAAAACACATGCTGTTCCCATGCTCTTGTTATACCATAAACTCTATTCAAGTGGTCCGATCTTGCTTATTCAAAATGTGTACAAGTTTTCCTTCCAAATTCAAAAGAGAATTGGATCCAGGAGCCCATAAAGTTTGATATAGCTTGATAGTCACTCATTATTTATGGAACCAACCCCTCCATTAAAGTCCTTTGACGAGCACACAGGGCAGAGTCTTTGCTCTCATTTCTTGATGGGTTTTAGACAAAAGCAGGAATCCATCCAAATTTGCACTTTGTGTTGGGAGAGATCTCAGAAGCAATGACAGAGACTCACGCAACTTATCCAAATTCCAGCATTAACTAGGCAAAAAGAGCCTCCCCACTCCAGAGACCTTTGAATATAGCATAGAATTTGGGAGAGGGATGGGTTTCTCTTTCCCTTTAAACTGGGCTCTTGGAAAAAGCAAAAGCAGTTCCAATTCAGGAGTGAAGTACCTTTGGGCCTCCAGGTGTTGCTGAACTACAACTGCCATCCCCTAGCAAGCATGACTAATGGTCAGGGATGATGGAAGTTGCAGTTTAGCAACATCTGGAAGGTCAAAGTTCCCCACACTGGCCACAGGCCACTGCAAATATAATAGAATGTCTTATTAACGCAGACATACACGCAACATGAATATACACACTGTTTAAAATGCAATGAAAATTAAACTAAACATTGAAACTTCCTGGGGTTACTCTTACATTTAGCTTGTTCAATTAATAAGGCACCTTTACAAACCATTGACATTGGGTTCAGAATCAGCTCAATTCTCCCAATTCGCAGAAATGGCAAAATCCTCTGTACTGTACTTTGCACAGAGGAAAACTTTACATTAGTGATCTGGGGCAGGAGCAGTCACCGTTGGGAACTGGATTTATGAGGCTCTCCATAAGGAAAGACCCCGATCTTAGGCTGCCACCTAAGATCAAAATTTGACTGATTCACCAAGCATTTTCAAATGGCAATGGAAGGAGCCATTTTCTTTGGATTTGTTTTTAAATTCGTTTTATTATTGGTGTTATCCACATGCAACCACAAACATGGTTGGTGTTGTAGACCAGGAATGAGGAACCTGTGGCCCTGAAGATATTTCTGGATTACAACACTCATCTAGGGAGGGGAGAATCTGACACCTCTGTTTCTCTTCCGTTTCTTGTTTTCCCATTCTTAAGTTCAGTTCTCTGCATTTCTACATCAACTGTTAATTTTAAAAAAAAGTTCTCATGAAAAGTTCTCATTTTAGTATAAATTTCTCCCAATATACACGTTTTTTGCAATCACATTTCCTTAATACAACACAGTTTTCACCAATTCACCAATATAGGCATGCTTATGCACTTTACCACAGTATATGGATTTTTTAATGCATTACGTGGCTCGAGAACTGCATTGCAAAACTCAATTTTTTTTGCAAAGTTTCAAAGATTGCTTTGATTACATCCATTTTAAGACATTCTTGCACCAAGATGTCAACATTTTAGTGTGAATTTTCCCTAACAAAACTAATTTCTGCTATGATTTTTGAGATCAAGTGTCAGCAAGAATTGTCACCCTAAGAAAAATACCTACACCGTAAGCTCCTTCTTGCTAAAAGCAGTATTTTAGCAATGACACTTATAGCCATGCACAGGGCCAGCAAACCCGCGAGGCAAAGTGAGGCTGCTCACTCAAGGGGCACAAGTGCAGTAGATCCTGATGTAGATCTATATTCAGGGCCGGCCCACCCATGAGACAAGGTGAGGCAACTGACTCAGGCAGAAGGATTCACCAGGCAGCATATCCTGATGTCAAAATCCCACCCTCTTGTTCCTGATGTAGATCTTCCCTCACTTCTTTTTCCATGGCAAGGAGAGAGGTGCCATTTTGTGGTTCACCTTAGGTGCCAAAATGTCTTAGGCCGGTCCTGTGTCAACCAGATGTCAATAGGAAGACCACAAACAGGATCTGAGTGCAAAATCACTCTGCCATGGGAGCATATTCACCCAGTGCTTTTCAAGCTGCACTGGCTCCCGGTGGAGTACAGGGTCAAGGTGCTGGTTTTGACCTTTAAAGCCCTTCACGTCCTAGGACCCTCATACCTACGGGACCGCCTCTTCCGGTATGACCCACGGAGAGCCTCAAGGTCCATAAATAACAACACCCTAGTGGTCCCAGGCCCTAAGGAAATTAGATTAGCCTCATCCAGAGCCAGGGCCTTTTCAACTCTGGCTCCGGCCTGGTGGAACGCTCTGCCTCATGAGACCAGGGCCCTGCAGGATCTGATTTCTTTCCGCAGGCCTGTAAGACAGAGTTGTTCCGCCTGGCCTTTGGCTTGGAGCCAATTTGATTCCCTCCCCCTCTATTTTCTTTCTCCTCCTGTGATGAGTCTGCATTTTAACATTTTAATGTTTCAATATTTTAATTGTTGTATTTTAATCTTGTTTTTAAGTTGTATTCATTCAACTTGTTTTTATTATTGCTTGTTAGCTGCCCTGAGCCTGGCCTTGGCTGGGGAGGGCGGGGTATAAATCATAAATAATAATAATAATAATAATAATAATAATAATAATAATTATATCATTCCCCCCACTGGCATTTCACAGCAGCTGGTATTCAGAGTCATCATAGCTAGTAGCCACTGACAACCTTATCTTCTTACGAATTTGTCCAATCGTCTTTCAAATCCATCCATCTTGGTAGCCATCCCTACATCATGTGGGAGCAAATCCCATAGTTAAACTGGGTGCTGTGAGAAGTAGTTTCTTTTGCTTGTCCTGAATTTTCCAACATCAAGCTTTACTTTATGTCTCCATGTATTATTAGGCAGGTGGCAAAGTTCACAAACTGGAACACCGACTTCTGGGTTTGCAGCATTTTATTTCCAAGTTGTTTATAAACTAAGCTGTTCTAAAAGCAAGGTACCACTTTATTCCTTTTCCCCCGTTAACTAAAAAGCACCAAATCTTGTAATATCCCTACATTTCCCTTTCTGCACCTTTTCCAGTCACGATATAGGCACCAAATGGTTCCTTAAACCAAGGTTTACAATTGCCAAAACGGAATGTCTAGTTGACATTTTGGAGTAAGACAGCTCTGAAGTCTTATTTTTTCAAATAATGAACTAACTGTTATTGATTATCAGTTAAACATCTGGCTAGTTCAGATGACAACCTTGAGCTAGCTTAAGAACGTTGAGAACTTAGAAAGTCCCTTGATCCAGGGACAGTCCACACACATATTGGCCTATTCTGGACTGCTCCTGCTCTACCTGCACAGAAAAAGCAGTTCGGTTCCAGAAATTCATTCTGATTGTTCAGATAAAATATAACTGATAGAATTCTACAGGATGTGTTGCTAGTGTGTGAAAACATTCCTGATCCAATGACCTCCAGATGATGGAAACGGTGGCACTCAAACATCTTCACTTTGTTGCAAATGGTCAATAGCCAAGTACAAAATGTGTCTGGCGTCTCGCTATTTTCTAACACTGTTTCCAGTCTACAATATTATTTTTTAAGTGGGGCAATCAGAATTGTGCATAGTATGGCAAGTGTGGTCACAAGATGTAGGAAGGAGCTGACTGAGTGGTCTTTCACATCAAAACACAGCGGAGTGGGAGCAGGCAGTAAGAAGAACTGCATTACCAGCGTTTAAATGTTCTAACCATTTAGGCAGGAGTTGATCAGAGACTCAGCTGTTCCAACGCAGCTGGGTGGGTGGTCTCCAAGTCACTCTGCTGATGGGTTTCTTTAGATTTAGAAGAAGGTGGATCCTGCTGCTTGGTAAACATCTGAAGTCACAATGCAAGAATAAAGAAACAATCCAAATCCACCTCAGAAGTGCTGTAAAAACTGGTGCAACTATTTCACCACTTCCTTATGAGTGTTTGCCACATGCACAGGCTCCCTCCTCCCATATAACTGTACAGTCATTTTGTCAGTTATTCTGCAATATTATCCACAAGAAACTGAACTGCCTGAAGTTCCAGTGTATACTGGATTCTGTCTTGCTGCATAAAGGCTGCACCTTAATTTTTGCAAGGTCTGACTCACACATCACATTAAACTTAACTACCAGTACAGTGGTACCTCGGGTTACATACACTTCAGGTTACACACTCCGTTAACCCAGAAAGTTCAGCTTAAGAACTTTGCTTCAGGATAAGAACAGAACTCAACTTAGCTAAAGTTGGTGCTTCAGGTTAAGAACAGTTTCAGGTTAAGAACGGACCTCTGGAACGAATTAAGTACTTAACCCGAGGTACCACTGTACTGTGGTTCAAAGGTGAGTTTCCCCTGCACCCCTGGTGAGAGTTAAGCCACTGTTTGGCTTAGCATTAAGTCCAAACCTAGGCTCTTTTATTATTTTTCTCCAAGAGGACGATGAGCTGTAACCAAGGTTTGCTTTGGGCTTACAGATCATGGCTTGTTTGTGGGAAAGAACCCATCAGTCAGGTTTCAGATGCAATGACAAGCCAGACCATGGATTACCTCAGCTGCACAGCACTCTCAAATGTTGTTGGTTCCATGATGCAAATGCTAGTAAACTCTGGATTCCAAAATCAGCACTCTTTGAGTTCAAATCTCTGTGGATCTGCATTGATTAGGCCATTGTCCAGTGACGGCACAAAATTCAGTCCACAGCTTCTATTGTTTAAAAGGTCAGTGGAAAATAATATGGGAAGCACCTTAATTGCTGTCTATCACAGAAGTTGACGCTACTGGGCAAGATGAACCAACAGTCTTGACATTTTTTTACAAAGCAGCTCCTAGGATGCACTTTAAGAAAGCCTTCACTGGCATACAAAATTGTGCTTTGTGGTTAGAATGGGCCACTCACATGGCAGATCTGCCACAAGTACCGTACATTTCAAGTTGGGAATTTCTTTCTTTTTAAAAGCCAGCTTGTCCTGGAGCCTGAGAGTTATAATCATACACTAACAATGTTCTAAATTTTCCAAGCGCTGGGTCCTTATACGCCTGAAATAGCAGAATCCATGCACTAATGGGAGGTTATAAGTAGGTTCAGGGAACCCCAAGGTTTGAGCTAGTACAAACATCTTCAGTAAACAGAGAAAGGATGAAATGGAACATCCTAATCAGACTCATTCTACACTGCAACATTTTGTTGCAGGCTTTATTTTATCATAGTTATGTTCAGGTTCTTTGTCATATTATTTGCATTCCAACCTTCCTTCAAAGAGTGGGAGTAGGGAGATATATGGGATTTCCCCACTTTATCCTCCTAACAACCCTGTGAGGTAGGCAGAGACTGGTACTGTACAAAGCTACCCATTGAACTTAATGGCCAAGCAGAGCTTAGAACCAAGGTACCGTATATACTCAAGTATAAGCCGACCCGAATATAAGCCGAGGCACCTAATTTTAGCACAAAAAACTGGAAAACTTATTGATTCACGTATAAGCTGGTTCACCACACCACAAACCTGGTGGTGGCGGCTTCGGCGGAGAAAGAAGAACTAACAGCCGGAAATGACAGCGGCGGAGGAGGAGGAAGGAGCAGCCCAAAAGGGCTCCTTTTGGGCCGCTGCCGCCCACCTCACTCGAGTATAAGCCGAGGGGGGCTTTTTCAACATAAAAAAATGTGCTGGAAAAGTCGGCTTATACTCAAGTATATACAGTATATTGTGTTCTAAATTATATTGGTACCAAATTTACTTCTTAAAGGACCCTCCAATTCCTTATCCAAACGAAGCCACAGGGGCTACACCTGATTTACACACCTGACAATCAAGCACCTGATTTAGCTCTGTTTCTGAAGTTACACAAGCCATGTCTGGAGAATAACAAGATTTACACATGCACACACACACACACATGCACACACACCCTTTGAAGGGAGGTCTTATAGAAATGTAATAAAAACAAGAGCATCCAAGATTGTGGAACTGGACACTGAAAAGGGAAGAAACGAAACAGGAAAGGAATATGGGGGAGGTTAATGCTTAATTTCTATACCAGAGGGGAAAATCTGAGCCTTTGTATTCTGAACAGCAGGACAAGCCTGAAGAGTGGTGTTAAGTGGATTAAACGGATGCTTACCTCCTGGATAATCTCCATGAAATAAAAGTGCTTTTGCCAAAAAGGGAAAAGAATGAGAACTGAAACCCATTCCTTCCCTAGGTATAGTTTCGCCTAACCCCAGGAACATCGAAGTTGGTGGTTGCTACTCAAATGTAAGGGAAAGGCACTCTGTACATGCTAAGATGCACTCACATTATGCCTTCATGCATTCCAGCTAAACAGTTTTGTAGGCAGAAGGTGTGAAGGTGCAGATTAAGCCCTTCCTAGGTAAGGAAAGGTTACTTGCTGCTGCGACCCATGAATCACCAAATGCAGCAGAAGTCTACCCTGTTTACTCCACTTTTAAGCTTTTCCTAAAGTTATTAGTGAAAAACTTGCTAGGTTGCAAACAAGTTATCTCAGACAAGTACAGTACTTACATGGTTACGTGCTTATACATATATCTGGACAAATCAATACAATAAAAAAAAAATTAAAAGTTGGGGACTGGAAGGACCACCCTAAGCAAGCAGAAGCAGTCTTGAATACTAGGATTCAGTACTGGAGCATGCAAAGTAATCAGTACAGATTAGAGTACTCCTTCCTCAAGGGTATTTGCAAAGAACTTTAAAGCACTATCCAAGTATGCTTCACTGGAAGCAAATCCTATTAAAGTCAATGGGAATTAAATTCCAGAAGAGGATCCATGTGTTGCTTTGGCAGCTGTAGACAGCAGCTGCATACCCATTTACCTGGGAGCAAGGCAAAATGAAATTAATGGCACTTACTTCTGAGATGTCTATAACCATGAACATAATGATTGCACTGTCCAGAGTTTTGTGGCAACTGAAGAGAAAAACAATCCTACTGCATGTTTTCTCATGAATCAATCCAGTTGTTTTCAGTGGGAAATTACCCACCAGGTAATCAAGCACAGAGATAGTTGCCTTACTGTGGCATCAGCTTTCATAGTCTCAGCTTCTCATACTATGAAAGCTGATGCCACAGTAAGGGCAGGAAGTTGCACTGAGCACAACGGAGCTTGCCTCCGAGTAAGATTGCTTAGGATCATACTCATGTCAGCCTTGAAGATGCCGATAATACATAGGGTTGCCCCACCCCCAACCCCATCATAAAATGGCAGATAAAATAAACCCTGCTAAAGATTGTCCCAAATTGCTTGCTACAATTTGCAAAATCCACCCAGCCCATATTTTTTGTAACCGAACAGAGGAAATAAAAGAAACAAGGAAGGAAAATGGGGAAATGCCCTGAATTTAAGAGATCGCAGTACTGTAGGGGGAAACGGGAGAGAGGGAAGGGAAGGAGCCTGCTGCTGCAACTTTCCTTCAGTACAAAGGGGTGGGGGAAAGTTAGGAAGGAGAACAGCTACTGGGCGAGGGAGGGGAGCAGGAGCCGCTGGCTTCTCCTTACCGCTGTGGAACCTGATGAAGAAGCGATGAAGACTACGATCACCATCCTGAAGAAGGGCGCAGGCGCTTCTTTGCGATGGCAGAACGAGCGCAGGAGGCCAGGAACAGTGTCTCAGCCAAAAGCGAGCGCAGGAGGATGGGGAGAGAGAGAAAGCGCGCAGGCGAAGAGGCGCAGCGCCGTGCAGTGTGGAAACACGGAATGCCCCGCCTCCTGCTACGAGCGGCAGCTGCTGCTATTGCTACGCATGGGACCCGCTCGCTGATCATCCAAACCCCGGAAGAAGCTGAGAGGGAGAGCATGTTTGTATCGCAGAATCGAAAGGAAGTGGGGGAAACCGCAGTGGTGATACAATCCGAAGCAGAAATGCGAACTGCGAAGGCTCGCTTATTACCCGCGCCGGATCTCCTGGCCCTGGGGGGCGGGGAACGCGTTTCTGCTGATTTAGGGGTAAATCTCTTTTTTCCAGAACGGGGAAGCTATTTTGTTCACTTTCGGCCACAATCCTCAAGCCCCAGAACCTTCAAAGCCGCTCCGAGGCATTTGTTAAAATGAAATGGCTTGCGTTCAAAAATCGCACCGATCAACGTGAAACCGACTTAACGCAAGAGATGCCCCTGCTTCGGGGCGCTTACAATCAGGAAAGTTCGCATTATTAGGTCTAAGGCAGCCTTTTTCAATTTTGGGTTCCCGTATGTCGTTAGACTACAACTCCCATCATCCCTAGCTAGCAGGGCCAGCAGTCAGAGATGATGGGAGTTGTAGTCCAACAACATCTGGGGAACCAAGGTTGAGAAAGGCTGGTCTAAGGCAATAATGCTTGGCTCTTGGTTTCAAATGCTTTGTTTAAATATAGTTTTAAAATGCCTGAATAAAGGTCACACCAGCAAGTCAGTGTGCAAGAAATGTACTGTATAACAAAACAATTCCGGTTTATAAAATAACAGTATTAAACCTCATTTTAAAAAAGCTGTATTATTATTATTATTATTATTATTATTATTTATTAAATTTGTACAGACTTTTCATCCAAAGAACACAGGGCAGTGCTCTACATAACAATACAAAATGAGAACGCAAAAAAAGACAGTCAAACAAGCGTTTATAGTTTGTGTCAAAAAAATTAAAAGGCTTAAGAGCATGGCTTAACTACAATGTGGTCATGTGCATTTCCTGTGGGAGGGAATTAAACAAATGTTGCGCCATCACCAAGAAGGCCCTGTTCCTGGTACCTTCTTTCTTCTTCTTTGGCGATCACTCATAGCCAAGTAAGATTGTCTTCCATGAACACAGTTTTAACAGTGAGTCCATAAGTGACTGTGGAGGCCATTGCAACTCAAGTCTACTCCTGATGGGCCAGAGAGCAGCACTCAAGAAACTGATCAAAAAGTCCTTACAATGGCCCAGAAAGCTGGATAAGTATTATTACTGCCCTGAGGCAAAAGAGGAGGTGAAGCAGAGAGAAAGTGTCTCTTGGCAGATTTAAACCAGTCTTGGTGTTTTATAGCACAGACACTTCACCTCAATTATCCCTATTGGATGTATCTGAGCTGAGAGATATGGTTGGCCAAGGGCACAATGAGATGTTGAGGCTGAAAGGCTGTAACAGATCATTGTCTTTGTGGCCCCATTTTGTTCATAATAGGTGCTGCAATAATGTGACATCGGGCATCTTGCTTTCCAATATCAGCCTCCTCTTCTTCTTTTTCCTCTTCCTCTTCTTATTCCATTTCCAGTAGGCTCTCCTAACGTTCTCAGAGTGGCTTAAGATAAAGCAGATGAAAACAACCACAATCAGAAAATGTGAAACAATATACAATACAAAATATCTAAAAATGCCTTAAATTCATTTAATTTAATTTAATTTCATAAACTGCATATACTGCTTTATGGTTTGTTTGTTTTTAACTTTCAAATCAGTTTACAAAAGTAATAGAGCAGTAAAATTATTGGTAAAAAGCTGTTAAAAACAACAATTGAAATCGTCCAAAAAGTTACGAATAAACTTAAAACAAGTTAAAACACACACAGCAACATTTTAGATATCCAAGTAGGCTTGAGATAGGTCATTAGTCCATGTAAGGTAAAAGGTAAAGGAGCCCTGGACGGTTAAGTCTAGTCAAAGGCGACTGGGGTGCAGCGCTCATCTCTACTTTCAAGCCAAGGGAGCTGGCGTTTGTCCACAGACAGTTTTCTGGATCATGTGGCCAGCATGACTAAACCGTTTCTGGCAGACGGAGGACTGTGATGGAAACCAGAGCGCACCGAAATGCAATTTAACTTCCCGCCGCAGCGGTACCTATTTATCTACTCACGTTGGTATGCTTTCGAACTGCTAGGTTGGTAGAAGCTGGGGCAGAGCAATGGGAGCTCACTCCATTGTGGGGATTCAAACCGCTGACCTTTGGGATCGGCAGCCTAAGGCCCATGGGCCACAAGTGGCCCACGGGGGTTGCTTTACCGGCCCATGCACCCCTGAACTGAGCCGCCCGCTTGGTGAGTCCCCGTGCTCTGCGCTAAACTGGTGCAGTGCAGGGATTCACTTCTGCAGCACCGGAAACTGCGTCGACACAGATGCTGGAAATCGCGGTCATGCACTCTCATGCACACCCGCGATCCGGCCCATGGAGGGGGCTCCATGGCAGTGAACCAGCCGAGGCAAGGTAAGCCTTGCTGACCCCTCTTGGCAAGCCCAAGAAGCTCAGTGGTTTACCACAGCATCACCCACATCCCTTTTTACCTTAGTCCATTTAGCTCTTCTTGCTTACACTGACAGGCAGAAACTTTCCAGGATTTGAGGCAGGGTTTTCTCCCAGCCCAACCTGGAGATGCTGAACTTTGAACCTGGGATCTGGATGCATCAGCAGCGGGTCCTCCCCAGATACTGGGGCTACCGCAGCAGCCCAAAGATGCCACATGTTGACACAGGGCTGGTCATGCACATTTTGGAACAGCTGGTTCTGCCTTAAGGTCACTGTGCTCCAGATTTGCAAAGCAAGTAATCAGAACCTTGCAGTGCAGCTGCTCTTTTGGCCTAGCATAGTAAAAATTTCTATTTGTACAACCACCCAAACCTCCTCCATAGAGGTCTTATCACCTCCCTAATCGGAATAACTTGCAAAGAGATTAAAGAATTGGCAATCCCTGAAGTTAAACACTTGGTACCTTTGATTCTGGGATAAAGTTTGTATTGAATAATATGAGTGAAGGAGAAAAGGAAAGGAGCAGAACAGAAACAAAACAAAAGGGAAAGGGAAGATGTTATGTAGTGAAGTTTCACCCTGGGCCAGCAGGGGGATACTGTATATAGTTTTCACTCAGGTCTGTAGTTAGTTTTCACTCAGGTCCATGTCAGTTATTTTAGGCGGGAACTCTGGGCTGTTGTTGCTACAATGTTGACAGCCGGCTGCCTATACAAGCAGGCTTGCTGAGCTTTTTGCAGTCAGTTCTATTCCAGCTTACAAAATAAAGAGCTACTTGGAGAAATCGCTGTGTCGACTGCTATGTCAACCCACAACTTAACACTGGCGACGAGGATGGGATCAATGGACATCAGAGCACAGCCAGATGCGGCCAGCCTCTGAACTGAACTGAATCACAGAGCGAAATCACTGAGCGAAATCACTGGACAGAACCAATTCAGAGCTGACTGTTCTGGCTAAGAGCACTGTGTTCCATCCATCGCCCTTCATGCCGGCATCGGAATCATGGCTTCACTTGTGCCTCTACCACCGTTTGCGCCAGCCTCTGAATCATGGGACTCCTACCTCGCTCGGTTCGACTGCTACCTCCAAGCCAATGAGCTGACAGCAGTATCAAAGGATCGGAAGCGGGGCCTATTCCTCAGCCTCTGTGGGCCTGAGGTGTTTGAGACGGCCCGAGCATTGGTTGCGCCTGAAGCAGTCCAGGCAACACCATGGGACATGATCCAAGAGAAGCTCCGCAACCACTACGCACCAAAGCCGTCCAAGATTGCTGCCCGCCATGTGTTCTACCACCGGAACTAGGCAGAGGGGGAGTCAATCAACAACTACACCACCGCCCTGCGACAGGCTGCAATGCACTGTGAGTTCCGAGACTTAGACGATGCCCTGATGGATCGAATCGTCTGCGGGGTCCGGGACATCCATCTGCAACGGCGTCTCCTCGCCAAGCCAGACCTCACGCTACAGAAAGCCATTGAGGAGGCTGTGGCCTCAGAAGCTGCTGAACGCTCCGCCCAGGAGATCCGCAAGTCCAGCAGCCCGCGTCTTGCTAGGCAGCCAGTTCCGGTGCATCATGAAGAGGCCAGCAGTGATGAGGCATCCTCCAGTGAAGACGATGACGTGCACCAGACAAAGCGGGAGCGCAGGAAGTTCCAACAGAAGTCCAAGGGCCAACCGGAATGTGCCGGCTGCGGAGGCAACCATTCCCGTGCCAAGTGTCGATTCAGAGACGCCATCTGTAGGAAGTGTTCCAGAAGGGGCCACATTGCTAAGGTCTGCCGATCGGCTCCGTCTGACACCCCCCCTTCATTGACTCGCAAGTCCAAGTCTTCACTCCAGTCTGCCAAGGAAAGTTGTTTCGCTCTCACCAACTGCCGCTGCCCGTCTGGAACCACGATTGGCCAAACCGACTCGCCTACGCGACGCAAGCTGAACGTCACGGTGCTCATTGAAGGAGCTCCATGTGACATGGAGATTGACACCGGGTATGCCCTGTCCATCGTGTCATGGAGCACCATCAAAAGACTGGTACCCAGAGTGTCCAAAAGGCAACTCGACTCTCACCGCGTACACCTGAGAGACTACCAGGGAAACGACATTCCCGTGGTAGGCGTTGGCCGGTTCCGGATCGCCTTCAAGGATTTTTCGGGCCTGCTCCGGTTGGTGGTGGTCGAAGGTCAGCGGCCAAGCCTCCTAGGGCTAGACTGGTTTGATGCCCTCGGCCTGGAAGTCACCGGCATCAACTGCATCTCTAACGCAGAGACTGAGGGTCTGGTCAAAGACTTTGCCGAGGTTTTTGACGGCACCTTGGGGCAATATACAGGTACGCCCATCTCCTTTAGCCTCGATCCACAAGTCGCCCCCATCAAGCTAAAGCCACACCGGGTTCCCTTTGCTCTCAAGGCTAAGGTAGACGAACAACTGGACAAACTGATCGCCCAAGGAGTTTTGGAGCCGGTTGACCACGCCAAGTGGGAAATCCCCATCGTCACGCCTGTCAAGCCAGATGGGTCGGTGAGAATCTGCGCTGACTACAAGTGCACGATCAACAAGGCACTTCAGCAGCACGCTTATCCGGTCCCTGTTGTCCAACACCTGCTGCATTCCCTGGGTGAGGGTAAGGTCTTCGCTAAGCTGGACCTTGCCCAAGCCTATCAACAACTGCCAGTCGATGATGCCACTGCTGAAGCCCAGACGATCGTCACCCACCGGGGGGCATTCTGTTGCCGCCGGTTGCAGTTCGGGGTGAGTGTGGCTCCTGGCATCTTCCAAAGCCTTATGGAGCGTCTCCTGCAAGGGCTTCCGGGCGTGGTACCATATTTTGATGACGTCTTGGTGTCTGCAGACTCACACCAGCAGCTGTTCGAGTGCCTCCGTGCCGTGCTGACCAGGTTCCAAGAGGCTGGGCTCAAGGTAAAGAGGGAGAAGTGCCAGATCGCCGTTCCATAGGTAGAGTTCCTGGGCTATCTTATCGATGCCTCCGGCCTTCACCCGACCACATCCAAGATCCACACTATCCAGCAGGCCCCCACCCCAAAGAACAAGACGGAGTTGCAGGTGTTCCTAGGACTGCTGAACTTTTATAACATGTTCCTGCCCCACAAAGCCACAGAGGCTGAGCCTCTTCACCGACTCCTTAGCACTAAGACGCCTTGGGCCTGGGGTCATCGGGAGACGGCGGCCTTCAACGCTGTCAAGGCTCTCCTTTCATCAGACAGTGTGCTGGTACAGTACAGTGAATCCAGGCCGCTGGTCCTTGCCTGCGACGCCTCACCTTTTGGCATCGGTGCTGTCCTTAGTCACCGTTTTCCAGACGGAAGAGAAGCACCGCTCGCCTACTTTTCCAGGACGCTATCTCCAACGGAACGGAATTACAGCCAGCTCGACAAGGAGGCACTGGCACTTGTGGCTGGGGTGAAGAGGTTCCATGAATACCTCTATGGCAGGACTTTTGACCTCATCACTGACCACAAGCCACTCCTGGGCCTCCTAGCCTATGATCGTCCAACTCCACCGGTCCTCTCGCCACGCATGCTGCGATGGACTGTTTTCCTGGCTGCCTACCACTACCGGCTCATCCATCGCCTGGGGAAATCGATGGGCCATGCCGACGCCCTCAGCCGTTGCCCTCTTCCAGCATTTGTGGAAGACCCGGCTCCAGCTTCATCGCTCCTCCTGATTGAGGATCTTCTGGCAGCGCCTGTATCGGCTGCCACTGTGGCCTCCGCGTCTGCCCAGGATCGCACCATCAGCTGGGTGCTCAACTGGGTGTGGAGGGGGTGGCCACAAGGGCCTTTTGCATCGGAGTTCCAGCCCTTCGCAACCAGACAACATGAACTCTCGGCTCATCGCGGCTGTCTGCTGTGGGGAGACCGCGTCGTGATTCCCCAGGGACTCCGTCAGCGCGTCCTGGAGGCTCTGCACGTTGGCCACCCGGGAATTGTCAAAATGAAGGCGTTGGCTCGGTGTTACGTCTGGTGGCCTAATATGGACGATGCCATCACTGCCTGGGTGTCCGCCTGTCAAGCGTGCCAAGAGTCGAGGCCTGCACCACCGGCAGCTAAGGGACACACCTGGGAGACGCCAAAGACACCCTGGTCGAGGGTGCACATCGATCTGGCTGGCCCCTTTCACAGCCAGACCTTTATGGTAGTGGTGGACGCCTATTCCAAATGGCTGGAGGTCGCCCTGATGCCCTCCACCACTACCGAAGCTGTCATCTGGGTGCTGCGAGGCCTGTTTGCAACGCATGGGTGTCCTGATGTCCTTGTGTCTGACAACGGACCGCAGTTCACGTCAGGCACGTTTGAGCGGTATCTTTTGGGACTGGGCATCCGCCATGCCCTAACGGCACCCTTTCATCCATCCAGCAACGGGCAAGCGGAAAGAATGGTGCGCTCGGCAAAAGAGGCACTGGCGCGCCTGGACCGGGGAGACAGGCATGAGCGGGTCGCCGAATACTTGTTCGTGCAACACATCACCCCTCATGCAGCCACAGGGAGGAGTCCTGCTGAACTGCTTATGGGCCGCCGCCTCAGGTCACCGCTTGACCGGCTACACCCGGACTTTGCCGTGGCTGAACCCCCAGGCTGTGCCAATGCGCCACGGTCATTTGTCCCAGGAAACCAGGTCTTTGCCCGGAACTATGTGGGGGACATTCCTTGGGTGCCAGCCACAGTAGTGGGAGTCACTGGACCTCGCTCGTACCAGGTGGCACTCGAAGACGGACGCTTGTGGCGACGGCACATAGACCAGCTTAGGCACAGGGTTGGGGACTTGGACACTACCGAGGTGCCCCCAACTGCGCTTGCGGCTCCAGAAGAGACACGTACAGGTGGCGAGGCCCCACCTACACCTCCCTCGCAAACTGCCAGCGTGGAGCCGAACCAAGCCGCTTCAGAGGGTCTGCCAGACTTACCACAGACTCAGACCACTCCACTTGCGGAGGCTCCACCCACAGCAGCGGATCCAGGGGAGTTGGTTCCAACGCCACCTAGGGTCGCACCACAGCCTCAGCAAGAACTGTGTGGCCTCCGGACTTGGCTACCAGTCCCCGGCGGTCTGGCAGAGTTCCCAAGCGCCCAACTTATTTAAAGGACTATGTTGTTGGACATGTATCACTGTTGGTCTAAGTATGGGAAATGTAACCAATATGCTTTTGTGCCTAATTGAACCATTACGCGTAGTGCTGTATATAAGGAAACCATTACGATTGTAACTAACGCCTTATCTCGGTGGGGAGGGGTGTTATGTAGTGAAGTTTCACCCTGGGCCAGCAGGGGGATACTGTATATAGTTTTCACTCAGGTCTGTAGATAGTTTTCACTCAGGTCCACGTCAGTTATTTTAGGCGGGAACTCTGGGCTCTTGTTGCTACAATGTTGACAGCCGGCTGCCTATAAAAGCAGGCCGGCTGAGCTGTTTGCAGTCAGTTCTATTCCAGCTTACAAAATAAAGAGCTACTTGGAGAAATCGCTGTGTCGGCTGCTATGTCAACCCACAACTTAACAGAAGAAATCCAAAACCTCTGGCCAACACCTGCATTATGTGCTGCAGAACTTACTGTGTATCAGTTTAGGGGAACAATTGTGTAATTAAGGATTTCAGTCTCCAAACAGGACACACAAAAAAACTCAAATTCCCAAAACTTTCCTGAAGCAAGGATTAGTTGTTAGTGGGTGGAACATCATTTTTTCATGACGAGGAAAGGAAGTTTACATGCTGTTTAGTTGACAAAGTCTTACTCAGAGTTTACACAATAAATCACCACGTGTTATGTTTATAATGCTTGACCTCAAACGTCACATTTTTTTTTGCCTTGGTTCTTTTTTTTTTAACATGGAAAAGCACACTAATTATGTAGCTGGCAGAGGGCCATAGATTCAGTTGCAGACTTTCTTACGCTTATATTGCATCTTTATGTGAATATAAATCAGGTTTAATGGGGGCACTTAATACAACTGAAATTCTAAAACCCAGTTTAAATTTAAAACCTCCAATTTATGTTGCTACTATTTTTTAGATAATTCAGTTCTTAAAAACTAAGCCCAGCCTTGTTTAGCACAATGCATTCATTGTCCAGTGGCAGGCATTGCTGCCATTAACCTAAATATCATAAACTTTCAGGGTATTATTAGACCTGATGATATTTAGGATAGCCCTGGCTTGTTTAGTTCAGCATCTTGCTTCCCACAATGGACCAGCCAGAAGAAGATTGGAAGTGCACAAACATGATGTGCAGCTAGCTGCCCTCATCCTGCCTCTTATCTTTGATGGTGCTTCTAATCCTTGATGCAGCAAATAAATAGCCACCATGACTAGCAGATTTTTGACAGCCTAATAATAATAATAATAAATAATAATAATAATAATAATAATAATAATAATAATAATTTATACCCCACCCTCCCCAGCCAAGGCCGGGCTCAGGGCAGCTTACAAGCAATAATAAAAACAAGTTGAATGAATACAACTTAAAAACAACATTAAAATACAACAATTAAAATATTGAAGCATTAAAATGTTAAAATGCAGACTCATCACAGGAGGAGAAAGAAAAAAGAAAGAGGGGGGGGATCAAATTGGCTCCAAGCCAAAGGCCAGGCGGAACAATTCTGTCTTACAGGCCCTGCGGAAAGAAATCAGATCCTGCAGGGCCCTGGTCTCATGAGGCAGAGCGTTCCACCAGGCCGGAGCCAGTGTTGAAAAGGCCCTGGCTCTGGTTGAGGCTAATCTAACTTCCTTAGGGCCAGGGACCTCTACGGTGTTGCTATTTATGGACCTTCAGGTCCTCCGTGGGGCATACCAGGAGAGGCAGTCCCATAGGTACAAGGATCCTAGGCCGTGATCTGTCTAAACTCCCTTTCAATTCATTTTAAGTCAGTGGCCATCACACACCTTGCAGTAACAAATGTCAGAGTTTAACTATGTGCTGTATGAAGTATTTCCTTTTGCCTGACCTGGATCTCCCACAATTCAACTTAATTGGCGCAGGGTTCTAATATTATGAGGGAGGAAAATTTCTCCCCTTCCCACTTTCTCTGCACCATGCGTCATTGTATCACCTCTGTCATGCCTCCCCGCTTATCACCCCCTTTGGAAACTAGCCCCAAATAGCCCCTTTCATAGCAGTTACCCCAGCCCTTGATCATTTTGGCTGTGCCCCCTTTTCCACCTTTCCCAACTCTACAATATCTCTACAATGTTGAGATGTGGTGCCCAAGAAATGTACACAGTATTTCAAGTGATGATATGTTTGCATAAAAGTGCTATAATATTGGCAGCTTAATCACTTCCCTAATTACCCCTCACATGCAATTCATCTTTCTCATGGATGACCTATTGCTAATAATTATGGCAATGCTGTGCATTTTTTTATTAATAGCATTTGGATGCTTCTTGTGATATATTCATTATATATAAAATATTCGTGAATGGAAAGTAAAGTTACTCATTGGGTTAAAAAAAAGATGGAAACAAGTAATAAATGTGTTGATTATAGACTGAAATGGCTTCCAAGCAGAAGCAGATGCCTTATCTAAAGAGAAATTCTTAGGGAGGATTGAGGGGTGCTGCCAGATAGTTGCTATTTTTGAGTGGAATTAACTTTTATACTGGCAAATTCAAGTTGTACAGTTACAGTTGATCAGAAAATCTTGTGCAAAATAAGTCCTCTTCCCTGAAAGATCAGAAGCTTTACAATAAGGAAAGTGGCAGGAAAACGCACTGAAAGGTGTGAGATGACACTTGCTTTGATAGAACACTGCCTAATCTCCACACAAATAAATCAGAATAAATTAAATGGCTAATCTTGTCCAGACTCCTGCAAACATACCAGGTTATCTTGAAGTGTCCTTGAACACTTTTATTGATGAAGCGCACAAATCTACCAAAGAATATCTAGTTAAGCATGTTTCAGTACAATCAAATCAAATAATTTTATCTGCTGTTGAACGTGCAGAACAAATAGCTAATGCCCAAGATGGAAATTATGGAAGTTATGCATTGACATTAAGAAAGCCTTCCACTTCTAATAAAAAGAGTACAAAACATCAGAAGTACACAATGTTGCTGTGCAGAGCATTGGATATGGAGTTGGCCTGTGTGCTACAGCTGTCATCACCACTGCCGCATTTATGGATGCTGGCTTGATCACTGGAGAAGACCAGACACTTGTCGTTGATCACAATAAAGTCAAGAGGGCCCAATAAAAAGTTATGATATCTCTGGATTGGGAATTTGATGGTATTTTTCAGAAGGCTGATATTGACTGCATCTTCTTTGACGGCTGTGAAGATACAACTAAATTTATGCTGAAAGCAGACAATTCAGATAAGCAGCTCCACATCACCATCACAGGGAAGCATTATTCTGTGTGCAGTGTCCCAGGTGGAAGGTATCTTTACCATTTCACTCCAGAAAAAGGCTCAAAGAAAGACAAACCAGCCAAAGTTATTGCTATTCAACTTGCAGATTTCCTAAAGAAGGGCATTGATAAAAGCCTGCAGGCCATTGGAAGTGATTCTACAAATGTTAATGCTGGCTCGGAGGGTGATACCATGCATTGGGTACAGGTCAGGCTTGGTTGTAGGCTGATGTGGTTGGTTTGTGCCCTCCACACCAAAACGTTCTTCAACATTTTAGTGCAATTTTTTTCTATTAAACACATTTTTGTATGCAGTTATGACTATTGTACATATTTTTGCAAGCAATTTGTCCTAATTTAATGCAGTTTTGTCTGTTACTTTCACCGTGTTTATTTTTATACAAAATTTTCCCCGATCCATGCATTTTTGCAGACATTGTTTGGCTGAGCATCACAGAATTCAAAGAAGTGAGAATTTTCAAGGAAGACTGTATTTTAGTTCTCATGTTGTTTTGGAAAATGAGGATATGAGAGATTCATCCTTAAATGTGCACAGAATCTAATTTTATTGGAGTTTTGCAACTTTGACCTGTTGCAGGACCTTAGCCAGACCTTAGCAGACCATATGCAGAGTTCGAGAAAGCAATCAGCTGCAGGCAGGATGGACGAAGCAGGAAGCAGACGCTGCTACCAGTAACTTGTTTACTTAGAGGTGTTTATTATTTACAGCAGACTCTACAAATTACTATATACAAAAACAGAAAACGAATCCAAACGACTCTCAGACTCCACACTGACCAACAACCTTTCTAGTCAGTTAGGTCATAAGTCATCATGCCTGTGTGAGACCTCAACCAATGGTAGAGCTGTACCTAAGGCCTCATATCTCTAGGCAGAATTACTCCTTTCTGCTCAGTCATGCTTGGCTTTCGGCCAACTCTTAATTGACTTCGTGTGAAGCTGCGCGTAGAAGAAAAATCCCAACAAATTTCTCCTCCATTCCTAGCAACAACTAGCAGCTGTCCTTCAGAGTTTTTGTTGCAAGCAATGCTAAAACAGTGTGCAGCATGTGGCCAGCTCACACTGTCTCTCCCACCCTCTATTGTGTAAGCCTTAAATGCATTGGTGGTATGGACCTGTTGGCTTTCACAACTACTTCTTTAGTTACAGTGGTACCTCGGGCTACATACGCTTCAGGTTACATACACTTCAGGTTACAGACTCCGCTAACCCAGAAATAGTGCTTCAGGTTAAGAACTTTGCTTCAGGATGAGAACAGAAACCGTGCTCCGGCAGCACGGCAGCAGCGGGAGGCCCCATTAGCTAAAGTGGTGCTTCAGGTTAAGAACAGTTTCAGGTTAAGAACGGACCTCCGGAACGAATTAAGTACTTAACCCGAGGTACCACTGTACTACATTTATATACCAGCTTTCCTTCAATGAATTCAGAGTGATATATATACAGGTCTCCACCTCTCCATTTTATCCTGACAATTACCTTGTGAGATAGGTTAGGCAAGCCCAGACAGAAGGGGGGGCATACGGGGCACTTGGCCCAGGCCTCCGATTCCACAGGGATCACAGGGAATGCATTGGGGCAAACGCAGAGGTGCAAAGGCGGCGGTGGTGGTGGGCGGATTCCCTGGGGCCATGGCTGGCAGCGAGAGAGAAAAGCTTCCCCGGCATCTGGGGCAGGGCCTGCAATTGGCTCCGCAGAGGAGCGCGGAATGGGCGCCGGGTGGGTGGAGGCGACCAAGGCTCCAGCAGCCAGTGTGCCACAAACGTGATGGTGGACCATGTTTTTCATGCTGTTAATAGTTGGTGAGTTTTTGTTTGAAATTTTGTTTGCCAAAAATTAAAACCACACGTACCTTTAAGATAAGTGTTTTGGCTTTCTTATCACTAATTTTTTTTTTGAAAATGATGGAAAATTGATGAAGATGTGGCCATTTGTTTAAAATTTTGTTGACTAGGCCAGGAATATTACTTACAACCAAGGAGTACATATAGCTCAATGAGGATAAAATTTGGTGGAAACCATTTTTTTTAAAGAAATAGTGGCTTATGAGCAATAGTGGCTTTCTCACAAGCATACATCTTTTTTAAGAGTAGAATAAGAAGACGGAGAAGTTTTAATTATAATTTAATTATAATTAATAGTCAAATTTGTCTACTTAAAAATAGATTTTTAAATACATTATTGAACTATTAAAAATTGTATAACACATTTTAAAATGAATAATGTATTTATTGTAAAATGTATTTAAAATTATAAGACATTATAAAAAAATTACGTTACATAAATATTTTTACAGATCAGTTCTATACAGCGTAGACATGAGTACCACAGGAAGGAAGTTTGAAAGTGGTGCATCAAAGAGAAAACACGCTAAAAACAACAAGATGAAGCTGTAAAACAATCAAAATCTATTACTGCATTCGTAGTCAGAAGTCCACAACAAGTCAACCCTGTTAATCATCTTGCTGAATCAGGACCTTCCGTTATAGAGGTTAATGCTATTGAAGAAACTGGAGATCAATCAACAGAGCGAGCCGTGGAGCTACAAGCGCCTCCTCGACAATCTGAAGATTAATAAGAGGAATAGAAATGATACCGAGAGACTTTTAAAAGTTCAGGACTTTGAGGTACCAATGAATGTTCCGAGTGATAAGGACAATAATTCATTTCCAAGTCGCCTTTTTACTGTAATAATGAAAAATGGCAAAAAACATAAACGAGACTAGTTGTGTTGGAGCCAAGTTAAGCAATCTCTTTATTGTGAACCTTGTTTTTTGGGGGGAGTTACGACTAATGTGAGTGCATTAACAGATCACCCAGGATGGAGTACAGAGAAAGGATGGAGAAAATTAAAGGATCACATTCCTAGCCATGAAAATTCTAACTTACATAAAGAAAACTATATTGCGTGGAAAATGTCAAGTAGAGCTGCTCTGTGTGGTTCTGCAGTTGAAAATTACAGTATGTTTTTGACCAGCTCAAGGCTGGAAGAAAATACTTCAACACATCCTCAACATTATCCTGTTTTTATCAGAGAGAGGTCTCCCTTTCCTTGGTTCTTCTGAACGATTTGGTGATCGTCATAATGGTAACTTTTTGGGTTTAGTTGAGCTCCTCAGTAAATACGATTCATTATTAGCAGAACATGTTGCAGAAGTACGAAATGCACAGGAGAATGGTGTAAGACTCCAAGTATACTACCTATCAAGTAGAATTCAAAATGAGTTTATTGAAATTTGTGGATCATTCATTCAGAGGAGTATCATTCAAGTAATACAAGAAGCTAAGCATTTTGCGATTGCTGTTGATGCAACCCCTGATTGCTCTCATCAAGAACAGTTATCATTCATCATCAAATATGCGAGGAGGGAAGCTAAAAGTTTTGTAACTGAAGAGTGCTTTCTTGGTTTTCATGAATTTTCCATAAAGACTGGAGAAGAAATTGCCACTGAAATATTAGGCGTCTTAGAGAGGCTCAATGTGAACTTTCAAGACTGTGGGTCAAGCATATGACAGTGGGTCTAACATGGCTGGAAAGTACACAGGT
Organism: Podarcis gaigeae; assembly: GCF_964106915.1. NCBI lineage: Eukaryota > Metazoa > Chordata > Lepidosauria > Squamata > Lacertidae > Podarcis > Podarcis gaigeae. The sequence goes on along the minus strand of NC_139691.1, from coordinate 29,202,773 downwards.
GTACAGGCTATCCTAAATGGAAAGAATGAGAACTGTATTTTCTCTAGTTGTGCCAATCACACTCTGATAGTGTAAAACAAATTGCAAACCATTTTGATGGTATTCAAATTGCAGTATCTGAGAACAGTGAATTAAAAAAAATTAACTGCAGAATGTAAAGCTGATCTTTGGGGAATAAAAAAAAACTTGAACACTTTTGAATATAATAATAATAATAATAATAATAATAATAATAATAATAATATTTATTTATATCCCGCCCTCCCCAGCCGAAGCCGGGCTCAGAGTGGCTAACATCAAATGTATAACACATTAATATAAAATCAGACAATTAATTAAAATACATCCTCAAATCAGATCAGGATCAGAATAAAATCCAATCAGATGGCAACCCGCAGATTAGGGTTGGGGACCTTAAATGCTCACCAGGCCCAACTGTTTGTGCTGAACTTATATGAGCCTGTGAGAAAAATTGGGAGGCCACTTTCATACAAGTTCTTATGAAAGGGGAGAGGGAGTCAGACTGAACCCCAACCAAAGGCCTGGAGGAACAGCTCTGTCTTGCAGGCCCTGCGGAAAGATATCAAGTCCCGCAGGGCCCTAGTCTCTTGTGACAGAGCATTGTACAATATGTTGTAATGCCAAGTATTTGGAGCAAACTTCTCACAATGATACATGAGATAAACTTGGATGTTGAAAGGGACAATATAGATCAACTGCGTACAGACATTTTGAATTTTAGAGAGAAATGGAATAACATACTTCAAGAATGTCAAAATAGGTGTTTCAGATACTTTTATTACTCGCAGGGGATGTCTAACTCAAGAGGATGCTGAAAAGACTTCAGAGTTAATGTATTCTTCAAAATAATTGGCTTTGTTATTGTTGGACTGACATGGCAATTTTCTGCTGTTAGGGAAATATGTGAACTTTTCGATTTTTTGTGGAAGTTACAATACTTCAATAATGACAAACTGATACAAAAATGCACTTGGTTTCACTTGTGATACTCGAACCATATTTCCGTGATGAAATTCAGAGTCAAGTGCTCCTCCTTAAGCAAACTTTCGATGCGAAGTTCAAACTTAATTCTCCGTCACCGAAAGAAATTGCCGATCAAATACTAAACTTGAATTTGAAAAACATTTTTCCAAATCTTCTAATTGCATTATGCATTTTCTTATCATTACCAGTTACTGTGGCCTGTAGAGAAGTTTCAGTATATTAAAATGAATTAAGTCTTTCTTTCGATCAACAATGGCTCAAGAACACCTAAATGGTTTAGCAATGATAAACATAAACCACGATAAGGTGAAGTTGCTTGATTTTTCCTGCGTAATTCAAGAATTTGCAGAAAAGAAAGCTAGGAAAGCATTTTCAAATGTAATTACTTAAAATAATCCTTTTCCCTGTGTATTTTTAAAAAGCACTATTGTATATCTTTATTTTCCATTTTGTCTTTATATGCAGATAAGGTTCAAGCCTTGAAATAAAATTATTTGTCAGCATAACTTTTGTGAAAATTATTTATATACTTATTTATTTATTTATAAGACTTCAGTTATCCCCATGGTAAAAAAAAAGGGGGGGCACATAATCTACCTGGCCCGGGCCTCTGCCTAGCTCTGCAAGGCCCTGAGGTTAGGCAAGGAGTGAGTAACTAGCTCATCACCCAGTGAGTTTCATGGCTCAGCAGGGATTTGAACCCTGGTCTTCTGGGTCTTATAATGTCCAACACAGGACACTGGCTCTCCCACCTCTGTTGCATACAGGACATCATATGTGTAATTACTATTTGAGCCATTTGAGCAATCTGTTTCTGTTGTTGTTTAGTCATTTAGTCATGCCCGACTCTTCGTGACCCCATGGACCAGAGCACACCAGGCAGTGGCGTAGCGTGGGGGGTGCAGGGGGGGGCCGGCCACACCGGGCGCAACATCTGGGGGTTAGGGTTAGGGGCGCAAATCCACGGGTTAGGGGCCCAAATCCACGGGCTAGGGGGTGCAAATTACCTGCCTTGCCCCGGGTGCTGACAACCCACGCTACGCCACTGACGCCAGGCACTCCTGTCTTCCACTGCTTCTCACAGTTTGGTCAAACTCATGCTGGTAGCTTCGAGAACACTGTCCAACCATCTCGTCCTCTGTCATCCCCTTCTCCTTGTGCCCCCCCATCTTTCCCAACATCAGGGTCTTTTCCAGGGAGTCTTCTCTTCTCATGAGGTGGCCAAAGTATTGGAGCCTCAGCTTCTCAATCTGTCCTTCCAGTGAGCACTCGGGGCTGATTTCCTTAAGAATGGATAGGTTTGATCTTCTTGCATTCCATGGGACTCTCAAGAGTCTCCTCCAGCACCAGAATTCAGAAGCATCAATTCTTCAGCGATCAGCCTTCTTTATGGTCCAGCTCTCACTTCCATACATCACTACCGGGAAAACCATAGCTTTAACTATACGGAGCAATCTGTCTGGTGCAAAAATGGGAGAGATTTCACAAATTGTACTCACTGGAATTTACTGCATTCTGTTTCTTGGAAAAGCAGATAGAAGCCTTGTGTGTTCCTGTACTTGACTGCCTTATATGCTGTGGTGAAGCACCCCTTTAGCTTTCAAAGCCATTCAGATCCTTTGGACAGGTATGTTTTTCAGCTGACTTTCATTGCATGAATATTTGCACTATAGGTGGGTGATTTTTGTTGGAGCAGGGGCACGGGCTGTCACTGCAGCTCATGTGCGTGCAGTTGTAGAAAAGAATTATCTTGTGATCCTGATGATCAATAGAAGAAACAGTGTGTTGGCTATTTAGATAGTGAAAGAAGGGCTGGAAATGATGTTGACCAAGTATTTTTTATATATATAAAAAAAACACAGTATCAAATATCTGAAGAGGTTGAAAGGAACACGCATTTGTGACTTTGCATGTGTATGAAGCATTCAGTATTCTGCAACTAAACAGAGACACCTGCTGGAGCAACTGCAGAACTTCAGTGATGTCTGTCCAAGGAAGAGAAATATAAGGGCTAATTATTAGTTTAAATGAAAACAGAAAACTTCGTAGCAGCTTAGCAATTGGATAGTTTTTTTGAATAAGGCACATTCTCTCCCGACTACCCTCTCTTTTGTCTCCTTCATTGTTCTCGAGATCGTTGCCGCAGGGACACCCAGCTTCTTATACCCAGCCCCCGACCGCCACTCTTTGCAGAATAAAGGTGTCTGGGCAGCCAGGCTGCTGTTCTTCTGCTAACAACCTCGCAAGTTCACGCGCATACAGCCAGCCCGCTTTCGCTGGGTAACTTTCAGGGAACTTCTTCCAACTTCTTGTCATATTATACCAGATGGTTGTGCAGTGGTGATTGGGAGCCATTAGGCGGCGCTGTTTCTGTACAGAAAGGCGCTTAAAACATCAGTAGCTCGTTGTTAAGCCGCTTGTATTTTGATTCATTTGTGCAATTAGGTATATAGATCATAGATGTCAACGTTTTCCTTTTTTTAAGGGAAATTCCCTTATTCCAAATAGAATTCCCCGCAAGAAAAGGGAAAAGTTGACAGCTATAGATACTGTACAGAGCTGTGAGCGGGGTGGCTTATAGTTTGCAGGGGACTGTCACTCCGGCGATGCTTTGCCTGCATATGTAAAACATAAGCGCCAGTTTTGCAAACATGTTTGTGCCTCTCTCGAGCTTGTCTCTGCTGCGTCAAGCGCGAGATAACGCTGAATATGCCCTTGCAAAAAGCTCGCCACAACCTTCTTGCAGGTAATTTGGCGGGAATTCTCCTATATTTAAAGAAGAATAAAAGGCTGGGACGCATTTGACGTAATGACGTGCAGAAAGAAAAATCTGCTTCCTGGTGTATTGTGGGAACTGTAGTCCCGGAGTTTGAGATGATCTGAGAATAGGGAAGACCTGACCTGCATCAGAAATGCAGTTGCGAGAGAAAGTAGCAGATCTGTTTTATTGATTTGGTTCGTGCAGTATCTAATAAGGACAGGAATTGTTGTTCTTGTTGTTGTTGCTTCTGCCGCCCACGCTCGCAGGAAGGGATAGAGAAGTCTAGCCTGCCTGACTAAATGGCAGAATAAGTGGGGTGGGTTGCATCTGTGAGCAGATTTGCCACAAGTCTGATTGATTCTGGTCTTGTGTCTGCTTTTTTCTATTTTTTCATACTGTGTGCAAACTAAATAGGAGCTGGCATGGCTTGTTACTTTTGGACTAAACACTCAAAGACAGGCGTGTCTAAGAGGTCATTATAGTTTGGAGAATATGACTAGTCCCAAAGTCTTCTGCTTTTTATTAAAATGAAATGAAAACAAGTGTTTGTTTTTGTTTTTGAAAATAGCTCAGTACAGAAGACGAGGCAATGCAGGTATGTTTTTTTAATACCATATGATTATAAAAAATACACACCCTCTTATTTTATATCTGAGCCTCTTTTCAAGGGCCTCTTCCAAAACCTTGACATTGTGACACAGATTTCCCCTTTTTGGTTTTATATAGGTGATACACAGGCGTGGGGTTGATGTGGGCAGTGGCGTAGCGTGGGTTGTCAGCACCCGGGGCAAGGCAAGTAATTTGCGCCCCCTAACCCTAACCCCCAGATGTTGCGCCCAGTGCGGCCGGCCCCCCCTGCATCCCCCACGCTACTGGGACTAAGCTCTCACACCAATTTCCCCAGCAATATTTAGCAGCCATGGAGTCTGGAGTGGGCGCTACTCCAGAGCTACTTGTGAAAGCCCACTGCTGTAGTCGTTGCTGCCTTTTCTCAGCCCTTTTCACTGCTCTTCAGCAAAATAGAAATAGAAATGGAGAATTAGGCTAGAGCAGGGGTCACCAAACGTTTTCAGCAGGGGGCCGGTCCACTGTCCCTCAGACCTTGTGGGGGGCCGGACTATATTTTTAAAAATATAAATACTCTGCAAGCCGGTCCCACAGCTGCCTCTGGATCTGGAAGAGGAACGCACTCTGTACATGCTCAGGAGCGTGTCTCGGAGCTGCCCGCTCACTGGCGTTGTTGACGAGCAGCAGCCACTCCATCAGCCCGTCCCCGCAGAGCTCCCAGGCGGCGTGACCACACGCTGTGGCCCATCGTCCAGGTCAGCGGACAGGCTGCACATGCAGAGCGCCGGAAAGGCGATGTGCAGCTTGCCCTCCAGCTGCTCCAGCACAGCTGTCCAGTGCACCAGCAGCAGCAAGCCAGGCACGGGGCCAGCAGGCACACCAAGCTCCGGCTGAAGCCCTGTGATGTGCCCATCACGATGCTCACGGTGCGGCCCAGACCCGCTGCCTGCCCACCAACCTCTGCGTCCATGGCCACATCAGCTTTATCTTAGTGCGCGGGCGGCGAGGCTTCGGATTGGCTGCAAAAGCTGCCTGCAGCCAGTGTGAACCGTGCAGTGTTGTGGAAGTCAGTCCCCAAGTGGTGAAGAGTCCACGGTTTATTTTCAAGGAAACGCCGCACAAGTTTAGCTCAGCAGGGACTGACTGAGCGGGTGGCAGGGTCCACGGGCCGGATTCATGAGCTTGCTGGGCTGCATCCAGCCCCCAGACCATAGTTGGCTGACCCCTGGGCTAGAGCGACATCTACCATGCCATTGTGCATGGTTATTGGAATATGTTGCAGAGTGTAAATACAGCATAATTAATTCATTCCCAAACCATAGTTTAAACACTGAGCTCAGATGTCACAAAGAATTGTGGTTAGTTTTAAATCAAAATCAGTTACTACTCACAGATGTAGGGGACAGAAGAATGTCTATATGTGTAGGTCCGAAGCTTGCTGCAGCTTATTCTTATTCTGGGAAATCCCTGCTTCCCATTGATTACATCTGCACCAGGTAAATGATTTATTTCTCATATAGCAGTCTCAGTCCAGTAAACTATGTGTAATTGGACTAAGATTTAGCACTGTATCCATGTGCTCCTTCTTTCACAACTGTAACATAAAAATTACGAGGTTCATTAAGTTTCCTGGTTGACCTGATTTGTAGTCGGAGATTAAACCACAGTTTTCTGATTCATGCATATTGGAAAACAGGTTTTGCATTATGGCATACAAAAAGGGGATCTTCATTCAGCAAACCATAGTACATTCGACTAAAATAATTATATGTGAACCAGTCCACAGACTCAGCATGCAGTTAGTGCTATATTGTAACCTTTACCCTCTGCACTATAGTAAAGTCCAAACCTATGGAAGCTTTAATTTTCTATATTATATTTCTGTGAAAGTTTTTTTTTAGCAAATTATTTTCTTTTCTGCAGCCACTAAGAAGATCGATGAGAATAGCTGCTGTGAGTAGCTCTCCCTTTTTCTTTTATTCCACTGCATATTTCCACAATGTTAATGTTGATATGACCAGAGAGCATCCAACCTACTAAGAAATGGCATCTACAAAGCAAAGAGCCATTCCTTGTATGGTGTCTCATGAGAGCAAATGCAAAGTATGGTTAATAATATAAGCTGTGAACTTGCAGTTCTTTTGCTTCAAAACTCACCTCAGCCAACTCAACAGGTGTCCCTCAGTCAGAAACATGCTTCATAAAGAATACAGGGCTGATATCACTCCCTTCACAATGTTCACTTCAGATGATGTCACTGTGCTGTGTGCTTCCTGACACCCTCTAGTGGCGCCAGGGAGACAGAACCACAGCAGGAAAATGTACAGTTGGATAGCAGATTGCATTCATTTAATTTGCACAATCACAGCTTTGCACGCTTGGGCACGAGCCAGCTGATATCACAAATTAAACACACACAAGGTGGAGAGCTTAAAAGCTCGTAGACTTGCTTTCTGAGCTCTGGGAGGGTCTTGCACTGTCTCTGGAGCCCTTTGCGAGTCTGGATTCCAAGCTTTATATTAAAGGTAAAGGGACCCCTGATCATTAGGTCCAGTCGTGACTGACTCTGGGGTTGTGGTGCTCATCTTGCTTTATTGGCCAAGGGAGCTGGCGTATAGCGTCCGGGTCATGTGGCCAGCATGACTAAGCCGCTTCTGGCGAACCATAGCAGCGCACGGAAACGCTGTTTACCTTCCCACCGGAGCGGTACCTATTTATCTACTTGCACTTTGACGTGCTTTCGAACTGCTAGGCTGGCAGGAGCTGGGACCAAGCAACGGGAGCTCACCCCGTCGCGGGGATTTGAACCGCCAACCTTCTGATCAGCGCCACCCATGCCCCCAAGCTTTATATTACACATGCAAAATTGAATGTTGCTTGTTTTAAATAATTTATTCTGCTTCTGCTAGTTAAAGGAGAAGCAAAAAACGGTTTGTGGCCACTGATAAGAAAAATATTCCTAAATCCATCACCTGCTTCTGAGATTTTACTAGACACCACCAACGTGGAATCGTATATAGTGGTACCTCGGGTTACATATAGTTCAGGTTACAGACTCCGCTAACCCAGAAATAATACCTCGGGTTAAGAACTTTGCTTCAGGATGAGAGCAGAAATCGTGCAGCGGTGGCGCAGCGGCAGCAGGAGGCCCCATTAGCTAAAGTGGTGCTTCAGGTTAAGAACAGTTTCAGGTTAAGAACGGACCTCCAGAACGAATTAAGTACATAACCAGAGGTACCACTGTATTTGAAACCAAGGAGGTTGAAACTTGGTTGTTGTTTTTGAAGTGAAAGCCACAGGCATTTTGAGCCTGTTAGAATAACCTGAAGAACTAGGACAACTGTGTTCCTTTCATAGTGTTTTTTACCCATGTCTGTTCTTCCCTTGCAGAAGGCGGCTGCCAGAGCAAAATGAGAGGCTTAATCGCAACTGGCAGCAGCCCCTAAGGTAAATGCTATAAAAAGTTTTGTGTGCTTTAAAAACATAGAATAAGTGTGATTTTGCATCCATATAATTGCTTAGTGTTTCGGTGAAGGATCAGACTGAAAATCTTAGCAGTTTTCTGAGGCAATCACAGCTCTTCTCCAGTTGGAACAAAGTCTGGCTTTGGGTCTATCCAGAAGTAATGACATCTGCAAAGCAAAAAGCCATTCCTCATATGGTGTCTCATGAGAGCAAATGCAAAGTATGGTTAATAATATAAGCTGTGAACTTGCAGTTCTTTTGCTTCAAAACTCACCTCAGCCAACTCAACAGGTGTCCCTCAGTCAGAAACATGCTTCATAAAGAATACAGGGCTGATATCACTCCCTTCACAATGTTCACTTCAGATGATGTCACTGTGCTGTGTGCTTCCTGACACCCTCTAGTGGCGCCAGGGAGACAGAACCACAGCAGGAAAATGTACAGTAGGATCGCAGATTGCATGCATTTAATTTGCACAACCACAGCTTTGCACGCTTGGCCACGAGCCAGCTGATATCACAAATTAAACACACACAAGGTGGAGAGCTTAAAAGCTTGTAGACTTGCTTTGTCTCTGGAGCCCTTTGCGAGTTTGGATTCCAAGCTTTATATTACACATGCAAAATTGAATGTTGCTTGTCTTAAACAATTTATTCTGCTTCTGCTAGTTAAAGGAGGGGCAAAAAATGGTTCGTGGCCACTGATAAGAAAAATATTCCTAAACCCATCACTGGCTTCTGTGATTTTACTAGACACCACCCACGTGGAATCATACATTTGAAACCAAGGAGGTTGAAACTTGGTTGTTGTTGTTGTTTTGGAAGTGAAAGCCACAGGCATTTTGAGCCTGTTAGAATAACCTGAAGAACTGGGACAACAGTGTTCCTTTCATGCTGTTTCTTACCCATGTCTGTTCTTCCCTTGGTAAATGCTATAAAAAGTTTTGTGTGTTTTATTTTTATTTTTTCAATTTTTTTATTAATTTTCACAAAATTAAAAAACACACTAACAAATAAACAGACAAACATAAATCATATCCTTATTAAAACTGATCTTCTTAACATTGTTAAGCGACTTCCTCGTATCCCCCTAGTTGAATTTCAATGGATATCATTTTAACGGTTTTCCAAATCAAAGTTCTTAAAATCTTAACTTAATCACTTAACATCAGTCTTTCTTCCCAATTCAGCCTTAAACATAATAATTCCTCATATTACTTATTTAAATCCTAAGCCTAACTGGTAATTGCAAGCTTTCCCCAATTAATTTAACTTGATGTATTTAACTAAGTAGTCATTAAATTTCGTCCATTCTTCCTCCTCATTCTGATCACGGACTCTTCCGGTCAGGTCGGCTACCTCCCAAAAGTCCATCATCTTCATCTGCCATTCTTCCACAGTTGGTAGTTCTTGCGTTTTCCACTTCTTAGCTAGTAGTATTCAAGCAGCAGTTGTGGCATACAAAAATAATTTGACATTTTTCTTGGGCAATTCCAAACCTGTTATTCCAAGAAGAAAGGCCTCTGTTTTCTTTATAAATGTATATTTCAACATTTTTTTCAGTTCATTATAAATCTTTTCCCAGAAGTCTTTCACCTTGGGGCACGTGATAAAAGGTTCCTTCTTTTTCTTTACATTTCCAAAGTAAGTTATCATAGTTATGATAAATCTTTGCTAGGGGTCAAATACCATCTATACATAATTTTCATTATACCGTATTTTTCGCCCCATAGGACGCACTTTTTCCCCTCCAAAAATGAAGGGGAAATGTGTGTGCGTCCTATGGGGCGAATGCAGGCTTTCGCTGCAGCCTGGAGACCTGGCGCACCGACCCCTCTCGCTCTCCAGGCTTCAGGAAGCTATCCGCAAGCCTGGGGAGCCCGGCGGGAGTTCCTGCGGGCTCACGAGGCTTGCGGGCAGCAGCCTGCAGCCCCGGCGAGTGTCCGCAAGCTTTGCGCGCCCAGTGGGAGGTCCCGCCGGGCGCGCAAGGCTTGGGGCGGCAGCCTGCCGCCCGAAGCATGCGGAGCCCTCCGGTGCGCCCTATAGGACGAAAAATACGGTATTCTCCTTTAACATTGTACATGCAGTGAACTTAACCCCTTTTTTCACAATCTTTCCAAATCCTCAAACATTATTGTAATGGTTCTAGGGGTTGCTCGTGCATAAGCCGGTGCTTATCTCCCCGGCTGGGTGCAAACACCTGGCTGGGTTGCCAAAGTGAACCTTTTCTGTTCCCTGACAATTATGTTATGTCCTACATCTCTTGCCCAATCTATCATTACTGATTTAACTTGTTCATCCTTTGTATGCCACTCCAACAGTAACTTATACATTTTAGACAGATTTTGAGCTTTAGAATCCAACAGCTCCATCTCCAACGTAGATTTTTTAGAAGCAGAACCATTTTTCTTATCTAATTTATACAATTCATTAATCTGGTGGTAGTGTAACCAATTTAGAAAAGACCGGAACCTACTCTGTCCCTTGACCTTATTTGCCTACCTGCAATTCCTGGTTGCTTGTGGCAACCGAGCAGTACTTGAATACAGGTCTGGCTCAAACTGATCTTTGGATAGTTCAGCTATGCTGGAACCTGCCATTGTGGGCATAATCTGCTCAGCTCCCACCCACCCACTTTAATGGTTATGAATGCACAGTAGTCTTTGGGGTGGCTTTAATCTGGAACTTGGCTCCTCTGTTTTGTGGAAAAGAGGGCAGAAGAGCAAGTCTCCTTTTACTATACCTATTAGACTTCCAAGTTAAATTTAGTGTTTAGTTTTTAAAAATTAGGCCATGGATTGTCACAGTGTTCACTAGATGCCCAGTTTTTAAATATACCCTCAAATTTAAGGTGCTGCTTTTGACCTTTAAAGCCCTTCATGGCCTAGGACTCTCGTACCTACGGGATCGCCTCACCCGGTATGCCCCATGGAGAGCCTCAAGGTCCATAAATAGTAACACCCTAGTGGTCCCAGGCCCTATGGAAGTCAGATTAGCCTCAACCAGAGCCAGGGCCTTCTCAACCATGGCTCCGGCCTGGTGGAACACTCTGTCTCTTGAGACCAGGGCCCTGCGCCAAAATAAATTGAAATAAATAAGTGCAACTGCAGTGATATTGGAAGGGGCATGTAGTTGAGGCAGCAATTGACTCCGGTATCAAGAAAACAAATGATGAAGGTGTGGCTATAGTGGAGGCTTGGGGCAGGTTGTGTTGACACTAAATAAATTACAGGTTGTGTTGACACTAAATAAATGACAGGAACTTTTAAAGGTCCACACCGCTCTGACCACCTATCAGCTCCTCAGTCGCCGCCAGTGGCCGCCAATCACACTCCCGCTTGCTGCGACAAGGGCAGCTGTCTATTGGTTGCCACAGTGGCAAGCAAGAGGGCTAATGGCGGTGATCAGGCAGCTGAGACGCGAGCGGTTTTGTGCTGCGTTCTGGCAGGTGAGCGATTTTCGGGATCCCCCCCCCCCAACAATCAAGCGGCCAGTTGCCACTTACAATCTCAGGCTCGCGCCAAAAAACCATTCACACGTCCCCCTCAGCACTACCCGTGTATAAGACGAGCCTAAATTCTGAACCTCAGTTTTGGGTCAGAAAAGCTCATCTTATACACTGAAAAATACAGTAACCCTGATTTTAAAATCAAGTCCAGGGAAAAGGTCCTGTGTGAGGGTCTGGAGGTGGTTGGAGGGTGTATGGCAGCTAACAGATTGAGGTTGAATCCTGAAAAGACAGAAGTACTGTTTTTGGGGGACAGGAGGTGGGTGGGTGTGGAGGACTCCCTGGTCCTGAATGGGGTAATTGTGCCCATGAAGGACCAGGTGCGCAGCCTGGGAGTCATTCTGGACTCAACTGTCCATGGAGGCGAAGGTCAATTCTGTGTCCAGGGTGACTGTTTATCAGCTCCATCTAGTACGCAGGCTGAAACCCTACCTGCCTGCGGACTGTCTCACCAGAGTGGTGCATGCTCTAGTTATCTCCCGCTTGGACTACTGCAATGCACTCTACTTGGGGCTACCTTTGAAGGTGACCCGGAAACTACAACTAATCCAGAATGCGGCAGCTAGACTGGTGACTGGGAGTGGCTGCCCTGACCATATAACACCAGTCTTGAAAGACCTACATTGGCTCCCAGTACGTTTCTGAGCACAATTCAAAGCGTTGGTGCTGACCTTTAAAGCCCTAAACGGCCTCGGTCCAGTATACTTGAAGGAGCGTCTCCACCTCCATCATTCTAGCGGTTCCCTTGCTGTGAGAAACCAAGTTACGGGGGACCAGGAAGAGGGCCTTCTCGGTAGTGGCACCCACCCTGTGGAATGCCCTCCCACCAGATGTCAAAGAGAAAAATAACTACCAAACTTTTAGAAGACATCTGAAGGCAGCCCTGTTTAGGGAAGCTTTTAATGTTTAATAGGTTATTGTATTTTAGTGTTCTATTGGAAGCCGCCCAGAGTGGCTGGGGAAACCCAGCCAGACGGGCAGGGTATAAATAAATTATTATTATTATTATTATTATTATTATTATTATTATTATTATTATCATCATTAAAGGAGCAGGGCAGCCTACTAATGTAACATTTTCAACAATCATTACCATCATTTGCTGATGCTGTATGAGAACCTTCTTCTTAAGAAACATGTTGTCTTATAACTAGACCTAAGGGGATGCTACGTTAAGAGTGCTGCCCCAGCCCATAACAAAACAAAATTTGCACCTTTGCACGGGTTTTAATTCTATGTCACTTTAGGAAAATAACATTTTTTTATCAAATTGAAGAACTCTGAAAGTGCAAGGACTTTATGATTTAATAAAAATGGAAAGAGCAGAGGAAACGATGAGGACAGAAATGAAAATAGATATGGTGCTGAACAAAAGACAAATAACGGCGAAAGGGATAGCAGGGATGTTATATAAACTGATGATAAGCGACAAAGAAAGAGTGATAAGGATAATTCAGATTAAATGGGAACAGGAAGGTATGATCCATTCAAACATGGCCCAAGAACTGATGAAGAATATAAACAATATTAAAATAGAAAAGTATAAAGAATTAAGTAGAATTTTTCTATTAAAATGGTATAGAACTCCGGCACAAATGGCAGATATATAGTGAAAGGGTTTAGTCCCAAATGCTGGCATTGTGGTCAGGAAAAAGGACTATATTCACACATGTGGTGGGAATGTAATCTGGTTAAGGAATATTGGCAAAAGATTATAAAGGTAATTTCCGGATTATTTCAAATAAACATAGAAGTTAATAGGGATTTGTTATTTTCGGGAATACTGGGAAATAACAAAGTAATAAGTAATAAGCAAGAGTTGTACAAGATTATGATTCTAGCTGGAATGGCAGTTATTGCTTTGAGATGGAAAGAAAAGGCCAAATGGAATATGGAAAAATGGAATGATTATGTTTTTGAATACGTACAATCAGAAATATTTGCACAGATAGTGGCAGAGGATAGATAGGAAAACAAATGCCAAAGAATCACAAATAAATGGGGTTTTTACAGGAACTGTATAGAAAGAGGGGAAGCCAACCCTAACATACAAGCTCGAATGAACAGACTGTGTACATGGATAAAGATATGAAGAAGGAAGGCCTAACCGGGGGGGGGGGGGGTGGAGTGGGGAGGGGGGGGGGAAGGTAAACCAGATGGTATTTTGAATGGATTTTGTTATGTAAGCCCTTTTCCAGAAACCATATATATTAATGCTATATAGGTATGCATTGTAGTATGAATGAATTGTGTTTTGTATTCTTTGTTTATAGAATATATATAATAATGTTACGTTACTAAACAAATTTAATAAAACAGTTTTAAAAAATTGAAGAACTTATATGTGTTGGGCTATGTTATTCTCTTTCATATTACGTTTCTGAAATGAAGCTCTAACAGCTGATCTTTGCATTTACAGTTTCCAAATGCATGCATATTCACATAAGCAAGCCTGCAGATTAATGCAGGAAGAGTGACTTTTGGCATCAACAGCATGCAAAAAGCAGACACAACCTCAAATCTGCTTTACTTTGAGAAGGCAAGATCAGGCTTGTTCAGATCATTCCAACCATCTGTTTCTGAGCAGACAGCTGCTGCCCCTGTGAAGATAATCTACGAAGACTCCTATCATTTATTCATCCCAGCGCCCTCAGAAACATCAGCGCATCTGATGACCATATGACTAGCAATAACATTTTACATGTCACTAAGTATAAGGCAAGCTGAATAGATGCAAAAGGTTACCAGGGAAGTCAATAGTTACTATGCTTAGATTTGAAAAACAAAGAGCAGTAGTGTTCAGAAGCCAAAACTTTATTAATTGTACCAGGCATTTGTATGGTTTTTGGTGCATGTGATAGTGAAATTGAAAAGGGATAATTTTTCTGGAGTCTGTATAACACCTAGTGCATTTTCAGCAAGCCATTGCTTGAAATGAAATGTTGTCGTTCACAATTTGTATAGTGCTTTTTGTACAACAAGGCCAGGGCTATCAAGTTTACCCAATCATCAAAACCAAACTGAACTTTATGTTTACTGTTTTTATGTGAATTCCTCTAGCTTTATTCTACAGTGGAGGGGAAAATGTTAAATCAGAAGCTATCCCAGTGGCGTAGCGTGGGGGGTGCAGGGGGGGCCGGCCGCACCGGGCGCAACATCTGGGGGTTAGGGTTAGGGGGCGCAAATCCACGGGTTAGGGGGTGCAAATCCACGGGTTAGGGGGCGCAAATCCACGGGTTAGGGGGCACAAATCCACGGGTTAGGGGGCGCAAATTACTTGCCTTGCCCCGGGTGCTGACAACCCACGCTACGCCACTGAGCTATCCTTATGTACCAAAGATTCCCAAGAACTGCAGAATCATGTGTTCTTACATATTAAAAAACAACAACCCAAGAATAGCTTGCACATCTAGAAGATGCCCAGTAAACTAACATGTCAGGAACCCTTCCTAACACACTACTTTCCTGTGTGCAAAGGAAGGATCACAGTGGCATAAGCCAGATAGTATTGTGATTGTGGAACTCAGTACGTTCCAAATAAAGGAAATGCAGAGCCATGACAATAGCCTTAAGATGGGCAAACAGAATTATTAGGATAATTAATGCCAGGGATAGCAGTAGGACCTTCTATGGCTTAACATACAGTGGTACCTTGGGTTACAAACGCTTCAGGTTACATATGCTTCAGGTTACAGAATCCGCTAACCCAGAAATAGTACTTCGGGTTAAGAACTTTGCTTCAGGATTAGAACAGAAATCGCGCGGTGGCGGTGCAGCAGCAGCAGGAGGCCCCATTAGCTAAAGTGGTGCTTCAGGTTAAAGAACAGTTTCAGGTTAAGAATGGACCTCCGGAACGAATTAAGTACGTAACCAGAGGCACCACTGTAATTGTTTCTTGGCTTTTTGAAGTGATTTTGAGTTATCATATGGCACTGCATTTAATAATGGTTTCATTTAATGCTGTTAAATTAGTGTTACTTAATACTATTGGTTATTTTTCTGTTTAATTAAGTCCTTGTAAGCCCTTGAGCCTGGTTCAGAAGCTCCAGCTAGAGCAGAATGTGGTGGCCAGACTGCTGGCATTCAGACAAGCTGCATGGGTTGCCCAGTTACTACCCAGCCAGGTTCAAGGTTCTTGTATTAATTTACAAAGCCCTGAACAACATAGGCTCAGTAATTGCCTCAAACCTTATATCCCAGCTTGATCACTGAGAGTGTCGTTGGTCATCCCCCAGGTTGTCGAGGCTTAACTGGTAACATGAAACCGAGTCATTAGTGCCATTGGCCCAGTCCCCTGCAACACTACCTTCCATGCCAATTTTTAAACACCTGCTGAAATCTTTACTATGCAGCCAATTAACAATATATTGTTACACAATGGTTAATTGATGCCTGTTTTTTTAATTTTTTTATGGTTTTCATTGTACGGTTTGATGTGTATGGGTTGTTAGGGATGGGGTGGTACCTCTGCTGGGGGATGCATCATGCTCCTACTGAAATAGTTTGTCTACCTTTGGCCCCCAATTTGCACTTAACTCTAACTTGTGGCTCCTAGAAGCTGTCAGTTTGCAATAGTGACTATACCCCAGGAACAGCTTCAACTGGCCGGCTAAACCAGGTGAGGGTAGCTAGTGGGTCTTAAATCCTTGGTGAGTTAGGGAGATGGTTTGAGATCCACTGGCTAGGTGAGGGTGAACCACTGTGTTAGACTGTTGTGTTGCCTCAGTAATGGACTAGAGAAGAGCCAACAAACTGAATCCAAATCCAGATAAAATTGAGGTTCCCTATGCCAGATGGATGGGAGGTTGCCTGTTCTTGATGGGGTCACACTTCCTCTGAAGATGCAGATATGTAGCTTGGGGGTACTTTTGCTGTGGCCTTGGTGGCACAGAGTGCCTTCCGTCAGCTTTGATAGCTGACCCAGCTGTGCCAAAGAGATAGCCTAGCTTCTGCTGATTATGCTCTGGTAACCTCTAGGTTAGATTACTACAATGTGTTATACATAGGGCTGCATCTGAAGACAGCTGGGAAACTTCTACTGGTGCAGATTTCCGTGGCCATGTTGCTCACTAGGGCAAAACAGTTT
Source organism: Podarcis gaigeae (assembly GCF_964106915.1). Classification (NCBI taxonomy): domain Eukaryota; kingdom Metazoa; phylum Chordata; class Lepidosauria; order Squamata; family Lacertidae; genus Podarcis; species Podarcis gaigeae. The sequence goes on along the minus strand of NC_139691.1, from coordinate 29,186,382 downwards.
GAGTATATAATGCCAATCCTGGCTCAAGTGGCTGCACTGGCTGCCAATTACATTCTGGGCCCAATACAAAGTGACCTATAAGGCCTTAAACAGCTGAGGATTGCAATACCTCAAGAACCTATCTTGGACCCTGTGGCCATCATCTGAGGCCCTTCTTCATGTTCTGGGTGGCAACATGAGATGGGCCTTTTCTGTGGTGGCTGTTTGTGGAATGATCTGCCCAGGGAGGCTCACTTGGTACCTTCATTGCATATCTTTAGGCACCTGTCAAAAACATGCCTATTCTCCCAGACCTTTGGCTAATTAAACAATCTATGGCCTTTTAAACTGTGTGTGTGAGAGAGGGGGTGGGGGTATTATTGTTATTGTTTGTTACTACTTTATATATTTTTGTGCTTTTATATTGTAAACAGCCCATTGATCCTTGGATAAAGGGATGGTATAGAAAGTAAGCAAGCAAGCAAATAAATAAATCCTAATTATTGGCTAAATGAAATTAAACATTTCAAGTAAATAGAGCAGAACAAGGAACTACGTTAGGCCAAATATGCACTGAAAGGACAAGTTAAAAGCACTGCATTTGCATAAACAGGTTTGGGGTGTGACAGTATACGTACTACTGCACATCCAGTTCTCCTGCTTGAATGAATAATAGGAAAAGACTTAGCAGGTTGCACAGCTCTCTCATAACAACATTTCAGTTCCTTGTTTCAATCCGTTTTATTTTAACCTTAAGATCAGCATTGTACTGTATCAAGCTTGAATCCATTTTGTCCCATCTCTTTGCACCAAAAACCTTAAGAGTTTCATCAGAGTCTTGGCTGAGCTTAGGATCTAGGGGTTTTCATTCATTATTATAGCATTGACTGACAAAGAGCCCATTACATCACCCATTTGGAACAGAAAGCCTTTGCAGCTGCTTGTACGGTGAGATGGGGATTTGGGTTAGTATCATAATTATTTTTAAATAAAACATTTTTTTTGTTTCATTCTTCCAGGGCAATTTTCTCTGTAAATTGTTAAGAACTGTATGCTAAAGAGCTTCTGGAGGAGGGCGAAGGGAAGGAACAGAATAAAGCAGTTTTATCCTTTCTTTCTTGATTTCCCGTAAAAAAGACCTAAGGGGAAGAAATAGCCCCATTACCCTGCATATCTTCTAGTTACTGTAGTGAAGCATGAAAAGCAAAGCACACAGTCATAGTAATGGCAGATGGTATTAAAAAAAGAATGACATGGGTCAGGCTCAGAAATGTTTGTTCCATTTCTGACCTCAGAATGAGCGTGGTCCTAATTAGTCCAAAAGAAGTGTGCAATTAAACTGATGGTAAGAGAAATGAGTGCTTTTCCTCTACTAGCTGATGTAGAGTACCAGCAATTTATTTATTTGCAGACAAATGGGATGGAGTGCTTGTGGCTTGCATTCTGTTCCCTCTGGTTGAGTATCTGGGGCTATATATAATACGAATATTTCACATATTTCACATTTAGTGAAGAAGAGATTTCTGCCTTCAACCCCCAGCATGTCTGATAGTGCCAGTACCTTGAAATAACACTTCCATTTTGAGTAGTCTAATCAAAACTCTAGCATTCACAGGGGAAATGACCGACAGCTGTACATTTTACCAGCTTGGGTTTTATTTTGTGCAGAACAGAAAATAGAGGCACAAGGCTGAATTAAATGAGAAGCATGTGGAAAGGAAATGGGTTTCAGGGGGCGCCTGAATTCTAAAGTTAGGGTTTTTTATTTTTTAAAAAAACCATTGCATCTCATTTGGCACTGTTATAATATTTAACTTCATTAGACTTCTGCTTACTGTTAACTTTCAGCCTTTGTGCCAAGTTCATTCCATCCACTGTCAAGTTCTGTGAGGAGGTTTACACTTCGAATCCTTCCCTCTGCCATTTTTAATAGGAACAAGAATAATTTAAAAGAATGGATTTGGAAGGAATGAAAGCTGAAGGTGATCTGCCAGAGAAATAGCACAAGACGCATTCTCAAGAAGCCAAATAGGACTGTGTCACACAAAAGATAATGTGTATGTGTTCTAGGCTGCCACAAACAGTGCCAATTAAATATCATTTAGCTTGAAACCCATCCCCACCCCCCAAAAGGGAAATAGGGGTGGAGTGGGGAGATTGAAAACGCAGCCAACCAGTGGACTGCCCCATCTATCCTAGTCAAGTATATCCTATATATCCATAGGATACCAGTAGTTTTCTGCATCCCTGAGAGAGGCTCCCATTCACATCTATTTAAAGCTTTTAGAGGGGGCTGTGTTGGCTCCTGGTAATTTAAGGTACAGTATCAGGACTTGCCGATCAGAAGGTTGGCGGTTCGAATCCCCGCATCGGGGTGAGCTCCCGTTGCTCGGTCGCAGCTCCTGCCAACCTAGCAGTTCGAAAGCACATCAAAGTGCAAGTAGATAAATAGGTACCACTCTGGTGGGAAGGTAAACGTCATTTCCATGCACTGCTCTGGTTTGCCAGAAGTGGCTTGGTCATGCTGGCCACATGACCCAGAAGCTGTACGCCGGCTCCCTCAGTCAATAAAGCGAGATGAGCGCCGCAACCCCAGAGTCGGTCACGACTGGACCTTACTTTTACCTTTTTATCAGGACTATGTGCATCCCCAAAACACCCCATATTTTTTACATCTGCCAAAGTTATAAGCAACAGTTTGGCTAATCAAGCTGAACTGCGGGGGGTGGGGGTGGGGAGAGGAAGCCCTGATGTGGAGGTGGCATGGTTTCAGCTGTACTACACTGGATCCTTGTCAGCCGTGAGAGCCCACTTCAGTCAGCAGTCTGCCTGTGGCATATTGCTTTTTGATCTGTTCATCTTGGGCCAAAAGCTGAATCCTCAGTGCCATCACTACAACTGACATGAATACATGAGTGGTGTCCACTGCTAGCCCTACTCGCATAGTGTGCCCACTGAATTTAACCGACTTGGCTGACTTAGATTTATCACCAAAAAGAATGACAGAAGTTTTTTTCACATAAAGTTTGCATCTGCTAATGCATACGTATAGATTCCAGTTAAGAAATATTTACTTATAATTTAAATAAACATGCATACTGTGGTCTAAACCACTGAGCCTCTTGGGCTTGCCAATCAGGTCAGCGGTTCGAATCCCCGCGACGGGGTGAGCTCCCGTTGCTCTGTCCCAGCTCCTGCCAACCTAGCAGTTCGAAAGCACGTCAAAGTGCAAGTAGATAAATAGGTATCACTGAGGTGGGAAGGTAAACAACATTTCCATGCACTCTGGTTTCCGTCACAGTGTTCCGTTGTGCCAGACGTGGTTTAGTCATGCTGGCCACATGACCCGGAAAGCTGTCTGTGGACAAATGCCAGCTCCCTCAGCCAGAAAGCGAGATGAGCGCCGCAACCACATAGTCGCCTTTGACTGGACTTAACTGGACTTAACTGTCCAGGGGTCCTTTGTCTTTTTTTACCTTTTACATCTCACCATAGTGGGGAAGACTGGGCCCAGTGACCTTGACCACCTGACCAGTCTCCTTCTCCAGCTTGATGGGCCACTTTATCTTTTTTTATCTTCAAGGCCCCTCCTGCTCTTATAGTTCTTTATCTTTAAACCGGATTTAGACTGGATAGCCTTTCAAACAGAGGTCTGTCCTCCACAAAGTAGTATGACTGTATAGTAAACATGTACTAATCACAACTAGGAAAAATGACACTTACCACTGCAGTATTGATGTGCTTCAATTTTCTAGTTAAGTATGACAAAACTTAGGATAAAATGAGAGCTCTTCACAAGTAATGAGAATATGAATTTAGAAGAATACAGCAGATGGAAGAGTGGTGTGTGGGCAAGTTTCTGGTTTCCGCAGCACAGTCTACATCTGCTCCTGATGATGTTAATAGGCTGATTTATTTCAGTTGCTAAAGTAAAGAACCCTAGTAAATTAAGTCCGATGAGTAGGTTCTTTCTTTTCCAGCTAAAAAGGCAGAATCCAGCAGCTGACCAGTGATGAAGAGGTGAATGTAAAAGGGACCTGGAAGGAGGAATGAAAAGGAGCAAGGCATAATGAGTTGAGTATGAAAGGAGAATGGGAGAAGGAATTACAAGAGATGGGTAAAAATATTTATGAGAGGCATGTGGAGGTTGGAATGGAAAAATATAAAAGAAAAAGCTTTCTGCACTTATGCCTCCAGATCAGCAAATTCTATCTACAATGCAGAGACTGAATCATGATAGTTTCAGAGCAAACAATTATGTCGAGTTGTTCATATAAATCAACCCTGAGAGCGGTGTGCTCTGGTAATTGGTTTCATTATTGAACTTCTCTTTCCATTAAGAGACTGCTTCTGAAGTTCCACTGAAATCTACCTAACTCAAGCCCATTAGAACTAATCCTGTGGAAGCAAAGGACAAGCCATTTCCCTCTTATAATCAAGGGCCCTTCAATTATTTGATGAATGCCATCGTGACCCCACTCAGTTTTCCATTCTCCAAGCTACATGTTTGTTGTTGCTTCAACCTTTTCCTGCAGTTCATGAACTGACAGCTCAACAGATGCAGCTGCAGCATCCTAACAACATTTTCTGTGGCAAAGTTAGAGAATATGCTGTCATGAACTCAAAACAAAGCACTGTGTGTGTGCGTGTGTGCACGCACTCACGCTTTCTTTAAAAATTTCTTCAGATTTTTAAAAATTAAAGCAAAAAATAAAGCAACAGTAAAGCAACCTAAAACAACTGGAGGAAACAGTTGCTTAATGCCTATTGCAGTCATGCCCTCCACCGACAGCAGAACAAATTGGTGATGGTAAAAACTGGAGGAATTCTGTGGCAAGGGTGGCTTGGGCACACATGCGGGTTCTCACAATGAATGCCTTGAAGGGGCATAGGTTGCCCATCTTTATCACACATTAGAATGGGTGGCAAAAATAAAGAAAGAAAGAAAAGCACAGTTTCATCAGTACAGATGTCCACACAAAATCAGTGGCACAAAACTTACCTGGCTGCCTAATTTGGACATGGATCTCTCTCTGAACTAGTGAGGCTTTATTTTATTTATTAATTTTGTATACTGACCTTCATCTCAGGGCGGTTCACAGCATAAAATGACTAGATAAAAAACTAAAATACATAATAAAAACAAGAGCAAAACAAATCAATAACCTCTCCCCCCCCCCACTATCCCACAAAGACATTTAAAAGGATATAGGATGTTAGTTAGCCAAAGGCTTGGTTGAAGAGTTCCACCACCAAAAGCAGCAAGCCACCTATTCTTTCTTAGGAGGAGAGAATAAAACACATACTTCAAGCTTCCCTTTCATCACTCCTAAACTGTACATAAATCAGACACTGAAGCAAATTCAGGTCTTTACACCAGGAAGACAAACTGTAAAAAAGATCACAGAGTACAGCGATTGTAATATCCTTCCCTGTTTATTAGCAGCTGCAGTCATGCTTTGAGTCTCAATATAGAAATACATTCCTGTCCCAGAAAACCATCTGAAATATAGTCAATCATTGGGGAACAAAATTTTTGTTGTATTGACACCTGCAGTTGTTCTAACCTAATTTTGACGTGCTTATCTGAAGTTGGTTTTGTCCTGTAAGCTCTAGGGGTTTTTTTTTGTTTTGCAATTCATGTTTTTCACTTTTCACCATAATCTTTGTTTTTCACAATACAATAATTCAATATTTTTTTAAACACATAGCCAAAGTAGTATAATATGAGTATAAATGTAAGTGACTTATACAGCATTGAGCATGACATGTATAGCATTGAAAATGACATGTATATCTATGTACAGTTGGAGGTATGCAAAAAAAAAAATTAATCCCTTGGGATACACAGTATACTGGGGAACATTTTTTTCCATTTTCTTTTGCATGAGATTTTTCAACTGTTCTTATTTGTTCTTTCAATGCTGATTTCAAATCTGTTATTGATTTTCGTGTACATGCTATAGTTATCTTGCAATTTCCGACTTTTGCCGATATGTCATATTTACACTGGGGATAAGTGGACACTGACATGTTGATCTACCCTATCCACATGGTAATTATTGTTTTGCAAACTTAAACTTTCTTTATTTTTACAGTTTTGTAATTTAAATATTTGTATTTTTCAGATCGGACCATGGCTTCTTCAAGTAGACAAAAATGTGTAAACAAGCCTGATGCCATTTGTTATGCTATTATTGCTTGGTCAATACAAAGGGTATTGGCAACAAAAACCAACATGCTGTCACCTATCCCAGTATTCCTTCAGCAATTAGACCTATCCCACACTCTGAGGAACTCCCAATTCCAGTTTTTAAGGGGTTTGTCTCTTCTAAAGATGAAGGAAGTGAACGTGGTGAGGTTCACTTGTATGATCCTTGGGTTCTCGCCAAACCATGGGAACCCCAAAAGGCATACTCTTCCGTTTTCCTTTTGTTCAGTCTCTAAGTATTTCCTCACAATTGTGACAAACAATATGCAGAGCCCATTTCTTGTCTTGGTCGCCATGGGGAATTTCAAAATAGCTTTTATAAGCACGCCTCACAAACATTGTTATATTGCATCTTTCACAAGGAAGTGTGTAGCAGCCACATACATAACAAGGTATCAGGCTTGTTTACACATTTTTGTCTACTTGAAGAAGCCATGGTCCATTCTGAAAAATACAGATATTTAGGTTACAAAACTATAAAAATAAATAAAAACTAAGTTTGCAAAACAATAATTACCATGTGGTTAGGGTAGATCAACGTGTCAGTGTCCACTTATCCCCAGTGTAAATATGATATATCAGCAAAAGTCGGAAATTACAAGATAACTACAGCATGTACATGAAAATCAATTTCAGATTTGAAATCAGCATTGAAAGAACATATAATAACAGCTGAAAAATCTCATGCAACAGAAAATGAAAAAAAATGTTCCTAAGTGATAAGCTATCACATTAATAGAATGGTTGTATCACATCAACATAATGCATACTTCTTCCCATTACCTGACTGCCTCCATAAAGATGTAAAACACCACACTGAACTTAATTTTAAGCATTACCCCAAGAACATGATGATATTAGCACAGAGAAGTTTCTTTTTAATAGTTAAGATGTTTTATTTTAATAGCTTTAAATACAAAGCTTGTTTAAATTAAACCTGATGAAGTACTCAAAAACAGTTGATTACTCTATGTTAAAAACACCTAAGAGTAGAGATGGAAAAGAATGTTGATTTTTAAGTGAACCAACTAGCACAGAGATTTCCAAACTGTGTATCGTGACACGTTAGTGTGTCTGTTGCAGTGTGTAGGTGTATTGTGTGAATGCTCCCCACACTCCTCCTGGGGCTGGAAAGGGGTTAGTTTAACCTCCATTTTGCTAGTAAAACTGAATTACCATGTTGCAAAATGATGCATGTCTAAAAACGTGTGTCACCGACATGAAAATTTGGGAAAGTACTGGACTAGCAGATAGTGCAAAGCCCAGGTAGCTTGAACAGCTGAGAGCCTACAGTCCTTGAGGTGTCTTGTTTTCCCGTGGCCAAGATGTGGGACAAACATGACCTCTCTGAAGTTGAGAAGTTCGAAAAGAGTAAGCTGAAGAAAACCAACAGCTCAATTCCTAATCTAAATGGGGGAGGAGGAAAAAATACCTCTTGCAAGAGACTACATGTGGGGTGCATGGATAATAATTTTATGTATGGAAAATACATGTTGCATGAAAGAAGGTGGGTTGAATAACAGTTAAGCCAGGGTTCAGGGCCAGATCACTAACCTGGAGAAGTAGTCTAATTTATTGACAGCTGCATGAATTATTATAGCTAGGAAGGGGCAAGCAGAATATAAAATGGAAGAATGGTATAAAGAGATGCAGGATATAGCTATTAATGATAAATTAACGTGTCATTAAGGTAAGAAGGGGAATATGTAGGAGAAATGATTTTGAGGAGATATGGAGGGTGATATGTAGAATTTGTTCTGTTAAAACGGAAAGTAGTCAAGAGGTGTTGAAATTATGGGAGGTTGGGTAGTTACAATGGAATGGTCTCGGGGGTGGGGTTCTTAAAAAAGGTTTTAAAAAGTGAAGAATTCTAAAGAAAAAAAGAAAAGACAGTATCCATTTCTACATCACTGAATCACCATTACCTTTTACATTATTTTCCCATGTTTTATCCGCAATTAGTCACATATTATATAATATGTATCATTCATAAAACACATACAATTACAGTTGATAGAGAATTGTCTGATTTATAAGAATCAAATATATTGCAGCTATAAAGTGTGTACCATCCTGTAGAACACCAGGACATAGAACATAACAGCTGCCTAGCAGCTATGAGATTATAAATCAGTCCACAGCAGAACATATTATACTGTGCCTTATATGAAATTGTTTCCCCACCAATCGTATGAACAGCTTTTATAATTTACAGTAATAAATCTGTATTTTATGGACTCCCCAGCATTTGTTTCTGCATAAGCAGACTGAATTGGAAACAGAACAGATAGTATAAAGAAGAAAGACCTCTTTGAATAAGCAGTCTTTTGAATTCAGCCTTGCGCTATATCGTAGTACTAAAAGCAATTGTTGGTTATGGAGCTCCATCTAGGGGAAGTATTTATATAAAGCAGGATGGTAATGAATTGGCATCAGATTTAAAACAAAGCAAATAGCTGCGGTGGGAAAGAGAAACCCCAGGACAAGAATTTAGGAGATAGTAACGGCAGTTACATCACTGAGTATTGTATAGCTCTGGGATAATGGAAGAGGAAGAATATGAAGCTAAAGGAGAAATGGACAGAAGACGGGGCTAAGACTCTGGTCACAATGTTGCTGGGTTGTTGTTGTTGTTGTTGTTTAGTCGTGTCCGACTCTTCGTGACCCCATGCACCAGAGCACACCAGGCACTCCTGTCTTCCACTGCCTCCTGCAGTTTGGTCAAACTCATGTTGGTAGCTTCGAGAACACTGTCCAACCATTTCGTCCTCTGTCGTCCCCTTCTCCTTGTGCCCTCCATCTTTCCCAACATCAGGGTCTTTTCCAGGGAGTCTTCTCTTCTCATGAGGTGGCCAAAGTATTGGCGTCTCAGCTTCAAAATCTGTCCTTCTAGTGAGCACTCAGGGCTGATTTCCTTAAGAATGGATAGGTTTGATCTTCTTGCAGTCCATGAGACTCTCAAGAGTCTCCTCCAGCACCATAATTAAAAAGCATCAATTCTTCAGCGATTAGCCTTCTTTATGGTCCAGCTCTCACTTCCATACATCACGACTGGGAAAACCATAGCTTTAACTATGTGGACCTTTGTTGCTGGGTTAGCCATTTGTTAATCTAGTGCCCTCCAAATGTTTTGGACTACAACTCTCATGAGTCCTAGCCTGCACATGCAGATGGGAATTGTAGTCCAAAACTTCCAAAGAGCACCAGTTTCACAAAGTTTCCATGTTGCCTTCTGAAACATGGAGATGATAACACTGACTTACCTGTTTTGCATGGCTATTTAAGAATTACAAGAGGTGGTTGGTTGTCATCCATCTGTCTCAGGAGACAATGGAGGAGTGTGCCTTTGGGGATGAGAGCAAACTGCTGGAAGGTTGCTTGCTGTTGCTGTAGAGACTGATATAGGAGAGACATGTTTTGTTGCAGCTGGTGCAGATAGGCATCCAATTGTGCTGCTGCAGATGCACCACGGCATTTCTTCTTTCTGTGCTCCTCCCAGGGGTCATTCCTCCTCTGGTCACTGCTATGGATACACATATAAAGTACTTTTACAAAGCACTAAATTAAGAACTAAGGGAAGACGAGGACAGCATGGAGGGAGAGCAAGTCTACTCACTGTACCCCTTACCCAATATGTGCCCATCTAGGCCAGGTAGACCTCCTTAAATGGCACTCACTTTCTACATCTGCCCTCCCCCCTGGCTGAACAACCAGTGTGACATGACATTTGCACCCACTATCACCCATTTGTTAACTTCCATCTCTCCTACTCCACTTCTCCCAACCACATTACCCCTCCCATGTCTCACTGTCATGGTAGCCTTAAGATTTTTCAGGAATACAACTATTTCTCAACAAGGCAACATTTTTGGAGTGCGACCCTCATTGAGTGCAAGGAACTCACAGGCCAAATGCTGATGAAAACAAATTGATAGTTATCTAGAATCATAAACTTCATATAGAAGATGGGAAGTCAAAGGTGAGAGATGGGGTGAGATCTGAACCAGGGAAGCTCCTGGTTCACAAGCTCAGTCTCTTTGTCAGCATGTTATGTTATCTTATTGCTTATTGCTATTATTATAGTAGGGCATATAAAGGTAAAGGGACCCCTGACTATTAGGTCCAGTCGTGACCGACTCTGGGGTTGCGGCACTCATCTCACTTTATTGGCCGAGGGAGCCGGCGTACAGCTTCCGGGTCATGTGGCCAGCATGACTAAGCCACTTCTGGTGAACCAGAGCAGCACACGCAAACGCTGTTTACCTTCCTTAATGGAGAGAATTTCACGCAGCCTTTAGCTCTGAAAGTGCCAGTCAGCTGGCATGTGCCCACACATGATGTAGTGACTGTACATCAGGGGTAGGCGACCTAAGGCCCATGGGCCAGATGCGGCCCAATCGCCTTCTCAATCTGGCCAGCAGACGGTCCGGGAATCAGCATGTTTTTACATGAGTAGCATGTGTCCTTTTATTTAAAATGCATCTCTGGGTTATTTGTGGGGCCTGCCTGGTGTTTTTACATGAGTAGAATGTGTCCTTTTATTTAAAATGCATCTCTGAGTTATTTGTGGGGCATAGAAATTCGTTCATCCCCCCCCCCCCATATAGTCTGGCCCACCACATGGTTTGACAGATGGTGGACCGGCCCATGACTAAAAAAGGTTGCTGACTCCTGCTGTACATCATACTGAATCTTGGCCAGGGATGGGGCCACATGGAAGTGATAGGCAATCCAGAGGCAAAAATGGGTGGAACGGCAAATGTGACTCTTACCTTTCTATAATAGGTTCAATATGGGATATAAGGATATTCATTTATTAACGGTATAGATTTATATCCTGCCCTTCATCCTTTTTGTGATCCTAGAGTTATACCCTCCAGCATTCTGCCGGTGAAAAGAGGGACATTTTCATCACAGGAATGTTGGAGGGTATGAACACACAGAGTCATTTTTAAGAGTGACAGAACTACGATGCATTCTCTCTCCCCACCCCCCCGGAGTGCACATGGTGGGGTTTGCCACAACTTTCCGCTTCAGAGAGCAGCTGCCTCTTAGCACAGCCATGGTGATACTCTACATGACATACATTGTCCTAGACTCAATGGGCCAATGGCTGAACTCTGTATATAAGCAGCTTCATAATATTACTCTACTAAAAAGTAAAGGTACCCCTGCAAGTATGGGCCAGTCTTGCCAGACTCTAGGGTTGTGCGCTCATCTCACTCTATAGGCCGGGAGCCAGCGCTGTCCACAGACACTTCCGGGTCACGTGGCCAGCGTGACAAGCTGCATCTGGCGAGCCAGCGCAGTACACGGAAACACCGTTTACCTTCCCGCTGGTAAGCGGTCCCTATTTATTTACTTGCACCCGGAGGTGCTTTTGAACTGCTAGGTTGGCAGGCGCTGGGACCGAATGACGGGAGCTCACCCCGCCGCGGGGATTCGAACCGCCGACCATGCGATCGGCAAGTCCTAGGCGCTGAGGTTTTACCCACAGCGCCACCTGCGTCCACTGATTACTGCTAGCAGTAATTACAGAATTGTGTTTTACATGTGTTGGATGGCCTCCTGCCATGTAAGATTTAGTTTACCTTCCAGCATTGCAGGTTGGACTAGATGACCCTCGAGATCCCTTGCAATTCTATGATTTACAACTATACCATAAAAATAGCTACTTTAAAAACAGCACAAAACATTACAAAAACAATTTTTAAACAATACAAAATGAACAAATGAGGAAGAGATCTGTTTTCATCCAGCCAGTAAAGCTTGTTGGAAGAAAAAAGAAGTCCCACTGTTTCCATTAAGTACAAAGAGTGGCTGGCCACCATATATCAAGAGCAATACACAAAACAGGAACCTCCCTGAAAGCTCTGCTCCAAATTATTCTGGAGCAGGCTACTGATATAATTGTAGAATTGGAAGAGATCCTGAGGGTTATGTACTCCAACTACTTGCATGCAGAAATCTCATCAAATGCATCCATGACAAATGGCCATCCAACCTCTGCTTAAAAACCTCCAAGGAAATAGAGTCCACCATCAAGGGAACAGCTCTTACTGCCAGAAAGTTATTTCTGATTTTTGGTGGAAGTCTCCTTTCTTCTCATGGATGAATGCCTTCCCCCTCCAGAACAGGAGAAAACAAACTGGCTCCATCTTCCATGTGACAGATATTGGAAGCAGTGTTAGAAACTCAGATATATAAACTAAGCACCAAATGGCTCCTTATACCAAGATTACAGTCACCGAAAAGGAATGTCTGGTTGCCATTTGGGGGCAAGACAGCTGTGAAGTCTTATTTTTGCCAAGGATTGACTGACTGTGATTGATTATCAGTTAAACATCTGGCTAGTTCAGATGACAACCTTGAGCTAGGTTAAGAACTTTTGAGAACTTAAAGAAGGAAAGTCACTTTATCCAGGAACAGTCCACATATATATTGGCCTATACCTACCTCTTTTTCTTAATGGTGACACAAACCATTCACAACGTAAGAATATTCTTCACAACTGTGAGCAGGGCAGTGGAGTGCGGTAAGTGAAGACAAGCTACAACAATTAACTATAACGTTGTTCACCGCTATATGGTGCTGCCCAGGCATCTTCACTTGCCTGGGACCCAGCTAATTTCAAACACTAATTTGAAGATGGCTATCCTATCTCCTCTCAGTCTCCTCTTTTCCAGACTAAACATACCAAATTCCCTCAATCGTTCCTCATAAGGTTGGGTTTCCAGATCCTTGATCATCTTGGTTGCCCTCCTCTGCACACGTTCCAGCTTGTCAACATCCTTCTTAAATTGTGGTGCACAGAATTGGACACAGTATTCCAGGTGTGGTCTGACCAGGGCAGAATAGAGTGGGACTATTACTTCCCTTGATCTTGACACTATACTTTTGTTGATGCAGCCTAGAACAGTGTTTTTTGTTTTTTTGCTGCTGCATCACATTGTTGACTCAGGTTCAGCTTGTGGTCTACTAAGACCTCTAGATCAGTGGTTCCCAATTAGCTAATTACTGAGGACCTCTTATTTTTCAGAAGTCAAGCCGCAGATCCCCTACTTTTGAAAAATTTGATAACTCCATGGTAGTTACCTCTGCAAAGCAATTTTTTAAACAAAATGTGGGTTAGCTCTTAATAACCAAAGGATTTTAGGTACACTAAAAAACAGACCGGGGCTGAGCAATATCTGGTTTTCAACATCGTGATATATCAGCAATTAAAATCACAATATTTCGATATGTCACAATGTCTGAAATTGGAGATCAGGCGTGGGGATGAGGGAAGAAGCTGCAGAGATTGGATGGGTGGAGGGAGGAAAGGAAGCAGAGTCACCTCCACTGCATGGGTTGAGTAGGAAGGGATTGGGATGGGGGGTATGCATCAGTGGGGCGGCCACTGAAGATGTACCTCCACTGTGGCTGCTTCTGCTTTCCTGCTGGATGAGAAAAGCTGCTCCACCTCAGTACCATGGGGCCTTGAACTGAGGGTGATCAGCTGCCCTGTTTATCATCCTATTGGTGGTGCCTTGAAATCAACTGTCCTCCCTTGCATGAGGAGTGATATATTCCTGCATACTGCAGGGTCAAAATTGTTATTGCAGTGTGATTTCAAAACCAATTTTGGCCAGTATATTGTTGTTTTAGACCATAAAATTTGTGATATTACCATGCAAAAATGACAAAAATTTTGTTGGGGGGAGGCAAGGGATGGGGCCGTGGACCCCCTGGCTGCATTCCAAGGACCCCCAAGGGCTCCTGGACCTCTAATTGGGAACCACTGCTCTAGATCCTTTTAACATGTACTTCTTTTAAGCCAGGTATCTCTCACCTTAATGTTTGTTTAGTTGGTTCTTCCTGCCTAAGTGTAGAACCTTACATTTGTACCTATTAGAATTCCATTTTCACGTATATGCAGCTCTGTGTGTATGAAGCTCTGCTCACTACTCCTCTATAATTTAGTGTAGAAATATTTCTTATATATTTTGTGCTTTAAAAACCACACATTTAAAAATATGTACTAAAAATATTGAGCCACACTAATATAAGTGAGATGCCAAATTATGTTCTTATTACTAAATTTGCATGTTTATCCTCCAAGAAACTCAAAAGTAATGTACATGGATTCCAACCCACTGCCTCTCATATTATTTTATTTTATTAATTATGCAATATATTTCTATCCTGCCAAATTGGGATTCAATGCGGCTTATAACATTTCAAAAATCAGTTATAAAATAAAGAACAACAAAAACAAGCTGGTTAAAATCAATACTTAAAATACATCACAATATATCTAAACCCAGCAATTGTAATTTGCACTGACAGCAGCCCAATCACCAACATAATCTGCATCTTAGTTTCCAAATGCATATATTCTATATATATTTGCCAGTTAAGCTGAAAGAGGGAAGGCATCTCAAAGTCACCTTTCCGCAAGAGCAGAAAGAGGGAGCAGGGCCAGGGCCAAAAAGATCAGCAGCCCAATTCTGTATGCTTTTACTGCAAAGATTCTTGAGATCAATGGTTTACTCTCATGTGAGCATGCAAAAGATTTGGAATGCAGCCCTGGAGCCCAGTCCTGCACATTTGCCTGGGAGCAAAACCTTAACTGCAGTTAAGGTTACTTACTTCAAAGTAAATTTGCAAATATGACTGGGGATGGGCTTCAACAGGCAGGCAGAAAAACAAAAAATAGCTGCAAATTGTCCGCACACCTCCCCCCAACAGCAGGCACTGAACTAAAGCACCCCAAAAATCAATTAGCAAGCACATCCACCCTTGCTCCATCCATGAATGGCTCAGGTAGCCAAATGGGGGGATTATTTTTGGAGGGCTGGATTTGCAAGAGGATTTTGGTCTCCCCTCCCCCATCCCCTTTTAGTTTCTGGAGCGGAAAACAAAGAACAAGCCGCAAGCCCTTTACATTGAGCGATATGGTCGTGGTGGACAAATAACAATAAAATAAAATAAACATCAATTTGCTTAAGCCTGTGTGTGTGTGTGTGTGTGTGTGTGCGCGCGCGCGCGCGCGCGCGGGCAAGACAAGCGCTCTTGGGAACCGGTGATGGTGATGGAGGAGACACAGTAAGAATCTCCGATGGAGTGAAAGAAAAAGAAAGAAGCGGCACCGTTGGAGGGGTCGTATTGGAAAGAAGTCACTGAGGATGCCGCTTCCTGGAGATTTCCTATGGCGAGGGTGCCTTTCCAAGCCAGAAAGGGAAGGGATGGCAGAGATCCCTATGATCCTTCTATGGAAGCGTAAACTGAGATAGGATGGACGTGCCTGGCTTCAGGCAGCAAGGTCCTAGAGTCCCACCCGTCTTCATCACAAAGCTTAGGAACCACTAACTCGGCTTTCGGAAGGAGCTCCCACGTCTCCTTCCCAATGCAGCTGCCGCAGCCGAAAAAAAACCAGAACGCCCGAACCCCGGGGCACTTGTACAAAAAGAGGGGCTGCCACACAAAACGGGGCTGTCAGGGGGCCTGGGGGCGGTCTGTAGAGTAGGTATCAGTTTTAAAAAGCATGCCATGCAACCTATTGAGTATAAAATGCACAACTTGTACAGCTAGAGGAAGTGTGCATGCACACGAAAGCTCATACCAAGAACTGACTTAGTTGGTCTTTAATGTGCTACTGGGTGCAACCTATTGAGTATAAAATGCACAACTTGTACATCTGAAGAAGTGTGCATGCACACGAAAGCTCATACCAAGAACTGACTTAGTTGGTCTTTAAGGTGCTACTGGGTGCAACCTATTGAGTATAAAATGCACAACTTGTACATCTGAAGAAGTGTGCATGCACACGAAAGCTCATACCAAGAACTGACTTAGTTGGTCTTTAAGGTGCTACTGGAAGGAATTTTTTTTTGTTTTAGCTAGAGCAGGGGTGGCCAACTCCCAAGAGACTGTGATCTACTCACTTAAAAACTAGCAGTGATCTACCCCCTTTTTGGGGGTTCAGGTCAGAGCATTTTTTTAGGGGAGACACAGTTCAGCTTCTTTGGGGGGAGCCGATGATCTACCAGTGATCTACCGCAGATGTCCAGTGATATACCGGTAGATCATGATCTACCTGATGGGCATGCCTGAGCTAGAGCATCAAAGCTAGCTCCTGGGGATATGGCTGATATTTTGAAATTACTGAATGTCTTAAAATAAGCAATTTGCTATTAGCGTCTTCTTCAGAAACAACTGCTTTACAGCACTTCTGTATTATTGGTTCCAAGATTTATGTGTATGTGTGTGTGGGGGGGATTTTACATGAAACCTTAATAATCAGAACAATGCTATAAGTAAACTGGAAATATAATGAAAAACCAACATAATAACTGATACTAGCTAATTTGTTAGTGTATGAAGCACGAAAAAGGGAGAAATAATAGTCATAACATGCCTTCCAACATTTCTCTGATGAAAATAGGGGCGCCCCGTTCCATAATATTTCTACTATGTATACCCCATATATCTTATTGGATTGCCCCATCACTCTGGGCAGCTTCCAACACATTTAAAAACATAATAAAATATCAAACATTAAAAAACTATACAAGAGTGCCTTCAGGCAGCTCGGGGGTTGGATAACTCCATACCCTCCAACATTTCTCTCTTGAAAAGAGGGACATCTATCATACCCTCCAACATTTCTCCAATGATAATACAGTACAGATATCCTAAGGAGAAGCGGGACATTCCAGGATCAAATCAGAAACTAGGACAGCTTCTCTAAATCAGGGACGTCCCTGGAACACAGGGACCCTTGGAGGGTCTGACATATTTAGCAATATGATCACCTTTCACAGGAAGTATGTGGCAAACCAACTGAAGAAATATTCTAGATTATGAGAAGGAATTGGGGGGGGGTGTTATTAAAAAAAATGTAATCCTTTGAATGAATACGCCCTTACTTTAACTTCTTTCTAAACCCACTTCCTTCTCCTTTTGGTATTTCTTGATACCTCCTTTCCTACTATTCCACATTCACCACAAATTAGCTTTGTTGTTACTTTGCAAATGAAAAATATTCAGCTGTTAACTTGATAGGATGGTGCATATTTTGATGTGCCACCAGGTAGAGAAGTAGTGTCTACCTTTCAACAGTGGACCAAAAAAAAATGGGTGTGGCACCCTGAGGAGCAAAGTGGATGCTGCCATATTTGACATGAAGCAGAACAACGTCAAGTGGGACGCAGGTGGCGCTGTGGGTTAAAGCCTCAGCACCTAGGACTTGCCGATCGAAAGGTCGGCGGTTCGAATCCCTGCGGCGGGGTGCGCTCCCGCTGCTCGGTCCCAGCGCCTGCCAACCTAGCAGTTCGAAAGCACCACCGGGTGCAAGTAGATAAATAGGGACCGCTTACCAGCGGGAAGGTAAACGGCGTTTCCGTGTGCAGCTCTGGCTCGCCAGAGCAGCAATGTCACGCTGGCCACGTGACCTGGAAGTGTCTCCGGACAGCGCTGGCCCCTGGCCTCTTGAGTGAGATGGGCGCACAACCCCAGAGTCTGGCAAGACTGGCCCGTACGGGCAGGGGTACCTTTACCTTTACCTTTAGAGCAACGTCATATTTTTGCTGGAAATTTGCTGGAAGTTTTCAAATTTAAAGAAGGAAAGTTAAAAAGAAGCGAAAGAAGAAAATATTCAAAATAAAGGAATGGGTGGGGAAAATTAGAAGCAAAGAACAAATAAGAAGGTCCTGCTTCTCCCATAGCTGCAACCTTGGCTTCAAACTGACCTCAGCCATGCTCTGACTCTCCTTCTCCAACTTGTTGTGTTTTACAGACTCCCACATTACCTCTCAGCCCAACCCCCCTACTCAGCTCACATCATGCAAAAATTCCAGGCGGGATGCTTAAAACTCTACTTCAAAATTCTCTTTTGTCTTCCAAATGAACTCTGGGTTGAGGGATGGACCCCTCCCATTTGTTTTTCTTAATGGCCCATTATCTTCCCCTTGTCTTTATTACTGGCTGATCTCCCAGGTGATTATCAGGCTGGCCTGGCTGATCCAGGAATTAGGAGTGCCCAGGTATTCAGACTAACACCCCACCCCATGGGCATAACCAAGAAGGGGCAGCTGCCCCACAAATCAATCAATATCAATAAAAATCAATACAAATTTGAGGTTCTGCTCCCCAACAAAAGCCTGCCCCTCTAACAAAAATCCCTGCTATGCCCATGCCCCCCCCAATTTGCAAGACTATACTTCAATCAAGGCAGCACCTCTAATCCTCGTTTTGCTCTTAAACTAATATAATAGCAACTACTACACTAAAAATATTTCTGGAAATGGAAAGCTAAGAAACCCCGCTTCAGAATTTTTGCCATGAAGAAACAGCCGTGTTCTCTGAATATTTATAACAGACCCCTCAAAACGCAACAAAACCACCCTTCTGCTTGAAATTATAACATTTCTTAAGCGAGGGGTCTGCCTACCCAATGATAGTCCTATCATTTATTTGTGCATCAGCAGACACACATACAAACCCAAGGCACACACAGGAACCAGTATTCCCCAAAATAAAGCCCACTCATATCTCAATAATGCAATGCCTGCAGTGTAAAAGGGGGTGTATGGGGTGGGTTGGTACCTCTGGTGGGGGGCACATTGTGTTCCTTCTTGGGTAGTTTGCCCACCTTTGGCCCCCAATGTGTACTCAGCTTTCACCTGTGGCTCCTAGATGCTGTCAGCATGCAACAGTGACTACACCCCATGAAACTGTTTTGACTGGCTGGCTAAGGCAGGTGAAGGTAGCCAATAGCTCTCAAACCCTAGTTTAGGGACTTCCCCTGCATGTGAAGACAGGCTCTGGTGGATTGAGTGGACTGTCAACAAGGTGGTTTCTACATGTGCTGTAGTGGCAAGTGAGTGACGGATGGGGCCTGTCAACCTGGGAAGGTAGCCCATCTAGGCATGGGCATAGGGGGGGCGGGGAGCTGCTCCCCAAATCAATAAATACAAATAATTACAAATCTGAGGTTATGCCCCCGTAACAAAAATCCTGGCTACGCCCATGCATCTTGGAGAAGGAAAACTCTGATCCTAAACCTCTGCTGCCTCGTGGGACATCTTTGGGAGAAAAGGCTAAGGAGTAAGCCCTACACATGCGTGGAGTTCCTAAGGCTCCTGCAGCCAAACTGGTGCCAAACATACCGGTCTTTCCTTTGAACCACATTGGCGAGGCCGAGGGAGTGCGTCTTGTCATCTGGGACCATCGGCTGGGTGAGGACTGCAGGGCCTGCTCCCTTCCAGGGCCTTCTCCAACTGGCCCAGGGGGCGTGGCCCAGGCCCTTATTTGGAACAAACTTTTGGGGAAGTGAGGGAAGTGTTCTAACTTTGCTTCCCTGTTCCAGGTGGTTAATGTGCTTTAAAATGTCCTCAAGCAGTCGGGTGGGTGGGTGGGTGGGTGGGATGGATATTTGGTTGGGGATTAATTTTAGTATAATTGTTCTGTTCCTTTTTTTGTTGTTGTTGTTTTATTGGTTCTGTATAGTTTGTGTTTTGTTTTAAGGGGCGGGATCAGGGCTGCCTGGGAGTGGGGCCCCAGCCAACACGATGGCTGGGACGATTTCCACAGGGGCGGAAGCACTGGGACATCCGATCTCGGTGATCATAGGCAGGAGGCGGAGTTACGCTAAGACCAGACCATGTCATTACCGAGGAGGCAGATTTAGTTGTTGTTTGAAGACTATCCCTGCCTCCGGGTCTGGCCTTGACCAGATGGATACTGGAATCAACAGGGGAAATCTACATAACCTGAAGGTGTGGCTGTGTAATGCCAGGTCAATGATGAATAAAACCACTGCCATCCACGACCTGATTGTGGATGGAGGATTTGACCTGGCATGTGTGACTGGTTGGAGGAAGCAGATGGGCCTGTCCTTGCTGCTGCTTGCCCACCAGGTTTCTCTTACGCACAGCAACCCAGGTCATGTGGGCGGGGAGGGGGGGGTTGCAGTGATTTTTAGGAAGTCACTAGCTTGCACCGGGCGTCCTACTGGGAAGATCCAGTTTTCTGAGTGCATGTTCTGGAAGTTGGGCAATAGGGGCAGTACAGGTTTCCTTTTGGTGTACCGACCTCCCCGCTGCACCAAGGATTCCCTGTCCGAGCTGCTTCAGGTCGTGGCGGATTTTCTCCTGGAGACACCTAGTTTGGTTGTCCTAGGGGATTTTAACATCCATACCGACACGACCTTACAAGGGGCCGCTCGGGACTTCGTGGAAAGCATGGCCTCCATGGGGATGTCCCTGAATAAGTTGGGCCCAACTCATAGTCATGGATATGCCTTAGACCTGGTGTTCACCTCTAGTGACGTGGGTGATCTGACACTAAGTAAAAGTGAAACAAAAGAAGTGCAATGGTCAGATCACTTCCTGGTGCAACTGGACTTGCCCGCGACCCTTCCCCTCTGCAGGGAGGTGGGACCAATTCGGATGGTCGGCCCCCGCCACTTAATGGATCCAAATGGTTTCCAGAGAGTGGTAGGGGATGCTTTATCCCATGTTGATGGCCTTTCAGCTGATTCCCTGGTGGCCCGCTGGAATGCGGAGTTAACCAGGGCTATCGACTGTCTGGCTCCAAAGCACCCTCTCCGATTGCATGGAGCCCGGACAGCCCCGTGGTTTTCTTCGGAGATGAGGGCGATGAAACAATCGCTGAGACGGCTAGAGCGTTGGTGGCAGAAAACTCACTCCGAATCTGACCGGACACAGGTTAGAGCTCAACGTCGAGCCCACCAAGTGGCTATAGCGACGGCGAAGAAGACTTTCTTCACTGCCTCTATTGCATCTGCAGAAAATAGTAGCAGGAGACTCTTTCAGGTGGTTCGCAATTTAACGGAACCACCTTTACCACCGGGGCCTTGTAAAGACCCCAAGATCTCCTGCAACGACTTTGCAAAGTTTTTTGCAGATAAAATCACTTTTATTCAGAAGGAGCTAGATATCACCATGGGAGCAGGGCTGGGGCGGGAGAGTGCTAGAGCTCTGTCTGGTCAAGTTGCATGGAATCAATTTCAATCCGTTACCCCCGAGGATGTGGACTGGCTGCTTGGACACGTGAACCCAACCACCTGTCTCCTTGATCCTTGCCCATCCTGGCTAATAAAAGCAAGCCGGGAAGGGCTGGGCGATGGGCTCTGCGGGGTGGTGAATGCTTCCCTCTGTGAGGGAACATTCCCAGATCCGCTGAAAGAGGCGGTCATTAAACCGCTTCTTAAAAAAACATCTTTAGACCCGGCCAGTATGGCCAACTATCGCCCAGTCTCAAATCTTCCATTCTTGGGCAAGGTGATTGAGCGCGTGGTTGCTGAACAACTCCAGGCACGCCTGGAGGATGCAGACCATTTGGATCCCTTCCAATCGGGAATTCTGTATCCAGGGCAGCTGTCTACCAACTCCACCTGGTACGCAGGCTGAGACCCTACCTGCCCACGGGCTGTCTCGCCAGAGTGGTGCATGCTGTAGTTATCTCCCGCTTGAACTACTGCAATGCGCGGGGGCTACCTTTGAAGGTGACTCGGAAACTACAACTAATCCAGAATGCGGCAGCTAGACTGGTGGCGGCTGCCGAGACCACATAACACCGGTCTTGAAAGACCTACACTGGCTCCCAGTATGTTTCCGAGCACAATTCAAAGTGCTGGTGTTGACCTTTAAAGCCCTAAACGACCTCGGCCCAGTATACCTGAAGGAGCATCTCCACCCCCATCGTTCTGCCCGGATGCTGAGGTCCAGTGCTGAGGGCCTTCTGGTGGTTCTCTCATTGTGAGAAACAAAGCTATAGGGAACCAGGCAGAGGGCTTTCTCGGTAGTGGTGCCCGCCCTGTGGAACGCCCTCCCGTCAGATGTCAAAACGATAAATAACTACCTGACATTCAGAAGACATCTTAAGGCAACCCTGTTCAGGGAAGTTTTTAATCTGTGATATTTTAGTGTATTTTTGGTTTCTATGGAAGCCGCCCAGAGTGGCTGGGGAACAAATAAATAATTATTATTATTATTATTATTATTATTATTATTATTATTATTATCTGGGCAGCTCAGGACTTCCACACACACTGCCCAGGCTTGCGCCCTGAAAAGGTTGCTTCACTGCAACTAACACAACAGTTTGATTTCACTCCCATTGTCTCTACGGATAGGTGGATGCCAACAACATACAGTGGATGCTCGGGCTGTGAACGTGATCCGTGCAGGAGGCACGTTCGCAACCTGCAGCGCTGCGTCTGTGCATGTGTGGGTTGCGATTTAGTGCTTCTCCGCATGCGCGACCGCCGAAACCCAGAAGTAACCCGTTCCGGTACATCCGGGTTTTGGTGCGTTCGTAACCCGAAAAAACACAATCTGAAGAGTCTGTAACCCGAGGTATGACTGTAGTGTGTTGGCACTGTGGTCTAAACCACTGAGCCTCTTGGGCTTGCTGACTGGCACGCTGGCAGTTCGAATCCCCGCGACAGGGTGAGCTCCCATTGCTCTGTCCCAGCTCCTGCCACTAGCAGTTTGAAAGCATGCCAATGCAAGTAGATAGGTACCACTGTGGCAGGAAGGTAAGCAGTGCTTCCGTGCGCTCTGGTTTCTGTCATGGTGTTCTGTTGTGCCAGAAGCGGTTTAGTCATGCGGCCACATGACCCAGAAAGCTGTCTGTGGACAAATGGCAGCTCCCTCAGCCTGAAAGCGAGATGAGCACTGCAACCCGTCACCTTTGACTGGACTGGGTCCTTTTACCTTTACACCTAGTGTGTTAATAATGTGTGCTTTTTGAACTACCTTGCACGAAATGTTGACAGCTCTGACAAGTGATCGTCACATCTCCATACATGCCCTGCCAAGACCGAATTTGGGGGGGGGGTCCAAGTTCAAATCCCCCCATTCCACCACGACGGTCACTGGGCTAGGGAGGCTTTCTTTCAGCCTAACCTACCTCAAGAGGCTGCTGCGTGAGGATAATCGTGGGGCATGAGGATCGGGAGCTCGGAAACGCATCCCTGCACTCCTGAAAGCAACAACAACAATGGATGGGGTTTTAAATAGTAATCTTTTATTTTGCATATGGATAAAATCAACAAATTAAACGCAGCAAGCGAGCAGCCGACATTTCTGAAACTGACAGCCGGCGACCACGGCCACCTCTTCCCAATCTGGGGCAAAGATCAAGCCGCAGAAGCCGAGGTGCGGAATCGGGGGGGGGGCAGCCCAAGGCCCTCGGGGTGCGCAGGCCTCAGGCTCCGCTAGGCCCAAGCCCCCTTCCCCTTTTCCGCCTTCCCTGCCTCTTCCGATTGCCGCCTCGGCCGCCTCCCACAGGCCACCCCGTACCACCGCCCCCATGCGGCCGGAGGCTCCCTCGGCTACTGAACAGCCTTCCTGCCTGCTTCTCTCTCTCTCTCTCTCTCTCTCTCTCTCTCTCTCTCTCTCTCTCTCTCTCCCCCCCCCCCCCCCCGTAATTACGGAGCCGCCGCTGTCTCTCCCCTCTCTCCGTCCTCCTCCATTCCCCTTCAGGCGAGCAGCCAGTCTGAGGGCCGGCACGGGCTCGGTCCCTCCTCCGCGGCGGGGGCTATATGGAGCCGGCGAGGCGCTAATGAGGCGGCGTGCGGCAGCGGCAGCATATATACCCTGCCGCTGGGGCTGTTCCGGGCGGTCGTAACAGGAGCCGCTCCTCAGGCAGGCAGCTCGCCCGCCCTTTCCTGGGACAGGGACCATCCCCAACAGCGGCAGCGACGGCGGCGCCCCCGGCGCCTTTCCCTTCTACCCCGGTGCTCCTTCCTGACGGGCCTTCTTCTGAGGAAAGAGGAGGGATGGCGGCGGCCGCCCCGACTCAGCTGGAAGCCGGTGAGTCTCGGGTGCCGCGGGGGCTGAGGCGGAGGCTGCCTCCTTGGGCTTCCCTCGCCCTGCTTTAACCTGGCTTCTTCTTCTTCTTCTCCTCCTCAGAGCTGTACTACCTAATTGCCCGCTTTCTCCAGTCCGGACCGTGCAAGCAATCTGCCCAGGTATGAAGGGTTTGTGGGCAAAAGCTAGCG
The DNA here is from genome assembly GCF_964106915.1 of Podarcis gaigeae. NCBI lineage: Eukaryota > Metazoa > Chordata > Lepidosauria > Squamata > Lacertidae > Podarcis > Podarcis gaigeae. Next base: position 29,162,179 of record NC_139691.1, on the reverse strand, counting down.
TGGTTGTGGTGGTCGGTCGGGGGGCGGCGGCGGTCTTGTTCTAGAATGGAGCTGGGTTTTTTTTTTTTTTTTTTTAGTCGGGGTTGTGGGGAAGGGACATCTATTGCCTCCCCTCACGCTCTTTGTGTGTGTATCTGTATGTCTTTTTCCTCAGGTGCTGGTGGAGGAGCTGGAAGAACACCAGGTAATGTCCCAGCATGTGGTCTGAGTGGTGGTTTTTTTGGGGTGTGTGTGAGGGATTGATTAATGCCGAATTAATATATGCCTCCTCTTCAGCCCTTGACCCCAATCTTCGCTTCAGTAGCCGTGCAAATGCCCTCCTGGTTCGTAACCCCTTCCCACAAATCTTGCTATCCGTGAAGAACTTGTTGGGATAGGTATTAATTGCACACCTTTGCAACGAAGCCTCCGTCTCCACCCCCTCTTATTTTCTTTTTAAATTATATTTATTCACCGAGCAGCTTTCTCAATTTAAATAAACCGTGCTTGCTTTTGGTGACCTTTCATTTGGCTCTTAAAAAGATAAAGAAAGAGGGAGGTGTTGCTACTATCAGTCCTGGTTTCTTCCTCCACTCTTCCCTTCCCCCACCCCACCCCAAATGTGACAACACAGGACATGCAGTTTTTATCTGCTCAGGAAAGGAGCATTATTTCCCCCTGTAGTGCTTGCTTGTGGGACGCCCTGGGGTGGCAAATGAGTGAGAGAGTGGGTATATTTTGGTCAAGGAGCTAGTAGAGGCTTTGTGGAACGGCCAGATAGGCTTTCTTTTCTGAAGAACTGTTCCAGGCCAACAAAGGAGAAGCTGCATGAAATGTAAAGGGCTCTCTCCCACACTAAGTAGGACAGCTTTTACATGTAAACCTATTTTCCTTTATCTTCAGAAGTTTTTTTTCTTTACACCCATCTGGTGAGTGTAAGTGACATGGCATGCAGCTGTAAGAATCAGTGGGGGAGTTGTTGGGAGATAAGGGAATCATTTGTTTTCTCCATTTTGCACACGCTTTTAATTGCAAGACCTGTATCTCTTCCTTGCACCTCCTCCCCCGTCCCACTCAGTTGATCCCAAGGCGCCTGGATTGGCAAGGCAAAGAGCATCGAAGAAGTTTTGAGGATTTGGTGAGTGAAGGCTGGCTTTTAAACTTGCAGGTGGGGTCGGGGTTGCTTCAGCTATGGAAGATATGGCAGAGTTACTGCCTTTCTCCTTCTTTTCTACTCCAGCCGAGGGAGAAAGGAAAAGTAATGTTAATATTAGTCACTTGGGAAGGGGTTCCTGGTTTATTTTTTGTGTGAATCGGGGAACGGGGAGGGTTATCTGAGGGCACGTACAAAGCTCAGGCCAATGATTCTGCACCTACCAAGCTGGAGTTCCGTGTTTGCAAATGAGAGTTGCCTGCTGATTGGTTGCAGCTTTAAAGATAGGAACTGAACAGAAGGGTTGTTTTTTTTTTTTTTGCAGCATTCAAAAGAAAAATACTACACTCTCACTTCATAGCCATATTATGCGGAAACAGAGCATTTGCTGTTAGATATTTATTTTACACTTTAGAACAAAATGTAAAATGTAAACAAATTATAGAGCGAGTCATTATATGTTAAGTTTTGCTTATGAAAGGTGAAGATCAGTATGGAAGTACATTGCTTTAAACATAGGAAACATTCATATTTGCTTGAGAAATAAAGGAATTGTAATTCTTGCTGACCAAAAGGGGAATGTAAATAGGGAGAAGGGCTGAAAGTTTATTGGAAGGCAATCCTTGAGCTATCCTTGGATTCATTTCGTTTTTACAATTTGTTCTGGTGAGATGATAATGTGGCACATCAAGTTATGAGTTGTGAGAAGTGTATTAGTGCGAACTGATTTACTGAGTATAAAATATTACATATTTTTAGAATACATTTCTGGTTTTGATTCTAAAGTGGGCTATGTCATCAAATGCTGGAGTATGCCAGTTGCTGTGTGTGGCGATCATTATATGGAATATGATGTTAAAGTCAACATTGTATGGTTGCTTCTGCTGGTACTGTAGCAGTTAGTGTAATTGCTCACTACTTTTTTGAATTATAAACTCCTATCTCTTATGTCTGGTACTCGTGTTTAATTTAGAGGCACCTGAGGAAAGGAAGACTATTGTTACACCTCTGATCTAAACACTACTGATGTGTTTTCTGTCCACCTTGATTCCATAGGTTTATGTTTTTTTGCAGAATACAAGTTCTGAAAATTTTGCTCCTTTCCCTTTTAGCCTTGTACTAATGCACTGTGCTAGATGCTGTATCATGTTGTTATTTTTTATTGCTTTTTTGTTTCTTATAGATTGTATTTTATTATTTACATTCCATAGAATTCATGTTGTAATACAATAAAATATCAGGAAAAGGAAGCAATAAAATATGCATATTTAATGTGGCCATATTGTGGACTAGCTGAATGAATCTCATTGACCACTGTCTACCTATGACATTTTGAGGACCCCTGATATTGGCCACTGGGCATGTTCAACTGTTTAGTGGGTACTTCACTTCAGATTGTAATATATTATAAATGATGATCTGAAGCTGCTCACTGGGGCTAATTCCATCCCTTAGTTCATGTATGGGGAACGGTTCACTAGCATGGCCAGTGATCAGGAATAATGGGAGTTTTATTCTAACAACACCTGGGGTGATACGGGTTCCTCATCCTTAGTTCTTAACCTATACCTAATATTTTATTTTTTGGAAGCTAATAAGGATGGGCCGCTGGTCTTTAGCAACATATTTCATCTCATGGGGTAATATAAACATACCTCCATATTTCCAGGTTTCTGAGCGTGGCTTTTGAAATTAGATATGAGAGGAAAAACTCATGTAAGCAGGGAAGAATATGATTTAGTTTGTTTGAATGGACCCTTCTGTCCTTGCCCAGTTTAATTTTTCCACCATTTGAGATCAAGCTTCTCTCCCCCGACCCGCTGTCTTTTTAACGCCAGCAGGAAAATTAAACCAGCAGAGGCAAAACAGAAACAAGCCAGTACAATTAGAATATGAAAAACAATTGATGGAAAACCATGTAAAGAATTGTGTGGCAAGATTTGTAATTTCTTATAAGCAAGAAGTTGCATTTCTTCTTCCTTCTTTTTTTTGCTGATCTTATGACTGGGAATAAAGTGAATGTAAGGAGATCAGATTATTTAATTTCTCTTAAGTCTTCACTGACTTTTCAAGGTACTTAAATATTTCTGACATTCATTTCAGGAAACCTTCCTTTAATTGTGAGTCAATGATCAAGCTTTATAGGTATGAAATATTACTTAGATAGGAGTATGGTTGTTAATACTTGGCTGGTATATTTACACAAGCAAATACTATAGTAATTGCTACTAGCACTTGTGACACCTATTTTACATGGCAGAATCTTTCTGTAAGGAAAGGTGCTCCTATTCTATTGCTGCAAGTGAACAATATACTCAACCAATACTGGTGGTTATAATTAGAAATGATCATGCACTCAGCACATTTGTACATTCTATAGTAGAAGAAAAATGGTTGTGAATATGAGTTGCTAGACGTTGACAGATCTAGTTGTTGGATCTCTAATTTCACAGAGCCATGCCTAGTTTTAATTTATGTGACTATAGTAATAGACTAATTCAAGGTGTTCAAGGAGGGATGAAACTAGGCTGTTTTTCACCTAGGTCAAAGATCCCGTTTGGCACATCCATGCACATTTGCGTTCACACACACACACACACACAGGCAGTGAGCCTCAATGGTGCCTGTCTGGAGGCTTCACCTGGGGCAAAAAACCATGCTAGTCCCCCCCCCCCCCGTAGCTAAGGCACTCTCTTCAAGTTATATTTTCCTTAAACAAAGGCAATATATTTTAAACAACCTTTTTTACCCCATAAGGTTGTGTTTTTGTTTTTGTTTTGCCTTGCCCAGGTAATCCTGAGAGCTGCAATCCGAAGGTACTGAGAACTGCCTATCGTATAAAGTTATTAAGTTTCTTGCGTCCATATATAGATGTGCTTTAAACTTACCGAGAAAAAGCTGGATGATAATTTATTGGAGATGTGTTAGACTTGGAGTTGACCATTTGCCTGGATGAGTAGATTATCAGACCTGAGTCTCCTTGCTCTGGGGTGTTTGTGTGTTTGTCTTTGTGGACTTATATACAAAGCTAGTACGGGATTCCCTGCACACTGGCAGGCCTTTTGACTAGATATGATTCTTCTAAATCTGCAGTTCTACTTAAAAGGCATCTCCTGACCCATTCTGAAGATGCAAAGGATAGTGTCAGAACTGGCCTTGAGCCTTAGGATAAATAGTGTTATTTTGACAAACAAGCACAACATCGGCATAGTCATTTTCATACTTGGGATCCTAGTTAGCTGCTTTTTACCCTTAGACAATTGATCCATCATGCTCAGTATTGTCTACAATGACTGTTGGTGACTCTCCAGGATTTCAGACAGGGAACATTATCAGCCCTGCCTGGAGATGCAAGGATTGAACAAGAGACCTTCTGCAGGCAAGCAGATGCTTTTCACTGAGCTACTATTACTTTTTTGTAACTATCTAAACTGGAGCAGATGCTCTTGCTTTAGATAAAGCCCCTAATACATTGCCATTTGGGAATTAAACTAGTTTGCTACTAGTGTAGTCTGGAGTATATATGCAAAGAAGCACAATAACAATACGATGTGCAATGCACTGTGCAGATATGTTCTAATAAGTCTCAACTGCTTTTCAGACTGAAGTCTCTCTCCAAGTAGTGTTCTAAATTTAAAATATGTAGTAAAAGGCAATTTTGTAAATAAAATCAAAACAGCAAGATAAAATATAATTCTCACAGACCAGCAGAAGACAAACAAGGCTGAAATAATTAACTTGCCCTGAAAAGAGACCAAAGGTATCTCTGGAGGAAGACTGCAGAGCAAGTGCAGATAGGATCATGGATTAAATATTTTTGTAGCACATTTTCAGTGTAAAAAATGTTTTACATGCATACATTGTCTCAGTTGCTTTTGCAGGCACCAGGTAAGGGAGGTTGATATTATTTCCTTCATAATGCAAATAAAGAGTATATGTGTTTTAATATGTAAATTATAGCAAAAAGTCTAGACGGTCATGATGTCATATAATTCATTAGCTACAAGTGCCAGAAAGGCCGGACAGTGGTAAAGTCCAGCTATGTGAGCCCTGCTCAGAGTAGACTTATTAAAATTAATGAACGTGACAAACTTAGGTCCTCTAATTTCAGTGGGTGTACTCTTGAGTAAAAATTGCATGGTTTCAGCTTTTCCTTTAGCTCAGAAGACTAGAGGCAAGGCTGCCCCAAAGCTATTAGTGGTGATGGGGTTCTGCAATAGGAGCCAATTCCTAGCCACCCCATAAAAAATATTGATAGGCATTGTCATTCAGATGATGTCCATGCACTGCATCATTTGATTATGTGGGGGCAAGGCTTACTTGGGATCCCCAATATTTTATTCAAGGTAGGACCCCTGGGTTCTGCTTATGAACTATAGTGTAATCAGAGTAGCCCTCTTGCTAAAGGGGTTGGACCACCAACTGCATAACAACAATCCTGTTTAAGAAGCATGAATATTCTCCCCATTCTCTTTACTGGCAGCTGTTTTTACAAACAAAGCAGCTTCATTGTTTTGTTTCTTCCTTATCTTGACATACCCAGGACTCCAAATGTCTGTCCAATCATACCTGTTTGCTAGAATCAAGTGGCTTTTTATTTACAGATTAATTGGCCTCTGGTCTACCCTTTCAGGGCTTCATACCAAGGGTGAAACAAATTGCGCTATTTAGTTGTTCACTTTGCAAATGGTTAAGGTAACTATTGATTTGCAGCACTGCATTAAATGTACTGAGCCACCAGAACCCAGCTATCTTTTGTTCTGACCTTGGTTAATTTGGTTTTTATTCTGCCTGTCCCATTCTGCCTCTGGTCAGCTAGGCAGTTATCTATGACAATTCCATCAGGACAAAAGAATAATAATAAAAAGAGGGATCACTTGTATAGGTTACACTGATGTAATTAATTTATGGGATTCCCTGTCATAATATATGATTATGGCCACTATCTTAAATTATCTTTAAAAGGGCTTTGATCGCTTTTTGACAGATAGATTAATAGTTTGTAGCCAACACAGATGAAACAAACTTGGAGCTTCAGAAGCAGTATTATTCTGAATACCAGTTGATTGAATTGGCTGTGTGTGTCACATTATTTGCTTCATTCTCCAATTTGTGAGCTCCCTAGATGGGTCAGGTTGACCAGTGTACCAAGCAGTGTGGTGGACTTGATGGACCTTTGGCCTGATAAGAAGAGCAATGATGGATCAGGCCATGGCCAAGAACTTCTTGTTCTTATAGTGGACAACTAAATCCCTGTTGGAACAGTACTTTCCCTGATGCAGCAGGGTTCATCTTAAGTTCTTGTTTGTGAAGTTGGGAGCACTGAACTTTCTGAGGGGAGTAACTTGTATGCCTGGTGCATAGACGTGATACTTAACTAGACAAACAATCTTCTTATTGACTAGTAGAATACAGGTATTCTTTTGGCACTAGAACTCTACATCTCTCCTGCTTTTTAGAATGTTGGGGGTAGGATTATCTACTGCTCATCTACTGGTGGTCAACATGGTGACTTCCAGATATTTTGGACTTATAATTCCCATGATGCCTAACCATCAGCCATGATGGCTTGGGCTAATGGTTTTTAATCCAAAATGTCCGGAAGGTACCTTGTCGGCTATCCCTGATCTAACTTAACCTGGTGGGGGGGGGGGCGGAGAGAGCATACTAGGCTTCCCGTCTTTCTTTTTAGAAAAACGCCCAAAGAGCTGCAACTGTATAGTGCACACACTCACTCTTTCACACAAACTAGCCCACGTTTCCTCCCCTTTACCTGCAGGAAATGGTGGGAACTATTGGGCAGGAGTGCTCACACCTTGTGGTTGGGCAGGCAGACTTTGGAAGGGATGCCTGGGAAAGGCATGCCAGGGGCTGGCGCTGTGGTTGCAGCAAGAGCCCGCTGCGCTTAGGACACTGCACCGCCGTCACATGCCGAAGCACCGCTGCTACCTAGCACTCCACCCGTATCTCGGAGAAGCTGTTCTCTGACGGGGGGCCATGCATGGCCAAGCAAGGGAGGCAGTGGTCAGCACCAACAGCAGTGGCATCATGGGCAGCTGGAGCCCTCGCTTTGCACCCCACAAAAAAGCCCTGGAAAAATATTCCTCCCAGATGCCATTTTATGCATCTGATTTCCATACATGTCTGGAATTTTATTCTATACCTTTGAGTTATTTTATTCTATACCTTTGAAGTTTATATTGTTTTTCAGGCCAGATATTGAAAAATCAAAAAAGTTGTTTCTATGCCAGATAATTTTATTTGTTCAGCTATCAGTGTTCTATCTGTGTAGATGGTTCTTTAAAAAGAGGAACAGTGACTTAAACATGAGATTTTTTGCAAATTATCTCTCCTTGTGAATATGTCAGTTCAGTTATGCCAATAAAAAAAATCAACAAGATATAAGAAATACCTTGGGTAAGGAATCTGTCAGCTTTAGTGCTCTGGGGATTTATTGTTGTTGTTTTTAACAACTGGAAATCATTTTACCTGCATAAAAATCTTTCTTTGAAAACTGTGCTACTATGTAGTATTTTCCCAACCTTTGATTTAAATGTGTTTCGCTGTGGCAGTGTTACTTAACAAGCAGTATTTCTTCAAAAAATTTCTTGCCATAAGCCACAAATTTACATTATAATTTTAAAAGTTAAAGAAATCCTTGGGAACTCACTGTTTTTAAGGAAAGGGCTAGTGCTCTGATGTTTTTTATTATAATGATTTTATGTGCAGTAGTACCTCTGGTGGGGAACACTTTGTGCTTCTTGGGGGGTAGTTTGTCTTCTTTGGTCTCCACCCTGCACTCAGCTCTCACCTGTGGTTCCTAGAAGCTGTCAGCATGCAAAACTGGCTACACCCGGGAAACTGCTTCGACTGACTAGCTAAACCAGGTGAGGGTAGCCAATGGTTCTCTCAAACTTTTGGTGAGTTCGAGACCTCCCTTGTATTCAAAGACAGGCTGTGGCGGATTGAGCGGAGGGGACCAATTGAGCGGAGGAGACCAATCGTTGGAGTAAGTCCAACGATCAAGAAGGTGGTTTCTGCACATGCTGTAGACAGAAGTGTGGGGCAGATGGGGCCTGTCAATCTGGGAAAGTATCGTATTTTTCGCCCCATAGGGCGCACCTAGTTTTTTGGGGGGAAATAAAGGGAGGGAAAATTATTTTTCCCCCCCCCAGGCACGGGGCGGGGGTAGCCCGAGCTTCCCCCGACCCCAGCCCCCAGAACAGGCTGCTATCTGCAAGCCTAGGGAGCCCGGCAGGAAGTCGCGCTGGTCTCCCCAGGCATGCGGATATCTGCCCGAAGCTCAGCGCACCCCAGGCTTCAGGATGCAGGCAGCTCTCCGCAAGCTGTGGGAGCCCGGCGGGAACTCCCGCGGGCTCCCAAGGCTTGCGGATAGCTTCCTGAAGCCTGGAGAGCGAGAGGGGCGGTGTGCACCACCCCCTCTCGCTCTCCAGGCTTCAGCGAAAGCCTGTATTCGCCCCATAGGACACACACACATTTCCCCTTCATTTTTGGAGGGGAAAAAGTGTGTCCTATAGGGCGAAAAATACGATAGCCCATCTAGGAGAAGGAAAATCTGAACCTAAACTTCTTTGGGAGAAGAAAAGCAGTAAATCCTGCACAAATATGGTTGGATGGCGCCTTATAACCTCCTTCTGGCAACTCCTGCAGCCAAGCTGGTACCAAACGTAGTGCTCTGCTTTCTTTTGGACCACATCAGTGAGGCAGAGAATGGGGTCTTGTCATCTGGGCACAAGAAAGGGGCTGTGAGCAGCTGTCCACTGCTTGCTATTAATCTAAGATTTGGTTGTGCAAATGTGCCCACTGATTCAGCACACTTGCAACATTTATAAGCCCTGCTGTTCCTTATTTACTGTAGCTTTTTAAGTAGCTTTCGGATTTTAAGGAACACGGTATTATAAGCTACTTTGGGCATTTGTTACTATTGGGAAGGTGGGATATAAATTGCTAGATACTTGCTGAGATCTGGTTTAATGCAGTTTGTAAGCTGTGAAGTGTGTAGTTCAAATTTTAGCTTACCCGCAGGATTTACTTGGTAACCTTAGGCAGGTTGCTGTTCTGATCTGTTATCCCTGTCCCCTCCCTTGTCTGCAAGGGAGCTGGTGTGGCAAAGTTGCTAGAGAATGTTTGCCTTAGAGCAGGGGTTGAGAACCTCAGGCCTTTGGGCCAAATGCAGCCCTCTAGTCCTCTTTGTCTGGCTCTTGGGGCTATCCTCAGGCCACATCCCTCACAGGCCCTGCTTCACATCCTCCTTGAGTGATTTTGCCTTGAACGATGATGACTTTCACTTGCCTGGATGGAGGATATGGAGGAGTGTGTGTAGAATTTAGCTTATATTCATTTCTGCACCCACTTTTGCCTGTGAACCTGCCCACTGCTGGCATGTGGTCCCCAGAAGGTTGCCCAGGAAAAAATGCAGCCCTCAGACCGAAAAGGGTTCTCCATTCCTGACTTAGTTGGTTTAAATTCCTACCTGGGCAAGCAGCACTCTCTCACCCTAAGCTTCCTCATAGAGGTATTGTGAAGGGAGAAATGAGAGACCTATGTATTCCACCCTTCATTCTTTGGTGAATTAACAATAAATAGTAAGAGACTTCACTGCTAAATTATATAATCATGTGAGAATTATGAGAATCCTCATTTTATATGAATTTTAAAGAGCTATAAATGTTAGAATTTGGAATAACATTAAAATGCAAAATTTGATTACGCAACATATTTTAATTTGTGTGAAGAGAATAGCCAAATGTTCCTAATACAGTTGTACCTTGGAAGTCAAATGGAATCCGTTCTGGAAGTCTGTTTGACTTCCAAAATGCTCGGAAACCAAAGCGCGGCTTCTGTTTGGCTGCAGGAAGCTCCTGCAGCCAGTTAGCTTAGGTTTATTTTAAATTCTGCATATCATGGTAATATTTTCTACTGGTTTTTGTGTGCTCAAAGAAGTACAGGACTCCAGCCTTGTATACAGACAATCGCTCTTTTAGTGACATTTTAGGGTCACATTGGGTTTGGCACCGTGCACTCGTGTGGGATCATGCACCAATCGGATGTGCATAAATCGGCCGTTGCCTGTCCTTGAAGGAGCATCTCCATCCCCATCATTCAGCCTAGACACTGAGTTCCAGCTCCAAGGGCCTTCTGTCAGTCTGTTCACTGTGAGAAGTGAGACTACAGGGAAACTTTCAGTTGTCACACCTGCCCTGTGGAATATCCTCAGCAGATTTCAAAGAATTAAAGAACTATATAATTTTTGGTAGACATCTGAAAGCAGCTCTGTTTTAGGAAGCTTTTAATGTTTGGTGTTCTTGCCGTTGTTGTTTTTCCTGATGACTGGGGCAACAGAGTCAGATAGGCAGGGTATAAGAAATACATTATTATTATTGCATTATTATTGTTGTTGTTTAGTCATTTAGTCGTGTCAGACTCTTCGTGACCCCATGGACCAGAGCACGCCAGGCACTGTATGCCTGTTGTCTTTGTTCATGGAGTTTTCTTGGCAGGGATACTGGAGTGGTTTGCCGGTTCCTGCTCCAGGTGGATCACATTTGGTCGAAACACTCCACTATGATCTGTCCATCTTGGGTGGCCCTGCACGGCATAGCTCATAGCTTCTCTGAGTTATTCAAGCCCCTTCGCCACGGCAAGGCAGTGATCCATGAAGCGGACATTATTATTACATTATTATTAGTAGTATGTTGGTTGCATATTTGCTCTATGACTCTTACAACAAGCCTGTTTCATTGTGCTTGTGTGATTACCCTTATTGTTGCATTTCTTGGAGTTTCCAAAATCATGGATATTTCAGCAAAGTACATTTTCCCACATAATTCCCTACCTGAGGAAGGATGACATAGAGGCAAAAGCAACCATTTTTATGTGAAATAGCTATAAGTAAGAATTAACTCCCTTTTCTATTTTGTCTACACAGAGAAGAATTATATATGTAACTCAATGTTTAGTTCACCGTCATAAAAAGATCTGTTCAGTAGTAGAGATTGACTTCCTCCATGTTGTGTCTACTTAGGGTATCCTCACAGGGGAATTGAGGACTGTAAAGTTTATAATTATTGGCAGACACTATATATACTGTCTTTCCACACTTCATTTATTTACAGCTTGAACAGAAATGCTACTTACTGGTGTTAAGTATGATAAAAAAAAAGTTTTTAAACAGTTGAAATTATATGCAGATACCACTTCTTCAAAACCTGTCTCAAGCCCTGGTTAGTATTGACAGTGACAATGCAATTTAGTTTGGTGTGTGCAGTGGAAGAGGGGGAACACTTGTATGTAATCTTTTAAATATGGTTCAGATATTCTCAACTACTGTAGCTGGTTCCTTGATATAAATTTATGTAATATCAAATTGTGTTTTGGTTTAATTATTGTTTGACCTGATACCATAGTTATGAACATTGTTACATCTTCTGAGTTGATCATACCATAGAAATGGGACTTCTGAGCAGATGAAAAGTGAAAGTTTGGTGACATGTACTTTGAATTTAATGAGCTTCTGGGTTCAGTCTCTGTCATCTCTGGTTAAAAAGAAGCTCATGTAGCAGAGCTGGGAAAGGATTTCTGCCCAAGAAGAAATAGTCACTGCTATTCAGAAGCTTAGTTCACACATAATGATAAGGCTTTGCAGGATTGAGCAGTACTGCTCATGCCTGCTGCCAGTGTACTCCCACTTGGCTTCTCCACTGACACAGGCAGAAGGAACAAGCCACGAAGCCTTGACTTGTAGTTACAGCTGAATCAGGATTGTGGTTTCTTTCTCCCGAAGAAACTATGATCAGCAAGCCAAGAACAAACCATGGCTTTATGATCACCAGGGGAGGAGTGAAGCAGGAGCAACCAGGCGGTATGTTCTGACGCGGTTTTGACCTTGATAATAATGGCTTTTAAGTGTGCACCAGGCCGCAGGGTTAGATGGACAAATGGTCTGATCTGGTGTGAGGCAGATTTCTATGAAAGCAGATAAGCAGCTGCCAAATTCCTATTTGCCTATTCATTTGGAAGCACAAGTTGCAGTTTGGTGCAATGCCTGAATCAAGACATAGTCAGAGACTTCTTGGGGGAGGAGGGTTGAAGCTTTATTGGGAGTTGCTGCACATTCATAGAATCTTGTATAGTAATTCAACTTATGTGGTTGTATTCCGCAGATCGTGCCTAAAGCCAGAATCGTGTATAGTTGGGTTCAGTGGGGGCTGGGATTGCCAATGCCATTTTCCCTAGCACCCTGCCCCTTTCTGCCTCCTTTCTAATTTTTAATCTTTTTTGCCATGTGTGTAAACCTGAATGTACACATGTTTAATGTGCATAAGTTGCAGGCTTACTGTATTAGCTCAATTACTGTGTTGTGTCCTAGGCAGCGGTACCAGCTGTGGAATTGGGTTCTTGCCCAAGTGTGGCCTTCGTGCTTGGCACAGAGTCTAGGAACAACAGGTCACATACTGCCAGCACTGGTTCTAAAACTAGGAAGCAAAGTCAGGTCAAGGAAAGGTTGGTGGACACACAAGCAGAGGGTCAGTCAATTTAAGTAAGAATAGGCAAAGCAGGGATCAAAATTCAAAAGGCAACAAGCAAGTTGGGCAGTTCTGAGTGGCGGTTGGACAGGGCAGGCTTGAATGTTGCTCCAACAAGCAAAAAACCCAGTCACCCTTAAAGAGGATTGCACCTTCCTCTGAGCAGCATTCCTTGCTCCATGAACAGAGGCTCAACTCTTAAAAGGCATGAGGGAGGCCAAAGTTCTAGGTTGCCTCCAAATTAGATTCCTTGAAGTCTGAGGAATGCAACAGAGAGGCACTGGCATCACAGGCTTCTCTGATACTGGAACTCCCAAGGAGATAGGGATATTTGAGACTGATTCTGAGACCAACCCTCCTTCTGTTCCATGATGTCCTCTGTGTCTGCAGCTTCTTCACCTGAGAATGGTGTGGTTGAGAGCACTAGTTCAAAGGAGACTGCTATTCACAGCAGTCTAGGAACTGGGCACAGTTTTGGGTTTGTTTGTTTTTGCTTTTAAGCTTTCTAGCTTATTTTTTTAATGAAAAAATTAAAAAATTCCTAACAGTGAAGACAGGAGTGCCTGGCGTGCTCTTGTCCATGGGATCACAAAGAGTTTGACACGACTAAATGACTAAACAACAACAACAATTCCTAACAGTCTTGGGAAGTTAAGCACTTTGGAAAAAAGTGCCTCCCCAATTGCAGTGAATATAAAGGCTGTACCTGCACCACTGCTGGTGCAGATGTGCTGCTTCCTTTCATCTTTTACTGCATTGTATTTTGAGGTACTCTCTGTGCTAGGCATGGGATAGAGGACATTTCCCTCCACTTTGTAATCAGATAAATACGAAACAGGAGCTTGGCACTCAATAAACTGAAAAATGCTGATATGTTGGGGAAATAGAAGAAAAGCTCTTACATTAATTATCTTTTAAAAAAATAATTTAGGTGGCAGCCAATGCTCACATCCCTCCAAACTATCTTCTCAAAATCTGTGAACGCATTGGACCTTTATTGGATAAGGAGATCCCACAGAGTGTGCTTGGGGTGCAGACTTTGCTGGGAGTGGGACGGCAGTCATTACTAAGGGCAGCCAAAGGTAAGATATGTGGCATTTTTCCTTTGTCATATTTTAAAACCTCTAGTACCATTTTACAGAGGCCCTGAATGTGGCTTAACTTTATATATAAAAAAACTTACCATACATAAAGCAAGCAGTGAAAATAACATGTGTTTTTTACATAAATTGCACTTCTGGTTAACATTGAAAATAAATGGGCAAATAGGCAGAAAGAAAGTAATTAGTTGAAATGAAAAGTTGAAACAGGCAACATTGCGTCTCATGAAAGCTTTTTTCTGAATAAGTACAAGCATTTCCCAGAAATAGCTTTGCAGAGAAGGGAGGAATGAGAACGAGCTCAGAGAAGTCACGGCTTTCATAGTTCTGGCAAAACAAAGCAGTATTGGTTGTAGAACTCAAGCATTCAGCTCAAGTTTTTTACCAGCTTTGAATCTTATTCACACAGATTGTAGGCACACAGCTTGGAAAGTATCAGCATTTGCAGCTCTCCACAGAGGAAGGCCCCCTGAAGTACCTTCAAACTATTCAAAACCACCAAATGTGGGTAAGGAATAACTTACAGTGTTTAAGTGCATGTTTATTATTTATGGAGTGGCTTTTTATATTGGAAATTTTTCTTTAGCCCAAAAGTTAACTTAGATTTATGGCATCATAGAAAGAGCATTAATATAATGGGGCAGGTGATTTTCTTCCAGCCAGAACATTATTAGTATCATCAGCAATTCCTGCCATGGTACATGTAGAATGCATTAAAATATGCACTTACTTTTCCTGTAAGAAAAAGTTGTATTATAAAAAAATGGAAAGGACAAAAATACATCTATCTAGTCTCTTGCTGTAAAGGCAGGACTATTCATCCCGTAGACATGTTTGTCTGGGGGAATTTGTTTAATTTGTAGATGCTGAATTATGGCAGTAAATGAAATCCTGATTGTGAGCAAACAGCATCCACTGACTCACCATCTAGATGACCTCTTTTAAAGATATTATGGTGGGAGTAGATAACACTTAATGATTCTACTGAGCAAAAATAAAAATAAAACCCGAAACGTTAGTAAAAATAAATAATTTTAAATTTTGTTTATAAACATAAAAAAATCTCAAAACCCAACTTTCGATATGTATGTGTATAACAGTGACAGAATGTGAAGCTTGGCTCAAAAATAAAAGTGCTTATTTAAAAAAACAGAAACTTTGAAAGGAACAGCTTTAAATGACAGTAACAGGAGGCTTAACAAAATAAGCAAGAGCAGAAAAAAGAGGCAATGTTCAAAATGGAATTGAACAAGTTTAATAAAATACAGTGGTACCTCGGGTTACATACGCTTCAGGTTACATATGCTTCAGGTTACACACTCCGCTAACCCAGAAGTATTACCTCGGGTTAAGAACGTTGCTTCAGGATGAGAACAGAAATCATGTGGTGCAGCAGCAGCAGGAGGCCCCATTAGCTAAAGTGGTGCTTCAGGTTAAGAACAGTTTCAGGTTAAGAACAGACCTCCAGAACGAATTAAGTTCTTAACCCGAGGTACCATTGTAGTGAAATACCCAGCATGTTTTGGTGAAATCACCTTTGAGCGCAAGAATATAGAGGACCATACACAGGGCCCTGCAGACCATAAATCTGGCACTGCCAGGTCTGTACTACTGATGCCAACACATTGTAACAGCCCTTATACTGTGTAGGGGCTTTTCAGTGGGAGGGTGGCGCTTCTGTAGTCCCCTTGCACCCACCATGACTTCTTCCGAGATGGCCTTACATGTTTTCAACTAATATTAGCCATAAGTAGGCCAGACCTGTTGTTACACTTGATACTGCTCTAATGGTTGCCATGTTAACCTCTGTTTTATTGGTGGATAAGTAGATTTACAGCAGTTTAAGTCATTGGGATAACTGTGTTTTTCCCTTCTCCCTCGCTTTTAGTAAATATAATCTGTGCCAGGCAAACAACTGGATATGGGCGTTTCAGCCATTTGTTCCCCTCGTCCTTCTACCAGCACATCAAGATGCACAAGAGAATTCTTGGGCATCTGTCCTCTGTGTATTGTGTAGCCTTTGATCGCACTGGGCGGCGAATTTTCACAGTGAGTTGAAGAAAACTGCAATATTTCAAAACATTGCTTGACTTTGTTTGTTTTGCTCTCTCAAAATACTGTTTTCAGACCTAGGAGCCACCTTTAAATCAAGCACATCTGAGGCTTTATTTCTTATTTACCACTCATATATTTTAGCATATATCTGTATAGTGGTAGGTAATGCTTCTGTTGTGATCTACCTTAGATCTGGACATGGTGAACTGGAGCTGACCAGGGGGCTGGATCTTTATCTCCACACACACTTGTGGGTCAAGCTTGGCAGTTGGATGGGACAGCATAGTTGTAAAGCCGTAAATCACTTGGTGGCCCATTTTTGCCTATGTGGTTTGAAATAAAACTTCTGCAAAAATGCCTGTACTGTGCTTCCCAAGCACCAACAGCCCTGTGCAGGGGGCTTTGCAGGCACCCTTTCATCCAAGTCGTGCCCACACCTGCTGTCATATCTATATGATATTGGGTATTTGGCTGAAATGGTCTTTAGGACAAATGATGAGACCTGACGCCCCAATTAAACTCATGTTCGGAGGTTCCATACCTCTGTGGCAGTGGCTCCCAACCAACCAGTTGAAGACTATGTGATCTTTACTTAAAAAAATGAAAAGAAAGAATGCATGCGTCCTTTAAAAAGAAAATGAAAAGGTTTTATATTTTGCTTATAGTCAATCATCTAGAAACCCCACTTTTTCCAAGAGGAATGTTATGTAATGTCCATGGTTTCGTGTTTGCTACTTTTCTTTTATAGCTCAAAAACAACTTACGGGAATGTTACAGAAGCTGCTAGTCCTTCATACAACTGTAGCATTTTCTTTGCAGGACAGCATGAAGCCCTCCAAGTTAGGATGGACCAGACTCGAGATCCATCTAGCTAGTTTTGCTTCTCACAACAGTCAAAACATGACTCTGGGGCACTCTCCAAACAGGGCATGAAAGCATTCTGTTGTAGTGGTTAGAGTATTGAACTAAGTCATCAGAGAGATCTGAGTTCTAATCCCTAATCACTAGTGGACCTTGGGTCAATTTCATTCTCTCAGTCCAGCATCACAGGGTGATCACAACATCACAGGCTGGTTTTTAAAAATATTTTTTATTGACTTCAAGAAAACAAAACAGCAGCTTTGAGTAAACATAACAGAACCCAGTTGCAGATTGTAGAATAATTAGTATAGAATCAGACACTCAGTGTGACCTTATGACCTTCGACAGCTTCACTCTTGTCCTTTTAATTATCCCAGTGATTTTAAATGCCGATGAAGGTGTTTAATATTTATTTATTTATGACTCAGAATAGATAACAGAAGATGAATTAATTACCTTAAAAGAATCATTACATTTTATGTGATTATTATGCCTCAGTATAGTCCATCCACCCTCTTGAACCAGTCTTTCTTCACTGCAACACTCATCACTTGTCTGTGTTGTGTACGACATTAAGACAGGGCTATATCCCAGACATTATTGAATGCTATCTCTAAATAGCATTATACAAGATTTCCATTGTTGAGCAATGACCATATGAGCCATAAGCAATACAATATAATTATGCTTAATTGTTGGATTAAGGTCATTTTCCAGTGGCAGCAGTGCTAAGAAATGATCAAACAATGGGGGTTGACCCAAGACCAAAACACATTCACTATTGTGATCACAGGACTGTTGTGAGGATAAAGGGTGGGTGGGTGCAGGAAATTGTTTACGCTTTTTTGCACTCCTTGGAGGAAGGCCAAGGATACACTACTACTACTACCAAACCTAATGGCACCCAGGCAGTTAGCAAAAAGAAGGGATACATACATCTCTAGGGTCATAGTGAAAACAGTGGCACTTCTGCATGTTATACTTTGGATATTGTTTTTTTGTGTGAAACATTAGGGTTCGGATGATTGCTTGGTGAAAATTTGGGCTACAGATGACGGACGTTTGCTCTCAACACTCCGTGGACATTCGGCTGAAATTTCTGACATGGGTGTTAATTATGAAAACACCCTCCTTGCTGCAGGCAGCTGTGACAGAGTAGTCAGAGTCTGGTGTCTTCGAACCTGTGCACCAGTTGCAGTGCTGCTTGGCCACACAGCTTCAATAACCTCTATACAGGTAAAGTAGATGAACACTGTTGTTTTTTTCTTTGCTTTTGTTTAGCACTGAGTTACAAGACTACATTTGCTTGGCCAAATGCATGTTAAATCCACCTCAAATTTGAAATTTCCATCCATCAAACAATTTTGTGATGGGCCTATTTTATTGATTAGCCTTCTTGTTTTTTGCTTACTTTCTCATGGTCAAAAGCAGTCCAGAACAATATTTATTCAGTGAGTGTGTTTCATATGCCCAGTAAAATAGTTTTGTTTTTGTTTTTTTAAGCTGTACGAATGAGGAAAAATCCTAAAACCAATTTACAATATCTTTTTCTAAAATCTTTAGTTTTCTCCATCAAGAAAAGGAACAACTCGATACCTCACTTCTACAGGTGCTGATGGAACTATCTGCTTCTGGCAATGGCATTCAGATACAATGAAATTTAAGTACGTATATTTCATTAGATTTATTATTTTAGCTCAGTTTTCTGCTTTTGGACGCATCAGTGTTTTCTTAGGTCAGCTTGGTGGTGTGCCACAATATGACTTAGCTTCTGCTGTGCTATAAACTTCACCATATGTACCTTGGGTCACTGTAGAGCATTGTAGGGTTTAAACCAGGGCTGTCCAAGTTTTCTATCAAGGGGGCTGCAAGAGTAATTCAACATGGGCAGCACACTATTGTTCCACTGGGGGGAAGTGAGCCCAAAAATCTGTCACCCCTCCAGCCCTTGCGTTGCTTTTCCAAAGCTGGCTAAGCTAGGTGCAAGGTTCGGGTGGGTTCCTAGAGCCTTCCCACCTCCTTCTCAAAGCTGGAAGAGTGCTAACTAGGCTTTGGGAAGGAGGCAGGAGGACTCTAGGATCCTGTCAGAACCCTCACACTTCCTTCCCCAAGCCCACTGCAGTGGGGGGCGTGGCATCAAATGTTGTGAAAGGCCACAAAAAAAGGCCTCAATGGCACATTACTTTTGAGTCTTGATGTTTTGGATGGAGAATTCAGAACTACGGCAATCCTGTATTTCCTAGAAGCTCCTTTTCATTGAGCTGAACCGTTGTTCTATTTTGTTCAACATGGTCTAAATGAGGGATGTGCAACCTTAGACCTAGGGGACAGTTGCAGCTCTCTTGGCCTTTTTGTCTGGTCCTTAAGACTCTCTTGGGGTCACCAGCCATGCTCTGTGGCCTCCTTGAGTGCTTTTGCTTGACAAATATGAAATTGAGCTGTGATGATGCTTTTTGATTGCCTCAGTGGAGGTGCGTGTATGTAAAACTTGTGACTTTTGCATGATGGGAATACAGACTGCTATACCATGCTAAGAGTCACGCCTGTTGCACTGCCCACTTCTGTCTTTGGACCTGCTCAATGTTGGCATGCTGTCCCTAGAAGGTTGTCCCTGAGGCAATGTGACCCTTGGGCTGGAAAAAGTTTCCATTCCAATGCTAAACTGAGTGGAAGCTGAGGCAGAGATATTTCCCAACCTAGAGATTTATTCTATTGATTGATTTGCCTAAATTTTTACACTCCTGCAAAGCAGGACTATCTAATGTCACCAGGGATTGCATCACTCCCCCCCCCCCCAAACTTTGGCATGGCTCTGTCCATGCTGTCTCTTCAGATTAAGCTCCCAGAACTTCCCCCTTTTTAGAATTTTATGTAAAAGAATGGAATTCTAGGCTGCAGTTTGATATGGCCGTGAAAAGAGATGAATTATTTTTTTGCTAAGTCAAATGTTTTAACAAAACTTCGTAGATTCTTACCATTCTGTATCCTCATTGAAATCTTCAGTCCTTTGGTAGAGCCTCTGAATCTCCCTACAAGCACAGTGAATAGGAAATTGCCCTCTTGAAGAGTATTCCTAACAGTGCAATTCTATACATTTCTACTAAAAAGTACTCCCAGGAAATTGGGTAAAGGATTGCAGCTTCAGTCTTCTGACTCAGCCAGGAGATTTTGTCCCACAGCTGAGACATTTGTAGTTTCAGGTGAGGGTGCAGAGGTAGACTGTAATCTGATGGGTACTGTTGGCATAATTTGTTCACTGGTCTTTCCCTAAGCCAGTGGTGAGGAACCTTTTCCAGCCTGAAAGCTGCATTCTCTCCTGAGCAATCTTCTGGGGGCCCCACATGCCTGTGACGGGCAGCACCAGAGGAAGAAATGGGTGTGACCAGAGGCAAAGTGGGTGGAAGTACACATGTAACTCTTTATGCAGTAGGCTACATCCCAGCCACAGGTCAGATGTTTCTACCCTCTCCATATGTAAAAGAACATTAAGAATAGCTCGATAGAGAGGGCTGGCAGACATTTAGCCTGCATTCCTGAGGTTCCCCTCCATTCAAACTTCTAGCACACCAATTTTTGTATTTAGTTGAATTGGGATTTTTAAAAATAGCTTTTTAAAAAGGGGCTTTTCTTTTTGTCGAGTGGCTCCAGTAGATTCATAGCCTTTGGGAAAAAGCAGAAGATCAACCCTTTCTAGGAAAACTATAACTTAACTGATTCTGTATATCTGTATTCACGAACTTTATGCAGGTTTGGTTTAGTTTTGACAGGCTGCAGACAAACACCTTACCAATTTTTATTTTGCAAACGTGTTAACGTTGCAAGGATGTTACTTTCTCTGCATGTTAGTAACCGGGATCGTATTCTATGGACTGCTGCAGTTCTAGCAGCTCATATTGTACAAATATAAATTGTTTTCTTAACAGGTTTATATAATAACCTTTGCACCATGAAGTAATTAAAGTGCTTCATATTTACATTTCAGGGATCGTCCAATCAAATTTGCTGAGAGGTCAAGGCCTGGCGTTCAAATATCTTGTTCTTCTTTCAGCTCTGGTATGTATATATATTTCAGGAACAGAAACCACGTAGGAAATGGTTTTCTGCAAAAAAATTTGTTGGTGCTTGTTTTTGAAACCGCTAACTAGTTCAGAAAACACAACTAATTTTTTCAGGAAAATTTAGACTTCAGGAAGATTCTAACCAGAGCCAGTATTAATTGACAAAAATATCTAGGAAATGATTGGGATCTAGGACATTGGTTGCTCTTGGAAAATATAATTGATGGAACTTTCAGCTTCACGCACAAGCATTAACTTTTCACAACACTATGTCATTAAATCTATATTGAGTTCTAGTACAGGTTGATTTGGCTAGCAGCTTTACTTTGTAGGCAATTTGTCTTACTAGGATTTCCACCCTTGAGTATTTCTCTTGAAACCTGAAATAAAGTGAATTACTGTTACACATTCCTTGCTGTTTAGGTTCTTTATAAAAAGTACTTCAGCAAAGCACTTGAGGTTCTTAATGCCATTTCAGTGGACCTTTAGCATGATCTTGTATTGTGCCAAATTGAGGGGGTGGTGCAGGGTCTAGTCTGACATTCCATGGTGCAGTAATTCTATGGTAATGTTTTGGATAATTGTGTGCATTTTATCTGTTTAGTTTGCCAAATATAGATGTCAGTGTTCTTTGAATAATAAAACACTTTCAGAATTCATAGCTCCTGAAGGAAAAATGCATCACATGGTTCACATTTTGCAATACCATTTGAACAACAATCATGATTTGCGAAATGAAAAATGTAAGGTTTCTTGATTTTTTTCTTCTTGTCTATCTCCTGCCCAACTCCTGCTTTTTAGGTGGTATGTTTGTTGTAACAGGGAGCACCGACCATGTGATAAGAATATATTACTTGGGTTCTGAGACTCCAGAGAAAACTGCTGTGTTAGAATCTCATACGGTAAGAATGAAGCAGGAAATCACACTTGCTTTTTTTTTGCTCAGAAGTTTAGGTTGTGTATTTTAACACAGGCTTACCCTGATAAAAGTTCTTGTCTGGAAAACATCTTTGTTATCTTCTGTGGAAGAGACTGCTTCACGGCACATTCAAGAAAAAATGCTTCTCTTTTGAAACAAACAAGGGAGCCTTTGCAGCCTAGGGAGCATGGTGCTTTCCATGAAGTTTTATGCGTGCAAAGACTGCTGTTTTGAGACTAATCTATGGTTGGGTAACAAAACTTTCATGCTAATAGACCAGGACCTTCTGCAATAAGCAGAAATGGTGTTAAGATTAATACAGTCCACTTATAATGGTAGAATTAGTTTTAGCAAAAATATTGCAGCGTGTAGTTTCTTTTTCTGTCAAATGTATTTTGCTGTAAAGGAAAGTGATATGTGTCTGTTTGGTTTTTGACAGAAGCAGCAAGGCCATGGGATGCTATGACCAAAGTACATGGTCCTCTGAGCCAATGTCATGGTTATGTGGAGTGGTGGGTGATCAAAGCACCAGTGTTTTGGGATAGCAAATAGGAAGGTGCCCCTCCATAGAGTGCCAATACTTACTGGTATTAATTTGTGCATGCATGGTATCCAAATGAAACATGGTGGCTGAAAGTGGTATGCCAGTGACCTCAGGGAGCAATAGGTACACAAGATACATTATGATCTTCAGGAACCGATGGGCATAGGGCTGGCCTTCTTCTTGTTCAGTTAACACTGGCCTGTGACTTCATAGAATTCAGTACATGCTGCTGGCCATACACTGGGGCAAAAGACAGGTGAGTCAGATAAAGGGCTGATGTATGTTTTGTTGACACTTGCTGCTAAAATGTTTTGGACACTCTAGAAACATGTGGATGGAGGAGAGCAGGGTTGTACATAAGCTGACTGTAGAGAAAAGTATTGATGAAAACAATTATTTTCTATTTTTTTAAGGACAAAGTAGTTGCTGTTCAGTTCTGCAACAGTGGAGGCAGGTAAGCATTTCTTTTGTTCTTCTCCCATGATGTTATTGCTGTATTTGATTTTCCATAGTATTTTTTTAATGTCTTACGCTACTTGTGAAATATAAACAGTCATTTACAAACGTCTTGTAAACTGCTTTACTACAGTCAAGCAGTATATACATTTTCTAAATTAAAATAAGGGATTTATCTTAAACTGATCGATGGCAACTTTCTATCTGTTTGGACTTCTGATTCAAAGCAGAACTAAAAACGGTAGTCTAAATTGCGCTTCCAATATTGGCTTGGATTGAACAGCGTACTATGGTTTGCTGCAACCAGGAAATAGTTAACTGGGGCATGTTAATGGGTTGAAGAGGCAAAGCTGAAAAATGGCATGAGTAGCCAAACTGTGGTTAGGCTGTGACATCTCAGCTGGGACAAAGTGTTCTGAATTGCATTGGGAAGTGTGTGGATAGCTGTTCAGTATTATACTTTTTTAAACCTTTATATCCCACTTATATTCACTAAGTGCCTTTAATTAAAGGAAATTAATGAAAATATTACCTGTTAATTAGCCACTATATAAAAACATCTGATAAGCAACTAGAAGCCAGTTCAGTTGAGTTTTGTTCCGATGCTTACTAAATGTTTAATATCTGGTTGGTGAGCTTGTGAACTGACCACATGGTATAAAGCATTGCATTTTGAGGAGTTAGGAGAGTTCTAGGGTTGGGTTGTTCAGCCATGAAAGCTGTTTCTAGAGGTTGCTGTCATTTAGAACATGCATGTGAAGCTACCCTGAATCAAAGGCATATGCATACCTTGCCCCCTTGTGCTGCATTTTGTGTTAAGTGTGTTTGTGGGTAGCAGTGCAGGGTCAATCACAAGATAGTGGCCCTTAAAAAAAATAAAGTGGAAATATTATTATGCAGGAGTTCAGGGTGCCGGTAGACCAAATTCTGAACTGGGTAGGGGAAAAGCAGGTTGGAGAGCAAAGCAGAGGGGCTTCAGAGCCCTACACATGTAACTTTTTTCCTTTTCCCTTTTACTTGAAAATACAGACTAAGATTTGTCAGTGGAAGCAGAGATGGAACAGCCAGAATCTGGCAATATCAGCAGCAAGAATGGAAGAGTATAGTGTTGGAGATGGCGACTAAGATGACTGGGTAAAAGGCAGAAAAATGTTTATAATTTAACCTCAATAGACAAAGGAATTCAAATGTTCAAAACACAGTAATATTTATTTCTGTGGTTGAAATCCAGAAATGTTTGTTTTCTTCACCTGTTTCAGCATCTCTCCCTTCTAGCCATTTTCCTGTTGTGGCTTTTGTGTAACTCAGGGTTTCTGGGGAAACCAAACCATCTTGTTACCTATGGAAAGTTTTGTCATGGTATTCATAGTAGCATTAAGCTGCACCCGTCTGGTTGCTTCCCATCATCATGTTATGTGTGGCGCATGGGGCTTGCTGTTAAAAATTTGTAAAGCTACAGTACATCTTACTGGGCACATGCATTTCTCTAGAGGGGAGCACTGGCCTACTTTCTGAACTAACTGTACCTGGTTGAGACACAGTGAGTTGCACTAGAAGGGAGCTCTTTTTTGCATTAGAATCTGACAGAGTTTCCGCAGAAAGGAACCTTGTAGTCTGTGTTGAGCATTAAACCAAACAGGATAATTATCAGAAATATAAAAGGCAGATCTTTTCAGAGAGCATTTGGTTATTTTATAAGCTACTTATGCTACATTTCTTGTTTCCTCTAAAGATTCAGCAAAATTTGAATGAACTTGCATTTTCTACATGTATTCTCTGGCGGCTGAAAAATGTTAGGTTTAAATAAATAAATTCCTTTATACTACTGTTTGCATGTACAGTTAAACCTCGGTTGTTGAACGTAATCCATTCCGGAAGTCCATTTGGCTTCCGAAATGTTTGACAACTGAGGCACAGCTTTAGAGTGGCTGCAACAGCTTCCTGCACTCAAGCAGGAACAGTGTCGGACTTTCGGCTTCTGAAAAACGCTAGAAAACCGAAGCATTTACTTCTGGGTTTTTGGCCTTCGGGAGCCAAAACGTTCCAAAATGGAGGCATTTGGGAGCCGTGGTTTGACTGTATTGTTTTGATCTGGCCAGCTTTTTACTGACAATGGTTTAGTGATGATAATCTGTTTCCGACATCTGGAAATTAAGGCCAAGTATGATGTATAACTGGAAGGGTTTGTTTGTTTAAAGAAAGGGGTGGGAAACAGGATGTAGCATGTGGGTCGAATCTTCAGCTCTTCACTCCCACCTGACAGGCCACTTCGACAGGTGGGCGGGACTAGTAACCTTTTTGGAACCTGTAGTTTCTTCCTCTGGGGCAGCTGCACAAAAGGTGGATGGGGAGGGGTACGTTCCTAGGATCACAGCCCAAATGTATCCCATGGCTGCTTTTAACATCTTCAAAAAACAATCTGATCAAAGATTTCCCAGTGTCGCATTTAGTTTGGCTCTAAGTTGGTACTTAAAAGTTTCATTTGACTAGATTCTTCTTTAACGTCTACATTTTCTCAGAAATAGCCAAGTGTCTGGGGAAGACAAGGTGTCCAAGTTGAAGGTGACTATGGTAGCTTGGGATCGTTATGATACTACTGTTATTACAGCAGTCAACAATTTCCTTTTGAAAGTGTGGAACTCTACTACTGGGCAGCTTCTTCACAACCTAACTGTAAGTTAGACCTTCAGTCGATTAGCTTTTTAAGAGGATCTGCATTTAGTGCTCTCTCTGTTGTGTGCCACTGAACTGGGGTCTGGCACTAAGCTTTGGCATCTTTAAGAATTAAGATTCTGATCATGCTTGTGGAGAACAGCTGAGAAACTTGCAAACAGCATCAGATGAGTCCAGGAGTGGTGCGGACCAAGGACTGGTGATCTTTTATCAGAAACACATCAAAACAAATATACAGAAAACAAAATAATTGATCAAATTAGTATCGTTTTCCTAATGGGAGGAGAAAGCTGTTATCATTTTTCCTGCATTCTAACCGATTGATGGTTGGCTGGCTGGCTGGTTGGTTGGTTGGTTAATCAATCAAATAAGATTTTCCTGTTGTTTACTATCCATCTGCCTTCTAACGGATCAATTAACTAATGAAATTATAAATATATTTATATTTTTTACCAAAACTTCAATGAAGGAACCCTTCTGAGGCACTTCTGAGAAAATGTTAGCGTGTTTACAATTGAATGAATAAAAGATACCACTTATTGTTCAGGAGGGGATTACTTGTGTTTCATAATACAATTAGAATTTTCATAATATAAGTGGGACTAAAACCCGCCCCCCCAGTATTAAAGTTTCTCTCATATATATATATATATATATATATATATGAATGAATGAATGAATATCAGATCCTTCCAGATACCTGTTGTGTTCAAAAAATTCCCACAGGGTTGGAAAATGCTGTGACAGGCATGTATATTACTCTGTCTGATCCCAGGAACAGCAGGGATAGGTGAATTCTTGCTTGGCCAAAAAAGCAAGCTGCTCTTGTGTTCAAGTATTCTCAGTAAGATTCTCCATTGTTAAGCTGAACAATAGAGCAGCCTGATTTGTTCCTGTGTGACTATTCCCAATAACAAAATCCTGACCTGTGGGAGTAGGGTGAACTGGGAGCAGTGGGCAGGCAAGTGGGACAATTGTCTTCTAGGTTGTGTAGAGCAGGAACGTCCAACTCCAAAGAGACTGTGATCTACTCACAGGAAAAAAAGTGGCAGCGATCTACCCCTTTTGGGGGAGGGGTTCAGGTCAAAGTTGTTGACTTTTTTTAGGGAGTACAGTTCCATTTTTTTGTGGGGGGGGGGTCTGGCAAAAGTAAAGGGGAAAGGGGATTAGTTGCTCACCAAAAGATTGCTATGAAAACAATCTGCCTCACAGTGAAAACTCTGTCTTCCTTTCCAGCGAAAATGGAGAGTGGGGTGAGGGGGCGGATGCTCTTAGGCAAAAGCAAAGGAAAAGGAGCCCATGATCGACTGTGATCGACCTGAAGCTCTGGGGATTGATCAATGGATCCCGATCAACCTGTTGGACATCCCTGGTGTAGAGCTATCGCTTGCACTCAGGAGGCTGATGTGCCCTTCAGTCCCCAGCAGCAAATATCTGTGGAGCCTGTCCCCACTTCAAATTGGAACTGCTCCAGTATGAGCAGATTTGCTTGCATTTCCAGCTACCCACTTTTTAAAACAATTGCCTTGTCTTTAAACAGGAGGTCAGTGTGGATATGCCTCCATTCTCTCTCAATTCCAAAATATTAAAAAGTCCCTGAATATGGGCTTCTACCTGACATTGTAGTTTTCTGTGTTAGAACCCTTCTGACATGCTAGTTTTGTGTCTATTAGGGGTGTTCATTTTTCCATTTATATACCAGTTTTCATAAAAATTGCCAAGTGGTTTACAAAGCACAGTATAAAACACACAATTGCAAACAACTAATAAAAGATCAATACTATCATAAAAAAACCCAAACCAGGGATTAGTTCAGCAACAGCATAGTGGTGGACACGTAGGATTCTTTAAACTTCACAAGGATCTGATGGTCTGGGTGACACACCTTTTTGTAATGAAAGAATGTTCTGTCATCGAAGCCTTCAGTCTGAGGTGGTAGACCACAGAAACATGCAGACCACCTTCACAAGATTGAGGCACTGGTCACCTGTGTGTATGTGACGAGCAGGGGAGGGGGGAATGTAACATGAAGCTTATATGGGACAGTAACTACTTCTTAAAATATTACTTTCTTTGCATTTGTTGCAGGGCCATGATGATGAAGTGTTTGTTTTGGAAGCTCACCCATTTGACCAAAGGATCATGCTTTCTGCAGGCCATGATGGGAATATTTTCATTTGGGACCTCGAGAAAGGAGCAAAAATGCGCAATTACTTTAACATGGTACTGTATGATGGGCAGAATGAGTGGTCAGATCTTAGAATCATAGACTTGTAGAGTTGGAAGGGACCCTAGGGTCATCTAGTCCAACCCCCTGCAGTACAGAAAACATTTTGCCTAACATGGGGCTTGAGCTCATGACCCTATGATTAAGAGTCACAGATCTGAGAATTACTGTGTGTTTATCTGTGTTGGTGCAGGATCTTTATAAAGCACCTCATACCAAAGCAGAGAGAACCCACCCTTGCTGTCCTTGGTGAAAATACATCTTGCTGAAAATAGAAGTAAAGTTTCTATAAGCTTAATGGTAAAGGTAAAGGACCCCTGGCAGTTAAGTCCAGTCGCAAACGACACTGGGGTTGCGGCTCTCATCTCGCTTTACAGGCCAAGGGAGCCGGCGTTTGTCCACAGACTGTTTTTCCAGGTCATGTGGCCAGCATGACTAAGCCGCTTCTGGTGCAACGGAACACCGAAACCAGAGCAGCTCACGGAAACGCTGTTTACTTTCCCGCCGGCGCGGTACCTATTTGTCTACTTGCACTTTTGGGCGTGCTTTCGAACTGCTAGGTTGGCAGGAGCTGGGACCGAGGAACGGGAGCTCACCCCATCCCAGGGATTCAAACCGCTGACCTTCTGATCGGCAAGCCCAAGAAGCTGAGTGGTTTAGACCACAGTGCCACCCGCGTCCCTTAAGCTTACAATATAACAAAACCATGCAGGTTGAGAAGGGGGTGGGGGAGAACTCTGTTGTGATTAACAGGTCTAATTTGTAATCAGAGGGAAATGTTTTGCCAGGTGCTCGCAAAAACCAAGTGCTTTGTGGGAGGGATGTTGTTAAGAGTTCCTGTGGCACACTCAGAGCAAAGGGGTGCTTTTTAACCTAAGTTTAGCCCAGTCCTTCCCTTTCCCTGTCCTTTACTTTCAGATCCTAGTTCTTTTTCTTTCCCGTTGATACAAATTTGCTCCTGATTACATTGACTCCTGTGCTTGCTCACCTGTTCCTTTTAGTCAGTGGACCCTCCCCTCCCCCTCAGTTCTGGTCTGTTTCTTTGAGTTAAGTGGTCTGTTTGTCTCAAGTGATTTTATTCATCCATTGTCAGTCTTACATTCTTCGGTTCCCTTTGTGTGTGCTTTTGCATGTACTTATTGTGTGTCAAGTGATTCTTATTTATTTCCAGCCAAGCCATAGTATGCCTTTAGTTGTTGTCATAGTAATTGCTAGCATCATCTTCATTATTTCTTTTTTACCCTCCCTCAAACTTTGAATGCTATTCTTGTAGGAACTGTTGCAGCTAACCTCTTGAGATTTGGCAAGAGGTGCTCTGCTTACAAATTTCATCAATTTTCTGCCAAAAATTGTGAATTAAATCTGCAGGCAATGTAATTAAATGGAAGATGACAAAGCCCTTTTTTTTACTCCAAAGTGAACTTGAACCTGGGCAGAACTGGGCAGTGTCTGGAACGCTTTGAGCTGAGAATGGTTGTTTTTTTGAAGTGCTGAATCAGGGTCAGAACCAAATCTTCTTGTTGGTACACAACCCTAAAAGAAAGGAAATTTCAGCTTATAAATTTGTCCAGAAAAGTTAAGCAGATCCAAATGGGTGTTGTGTGTGTTTTACAGATTGAGGGCCAAGGCCATGGTGCAGTGTTTGACTGTAAATTTTCCCCTGATGGTCAGCACTTTGCCTGTACAGATTCCCATGGGCACCTACTATTGTTTGGATTTGGATGCAATAAGAGTTATGAAAAGGTGAGTTGGTGGACTCTTAATGTCCTTCTGTGTTTAGCAGTATTTGACATCATCCAGCCAGAATGAATTACTTTTAAAGTCCTGTGAATTGCAAGGAAAATGTAAGAATGTGCTTAAATCTCTCTTAAAGTTAATGGGATGTTAAAAGTGCCTAGCTTTGCAAATGGATTGTGTGTGCTGTTCTTCTGTGGGAGACATTCAGACTGGAACTAATTACTCTAGAGTAATCCTACTCTGTGGTGTTTATTGTATAGCTGCTGGTTTGAGGACTGATTAACTGATAATGTCTAGAGGAACTGAGTCCTTGATTTATAAACTGCTAATAATGGTGTGAAAAGGATGCAGATGTTTTTAAAGGCTAAGAAAATGAGAAGTGTGTGTGCACATGCTCATGCTTTGTCTTAAGCAGCAGCTTCTTTGCACTCACAATAAAGAAGAATTTCTAAAGAAAAAATATAATTAAAAAACCAGCTAGTGACTCCTAGTATGTTTGCAAGCACAGTTCAGAGTGTTGGTACTGACCTTTGAAGCCGCAAACGGCTTTGGCCATGTATACCTGAAGGAGCGTCTCCACCCCCATCGTTCATTGAGGTTCCATCGCCAATGGTCTTCTGGTGGTTCCCTCACAGCGAGAAGTGAAGTACCAGGTAGAGGGCCATCTCAGCAGTGGCACCCACCTTGTGGAACACCCTCCCATTAGATGTCATGGAGATAAAGAACTACACAACGTTTAGAAGACATCTAAAAGCAACCCCTGTATCAGAAAGTTTTTAATGTGTGACATTTTATTATTTTCTTAAATTTTGCTGGAAGTCGCCCAGAGTGGCTGAGGAAACCCAGCTAGATGGGTGGGGTATAAATAATATTATTAATAATAATATTACTCAAAATGATTAAGAAAGCAAGTTTTGGCCAAGGGCGTTCCTCCTGGGCAGTGTATTTCACAGGTTAGGGGCACTATTTAAAAAACTGCTCTGCCCACTAGGAAGTTTAACCTACCGATTTATGGCGGAAATTTTGAGCAGGACTGCCCTAAAAATATTTAAGGATGTGAAAGTGTGTTAGCGAGATGTGCACTCCATAAAGGTTCTGAGTCAAAACCAGAACCTTGAGTTGAATTTGGAAGAAAACTGGAAAATTACACAGTTTGCAGTGAATTGGTTATAAAAAGAAGTTTGTTAAACTCCTTCTCCTGAGGTTGACCACTTAGGACCTCATATCTGTGGTTTCTGAAGGATACCACCCTCATGTTTCATTAAAGCTTTTCTTTGTAGTCCTAAGGGTGAGAACTGTGCTTGCTTTTTTAAAAAAAAAAAATGAAATCCACATAGAAAAGACACTTAATTCTAAGCTTTTGTGGTGCATAGAAATAGTTCACATGCAGGTTTGCTCCTCTAAAGTAGTCTGAATAGTCCGATGGGACCAAGGTGAGAATTACCATTTGACAGATAATTTCTAGCCAGAAAGACAGTTAACAGAGTATGCGTTGTATGAGAAGAATTAAGAAATGTTTGTGTATTTGTACTGATTTCTACGTTTGTGTCCGATGTAGATCCCGGACCAGATGTTCTTCCACACAGATTACCGCCCTCTGATCCGTGATGCGAATAACTATGTCCTAGATGAACAAACTCAACAGGCGCCGCATCTCATGCCTCCCCCGTTCTTAGTTGATGTGGATGGAAATCCTCACCCCACAAAATACCAGCGACTGGTGCCAGGGCGGGAAAATTGTAACGATGAGCAACTCATTCCTCAGCTGGGATATGTGGCAAACGGTACACCATATTTAAATCACAGAATCTGAAATGAAGAGGTGTTTCTTGCCTATTATGAAGTTTCTTAGAATGTAGTATGCCTATTAAGTTTCTGTTTTTGGGTATGGTAGTCTTCATCCTGCTGGCCTTCAGATGGTTTGGATTATCAATATATGCTGGCTGGAACAGATGAGAATTGCAATCCAAAACATCTTGATGGCATCAGGTTGGGGTAAGGCTGGGATATGGGTTAACTCAAGAAAGAAGGGTCCCTCTCTGTCTTGCATGGGGGAAAACCATACATTAAAAATAATCTATGAAAATATAAGTAATAACATAGGTCTCCTGATGAGGCAGACCAGCAGTCTTTCCTCTGAATTTAATGTCAAAGGTGTTTTGTTTTTTTGTTTACTCATAAGTAAAGATGCAGTCTTAAACCCACTTATGTACAAGCCAGCCCCTTTAAATTCAGTAAGATTTACTTCCTTGTAGACATGGTTGGGCTTGCCACTGTAAATCTTTCTGAATGCAATTTTGGGCTTACTTTAAGTGAAGACTTTTTGGTGATTAACACCTTATTTCATCAGATACTATTTAAATAAGTTTTTCTTCTTTTGATTTTATGGTTTACTTTACCAGATTTTGTCTCTAATGCATTCTTTTTGTGACCTTATTGTTCATCATTTAGAAACCATGTTAAGCAACAACAAAAATTTGTCAAAATAAAGTTGTAGCTGTAGCTATTTTTTGAAACCTTCCAAACAATACAGATGAGGGGAATGCATTTAGACAAGCTAGCATAAAAGCTCTGTGATGCGATGGAGTTTCTAAATTGGAAAAGTAATTAAGTATTACTCCATGGTTGGGCTGCAATCCTAAGTAAGCAGGTGAACATACAAAAGGCTGGGAGGGGTGGAGTTTTTGGATTTCATTATCTAGCAGCCTCTGCTTGATGAGAGAGAAGATTTGTGAGCCATCCAATAGAAGAAGGGAATCTATTGCAATCCCTATTTGCCTGTGTTTGAGGGTAATATCAGAAAACGATGTAGAATTATGTGTGTCTCTCAATAAAGAAGTTAGTAAGCATTCTGGGTCTGTATTGAAATGAATTTTTAGCCAGTATTTGAAAGTCATAATTCAGCCCCTGGATTCTAGGAGATGCTGGCCTAACTTTGAACATATAGCCAGATAGGAGACACATTTTGGAGCCCCTAGAATTTGTCGGAAGAAGAATGCCTCTACACCCTCGACTTGGTTGTTAAAGTCAGTTATCCATAAGGAAATCCCATAAAGGAGTTGCAATACAGTTTTTGCTCTATATGCCTAACCGCTGCAGGCACATTCTGTTTACCATCAAGAAAATAGAATTGTTTAGTTTGTGCTGCAGAGCACAAATGGTCTGCAGAGCACAAATGGACACCCATTTTAGATTGTAAAAGGTGATCCCTAAGTATTTTAAGCTTTTAACTTGTTCGATTTCTTGATTACCAATACACAATTTAGATGGATGCCAACTCTTTGGCAATAATCAATCGATAGGTGATTTCCTTGACAGTAATGAAAGTACGCTTTTAGAACTTTTAGAACTCTGGTGCAGGAGAGGTTAAAAAAAAGAGAGGGGGTAAAGGACCCCTGGATGGTTAAGTCCAGTCAAAGGCATCTGTGGGGTGTGGCGCTCATCTTTCTTCAGGCCGAGGGAGCTGGTGTTTGTTCACAGACAGGTAATGTGGCCAGCATGACTAAATTGCTTCTGGTGCAACGGAACACCGTGATGGAAACCAGAGCACATGGAAATGCTGTTTACCTTCCTGCCTCAGTGGTACCGATTTATCTACTTACACTGGCATACTTTCAGACTGCTAGGTTGGCAGGAGCTGGGACAAGCAACAGGCGCTCACCCCATCGTGAGGATTTGAACTGCCGACTTTCTGATCGGCAAGCCCAAGAGGCTCAGTGGTTTAAACCACAGCGCCACCTGCAGGAGAGGAGGACAGTGTCATTGCATATAAATGTACAGTGGTACCTCGGGTTACGAGCTTAATTCGTTCTGGAAAGTCCATTCTTAACCTGAAGTGTTCTTAACCTGAGGCGCACATTCCCTACATAGGCCTCCTGTGGATTGCGTTCGTATCCCGGGGCAAAGTTCGCAACCCAGGACACCTACTTCTGGGTTTGTGGAGTTTGTAACCCGATGTGTTCGTAAGCAGGACTGTTTGTACCACTGTACCACTGTATAGGAACTACCTTAGATCCCACTGCATAGGAACTGCCTTAGATCCTAACCTAGGAGGGTTGCCATTCACAACGAGTAGATGTTGTTTCATATCATTCAAAAATAGATTAAATAAATGTGGGGCAAGAATACATATAAATTTCCCCTTTCGGATTTCTTATACTTATCCGCTAGAAAGGCAAGTGAGAGACAGTGATCAATAGTTGATTTCTATTTTGTAAATCTGATTTACAAATGTTAAGGACCAATAATTCTATTCCTTTTAATCCAATCCAACAGCGCTCTAAATGTTTAGAGTTTACTTATAGTGGACAGCAGACCGATAGGGTGATAATTACACGGCTGTTCAGGATCACCTTTTTTTATAAATTGGGATGATTACAGAAGTTAACCACGATTATGGTATAATTCCATATTCATCTTTAAGAGTTAAAAGGTTAGCAAGTGGTGATGTCCACCGATGTGCATACTTTTTTCAAAACCTCAGCAGAAATCCCATCAGAGCCAGGGGCCTTACGGGGTTTAAGCTCTGCAATAAGTTCCATAATTTTGTCTGAGCTTACTGGGGGCAAGTTTGGTATAATAAAGAGGACAGGCTCATCAGCATTTGGAAGAAAGCAGGGGGAGATTTTGAGTATTTTAAAATAGTAGTCCACTCAGGTTTGGGAGGGAATGGTAGGTACAATTAAAAAATAGTATTCTGATAGCCAGAGGTTATTTGCCAGAAGGTTTTATGATCATTCACTTTTACTGCATTTATTAAGTGTGTCCATTTATTCTGATGGTATATTTTCTTCTTCTTAGCAATAAGTTCATTATATAACTTCCTACGAGTAAAATAGTTTTTTTTTTGTTTTATCGTCACCCTTTTTGCAAAGGTCTCTGAACGATATTCTGAGCAATCTTTTCTCTGTATAGCATTCCTGGTCAAACCAAGGGGAGGGATTAGAGAGGGTAACAGATGCAGGCTTAGCTATTGTACCACAGTTGTCTATTACTTGGGAGTAAGCTGTTATTACTACCTTAATAGAATGTGAGTTACTAAGGGTTGTTGTCAAGTGTAACATTTTGTCTTGAGTC
The DNA here is from genome assembly GCF_964106915.1 of Podarcis gaigeae. NCBI lineage: Eukaryota > Metazoa > Chordata > Lepidosauria > Squamata > Lacertidae > Podarcis > Podarcis gaigeae. Next base: position 29,127,795 of record NC_139691.1, on the reverse strand, counting down.
CAGGAATTTGGTCCCTTCGAATTGTGGGGACTATCTAATCCTTTTCAAAATACTATCAGAGGCCTGATCAGAGTTACCAGGCTTCAAGATCTTATTTACTGGGTCGCATGTAGACAGAAGTAAGGGGGCGATTAGCAGTGGGGAAGAAAGGTGTCATGCACACTCCTTGTATTTGGGAGTAAGCCAATTCAGTGGAGCTTCTGTGAATGAATGTGCAGAGATGTTCAGGATTCAGCTGAGTGTTTCCCAAAGAAAAGGCTCTCATGAGGCAGGATCCTGATCCGTTTACATGCATCTACACTCGTGGGCGTCCTCTACTATGAAACTAATGAAGCTTAAGCTTCAGGGCCCCTAATCTTAGAGGGGCCCTAATACTGACTCTAGCCCATATTGCTTAAAATAGACACAATTTGAGTCACACAACTCAAATTGATTAATTTTTTGTTATATATATTTCAACAATCCTAAAGTTTGAGAGTCAGTAGTTCAGATGTTATAAAGGTGGAGTGTTAAGGTAGCTTGGAAACTAAAAGGCAAAGGAAATTTTTGTTCACACCAGTGACTTGTACATGTGAGATAATTCAGTACAGCAATTTAAATCAATATCTGAGATGTAGTAGTTAATTTGTTTTAATTGATCAGTTGTGGAAAAACCCTATTGAGGAAGTGGTTTGTTGCTGGTTGCGAAGGGCCCCCACAACATTTCAAGCCTCAGGGCCCCAAAAATTTAGCTCCACCACTGGCTACACTCCTGTTCCTGTGATTCAGATTAGAACAGCCTGTAGGTGCTTCCTTATACAGGACTCAAGTGAACTCACACGATACTGCAGTCCAATCCCTCCCCCCCAAGAAGTCAAAATAATATTTTCCTCTCCCCACAACTCTTATTGGGTGATCTGATGAAGGTCTTTTCCCCTTTCTCGTTCACCCCTCTCGTGACTGGTCAGAGAATAGTGTCACTGTCATCATACCTGCCCAGTCAGTCAGTCAGGCCTGGAAGACTGCAAGGCCTAGTGCTCCATGAAAGACTCACCTCTGCTCAAGCTAGTGGGAAGCAGTGAAAAGCAGAAAGAGAGGTGGCAGTGGCGGCACGATCTGCTGCTTGGTGCAAGAGACCCACACATTCAGTAAGGAGGGCAGGAAACTCATGATGGACTAGCAGCTGATGGCCCATGGACTGGCAGTAGTCCAGGGACTACCACTTTGAGTAGCACTGTCCTAGAACAAGTGTGACAATAATACCTTTAGAAACAAATTCCAGGGTGGGAGCTGTGTTAGTCTGTTTCAGAATAAAATAAAGAAAAATGAAAAACAGTGTCTAGTGGCACCTTAAAGACCTACAGACTTATTGTATCATATTTGTTGGTCAGATACCATTTCATCAGGTGCATTACGTTTTAACCTTTATAGATAGGTTTAATCACCTGCAAAAAACGTTTTAGCAGAGTGAGGCCAGAAAATTACACAATACAAGGGAGACTTGAAAAAATCAACAAATACACAACACAAATGAGATCTGGTCAAAGGTGTAAAAGATTGAATCCATAGGGGTGATCTGCTTCCAGTTGGTGCTGATCCAGGCTGGAGCTGGAGTCATGGTTTCTAACTATGGAATGGAATGGTGGCATACAAATAAGATGATGACAGTGATGATATGTTAACCCAGTACAGGTTCAGAGAAGACTTATAATCACTGTCAGTTGCTCTGCTAGGTCATTGTTTGCAGCAGGATCACCTTCCTCCCCCCAAGTAGTCCCTTCCACATAGACTTGCAGCAATAGATCTGTCTGTGAGCCAAGTAGGTGCTCCTCTGGCCCCTTGGACTTCCTGTCAGGTCTGTTGCTGCATTTGCTCTTGAGACCTGGGGGTGGGTGGGAATCAGGAACTGAAAGAAGGGTTTGATGGATTATGGGGGGATGAGTGAGTTGTCCCTGAGATGGGGTTCTTCAGGTTGTTTTCAAACTACTGTGAGATTCTTCCAGTCCAGATGGAGTAAGGTTTATCTGCAGGATCACAAGCCTTGACCTCCAAAGAGACCTCCAGGCTCTGCGTTGGATAGGATCCTAAACCTGCAGGCAAGATGAATATTGTGCATACATAAACACCTAGCCAGACAACAGTTCCTTTTTTTTAATGAGCAAGCGGTTCCTACGTTTAATTCTTACTTTAAATGGAGAATGCAGTCTTCTGAGTTGCACGGGGCTCTTCTTTCACCTGTGTGTCAAGGAAAAATAGTTCAGTTCAGTTCAGTACTAGCATGCGGGCTCACTGGCTAGCACAAGGTTCTTGATGGGCACATGGTAACCTGCTTCGGGGTCTCCCATGGCACACCTTTTGGCATTCACTCTAATAAAGTATTGTTGTACATCTCGGAATGTTCACTTGATGCTCTTTTTCTTGCAAAGGTGATGGTGAAGTTGTGGAGCAGGTGATTGGGCAGCAGACTAATGACCAAGAAGAAAGCATCCTTGATGGAATGATCAGGGAGCTACAACGAGAGCAAGATCAGAGAAGACTTAATGGAAGTGAAGCTACTTCAAATCTTCTGCAAATCAGATTGCAGCCTGCTAATAGTAAGAGTCATCTATTATTCTTCTAGACAAGTGTAGAAGGATTCAGTGTTCATTGGTCGTCTTTTGATACAACAAACACGTTGGGGGAAGTTGATTAGTCTTCTGGTTTGTTTTGGTAGCTTTGAGAAGTCCAAGTTTGGATATAGCTTCCCCCCCAAATGTTGGGCTCAGACGGAGTGGTCAGATTGAAGGTGTTCGGCAGATGCACCACAACGCTCCTAGAAGTCAGATGGCCACGGAGAGGGATCTCATGGCATGGAGTAGGAGAGTGGTGGTGAACGAGCTGCATCCTGGGGTTAGCAGGTAAAAACAATGTTTAGAATTATTTCAGGTTTTGTCTTTATGCATGTGTGTGCCATGATCTTCCTGGAATCGTTTTAAGGAACTCACCCATGTTACAGATCAGCAGAGTATGTTTGTTTGTTTGTTTGTTTGTTTGTTTGTTTGTTTGTTTGTTTGTTTGCTTGTTTGCTTGCTTGCTGTCACACCAACTCCCTTCTTTAGCTTTTCTAAACCTAAGCCAAAGTAGGAGGTTTAACTGACGGACATACCTGTAGGTAACCATCTTGGAAACCCTTAGCCAGTCATGGCAGGGGAGAGAAACAGCCAATCAGGAGTGTATGGGGCTGGTAAAGAAATTTGAAAGTTTACATGGCCGATAGAGCCTGGCTACAAAGGTAGCTAGGTGTGCTTAGGGGTCTGTCTGGCAGGATAAGCCTGTTTAATTTCCTCAGGTGGGGGAAATAGACTGAGAAAGAGGATAGATATACTTTAGGAAGAGGGAAAGCAAATAGTAATTGTAGGAGGAGATACTTTTAATAGAAACAGTTCTGTTGTAGAGAATTATAAGTGAAGTTTAAACCTAAAATGGCATTTCAGGGAGAAAATAAATACTGTGCCTTTAATAGTGAAACCTTCAAGCGTTATCCTTTTTGAATGTATGCTAATAGAAACAGTTTTTGTCTCCATTGTGCCTCAGCTTTGATTTCTGCCTAGCTTGGGGAATAGGTTTTCACTGCACTCCCCAGCATCAAGAGGCCTTGCTGCAGGTTTATATTATACCCTACCACATGCAGAGAATATCTGAATTCTTGGTTGTTTTAGAAAGGGAGTGACCAAGCTTTAATTATTCCATCTTCACTGAGGGAGTATGTTACAACAGCCCAGGTAACAAATGCATAGGTCAAGGCTGGTTCTTCACCAGTTCATACTTGAAATTGACAGACATAGGCAGCAGAGAGCTGTGGTTTGGTGGGTTAAGCAACAAGGCCCCAAATATAGTGTTTACATAGCTGTGTTGCTTTTCTCTAGTGTTCCCTTGCTTTTGCTGGACTTGGAACATGAATACACCAGTTGCAGCACCACAGAAACACAGCACTCTATACACCTTTGTTCCAGTCCTTGTAGAATTGCAAGGGGCATTGTTTGATAAATTACCCCTTCCTAGAGACGCTGCTGTAAGGATCCCTCTAATCTGGAAATGAAGAACCTCTAGCCCACAGGCCTGATTAGACCTAGTACAAGTCCCTGTTTGGCCCACAAAGCCATTTTCCAAGACCACACCCACTTGCCCCACACCTGACGTCATTTGTGATGTAGCTGCCAGTGAACAATTTGGAGCCTTAAAGTGCACTTCTTTCGCAAGGGAGACTTGCTGTTGCTGCAGATCAGCTGTTTGAGAGTAACAGCAAACTGGTTGGAATCAGCCAAAAGCCAGACTTGAACAGTGCCTTATCAGCTTATCAGTGGTAACTTTGGATTGGGTTTTTCCTTGCAGCACAGCTTGAGCTCAGTTTGTGCTACAAAGGAAAAAATTGACTGCTTGGTGTCATGCTGATGGCAGGTGATTAATAGGTGGGCAGTCCTCCTCATCTGTCAAAGTGGCCTTCCCCGGGTGGGGGAGCTCAGGATCCAGTTCACCAATTGGGAAAGGTTTCCCACAACTGCTCTAATCAAAGACCATTTGATTTGCTCAAAAAGTCCTAAAAGCATAATATTTTTCTCTCTTCCCATTAAATTTGCAGTTTTGAGAAATGGTAGCTTTGCGCATGAAATCTTATACATGTGAATTCAGGAATAAACTCTGCTGTGCTCACTGTGGCCTGCCACAGGAAATTGCACAGGATTACATTTTTAGCCACCCTGCACTGACGTCTGTTCTTTAAGTGCAAAATAAAGACCACACTTATCCACCAACTATCCTGGCTGAGCAAGCTCCAGTTTGCGCATCAAATTTTCTCATCCAGAACAGTTTCCCCGTTCAATTAAGTGGTGGCTGTTGCGTCTTTCTTTTGTACATGCAGATCTAATCTCTCTGTTGAAATGAACACATAGCAGGAGTGCATATAGAATTCTAGATTGAAGTACACTAGCTTCAATAGATGGGGAAAATTCTGAATCCCCCACCCCCAGCAAAAAATTAATAAATAAATAAAATAAATAAAAAAGCTTGGAAGCCAGGGTGATGAAAATCTAAGAACATGTTTAAAGGTTCAAAGATTAACCCAAACTTACCATCTTCTTAAGAGTTCAAGAGGAATGCCGAGCTGCAAAAGGCGAATTAGAAATTCATCTGTATACTCTTGAAAAGAAGAGAAAGCCTTCCCATACTTTACAAAGGGTGAGAAATTTTGCTTGTTTTCAGAAATCCTGTGTATTCCATGCTAAGAGCTAGGTAGCCAAGCACAGATACAGGATCTTAATGCTTTGGTGGGCAGTGCTGTTGGGAGGAAGGGCTGAAATACCACAGGCGTCCAGGATTTTTTAGGGAGTATCTAAGCTTGTGGGACGCAGGTGGCGCTGTGGGTTAAAGCCTCAGCGCCTAGGACTTGCCGATCGAAAGGTTGGCGGTTCGAATCCCTGCGGCGGGGTGCGCTCCCGCTGCTCGGTCCCAGCGCCTGCCAACCTAGCAGTTCGAAAGCACCTCCGGGTGCAAGTAGATAAATAGGGACCGCTTACCAGCGGGAAGGTAAACGGCGTTTCCGTGTGCGGCTCTGGCTCACCAGAGCAGCGATGTCACGCTGGCCACGTGACCCGGAAGTGTCTCCGGACAGCGCTGGCCCCTGGCCTCTTGAGTGAGATGGGCGCACAACCCCAGAGTCTGTCAAGACTGGCCCGTACGGGCAGGGGTACCTTTACCTTTACCTTTTTATCTAAGCTTGTGCAAAAGAGCAAAGTTCCACATAAATTGCAGGGGAATGAGGCTGGTGGTGCATAATATGATGAATAAGCTTAGCGTAGCTTTAAACTTGACTTCAAAGTAGAGAGCCAGGGAACTGGAGGGTATCTCATTTGGGCCTCCTCATCTTAGGAAGAATGATGCAAGTGGGTTCATGTCCTCAGACTATACAGATAAATGGATAAACTCCATGTATATTCATATACATTAATAAATTGGGAGTAAGAGTAAGGGATTGGGGATGTGGGTGGTGCTGTGGTCTAAACAACTGAGCCTAGGGCTTCCTGATCAGAAGGTTGGCAGTTTGAATCCCTGTGACGGGGTGGGGTCCCGTTGCTCTGTCCCAGCTCCTGCCAACCTAGCAGTTTGAAAGCACATCAAAGTGCAAGTGGATAAATAGGTACCGCTCCGGCGGGAAGGTAAATGGCGTTTCCGTGTGCTGCTCTGGTTTTGCCAGAAGTGGCTTAGTCATGCTGGCCACATGATCTGCAGACAAATGTCGGCTCCCTTGGTCAGAAAAGCGAGACGAGCACCGCAACCCCAGAGTCGATCATGACTGGACTTAACTGTCAGGGGTCCTTTACCTTTTTAAGAGTAAGGGATTAGGTAGGGAGAGCAAGGAGGCTCCAATTATAGTGGTTGCAGGTAGTGGGAGGTATGGTGTAAGGCATGAGACAGGGCAGATACAGAGGGCGTTGAATGCTTATTGTTGATTGCTGCATGCTGGCTCTTCCTCCTCCAACTGGGGAACCAGTGTCCTGTCAGCCAGCCCTCAAGCCTGAAGATACTGCTGTTAAACATCAGACCAGTTTTAAATATAATCTCATTCACCCACAGTTTGGGCCAGCAGGGGCAGAGTTGTGCCCCCCCCCCCAATCCTTGCCTGTCTAAGTGTTCAGGGCAACATCAGACCAGATTCCTCCCCACCCCCCCATGTACAGTGGTATCTTGGTTCTCGAATTTAATCTGTTCCAGGAGTCCATTTGACTCCCGAAACAGTTCGAAAACCAAGGCTCGGCTTGGTTCAAAAACTAAGGCGAGTTTCCTGCACTCAATCGGAAGCTGCTTCGGATGTTCATTTTCCAAAAAATGTTCGCAAACCAGAACACTTGCTTCCGGGTTTGTGGCGTTCAGGAGCTGATTTGTTCGGGACTCAAGCTGTTCGACTACCAAGGTGCCACTGTATAGTTTATAAGAATTCAGTCTCTCTCCCCCAAGTTTCTTGTTCCCCACCCCACCCCCGCCTAAGTACAGATCTAACTTGTGTTGAACACATGAGGCAGGTTAAGGATTCTGATGGTGTCCTGTTCACTGTGCTACTCATGGCCTCCCTGCCAATAAATATCCCATCACCTCTGGTCTCTGATGGGAGTTGGAGTCTGACATTTGGAGGGCCACAGGTTCCCTACTTCTGCTTTTAGCTCAGTTGTTTAATTTGCATTGGTTGTGGGTTTATTATAGCTTATACTGCAGTATGCTCTTGAAACACTTGGGGGTTTGGGTACAGTGAGGAAAAGAACTTTATCTACACAATGAATATTTAAGGCTGGAATAGTGAAACAGACCCTTTTACTGGCTAAAATGGATGTTTCAAACACTTCAACCAAGGTTTTGAATAAAAATGCTCACCTGTTAGAGAGCCATAGTTCAGCATTACAGGCATGAGCCAGCCATACATTATTGCATAGATTTGGTCAATCTTGATGTTCGATGCTGCAAACTTTCCTCTGTAATCTCAAATTCTGTGTTCTGTTCTTCCCTGGTACTGTGAAAGTGTGATTATCAACCCGGCAGTGGGCGATCTTTGCGAAGAAACCAACGCAAGCGTCAGCATGCTTACCAAACGCGCTCCACCTTTGATCATCATTCACAAGGTGTACGAAGAAGCTCACATACTCAGGAAGACTCTGAAAGCTCTTCTGAGGTCAGGTGTCTGGTTATTATATTAAATCGTGTTAGTGGGGGAAAGCATTAAAATAAACAGTGGACTTTAAACCATTACCAAATATGATCAAAATGTTGGAGTTAGAGTTTTGTCACAATTAGCAAAAGTAAGACTGGAAATGAGTTCAAGACAAATTCAGTTGGACAATTAGGAGCTGGCAGTGATCTGTGAACAGGTTGGTTTTGCCAGTACGAAAACCCCTACCAGCTATTTAGATCACCCTCAAATTGTTATGGTTGGGAGTTTGTGTAGCGTAGTGGCTAAGATGCTATGAAACAGAAACCTCCAATTCAAATCTTGCCTTTATCATGAATTTACTGCGTGGCTTTATAAAAGCATGCTTGTCTGAGAATATGGGTGATAGTATGACCTCATAGGGTTGCTGTAAGAATTACAGCTCTTCTCTTGCATTATCTAATTGTAATCCTTATAACACATCTATAAGATGCTTACAGATGCTAAGTATAATTATTAATTCAGCTATCTTCCCTTATTGCTATTTGAGTCCAATCTCCAGGTCTGCAAACATTCTGGAGGGAGAAATGCTGGCTGTTTGCCCTTAACAGGACTGCTCTTATGAGTCTGGCACTCTGCTAGTTCTGGAATGCTGTAATGGCAGCTTTGATGTTCATGGAAGATGTTTTCCCTTGCAGTTTTCTGTTCGCCCGCTGTATCTAATGTCAAGAGCAGTTACTAAAGCTTTGCTTAATGCTCAGCTTTGGATTTTACAGTTTGTGACAAAAGACGGACACAGGTGCTTTCTTTGCACTCCTTTGAGTCAGTTTGAGAAGATAAGCTGCTGTATACTAAGTGAGACCATCAGTCCATCTAGCTCAGTGTTGCCTACACTGACTGGCAACAGCAGCTCTCCAGGATTTCAGGCAGGAGTCTCTCTCAGCCCTATCTGAAGATGTTGGGACTTTCTGCATTCAAAACAGATGCTTTACCACTGAGCTGCAGCCCTTCCCCGTTTAGTTATTGACAGTGTCTTTTAGACCTACACGTAACAGGAGGTGTGCAATATGAGAGGGAACTCATCTTTCTGCTAGCAAATTTGTGACTGTAGCAAAGTGATGGAGCAAATGGACAAAGCTTTCTCTTTTCTTCCCCTCTCAGGAAGATGACACAGGTGGCACAAGTGATGCGTCTGTGGATGACAATGTCACTGCATGGCAAAGTGAAAGCAGCTCTAGGTAATTTCTCTTACTCTGTTTTAAAGGGGAATATTTCACAATGAATGTGCTGCTTGATACAAGGCCACCTAATGTGGGGAGGGCACCATGTGCACAGCTCTACATAGGAACTTTTTGCTGCTCAACAACAAGAATTTTGTACAAGTAACAGAAATTAGTGCAGATTTTTATCTGCTAAACTGATAGCAAATAAACTTGTGAGTGCTAACTTCTTCCTTTCAGTTTACCTGCTTCCCCTTGTTGTTAGTCTCATCCTCTGCAGAATCTGAACAAGATAATCACAGCAGATCAACAGCCAAGCTGTAAAAAATGTAAAGGAAAAAAGTAAATAACTTATAAATTCATATAACATATTTGATGGCCCCCAGAATTAAACACACGTGTGTCTAGAGTGACACGTCTCTATAGTAATGCCTCAATTGCACATTTTAAACCATGTTTTTAATTACAATAGTTTCTCCCAATTCTCCCCACCCCCCACCTTGGCTCAAATGAGTCAAGTATGCTTTGTCATATTGTATGAATGTAAAGTGTGGTTTATGTGTTTCATGCAAACTAAGCAGTAAGCCAGAAATAAACCAGTAATAAACCTTGGCTTATTTCTGGCTTACAACTTGTAAAGCATAGCCGGGGTTCAAATAGGACAAGACACAGTATGCTTGCTTGAACCAAGGGGTAGAAGTTACTCAGGTACTTATGTAGGGCCGGGTGATATCTGGTTTTCAACATCATGATATATCACCAGTTAAACATTGTGATTTAGTGATATATCACAGTGTCTGAAACATGGAACTATGCAGGGTGGGTGAAGGCTCAGTCTTTGGAGATAGCTGCTGGTTTTTTTGTTTTTTTCTTTTGCGACATCTGAGAGGGAAGTCAGTGACTCAGCATTGGCAGTGGCTTCATGAAACCGAGCTTTCTGTCAACTGCTACCAGGCAAACACATGTTATATCTGTGCACGCGCTCGTGTGTGTGCGTGCGCGGACACACACACACACACACACACACAGTGATTTGCGTGGCAATACCCGCCCCCTCCCACAGATGGGTAAATAAAGACACGGACAACAGAATTTAGGTTAATGGGCGAAAAATGGCCACAACTTTATTGATTACAGGTAAGAGCGGTATTGGCCTTAGGCTGCAGCGAGGAGAGAAAAGGGGCGAGCCCAGGCTACCCTGACCTTAAGTGCCCTCCGGAAGATCTGCCCCCCGACGCCACCCATTGGCTGGTGCTGACACTGAATAATAATGAGTTCCTGAGTCCCGTGGGGCTGGAGCTAGCCCCGCGAGAGTGTGGGTGGGGTCGTGAGCCCCGCAACCCCCCCCCCTCCTGAGATCGGGAGTGGCTTTGCCATGTATTGCCAATTATTTTTAAATGGTCATTGCATTGTGGTCTGGAAACTGGTATTGGACAATATTATCAATATATCTCCTAGCCCTATGCAAAGCAGAGACAAAGGCACAGAGCAGACTCACATAAACAAATCCCAAGAATCCCAAAATTTTACACTCCCCCCCTCCCACAGGGTAGGTGGGCTTACCTGGCTAGATGCCACCCATCTTGCTACAGCTGCCGGTGGGGCAAGGGTTGGTAAAGGGCTTTTTGGTCCAGGCTCATATTTGTTTTCTTAATAGCTTCACTGCTCTTGGTCTTTGTTAGGTAAGTGTTCCTTACCTAACTTTGGGGCTGGGACACAACCTGCTGGGCATCCTGCGGATGTCAGGGCCTGGCTCTGGCCATTTGTGGAGTCATCAGAGAGCTCCTGCGGCTGGAGGCTGATTGCGGAGCCTCCGTAGGTCCCTCAGATGTTGGGGCCTGGCTCGTGGAGCCCCCGTAGGCCCTGTGGATGTCCGGACTTGGCTCCAGGCAGCGGCGAGGCTTCAGAGAGCTCAGAACACTCACTTCTGGGTTAAAAACGTTTGTAACCCAAAAAAAACATAACTCAAACCACTGAGCCTCTTGGGCTTGCCGATCAGAAGGTCGGCGGTTTGAATCCCCACGATGGGGTGAGCTCCTGTTGTTCGGTCCCAGCTCCTGCCAACCTAGCAGTTCGAAAGTACGCCTCAAAGTGCAAGTAGATAAATAGGTACTGCTCCAGTGGGAAGGTAAACAGTGTTTCTGTGCACTGCTCTGGTTTCGGTGTTCTGTTGCACCAGAAGTGGCTTAGTCATGCTGACCACATGACCCGGAAAAACACTGCGGAGTGGACAAATGCCAGCTCCCTTGGCCTGTAAAGCAAGATGAGCACCACAACCCTAGAGTCGTTTGCGACTGTAGTTAACTGTCAGGGGTCCTTTACCTTTACCTTATTAGACAAGCTGGTTTGCTGTAACATGCCTAAACAACCATAGCATAAATGACAGCAGAGCAGTGCCCTCACTGTCAAGCACATAGATCGCCTCAGTATTCCAGTGATTTGTGTGGGGTGAAATAGGAGGAGGGGTAGAGACTACAGTACAGTTGATGTATGATTTGGTGCAAACTTGACTAAACATGCGTGAGGAAGCACCATCATGCCTACCATGTAGCAGTGGTGGGAGCAAACAAAGCCTACTTCTTTGCCACCATTGCACCCTCAATTAGCTGTCTGGCAGAACTTTTCAGAATAGTGAATGGGATTTTATGATCTGGCCAATAACGGATGCTCTGACGCCTTCAGAGGTGTGCTATAACAACTTTGCAAAGATACTTCAGAGACAAAATTGTTCAGGTTCAGACAGACCTGGATGCCAAGTCCAATGGAAGTTTATAGAGCAACATTTGTTCCATCTATACTGGATTGGTTTAGATTATTGCATCCTGGGGATATGGACAAGCTGCTTAAAGAACTGCCACCAACCACTTGCCTCCTTGACACTTTCTCATATTGGCTTCTTAAAACTAGCTCTAGGAGATTGGATGGATCCCTGTAGTGATTAATGCTTCATTGGAGAGTAGGGAGGTGCCATCTGCCTTGAAGGAGGCAGTGGTGCACCCCTTCCTTAGGAAAACCTCCCTGCTGCTATCCTACGCAAGCTCCTACTTGGCTAGGATGGCAGCAGAGATAGCTAGATAAATGTAGTCTTGGAAACATCTACCAGGTCAGAGATTGGTTTATTCCATGGGTTGATGCAGAACTTTGCATAGATCCTTCTGGATTAAGAGTACTACCTTTTCAAAACCTTAATAAGATGACGATTACAGGTCTAAATAATGCCTTTCTTAAAGCAACCATGCAGGTCCAGGGGAAGCTGGACAAAATCATTGGCATTTTACAGTTTTCCTTTAACACCTACCTATATTGGAGCATGAATATACTATCAATTTGCCAGTAGGGGGAGCAAGAGTATAGAATATGCAATACCTATAAAAATAATAAACTACTGTACTAAGAAAAGAGGAGCTGTATCAACTTTTGGATGATATCTGTCCTAGTAGGTTTCAAATATTTTATTCTGTAAATGGCTTTGGTGTCTTATGATGAAAAGCCATATCTTTTGCTTTTGCTCAGCAGCAGTTTAGGTCTGAATTAGGGACTCACTCACATGGCCTGAAAATAACAGGGTTTACACGGGGTCACTAATTCAGAAGTGGTGACATCTTGTATTTATAAGGCCCTTCTTTTTGAATGGACTGGTAACATGTTATCTTTGAAAGGAGTGTCTGGGACTGACATAGGACTGGAGTTACAGGATGAAGTATAGAATGCTAAATGGGTTAAATTACCTTTTAAAACCATGTCTGCAGAATTCAAGAACCCACCTTCAAAACAATACATAGATGGCATTGGACCCCAGTTAAATTGAATAGAATCAATCTCCAGAATGTTGGATGGGTTGTGGTGAGAGAGTTGTTTTGTGCAAGATTTTTGGATCACTGTATTCGATAAAATATCTATTTATTGAATATTATGAAACAGAAAACGCCTGACCCTTCTTTGGCCCCTTTTTAATGATTCCACTTTCAAAAGGTCCTCATATATTACATCCAAAATTAATAGCTCTATTACTAGCAGTGGCCAACTTAGAAATAGAGAGGCACTGGAAATCAAGAGGATTCACCATGAAGGGCTGGCTTGATAGAATATGGGATGTAGCACTTTCAGAACATCTAGCATACCACAGCTGGGTGATTAAGGTCCTTTCAAAGGGGGGGGGGAATTGAAATAGTTTGGTGGCCATTTATAGCATATATTCACACCAATGAACACTTGTTATAACCCCCATTGGGTCAGGTAACATGGAATACTTACATTTAATAAATTTAAGAAAGAAATAACACTCTATACTATAAATAACTATTGAAAACTATACTATAAATAAGTATAGTTCTATACTATAAATAACATAATTTAACAAATAAATAAAACAACTAAATAACATTAACCACACTGTCTCAGAATAAATGTACTTACTATTAATCAACGGCACTGTTGTAATATCCTTCCTTTTATGCTGTAATGGTAAATCTTATTTTCATTTCCAAACTGACAACTTCTCCATCTTATACTCAACATAACTGTAAACATTATCTATATTGTGCCTTGTCAATATTGTTGTTGTTTTGGCTGTAGTATGAAAATACAGTAAAAAGTAAATGGAGGGGGGGTAGACCTCACAGGACCTAGAAGTGTTAAACAGTTATCACCCAGTGACAAATATCCCCTTACTTGGCAAGGTGCTTCAGAAGGTGGTTGCAGTCCAGCTTTAGGCATGCTTGAAGGAAGCTAATTACTTGGATGCATTCAGACATGGTCATCGTATGGACTCGGTCATCCTTCTTGATAACATTTATCAGAGATGTGGGGAATGCAATCCTGCTCGTTTTCTTTGCACTCGCAGCAGCATTCGATACTGTTGTTTTCCAGAGTGGACTGGAGCACATTCAGTTAATAAGATGGTTCCTCCCACTCACCTGGATAGGCAGGGACCTTCAAGTCTTCTGCCTCCTCTTCCTGGAGGGAGGAGCCATCCTGCTCCCCAGATCTTCCCAGTTTGGGTCGGCTGAGTCCTCTGTTCTAAACAGAACTATATTACCTTTTGTTCACTCTACAAAGTGGTTTCCCTAATTTCTCTGTGCTCTGGTTTGTCTACCTTGTTGATCTGAACAACAACAGCAAGTTTTTAAATACCTTAAAGGAGGGGAATCTATTTAACTTTGTTTTCCCTTAGGTCTTTAAATCTACAGTTTTCATTTATGGCAGCCCATTCACTTCCTCTCTGCCTGTAACACAAAGAGGAACCTACTATGTGCCAACTGACACTCACTCTGTGGCTTTTGAATAGCTTAACATTTTTGACCCCCACTCTCCATACCATGCAGGCTCTTGCCTTGACTGATATAAATTGTTGCCCACAAGCACCTACGACAAAAAACTTATGTCCTTGGCCACCATAGCAACAGAGCAAAAAACAAAAAGGAGGTGGCAATAACCAACAGGTGGTGTTTATCTCCTCTTTCTATCTTGATGAAGCTCAAAGGCCTCATGGGCAGTAGCGCTGCTAGGTAGAGGTGGATTTGCTGTCCTCCTCATTTCTCTTCTCACTGCTACATGGCACAGACAGAGTTGAGGGTCTTCCATGGTTTGGGAGAAGGAAGAGTGGCAGCACTCATTAAACGCTACTTTTTCTCTTATTGAGAAATTAAATAGGCCTCAATATCAGTAGATCTGCCAGGTAGAGATGTGTAAATGTATTCATGATACCGAGTTCCTGATAAAACCACTTTTGATATTAGTAATGAATGAAGGATTTTATGTTTGCTTTCATATGGAGCTCATCATTTACAAATGATTTCATATACCTTAGAGCCACATCAATTTCTTCCTTTTATATTTTGGTGGTTATAAAAATAGGTATATATTAATTTGAAAGGTATTCGTGAAATATAGTATTAGTTTATATATATTCTAAACCCTAACTTGGCTGTTGTTGGGTTTTTATTTCCTTTTGCTTTTCATCTAGTATAATCAGTAATTCCCCCTCTCCACCCCCAACCAGCAAGCTCTGGTCTTCCCTTTGTGGCCCTGAAAATATGTCCCACTGGGAACAAAATGGGTTTTCTAAGAATTTTGTTATGTGAATCTTTCAGCGATTCATCCAGTGAATATTCTGACTGGACTGCAGATGCCGGAATAAACCTTCAACCTCCGAAAAGACAAACAAGACAGGCAACTCGCAAAATGTGTAGCAGTTCTGAAGATGAAAATATGAAAGATATGAAGGGACAGGAAGAAAAACGCAAAAAACCCAAACAGACAAGGAAAAAGGTCTTTAGGCTTTTCTGAGTAAAACTTTACCCCCTCCCCCCTTTTGGGAAAGGTAAACCAGTTACCGTATTTTTCGCTCCATAAGACACACCTAGATTTAAGAGGAGGAAAAGGGAAAAGCCGCTTTTTTTGAAGATCAGCTCAAAGTTATTGAGCTTACATTGCAAAGAGGAAAAATCCTGTTTTTATGGGGTTCAACTCACAGTTCAGCAGCTTCTTTAGGAAAGGAAAGGGAGCCATTTCTAGAGTTTCCAGACAGATAATCCAATCAGCCTATCACATGTCACTCGGGAAAGAAACAGCCTCTAACTGCAGAACATTCAACAGTGGAGCTCTGGGCAAGGGGATGGGGCCAGAAAGGGAGCCAGCAATCAACCACGCATTCGCTCCATAAGATGCATAGACACTTCCCCTTACTTTTTAGGAGGAAAAAAGTGTGTTTTATGGAGCGAAAAAATACGGTACTTGTGTTTAAACTCTGTAATGCTTTTGTTTTAAGAAACCTAGTGGACGGCTTTCGATGGATGGTGAGCCCACTGAAGAATGGTTTGCTCCACATTGGATACTGGATACCATACCGCGGCGTTCCCCCTTCGTTCCACAAATGGGGGATGAGGTAGCTATTTGTTTATTTAACTGGAGCAGGGCATGTCATTTTAGGGGGTGAAACCTAATTTTTGCAAATTTCTGCCGTGAGGGGTCTTAAATACAGTGGTACCTCGGTTTTCAAATGCCTCCGTAGTCGAATGTTTTGGAATTTGAATGCTGAAAACCCAGAAGTAAATGCCTCGGTTTTTGAACGTGCCTTGGAAGTTGATCAGGAAACACAGTTTCTGTTTTGAGTTTTCTGTATTGAGTCTTCTACTTTGATGATGATGATGATGATGATGATGGTAAATTATTATTTATACCCTGCCCATCTGGCTGGGTTTGAGGCTTCCGCTTTCAGTTTTCAGTTTTTGAATGTTTTGGAACTCGAACGGACTTCTGGAATGGATTATGTTCGAAAACTGAGGTACCACTGTATATAATTTGGGGTGTGAGGAATTAAAATCTGCTAATATTTTTTTGTGATTGGACAACATTTAGCTGGGTGAATCTACATTTGATTAAGTAGCACAGAAACTGCTTTTAGAAATACAAACTTAATTTTAATTTTGCCTTCTGAAAATGTCAGGTAATGCTATGAAAACTTTAAATTCTCTGCATAAAACATATCCTACTAAGTGTACAACATAAAGCAACATTAGAAAAGAATGACATCAGTTTATAAGAAACTTAAACAAGTTTCATCAGGTCTTGCTTTGCTTCGTTCTTGGACATCAGCTGCCAACTTGCTTCTTGGCCTCTGATGTAGCCTTGCTGCCTCTGTGACTTGTTGTACACACCTCTCCATAGATTGAGCATGACAGGGCCACAGTGGAACTTGAATGAATTCGGCAATGAACTTCTTTATTTCAGCTGTAGTAAGTTGATGTGCAAAAGGAGCTTCATGAACCTCGTCAGACCAATCGATCAGCTCCCAACAAGGACAAAGCACTGGGGCTGATGGAAGGTGTCTTCCTCATACTTCTCTGCTTAGATTCAGCCAGCCATCTTGTTTTGTCTCATCTCCTTGCCACTTCGCTTTTTAACTTTTCTGTTACGCTCAGGCCTATATAAGATAACAGCAAGTACTTGGCAATCATTTTATGCAATTTATTTCATTTTATTATATATCTTGTAAAATAATTTTATTAGTCCCCCCCACAAAATTTGACATTCAATTCACTTTCAGGATAATAATTTCTTACATTTTGACTTCCCATCCGTCCTTCCAAGATGTACCTGCTGAATTCCTTTATCTGCTGCCATTTATTTTCTATTGTATTATAACTTATATTGCAGTCGTTTATTTATTCTCCTTCCCTTGCCTATTATTCAAATCCTGCTTGTGATTTCATTTGGCTATAGTTTATTCTCATCTTTTTGATCTCTTGTATTTGCTGTCAACTTCGCCATCTCTACATAGTCCATTACTTTAAAATCCATTCTTCTTTCATTGGGACTTTTTCTTTCCATTTCTGCACATACAAGATTCTGGCTGTGGTAGGAGGATACATAAACATAAACAACATAGCTATTTCCTTTGGAACCTCTGCCCCCAGATTAAATGCTTCAGGCCTCTTGGGAATAATTATTTTAAAAATCTTTTAAAATTCATTATGTAGATTTTAATACAGTTTTATACACATTGTTTTAATAAGACAAGTTTAAAATTACTGGAAATTCCACATCAGGTTGGCAAAGTCTGCTCAGTCACGTAGCACAGAAGATTGTTTTAGCAATCCCCGAAGAATCAGAAGTCCTGTTTCTTGAAATACGTACATTGAACCTTAATACATTGATTTTTCTACATCTTTGAGGTCTCTTCTTTTCCCTTGTGTCTCCTGGCATGCACAAATGATGCATGTTTAGGAACTAGCAAGCGAAGCATTATTTATTTACTTTGGGATATTTATTTCCAAATTAAGGATAAGTTCTGAAAGCTGAGGCTTGGTGTATTATGAATCAGTGTGTCATTTAATTTTCTTCCTTTCAGGTAATCTATTTCAGGCAAGGGCATGAAGCTTATGTGCGTGCAGTTCGAAAGGCAAAGATCTACAGTGTAAACATGCAGAAACAACCATGGAATAAAATAGAACTCAGGGTAAGGGGAGCTTCAGAGTTATATTGTTTTTTATCACTGGGTTGAATAAACCCAGTGAACCTGCCTAATACCAAGCTAGACCATTGACTAATCTATTGCCTTACACAAATCAGCAGTAGCTCTCCAAGCTTTGGGGCAGGAATCACTCCCAACCTTACCTGGAGATGCCAGAGATTGAACCTGGGATCTCCCATGTGCAAATCATATACTCTACCTGTCTGAGTCACACATCCTGCCAACAACAGAGACTTAAGGAGACTTGAGGCAAAATAATCCTGTGCAGAAGCATCTATCTGATTAACTCATCTGGTGCAGATTACACTGTGTCACAAGCAGAGAGCAGATATCCAGAAGTGTGGGACTTGGCTTGAAGGTCACATTCAACTTCACATTGTGTAGAGGCCATTATCAGAAACCGCACATCTGCATTTGTGAACTTGAATTTCTCCCCTGCCATCATATTGTTGAGCTTCTCCCCTCCTCCCTCCAATTCCCGTGCAAAGTAGTAATAGGGAGTATGGATGTGTGGAGGCGATAGGTTATAAATATACATGTGAGAATGTGGACATGAATGTATGAGTTAATGCAGAATCAATGTAGAATGAAAAGTGGCGGCGGGGGGGACGCTTGTTTTTTATGGTCAATTTGGGAATTCACACTTGTTTAAAACAACCCCCTTTGTGTATGTGCTTCAAATAAAATGTACATGCACAACTAAGCTTTGACCTCCAGTGCTGTTTTGACAAACAGGAACAAGAATTCGTGAAGATTGTGGGAATTAAGTATGAAGTTGGACCACCTACGCTTTGCTGCTTGAAGCTTGCCTTTCTTTATCCAACCTCAGGCAAAATGACTGGTGAATCATTTTCCATTAAGTAAGTGGCTGGCTAAATGGGCGCTTGTCCATCACCAACTCACATTCTCTCCCCCCCCCAAACTAATTCAAAAACTTGTCTCCCTAATAATATTTAGGAAAAGAAGCATGCTCATCACTTTGAGCATTTTCCTGTGCCATCAAATCACGGACAATATATTTGATCACATGGCAGAGAAGCACAGAACATGATTTAAATGTTATTAAAAAGGTGGAAAATGTGCACCACCACTCTGCAATATTTAGCCTGGCTTCTTTGATTGATTGATTGATTATTTAATTTCTGTACTGCTTAATATATTAAAAATATCTCTAAGCTATGTACAAAAACTGAAGCAGCAACAAACAAAATGCTGCAAAAATACAGTTTCATATAAAAATGTTACATTAATACGAAGTTGCTAATACACATATGAATCAATATCATAATTACCTTCAAGCCATGTCTGTGGTTGTACTACCTCCTTCTGAAGAGCTATTCCACTTCTGTTTCACAGGTACCATGATATGCCAGATGTTATTGATTTCCTTGTGCTGCATCAGTTTTACAATGAAGCCAAAGAAAGGAACTGGCAGATTGGTGAGTGCTAGCTTACCATTGGCTAGCTCCATATTAAACATATGAAATGTTTTCTGATTTTAGTTTTTGTTTGTTATTTGATGTAATCTTACACATTTTGTAAATGACTATATTTCAATTGCAGTGTATATGTTTTAATGAGAAAAACTGAAAAAAGAAACAACACTAAAAAAAATGCACACCACTATTAGTATTTTTGTGCTTTTTCTGCATCTATCACTTGGCTCATTCCAACTTTTTCTGTTGCAGGAGATAGATTCCGCAGCATAATAGATGATGCATGGTGGTTTGGAACGGTAGAGAGTCAACAACCATTCCAGTCCGATTATCCTGATAGTTCCTTCCAGTGCTACAGTGTTCAGTAAGAATGACTATGAGTGGGGCTGTGTGTACTTTGATGCATTTTTTTAAAAGACCACTGCAAGAAAAGCTGAGTTCTGTAACCTGTATTTCTAAGTGAATTAAGCAAACATGCTCGCTGATTGATACAATGATGTACATACAGTATCTGTACCTGTCTCTTGAACCATAAGGATCCACAAGGCAGCTAACAAAATAAAATCATAGTATAGACTTAGCAGCAACAAAACAAGACTAGACGTTTAAAACATTATATCTCAGCAGCAAAGAGCCAGCAGCATTATACTGCTTAGCAACTACTTAGCAGTCAGTTACAGCACTTACGAAAAAGCAATAGGTTGTGTCCAGTTTACGCAGGGTGGAGCACCTACTTTTCCCTCATCTCTCCTACCCCCTACAGCCTTCCATATCGCCAAAAAACCTGCTCTTAAGGGTTGGGAGACCTCCTGGGAAAGTGTGGGATATGGCACAGGAGGTAGAGATGACAAAAATTGACAAAAAATGGGTTCCATTAACTCCATGAGCAGAAATAGTTTCCATTAGTGCAAAGAGAGACCTTGGGATAAACAGCCCAAAGCTTTTGCTTGCTGCGTATGCCAGTGAGGCAGAGGCTGCCTGCCTCTCCTTCTCTGGTGCCTAACCACTCTTCCCTTTGACAGCCATGGGTTGCTCTAGGTGGGATGATTTTGGCCAATCTGAGGCTATCTGGCCCAGGTATAAGGCAACCTCTTACATCATTATGCTGTAACTATGTAGGGTGGTGGGAATTTATAGTTTCTGACCTTCTCCCCTCTTAACACAATGCTTAAACATTGTGTTCTCATTTGGAAGCTTTTCTCCAAATGGCTTCTACTTTGTCAGTCACAGATGGGACCTTTTTATTGGCGGTTCCATTAACCTTAGGCTTTAGAGCCACCAATATAATCCACTTTTGGACTTCTTTATTTTACAAGACATTTAATGACTGTCTTATGCTTCTGCTGTGTGTGTGTGTGTTTGTGTACTTAAAAGGGACGCGGGTGGTGCTGTGGTCTAAACCACTGAGCCTAGGGCTTGCCGATCAGAAGGTCGGTGGTTCGAATCTCCGCGACAGGGTGAGCTCCTGTTGTTCAGTCCCAGCTCCTGCCAACCTAGCAGTTCAAAAGCGTGTCAAAGTACAAGTACAGTGGTACCTCGGGTTACAGATGCTTTGGGTTTTAGACTCCACTAACCCAGAAATAGTACCTCGGGTTAAGAACTTTGCTTCAGGATGAGAACAGAGATCGCGTGGCGGTGGGGTGGCGGCAGCAGGAGGCCCCATTAGCTAAAGTGGTACCTCAGGTTAAGAATGGACCTCCAGAACGAATGAAGTTCTTAACCCGAGGTACCACTGTAGATAAATAGGTACTGCTCCGCCATTTCCGTACGCTGCTTTGTTTTCGCCAGAAGCGGCTTAGTCATGCTGGCCACATGACCCAGAAAAACTGTCTGCAGACAAATGTCGGCTCCCTCAGCCAGTAAAGTGAGATGAGCGCCGCAACCCCAGAGTCGTTCGCGACTGGACTTAACTGTCAGGGGTCCTTTACCTTTTATATACAGTACTTAAAAAGAACTTTTTATTGATGTGGTCTGTATGTGTATGAATTTAAAACTTTTAATTTTTTTGTTGTTTCACTTGGATTAGTATGCAGTTGCTTGTTTTTGTTAAAACTACTTGGAGACTTCTCAAGCAAAAAATCATTATATCAATGCTTTAAAATAAATAAAATGTAGACTATATCTTGTTGTGGCACTTGACAACACACCATGGTGTGATTGATTTAGAATTAAATTCTCTTTATGGCTGAATGCTGCATGCAACACGTGGTTGGATACAGCTTTCAGTCACTTCACAAGTAGTCACAGTGTGATAAATGTTGAAATAAATGCCTTAGCAGCTTCAGACTAGTTACTTGAATGATTGCTTCCACCCATATGAATATTTCTGGGCACTGAAATTGGTCTTGGAGATTCTGCTGCCTGGCCACTGCTACTGTTTTGCACTAGATCTGTGTATGTTTTAAGTCTTTAAATACAATTTTTG
This sequence comes from Podarcis gaigeae, assembly GCF_964106915.1. Lineage (NCBI taxonomy): Eukaryota > Metazoa > Chordata > Lepidosauria > Squamata > Lacertidae > Podarcis > Podarcis gaigeae. The sequence goes on along the minus strand of NC_139691.1, from coordinate 29,106,089 downwards.
TTCTAACAGCTGGGACAATAATGAAAGAGAAAAGATGAGCCCCTGGGACATGGAGCCAATTCCAGAAGGAAGTAAATATGTTCCCCCATCCCCTTCATTGGGTATCAATAATTTGTGAATAAGTACAGTGGCAGAGGCTCAAATGGGTATGTCTTTCTGTCTCTGTCTCCCTCTCCCCTGACCCTGGTTTTCTGTAGCTGCTTATCCGGAGGAGGTTGGGGCTGGTGTTCCTGTGACAACAGAGGAGCTGGCATCTTTGCTGTACAAACCACAGGAAGGTGAATGGGGATCCCATTCCCGAGATGAAGAATGTGTGCGGGTTCTTCGCGGTATTGATCAACTTCTATCCTTAGGTATGTGGACCTCAAAAGCAGACTTGGAGATGATGCCAGGGACTAACAAACACAGATGGCAACACCCTTAACATATCTATTTACTTATTTTAAAGCATTATTATCTCACTCTTAAGTTAAAGTGAGATAAAGAATTCAGTTAAAGAATGTTATTCAGTTAAAGAATGTTCCTGCAGTGGCTTGCAGATGTCAATGATAAGACAGTTCTTGTCCTCACGCTTTCAAACTAAAAGACATATCTCAAGAGGACAAGGTATTGGGAGTGGGGGAAAGCAAACTCGGGCACTATTCTTAGTTTCAGAACTCTTGTAATCACCAGCTGAAGTGGAAAAATTATGTCGATAAGTGATTCTAGGCATGTAGCTGATATGAAACTAGGATTTGGGTAAACAGAAATCCAGAAGGAAGTACGTAAACATTTATTTGGTATTAAGGACCTTACAACAGGCACACACTACAGTGGTACCTCGGGTTACAGACGCTTCAGGTTACAGACTCCGCCAACCCAGAAATAGTACTTCGGGTTAAGAACTTTGCTTCAGGATGAGAACAGAAATCTTGTGGCAGCGGCACAGCACCAGTGGGAGGCCCCATTAGCTAAAGTGGTACCTCAGGTTAAGAACAGTTTCAGGTTAAGAACAGACCTCCAGAACAAATTAAGTTCTTAACCAGAGGTACCACTGTAGTTTGACTGCTTTGCACACAGCTTTTAAGTGCAGCAGCAGATATACTAGCAAACTGAACTTGTGTCTGAAGATCGATCTCACCTGTTTAGTTCAAATTCATGTCCCCATCGCAACCCCATGCACTTTGGCACCACTGCTGCTTTGTTTCCCAGGGCTCTCTTTAGGCAACTGCAGTACTGTTTTTCAGGGCATTCTCTGTGGTGGCCCCTTTCCTGTATAAGAAGCCAGAGAAGTCTCGGGCTTCTTCACTGTACAGCTTTCAGTAAATGCTGAAGACACACTCCCCTAGCCTTTCACACCTAAGATGTGTGTTTTCAGAGCCCACCCTATTCCTGTAACTAATTAGTTTTAGCTATTTTTAATAGTGGATTTTAAATTGTTGTGACCCACTGCAGGACCTTCTGGTGAAGGGCAGGTGGTGGCGGTAACAACAATTATTAATAATAATTTATTTACTGCTCCATTCAGAGTTTTTCTTCTCTTCCGCCACCAACATCCAATTTTGCTTCTTTGGTCTCTTGAGCCTTGAGCCTCTGCCCCATCCACCATGCTTCCCTGAGGTCCCTGCTTTTTATTTCACTGCCCTAGCCGATTCTTTCTGTCCAACATGCATGCCTCTGTCTTTTCCCATGCCCACGCCCTTCCTAACCATGGACACTTCTTCCTAATTATATACAGTGGTACCTCGGTTTACGAACTTAATATGTCCCAGAAGTCCGTTCTTAAACCGAGGCACACTTTCCCTAATGAGGCCTCCCACTTCCGGTGCCTTTCCACCATTCGGATTCTGTTCTTAGACCAAGGTAAAGTTTGCAAACGGAGGCACTACTTCCGGTTTTGCGGAGTTCATAAACTGAATCGTTCATAAACAGGACTGTTCTTAAACTGAGGTACCACTGTATCATTGTAATTGGGCATCCATTACAGGTTTCATCTCATGCTCTTGCACACATTCTGTTGCTGTCAGTTTGCAAGGTGGTGAACTTTCCATGACATAGTTAGGGCGACAATAATTTTAAGTACTATACTGATCATCGTATTACCTTATTGGGCAGGTTTTTTTTAAAAGCATATAATATAATTAATATAATATAATATGATATGATATGATATGATATGATATGATATGATATAATAATATAATATAAAATATAATATAATGCTTCTAAGTTTCACCATTTGACCGGCATAGCTTGTGGACTTTAATCAGCTTTCTTTGCTACCTTTTTAAAGATATATCCAACCCTTTTGCTGTCCCAGTGGACCTTAGTGCCTATCCTCTATATTGCACTGTTGTTGCTTACCCAACTGACCTCACCACAATAAGGAGAAGACTTGAAAACAGATTTTACAGGTCAGATTGATTTTTTCTTTCCACTGTCTATTGTTGAGTATCTCTTGTCTTTTTTTTTTTAAAAAAGTTGCTAACTTTTGCTAAATTGTATCTGCTGTAGTATTAGTGAATTTCCCCCCCAGCTTAATCAGGAAAATGCTGCAAGAGAGTTGTAACTTACTTGCAGCATCTAAGATTCTCCCCTGTTAACTATATTTCTGATGTAGACCAGGATGTGTGGGTTTTTCCCTGTTTCTCAATCACTCATGATTTCATTTCCTGGCTCTTAAGAATTGTTGATGTTTTCCCTGCTTCTTGTATTTTGCTCTTCTGCCAGATTGGTACTTCATTGTTTATGAAAAGCACATGCAGGCTTTTGTAAAAATGATTTTAGGTTACAGAATGAGCATGGCACACATTTCTTTTTGTTTTTATTAATTTGTTTTTATTAATTTTACAAATTTGTTCTCTTCCTTTTTCAGGAGAATATCAGCACTAATGTGGGAGGTACGATATATTGAACATAACGCTAGGACTTTCAATGAGCCCGATAGTCCTATAGTTAAAGCAGCCAAAATAGTAACGGATGTCTTACTTCACTACATTGGGTGAGCAGTCACTTTTCTTGCCAACTACCATTTCCACAGTTTCCAAATACTTTCCCTAAAACTTCTCTGAGCAGCAAGGTGTTTCCTGAACTATTGCAGTTGCATTGTGTGCATATGTGTTGCACATCCCTTTCTTTATGCTACCAAATAATTTCTTCTCCCATCACCTCTTCCTTCACTTTTGTCCTGCCTGCCATGGAGATAAGACTGGGAATTTTTCATGAAGAAGCCCTGCTTCCCACATGATCTGACCATTTGCTAATAAATTCAAAGTTTATTATGTTGCATAGTATCTGGCATGCGGGTTCAGCAAGCATGATATGCCAATTACACACAAATCAGCCCTTAATTTGTAATCCGTCTGGGCAAGGATGATGTTGCTTTTACAGTCCCAGCAGTCCGTGACTCTCTGTTGGCCCCAATGCTGATAATCATATTATCCTTTAGGGATCAGAGTTGCACAGATATTCTGGAGATGTATAACAAAGTGAAAGCTGAAGACCTGAGTAGCGCAAATGAAGAAGAGGTGACAGAAACGTATGCTGATTCGGATGGTCCAGGAACCTCATCTGGGAAAAGAACTGTGAGTGCTGCTTAGTTACCTGTCAGGGACTGGCTGGCTGATGAGGAGTAGTGGGGAACCTCCAAGGGGAAGGAAGGATCAGAGTCAGGACTAGTGGAAGGATACTGAGGGGAGGTCAGAGGGAGAGGCCTGGGAGGAAGGGCTGAATGATGAAGAAGCAGAGTTAACTTCACTGACAATGGAGCCGTGTGTCTTTCGTACTGACCTGTGTCTGACAGCACCTTTCTTCAGCCAGTTTGTATAGAGCCAGTTATATGTAGAGTTTTAAACTATATATCTGTCAACACAAAATGAATCTCTGAGTTACCTTTCACCTGCCTCTGTCAAATTGGAACTGAATCAGTATAAATTAAACAAGATGGAAGGAGAATTTTGTCATAAAACGTACATGTTGCTGTTGCTCCCCTTTTAAAAGGTTCAAATAAAGCAGCAGATAAAAAAGCAGCCTTCCAAGCCACGTGCTGATGCCTGGAAAGATAAGTGCAAACAGCTATTAAGCCTCATCTATGAACGTGAAGATTCTGAGCCATTCCGACAACCTGTTGATCTCTTTTCTTACCCTGTAAGTTGCTTTCATTTCTTTAGTTCAGGAAGGAGGAGTAAAGAATTGTGTGAAGCACTGAAACTCTACCCTCCATAATAGCACCACAATGTTCTTGGTATTCACAGAGTTTTCTTAGGCGTTACTCACATACTTCCAACTCTGTGGTTGCTTGCTTTAAAAAACAAAAAAGAAAAGAGCCTGAGGTTCTTGGGATCTGAATCCTGTATTTCTTCTGGAAGCTGTGCTTGTACAACTTGCACAGTAAAGTAAACAGTCCTGCCCCTTACTTAATTTGAAGTATGACTATGTACTACAGAGCTTTCCAAACTGTGTGTTGTGACACGTTAGTGTGTTGGCTGCAGTGTGTAGGTATAACATGTGAACACTCCCTGCAGTCCTCCTGGGGCTATAAAGGGGTTAGTTTAGTCTCTGGTTTGCTAGTAAAACTGAATTACCGTGTCACAAAATGATGCATGTCTAAAAAGTGTGTTACCAACATGAAAGTTTGGAAAGCTCTGATGTACTTGTGTTTGCTAATTCAATTTTGCCAGTTTTAGCACTAAAATCTCTAGTGTTTATTGTTGTTGTTTTTTAAAATCAGTTCCTGTAATATCCCATAAGGACATTCCACATAGTAAAAATATTTACTTTCCCCTCCCCCATACAATATTTCTCTTTTCTCCCTTCCTGCTTGTAGAGCACTGAGAAATTTGGCAGTTGGACTAGCAGCAAATGCATTCACTCCATGATTATTTCTTTGCTTGTAGTATCTTCGGAATAGTTCCACCTCAGAAATCATCACACTGAGAATGCATGCCTTGAAGCGATCTGCCTTTTGACTGTGCATCCAGACCTTAAGTTTTATTGTCTGTGGAATGTTAAAAGTTTTATAGCTTGTTTTTGTGAAATAACTTTGGAAGCAGCCATTCTTCAATAAGTGCAATAACTAACCATATCGCGGTAATGTGGCGATATTGCTCATTTAAGACATATAAATATTGCTTGTAGGATTATCGTGATATAGTGGACACTCCAATGGACTTCAGCACTGTGAAAGAAACTTTGGAAGTAGGAAATTACATGAACCCCCTTGAGTTCTACAAAGATGTTCGTCTGATATTCTGCAACTCCAAAGCATACACTCCTAATAAGAAATCAAGGGTAAGATGTAGAAGTGGTGGTGGTGCCTATGACTACAAGCCTCCAAACTGACACATGCAAACAAAATATAATAGTCCCAAAATACAGGCCTTTACTAAAGACTGTTGCCCTGATAGGCTTCCTAATGCAGGTTGCATGATAGATAGTCCAAGCCTTTGGAGCAGGAGAAAACAGGCTTCCATGTCACAATCCTTTAGATATCTGAAGATGGCCATCATATCCTCTCAGTTTCCTCTTATCCAGGCTAAACATACCCAACTCCCTCCACCAGTATAGGAAATAATCAGCTAGTTTGACAAACAAGCTGACTTGGGTACCAGGCCTTGGTCTTTCTTCTCTCGTGACTTGTGCATAATTTTGGGACCATCGGTAGCCCCATTAGTCCTCAGACAGCAGCCTGAGTAGACCCAGGGATGGTTTGGGTCATAATTGAGTGACAGAGCACATGCTTAGTATGCAGTCTATTCCAGGTTTAGTCTCCAACACACTTTGACGCAATGAGGATATTGGACTGCAGGGCTGGGAAAGACTTCTCTGCCTCGGCCTAGGGAAGAGGGAATTGCCAATTAGATGAACCAATAGCCTGATAGGCTACAAGGCAGCTTCCTATGTTTTTTCGCACAATAGGCGAATAAAAGGTTAATGAATAGTTAAAATATTTGCTTTGTTTCTCTTTGCTTTGTCAGTTCATTTAGCTGTAATAGCATAATTTAACAAGGTGCATTGTCACTCTTCTTCATTTTATGTTTGATCTGTTCTTTGTTATTTTGCACAAAGCATTCTTACCATAATAACCACAAGTAATATGAATTTCTTATGCTTAGTTTTAAGTACATCCTCTGCTGGATTACTGCTTTTTGAGGGTCATCATCAGTTTTATGGGTTTTGCATTGTATTTGCTATGTTGTATTTTAATGAAACATTGTGTACCTTGCTGAAACTTCAGATTAAAGGGCAGATTATTATTATTAATAATAATATTTTTAATATATGTAAGGAAGATTACTAGAGGCTCTAGATTCAAGCTGTGTGTGTAATTGTGTGAATGTGTTTCATAGTAACTGTCCAATAAGCAGCTGCCTTCGAGCATGTATGCTATCAGTGGAAAAGAAGTTCCTACTTGTCCCCTGTCCTGCCAGCAGATAGACTTGGCTGACTCTGCCGACCATTTTATAAATGTGCCATCGTGCCACATCCAATACACATTCATCTCCTTCGTTGGGAATCCCAAGGTTTATGCTTCAGAGTATGAAAGTTCTGAGCTTCTCCAACTATCCTGAAACTCATGAGAGCAGGGACTGGCTGGACTATCAGCAGTGCTATTGGTACCCCTCATTTTTAGCTTCTGCACAGCCTGCCTCTCCAAACATCACTCTTCATCTCATGTTGAATATTGAAGAATTGCTGACCCTCTGTGTTAAAGAATTGCTCCTCTATGTTAAATTCACAGGGGTTTTGCTTAACTTTTTAAAATAGATGGCCACCTCTACAAAGCAACTGAGTGTTTAATCATTTCCATCCTCCAAGGAGGCTGGGGGTGCTATGCACTGTGACTCCCATTTTGACAGGTAGTGACTGGCCCAGAGACCCAGCAAACTTTGTTACTGAGCAGGGATTTGAATCTAGGTCTCCTCAGCCAAAATCACGCAAGTCTTCTACACAGACATTCACTCTCAGATGTGATCATTCTGCCCCTCTTTTCCTCCCCTACCAGATCTACAGTATGACACTCCGACTATCTGCCTTATTTGAAAATCATATTAAAACTATAATTTCTGAATACAAGTCAGCAGTGCAATATCAGAAGAGGCGAAGGCCACGGCTACGGTACCGGAAACAACTGCGGAGCAGCAGCAGTTCTTCCTCTAGCAGCAGGTCACCCAGGTAACAATTCTGATACTTGCTAAATGTATGATCACACATTGATGTTCATTTAGTGAGAGCTTACTGGACTGTGTGTGGACTACTAGGCATACAGCTTTCTGAGTAGTAGCCCACACTTTCAGAACCTCCTCCCTGGGGAGATACATAAAGCCCCATCACCTTGGCCTTTAAAATAAATAAACCCTCTGACAACACATTTATTCATGTCTGCTTTTGGACGAGCCATGCTGCACTGCACTCTGTAACATTTTTAACTGCTGCTCATGTCTTGTAATTATATTTTCATGCATTTGAAGAGTTGTGTAAGCTTCCTTGGGATGGCGGTGGCATTTAGGTTACAAGAAAGGAATTTTGACTAAACATCAGGAAGAACTTTCTTGACAGTAACAGCTGTTCGACAGTGGAACATAAGTGGTGGACTCTTCTTCCTTGGAGGGTTTTAAGCAGAGGTTGGATGGCCATCTGTTCTGTATGATCTAGTTGAGATTCCTGCATTGCAGAGGGTTGGACTAGATGACCCTAATGGTCCTTTCCAATTCTACAATTCTATAAAAAATGTTTTAAATAAATAATAAATTTAGTAGTACATTTGTTTTATGCCACTGCCATGTATTCCGCCTCAACATCCAGCCTCTGCAGAAATTTATGTACCACAACAAAATTGGTGAGAGCAGATTTTTGTGGGGGAAATGCAGTATAATTATAAGCAGGCTGAGTTGCAATGAAAGACACAACGTAGACATAACTGACCTTTCAGACTTCACAGAGGTCATTGTTAAGAATAATGCACTGCTGTTTTTTGTCATGCTTATAGCCCCAAAGGAAAACAAAAGCAACCGATGCAGCCTAAAACAAACCTGAATACCTCACTGCCTTTAACTAGGACTAATTCTTCAGTTTCATCTCATGGTACGTGAACTTGGAAGCAATAACCTTTCATTGCCTTTTCCGCTTCTGCACTCCACTTTTCCACCTTGCTTTCACTACAAGGACCCTTTGCTTTTGCCTGTACTAGTTGAGCCCCAGGGGCCTAGGCAGACAGAGAGGATACACCATCTTACCCATACCTTATAATTGATCTCTATATCATCGAGGAAATTGTTCTGCCCTTTATGTTCCTTTGATGCTGATATTCCCCCCCCCCCCATTATATTGCATACCTTGCCCTTTGCCACAGAGTGTCAGATCTCTTCTCCAGTCTGTTCTGCCCCCAGCATCCTCGGGAATGTTCATAGTTTGCCTACATGCAAAAATGTGTAGATGAAAAAGCACGTACCAAGTCACAGTATCTGTTACTGCCCATTTCTGTCCAACTGCCATCTTTGCTTCTTTCATTCCAAATGTATGTGATCCCCCCACTAAGGGATTTGGAAATTGTATATTTATGTTTGTAAATTCATGCATATGACCATTGGCCTTGCTGTCTAGGGGTGATGAGAGTCAAACACATTCTGAAGAGTCACGAGTTTCCTACCCCTACATTAGAGAAATGTGTTAGTGTGTCAGAAGCCTCTCCTAAGTCAGTAATCGACTCCCACTAGGTAAAGGCCTGGCGTCTTAAGGAATCCGTCTTCTGTGACCTCCAATTATTTGTATGATTGTTAACATTGCACTAGCAGTGCAATCATAACTGAAAGAAATTTCATAAAGGATTTGAGGCCTACACACTCACATGCCACTAAAGCAAATGAATGCAATGCTTCTACTTTCAAATTCATTAACATTTTCCATCCATTGCGAAACTTGTGACATCATGTTTAAATTTTCAGATACTACTGAGGAACCACCTGGCTCTGCTGTTGCTGCTGAAGAGATGGACAGTCATCCTTCTTCATCTGGCTCAAACACCCAAAATCATAGCGGAAATGATGCTGAACCAGGGAAAAATAGGCTAGTTAGAAATAAATCTACACCAGTTACACAAGGTGAGAAGTTGGAGGAATAAAGATTCCCTCTCTCTCTATATTTCCCTCTCCCTCTCCCCCCCCCCCTTTTGGGGACGTGTGTCTAGGTCAGAAGTTTTCAACCTTTTTGGGTCCACAGCTCCCTTGACCAGCTACATTATTTCTGTGGGGCCCAGTTATGTCACCCCTTGACTGCAGAGCTGGCAGCCCCTCACCCCTCCCTTGTGGAGGGTTCCCTCAGCCTCCTCTCTTCTCCCTTCTCCTTGGAACTCCTATGGGCGGTCATAGCTGCCGCCTCTTGTCTTTGAGCTTCCCAAACCCACTCCCAAGAGAGGTACCTCCTCCCACTGCCTCACAGGGGCCTAGGAAGGACTACCTGGCCAGCCCCAGAGGCACCATTCACCTGGGGAGCTTGTAGTTAGAGCTGCTGAGAAAAACAGCTATGCAAACCTTTGAGAAGCAAGGATGTGAGAGGGCATCAGAAGAGGAAGGGAAGAGGAAGGGAAGAGGGACAGAGGCCAGTGTTGACTGTGGCTCCTCTGACAATCAAGTGACACAGCCATGGCACACAGGTTGAAAACCACTGGTCAAGGGTTTTATTTGGTTACAGAGTGATTCTGATTCTTGTGTTTTGTGAAGCAAATGTACTGTTAGATTGTGCACCAGATCACCCTGTGTCTCTCCCTTCTCTAGTCACAGGGCAACAATGTGGCAGAGTTCTCTCTGGGAGGGAACACATTCCTAATGGGCCAGCTCCCAAAGTGTGGTATTTTTAACATAAATGCAGTGGTGGTTGTGCTTAATGGGACTGCTTGGGTAGAAGGCAGGGAAGCCAGCAGCAGGTGGAGCCAGAGCCTATAACAAGTTGTCTCAATTAATTATAGTTGTCCCCATCCTCCTCTCTGCTGAGTTCTACAAGACAATGCTGAGATAAAGGAGAAGGAGCTGACAGTCAGGACCACCATTGTCTGATGGTTGTAAAGTAGGCAGGCAGGAAGGTGGGGACTAGTTTAGGGTAGTGGGTCTGTTCGCTGCTCACTCTAATAAACCATTAGAAAGGTCCGTGGTGGTCTGTAACAGCTGTGCAATTTTGAACTTTTTTATTTTAATCCTCTCTTTGCAGAGATGTCGTTTTCCTGGCTTCCACAAACTGATTAGCTAGCAAACATGTTTAGGGGTGTGGTGAAGGGTGGGAAGCCCAATAGAAGCTTCTTACACCCACTTCACTGCCCAACAATAGCCCTGCAGTACTACTAGTAGTTGCTGCCACCACCCTTCCACTTACTTTGACAGTCCAGATGGGAGGGGATCTGGGATGCACTAAAGCAATTACTTTGCAGACTTTCCTTGTGAGTGGCTCTGAGTCTAAAGGCAGCCCTCACACTCTCGTGATTCTCTCCCAGTCCTCAGAAGAGTAGGCTGGTTACTTACAACTCCAATCCTAAACATCAGGTGGCATGAATTTCAAGAATCTAGGCACACGGGGATCCTGAAACCCTGAGGTTTGACAATCACACACTTTGGGGGGTCAAATTATAAAACTTTCTTATGAAAAAATGATAGAGGAAAAGCAAGCAGAAGGTCAAACAGAATACAAAATAGGCCAGAATACCGTGGCTTTCAAACTAAACTAATCCTAGCCTAGCCACTACAATACAATGGTTCTAATTTACTTAAAAATCTATCTTCATAGCAAGTCCAGCCAAATCCCTGACAGTGGAGGGAACAAGCTGCAAGTGAAACTCAGCCTCATAAAGTCTCTGTCCCCTCTCCTGGGCAAGTGACCCCTGACTCCTTCTGACCGATAAGCTTCAGAGTCAGTCAAGTACCCCTTTTGCATCTGAACAGGACTGGCAGGAGGAGATACCTGACAGACTGGCTTAGGGAAATGGTGGGCAGTTCCAGGGTCCAGGTGTCATGTAGCAAACTTATGTTTAGTTATTGGTTACAAAATGAAGGCCTTCAGGGAATGTAGGCCAGGCATAATCAAGGATAAAAAGGAGGAGAAGCAGGAGGTTGTTCTTTGTAACTCACTTTGAGTCCCTGTCGGGGGAAAAGATGAGGTGTAAATAAATTTGTTGTTGTTGTTGCAACTGTGGCTCAGAGGCATCCCTAGCATTGCAATATCCCTGTGATCTGTTGGGTGGTGGGCTCAGCCTTGCTGAGACCCAGTACCAATCTCATGGGTGTCTCATGGGTAGGCGTCTGCCTCTTGATTCAGCAATGCCCTTAATCATGTATTTCTTTAAAAACCAACTCTGCTTCAGTTTAAAATTGCTTGCCTTTGAGCAGGTGTCATGAACAATCCACTTTCATCTTGGTAGGCAGAGAACTTTTGAAACAAGACTGCTTCTTCTATGAGTAAATTTCTTACAGGCTGGAAAAAAATATTTTGTTTTCTCCAGGAAACTGAGATCTAGCTCTGTAGCAGCATCATTGACAAATACATTTGTTTGAATTTCTGTAGATCAGCCTTCTGATAAGCCCCTGACAAATGGTGATGGGAGAGAGCCCCGAGCAACAGTCAAGCGGAAGCTCTCAAGTGCATCAGAAGAGGATGAGCCCATTGGTGAAAAGAAGAAGAGAGAAGAAAAAGAAAAGCCAGGTTTATCCTCCTCAGAAAGTGGAGATTCACGATCAAGCTCAAGTTCTGAAAGCGGATGTGGCTCTGATTCTGACTCTGAATCAAGCTCTAGAACAGATCAGGACTACATAGATGGAGACCATGACTACAGCAAATCTGTGCAAGTGAAACCGAAAAGAAAAATCCGAAGGAACATCTCCAGTGGGCAGAGAAATTGGCAGGGTAGAGGGACAGGAAAGAGAGGGAGATGGGGCCGGTGGGGTAGGTGGAGCAGAGGGGGGCGAGGCAGCCGGAGGGGAAGAGGCTGTGGCAGAGGAAGAAGAGGAGGCAGGGGAGGAAGAAGAGGGAGAGGGAGAGGAGCCTCCAGAGGAGCCTCCAGAGCCAAACGCCCACGAATTGCCGATGATGAATTTGAGAATCTTTTGGGGGGACGCTTCAGTGAGAACACATTTGGTGGGCGGTTCAGCAGGCCGCCTCGGATTAAAACTAGGAATGAGGGCAGGCGAACCGTTTTATATAATGACGATTCAGACAATGACACTTTTGTGCACACTGAGGATCCTCTGAACCTTGGTACTTCCAGGTCAGGCAGGGTGCGGAAAATGACAGAAAAGGCCAGGGTCAGCCATCTCATGGGATGGAATTATTGACAAATGGGAAACTGGAAGTGAACAATGGTGTTTTGACGATCTAAGGCCTTCTACTGCAGGGATTTTTGCCAGAAAATCTACAACGCAAATTGTGTGGGGACTCTGCTCACATTTTTCTGTGGTGCTTTTTCCATTTTGCCCATATGTATGTTCAAAGACTTCTGATTGCCACATGTTCTTGGCCAAAAGAATCCTTGCCCATTCATTCTATATCTGCAGAAATACTTTCCCACACTACACTTTGAGGTTGTCATAGGAGGACAGTGGCAATGGAATCATGATTTTGATGTCTCCCCTTGTTTTTCTTTTTTGGTTTTGTGTGTTTTGTGCATTATAGAAACAGCACCTTCTTACAGAGATTTTGAATTGTCTGCCATGAATTCCTTACATTCAGTAATAACTTTTGCACAATTCACCAATCTTAAAGGCAGCTATAAAATGTTTACAGTTTCTCTATTGTGCAAAGAATATGAATAATTTCAATCTTTCCAAGCCAAACTTTCATGAAGTATGTTCAACTTGGGTATCTCGGTATGCTTTTCTCATTGGTTCTTAATTCATGTTTTGAAAATGAGAGGGAGAAAGAGGGGTGGGTGGGGCTTGGTGCCTTGTAAATACGTAGCAGACTTTTGACATGCATTAACAGATGCATGCATTAATAATATTATACAATGAGATACTTGAGAACTATGACTATCTAGACACACAGGTGCCAAATGCAAAAGTTAACTTGCTTCTATATTCATTCTGATACCCTCATATTGTTATAGCATTAATTGAGACTGCCAATAAGGTGTTAACATCATCATTGATATTTTCTCTCCTTCGCAGCCACTGTTTTTCTAGTAGCTTAGCTGCCTCTGGACTTGCAAATTCATTTCCTTTTCTTCATTTATGGGGTTGCTGTAGGTTGTGTGGCATTAGCACAGTCCGTCATTAAACGACAAAATGGCCATTTGTCAGGTTTCAACCTGACAATCATACTCACGATGCTTTACATGCTTTAATTTGATTCTTTCAACTACAACATAACTTTTTTATACTATAGTAACTTTGCCAACTCACTTAGTATGGACAACCATCTCAATCTTCCCTGGGGCGGGGAATCATAACACCCTTGATTAAGAGATTGCTAATTGGCAAAGGAGCTCCAGGCCACTGAGCTCTTCCCCTCTCCCTCCCCCCAGCTTCCCCATTCACTTTGGTGGAAGGGCATGATTGGCTCACTTTTATTTTTGTTTGTGCGTGCTAATCAGCTCCTTCTGTTGAAGTGGACACAGCCCCACAAATGCAGAACATCTCTGTGTGAATTTTGGCATGTATGGATTTCTCATTGGGTGTGGTGCCATCCGGTTTGATACTGAGAAATAATTTGCACAGGGCTCTTCTTGTAACAGTGTTGAACAGTGCATCAGTGTAAGGAGAATCTAGGCTTGGGGAACCATGTTTGTCCCTCATCACTGTAGCAAGTGAATTTCAGAAATTTGCTTTCCCCCTTCTCTTGAATAAGAGTTTCATTTTTCTATTTTGTGTAATTCATCATCCCAGAGATAAAATAGAAGGGTTGACAGAGCATATGAAAGAGAAACAGAAAGCCAAATAAAATCTCCACAGAATTACAGTATAATTATTTATATATAACGTGTGTAAGAAAATACATATATACACATGCATACAAAAGTGGCTGTGGATCATCTACCGTAAAAAATAGATTTTAAAAACAGTCAAATGGGAAGGCATTTGCCAATTAGGGCAAAAATAGAAGAATTATGTTATTGAGTTATGTGATATAGAAACCAAGCGTTTATTTATATACACACTGGATACAAATCCAGGAGTCAGGTATGGCACACAGTTGTCCTGATTCAGATCCTTTCTGCCCATGAAAGCCTGGAAATGTTCCTGAAGCATTCTTTAATACAAGAGCTCCATGTTTGCTTCTGAGAGTGTGCAGGCTGTGCCTCAGGATGTGCAAGTATAGAATCTTTTTGTTCAGTGTAGTATTTCAGATCTACAAGACAGGTGTGTGCTTAAAAGGAAACCTCAAGCATATCTCCTGCTATACTATATAGACCGGCTATACTGTCACCATGGTTGCTTGTAACCACAATGGGGACAAATAGTGTTATTTTAAAGAACTGAAATCCTGCCCCCAGAGAAGGTATTCACTTGTTTACAGGTATTTACTGTGGAGACCTGTGCCCTAAGGAGCGGTGTGTGCTTCTTTGAAACAACAATTACAATTTGGGAGAAATGCCTTCAGTGTTCTCTTTTATTTAGGACTAATTATGTACTGTGAAGATGATAGGAAAGCAAGAATACTTTTCTAGGATGAAAGTATTTTAAGGATATGTGTTCATTACTAGGCATACTAGGAAACTAGGCTACAATGGTCCTGCAACAACAGAACATCTATTCTAAAGGAAATGGAGGTTTCTTGTGCATGTGAGGAATAACCTGGTGGTGTTTTATTCAGTTTGGTGGTTGGGATAGTTATCAAGTGAGGATTCCTTACTGTACCCATTCATCTGTTGTTTGAGGATATCAATCAGGTGATGTGGACCACCCTGAAACACAATTAATTTGGACAGGGTTTACTTTCCAAAGTTAAAATTGTATAGGACTCTGTAGCAATATTGGCTTGGAAATAACAAAATTGGACCCATTCTTCACTCAGGACCTCTCTGATTTGGACTGCCAAGGCCCTACTTCATTCTACCCCATTCTTATCTTCCTTGCACCTTTTCCTGCTCCTTTCAGGTGCTGCTGGTTCCTTTGTACCACTTGCCCTGTGAATGCTCCACATGTTCAATTTCTGGATATCAACCCACTAGGCTGTTGGCAGCCTCAGTGAGGATCAGATGCACTCAATTGAAGTTAGCTTCTTGGAGATGGGGAGGCTTGGCCTTCCCCATGATTTGTGTAATGCCTTGTGTAATGCCACAAAAGAACTTTCACTGTAAAGGCTTGGGATTTGAAAAATCCAGAGAATGCCATACTGAATCAGTGTAATGGTCTGTCTACAATTCTGTTTCAGGATCAAAACTGTAGAAATTTAGTGAACAAACCATCAAATCACCCCTTCTTAATTTTGTTTGTTTCTTACTGTGCAAGCCTTAGGATCTTCTGTGAACTCATTATGTGTCTTGGTGTTGCTCCCAGTTATTCTTACTGGCAATAACTGAATATCTTCATTGTATTTATGCCAAATTATGCTCACCATTAAACCTCCCAAAGCAACAGTATTTAGAAAGGAAATGGTGCTGGATTCTACTGAACAGCTGAGCAGAATTGCTTTAAGGGATTCTGCAAGGAGGCCAAAGCTGTATCCTATAAATTGGCCATTCAAATTCAAAACTAGATTATGTTTCACTGCAGAAAACTTTGTTGCAGTGAAACACAATTGTTCCATTTTATCTGAATTGCCCATCATGTCTGACTGTAGGCTGTTCAGTGCTTGCCTGAGGCTGCCTTCACAATTTGCCACATGCATTTTGGAAGTGGTATTCTAAACAGAACAGTAACCAATCATCTTTAGCAATAACCAGCATGGTATATGTGGAAATGCAGAACACCTATTTTCACAGATTTCAGGTTCAACCTCCCTGCTTTAAGATGACTTAGAACTTTGGATTTTTACATAAGATATATGAAACCTTTCTGTTCCAGTCAAGAGCAATACTGAAATCTTTTATCTGAAATGCATTTAATGCTTTCCTGAACTTTTGAAGTTTGGGCAACATCTTAAATGGTTATATCAACTGAATTTTAAGTCTCTCATCTGCCATCAAGAAGCAAAGGGTTTGTGAGGTATTTTTTTGCATTTTATCATTTTCTAGTTTCAATTTGCTTGTTAGTAATAGGAACAAAAGGTAATAGGACTTCAGAAGTAAAGTAACAAAAGTAATAGGACTTCAAGTTCCCACATACCACCTTGACTTCTTGTTGAAGTAAACCTATTCCTTCTCATGTAATCTTTAAATTCTAAAATAGCAATACCCTCCCCCCCCCCCGCCCCCGATCAAAGCCTAAGGTGTTATTGCATTTTGTTTTCTCTACCATATGTTGCTTCTGTTGTTTGGCAGCCTTGGAAACCCTTGGTTGCAAAATATTTCTTAGCATTAAGCCAAACCATACAAAGCTGTTGGTCATGGCTAAGGTTAAGGAAGCTGAGTAATTTATCTTCACCTAACACAGCTGATCATGTATTGGCACAAAGCAGGATAAACTAGATTTAGTCTAAGAACATTTCACCAACCTTAACTTACACACTGAACGCAAGCAGTTCTCTGTATTGCAAAGTTAGTGTACTGGTTTCATAATATATGCTACAAAATATAATAACTTTTCTATTTGTAAGAACAATTAAATATTTATGGGCAGAATGCACTGTTCAACACCTAAGGGTGCTCTATTAGAAATCTCTTAGGTATTTTGATTATGTTCTTTAAAATGATGTATTCTAAATGACTACATTTACAAGGAATCTCTCCCCCTCCCAATATTACTACCGTATATCAGATGTTTACATTTTTTAAAGAATTTCACAATGGTGATTCTCAATCTGCAATGTTGCTAGCATTTTTTTAAAGACCCTTCAAACACAGAACAACACTTTGACATGTATAGCTCAGTATATCAGACGTTGGCCCACAACAAAATACATGTGTTACAGATCCCCGCATGTTTATCAGCTCTTGTGCAAGCCTATTAAAATGAACAGGAAGTGCTCATAAGATTTGCCTTGCACACCCTCTTTATTTTAAATGAGCAAGCGCAGAAAAGTTCTCTGCTGGATTGTGCTCTTATTTTCCAGCAGAATCGCTGTCACAGCCTTAACCTATAGTATTATATCAGATGGTGCTTTATGAATACATGTATATGCATGGATATGGGTATGTAATTAGCAGACTGTGTTTTTAAACAAAATGGGTACTTTATAATCCTGCTGCATACCCGCCATACCATTTTGGCATTCTCCATCCAAATATTTAAAGTATACACTAAGAATAGTAGGCCTCAGTCTTTATAAGATTGTACTTCATGCCCTCCTTATTTCCCCTCCCTCCTTCCCCAAGGTGGTGTGCAAGAGAGTAGGAGTGCTTCAAATGTGGCTGTCAGTGTTTGATTATAGTATATGTCTGTTCCTCCCCCCCAGACAGACACACACACACACACACACACACACACACACACACTCTTACACCTGTAGTCTTAACCTTTGCCAGGCTGATCGGGAAGCTCATGCCAAGACTTCTTTCTTTTTCTTTTTTAACAATTAAGTGGTATTCAGAAGGCTTGTTTCTATTTCCAAGGCAGATATATATATGTGTGTGTGTGTGTGTGTGTGTGTGTGTTTGTGTTTCTGGCCTATTTTGCCTTTTCGTTAAAAGCTTCACAGCAGGTTTTGTTGAGGAATATTACTCTTTACAACTGAGCTTCAGACACATGGAATCTTAGTGTCATCTAAAAGCTCTTAATGCCTGTATATTGTGTTCTTGACAGTGTAAAGTACTTCACAGTTAACACCCCTGCAGAAAAAAGGTGCACACAAATTGGTTTAAACTAATACTGTTTTGCTTTCATCTTGTTTTCAGAGGGTGCTCTATGTTCATATCTTTACATCTGCTATCTCAGGTCCCTTTAAAATGAAATGCTTCAGGGATTTTTGATGCCACTTGACGTTGGCAGACCAAATGTAATATTTATATGCAACAAGCTATTAGTTTTTTGTATTGTAAAAAAAATGTAAATTTGTAAAGATTTTTTTTCTTAGGGTTTTTTTGGGGGGGAGAGCAGGGAGGGGAAAGGAAGTCACTTAATGTAATTTAGGATGTTTCATTTTTCCAGCTGTGGGATTATCTCAATAAAAACCCCCACTCATTCTATGATTTTTGATTATTATTTTTTGGTGTTTTATTGTATATACAGAATGAATGTATTGATGGAAAATTATATCAAGTTCTTTAAAACAACAACCACCCTAAACTAGGGTGTTAGACTAATCGGCTGCTTCCAACCTCCTTGGTGAGCAAGAGAAGGAGGTTTGGTTATAATGGTGAAACAATGAAAAGAGGATGCACAAGTTCAAGAGGTGCTGCTAGGTTCTGCATCTTGCAAAGTGTGGATAGCTATTCTCTTGTGGCTGCTTGAAGTAGTCACTTCCCCTGGACAGCAGACTGCCCTTTGAGAATGACCCTCTCCAGTGGATCTCCCCTGCATGCCCAGCTCAGCCCTGTTTCTCAACAGTGCAGAAGGTCTCTTCTGCTGGCTACATGATTGCATAACCTTAGCCTCCCATGCAATGTAGAAAGTGCCATAGCTGGAGATCCATCAGAGGAGCAGCTGCTACACCTGTCTTGTGGAGAAATCTGCCTCACTTTGCCCCATGAGTGGGAGGCCCTGGCTACTAGGCAATTGATACCCTCCAGATGTGGACTAAAACTCCCATCAACCCATCCCATGTCTGTTGACCATACTTGCTGGGACTAATGGTATTTGTAGTCCAACAACATCTGGGGGGCACCACATTGGATGCTTTCTCTTTAGCGGATGAGGAGTTTGACAGGCATGTGCTGTAAGGAGGATTTACCAGTTGGATCAACTGAAGGCACATCCCGGGGTGTTATTGCTTTGTCCCAAAGTTTTGGGACATTCTGCAGTAGCCATAGGAGAAACAGGTTTTTTTCCACTGAATTCCTGTTATCTGTGTCTCCTGCAGGGTATTCCACCCACACTTGGGTTTTCAGTGGATTGTGATCCTCTTTCCATGCTTCTGGCTCACCACACATTGTGGGTGGATGGGTGATACATAGGGACTCCCGGATCAGTTTCTCCCTGTCCCATAGTTTTCAGTCACTTCTACCTAAAGCTTTGGGGAAGTTATCTTTCTTTTATTGCCTCTGTTGTACCTATTGAAAAAGTGCTTATTGCACTGGGGTAACATCCACACCGTGCATTCAAAGCACATGGCTTCTCTCAAAGAACCATGGGAGAGTAGCCTACCCTACACAAAGCTACAAATCCTAGAATCTTTAGCTACAGTTCCCAGGGTTCTTTGGAGGAAGCAATGTGCTTTAAATGTATGGTGTGAACGTGACCTAGGTTTTTCCTTTACAGAGGTTTCTGCTTGCATGAAGTTTGGGGGTAAAGGGGTTGCTCTTCCAGTCCTGTCTAGAAGGAGGGCAGCCCCTGCCTCTAGAGAGGATCTTACTTGAGATGCCCTGTTTGCTTTCCAAAGGGAAAGTCTAGAATGTCACCCAGAAGACAATGAGGGCAGAAATTCACAGCAGTTTCCCTTTTTGTATGCTAGGTGGAACCGTGGACATAAAATGTGCAAATTAAATCCATATCTTCTTGGCGTCTGCAATGTCTAAAGCCGTTTAGTCATCTTGTCATCACAACACTCCCAATTTTGCAGACAGCATTACGAGAGCAGCAAGTGGTTTCTGGGTCAGGGGAGAATGATACTTGCAGCTGGATATATATCCTGTTTTCCCTGTCCCCTTTGGCCACCAAACTGGGTGCATTTGCCACCTTGTACACAATGTAGAGGACTGGCCCATGATTGAATATCACTTTTCAAGCTTAATCCTGCATATGACCCACCTAGCTGCAGTTTGGGAGCTGGCCTCACAGAATCTCCATGTTCAGAAGCAGCAGGCCTCTATATAGCAGTTGCTGGGTGGGAGTCAGTAGTGGACAAAGGCTCTTGCTTTCACTACTGAAAACTTATACTGGGGTTACTAAGAGAGAGAAAAGTGCTGAACCTGTTGGACCATCAGCATGGCAGCTGTTAACGTTTTTTGTGACTATAGGATGCCCAGTACTAGGTCACATAAAGAGGCCCTTAATCCACCTTGTTCAGTCTCAATAATAACCCACATATGAAAGGCTTAATTTCTTTGTAGTTTTTGTTTTGAACTCTGGTATTGTGATCAGAGGCAATGGCCTTGTGCTTTTTACAAATGAAGGGCTTTCCGTGTGGTTTAATTAGCGAGTCATCACTGCTTGGCCAAAGTAATTGCTGAATGTCTTTATGAATGATTCCAGCATGCACCAAAATAATTGTGTGAATTGCAGGAGTCTTTCACACAGCACATCAAGATAAATAAATTGGCGTACTCACTTCTAAAGGGTACCTTGTGTACTTCTGCTTCAAATATAGTATTGTTTTCTACCTCTTAGTTTCCTTCCCTCTTGCTAAATATCACAGATAGCACTATTGAAATAAGGATTTCCTCCTACGCAGCCAAGGGTTGCCTCCTCTACAGGACTTGATTGCGCTATCACAAATTCAGCACAAGGACTCCCCTCACAGGATAATTTCCCTGGCAACATGTTGTGAACCCAAATATAGGATTGTGGAAAAGAAGGATTATGATTATGATCATTACTTTATTTTTGTAAGCTTCACAGTGGCAGATTTTATAACTATCTGTTCCCTCTTAGCAAGAAGAGCTGAGAGTTTACATTCTGTTATTCTGCATACCATATCCAAAGTGGTCAGTGTTTGTTTTAGTTTTTGATTGATTGTTCTGGTTTGTTTTCTGTTTTCTGTTTAATTGAAAATCTCAATAAAAATAATTTAAAAAAACAACAACAAAGTGGTCAGTAAAACAAGTAAAAAATTAAATTCAATGCAACCTTAAAACCACTTCTTAAGAATCGCAATAAAACATTGAAAAGGAAGGCAAATAAAAGTGGTGGCTGGTGCCCAATGTGCCTGATATGGCAGAAAGCAGGGATGCCAAAAGTAGGTGATGCCAGAGTCAATGACAGGCATAGCCACCCATTCTCTGTACTAAGTTCTACAAAAGTAACACTGAAACCAGGGAGTGTAAGGTAACCAGCATGCTTGAGTCTAAAGCAGTGGTTTCTAACCTTTTTTTGGCCATGCCCCACCTAAGCATCTCTAAAATCCTGATGCCCCCTCCCCTCATGAACTATAATTCTTATTATTCAAAAAGTGAACTGTTCACATGGAGGGAGCCTAAAAGGCCACTAACTGTTAATAACTCATTCTCAAATTGCCCCCCATTAAAAATCAAATTGCCCCCCTGTGGTGCATGTGCCCCACATTGGGAACCGTGGGTCTAAAGCATGAAGGGGATAGTGTCATAGAGTAAGCTCTCCTGTCACTTCCCCTCAGCTTGGGAGGAAATGGGCAAGCAAACCTTTTGTTGTACTCAGTCTACATTTGAATGTGTTGTGTGAGCAGCTCTGAGATGCTCCCTCTAGAAACATGTCTTTAATCAGCCTCTAGCTAGCACAAAAGAATGTGCTAGACAAGAATGGAGTCTGAAAACCTAAGCCAATAATTTAGGAACTTTTAGCATTTTGTAACCAAGAAATGTTTTACTGCCTGTGCAACTTGGTATGAAATAGCACATGAATCTGACCTTTGAAGTGTTAGTTCTAAGTAACCTATTTTATAACTTACCACATGTGCAGTCTGTGTGCTAGGGAAGTGGGATACAGTGGTACCTCAGTTTTCGAATGTAATCTATTCTGGAACACCATTTGACTTCTGAAACATTCAAAAACCAAGGTGCAAAGGGCGGTCTGCAAATTACAGAGAAAATTGAGAAAAATACAGTGGTACCTCAGCGGAAGCCGTTCAATTTCCGAGGTGCATTCGAAAATGGAAGCATTTAATTCCGGGTTTTTGGCGTTCGAAAACCAAAACGTTTTACTTCCAAGATGCTCAAAAACCAAGGTACCACTGTACTTTGGAATTCACTGGAAAGGCACATTTTCAAGGTTTTCTAGCTTACATTTCCAGACTTTTCTTTCCTACATGTTTTGCCATGCTAAATCTCTGCTGAGGTTCTCTCACCAAAGAGTACTTGCCCCAAATTTGGGTCTTGGCTTCCAACAGGGAGCCAAATTCCAACAGGGAGCAGGGTGCTGACAATTGGTGCAACTTCCTGGACTGCTTGTAAGAAAAGGAGGCAGGTAGGAGATGGCTGGCTGAGAGCCAGCTGAGGTTGGTGGGGGCAGTGCACTGTTTGTCCTAATAGACCAGACTCCCCTGTGTACCACAACCACCAAAGATTAAAGCCTGTTGGAGCACAGCCCCACTAACCTGCTGCTTAAGTGGAAGCTCAGAAGTGGCCAAGCAGATATTCCTAGAGAGCGCCTTCCACAATCTCAGCACCACAGAGAAGTGTGTGTCTCTGTTACACTTCTGATGATAGGGCACATAGAAGGGTGTTAAGGATGTTATCCCTGTGTGTGAGAGAGAGTGAAAGAGAAATTTGAAATAGTTAAGTATCCCTCCACCATTCCGCCACTTTCAGGATTACCCTTTCCAGTGCCCAACCCCTACACCTGCTTTCATGCTATCTTAGCCAACCACTGGTTTGGGGAAAAGCCTTTGCTGAGATAACAGGTTGTTCCACCCTACGACTCTGGCTACACAAACTGAATGGGAGTGGAAAGAAAAGGTATAGGAGGGAGATTAATTTCTTTAGAATAAAGAGGTAAGGTGTTCTTTTTGCTTTTTGTTTTTAAATGACATTTTGAACACCCCAATGTGCCTTTCCCCTGTCCATTTTAAGAACACAAGAAGAGCCCTGCTGGATCAGGCCCAAGGCGCATCTGGACCAGTATCCCGCTCTAGCAGTGGCCAACCAGATGCCTATGATAAGTGTGCAAGGAGGACCTGATTGCAACAGCACTCTTCTCACCTGCAGTTCCCATAAACTGGTATTCAAAGGCACAGTTCAGGGGTCAGTAGGGGGCTTTTTCAGCAGGGGGTCGGTCCACTGTCCCTCAGACCTTGTGGGGGGCCAGACTATATTTTGAAGGAAAAAAAATGATCAAATTCCTATGCCCCACAAATAATCCAGAGATGCATTTTAAATAAAAACACACATTCTACTCATGTAAAAACACCAGGCAGGCCCCACAAATAACTCAGAGATGCATTTTAAATAAAAGGACACTTTCTACTCATGTAAAAACACACTGATTCCTGGACCGTCTGCGGGCTGGATTTTGAATATGATTGGGCTGGATCCGGCCCCCGGGTCTTAGTTTACCTACCCATGGCATAGTTTCTTTTAGTGGCGTGAAAGGGAGAGAGAGAGATTCGAAGGAGAATTCCAAGTTTGGGGCAAATAATCTTTGGTGCGAGAACTTCAGCAGAGATTTAAATCACAAAATATTCAGCAAAGTAAAGTGTGGAAATATAAGCTGTTATATCTTTAAAATATGTGCCCCTCCAAAATGTCCCTCTAAAACATTTCATTCCAAAGTTTCCCTCTTCCCACAGCATAGGAAAATGACCACATTTGGTAAGTTTAAAAATTGGTTTACTTACATACTCTTCAAAAGTCAGGTTCATATGTTTCAGAAAAGTTGCAGTAAAACTCAGCTAGTTGCAAAGTGATAAAAGTTCTTAAATTATTGGTATAGAACTCAATAGAGGCTTGTGAGAGCCACGTAGCTGAGTACACTAGGTACAACAATAAGCGGACATAGCTAAGCCTGGTGTTCCTCCCTTCAGGGGCGGAGCTACCTGCCCTAACACCCAGAGTGGTGGGAGGTGGGGCTAGCCACCTGCACGGCAAGCATCCCTAGCTGCCTTCTGCCCATGTGGTGAGCTTTGGGGGGGACACGCAGCTAGCTGCCCACGGCAGCATAGTCCCTAGCGGCCCACCACCTGTGCAGTGAGCATCCGGTGGCGCCGCCCATGCAGTGAGCGGGGGGTGGGGGTGGCGCAGCAATGTCACCTGCCCTCACAGCTGACACCTGGTGTGCACCGCACCCCCCCGTACCCTCCTTCCTCCACCAGTGTATCCCTTCATGCATTAATTAGACTTAAGCATGTTGGTTATATGAGGCTGGTTATACCACCCACACCTCTGACCAAAGGCACTGGCTCCTGGAGGCAGAGGCTGTTTGGGCTCCCAATCTTTTTTTTTTTTTTTTGAGGGGGCCACTCATTGTTGAGGCTGAATGAGGAGCTGGTCACAGAGTGATGTTAGGACGTTGTGTGATGTCAGCTGTTAAGTTGTGGGTGAACATATCAGATGACACAGCGATTCTTCAAACAGCTCTTGTTTATTCACAGGCCAGAACAGAACTGAACTGAAGGGTTCAGTCAGCCTGCTTATATAGAGCTCCAGTACAATGTAACTGTAATAATTTTCCAAAACTATCCAATCACTGAACGTCACTTTCGATCCCTTATTTGCATAACTATCTACAGTATCCCCCTGCTGGCCCAGGGTGAGAACTTCAGTACATAACACCCCTCCCCACCGAGATAGGGCGTTAGTTACAATCGTAATGGTTTCCTTATATACAGCACTACATGTAATGGTTCAATTAGGCACAAAAGCATATTGGTTACATTTCACATACTTCCATTAGACCAACAGTGTTACATGTCCAACAACATAGTCCTTTAAATAAGTTGGGCACTTGGAAACTCTGCCAGACTGCCAGGGACTGGTATCCAAGTCCGCGGGGCCGCCCAATTCTTGCTGAGGCTGTGGCGCGACCCTAGGTGGCATTGAAACCAAGTCCCCTGGATCTGCTGCTGTGGGTGGAACCTCTGCAAGTGGAGTTGGCGGAATGTCAGGCACAGCAGTGGTCTGAGTCTGTGGGAAGTTCTGCAGACCTTCTGAAGTGGCTTGGTTCGGCTCCATGCCCACAGTTTGCGAGAGAGGTGTAGGTGGAGCCTCACCATCTGTAAGTGTCTGTTTCGGAGCCATGAACGCAGTTGGGGGCACCACGGTTGTTTCCAAGTCCCCAACCCTGCGCCTGAGCTGGTCTATGTGCCGGCGCCACAAGCGTCCGTCTTTGAGTGCCACCTGGGACGAGCGAGGTCCAGTGACTCCCACTACTGTGGCTGGCACCCAAGGAATGTCCCCCACAAAGTTCCGGGCAAAGACCTGGTTTCCTGGAACAAATGACTGTGGCACGTTGGCACAGCCTGGGGGTTCAGCCATGGCAAAGTCCAGGTGCAGCCGGTCGAGCGGGGACCTGAGGCGGCGGCCCATAAGCAGTTCGGCAGGACTCCGCCCTGTGGCCGCATGAGGGGTGATGTGTTGCACGAACAAGTATTTGGTGCCAGTCTCCCCGGTCCAGCCGCCCCTCTTTTCCCGAATGCACCATTCTCTCCACTTGCCCGTTGCTGGATGGTTCAAATGGTGCCATTAGAGCATGGCGGATGCCCAGTCCCAAAAGGTTCCGCTCAAAAGTGCCTGACGTGAACTGCGGTCCGTTGTCAGAGACAAGGACATCAGGACACCCATGTGTCGCAAAGAGGCCTCGCAGCACCCGAAGGACAGCCTCGGGAGTAGCGGAGGGCATCAGGGCCACCTCCAGCCATTTGGAATAGGCGTCTACCACTACCATAAAGGTCCAGCTGTGAAAGGGGCTGGCCAGATTGATGTGCACCCTCGACCAGGGTGTCTTGGGCGTCTCCCAGGTGTGTCCCTTAGCTGCCGGTTGCGCAGGCCTCAATTCTTGGCATGCTTGACAGGCGGAAACCCAGGCAGTGATGGCATCATCGATGTTAGATGGAACAACGAGCCAACGCCTTCATTTTAACGATTCCCGGGTCGCCAATGTACAGAGCCTCAAGGACGCGTTGACGGAGTCTTTGAGGAATCACAACGCGGTCTCCCCACAGCAGACAGCCATGATGAGCTGAGAGTTTGTGTTGTCTGGTTGCGAACGGCTGGAATTCCGATGCAAAAGACCATTGTGGCCACCCCCTCCACACCCAGTTGAGCACAAGGCTGATGGTGCGATCCTGGGCAGATGCGGAGGCCACAGTGTTAGCCGATACAGGTGCTGCCGGAAGATCCTCAATCAGGAGGAGCGATGAAGCAGGAGCCGGGTCTTCCACAAATGCTGGAAGAGTGCAATGGCTGAGGGTGTTGGCATGGCCCATTGATTTCCCCAGGCGATGGACGAGCTGGTAGTGGTAGGCAGCCTGGAAAACAGTCCGTCACAGCATGCGTGGTGAGAGGACTGGTGGAGTTGGTCGATCACCGGCAAGGAGGCCCAGGAGCGGCTTGTGGTCGGCGATGAGGTCAAAAGTCGTGCCATAGAGGTATTCATGAAACCTCTTCACTCCAGCCACAAGTGCCAGTGCCTCCTTGTCAAGCTGGCTGTAATTCTGTTCCATTGGAGATAGTGTCCTGGAAAAGTAGGCGAGCGGTGCTTCTCTTCCGTCTGGAAAACGGTGACTAAGGACAGCGCCGATGCCAAAAGGTGAGGCGTCGCAGGCAAGGACCAGCTGCCTGGCTTCACTGTACTGTACCAGCACACTGTCTGATGAAAGGAGAGCCTTGACTGCGTTGAAGGCTGCCATCTCCCGAAGACCCCAGGACCAAGGTGTCTTTGTACTGAGGAGTCGGTGAAGAGGCTCAGCCACTGTGGCTTCGTGGGGCAGGAACATGTTATAAAAGTTCAGCAGTCCTAGGAACACCTGCAACTCCGTCTTGTTCTTTGGGATGGGGGCCTGCTGAATACCGCGGATCTTGGATGTGGTCGGGTAAAGGCCAGAGGCATCGATCAGATAGCCCTGGAACTCCACCTGTGGAACGGCAATCTGGCACTTCTCCCTCTTTACCTTGAGCCCGGCCTCCTGGAACCTGGTCAGCACTGTGCGAAGGCGCTCGAACAGCTGCTGGTGTGAGTCTGCGGACACCAAGACGTCATCAAAATATGGTACCACGCCCGGAAGCCCTTGCAGGAGACACTCCATAAGGCTTTGGAAGATGCCAGGAGCCACACTCACCCCGAACTGCAAACGGCGGCAGCGAAATGCCCCTCGGTGCGTGATGATCGTCTGGGCTTCAGCAGTGGCATCATCGACGGGCAGTTGTTGATAGGCTTGGGCAAGGTCCAGCTTAGCGAAGACCTTCCCCTCACCCAGGGAATGCAGCAGGTGTTGAACAACAGGAACCGGGTAAGCATGCTGCTGAAGTGCCTTGTTGATCGTGCACTCATAGTCGGCGCATATTCTCACTGACCCGTCTGGCTTGACAGCCGTGACAATGGGGGTTTCCCACTTGGCGTGGTCAACCGGCTCCAAAACTCCTTGGGCGATCAGCTTGTCCAGTTGTTCATCCACCTTAGCCTTGAGAGCAAAGGGAACCCGGCGTGGCTTTAGCTTGATGGGGGCGACTTGTGGATCAAGGCTAAAGGAGATGGGCGTACCTGTATATTGCCCCAAAGTGCCATCAAAAACCTCAGCAAAGTCTTTGACCAGACCCTCAGTCTCTGCGTTAGAGATGCAGTTGATGCCGGTGACTTCCAGGCCAAGGGCATCAAACCAGTCTAGTCCTAGGAGGCTTGGCTGCTGACCTTCGACCACCACCAGTCGGAGCAGGCCCGAAAAATCCTTGAAGGCGATCCGGAACCGGCCAACGCCTACCATAGGAATGTCGTTTCCCTGGTAGTCTCTCAGTTGTATGTGGTGAGAGTCGAGTTGCCTTTTGGACACTTTGGGTACCAGTCTTTTGATGGTGCTCCAAGACACAATGGACAGGGCAGACCCTGTGTCGATCTCCATGTCACATGGAGTTCCTTCAATGAGCACAGTGACGTTCAACTTGCGTCGCATAGGCGAGTCAGTTTGGCCAATTGTGGTTTCAGAAGGGCAGTGGCAGTTGGTGAGAGCGAAACAGCTTTCCTTGGCGGACTGGAGTGAAGACTTGGACTTGCAAGTCGGTGGAGGGGGGATGTCAGACGGAGCCGATCGGCAGACCTTAGCGATGTGGCCCCTTCTGGAACACGTCCGACAGATGGCATCTCTGAATCGACACTTGGCACGGGAATGGCTGCCTCCGCAGCCAGCACATTCTGATTGGCCCTTGGACTTCTTTTGGAACTTCCTGCGCTCCCGCTTTGTCTGGTGCACATCATCGTCTTCACTGGAGGATGCCTCATCACTGCTGGCCTCTTCATGATGCACTGGAACTGGCTTCCTAGCAAGATGCAGGCTGCTGGCCTTGCAGATCTCCTGGGCAGAGCGTTCGGCAGCTTCCGAGGCCACGGCCTCCTCAATGGCTTTCTGCAGCGTGAGGTCTGGCTTGGCGAGGAGACGCTGTTGCAGATGGATGTCCCGGACCCCGCAGACGATTCGATCCATCAGGGCATCATCTAAGTCTCGGAACTCGCAGTGCATTGCAGCCTGTCGGAGGGCGGCGGTGTAGTTGTTAATTGACTCCCCCTCTGCCTGGTTCCGGTGGTAGAACGCATGGCGGGCAGCAATCTTGGATGGTTTTGGCGTGTAGTGGTTGCGGAGCTTCTCTTTAATCGTGTCCCACGGTGCTGCCTGGACTGCTATAGGCGCAACCAATGCTCGGGCTGTCTCGAACACCTCAGGCCCACAGAGGCTGAGGAATAGGCCCCGCTTAAGCTCCTGTGATATTTCCGTCAGCTCATTGGCTTGGAGGTAGCAGTCGAACTGAGCGAGGTAGGAGTCCCATGATTCAGAGGCTGGTGCAAAAGGTGGTAGAGGCACAAGTGAAGCCATGGTTCCGATGCCGATGTGGATGCGATGGATGGAACACCGTGCTCTAGCCAGAACAGTCAGCTCTGAATTGGTTCTGTTCAGTGATTTCACTCGGTGTTTCAGCTCAGTGATTCAGCTCCGCTCAGAGGGTGGCTGCATCTGGCTGTGCTCTGTTGTCCATCCATCCCACCCTTGTTGGCAGTGTTAGATTGTGGGTGAACATATCAGACGACACAGCGATTCTTCAAACAGCTCTTGTTTATTCACAGGCCAGAACAGAACTGAACTGAAGGGTTCAGTCAGCCTGTTTATATAGAGCTCCAGTACAATGTAACGGTAATAATTTTCTAAAACTATCCAATCACTGAACGTCACTTTCGACCCCTTGTTTGCAAAACTATCTACAGTTTTGCTGCCCCAGGGTGAGAACTTCAGTACATAACATCAGCACATCGCGTTAGGTCCCCTCAATGTTCTTCGGAAGATGGTGCCTCTGACGTAGTTATTGTGGTTGGTAACTTTATCTTCCATGAATTTGTCTAACCTTTTAAAGCCATCTGAGTTGGTAGCCATCACAACCTTTTTTTGGAAGGTCATTCTAATTGTCCTCTTCTCTGCCTTCTCCTGTTTTGTGACTTGTTTATGAAATGGCACTAGAATGGTTCCTGGTATGTATATATATATTTAATGGAAGCATGTGTGAGTGTTTGGTCTGGGCGGTTCCCAGAATGGTTCTTAAATCTAATATTTCTGTGCGTGGGTTTGGTGACCTGCAGCAATATATCACTAAAGTACAGACAAAATATTTTGTACAGCCCTTGACTTTCAGCTGATTTGAAAGTCAATGGAAACCAACATGACCCAGGAAGGCCCATGTGATGAGCAGCAATGATTCATCCTTATTCCCCCAATTAGCCATTGAAAGGGAACAAATATGGTACTAATGTTAGAGAGAACAGAGCAGGCAGCCAGTGGCTGTTTTTGATTGATTGAAAAGAGAGACAAATTGGGCTCTCTAAAAGGATTATTTTAGAGAGAACTTTGAGACATCCATTGCAGGCCTAATGCTGTTCATTTCCACTTCTACTCAACCTGCATAACGGTATAAAATAAAGTGTATGTATTTGAATCTCTGGATTTCTTGTTGATTTGCTTTTATGCATTTTTATATTGCTTGTTTACTGGGTTTTAGGTTGTGTTTTTGGGTGGCAGCCAATGCTATTCCAACTCAGAGTAGACCCATTGAAGTTAATGTGAATGACTAATGTAGTTCCATTGGTTTCAGTAGGTTTACTCTAGTTGGTTACAACCCTTTGTTTTAATGGTATATTTGCTTTTTGCCTGTACGCCACTTGCAGATTTATGAAACATTAAGCAGAATTTAAATGTTTTTAGATAAATAAATAGAAATATTGCTCTATGCCATTCATTCTCCAGTAACCTCATTCCCAGGAAACTAAATCCCAGAGTAAAACGCCCAGGGAAATACATACATGTGTACATACATACATATATACATACATAATTTTATTTGTATGCTGCCATTCCACAGTTCAAACCATGCTCAAGGTGGCTTAAACAAAAATACAGCACATAAGTTTGTGTTATCATTGTGGAAAATCTAATAATAATAAAAATACAGCACATAACTGCAACACAACAAAAGTAGTCATAAACAATAATTAAACAATTAAAAAATACAAACAAAACTGAACAATTTCCACATATATCACAACAAGACCTAAAATAAAGACACAAAAACCCAGCAGCAGCAACCCCCTCTCCACAAGACCCCACAAACAGCACCCCAGCCCAAAAGTCTTCAGCCTGTCTCCTGAGCTTCTTGTTTGCTCCTCCCAGCCCTTGGGTAGCTAGAAGCCACTGCCCAGAGGTGTGAGCTGGAAGTCGAGAGCTAAAGGGCTCTTGACTCTCAGCCAGTGGATCAGCCATCAACTGAAAAATCCCTCTTGGTCCTAAACTGTGAAGAGCAGAATCTCCTCCAGAAACAAGATGAAGAGCAGCTATACTTCCGAGATGTGTTTTCATCAGCAAGGCCCAGCTTGAGGTGCTCCTCTCCTAGAGATGCCTTGGTAGTCTCTGATTGAGACATTCAGGAGCAACATCTTGGTGGCAGCAACAGAGATGTCACAGGTGGGTTCCTAAGGAAGGATAAGGGAGCAATTTTGGGGCAGGAGGCAGTGTTTAAGTGGCTGCCACTGCATAGAAATTGAGAAACTGGATTTGACTCATCTTGTGCAGGTGTTTCAGGATGGAGCCCAGCGATGGAAGTGTGCAGCTGTATTGAGGCAGCACCAGGTATTGTAATTTTGGAACCTCCAACAACTTTGCGCTGGGCACAGGTGTTTTAAAACCACTGTCATGTGTTGGTGTCAATCTGTTCTAATCATCCATCTAGCCACAGCATTATGCATTAGCTGCATCCCAGACCAAAGAGTAGCCTCTTGTGCCCCCTCTATTCTCAAAAGAATTTCAATGCCTTTGGCCCTTCTACTATCTTTGCTTAAGACACTTGCCTGTTGAATGACCTATGTGGAAAAAGCGGCAGACAAAGATGCTTCGGAGGGGGCGGACAAACCAACCTTATGTAAGGCTTGCTTGCAGATTTCTCAGGGCTCCTTTTTTAAAACAAGCTAAGGCTTATCCATCTTTCTCCATCAAAATACTCACCAGGCAGTAATCTTGGATCAAAATAGCTTTCAACTCATCATGTTACAGGAAGCGTTTCTTAAAAAGAGCTTTTGATCTTGTAGGTGGGGTAGAAAGGAGATGGCTATGACAGGACCTACTATTTGCACTTTTCGGGAACAATTGAAGACATGTTTGCTCTGAAAGACTTTGTCAGCTGAATAAGTGGGCCCTTTGCTATGAATTCCTACTTTGTATGGTTTTATTCTTGTTTTGGATGTGTCTGTTTTTAGCCGCTTTTGAATTATTTCCGGTGCAAATTGCCTTCAGATGGTTGTTTTGATTGAAACAGCAATAACAATAGCAATAGCAATGAAATTACCGTTTAATTTCATTTGTTGCCATAAGCATGAAACGCAAAGGCATCCACATACGGGGGTGGGGAGCCTCAGAGCAAAGCCCCCATCCACAAAAATGCTTGTTACAGCACAGATGTTTATGACAACTAGGGACACTTCAAAGCAGCCTCCGGGCACAAACTATTGAAAATGTTAGGTTTCATTACTGTTAGCAGTAATATACCGTATTTTTCGCTTTATATGACGCACCAGACCATAAGATGCAGCTAGTTTTTGGTGGAAGAAAACAAGGGGGAAAAAATACTCTGAATCCCAGAAGCCAGAACAGCAAGAGGGATCACTGCGCAGTGAAAGCAGCAATCCCTCTTGCTGTTCTGGCTTCTGGGATAGCTACACAGCCTGCATTCGCTCCATAAGACGCACACACATTTCCCCTTACTTTTTAGGAGGGAAAAAGTGAGTCTTTTAGAGCAAAAAATACGGTAATCAACTGAGTACTCATGGGGATCTTGTGGCCTAAGAAAATGAATTGTTGCACTAGTATATGCATTATGCACACTACTTGGCTGGACAACTGCATTGCAAAAATCAGAGAACTGTGAATTCCTAAAGATGGCTGTGTTTTGATTCACTTATTGTGTCAGAAAGAACCAATTAGGTAGGCTCACATTTTAAATGCAAACTTTTCAAAACTTCTCCCCCATCCCTAATCCTGGCCCTGGTTTCTCAATATGTTTTGCTGCCCCTATAGAATAGTATGTGAAGTTTGTTTTTTGGCTTCCTGGTGGGTAGAGCCACAGCCAGTTCTCCCTGCCTATGGAGGGTGGATGCTTCTGAGGTCCACAGCTATACTGCTTGACTCTGGAAAAGTTTGGCCTAAGTGCTCGTAGGCGTTGCTGATTTTATTAATTATCCATATTTCCCCCTAGCTGTTTTCTGTTGCACTTGACTATGTCATCAGCAGTAGTAATGGAGCATTCCCTGTCTCCTTGGTTTCAGCCCACGCAACTGGTTGAATAGAGCAGCTCTGGGTAGCTCATTGTGTACCCAAAGGGCAGCAAAGCAATCTCACCTTTAAAACAAAATCTCATAAATGTGTCTGGAAATAGACAATGTACGTCATGTTTACTACTGTTCTGCAATGCATTTTCTGTTGGATTATACCTGATCAACTTGATGGAGGCTGTCTGACCAAGTTTTTTTTTTTCTGTTTACTGACTTTAATGCTTGTAGAGCATTAGATGAACTTGGGTCATGTGATAGCCTTTCAAAACGTTGCCTGGTGCTGTTATTATTTTACTTAGCATTTAATTTATGTTTTAGCACAAGGGCAGAGAAACCTGTGACCTTCCAAGGATTTGCTGCAACCTGACTCTCATCATCCCTCACCACTGGCCATGTTGACTGGGATTCTTGGAAGCTGAAGTCCCAACAACATCTATTTATTATTTAGAGCATTCAAATGTCCTAGTAATGTGGGTCCCCCCCCCCAACAATTAAAGCTGAACTTTGAGAGGAAAGGGGGAAACTGGGTTATACTTAAAGGGGCTGTGATTTTCACAGGTCTGTAGCTAAAGCCCCGAGCGCTGCAGCTTAGATCTAACTCCAGATCTAGTGCACCCTGGGTTCTGGTAGGGAAGAAGGCATGGAGGCCAACTGTAGGTAGCGCCACAGCCAATGACAGGCAGATCTAGCTAATTATTGGTTTGCTCCTATTCTCCTCTTTACAAAGGGAAACTAAGACTAAGGAGACTAAGGAGTAGAATACTACCAAAAATACCACCCACTGTGCAAATAAGGTTAAGAGTATCCCTTTTTTTGTAGTGGGGGCTAAGATGAGGTTGGTGGGGCAGTGCCTGGTTCTCCCAAATCAGCCTTTCTCAACCTGTGGGTCCCCAGATATTGTTGAACTACAACTCCCATCACCCCTAGCTAGCAAGGCCAGAGCTAAGGGATGATGGGAGTTGTAGTCCAACAACATCTGGGGACCCACAGGTTGAGAACCGCTGTCCCAAATGCAGCAGCCCCCACTGCCTCTGTGCGTATCTTAATCAACAGAGACTTCAGTTCCATTTCTGTTCTTTCAGGTTTTCTGATGCTTTGAGATTATGCATAACCACGATACCACAGAAGTGTCTTGTGTACTTGGAGCCATTATAGCCATCCTTAGTCACCAACCGGTAAGTCCAATTTCCTGCAGAGTGCAGATTAACCTCAGTGATAATTGGAATATTGATTTGTTTTTCTGAAGGATTGGCCTCAGCCAGAGTGACAAAGCTGTGGATCTTATGACTTTTTTGAAAAACAAACAGACAAAAATTATAACAACCTGATAATTGAAGGATTTGGGGTGCATGGGGTGTTAGGGGATGGGTAGTACCTCTGATGGGGGACATGTTGTGCTAAGCCAGATGAGGGTAGCTGGTGGGTCTCAATCCCTTGGTGAGTTAGGGACTTCCCCTGCATGTGGCAGGAGTGCCAACTTGAATAAAATATTGTGGAGGCCCAGGTAAGCCCCGCCCTGCAAAATCAATCACATGATGCAGTACATATGCACACCATTTGAATGGGAATGCCCATCAACTTTGTGGGGGCCCAGCCACCACAAATATTTTATTGTGGGGGCCAAAGCCCCCATGGCCCCTAGGAGTTGGCTCCTATGGCATGTGGAGACAGGCTCTGGCTGATTGAGCAAACAAGATCAATAGTGGGTACAACACTCAAGAAAGCAGCTTTTGCACGTGCTGTAGAGGGAAGTGAGGGGCAGATGGGGCTCGTCAACCTGGGAAGGTGGCCCATCTAGGAGAAGGAAAACTATTCTCCTAAACCTCTGCTACTTTTTTTTAGGGTTGCCATATGTCTGGGAAATCCCAGACATGCCCTATTTTGGGAGGGCCTACTGGGGAATTTTAAAATTTAGAAGTGAATGTCAGGGTTTTGGGGTTATGGAGTTTTTTTGTGTTTGTGCGCTGGTGGTTCGGGTCCAGGCTTGGATTTGGATTTTGGATTTGATATCCTGCTTTATCACTACCCGAAGGAGTCTCAAAGCGGCTCACAATCTCCTTTCCCTTCCTCCCCCACAACAAACACTCTGTGAGGTGAGTGGGGCTGAGAGACTTCAGAGAAGTGTGACTGGCCCAAGGTCACCCATCAGCTGCATGTGGAGGAGCGGGGAAGCGAACCCAGTTCACCAGATTATGAGTCCACCGCTCTTAACCACTACACCACACTAGCTTGGGCTCAGACAGCTCTGGCTTTGGCTCGGGTGCATGCAGCTCAACACGCTTAAGCAGGAAAGACAGGACAGCTAGCAGAGCTGATGGACCAGGAAATTACCATTGGGGGGAATTTTCAAAAATCGGCAAAATGTCTGGATTTTTACTTCTTGAAATATGGTAACCCTAACCTTGCGGGCGGGACACGGGTGATGCTGTGGGTTAAACCACAGAGCCTAGGACTTGCCAATCAGAAGGTCGGTGGTTCAAACCCCTGCGATGGGGTGAGCTCCCGTTGCTCAATCCCAGCTCCTGCCAACCTAGCAGTTCAAAAGGACATCAAAGTGTAAGTAGATAAATAGGTACCGCTTTGGCGGGAAGGTAAACGGCGTTTCCGTGCACTGCTCTGGTTCACCAGAAGTGGCTTAGTCATGCTGGCCACATGACTCGGAAGCTGTACTCCGGCTCCCTCGGCCAATAAAGTGAGATGAGCGCGCGGCAACCCCAGAGTCGTCCGCGACTGGACCTAATGGTCAGGGGTCCCTTTACCTTTACATACTCCTAGATCGTTTTCACATGTACTGCCAGTAAGCCACGTTTTCCCCATCCTATATTTGTGCATCTGGTTCTTCCTGCCCAAGTGCAGGAACTTTACATTTGTCTATATTGAAATTCATTAGTTTGGGCCTCGTTCTCCAATCTGTTAAGGTCATTTTGAATTCTGATTCTGTCTTCTACAGCATTAGCTACCCCTCTCAGTTTGGTATCATCTGCAAATTTGATGAGTGTCCCCTCCTTTGTTCAAGTCATTTATAAAGACATTGAACAACAACACGTCCAGGATAGAAATAGACAGTAAACAATACTGTATGGACCGAGGCTTTATTTTGGAATAAGATGACTTCTGCCTCCTGCTCTTCTTGGTCTATAATGGTAGAGCCCTTAGGGGCCGGGAATGCCCTGCAACGTTTTGTGGCAGGTGTCACTTATATCACTATTCTGTAAGACAGGGATGGGAAGCACAGGTCTGGGGACCAAATACAATCCTTCATGTCTCTGTATCTGGCCCTCAAGATGTTCCCCAGGTCACACCCCCTCACCAGCCCTGCTGTCACCCTCCCTAAATTTTGCCTGCCTGGAATGTGTCCTCAAATGATACTAATGCTTATTGCTTGCCTGCAGTGCTTTTTCTTTTCTTTTCTGGGGAGTACTTAGGGGTACACAGTACTGGCACTTCTTTTTTCATAAAAGAAAAGCCCTGGTTAAGAGTGTGGCACTTAGTGTAACAACTTCATGGTGAGTACCGGCACTTTTTATTCACTCTATCTGTGTGCCTTTTTATTTACTCTTGTCTGTGTACTGACTGCAGGGACTCAGCAGTTTCACTTTAGCTTGTCTAAATGTTTTGTCTATATTGGATATTCTTTTCTGAAGCTGTCTGTTGAATATGATTCACTCTCAAGGCTTTGCTCTAGAGTTTGAGCCCTTCTGAACAAACAGCACAGATGTTTTCAGGTATATCCTGCATTCTGTATCTTACAAACAGCACAGATGTTTTCAGGTATATTCTGCATTCTGTATCTTACATCTGGCCCTGACTTTATCTTTGAGGCAAAGTGTTAGTTTCCACAAACACTCAATGTTATGTACTGAAGTTCTCACCCTGGGCCAGCAGGGGGATACTGTAGATAGTTTTCACTCAGGTCCACATATGCAAATAAGGTCTCGAGTTTGGCCCCTGAAATCTTAGGGTCTGGAATGCTTCTGACCTGGCAACCCTGGTACATAGTGCCATATATTCAAACCCAACTACACTTCACATGGGAAGCTGCCTTATGCGGACTCACTCTTGGTCTATCTTGTGTAGTATTGTCTATACATGCTGGCAGCAGCACTCCAGGGTTTCAGACCAAGGAGTCTTTCCCAGCCCTTCCTACATTGGCCACCAGTTTGTTTTGTTAGAAAAACACTGGAGCCTAATTTGAACAGTAGAATGTCTGGCATCTGGTGGGGCTTTTGTGTTGTGCTCCAGAATCGGCCCTTCCCTTCAGGCGTTTAGTTCAGTTCAGTTAAAAAGACCAACTGTCATTCTTGCTTCTTGCCTCATGTTGTTTTAGTTTCTCTCCGATAGTATGATATTGTGCTACAATTTCCTTTATTATTAAAGCTTTGTTATTTGGCATAGATGTGAGTCGCTTACTTTGCTGAAAGTCTGTCTTGGTTTTTTTGATGTGACTTAAATGTCTACTGAATTGAATTTCTGCCCCATCTATACTGGTTAGTTTCTGTATGTAGAATGGGAGCAGTTGCTGGGGTGGGGGGAGAATCATCACTGTCTTCATGTGCCCCCTCCATGAGATGTTGAGAGGCAACATCTCTCATGGCAACACAAGAACAAGCCTTTCCTGCAGTGGCTCCACATTTTATGGAATGCTCTCCCAGGGAGGATCATTCATTACACATCTTTAGGCAACAGGCAAAAACATTCCTCTTCAACCAGGCCTTGTATGGAAGTGAGACCTGGACCATAAAGAAGGCTGATCGCCGAAGAATTGATGCTTTTGAATTATGGTGCTGGAGGAGACTCTTGAGAGTCCCATGGACTGCAAGAAGATCAAACCTGGAATGGCTGGAGGCAACACTGGTACAATTAATTGGAGAATGTCAGCTATTGCTGACATTTAACAATATTATTAATTGGACTTTCTGTGTAAAAAGGAAGATGAACATATGATATTTGGGTTTGAAGATTGGAAAAAATACTGATTTGCAGAAAGTGGAATTTTGATAATAGGATGTTGTCGTGGAGCAAAAGTTTTGAATAATTCTTTTTATGTAACTGACAGATGGAAGCCCTCTTTTCTTCTTTTCTCTCTTTTTTCCACCACCACCCCTTTAATTTTGTTGTCTCAAAAATGCTTCAATAAAAAATCATGCAAAGAAAGAAAGGAAAAAGGAAAAAGGAAAGGAAAGGAAAGAGGAAAGAGGAAAAAGGAAAAAGGAGAAAGGAGAAAGGAGAAAGGAAAGGAAAGGAAAGGAAAGGAAAGGAAAGGAAAGGAAAGGAAAGGAAAGGAAAGGAAAGGAAAAGCACCTAATAAGTGCAATTAATAATAATTTTGGCTTGGGCTCAAGTAACAAATGATCTTGGGCTACTAGTGTTTCTAAGAAGGTCAGCCCCGCTCCATTACACAGGAACATAGGAAGCTTCCTTAAAGCTTTCCTGGCTGAGTGTTGTCTGTTCTGATTGACAACTTCTCTCCATGCCCTCGGGCAGAGGTTTTTCAAATCACCTGCTCCCTGGTCCTTTAAAACAAGAGATGCTGGGGATTGAACTTGGAACTTTCTGTAAGTTGAGTATGCACTCCACTGTTGAGCCGTGGTTCTTCAACCAACTATCAATCAATATATGAAACCACTGGGGAAAATTGTGTAGATATGTAGCACTCTGTTGTGGTACCCATTTCTCTTTTGTCATCTGAATTTGGCATAACATAGGAAGCTGCCGTATACCATTGAATCATCTAGCTCAGAACTGTGTACACTAACTGGCAGCGGCTGTCCAGGAGTTTTTCCAATCTCTGCTTTGAGGATTGAACCTAAGACCTTCTACATGCAAGCCAGATGTGTTACCACTGAGCTATGGCCCTTCCCTTACCGTTGTTATGGTCTGGAAGTCTTGGTATTCTTAAAATGTCTGGCCACAGTTGGGAACTGCATGTGGGAGAACCAAACAAGATTAAACCAGGTCATGGCAGAAAAAAATGCCATTAGAACCATTGCCCATCCCTAGTCCTTGAAAAAAGGCAGGCTGTAAGTCTAATTAAGTAAATAAATTGGTAGATGGATATTATGACCATTTGGTTTCAGCAAATTCAGTAAATGAGTCTTAAAGATTATTACACATAGTCTTGGTAGCTATGAACTGCTCTGTTTAATTAACCACTAAAGAAATGATTGCTTTCTGAATATTTATAAATCCTTCTGCGTGCCCTTATGAGGAATTCATGAATTAGGAAGTAGAGTGGAGTCTCAGGAAGATTTGGCAGAGTTTCTTAAAGGAGCATAATTTGAGATGGCAGTTGTGTAAGTACAGTAGTTATTTTTATGCTGTTGCATATGCAGTGATTAACTGTTTGCAATAACATAGGATGCAAAGTTAGGCCATTTGGTCCATCTAATTCAGTATTGTTTTTACAGTGAGTGGCGGCACCTCTACAGAGTGCCTGGGGAAACCCATCCAGATGGGCGGGGTATAAATAATAAAATTCTTCTTCTCACTACAGGGATTCATCTAGAAGACTTTCCCAGATCTACCTGGAGATGGCTGTGATTTAATCCAGTACATGTGCGTAAACCTTGTGATTCTATGCACAGTTTCTCACAATTGAATCTCCAGCTGTTGTTGGACTACAGCTCTCATCATCCTTGACCATTGGTCCTGCGACATAGGGATGATGGGAGTTGTAGTCCAACAACAGCTGCCGACCCAAGTTTGAGAAACACTGTTATAGTCATGAGATTGAGCTTTGAAGAAGAAGAGGACTGTTAAAATGACTATACCAACTTCCTTTGTTACTAGTCATGAACAGGTCTGTTATCCCCTTTGTAATGTAATCTTAGAGCAATATATTACCACAGAAATGAGCAATTGGAGACACTTAGAATGTGAGAGTGAGTGCACTAAAAAAAAGGGCATGCTCACTTTCAAAAGTTTGAGGTGATTACAAGGGTCGTTCATTAAAGATTTCTCCTGACCCACTTCCGGTTATCATAGGAAGATGAAATTGCTCTTGTGTAATGATACATCTCTCCATGGGTAACGTGGTAATTTGTAGCCCTGAACTCCTAACGCTTTCTCTGCTATGGGTGCTAATGTGGAGTAATGTCTGATAATGGAACCAGTTGAATGCAGAGCGGTCATTAAGTTCCTGTACTTGAAAGGGTGCACACCATGGGAGACGTTCAATGAGATGAAAGGGATTTATAGGGAGGATGCCCCATCGTATGACGTTGTCAAGCACTGGCATCATCATTTAAAGTGTGGTCAGACTTTGGTGGAATAGCTCCCATTCCTGGGTGACCACAGTCCACTATTGATGAAGACACCATTCAGCAAGTGGAGGCCGCCATTTTAGAGGATTGCTGCATAACCGTTCACCAACTAGCTAATAGTCTAATTACTCAGGAGGAAATATGGGTCCATCATTATGACTTAGAGACTAAATCTCAGTCCAAACAATGGAAGCACTCTGCCTCACCACCTCCAAAGTAGGCACTTCAGCCTGCAAGGTCATGTTCATGGTCTTTTGGGACCATTGCGGAGTAGTGATGTTGGCTTTCCTGGCAAAGGGTACCACAATTACCAGGACATACTATGTTTCACTGCTGCAGAAATTGCGGAAGGCCATAAAAATTGAGAGGTGTGGTATGCTGACCAAAGGTGTCTGCCTCCTACAGGATAATGCCCTGATTCACAACTCATATGTTGCTCAGACAGAAGCACAGCCCCTCGGGAGAAATGACCAGACTAATTTTAACAGCATTCCAGTCTTTTACTTTGGCTTAATCATGGGTTATTTTAAGTGAAATGAATCCTAGGTTTACTGCTACCACCCTCTGCCACATCCAGCAAACTGCTTCTGATAGTTACCTACCATGGCTGGTAAATAATAACCTAATTCTATTGCCAGAGACATTCTGGCCATGCATTGGGTACCTGGGCTGAAAGTAATTTATATGCCTTTTGGAAACAATAAAAATTAGAACATACAGTCCACGTGCATGAACTCTGAGTTAATGAAGGGACTTTACTGTTCAATGAATGAGTGCCTTGGTGTTCACTTTCCTTTTAACATGTTCCAGAAGAGGTGGGAATGATTCCTTCAGTTCCGGATCAATGGGCTCCCCAGTGATGTCAATGCGTGGCTGGCAAAGCCGCTCTGTGGTACCTGTCAATGATTTACCTGTACCTCCCTGGGCACAGGTGACTCAATTCCATTTTAATTGCTTTCAGATCTTACAGGGCACAAATGAGGATCAAGAGAAAAGTCCAATGAAAGGTTGCAGTGAAAGCTAGTGAGAAGGAAATGGCCATAGAAAAACCAAAGTATAAACTATCCCTCAGAAGAGTGAGCTCAGCTGTCCTGGCTCTCACTCCAGATGTAGAACTTGAACTGCCAGCTTTGTTTTCTCCCAAATGCTTGAATGCATGAATCAGAGGCAAGGCGCAAAAAGATAAAACTAAGGTAAGCTAAGTTAGGATTGCTGCCTTCTTTGGTGAATGGAGGGTTCATTTGCCTTTAACAGTTATGTAGTGGACAGAAATTGCAGCTGGCCCTAACATTAGGCAGAGTGAGGCAGCTGCATCAGGTGGGAGGTGCTGGGTGGTGGCAGTGAGGTGTTGGAGGACAGAGCCATGTATCCTACTTTGCAGATGACGGACCTCTATTTGAAAGTATCCTGGCTCCCACTCAAAACACTCACAGAAGCTCTTACATTTGAGTAACAAAGAAATCTTTATCAAGGGAAGTGTACATTCCCATATGCCAAATACGTATTTTAAATGAGATTGATGCTAATAAGTCACAGAAAGGGCAGTTTTGTCCCCAGATCTTTGAGTAGTAGTTGGTGGATGTACCAACATGCAGCCTTGCAATATACAGTAAGGCTCTTGGCTATTGTAAGGGCTTGTAGAATTCACATTTGTTGTCTGATTCTGCACTTGCAGAGTAGGATGTAGGAAGGTGATTTATGCCAAGTCAGCCTACTGGACCATCTAGGTCACTATTGTCTTCAGTGATGGGCAGTGGCTGTCCATGATTTTGGGCAAAGGTCTTTCCCAGCTCTACCTTGACATGGAGTTTAGGACCTTCTGCCACTGACCTGCAGCCTTTCTGTACAAAGGCTATGTGGAATTTACATAGCACCCTATATGTATTGCTAATATACCCAGTTTAGAGTAGAAGGGGTGGGGGTGTGGAGTGTCTACGTGCATTCTCACCTGGAAGATCAGTTTGACTCTGCCCGAAATTGCCAACTCTCATCTCACCATCCATTTGCTCTCTTCATCTTTTCCATAGTTTTAAGCAGTGCCTTTTTTCTGGGGGAACGCAGGGGTATGCATACCCCTAAACATTTTGTGAATCTAAGTTTGGCCTCATTGAGGGGCAGTATTTCAATATGAGTAGAAAAATGAGAGTACCCCAAAAAATTTTTTTTAGAAAAAAGCGCTGGTTTTAAGCAAACAATTCTGCCCACACCTGATCCCCCCCCCCCAAAATGACATAGTAATTTCATCCCCTGTCACTCCTGAGTGATCACCTGGTTATTGGGAGCTGTTTTTCCAAGATGCATTAGCAGCTCTGAGAAGAGTATTTCAATGGAGGAGGTAGCATTATAAAAGGATCTTGGCTGTACTCATTACAGTTTCATCTGAAGCACTCAGACTCTTCCTTTGTATAAATTCATCATCTTTCACTGTTAAAAAAAAACTTCCAGCTATCATTAGAACCATTTAAATAATCATATCAATAATTTAGCATCAATAGGTTTTTATTTCAAATTACAGTTTTGTTACCGCTGCTAAAATCCGATTACAAAAGTAGCGGGAGTTCTGCTGCTTCCTACCCAGAATTTTAAAAACAATTTACCCCCCCCCACCTCATAACACTTGGTTTTATCCAACTAAGTCCTACGACGCATTGACCCACTGAAATCAATGGCTGCAACTAATTTGCCCATTGATTTCAATGGGTCTACTCTGCACAGCTCTCAGTTGAATGCAACTGTATGTTTCAGCAGATTATCTGCTGAAGTGAGGTAAATCTGGAATACAATGCAACTGAGTTCAATTTTGACCTCCATAGTGCTTTGTGATGACCCCAGCATGCTTTCCTCAAAACAACAACCTGTAGAGGAAAATGACATCTTGCGCTGTGATAATTGAGCATCAACAATGCTTAAGAAAATAAACTGTAGACCACAGAAAATGCAGTTCCTTGGTTAAAGTAAGCACCAGGAAATCCGCCAACGTTCTGTTCTGGGGCTTTTGTGTGTACTCTGGAAATGCATGAGTGTTGATTGTTACTTGGGAGGGACCATTGTGTACTTTTAGATAGGTAAATGCAAAATATTCAAAAGAATAACTTAACTCCCGCCACATGGAATTATTTCAGATGGCTTTCTGACTGGACTCAGGGCTTTATGTGCTTTAATGTATCTTCTTGCACATGGCTGATGAATTTTTGTGAGGGCTGTTTTTATTTTATTTATTCACGACCTTCTGCATTCAAAGCACTGCTCTACCACTGACCTACAGCCCTCCCCATGGAGGAGCTATAAAGAACTTCTTGTGTGGGCTGGGATTTGGAGCAACAATAGCTGGCTCAAGTGTTTGGGGGAATTTCTTAGTTCTTACTCCCTGGTACATCTCTGAAAGTAGCCTTGGCATCAAGCTACAGTAGGAAACTCAGAAACAGGAAGCTGCTTTAAACTGAGTCAGACCATTGGCCTGTCTAACCTGGCATTGCCTACAAGCAGGGATGGCAACCTGTGGCCTTTCAGATGAATGTTGGACCACAATTCCCATCAGCCTCTCTTAGCATGGCCAGTGATAAGGGATGATGCGAGTTGTAGTCCAACAACACATGGGGTGCCACATGTTCCCCATCCCTCATCTACACTGAATAGCAGTGGCTCTCCAAGCTTTCAGACCAAGTCTTTCAAGACCAGGTATTAAATCTGGAACCTTTTGCATGCAAAGCAGGTGCTTAACTACTGAACTCCAGCTGTTCCCTAAGCTGACTTGCCCAACACCACCAAGCAGAGGTGGCACTTGAGTGCATGTCTGTCAGGATCAGATCCACCACATGAAGCTCATTTTATAATGAGGAATCAAATCTTATGAAAATCTCAATTCCAAGCTTTTCTTTAACAGGTCTTTTAAAATTTCTGTCTCGCTGCTTGAACTCAACAAGAAGCAAATAATTTTTGATCCAGTTCTACTAAGAATGGAAACAATTATTGGATATCATGTGCATCATCACACACATTTTTATGTGTATGATTACACACATTATTACCAGAGGCTGCTCTTTTTTACCTGCCGTCCATTCATTGAGTATTCCTGAGATCTTGAAAGATCAGTTGCAAAGCTTGGAGAACAGAAATGGTTTATGTATTTGGGTTGTGCACTGGATTCAAATGAGGTCCAAATCCTGGACCATACTGGGTTCATTTGGAGGAATATGGGTTGCAGTTGAGTGGGGCTGGGGTAGCTCAGAATGATCTGGGGATAGTCAGGAGGTGTGGTGTCAAGCATGAGGAAGGAGAAACCAGAAACGGAGGGATCTACCTGGTGGCCACATACGATACGATAATCTTTATTGCCATTGTCCCATACAGAACAACGAAATTGAAAAAATCTACACCAGACATTCAAAAGCCAACAAGCCTGCTATCCCTGCTATCCCAGCCTGGTTAGCCCCCAAAAACTCTGATTCTCTATAATTAAATACAATATACACCCATAGAGAAGAAGATAGATGTAGGTATAAGGTGGATACCTTCACCTTCCAAACTCTCCTTTTTCCTCCCCGGCCTCCCCATCCCTGAAGCAGCACTGTGCAGGATCAGAGCCTCCCACTTACCAGTTGGGAATCTCTGATCCTGCATGTTTCCA
Organism: Podarcis gaigeae; assembly: GCF_964106915.1. Lineage (NCBI taxonomy): Eukaryota > Metazoa > Chordata > Lepidosauria > Squamata > Lacertidae > Podarcis > Podarcis gaigeae. The sequence continues at coordinate 29,061,414 of NC_139691.1, read as the reverse complement.
GTTGCTGGTTGCTGCTCATTTCATGTGTACTCTTTTTGGGAGGGGAGGAAAAGGAGGTGCAGCATCTCCTCCTTCCCCTCCTAATTGTGTGTTAAAAGAGGGTATTTTGTTGGACACAATCCTACTGTCATTGGAAGGGCATCTGAGGGGCAATAGGATAGACTGGACCTTCCTCTGAATGCAGAGAGCAGAGCTGACTGATGCCCACTGGAACTGGTAGGGTGGAAGGCGGGCAGGTCAAGAGTAGATTGAGCCAGAGACGGTGACAGGTGGAGTCAACTCATTCTATCTTTCCCGCTCATTCTCCTCCCTGCTGAGTTCTACAAGCTCTACACAGAGGAGGTTGACAGGCAGTTCCAGGCTGGTGAGAGCCGGCTGAGGGCAGACGGGGGTTGGTGGGGCAGTATCCTGTTCCCCTAGTTGACCTACACCCTGTGAGTGCAAAAATCTGGACTGCACTTGCCATTTCCCTGTGCAGTGATCTGATGGTGCCAACAGCAAAAAGGGATGTTATGAAGGGAAGGGGGGCATAGACTGTGAGAGGTTTTAGGTCATAAAATGGTAGAGTTGGGACCCTGAGTATCATGTAGCCCAACCCCCTTCCAAGCTCCAAAGCCTTCCCATTCCCCCAGCATGTCCCCCAAAATTGGGGGAGAAAGTACAGGAAGTGACTGTTTTAGGTGTGTGTACAACTGCACCCAAAAACATCACAAAAAGGGACGGGAACAGAATGAGGTGTTTGCAGGCTTTTTCAATGGTATTTCAAATATACACAATTTCATGTAAATACACGGTGCCTTGGAATGCAAACCCCACATAAACAGGGAGATGCCTGTACACTAGATGGGGGGGGGGGGATTGGAAGGGGAAAAGTAGGAATAGAAGTGTGTGTGAAGGGTCCTATAAAAGCACCTTCAGGCTTAGGATTTGTCAGCCCCATCACAGATTCTCCCACCCTCAACCCCGTAAGATTATTTTTTGTCTATTGTTAAATTTTTGTTACTGCTCAAATTATGCTGTTATTATGCAAGACAAAAAAATCCTTCAAAATTATTTAAGAACAGAAAGTTGTAAATAACATATGAGCTTGCTGGCTTGGGCCAGTAGCCCACCTTGTCCACCATCCTGTTCTCACAGTGGCCAACCAGATGCCTCTGGGACGCCCACAAGCAATGACCTGAGCACAACAGCACTCTCCCCTTCTGGGGTTTCCAGGAACTGGTATTCAGAGGCATACTGCCCCTGACAGTGGAGGCAGAACATAGCCAGTAGGATTAGTAGCCAGAAGGAGAAACAGGGAAGAGAGGAAGGAAGGAAGGAAGGAAGGAAGGAAGGAAGGAAGGAAGGAAGGGAGGGAGGGAGGGAGGGAGGGAGGATTCTGTGACTGCAGAATGCAGAACCATGGAATGCATGCACAACCTCCATTCTTTAATGGCACTCATTTGAATTCTGGTCCACTTTGCATCTGGGTTTGACTCAGTAGTTTGAAAGCTGTTGCAGGGTCACCTTCAAAGTCAGCTGAGTCTGGCTTGAAACATTCCCCCTGCCTGCCTGCACCCTTTCACATTTCCCCATGACTGCACTCAGCAATGTTCATTTCTACAGCTGACGCTGTATCATTGGGCTATGTGCCACCCACCCCTGGCATGGAATCTAGTCTAGCCGGTTTGCATTAGCCATGTGATGTAGAGTAAACTCTGGTTTAGAAGCTTATTGCCTCAGTCAATATTTGCAATTGCTTTAGGGAGGGAAGTTTTCTTTTACTCTCTCTATCTCTCTCTCTTTAAAACAGCTTTGACTGACGCAAAAGTCCCCAAGCCCCCTCAAAATCTCCGTAAATGCTGATGGGTGTGCCTCACTCACCTCCTCTTCCACAGATGTTTCCGGCTTCGAGAAGAGCTGAAAATGAAGGACAGGTTAGAGGAGCTCAGGAACAGAGTGAACGAAGACGGGGACTCTCTGGATCTAGATGACACTCTCTCCTTCGACAACCCTATTTTCCAAGAGGAAGAGGGCAATCCCATGAGCAAGGTTTTCCAGGAGATAACCAGTCTCTCCTTGGCGCTGAATAAGCTGGAAGAGTTATCTGAGAACATCGACAAGAAGCAGCAGCAGGTGCTTTGCTGCACTACCGAGGAAAGCATTTGCAGGGAGAAAAAAGAGCTGAGTGCAATCAAAGACTCTTTCACCCAGGAGGCCAAAACCCTGCAGCCAAGGCTCAACAGCATCCAAGAGGCTCTCACCAGGGACAGCAAGCAGTGGCTGGCCATTAGCCGCATACGCCACATCCAGCTCTCGGCACTTGTTGGCCGCTACCGTGACATCATTGCCCACCACTACGCCAAGGAGACACAATATGTGGAGAAGCTGAAGGAGCAGATCAGGAGGCAAACGGAACTGGCTGGCTTGGATCTCCAGGAAGAGGACATCAAGCGGATGGTGGAGAGTCCTGTGGTGCCACGCATCGTTGGCCAAGACTTGGAAGTGCTCAGAGCCAAGCAGCATCTGGCCTTGGCGCAGGTGCGCCACCAGCAGCTGCTGGACTTGGAAGCGCAGATTGGCGAGCTGCACGCTCTCTTCCTGCACCTGGAGATCCTGGTTGCAGAGCAGCAGGAGACCATCAACAGCATCGAGTACAATGTCCTGCATACCCTTGATTACATCTCTCAGTCGAATGAGGAGGTCAAGAAAGCCCTCAAATATGAGCGGCAGTCACGGTTATCTGCTGCGTTGTCTGCAGTGCTGGGCCTCTGCGCTTGCTGCACATGCCTTTCGTGTATGGCGACTCCGAGTGTGATGAGCTGAATAAAGAAGTGTGGGCACATAGACATTTTTTCCTAGACTTAAAGGCTACTACTGGTGACTAATGATAGCACTCTGGAACATTGGATTTGCATGTCATTGCAGGTCAGTCCTGGATAGTTGCTTGGGGTGGATGGAAGCATTTGCAAGGCAACTAAATGCATCTTCACCCCCCTTTGCTTATGGATTTCGCAAAGTTTTTTTGTTCTGTTCTTAAGAGCATGAAAAGAGGCCTGCTGTGGATGCTTTTTCTGGCCAGCATCCTGTCTCCAGCCCCACACAGCTGAATGCTTCAGGGAAGCAGACAGGCATGATGTGAAGCTGATGCAACAACAATGAAAAGGCGTTCATTTCTTCAACTATGTCTGTAGGAACATAGAAACCTGTCTTCTACTGAGTTTGACCATGGGTCCATCTAGCTTCACAATGTCTATGTTGACTGGCAGGGGCTCTCCAGGATTTCAGGCAGGGTTCTCTCCCAGTCCTATCTGGAGATGCTGAGGACTGAAGATGGGACCTTCTGCATGCAAAGCAGGTGCTCTACTACTAAGCTGCAGTCCTTTCCCAAACAGCTCTACTGTCTCCCAGTTAAGAGGAGTTAAAACCCAGAAAGGCAGTAGAGGTCAAACCAGCCCAGAGGCCAAATCTTCTGATGAACAACACTTGAATCATAATCCCAAATGCATCTGAAAGGAAGGTACTTCTGCATATCCTCATAACACCCTCTTCTTTTCCATGTTTTCTGTGTTCCAAATGGAGACTTTGGAAATGTAGGGCTGGCCCAGTAATGCAGCAGGAGGCTTAAGTGACCTGCCAGGAAGGGGGATTAGAGGAAGGCAGGAATCAGTGCATCAAGAGTATTAGCCCTATCTTGGGGTGGGGGTTGGTGGAGGTTGCACATTTGCAGTTTGCTCCTCTTTTCTTGGGCTGGCACTGTGAAAACAGGTTCTGTGGCATCTCTCAACTCTGCTGAAGTCTAGCTTCAGTGAAAATGGAGATTACTGAAATATGTATAGCTCAAAAGAAAGTTGTAGAATGCCATAATTCACCCCCCCCACAACATCTTCCTTCCTCATTTTTTGCATAACAGAGTTGCCACAACTTCTCCTGATGTGTCTATGGTTAGAATGCATTACCATCAGTGGATGCCCCTTGGACAAGTGACTCCCCCCTCACCAGGAGGGTCTTCTCAGTGGGCCCTGCTGCTAGGGTGTGTGGCCCATGGTACTGGCCCTGATCCACATAAAAAGAAAGTGAGGGACCCCCCCCCCCGCCCCACCTGTAAGACGAGGTCTTTGCACCATTTGGAACAAAGAAGAAAACCAAAAACATTGTTTGGTTTACTGACTTTATTACCTAGATGCTTAAATTGATCATGTGTTTTACATCCTGGCTCCATTCAGTTATGATTTCAAATGGCTTCTGGTTGGTGTAATTTGGAATAACCTACAGTATGAATTAAGGGTGTTAATGTTTACATAAGAAGGCAACGTGTGCATGCATGTAATATATCTATGTATATCTATGTACTTGTATACATGCACATTACATATGTATTAATATGCATGTGTATATAAATTTGTATAAAATCATCTTACACAGTTACGCAGGTCTTCATACTTTCATAGGGTGTGGGGGGGAGGGTGGGGCTTAGAGGAAAAGCCATAGGTCAGTGGCAGGGCACAAGCCTTGCTTGCAGAAGGTCCTTGGTTCACTCCATGCCATCTCCAATTAAAAAATGAGCAAGCAGTGTGCGATGGAAAAAGACCTTTCTCTCTGCCTGAGATGCTGAAGAGCTGCTGTGAGCCAGTGTAAACAATACCAGACAAATGGTCTGTCTTAAGGCAGCTTCCTATGTGCTTGCCAGGAGTCTAAAATAGGTTTCTCCACCTGCAGTCCGAAGCAGCAAATTTATTATTCTCCTTATTAACCAGTTTTATGCACCACCCTTCACTATGTCAGCAATCCTAGGGCTTTCCCCAAAATATAATTCAACTCAATTGTCTACAAATGTGTTGCTTTAAAAGGGGGTGGGGAGGAAAGGTGAAGTTAGAGTCCTTTCTTGTATTTCTGCACAATAGTGAATAGGTGAGATATGAAGTTTTGTTTTTCTGAACTAGGATTCAGATTCAGACCCAGTCTTGATGGTCAGCTTCCAATGAACTCCAGGATGAAAAAGAGCCACCCCCCCAAGGGGCCATATTGGGGTCTAAACAGAATTTTGCGGTTGGTGCACATTCATATATTTTAATGAATTTATTATTGCACTTAATATCCAGCTTCTCGTCCAAGGAGCTCAAGGTGGCATACATAGTGCTCCTCCTCTCCATTTTATCCTCTTAACAACCCTGTGAGGTAGGTTAGGCCAAGAAAAGGTGACTAGCCCAAAGTCACCCAGTGAGCTTCACGGCAAGGTCACTTTAACCATTACACACCATTGCCCCTCTCTATAAACAGGAGGGTTGGGGAGGGGAGGCTTACTAAGAGGAGAGCGTGTTCTGCAGCCTGGGCCAACCAGAGACATTTTGCTGTCTGAGATGACATCATCATTAGCATGTAGAAGCTGACCATACTGTTTTACAAAACAGCATCCCATAATGTTTGGGAATTTTTAGTTTACAGAAAAGGTGTTTGAGAGGCGACATGATAGAAGTTTATAAAATTATGCATGGCCTTGAGAAAGTGGAAAAGTTTTTCTCTCACTCTCTTAACACTAGAACTCAAGGACATGCAGTGAAGCGGAATGTAGGAATGTAGGAAGACAGACAGATATCAACAATTTCACTTTTATTTTGCCCGTTTGTTTTTTTTAAACGAACAAAATTGTTTTAGGTTAGGAAAGAAGATGATTGTTTTCCTCAGATGCAAGCACTTAATGCTAACTCTCTGAAATCAAATGGAAATATGAAAAAGGTGACTGAGTGGAAATTGAGGTTTGGACAAGTGCATGCCAGTATTTCTTTTTAAAAACACGTTTGGTACAAAGCACAGGGTTCAAACAGCACTGCTATCTTGAAAACACAGAAGTACAGCTGCAAATAGTCAGAGGCAATTTTTCTGTGTTTCACTGTCCACTATGTTAATATGACACTCAAGGCTAAACTCCCAGCATTAATAATAATACTAATACAGATGGTAGGTGGGTTCGTGTGCCTGATAAATATAAACAGATTCTGCTTTGGATGCAGAGATGTTTTAATTAGTATGTATGTGTAAGCCGCTGCAAACTCAGATCTGCAAGAACAGAACATAAGAACTGGATATGCAATCAGCAAGCTGGGGAGAATATCAGCTTTCATTTACTCCCTGGCCCGGCCCCAAATTCTAGTCCTCATGTCTGCAATGGGAAGCCTAGTAAAATCTCAGAAGCAATGATTGCGGGGGGAGGGGGGTAGAGTTGTTGGAGTGCAGCTGTTATGCAAGGCAGCCTGTGATTGGCACCTCAGACTCTTCCACAGCACCATGTCCAAGCAGAGTTAGAGATGAAATAGTCAAATATACCTTTTTTGCAAAATATATCCAGCATGTAGTATTCTCTTACCTTTGATGCAGAATTTGAGGCTGCCTCGCTGTAGGATTCAGACTTGCAGCACAATTCCTTTCATACCCTCCAACATTTCACAAGTGAAAATAATGAAAATCTTGCAATACTGCTATTCTTAAACTGAGAATTGCTGCCTGAATCCAACCCGATCTGCATGACCTGATGCCTGCACAGACCTGACCATCTCTTCAACACATTGGTGTATGTCAGGGGTAGACAACCTTGTTCGCTCCAAGGGCCAGATCCTTACCTGGATCAGCCTCAAGGACCAAACCTAATGTCCCAATGGCATCGGGTGATTTGCTGCTTTGAAGTCCTCAAAACACCTCACAGGCAGCAAGGAGCTGCTATAGCAAAGGGGATATGCATTTTAGCAGCAGTTTCAATGCAAACCCTTTCCCGATTCATTTAATCCTGCTGAACTGAATCAGAGTATGCATGTCAAATCCTACTGCATGCAGGGAACCTGCTCATGCAGCCAAACCGAGCAGGATTTAGCCTCTCACCAGCTGACAAGTGTGTGTATCTGTTAAAGCCTGCTACTGTATTGTTTTCTCGTGACAGTCCATGTGGCCTGCACAGCCAATGCGGAATTGATTCCCACCCCCTACCCATCAGTTAGCAGGGGCAGACCTTGGTAATATGGCATCCTGTGTGAAGCCAAAATTTGACACCCAGCCCTCACACCACCTTCCCAAAGGCGGATCCCAAAGGCAGGGTCCTAAGAGTCTTCCTTCCTCCTTCCCAAAGCTGGGAAAATGCTACTAGGGTTTGGGAAGGAGGAATGAGGACTCTAGGACCTTGTTAGAGCCCTCACATCTCCTTTCTGAAGCTTACTAGGCTTTGGGAAGGAGACTTGGCCCTTGCGCCCTGTGTGGGGAAACCAGTTGCACTGTCCTAAATCTGCCTCTGCAGACGGCATTATTGAGTGGTGTTTGCTGATGGACAGGTGGATGCGGTTGGTGGAAAATGGACTTGTGGGCCAAAGTGGGCTCCCTGGCAGGCAAAGATGGGGCCATGCATTGGAGGTATCGAGTGCATGTCCATCATGCTCCCATATCCATGCTTACAGCCTTTCCCTCCATAGCAGGCTATTTGCCCTGTATGGGGAAAACCCACATAACTGTACCAGAGTGAAATGTACTTCTCCTGATCATGTTACTTTTCCTTTTTTTCCCTCCCCGCTAGGCACTATTCATTGTAATAAAAAGTAGCCCACAAGGCTTTGGAATGGCTCATTATCAGAAGGAGAGTAGCGGCCACAGAGCTGTGAATACTCCATACTTTGTAAAGGCAGCTTCATGCTGTGGAAATGCTTTTCTATATAAATTAACTTGTTTACAAATTGGACACACACAATTCGGCACACTGGAGGAAGCCATATTAAAAAGGATTAAGCTCAACAGTCCAGGGAATTTATAACCGGCTTGGCAGCCCTGAGTATATTTCATTGAGACAGCCTTCTCAGTTGAATAAATACTATAAGAAAGGTGGTGTTTTTGTTTTTTTACAGGAGACTCTCAAATCCTTTCTTGACATTTAGAACAGCATATCATGATTTGGTAACGTAATCTTCCAACAGAGACACCTCCAAGGGAAATAAATTTGCCTAACTCACTTAACAAATGTGGAATGGGGAGTTCTGCTTGACAGTTCTTGCTGCAGTTCAAGGATGGGATCTGATTTGTAAAATGAGAGGCACCACGGTTTCTCTCTCCCTATAATACTGTTGTGAGGTGGCTTTTTTGGGTGGGTGGGGGGTAGCGTGTGTGCCTGAGCCCCCTTCTAATTCCTGGATCAAGCATGAATTTAATTCCTGGAATAGCTCGCTTCCTAGTGAGGTAATAGCCCACGTATGGGTCATTTAGGTAACAAATGAAGTGCCTCACATGGGTGGCCCTCAACTCCCTCAGCTTGCTGGTAATTAGAAAGGCAAAGCCCAGAGTTGAGTTGGTGCGTGTGTAGTAGAAGCAAGAATCAGGCTGGGCAGCTGAGAGACAGAGCCATGCTGGATCTCTGCCAGAATCCAAGGTTGTGGCAATAGGAGAAACAAGACACTCTTAGGATGTTAATGCTGTGAGCCCGTCCGTCGAAGGTTCAGCTTGTATATATGTGTAAATAAACCACATATCTGAAAGACGCTGCGGTCTCTGCTGTCCCTCATTCTGAGGAAACTGAACCCTGAGTAAGCGCTTGGAACCCTTGGAATCTCACACTGCTCAGAGACTGGGATGGTTTGCAACAATACCAATATCTTCAGTGATCTATCTATGCTTTTTGTACTGTACAGCATCTGTACAGTTTTGCTTTGATTTTATCTGTGCTTTTTTGTATTATTATGCTGTGCATCATCTACACTGACTGGTGGTGGCTGTCCAGGCTTTCAGGAAAAGTTATCTCCCCGCCCTACCTGGAGATGCCAGAGACTTAACCTGGGACCTTCTGCATGCAATGCTCTGCCACTGAGCTACAGTCCTTCACTAAATTATCTGGGAAGCTCAGGTCCAGTCACCTGATCTGAAACAGATCTAGGAATGAAGAACACCATCTTAAATGCTGCAGCTTGGTCTTTTGTTACAGTTGTGTGAAAGAGCTTGCCCACATCATTGTTTCTGGTGCCAGGATATAGTCTAAGGCTGAAGCTAAGCAGTACTGAATCTGGTCAGTGCCTGGATGGGTGACTGCCTGAGAACCACCTGCACATTGGCTTGGTTTCCACAATGAAAGAAAGGCAGGCTATAAAAGGCAGAAAATACATATGCATTACTGGGTCAAACTCCCTGGTGATCCCTGGAGAATCAAATGACAGTTCTTGCAGGGCTGTCTAGACCATTTTGCTGCTTGACGAAGAGGATAAGCCGGTCCCTGCTCCCCAAATTCCATGTATCATAGCCAACTTGACCCAAAGCAGTTGACTCTTTTTTCAGTGATGAATGCAGGGTAGGCCAGGTTGCATATATTGCCCCTGTCCTTTTGCCTCTCCTCAGAATGTGCTACCTCGGCCAGCCACACTGAACACTTCTGCATCAAACTGTAGCTGGAGGATCATAGTTTTGAGTGCTTCCATGTTAAAAACAAAGCAAAGCATATACAAATCAATCTGCTGGTAATACACTAGTTTTCTATGCATGTAAAGGAACATGGGAGTATACTCTGGACCAGGAATATACTGCTTGGCCATTCAGTGAAGTTTTGCCTACTCCAATGGGTAGCAGTTCGTCCCCAGAGTCTCAGGCAGAGTTCTCTCACATTAACTGCTATGTTTTTGCAGAATGAGCCAAGTTTTGTGAATTCATTGCTCCACCCACTTTTGCCTGTGGCCCTGCCCACCACTGGCATGTGGCCCCTGGAAGGTTGCCCAGAAGGGAATGTGGCCCCTGGACAATATTCCTCACTCTTGAAGTTATAAAACAATGCCAGAAAGCACACAAGAAATAATGCCAGAAAGTACCCAATCAAATCTAGAAAAATATCAACTTAGTTTCAGAATGTCTGAAAAATTCTTTTGTTACTACTTTCCCTTGTGCTTTGCTTTGTCAACAGGCTTTTATGTGTATAATTTCTCACTCTAACCACAGACCTGGATATTTGTCCACTTAGCTCTTGGGGGAATCTTTTGTCCTTTTCCTACTTGACCTCTGAATAATTTAATTAATTCATCTGCTTTAATTTAATCAGCAAACCAATATTAATTAAAAGGGAGATGATTCATTGAGACATTCCTTTAATCAGTGTGTAGCCCTAAAAGAAAGAAGCAAACAAAAATTAAACAGCAGCAGTCATCCTGGTCCACCTTAGGGTTTTGGATATGACTCAGGGAGGAGGCAATGTCATTGTTGACCCTAGGGACATCTTTGTATCCTGGAGGAAGTGGTGGGGGAATTTAGCCATTGATAGCCTTATCCTCCACCAATTTGCCTAATTCTCCTTAAAACCATCCAGGTTGGTAGCCATCACTACTTCTTGGTGGAGCAAATTTAAGCACGCACAGTGTGAATAAGTGCTACCTGTTGTTTGTCCATAACTTCTCTCCATTCAACTTCATTAGATGATCCTGTTGCAGTCTAGTGTGATGAGAAAGGAGGGAAAAACCCACATTCTGCATACCATGCATAATTTTACACACCTGTGAATGCTGAAGACTGCTCCCTACAAGGCCCTTTCCACCTGGCCTAGGGGGTGGGGCCCAGACTCACCCTGCTCAACATAAGAGACTCCTGGGAGGGAGGGACATTGCCTGTTGCAAGTGCTGAAGAGCCCAGACTCACTGGAACAAACTCTGGAGTTGGGGCAACTGTTGAAAGTGTTTTTAAAAGTTTTATAATAGTTTTTAATGTGTTGCATTTTATTTTTTGTTTTTGTTTTTGGGGGATGGGGTAAACGTTTAGTTGGCGCTGGGGATTATTTTAATTTTAGTATAACCATAAATTGTGTGGGGGTTTTCATTAGTTTCTACTGTTTTATTGGTTTATTGTATAGTCTTTATAACATATTCTGTTCTGAAGGGGAGAGGGTCAGGGCTGCCTGGGAGTGGGCCTCAGCCAACAGAATGGCTGAGGCAGGTTCCACAGTTTGGGATGCACTGAGACACCCAATCGCAGTGATCATGGGTAGGAGGAGGAGTTACACTAAGACCAGACCATGTCATTACCGAGGAGGCAGATTTAGTCATTGCTTGAACACAATCCCTGCCTCCGGGTCTGGTCTTGACCAGAAGGATACTGGAATCAACAAGGGAGACCCACATGACTGTAAGGTGCTGCTTGCAATGCCAGGTCAATGATCCACAAGACCACTGTCATCCACGATTTGATCGCGGGTTGAAGAATTGATCTGGCATGTGTGACAGAAACTTAGTTGGATGAAGCAGATGGGCCTGTCCTTGCTGCTGCTTGTTCACCAGGTTTCTCTTACGCACAGCAAACTAGGTCATATTGGGGGGGGGGGGGAAGGGTTGCAGTGAACTTTAGGAAATCATTAACTTACACTGGGCATCCTATTGGGAAGACCCAGTTTTCTGAGTGCATGTTCTGGAAGTTGGGCAATAGGGGAAGTACAGGATTCCTTTTGGTGTACCGACCTCCCCGCTGCACCAAGGATTCCCTGCCCGAGCTGCTTCAGGCCGTGGCGGATGTTCTGCTGGAGACACCTAGTTTAGTTATCCTAGGGGACTTTAACATCCATGCCAGTGTGACCTTACAAGGGGCTGCTCAGGACTTCGTGGAAAGCCTCCATGGGGCTGTCCCTGAATAAGTTTGGCCCAACTCATAGTCACAGACATGCCTTAGACCTCTATGGACGTTGGTGATCTGACACTAAATAAAAGTGAAACAAAAGAAGTGCCATGGTTGGATTACTTCCTGGTACAACTGGACTTCTCCTTGACCCATCGAGCCTACCAAGTGGTGATAGTGACGGTGAAGGGGACTTTCTTCATCGCCTCTATTGCATCTGCAGAAAAAAGTAGCAGAGACTCTTTCAGGTGGTTCGCAATCTAATGGAATCACCTCCACCATCAGGCCCCAAGTTCTCCTGCAATGATTTTGCAAATATTTTTTGCAGATAAAGTTGCTCAGATTTGGAATGAGGTAGACTGCACCATGGGAGCAGGGGTGGGATGGGTGGGACAAGTCCTGTCTAGTCAAGTTGCATGGGATCATTTCTAATCTCCTATCTCCAAGGATGTAGACAGGCTGCTTGGATGAGTGAAACAAGCACATGTCTCCTTGATCTTGCCCATCCTGGCTAATAAAAGCAAGCCGGGAAGGGCTGGGTGATGGGCTCTGCAGGGTGGTGAATGCTTCCCTCTGTGAGGAAGCCTTCCCAGATCTGCTGAAAGAGGTGGTTATTAAACCACTTCTTAAAAAACCATCTTTGGACCTGGCCAATATGGCCAACTATCGCCCAGTCTCAAATCTTCCATTCTTGGGTGATTGAGTAGGGGGTAGCTGAACAACTCCAAACAAACCTGAATGTGGATTATATCCAGCTCTACCTCTCTTTTAAATCAGAACTGGTGAAGGTCCTGTGTGGGTGCCTGGAGGCAGTTGGAGGATGGATGGTGGCTAACAGATTGAGGTAGAATCCTGACAAGACAGAAGTATTGTTTTGGGGGGACTGGGGGTGGGTGGGGGTGAGGGACTCCCTGGTCCTGAATGGGGTAACTGTGCCCCTGAAGGAGCATATGTGCAGCCTGGGAGTCATTTTGGATTCACAGCTGTCCATGGAGGCGCAGGTCAATTCTGTGTCCAGGACAGCTGTCTACCGTCTCCACCTGCCCGCAGACTGTCTCACCAGAGTGGTATATGCTCAAGTTATCTCCCACTTGGACTACTGCAATGCACTCTATGTGGGGCTACCTTTGAAGGTGACTCGGAAACTACAATTAATCCAGAATGCGACAGCTAGACTGGTGACTGGGAGTGGCTGCCAAGACCACATAACACTGGTCCTGAAAGACCTACCTTGGCTCCTGGTATGTTTCCGAGCACAGTTCAAAGTGTTGATGCTGACCTATAAAACCCTAAATGGCCTTAGCCCAGTCTACCTGAAGAAGCGTCTCCACCCCCATCATTCAGCCTGGACACTAAGGTCCAGCTCTGAGGGCCTTCTGGCAGTTCCCTCACTGTGAGAAGTGAAGTTACAGGGAACCAGGCAGAGGGCCTTCTTATTAGTGGCGCCCGCCCTGTGGAATGCCCTCCCTTCAGATGTGAAGGAAATAAGCAACTATCTGACTTTTAGAAGACACCTGAAGGCAGCTCTGTATAGGGAAGTTTTTAATGTTTGATATTTTAACATGTTTTTGATATTCTGTTAGGAGCTGCCCAGAGTGGCTGGGGAAACCCAGCCAGATGGGCGGGGTATAAAATCATCATCATCATCATCATCATCATCATCCTCAACTCCCCCCCCCCAATCAAAAATAAGTCCCATAAGTTGTAAACTTTCCTGATGGGGTAAGAAAGCTTCCACTGTCAGAGGCAGTAATGCTTCTGTATACCAGATGCTAGAAACTGCAGGAGGGAAGAGCACTGACACTGTGTATTTGGGTTTCCCAGAGGTATCTGGTTGGCCATTATGAGAACAGGATGTTGAGCTAGAAAGGCCACTGGAACTTGCTGGAACTCAGTTCCGGTACCTCTCAGGTGGATGCCATTGCCATTCAAAGAGAACAAGGGAGTCCCACACCTCTTTTTCTAGCTAAATAGCAGTGGCCACAGGGATAGTCTTATGCAGGAAAGTCTTATGTTCTTATGCTCTAGCCTCTTGATCATTTTGATTGCTCAATTGCTTCATGATATAAAAGAAAAGATATAAAGGAAAACTGTTCAAAGGCATATTATGGCAATTCTGCACTAGATGAACCTTTTTTAAGGGCAGCCTTCTGTGGAGCGCATGGTGGCAGTCCAATTTGGTGTATGTCCACCAGTTATGGAACTCTGTTAGCCTCCTTGCCCAAGATGCCTGCCTTCTCTTTCAGCCATGGGTCTCACACTACAACATCTGATGTGTTCAAAGAGCCAAGAACTTTCATTCTGACTGTACTGGAGGACTCGTTTTAATAACTCCATGCTGAAGTCTGTGAGAGCTGCAATATTTTTGGTATGATTCTTTCACTTTCATTCAAAGCCCTGCTTGGATGTCATTAGCCTTTGTTACATTATCTCCTCTGTCCAGCCTGTCTTGGTGAGTCATTCCACATAGACTAGCAGATCCTTTAATAATTCAGCTCGTTAGGAGATGATATCCAACTGTCCTTTGGAATTGCCTTGAAGACTAAAGAAGAAGAAGAAGAAAGGAAATCTAAGAAACCAAGTTATCCCAGGAGAAGCTATTATCTCCACTGCCCATAAGGTGATGCTAACAGGAAAGGCTGCAAAGTGGGGGACAATGACTTCCATTCAGGATTTCTAAAATGTTGAAAAACTTGCTCATGAGGCAGATGGGCAACAGCTGCAAATATTAACAAAGCATGGATGGGATTAATTCCTTTCTTCCACATCAACACACCCTGGAAGAGTTTCATTTGTGGACATGTCTTGTCCAGACAGGCAGTGAGGGAGGCCTAAGGATGGAATAAGGCATTATTTCCCATTCAGCTCTCTCTATTAATTGCATGCAGCACTGTTTCTGTCCCGCTGCATTTCTCCATCTGCCAAAAACTGTTATTCTTCTCACTGTCCACTGTGGCAATATTACAGAACCTCTTATCATTGGCCATGCTGCCTGAGGCTGATGGGAGTTGAAGCCCAACCTTTGGCGGGCCACATTTCCCCATTCCTGCTATAAAAAGGTTACAAAGGAGAAATATAGAAGGACAAGAGCCACAGACAAGTGGCTAGCAGGACTTCACAGCAGAACAGGGCTTTGTTTCATTCAACCACTTAATCCCAAATTAAATTTCATAAAAAGCCTGTGGTTGTACTACAGAATAATAATAATAAATAAATAAATGCTGATGGTATTCTGGGCACTGCCTGCTTTTAGGGCAATGAAAGGAAAAACACAATTTAATCTGTTTAACAGACTGTGTTATTGGATTGGGACTTCTTTGGCACTTTGGGGAGAAGTCCTTTTGCTGTTATTCAGATTCAGAGTGCAACTGGGTGCCAAGAACTACAAACAACACACACACACACACAGGCGCCATTGTGGCATGGGAGGACTCAAAAGCTTGACCTCCCCCAGGATTCTCCAAGCTCCTTCCCTGAATTTTCAGTTTTTATTACGAAAGAAGAAGTAGAATCCACTTTTACGTCAAGAGAAATAAGGAAGCAAGATTCAGGCCATAGCTCAGTGGTAGACCAGCTACTTCTTATGTGGAAGGCCATAGGTTCAACCTGCAGGTAAGCCTGGAAGAGACTAGGGCTCAGCACAACCCTCCTCAATCCACGCCATGGCTCCAACCCAGCGACCCCCAGTCAGGCCAACCTGCCTTTATCCAATCTGGGGACCACTTAACCTGCCTCAAATCCAGTCCCAAATTAATTTGGAGTGTGTGGCTTATGTTTAATTAGGGTTAAAAACATACGGCTGGGGCGAGACATTACATATCCTTCCCCCATTTCTTACCAAGCATGGGGTGGTGGTGTTTTCATTTTGTTGGATGCTCCTGTGGAAAAGCTGCTTATGAACGAGCATCTTGTACCCCACAAGATTTCTGCACTGATATTAGGTTGAGGCAACAGGCAGGAAGGAGAGGCAGGTGTTATTGGGGGGAAGTAGGCCCAGATTGGGAAGCAGACCAGAATTGGAGGTGGGGGAAAGGGGCATGTGTTGTAAAAGGCTGCAGTCTGGTGCCAGGCATTATCTGAGCAAGTTGGTCACTCAGAGCTCTTCCTGCCTTGTGTGTGCCTCTTCAGTACTGGAACAGGACATACAGGCACAGATGCTTGTTGGAGGAGAAGCCCCAGTTCTTCATTGAGGTTTTGTGGGTTGGGAATCACAGGGGTCACAGAGGCTGATGCTTTATCTATCTGGGGCTTGCTTTGAAAGTCAGATCAACACATGGTCTCAAGAAACAAAGGAAACACATGCTGGAGGGTGCATGATATGGCTAATTGGACCTTTGTCATTAGCATTACAGACTGTGCTGGAGAGGGAGAGCAGATTGCATTTAGCTCTATGTTTATTTGACTGGTGCCCCTCCCCCACTCCATTGGTGGGATATGTTGGTTTTCTGTAATTTTCCTATGCAAAAATAATTTCCCTAAGAACTATTTTCTTTTCCTTTAGAAAGTTACAGGAGCAACAAGTTCATTGCTCAGTTGAGATCTGAATGTGGGTTCTAATTATCCCAACTACACTTTTCATTTTCAAATAAATATATTTGCTGAAACTGCGTGTGTGTGTGTGTGTGTGCATGCGTGCATGTATAGAGGACTGGAAACAATTAATTAGAAATTTTCATTAAGTATAATGACACTCTCCAAGAACGCTTTCCAGGCCTTTCCAATCAAGCACAGCCTTGACAAAGCTGTTTTTAACCTTGACACTGGAACACAACTGGAGAAATGACTGAATATATTCCTCCGAAATGTATTGTTCAATAAGCACAGGATCAAGTGGCCTCTGATTAAATCCAAATAATATGACATTTTGGAGTGGAAAATGTCACTTGATGAAATAGATTATGATCTCACCCTTTGCATTAAGCCGAAACATCCTTGATATTTAGAAACAAGGCTACAACCTACTTGTGAGGGATACCTCCTGTTTTCTGTCATATGATGCATCATATTCCAATTTTCTCCCTGTTTGGAGACATGCCTCCTTAAATTTTGTTAGATACAACTCAGTGGAGTTGTCATTCTTCAATGTTCGACTCTGGGTCGGCTCTACCATTAGACAGAGTGTGGCATCTGCCCCAGGCAGCAGATGCTTTGTGGCTATAGTGGCAGCCTTCCAACCATTCCTCCTAAGCTTCCTATTAATTCTCCTCTTCAGATCAGAGCTGTGTGTTGGCACATGGCCCGTTGTGTACACTATCCTAGTGCAATGGAGGACTTGCCCCATTGCCAGTCTTATATCAAGATTTCTGTGCCAATCCAATCAACATCTTGCCCTCTGCTTCAGGGAGGAGAATATCCTGGGCCAGCCCTGGTTCAACTCCCTCCCCAGAATCTACAGAAGAGCCTTTCTTCTATCAACCTAATGTCCTCAACATGATGCCAAATTGCATCAGCTGCAGCCAGGGTGAATAATGATCAGGAATTATGGGAGCTGTAGTCCAACAACTTCTGCAAGGCAACAGGGTATTTATTTATAGCATTTTATGCTCATCCTTTGTCAAATGATCTGAGGGTGAGCTGCGGAAAGCTGCACTAAAAGTTAAATATCTAAAAAGTAAATTTCTAAAAAGTAAATAGCAGGTGCAAGCAGCCTGATCCAGATAGTGACCCTAACTAGGAGTATGAGGATTTAACTCAGGGAAAGGAAACCTGATGCACACTAGAAGTTGTTGGATTCCTTCTCATCATTACTGATCCTTAGTCATATTGTCTGGAGCAGATGGGAGCCTTGGTAGCAAACTTTCCCCAAGAGCTGGGACGAGGAGAAGCAGGTGGAAAAACCCGTCTTTGCTGCAAGAGGTGCCTCTGAAGATTGCTTTTTCAAACTCCCGATAAAGTCAAATGTCAAGGAAGCAAAAGGGGAGCTATTTCAGTATTAGCAATTCCGTATGCAGCTGTTGATGATGAATATGATGTGTGCAATTAGAACAGCACACACTATTTAGTGCTCCGCGTTTTGCAAAATGGCTTTCTGTTCGAGTAGGTCCTTTCCCATTTATAATCAGCGACAGCTACCATTCACTGCCAGGAAAGCCTGATTCATTCTGACTCACTGCTGAAGTCCCTGCGCTGCCGTGTGTGTGTGTGTGTGTCCACGTGTGAAGAATAATACAATATTCATGCTCTTTGATGGAGCCAGCGTGTATGTTCCTCATGGAGGTACAGGCCCTGCCTTTTGAATTACCTGAATAATGGGCTGTGCCTCAAATGTAACTTCAGTGAAACTATTTGGAAGTCACAGTTTGGATAAATCTGGGCCATGCTGTAGTGTTCCCCCAAAAGCCTACTCAAAGTGAATTCTGAAGACTGCATGTTCTTTTTATACAGCTATGCTTGAAATTCTGCTAAGAGTTTTGCACGTACAGGAAAAATACATGCAGGCTACCTCAATATTTTTTCCCTTTCTTTCAGAGAAGAATACAGCTGAGCTGCTTTGAATTAAAAGACAACAACAGCATTCAGCAGGTGGCCCTAGCCTTTCCACAAACCATTAAAGACTAGAGATAAGGAAGAAATTTGGTTCAGATTACACTTAAATATGAGCCCACCTAATCTGCACTTCTGAAAACAATATGTGAGCAAAGTCGTCCTTATGAAATTCGCACTTCTCTGATTTTTTCCAATGCAGTTTGCTAGGGTAAAGTGTAAGTGCATACATTGATGAAAATAAAATGTATCATATTAAGGGAAACTCCTTGCAATAATGGGTATATTAGGGGAAAAAATGCATTATAAATGTGTATATTAGGAGAAATTCATACTAAACTGCAGATGAATTTTCTTGAGGACTTAAAAAAATATCACAAAATGAAAACTGAATACTTACCTGGCATGGGAGACACCTTTATCATGAAGGAGGTTTTCCCAGGTTGAGGCTCATCCATTGCACTGCAGGTGTGCTGACCCCTGTGATTTCCACAAATGCAGGAAACTCAATGGGATAATTTCTGCTAGTGGGGGACTGTGCTCACGTTTTCCCCTGGGGGAAAAAAGAAAGACTGGAAAAATGAGAACTGGAAATAATTTGAAATGGACAGGTTTGCCTGTACCTACAAAGAGAGCACAATTAAGGCAGGTCTCTAGCATAGTTATCCCTACCACACAGGAAAAGTAGGAAATGGATTTCATAAAGTGATATTTTAGTAAACACTGGGGAAGTAGAATATACAATTGCCACAATTCATGTTGAGATATAACTGCATAAGGCAAGAATACTTCCTAGGCCTCTGACATGGCCCTAATCATCATCATCATCATCATCATCATCATCATCATCTGCCAGCTGATGTCATAGCCTGAAAGTGGTCAGCTAACCTTGGAGTCCAGTAGAGACACACTAGGTGCTATAAAATTGAATATAGGTAGAGTTATTGAAAAAAGGTAAATGAGTAAAACTGTTCATGTGACAACAGTATACATTTAGCAAAAAGAGGTGTGGCCGCACAGAACAAAATACCTTGACTGTCAAAGGCCAATAAAAAGAGTTGTATCTTCAGCAGATGGTGAGAGTTGAACAATGAAGATGCCAGGCACAAGGAAAACACAGGAAAGAGCAAAATATACAGAGAGTGGAAAAATAAGTAACAGCAGGTGCACAGAATGTAAATAGTTTTTTTTAAAAATATCCCAGGTAATGAGCTTTGTATTCTGTCCAAGAATCTGGAGGTATTTTCTTTAACATTTCGAAGGATTGCATAACTCAGTTTTGGGAATAAATATTTACAGTGGTACCTCGGGTTATATACGCTTCAGGTTACAGACTCCACTAAACCAAAAATAGTACCTTGGGTTAAGAACTTTGTTTCAGGATGAGAACAGAAATTGTGCTCCAGCGGCGCAGCCGCAGCGGGAGGCCCCATTAGCTAAAGTGGTGCTTCAGGTTAAGAACAGTTTCAGGTTAAGACGGACCTCCAGAATGAATTAAGTTCTTAACCTGAAGTACCACTGTATATCCAATTTAGTTGAAATTGCAATGGGCCAGTTCTTGCACTACAAAGTGTTTCTCTTAAACCTGTGACTTCTTAAGTTTAGGTTTTGAAGTGTGTAACTTAGGAAAAGGCCAGAAATAGATCTCTCCCTCCATCTGCCTGAGAAACTTTCCCAATGTTCAGAATGAATTCATCGTGACTCCCACACAGAGCACCAAAGGATCAGGAAAAGCTACTGGAATACGTCAGAAGGAGCTATTGAGAGCTACTGCACTCCAGATCTATTGTAGTTTATAGCAATGTTTGCCATCTGCCTGGCTGGTTCCTGTGTCTCCTGGAAAAGACAATCATGCTAGCACAGTGTCACAATTGCTAGCATTTTAAAGATCTAAATCTGAATGCAGAAAGTTCTGAAGCAAATCAAACAGCTGAGCACCCCTATTGTTACCTGATTCTGCAGAAGTCAAAATCTAGAAAACAACTCACTGTGTAGATAGTGTCATACATTTAAGCCACTAGATGACTCTGGGCTTAGCTACATCTGAATGGAATCAGACATTTTTGTTACCAAGACATTTTGACACCTGAGGCGAACTACAAAATGGTGCCACCTCCGCACCAGGGAAGAAGGGGAAAGTGAAGATTTCTAACAGGAACAAGGGTTGAATAAAGATCTGCACTGGGAATGAGTGTAGCTGGAGACCAGTAGAGTCTCCTATTCAACAAGAGGCCACTGTAGAAGTGGTATGGGCAGGGGGGCTGCCAAATAGCTGGCAGATCCAGCCTTCAAGGAGAGTGCTACAGCTGTCGCCACACTCTTACTGATCTGTGCTGTGGCTACACCCTCAACCACTGCACATGGCAGAAATTCCTTCACACCCAGTAACAACAACAACAACAACAATAACAATAATAATTTATTATTTATACCCTGCCCATCTGGCTGGGTCTCCCCAACCACTCTGGGCAACTTCCAACTGAATATTAAAAACAGTACAGCATCAGACATTAAAAACTTCCCTAAAGAGGGCTGCCTTCAGTTGTCTTTTAAAAGTAAAATAGTTGTTTATTGCCTTGACATCTGCTGGGAGGGCATTCCACAGCGCAGGCGCCACTACCGAGAAGGCCCTCTGTCTGGTTCCCTGTAACCTTACTTCTTGCAATGAGGGAACCGCCAGAGGGCCCTCGGCGCTGGATCTCAGTGTCCGGGCTGAACGATGGGGGTGGAGACGCTCCTTCAGGTATACAGGACCGAGGCCGTTTAGGGCTTTAAAGGTCAGCACCAACACTTTGAACTGTGCTCGGAAACGTACTGGGAGCCAATGCAGATCTCTCAGAACCGGTGTTATGTGGTCCCGGCGGCCACTCCCAGTCACCAGTCTAGCTGCCAGTAAAGCAACACATACTACTTTGTCACATGCTTTACTACCCCTGTTTCTGAGTGACTGGAAAATGGATGGGTTGGGTGTGTGGCTGGAAAACAGGGGGAAATGTGTGCATTTGTGCATGCTCTGTGTATGTGTGTATGGGATGTGTGCATATGGCGAGTCTATGTGCTATGTGTGTTTCTGTCTGTGTGGAGGGAGAAAGCCAAACTCCCTCTAAGCATATCCACAATAACTAGTGAGTTGGTCCACTGTCAATGTGACTCCCAATTCCAAAATGTTTAGTCACCTTGCTGTACACAGACTGGCTAGCAACCTTCCAGAGTTTCAGATAGGGGTCTTTCCTAATCCCGATCTTATGTGGATATATGACTTGTTGTAACTAAGTACTGGTACCTTACAACAGGTGCCTGACTTTTCTTATTTCCTCCTCCATCCCAATTCATTTTTATTTTGTGCTGTGCTATTTTAAATTGCATTCTCATGGCAGGGACTATAAACTGCTCTGGAAAATTGTTTTGCCTGAAGCGCAGCAAAACATTTTAAACAACAACAACAACTAAATAAGTAAACACTAATGAATTCTAGCCTCATGAGAGAGTCTGGGGAGAGAGAAATACTTGTTTCTCTCTGCTGCCTCCACACTTTGCAAAACCTTATCAACTATCACAATGAGCTGATTTACTGAAACAACGTCTTCTTTGAGGTGAGATTTGTGTTCACGATAATCTGGGGGGACAAAACAGGGGCAAAAAACATAATGAGAATTCCCCTTGCTACGGACAGCCATTGTAGTAGTTTCTCTTGAAATGTGCGACAATTGATGCTGAGATGTGGGCTCGTTTCAGGCAGGAGATGACAAATAATTTGGCACCAACCAAACTGTTGCTGTTTTAGACTTCTCCGGGCCATCTGCCATAGGGAAAACAAGAGGATATGTTTCCTGACTCAGAGGGACGCAAGCAGAGAAGTATTATCTGCATATGGATTTGTACAAGGTCCATCTGATACAGACACAGAGGCATTCAAGGTTAGCATTAAATCTTCATATCAGTTTTTCCACTCCATATGGTTATTGGAAGTTCATCAGCAAAGGTCCTTCTGTGGGTGACTTAAAGGTTAATCCTGTTGTTAGTAAATCACCTAAAAAAGGGGGTGATGGTGGAGATATAGCTTAGCAACCAGGCAAGGGTGTTAAGATCTTCACTGAGGTAACACATGCTCTGGTTGGTGCTGTTGTTCTGAGGGAGTGCTCTTCTGTACTTTTTAGTTGCCTTTCTTCCTGCTCTGTAGAAAAATATCTGTTCCTTTCTCCTCACTTATACACTGCTTTTGTTTGCTTTCCTCAGTAAGGGGTTATCAGGATTTTTTTACTCTCTGGTGTCCATCTGCACTTTTAAAAATGACTTTTCTAAGAGTGATGAAGACAGCAATGGCTGGCATTGTTAACTAACTGGGAGGTCCACATTCTAAGCGGAGGGTGCATTGCCAACCTTCAGAACTGCCTGACTTTGCTATGTCTTTCTTCTTGCTACTGCTGCCTGCTCACCTTTCCTTTCTCAGTAGAGCAAGCAGTGACTGGAGCAGCTCCAACCTGTCTTGCCCCATTCCTCTGGGCCAGGACATCTTCTGGAGCCCACCAAGCCTCTGAACTCTTCCCTGCAGGGGGAGGGTGGTAAAGGCTAGTTTATCATTCTGCATCTGTTGTAATGTGACCACCCCTCCCTGGGTTGGGGTTGAGTTTTGAACCTCTTGTTCTGTGATTATTTTTAGGAATATTTGGACTTCTGTTTACTTAAGGCTGTGGGATGTTTTTCAGCCTAAGAACCACATTCCCTTCAGGACAAACAACATGCCAGAAGCAAAATGTGGGCAGATCAAGGAATGTGAGTTTTAGCTTTGTGCAGTAGGCTGATTTACACACCCTCCCACTCACCCACCCACATGCTCTATCCTCCATCCAGGCAAGCCAGAAGCATTCTGCTTTACACTGTTCTGATACAGGGTGAATAAAATATGGAGGGGGAAGGTAAGCCCCACCCCGCATAATTGATCATATGATGCAGCACATACATACACACAATTTGAAAGGCAATGTCCATTAACATGGGGAGCTGGGCCCCTTAAATATTTTCTTGTGCAGGTCAAAGATTCCTGTGTTGGCTTCTATGTTCTGATTTACCGGTAACCATTATTATTATTATTGGCAGGGGACGCGGGTGGCGATGTGGGTTAAACCACAGAGCCTAGGACTTGCCGATCAGAAGGTCGGTGGTTCGAATCCCCGCGACGGGGTGAGCTCCCGTTGCTCGGTCCCTGCTCCTGCCAACCTAGCAGTTCGAAAGCACGTCAAAGTGCAAGTAGATAAATAGGTACCACTCCTGCGGGAAGGTAAACGGCGTTTCTGTGTGCTGCTCTGGTTTGCCAGAAGCGGCTTAGTCATGCTGGCCACATGACCCGGAAGCTGTACGCCGGCTCCCTTGGCCAATAAGGCAAGATGAGCGCCGCAACCCCAGAGTCGGTCACGACTGGACCTTAGAGCTGTGAGGTGGTAGTGCTCTTCTGGCTTCCAAACACAGTGTGTTGTTGGTACTTACATGCTCAGGAAGTTTGGCACTGCACAGTGCAACTATATATTTGTGATGGCCTGGGATTCCGATTCAGAGGCTGAACCAGAGGAATCCCAGCCTGCACAGGAGTCCCCGCCTCCAGGGCCGGCTGAACTGGGGCAAGGCCTAGATTCTGAGGAGCCTGCACCTGTGTCAGATCCTCAGGAGCAGGCACCAGGTGAAACCATTCTGGCCCCAGAGGTGCTTGAGGACTCAGTGTCTACAGGTGAGCCTCCCCCGGGGCCCAGTAACCCTTCGGCCTCTCCTGAACTGCAGAGGCTTAGGGCAGAGAGGCGAAGGGAACTGGTTGCTCCCAGGAGGAGTGCTCGCCTTAAGGCCAGGGGAGGCGGGGCTCCTGGGGGCCGGGACTGCCCCTGGCCTTAGAAGAAGATAAAGGTCAGTCAGCCCGGTCCCAGGAGCAACGTCGTTGTTGGCTTCAGACCTTCCAGTGTTCCTGTTCCCTGCCCGGCCTCCTGCTCCTGACCTTCCAGCGTTCCTGTTCCCCGCCCGGCTCCCTGTTTCGGACCTCGCCTCTCATCTTGTGAACTCGGACTACGGTACCGGTACCTTCCCCCTGGGACCAGCACAATATTCCTCTGCAGAGAGGTAAGATCAGAACCTCCTATAATTTATCCATTACTTAGTTGGCATTTTGAATTTGGACAAAGGAGTTGATTGACAATGAGGCTGATGAAGCAGTCAAATTTCCTTTTTATCAAGAGCAAGATGGTGACTGTATGGGGTTCTTTCCGCCTGCAGGTTTCAGAAAATCTGCCAGGGTGTATGTTATTTCATTTTTCTTCCAGTAGAAGGAACGCTTGTCCTTAAGCATTAAGTGTATATGAGATATTTTAAAGTCACTACTGAGCCCAATTGTTTTACTCCATATCCTGGCAATTACTTCAAATGTGGTTTTGTGGGAAGCATTTTTCAATATGAACTTGATTCAAGTGTGTCAGTGGCTCCGTGACAAATGCTAGGCCAATGGTAAACTGGTATATACAGTGACAATAGCTAAGAAGGAGAGCAAATCCATTCCAGGGCTGCATGTTGCTGCAGTAGTCTTAAAAAACCAGATATATTAAAATGTTACCAGGATAAAAACAACAGCACCCAAAGCAAACCTATAATACAAGGAACAGATTGGTTTTTCAGAATGAATGATCACAATAGGAATAAGTCTTAGCAGAACTGATGTAGGGATGATTTTCCTTATTTATCTAATGGAAAAATATTGCTTCCTAAATAATCATGTTTACTAGATTTTACTTGGCAATGGGAAACTGTACCCTAACCGATGCATTAGGCATCTTCCAGGACTGGTTCCATTTTAGTGGTGGTGCTTGTGAGCTTGGCAAAGTGCTCTCTGGTGGCAGTAGCATAATTTTAATCTGAGCCCTGAATGGTATTATGGAGGTCCCCTTCTTTAGATGGCAATGCATATTTCTTACTTCAAAATAGTGTTGTGTGCACCCCAGTCTCCAATTGGTGAGAGAGTCCTGGGGTTCCAGCACTTACTGGAGGCTCGGTTTTTCTGGAATGAAGGTCATTGAAGACTGCCTTTAGGATATTGGGTTTTACTTGCGCACATATATAACCTGAACATCAAACAGCACCAGCATTCCAACAGATCTTGCCTCTCCATTAAGTTTCTAGGGGGTTCCCAAAGCTGTAGCTTGGGATTCAGCACAGAGCAAGACAGGTTTCTATGTCTCCTTTCCAATTGCCAACTTTTGCCCAGACTAAAACAAAGACTAGTTTCCAGGCCTATTGTTCTCCCACCCAAGGGATGACATGGCATCCAGCCAGGTGAGCAGGGAAAGAGACCTGCACAGCTCCTGAAAGAGCTTCACCAGCCAGTTGTGTCTATGGCAACACACCTGTTCTTAACTATCTCCAGGCCCAGCCAGGGCCATTAACTTAACAGAGCTTGGTCTGATCACTTCAGCAATCCCTTTTCCTACAAACTACACCATCTCCACAAGCAGTTTGCACAAAGCCATGAAAGATGCTGACTTTCTTGCAAGCTAATTGAGCTCCCATTGAAATAAGCATGCTCTTTCTGTGCACCTTGTAGTAACTGTCCCTTCAGTGTGCTGAGCTCTTTTTCTTGTTTTAGCTATTAGCATAGTGTGAAGTTTATGCCAAGCTTGTGATTTTATGTCTTAGCCATTTGCCAGTGCGTGGTAAAGGCTGTAAAATTTAATACCTGCTCTTTAGAATGTCCTCATAATGCTTTTGTTTGCAGCACAACATGTCTTTCTTTCTTTCTTTCTTTCTTTCTTTCTTTCTTTCTTTCTTTCTTTCTTTCTTTCTTTCTTCTCCTGCATACCAATCTCAGATGTTGCCAATCCATTGCACTTTGCAAAGCAGCAATACAGTGATGGCCCCAGCACATCTGCCAATGCAGCATCTGAGTCAGAACAATGACGAATAAGTCAATGTTAAATGAAGGAAAATTGAGTTAACAAAAAGAATTGTAACCAAACTGTTCCCTTCTCCAACCAATTGCCAGGATGGGCCTTTGATTAGGGATGGAACACTATGTCCAGACGAACACAATAATTGCCATGCTGGATCTGACCAGAGTTCTGTCTGCATTCTGCTTTTGTTAAACCCAACCAGTGGTGCCATCAGTAGTGTCCATGCCTCCACTCAGCTGAATGAGAAGGAGGGCTCTCAAACACAGCAGGGCTTGATTGCCATATTTTGAAATAATTGAATGCATATTATTGAAAGAGGGACTGCCCACAGGATACTTCAGCCTAGAGTCTGCACCATTGAACCCTATAACCTTATTTTCTTTTTGGTAGAGACATAGCCAAAGCTCAGTGGTACAGCACATGATTTACCGGTAGATGCAGGAGGTCCAATCTCAATCTCAGGGATCTTCAGCTAAAAGTGTGTATCAGATATCAAGTCATCACTCCTCCCACTTTTCAAGGCAAGCGGATTCTTTAAAATTACTCACCACTCTCAGTGGAAATCTTGCTTCCCCCCCTTTTCCACATTTCCAGAAAATTATAGCTTTCTCCCCTGCTCCTCTCTGTAAAGCTCTGAGCTTGCATCATCAACATGCTCCAGCCCTATGCCATTACCAGTGACAGCAGTTCTACCACCTTTGCCTGGGAGAAAGCAGGGTGGGCAGTTGCTACATGTTACCTCCATGATCAGAGATTGCATGCATGCCACTGAATACCAGTTCCTAGGGAACATGAGTGGTGGCCTCATGTCCTGTTTGTGGTCTTCCTGAAAGCATCAGGCTGGACTATTCTTATGCTCTTGAGAAAAAACTGTGATCCTTTGTACCAAATGCTACCACTGACAGATGTTTTTCCATCTGGGCATTTCTTTTACTGTGCCATAATCTTTAGTGAAGTTGGAACACACAGCTGAGGCAACTGGAAGTAAAAAATGAGGCCAATCAAGTGAAATTGTTCACGTCTATATTAAAAATGTGTGAATTTTGGTTTCTCTCAGTTTTGCATCCCCCCTCCCCCCATCTTCGGTTCTCCACATCTCCATAACAGTTTGTGATTATTATTATTTTTAAGTGCCATCAGTGTTTTAATGTGAACTTCTCTTAATTATGTCAAAATATGTAATTTTGGCTAATATACCTATTTTTTGCAAAGCAGTTTCCCGTAATGTGATACATTTTTCTGTTTTAATTTCACTAGTTTACATGTTTTTTGTTTTCACATAATTTCATTTTAAGTGCACACTGCACTGAATTTCCTGTTCATCCCTTCTCTAGATTGATCAAGCTTGATGCACTACCAGGCATGTCCAAAGTCCATTTCGGGGGCCTAATCCAGCCCGTGTGGCAGTATATGCCCTGGGGTAAATTCCTAAAAAAAGCTCAGCAACGTCAATCCTAAAAAAAGTTCAACATCTTCAGTTGGCCCTCACGCATGTTCACTTCATCAAATCTGGCCCTCTTTGAAAAAAGTTTGGGCACCCCTGCTTGGACCAATTCTAGTTTCCTCTATAGAACATGGATAGCCAACATGGTCTATCCAGAAGTTGTGGACTACAGTTCCCATCAACCACAGCCAATCTAGCAAATGGTCATGGATTATGAAAGTTGTAGTCCATCTGGAGGGCTGCACCTTGTCTACCTGTGCTATGGAACTGCAGCTTCATCCAGCTATGGCCCAACAACACAGTATTATGCAGGATTAAAGAGGCATCATAAACATGAAAAGCTACTGTGTTAAATTACTGAAAGCTTACTTAATAAAACCAAGAAGCCCCTGTGTTCTTTCTCATAAATCCATCATGAAATTTTAAAAAGATAAATAATACATTAGAGAAGTAATTGTGTTGTCCTGCTGTTTTATAAGGCTAGGATGTAGGGTTTAGTTAGAGACGTTTCTTTTTTTAATTCTATCTACTTTCTCCCCAAGTACACCTTTTAACTGCTTGATTTTATATTAATCCTGCTAATGCATTTAGTTGTTTACAATGATTATCTAAATTTCTGTGTATTCCATTAATTTTGCTTGCCACTCTTTCTTGGTTAGGA
This sequence comes from Podarcis gaigeae, assembly GCF_964106915.1. Classification (NCBI taxonomy): domain Eukaryota; kingdom Metazoa; phylum Chordata; class Lepidosauria; order Squamata; family Lacertidae; genus Podarcis; species Podarcis gaigeae. Next base: position 29,033,327 of record NC_139691.1, on the reverse strand, counting down.
CAGTACAAAGCATAGGAAGCAGTGGCAGTCCTACATTTTTTTTTGGGGGGGGGGAGTTGAACTGTTATGGAGGCCCCTTTGCAACCAGCAATGAGGTCTGGGTAACTGCTATTATCTACTTTAGTGGAGTTGTTCCATGACAGATCACAACACCTTCACAACAGTTGTGCTATTGACTCTCTAACTTTGGGATTGTTGAAATATATACAACAAAAATAAATCAATTTGGTCATGTTTCTGGGATCCCTCCGGGAGTAGGGGCCCTGAAGCTTAAGTTTCAATTCGGTTCATGGTAGATAGGAAGGATAGGAGTCATATGATTGGTCTGTCTTGCTCAGTATTGTTTATACTGTCTATACTTGTCTATACTGACTGACCGTGGGGTTTCAAATAGGGAAGTCTGCCAGCCCTTTCTAGAGAAGCCAGAGACTGAAACTGGGGCCCCTTGCATGCAACATGGATGCTCTACCACTGAACTATGGCCTCTTCACAAGAGCACTCTGCTTCCCTGTGGTTTCCAGCAACTGGTATTCAGAAGCATTATGGCTTCTGACCGTGAAGGCAGAGCAAAGCCATAATAGCTAGCAGACATTAATAGCCTTTTCCTCATAAGAATATTAGGAGAAAAAGTAAAACATCCATTGGGGGGGGGGGCTGAGCTTGTTAGGTGGGTGAGTCAAATGACCACAGCGCAGCACTCTAACATGCATACATCAGGTCAATGTGACATTTGCACATTGGAAAGAGGATTACGCATGGCTGATGAAAACATAATTACCTCAAATCTGTTGAATGCACTGCACTCTTTATTCTTGGAATTGTTTGGGTTGAGCCGCAATTAAGCCACAGGTTCAGTTAAGGTTTTATTTGGAAACTATAAACAAAACCATATTTAGAAAGTCAGGACTCTACCCAGGCTGTGCCTCTTAGATTATACATATTTTAAAAATTAGATTCACATCTTACCTCAAGGTTCCTGATCCTGCTTTTCTATTTTACCCTCACAATAAACCACGAGGTCGGTTAAACCGAAAGGTAGTTACTGTCTGTAAGTGAACTGAGTGTCTAATCCAGGGGTGGGGAACCTCAAGCCCAGGGGCCAAGTGTGGCATCATGGTTAGAGTGTTGGACTATGACCTAGGAGACCAGGGTTTGAATCCTCACGGAGCCATGAAGTTCACTGAGTGACCTTGGGCCAGACACCATCTCTTAGCCTAATCTACCTCACAGGGTTGTTGGGAGGATGAAATGGGGGGGGGGGGAGAGAACCACGTACACCACCTTGAGCTCCTTGGAAGATAAAGGTGGTATATAAATGAACAACCACCACCACCACCACTACAAAAATGGTTCTCCAGCATCTCTATACAGCCCTCAGGACTCTCCCTAGGGTGTACATTTCCCCACTCACTTTGCTTCACCCATTTGTTGAATGCCGCTGTTGCCGGGCTGGAAGCTGTGCTGGAACAGGGATGATGTCTCTTTCTTGGCTGAGTAGAAAGAGGTGTGTGTAAGAACATCTGAACTGTGCATGGAGGCAAAGGAAAGAATTACGTCCGTTGCGCTGCCTGCCTCTTCCTGCTTTTTGCCTCTGGCCACACCCACTTTTGGAAAGTTGCATACCCAAAAACATTTCTCCAACGAAAATAAAGATAAAGGACCCCTGATGGTTAAGTCCAGTTGCAGAAGACCCTGGGGTTGTGGTGCTCATCTTGCTTTACAGGCTGACAGAGCTGCCGTTTGTCCACAGACAGTTTTTGTGGACAGCATGACTGAGCCACTTCTGGCAAAACCAGAGCAGCGCACGGAAATGCCGTTTACCTTCCCACTGGAGCAGTACCTTTTTATCTACTTGCACTTTTTGGCGTGCTTTCGAACTGCTAGGTTGGCAGGAGCTGGGACCAAGTAACGAGAGCTCACCCCGTCGCGGGGATTCGAAGCACCGACCTTCTGATCGGCAAGCCCAAGAGGCTCAGTGGTTTAGACCACAGCGCCACCCACATCCCAGTGAAAATAGGGACATCTTATTCACACACACACACACACACACACACACACACACACCACCCATCTGATTGGGTTGCCCCAGCCACTCTGGGCAGCTTCTAACATATATAAAAACATAATAAAACATTAAACATTTTTTAAAAAATAAAACTTCCCTACACAGGGCTGCCTCCATATGTCTTCTAAATGTTGTATAGTTACTTATTTCCTTGGCTTGAGGATCACATAACTTCATACCCTCTGATGAACATAGGGATGTCCTAAGGAAAAGTGGGACATTCTGGGATCAAATCAGAAACCAGGACAGCTTCTGTAGCTCTGGGACTGTCCCTGGAAATAGGGACTCTTGGAGTGTCTGAAGTTGCTCATGAGGGGATGTGGCTCTTGAACTGGAAAAGATACCCCACCATTTACATGTCTGTGGAAGTATCTTCAACCTTTTCAGACCCAGGATCCACTTTTAACCCAAATATGCATCTGGGGACCCATTTCCTAATCTTTTACTTTATATTTGAAAGGTGGTAGTGCTCTCTATGGGCAACTGGCTTCCAGCACCAGGCCAATTGGCAGACCAACTCTGCGTCTGCAATTGTGACATGAAGGCTGGCAACATCTACCCTGGCATGTGGGAATCTCTTGTAGATGACCGCATTGTGGAACATAGTGAGAAGCAGCACCATGGTGCATCTGCAGCAGCCCAACTGGACACCTTCATCTGTCCCAGCTGCAACAAAACATGTCTCTCCTGTATCAGTCTCTACAGCCACAGCAGGAGCTGCAACCTTCCAACAGCGTGACCTCATCATCTTCAAAGGCGCACTTCTCCATCGTCTCCTGAGACAGACGGTTGCCAACAACATTGCATTACATTGGTAGTGCTCCTGTCGTGATCCACCTTGGATCAGGCTGCAACCTACTTGGGGGTCCTGACCACCCAGTTGGAAACTGGTGGCCTACAGGATTCCAACACTGTGCAGAACAAGCCTCCTGCAGATACCATCCTATCAGGTGGTACGTTTTGCACTGTGTTGGAATTGAGCCTTTAGTATAGTGGCATCTACCCTTGGAACTCCCTCCCATTACAGTCTGGATAGCTCAGTTGGCTAGAGCTCATAATGCCAAGGTTGCAGGTTCAATTCCCGTATAGGACAGTTGCATATTCCTGCATTGCAGGGGGTTGGGTGATCCTCAGGGTCCCTTCCTACAATTCTGTGCTTCTCTATCAGACAGGTAATGTCTCTGTTTCTTTTTGGCACCTGTTGAAGGCCTTTCTCTTTCAACAAGCCTTCTAAGCAGAGATTTTATTCTAGATGGTATCTGTATTGGATTTGACGTAATTTTTAAATAGGAAATTATTTTATTGTAGATCTGTTTGCTGTCCTTATTCTGAAATTGCTTCAAAATGCTTCATGGGAAGAGATTCAATCAATCAATCAATCAATCAATCAATCAATAAATAAATAAATAAATGTATGTATGTCTACTCAGAAGCTGAATGGGACTTACACCCAGGTAAGTATATAGGATTGAAGGCTGAGTGGGGAGTTCAACCTTCCCCTTCTCCAGCCCTAATCCAACACTGTGTTTTCTGAATTACTGCACAAAAATGCAAATGTTTTTCTCACCCCAGTCCTGAGAATGCAAATTGGTGCTGGAAAACTGTTATTGGTTCAGTATTCTGCCCACTACCTCCCTCAGGGATAAATGCAAACTTCAATTCTTCATATTATTTTTCAGATGAAGTCCCTGGCAGAACCCTTTTTAAAAATCTGATGCTTGTTGAACAAAGTATGATGAATTCATCTTATATATTATTTATGCATGCAAAAACCACTCCAAACCAAATTGCATATTGTCTAATCTTGTCACTCCTGTTTATGATATATGTGTTATTATTCATAATGATGCAACTCCTTGACATTCCTTACCTCTTTATCCAATTCTCGGTGGCAGAATAACACAATTATAAAGTATTAGATTGTAGAGATGAATATATATATATATATATATATATATATATATATATATATATTTAAGAGTAGGGAATGAGATTCCAAATAGGGAAAGCTATTGCAAAACTGGTTTGAATCTGGGTTCTTCAAGCAAAACTGAAATGTGACTGTAGCATGTCTTTGGCTCCAGGGCTTTTGGAATGAGTTAAGCCCCCAGATAACAGGAACTAGGCGGTTTCTGCAGGATTAGAATCATCCACAGTTACAAGCCTGACATATTGCAAGCCTTCCATAACATCAGTAGCATTCCAGGAGACAGTGTGGAACCAAGTCAAGGGGAATGCCATGGAATTAGAGTGACCCCCTGGCCCTGAGTCAGGAAGACTGTTGTCAAAGTACTAGCCAGGGTCTCCCACTACCTATCATTAGGGGATCAGTGAATCTTGCCAATTCTGTTTTCACTCATGTTCACATTTTTTCAGCCTTATGTCCTGTTCTCCACATTTCTGAATCAGTGATGCTTTCCCCATTAAAAAAAGCTTTGTTAAAATTCATCAGCGTTTTATTTTTTTTAATACAATTTTGTCCAGTAAGACAAGTTAAAGGTAAAGGACCCCTGGATGGTTAAGTCCAGTCAAATTTGACTATGAGATGTGGTGTTCATCTCACTATTCAGGCTGAGGGAGCTGGTGTTTGTCCACAGACAGCTTTCTGGGTCATGTGGCCAGCATGGCTAAACCGCTTCTGTTGCTTCTGCTAGGTTGGCAGAAGCTGGGACAGAGCAACAGGAGCTCACCCTGTTGCACAGATTCGAACTGCCAACCTTCCAATCAGCAAGCTCAAGAGGTTCAGTGGTTTAGACCACAGGGCCTTTACAAAGCACTTTTTCCTAATATGCATTTTTTTGTGTGGTACTTTTACTAATATATGCATTTATACACACACCCATTGCCCTACTATATGCATTCTGGTACATATCTTTATCTTTAAGTGCTAATTCCAAATGCTAATTTATGCTTAATATGAAAGTCATTTTACTCTTTGCTGTTCACAGGTGAGACATGATTGTTTTTCACTTTTCACCATGGGGTGGGTGTGTTGTGATTATTTTCACACACCCCTCTGGGGGGAATTGGTGGGGTTGTTTGTGATCAGCACTTTTTTTCCTGGGGGTACTCAAGGGAATGCAGTACGGGCACCTTTTTTTCTAGAAGATAAGCACTAGTTAAAAGTGTGGCACTCACTGCAACAACTTCATGGTGAGTACCAGCACCCTTTTTTTCTAGAAAAAAAGTTCTGCTAGTGATGGGAGAGAAGTTCAATTCAACTCGCAAACCTAATGAATTCAAACTTTCTGGAACTGTACATGAACTGAAATGCAGCCATCCTTCAAAATTCACACTTCTCTGAATTTTGCAGTGCAGTTCTCCAGCCAAGTTGTGTGTACAAAAATGCATATGATAAGGTAAAGTCTGCATATAAATGTATGTGTGACTGGCATTAATGTAAACAAATGCATTATACTAGGAAAATTGCTTTCTAAAAATATCATTATTAGGTGAAATTCACACAAATATGCTGATGACTTTTCATGATGAGTTCTTTTTTTTAAAAAAAACCACACAAGGTGGAATAGAAACTAAATTTAAGACTGAAAAAAATGGGAAACTGAGAGAAATGAAAATTGACAGATTTGCCTACCTCTATGGACTGCTTTTCAACTGGCCATTGCTGCTGCATATATTTTCCACTGTAGGAACCCCCTCTTGGCTGGAGACCATGTACAGACCATAAAAGATGGGATCTCTTCCTCTGAGACAGCACCTCTCTCTCTCTCTCTCTCTGAGAATGACTGGCCCCTTTCCTTACTCAAGTCTATTAAATTAGACTCTGCTGTTCTATAATCCATTATCTAACTTGTAATAGTTTTACAACTATGGATTTAAACCAAGGCAGATGATTTTTGCATTGATTAGCAATTAAATACCCCTGTTGTAGAAAAAGACAAAAAGCTTTGGGATCCCTTGGAGAAGGAAGCCGTTTGCCATGGAAATGATGTCTCAGCAATATCAGTTTCTGCCCTGGTTTATGATTAGGTGGATTTTTAAAGGCTAATTAATTTTAAGAGCATATGAAGGCTGCTAGGCTACCTTCATGGGGGAATTGAGCCTTGGGGAGAAATTAATAGCTCCCAGATGGAGGCTTTTTAACCAAACACACACAGCACTGAGAGAGTTTCTGACCCATTCCAAGGTTACAGACTAGGTGTCGGAGATGTTGGAGAACTGCAACAGCAATGAAAAAGGAAGGGGAAATCACTGCACTCTGCACACTTACCTGTGGTCAAGAATGGAAATAATTCATGCGAATTAAATCAGCATTGGTTCATTTAATTGCTTTCTTTAAGTCCACAAATGATACATAAGTATTATTATTTTTTTTACATTGCTTTAATGTTTTCTTTACATGGAGATGAATGTAAGTTATGAAAGTTATGTAAAAAGTTGCACAACACATGCAAATTATGTTACATAGCAGACAGTGATGCAAATGAATTGGTATTTGGTGGAAATCAAACTGCAGTAGAATGGAAACAGTGCTGATTGTGATGAATACAAGTTAGACGCCTCTGCCTTCTTACATGGCAAAAGGGGGCAGAGGCAACCATTCTGAAGATTAGTTTGGAGCTCAGTGGGATAGGTGTGCACAGAGCCAAGGGTCAGAAAATCATCTGAATTTCCTCCTACTAGGCATGGGGAACCTCAGGCCCAGGGATCAAAGTGGACCTCTCTATTTGACCTTTGGAACTGTGCACAATCCATGCCTCCTCTTCCCTGGTTTTATGATTTGTTGGAAGTGCACAGTTGAGATCATTCAGTGAGCAACTGTAGTAAGAATTTACTTCTACACTATCTTGTTCTACCCAAGTGAGGGACCACCTTTTAAATAAAATGCAGAACCAAGGAAGTAAAACAAGTCCTGTGCCCAGTTAGGGACCCAGAGTTTATGAGATACTAGGACAGAGCTCAATTCAATATGGTTGTTCTAGCTGAACGGCCACTTAAGAAGAAGGTCTGCCCAGAGGAAAATAAGAACAAAGCTTACATAGTAGCTCAAACACAAAGAGTTATAAAACATCAAAACATGCCTGAACATCCTCCTATATACATCAAGAAAAGTTACAGGCCATGAGAAGTAAAACACGCATGGCTGACTACTGGTAACTTCACTCTCACAATTACCTTGGGGTGCTGCTAACTGCCTAGGCCATTTGGGTTTCATTGTTACCTTATCAACCAGGCCTTTGACACGGTTTTCGATATTCCTGTTCCTTTCATCCCTGAGCCTTCTCAGGAAGCTTCAAGGAGATGTTTGGATTTACACTCTGATGTTAACTAAAACAACATCCTTAATGACCATTGTACCACTTTCAGGGTTAGATAGAATTTCTTGTTTATGTCCTAGAGAGCACAGGGGTTATAAAATATTATAAAATTTAAGCACACCACAAAAACTATTCAGTGATGCACTCTATCTTTCTGAAGGTAAAATGCCATTAATATTTGAAAAATTATTAAATCAAAATATGCACTCTGGGTCTCTGATCTCTGATATAATAACTAATCACTCGCTACCCCTCATCCACAGGGAAGACAAGCAGAAAAGGCTTTAAATCAAACAAAGAGTCTAGACTGATGTTCCCCTCTAGTCTTCTCTTTGTCTAATTGGCTAGATCTGCTTTCCTAAATGTCAGGCGTTGTTATGAGTTCATTCATTGGTTAAAAACATGGAAAATATGGAGCAGGCTAGTTCCTTACAAAACAAATGATGACAATAGAACCTGCACATTTGGCCTCATATCTCAGTTTCTACAAATACTAGAAAATTGCTTTTTAAAAAAGGAACCTGGGATTATTGTGGGTTGGGGGGGGGGGGAACTGCCACCTATTACTTAAGATGCTAGAGAGCATTTTGTCCCCATGCTTTAGATTTGTTTTTGGTGATGGACAGGAATAGACCCGTATGTTGCTTAGAGTGCCATATGGCTAAAAAGACATTTGAGAATTTATTATACAGAAAATCCTGTTGGCAGCCCTTATCTGATGCTATTTGTGTATGCATATGACTATTAATGTGGGTTTGAAAACAGAAAGAGGACACTGTTTTCAATGAAATGTTCTTTGCAGCCTATGTTGGTGTAACACAGAACATAATGTCATAACAGAAAGCAGATTCTCTAAATGCAGAGTTCCATCTTTACTATCATTTTTGTACCTGTTCAGGTCTTTGGAAGACTCCGCTTGATTTATTTTATTTTTAAAATATATATATGGGATGAGCAGTTTTGCAATGTGGAAGTTTAGGGAAAGAAACGTCAGAAGACATACTGCAGTTGTTACCTGTTACCTGCAGGAAGCTCACCCCATCAGTGGAGACAAATCAAGCTACACATCCTATCTCCTCAAGTAATTTGAAAATGTTTTTTAAAGCACACTAGCTTATGAAAAGAAAACACCAGGGAAAAGATTGTTTGTATCCTTTGGAGTGATACAATCTGGATGTAACTGAAGTCGTGGTGTTAAAAAATACACCAAGAAGACATTGGAATCTACAATGAGGGGGCTTTACTGATGGCTTCCAGATTACCTGTTCATTGAGTATTCATACTGATCTGTTTGCAGGGAGGTTAGATGATGTTGTGTCAGACAAATGCTATCTCACACTTTTCAGAGCATTTCCCCTTCACTATACTCTGGCTTTTTTGTTTGGGGGTGAGGAGTGAAAGCAGGTTCATTGCTCAAGAATTCCAAATCTATTTTAATTGCACAACTTGAATTTGCTGGTATGCCATTGAATCCCACCCCAAAATAGATTTTGGGGAGGCAGTTTGCTGTGCATGTGGGCTGACAATCCATTGAGATGACAGGACATGATATAAATGATAATCTCTATGTTGATTTACATGGCAATCCTCACTTGCTACTGCAACCCTCAAGGGATGAGCATGCACTAGACTGCACTTCCCATACTCCAAAATCTCCGTGCATCACACAGATCAGTTCCATTGTCAACCATATCACAGTGTGTCAGGAGCAATATGCACTAGGGGGAGGCACCCTGCATTACCCCTCATGAAGAACAAGGCTATCAGTGGCTAGTACCATGACAACTATGCATGGCTCCCCCACAGGAGGGGAGAGTACAACAGCAGCACAGAGAGAGCAGCTATGAAGAAAACTGCCTTTGAGAGTGAACTGGTCAGTTATAGAAACCCAAAATATGTGGTAACTGAAAGGGTTTGTTTTTCCCCCCAGGTGAACGAAAGGAGGTGAATGAAAGGTACTTTTCTGAATAGAAGTGCACTTGATGTTTGCTGGGTGTTTGCTGGTGCTAGCTGAAAGGTTGCATAAGAGCTCGGGGCTCTCAGTAGTCAATGAATGAATGAGTGGTAAGGGATTGTCCTGCTTACATTAAGATCCAGGAGACTCTTGTTTGATACAATAGGTGGGTGGTCTGATGCAAGCAATCATTCAATTGGATCAGAAGCACCAAATTTCAAGTACAATCCCTTTTAAAACAGATTTTTCCTCTAGCCACAACAAGTACAACTCAGGATGTGAAGGCAGTAATCCTCTATGACTGGCATTAAGAACCAATGGATTCTTTGGGGTTAGAGGTTGCCAACTCAACACACGCTCATTCAAGACGTCATTTGGAACCTTTTAATTCACTCCCATTGATCTTCTGCTGCTCTCTTTAAATACGTGTTACTTTAATTAGCGCTTGAGAGACTAACTAGGTGTCTACATTATTTATGCGGCAATATGATTGGGATGGGTTTTTGCCATAACATCTGATTCTTGGGAGGGAAAGGCTGGGGGGAAGAAAAAACATCTTTGCCTGAATGGTTTTTAAATGTCAAGCAGGGATTATATTTGTGAACACTGTTAAACAACTAGCTTAATGCATAAAGCTTAGCCTACAAGTTCAACCTTTCAATTAAACTTTGCTTTAATGCAATCTGCGGGTGACAGAAAAAACAAGTAACAAAACATAGAGAGAAATAAGATCACCATGACTACAAAGGAAACTTTCCAGCACAAGCCATGCTTTAGTCAATCAGGGACAGATTTTTTCCCCCAAGGTTTGTGACTTATAAACAAAATCATTTTTTTAAAAAGATCATAAGTGCAAATAACAAACCTAATATACAAACATTGTGAACCAATGGTTGCAGAAGCAGTACAATATTTGATGTGCCAGAGGTCTTGACAAAGAGGTTGTTTAGGATATCCATATCCAGTCTTTGGGCTTTGGGGGCATTTTAAAAGCATTTTTCTTTAAAAATCATCCTAGTTGCCATAGGTCTGGGTTTTCTTGGACATTTTGCTGATTTCATGATGATAATAATAATAATAATAATAATAATAATAATAATAATAAAAAAAAATAATAATAATTTATTATTTATACCCCACCCATCTGGCTGAGTTTCACCAGCCACTTTGGGTGGCTCCCAGTCGAGTGTTAAAAAAAATACAGCATAAAATATTAAAAACTTCCCTAAATCTGCCCTGCGCCTCCATTTGACAGTCCAATTCCCATTTGGGTGTGATCCATTTTTAAATTTACTTTTTTCCGTATGAAACAAAGCTGTCACAACTAAAACACCTCATAATGAAGCATTATATTAGGCAATCCCCACCCACCTCAACTCAGAGGCCAATCAAATGTGCTTCCCATGTAGTATTTATTTATTTATTTATTTATTTATTTATTTATTTATTTATTTATTTGTGTTTGCCATCCTTTGAGTACTTCTGAGTGTAGGAGGATAAGGAGAACTTGAAATAAATAAAGGAATATTTGTATTATCAACATAATTGAATCATTTACTGAGTGAAGCCAAGCAGTCAAATTGGTTCCTTGCAAACATCAGTAAATACATGCTGGTTTGGTGGGATAACCAGTCTCATATAACCAACATGCTTAAGTCTTATTGATGCATGAAGTAGTTAATAGCATAGAGCAGGCTGTTCGACTAGGCTTAACTATGTCAACTTTGCCTCATGTTTGAAGGAACTAACCAAGTCTTTGTTCTACATGTGTCTACCCAAGAAGCTCAGCATGTGAAAAGGTTTGGACTGGTGTGTGTGTGCGTGCGTGTGTGTGTGTGTGTGTGTGTGTGTGTGTGTATCTCAAAATATTCATTTAGACAACTTTAAATCAGTGACTTCTCTTTCCGTGGTTCCTTTTGCATACCATATATCCCTGCATATTTTACATGAACTAAACCATTCAGTAATCCATTGTGACATTCATCAAAACTTATTTACAGTGTTGAATTTATCTTAATGCTAAGAGTGTTTTTAAATGAACACAATTTTCACCCATATATTCAGTAAACATTTTCCAGTCTTCTTTAAGCATATATTCCTCTTATTCTCTTATTCTATATTTTAAATCTGCAAGTTGTGCATCTTCCATCAGTTTAAGTTGCCATTCTTCTTTGGACCTCGCTCGTTTTCCATTTTGGGGCTAACAAAACACAGGCCGCAGTAGTAGGATACATCAATAGTCTTTTTTGACACCTGGGAGTTTCCCTCTGAATTATCCCCAACAAAAAGGATGCTCCAGCGCAACTTCATGGCTCTCAACTTGAGTTCTGTAAGCAGTAATTTAGGAACTTTCATCATTTTGTAACTAAGTTCAATTTTACTGTCTGCGCAACTATTCTGAAGCACATGAACCTGACTTTGGAGACTTTGTAAGTAAACAGTTTGCAAACTTACCAAACGTGGTCTTTTCCTATGCTGAGGGAAACTTTGGAAAGAAACTTTTATAAGGAGATATTTTGGAACTCACATTATGGAGTGTATTTTAAAAGTTTAACAACCTGTATTTCCACACTTTAGTTTGCTGCATATTTTGTGACTTTAAAATCTGTGATGGGGTTCTCTCACCAAAGACTACTGGCTCCAAACTTTGATTTGGCATCCAATAATTCTATCTCCCGCCACCCCACTCCCCAAATATTGCACCAAAATAATTTGAAGCTCACTTTTCAGTTGTTGTTTGGCTGGTTGGGATGATACCTTAATCTCTCCATAGACATTTTCTGAAAAGTGTGCTTAGAGCAATGGATGGTTTTATGTGTGCCATACCTTTTCAGGAGGACTAGGTACATGCCCTGGCAGTGGGTTTATATATGTATTATTGTTGTTGTTGTTGTTGTTGTTGTTGTTGTTGTTGTTGTTGTTGTTGTTATTATTATTATTATATTCCCTGCCCTCCACCCTAAGGTTCCAGAGCGGGCTACAACATTAAAGCACAACATTAAAAACAGTTAAAACGATTTGGGTTGGGTTCCTAAAAATATAGCATCTGGATTTTTGATATCATGTACCAAAATGCTTGAGCCAGCTCTGCGAGGCATGAGTTAAATGCATGAATAAATACATAAATTCAGTTGTTCCAAAAGAAGTAAACTAATTAAACGGATGGAAGGGGAAATGTGTTGAAGCCATCACATTGAGTGTATGCCCTCCTGTGCCTTCTTCTGATAATGAGTTGTTCTGTGATGCTCTAATTTGTGTCTTTGGGCCATGGGCTTGAACTCTTTCATCCATGCTCTTTCAGGAAGCTGCATTGGAGCAAAGGTCTCAGAAACAGGCACATCTACAATTTCAGGAGCACAGGCTTTTCAGCTTGATAGGCAAGCAGTTCTGTGGCCAACTCCGATGACAAAAGCAAAATCTAGCTACTAAAGCAATTAAACAAAACAAGGGACCACTTAACAGCTTCTGCAAAAGAAAAGAAGAGCCGTGCTGGATCAGATCAATGACCCACCTGCCTCAGCATCCTTTTCTCACAGTGGCCAACCAGATGCCTATGGAAAGCCTGTAAGCAGAACATGAGCACAACAGCACTCTTCCATCCTGCAGTTTCCAGCAACTTTTATTTGGGCATGTTGCCTCTGACAGTAGAACATGACCATTATGGCAGATAGGTTTGGGCTGGCTGAAGGTAGATGGTGAAGTTGGTAATGCAGTGCCCCATTTGCCCTATCAGGACCAGGCTCCACTGCCTGGAAGAGACACTGGAGAGACCACTGTCAGAAAGCTTGGCGAGCCACTGCCATTGAGTGTGGACACTGGGATAAATGGATCAACGGTCTGACTCAGTATAAGGTAGCTTCCCATGCTCCTATTTTGCACAGTGTCAAGGATGCTCAAAGGCACGGCCTGCCTTGAGCTCAGAAGTGTTCCATTGTCACATGCTCCAGAATGGAGCACTGTCACTGGAAGCAGGTTTCACACTGAATACTGGTTCCTTTTGAATGTTGCCACAAATGTCACTGTTCCTGGGGAAAGCCCAAGAGTAAAATGAATGTGCGGTTTGATCAGCCAGAGATCAGCAGGAGAGAATGTGGGTGGTGTATTGCTTTGCAACGAATGTGGAGGAATGGATTCTTCATTGTTTTGAATGTGTGGACAATGTGAAGAAGCGATTGCACAGAAGAGTGAATGAGTATGTTTATACACACACACTCATCATTTACTTTCTGAGCAATGAGAAGATCAATACGAGCTCCTGAAACAAGGCTCTGGAAATAGCAGGCAAATGTAACAGGGAGAATAATAGCAGCAGAATCCTTTGTTGGTGCTTTTATCATGTATGACTGTCTCACTAAACAGCTGTGAACTAGAAAGGGCAAAAATTGATTAGACATTAAAAGGGAGGGGCAAACTTCAGAGTAAACATTTTGAATACTTTTTTAAAAGAACAACCATATTTTTCAAAGTCTCAGATTCTGAATTTTTAGCAGCTCAATCTACCACCTCATTAAATATCCCCTGAGGAATCTGCTGAAGTGTCATTAATACATGATATCTAGAGGAAAATAATTTCATTCACCTTGAAATTGGTAGGAACTGTTTTTGGTTACAAATAGATAGTCCCAGTGGCGTAGCGTTGGGGGTGCAGGGGGAGCCGGCCGCACCGGGCGCAACATCTGGGGGTTAGGGGGCGCAAATCCACGGGTTAGGGGTGCAAATTACTTGCCTTGCCCCGGGTGCTGACAACCCAGGCTACGCCACTGGATAGTCCTTCATAACCCTGCCTTTCTTTCACCAAGGAACCCAAATGATCTCCCTGGTGGGAGAAATTCAATTCATTTAAAGCTGAGTTTATCAAATCCAGATTTTAAGGAACAATATGAAAACTGAAACACATCCATCCTTCAAAATCTGAATTCATCCAAATTTTACAATACAGTTCTCCAACCAAACTGTAGTTACACATACAAAAATGCACATATTAGGGGAAATGTGTACAAAAAATGAATGAGTGGATGGAAATAGCAGAAAAATGCATTATATAAGGAGACATTGCTTGCAAAAATGTACACATTAGTCGAAACTGCAGATAAAAATGGTCTCAGGAGAAAAATTCAAACTGAAATGCTGAAGAATTTTCATTTGGTTTTGTTTTTTTTTTAATCTGCAAATCGTTGCAGAATCATACAGAACTTCATTTAAGATTAGGACAATGAGAAATAGGGAAACTGGAACTGAGAGATTCTTCCATCCTTACACCCGTCCAGCCACTGACCAGACCCAGGTCTGATTAGCTTCAGAAAGGTGGTGGTCTCATGTGCCTGCAGACCATACCATAGGACAGAGATAGGGAAACTGGATCCTTGGAGCCAACTGCAGCCCCCAGATCTCTTATTCTGGCCTTCAGGGCTCTCCCCAGACCATGACTTGCCTGAGGTCATGTCCTCCCCAAATCTTGCTCCATGCCTTTGAGTGCTTTTGCACCCAAGTTTAGGATATTCCACCATTCTTTGAGCAGAGTTTCTTTGAGAAAAATAAGTGGCTCATGTAAATGTAAACAACCTTTAATAATAAACTGAGAGAAAACTAACAAAATAACATAATTACTGAGAAAAACTACCGTGTTTTTCGCCCCAAAATGAAGGGGAAATGTGTGTGCGTCCTATGGGGCAAATGCAGGCTTTCGCTGAAGCCTGGAGAGCGAGAGGAGTCGGTGCGCACCGACACCTCTCGCTCTCCAGGCTTCAGGAAGCTATCTGCAAGCCGTGGGAGCCTGGCGCGAAGTCGTGCAGCTCTCCCACGGCTTGTGGAGAGCTGCCTGCATCCCGAAGCCTGGGGCGCGCTGAGCTCAGCACGCCCCAGGCTTCGAGCAGATATCCGCAAGTCTGGGGAGACTGGCGTGACTTCCCGCCGGGCTCCCTAGGATTGTGGATAGCAGCCTGTTCGGGCTTCCCCTGCCCCAGCCCCACGTCTGGGGGGGGGAAAAAATAATTTTTTTTCTTTATTTCCTCCCCAAAAAACTAGGTGCACGCTATGGGCCGGTGCGCCCTATGGGGCGAACAATACGGTAAATACAACAACATAAGTCAAGACTGAGGCAAGAAACAGGAAGAGACCGTTGGTCGCTCTTAACTGACATTCTTAATGGAACACACTGAAGGGAGGGGCTGATTCCAGAGCAGAACACACAAGCCCCACCCACCAGATATCAAGCACTCTACTATTCAAAATAGGCCCTAGTGTTTTTCTTAAAGGTACTGCCCACCAGAAGCTTGGAAGGTTTGCCTACAAGGGAATGCTACCGTTTGACAGAAAAAAGGATCCCATCTCCACCTGGCATCCACGGTCAAGATTACTTTACTTGAAATCTGGCACAACATATCAGGAAAAAAATTAGTTCATAAAAATGTGGTGAGTGTGACTTTTGAACAAACCTAAACACACACACACAACCTCTGATTCATGATGCACAGCAGAACCCCAATTTTATCCAGGTTAGGTGACTTAGTCATTGCTCCCATGCTGTGGCAAATCTACACCATTGTCTCTCTGAATCTATTTTACTATGCAAATGGTTTGTGACTGCTTTACTCACTGGAACGTGGAAAGCACTTTGTGTTGCTGGTGGTTGTTTTTTGAAAAAAAATATGTTCCCATTCTCTCAATAGCCTGTGGCTTTTTTAATTTTCTGTGCTCTACTTCTGGTGAAGCATCTCAGCAGTATGAATCAGTGTTCCCTTCTAATATCAAACTTGAGTGGTTGAGTGTATATCCATTTAGAACCAAAATAAAAGGACTGCATATGTGAGCAACGTGCCAGGTAGGTAGAAGTTGACAAGTAAAATATTTTTTTTAAAAAAACAATTAGCCTAGCAAGGAGGTGGGAGCTTCCGTGGTATATGGGACACTGAGCTGCAAACTGCATTGGGAAAGCAGACAGGAGGTGCAGGGTGGAGAGGAAAGTAGCTGGCCTCTTCACCCGCCTCCCAAGCTTTTGACAAGTATCTTGAATGGGAGAATTAGGATTTGGGGACTCTTATAGGTGTCAACTGGGCCCACCCAATAAAATGAGTCCTTTTGGCCCGCTCAATAAAACATTTGAGGGGCCCAGTTCCCGCCCCCCAAGTTGATGGATATTGCCATTCAAATGATGTGTTTATCTTGTGGTTGATGTTTCAGGAGAAAGGAAGGAGTAAAGCCACCTATTTCGTTTCCCTTTTCCACTTTCCAGGCACCCTCTCTCCCTTCAACCACCACAGCCCTGAGCCCTCTAGCACTCTATAGCATATCAAGGGGAGACCTTAGGTGGAAATAACAACTATGTTCATTCTCTTCCCAATTCCTGAGTGTCACCCTCGTGTCCTCAAACAGGTCTGAACAAGCACAAGAAGGCTCATGTTCCAGACCCACACATAGATGTGCTCTTTAGTGAGGCGAGTGTTGCAAGCTTCCTTGCTTCACTGGCATGTTCCCCACCTAGCTGGGGGTGGGGGGTGGGGCTAGGTGGGGAACATGCCAGCCTCAAAAATCCAGCTTCAAAAACTGTTACCATTGAAGGTGGCAAGCATCATCTCACTGTGAATTGGGTGGTGGGCATGCTGCTTGGGATGCTTAGAGACTATCAGGGTGAGGGATTTTTGTTAAGGGTCAAGATTTGATTTTGGAGGTGCATTATTACTATTGTCTTTTTGTATTTTATAATTAGATGTTATGAATTGTTAAGGACCTGCTTACTTTTACTATACTGTACAGTCGTACCTTGGTTATTGAATGGCTTAGTTGCCGAACCAATCAGCTCCCGAACGCCACAAACCCGAAAGTAAGTGTTCCAGTTTGCGAACATTTTTCAGAAGCTGAACATCTGACATGGCTTCCGCTTGAGTGCAGGAAGCTCCTGAAGACAATTGGAAGATGCCCCTTGGTTTTTGAATGGTTTCGGGAGTTGAACAGACTCCTGGAATGGATTAAGTTCAATAACCAAGGTATGACTATATTTATTCATGATTTCTATTCATCAGCCTGTCGTTTGTTTAAATTTTATTTTAACTTGTTAACTAAGGGCTCATCCACACTAATGTTTCCCCCCTGATTTCTAGGCACAGGTCCTAGAGGTCCCCCCCTCCTGCCACTTTCCCCAGGAAAACCCACTATTTACTGCTGAATTGGAACAAACATCCATGGTGTTTTCTGCGGATTGATGTGGGTTTTTCTAGGAAAGGTGGCAGGAGAAAAAGACAACAACTCCTGGGCTTGCTTAGAAATCACGGGGCAAACACAAATGGGGGTAAGCCCTTAGTGAATTACATAATTTCGCTCACACTGTAAGCTGCCTTAAGCATGGTTTACTATGGAAGGGGCAAAAACAAATAAATGATGATGATCAGAATAGGAATGCAGGGCAGCGTTTTCTAGCAGAATCCCATGTCACAAGCAGAGGGCTTACTTGCACACCAACAAAAAAACATTGTGTGCACTGTTGAGTTCTACAAGGGCAAAATAGATTTAAAAGTGGGGAAGGCTGACAGCCAGTGCCAGTCACCCCCTAAACTGGTTTTAAGAAAGAAGTTGAGTAGAGGTAGGGGTTGGCTGATGGCAGGCAGAGGTTGTTGGGGCAGAGCCCCATTCACTCTAATGGACTAGCCATGGCTGATCAAACTTTAGGTTGTAAGGTCTGGGATTAGGGAGTGGAGGTGTTGTAAAATGCAGCTAATGCCTTAAACTCGCATGAATGAATGGGTTAACCTGAGCTTTGAGCTCAAGTTACCAGAGTGGATGTATGTTCGCAGGTTCTCAATAACCTCTGCTCCCTCACCTTCTCAGTATTTGTATCTTTGTGCTTCCTGGAACAAGTGAAGAAGGAGCCATGCAGTTTGGCTCAAAACTTGGCAAATGCTGCAAATGAACTGAATCTCTCCAATAGGGTGATTTTATAGCTTGCATCTTTGCTAGCCCAAATATTGCATGATCCTTTTTGTAAGAAAACCAAGTACTTTTCTACTTACGTCATTTGGAACCTTTTCTTCAAATAAAAACATCTTGAAGGTCCCAGACCACAGAGAGGTTAGGCTGGCCTCAACTAGAGCCAGGGCTTTTTCGGCTGTGGCTCCGATCTGGTGGAACACTCTGTCACAAGAGACTAGGGCCCTGCGGGACTTGACATCTTTCCGCAGGGCCTGCAAGACAGAGCTCTTCCACCAGGCCTTTGGCCAGGGCACAGCCTGACTCCCTCCTTCGGCAATCTTCGTGGAGCTCCGGCCCAATGGTGGCCATTGGTTTGATTTGAATTAATTTTATAATGAATGATTTTAGAGTGTTGTGTTGTATTGTACTGTTGTACTGTTTTATTGTTGTTAGCCGCCCTGAGCCTGGCTTCGGCTGGGGAAGGCGGGATATAAATAAATTATTATTATTATTATTATTATTATTATTATTATTATTATTATTATTTGTTTTACTGCTAATGGACAGAGACTTGTTTGCTGTAACTTCTGGAAACTGTGAGTAAATATTCACCTTCATGTGAAGCTAAGTGTCTGTGACTTATTCTAGTTGAAGTATTTTTGTGGGGAATGTTTGTTTAAAGGTAGATGGTGACAGATTCAAATCTAACCAATCTTTAATGTACTTGGAGCTATCACCATTGTGCTTAACTGCTATAAGAGAGTAGTAATCTCTTCCAAATCTCTCTCAGGGGAGACTGCCAGGATTCTAGCTCACAGTAGCTTCTGAATCTGGAGATTGGCAATTTATAAATTCAGTCTTTATGGCACTACATAGTTTTGGCCAAAGGAAGAGGCTAAGCTATAGTCAGAAGGCTATAGAAATTTCTGGACAGTGGTAGGTTTATGTGGTGAAGCCTGACCCACCCAGAAAACAGAATGTTTTCTCTTCAGCTGTAGCTGAGATTTCTGGAAATGCTTATATAGAATCTGTAATTTGCTCTGGACAAGCCATCTTTTGCATCATTTAGTATAATTTCACAGGAATGAAAATATGCACATAGAATGTGTTCACATAATAGTACATTACAATGCGATAGCTACCTTCCAGCGGAGGCATACAAATAGCTCTCTCTCTCTCTCTCCAGTAAAATTATTTAGTGGTGAATTCTGTTGTTCATGATCTGAGCCACATGTCAAATAAAATTACTCAGGTTATAGCTAATGTTAGAACATTAAACCCATTGAAATCAGAGAACTTATGGAAACTTGATTCAAGCGAGTCTATCCTATGCATGACTTCAGTTAAATATCACCTTCCTTGTGCATTGCTGACAAAATGGTGTGCGTGTGCGTGCACACACACAGACACACTGCTTTTTTCTGGGGGGATGCAGGTATACGCATCCCTCTAAACATTTTGTGAATCTTAAGTTTGGCCTCATTGAGGGGCAGTATTTCAATATGAGTAGGAAAATGAGAGTACTCCTAAACACATATTTTTTAAAGAAAAAAAGCTCTCTCTCTGCGTGTGTGTAGTCAAGCACTGTTTTCAAGGGTCTCTGAAGTTTTAGGTTTTGCCTCTCACAACAGGGCAATTTGTTGAAGAATAGCCACTACGGGCCTGTTGATTCAAATGAAAACTTAACTGGTACTCTCCTTTGAATATAGGATCATAGAATTGTTGAGGTTGAAGGGACCCCAAGGGTCACCTAATCCAAACACTGCAGTTCAGGAACCACAACTAAATAACCCATGAGAGATGGCCATCCAACCCTTGTTTAAAAGGAGGACACCAACTTCCAAAGTAGTCAATTCCACTGTTGAGCAGCTGTTACTGCCAGGGATCTAAATCATTACACCCCCTTCCCCCCATCTCCTTGGATGACTGTCAAAGGCCACTGGTGATGTGAGCAGTGACATCAAACTGTAGAAGCACAGCACATCTGCAGTAGGAATTCTACGTCAGTGTTGCTAGCGACACATTATTCAGGTACCTTCCTTAATGCCATTAGTGTCAAGCAGCAGAAGACAAAGACTTCTCACTCTACATTTAAGGTCAAAAGTGCTAATGAGTATTAACAGCTTTTTAAAAGGAGCCTTTGCTTCGCATGCTAATAGAGCATTTGGAATGAAGAAGGGGTAAAATGCAGGAAGTGAAGAGGGTCATAATCCAGGGTGACGTTTCACCCCATGTACATGACCGCAAAGCTGTATTTTTACTTTGGGAACATAAGATTCTGCCTTGTGTAAGTCAGGCCATTGGTCCATCTAGCTCCACAATGGCTGGCAGTGACTTTTGCAAGGTTTAAGATAGACACCTTGCCATACCTAGCTATGCCCGAGGACTGAACCTGCATGCAGGTATGGGATCTTCTGTATGTCACATGGATACTCTAACACTGAGCTACAGTCCCCTTCTAGGATCTTTAAATTTCCCTTAGGAAAACAATCTGGATTTCCCTGCCTAGCTAGCTCCTAATTCAGTCCTAACTAAATGAATAGCTATCTTAGTGCTTATCAATCCCTAACACTCACTGACAGTCAAGCCCTATCTGACAGTTTAATACTTAGGTTTCAACTCCCTATTATCTCTTGATTAAGGTGGCCAGGACTTGCTCTAGCTGTACAAAGAAAAAGAAAAAGCATTTCATCTTTTAAGCAAAGCCTGAGTAGTAAACACATTGGTCTAATTGGGAACACTGATACAAATAAATGAGGCATTCTGTTTTTTTAAACCATGTGATGGGTTATTTTACTGGCAGCAGAGGCCTTCAGTGGTAGCAGAGAAGCTCAGTGGTAGAACACATGTTTGCCACATAGGACCCAGGTTTCATATCCAACATATCACCTGCCTGAAACAGTGGAGACAATAGCTTGATGGGCCAGTGATCTGACTCAGTGTAAAGCAAATTTCACACATCTTACTGTGGGATCTGATGAATGCATAAGAACATTGGAATTTGCTTTATAGCCCTTGCCTCTGCTGCCAGTACCACCTCTGGGATAGATAGCTGGAATGGCAGCAATGCAGGTTATGCGAGCTCATGCATGGGAGTTTTGTGGGTTCTATGGGAGGAGGTGGCTGGACTATGTTGCATTCCTGTGTTATCGCTGGAAGTGTGACAAGATCCAAACTAGACTGAGGGGAAAAAAAAGCAGCTTTCCCAGTTTTAATTAGCTAAGTGCCCAATTTGATTACCAACAGGTCCCACTTAACTCCCAAATAAAGGCTGTAGCCTATCCCATTAAAATAAAAACAAATGTAAGTTCTTCATAACTTACGTCCCTCCTTTATTTTTATTTATTTGTTGAATTTATATACTGCCCTATACCCGGAGGTCTCAAGGCGGTTCACAGAAGCTTGGAGAAATTACCATTAGCATTTGGTGGATTCTGCCCAATATACATCATGCACAAGGAGACCCAGGTGATGATTCCCAATTGTTTTTCTCTGCCGCCTGGTTGAAATGCAAAAGAAACAGAACAACACATGAAAGAGATGAGAATTCCATTCTTCTCCAGAGTAGTAGCCTGCTAACCTGAAACTGTCATGATACAATTTCCCCAGGTGCTTAAGTAGTTTGACATCCTATTTTGTCAGAAGTGTAATTCACACATAGATGGCTATGACTCATACAGTGATATTTTCCCATGCAACATCCTACAATTATGAGCATTTATGTTGGGACTCTTCAGGAAAAAGAGGTGTATCTGATGTGGCAGCATGCAAGGCATTCTTATACATCTTGTTCCAAAGAGACTTCTGGACTGCTGTTATTTTGGGGTAGGATTCAGTCATGTACAGGTAAATTCAGGTTGCACAATTAAAGTTGATTTGGAGGTCTTGTGCAAAAAAATAAAAAATCCACTTCCTCCCCAAAAATGCAATAATGAAAGTGATGGGAAAGTGCACTCTTTTTCCTCATAAGGGCTTGTAAGAATAATGGTGTCAGATCAGATATGCTCGGGCTTGCAAAAGCTCATTCAGAATTATTGAATTTAAATTTATTGTCTGATCAATAAAGCTATCTTCCAACAGATAACTACTACTGAGATCTAAAAACCCAGTAAACTCAATATTCTGTCAGCATCCACCAGGTTTTTAACTGGTTCCACCTACCCTAGCTCCACTTATGCATATCCTGAGACAGCTGGGTCCCCCCTCTCCCCTTTGGTAAACGTTTTCACTCTTATTTCATTTTATAAAACAGAGAAAACAATTATAACCAATGAAAATTAAAAGATGAAAAACAAAACTGTAAAATAACCACTCACTAGGTTCAATGGTAGGCAAAGTTGGCCGTTGCTGCCCCACCCCCAATGGTCGCCATGGCATCTTTGTCTGGGTTCCTGCCAGAACCCAATTTTAAACTGGCCTATCTGCAGCAGCCTGGGGGGCAGGGCAAAGGGAGTGGACCGGGAGTGATTAGTCTTCATGCCGGTCCACCCCCAATGGATAAAAGGGGGCCTGTGTTGACACCGGAAGCACAGTTGGCCCCAGAGAGTCAACGGAGGCAGACCTTCAAGAAGACTTAGAAAGAGGTGCTTTGTGGCACAATAAGCAGAACAGAGCTCCTGAGCTCTGGCATCAGTGCACTTCGGGCCCCTGCTTATTGGAGAGCAGGACTTACAGCAGGACTCAGCTTCCTGGAGCCTTGCTCTGGCTTTAACCACTCCTGGGCTTTCCAGAGCCGTGCCAGTACTCTCCTCCCCTCCCCACATCACAGAAGGGCGCTGGGTGAGGGGAGTGATTGCTGGAGTTGCCTCCGCTGATACCAGCATGGGCCACACATGGCGGGCGCCATTTTAAAAAAATCATTGTCTCACTCCTTGGGATTGTCCCCAAAAAGGTCCCGGATAAATTCCGCCTGATTCATAACTTATCTTACCCAAAAGGTGGCTCGGTAAACGATGCCATTGTGAGGAGAAGCAGAGCTTACAGGGTTACACCGCTCAGAGTGTGCATCCTGCCCTACTATGGGGCGGAGAGACCCTGCGTCATTTCCGAGGGTCTGAGTTCTTTGTGTTTTCGCATTTGTCTGATACAGACATGCTTTGTGTGTTGTTAGACAATGGCTGATCTATGCTGCTGTAAATAAATTGCTTTTAGCTTAGTAAAGCTGCGTGAGTTCTTGATTCATGCACACCACTGCACAGAAGACAGAAAGCCAAGATCCTGAACGCTGTGTGTTTACTCTGCTTTGCTTGGAGGTCTGGAAATGCGTGCTGCGTGCAGGGAAGCATGCTGGACTTTATCTCTCTGAGCAATAAATCTTCAGAGCCATCCCACAAGAAAAGTGTTCTGTTAAGTACGTATCTCTGGATCATGCAATCAAACTCATCAAGAGTGTGGCCCTGGCACCCTCTTGGCAAAATGTGACATTGAATCAGCATTCCGCCTACTCCCAATATATGTTGGAAGTGTAAGGAAAAGGAGGGGATATTTTATCATATGTGGTGGGATTGTATTGTAATTTTAAAAATTGTGGAAATGATATACAATGAATTGAAGAAAATGTTCCATTTAACATTTGTTAAAAAACCTGAAGCATTTTTGTTAGGGATTGTAGGGAAAGATCTGCCCCAAAAGCTGAAAAACACCATGTATTTGACAACGGCTGCGAGAGTTTTAATAGCACAAGGATGGAAGACTGAGGAAACCCCAAGTAAAGAATCAAGGCAAGAAAAATTGACGGACTATGCAGAACTGGCAAAACTGACATATAAGCTACGGGACAAGGATAACTGTGCCTTTAAAGATGAATGGGAACCCTTTACAAAGTATTTGAAGATGCAACAAAGTGAACTGGACTCCTTGGCTGGCTTTGAATAAACATTCACAAACTTTTTATTGATAATAATCAGCTAAATAGTTTGAGGATCTATACAACTTTGTAATATGCAGAAAACAGCATTCTCAGAGAAACCAAAGACTGGAACTGAGGGAAGCCGGGGGGTGGGGGTGGGTGGGTTTTGTGTGGGAGGGAGGGAGGGGGGGAGGAAAAATTGGAAAAAAAATAAGGATGATATAATTTTGGATAATATGTTTTGTTTTAATTTTGAATATATATCTATTTTTTAAAGCATTCTGCCTACTCCCAGTTCACTCGGATGACTTCTGGTTGCTGGGTTTCAGATTTAAGGATCAGTGGTATTTTGACAAGTCCATGCCGATGGGTTGCTCTATAGTGTGTGCCACCTTTGAAACCTTTAGTACATTTGTTGAGTGGTTTATGAAGGTATGGTCAGGTTGCCATTATGTCATGCATTACCTGGGTGACTACTTGATAATGGGGCCAGTGGATTCTGACACTTGCTCCTGAGCATAAGCTTCATTTATTCAAACCACTTCTGATTTTGCTATACCCTTGGCAGCTGAAAAAATGGGGGGCCTGGCCAGCATCTTGTCATACTTGGGGATTGAGCTGGACACTCACAAGCAAACATTGTGTTTACCTCAAGCCAAGTTAGATACCCTTAGGTTTTTGCTGAACTCTGTAATATCTCTCAAAAAGACCACCTTACATCAGGTGCAGTCCTTGCTGGGGCACCTGAATTTTGCATGCAGGGTCATTGCACCTGATAGAGACTTTTGTGCCCTCTTCGGATGTCTCACAGCCAGGGAGTTGCCCCTCAGCATCATATTAGGGTGACATGCAGTATAAAAGAGGACTTAAAGATATGGCTGACGATCCTCAATGATTACAATGGGATTTCATTTTGGCAGGAGTCTTTAATCAGCTAGACAAAGAATGATCCAAGAAGTCCTCAACAGCAGAACAGGCAGATGATAATAAGTGTTTTGTTACAATGGCTGTGAAGGCGGATGAAGGCTGCAGCATTCTGCAGCCTTCCAGTTCTTCATGACTACTCATGCCATCGGAACAGAGCCTTACTGCAAAGACAGTGCGATGATCAGCGTGCACTGATCTACACACATAAAACAAATTCACACACGGGCATCTTCCAAAAACCCATCACAAACCCCAAAAGTCCAATGGCGATTGGCAAATGGTAACGGCATGATCGTGAAATCTGGAAGCCCCTAGTCATGAACCCGCACATGGGCAACAGATTAATGATTACTGTTGGCTGAACCAACTAAATGCAGTTTTTGTAAGTGGTCATTTTGAAACTATTGCTTAATGCTCACCATATTGTATGAGGCTTAGAGAGGATTCATTAGCCACTTAAGCCAACATAGTGGTTTTAATAACCCAGCATAACCACCTAATCACAGATTTATCCTCTAAACAGATGCACCATTATTTCAAAGTGTTGGCCAGTTTGTTGAGGGTCCTTGTTTCATGCATTTTATATGATGGCTGCTATTTAATAGATCTATTGGGAAGGCAGAATATTCTATGCTAATATTATTCTGAATTTCATTGCATTTTAATGAAGATAAAAAAGTGTTTTCTATGTTTCATTTGGAGTTGTTTTTCCTAATGTTCTTTCTTCATAATTGTTTAAGGAAAAAGCTGATATCGAGCAACATTCAGAACATAGTCTTCTAACAAGTCAAATCACTGCTTCACCTTCAGCTGGTGGGGTGAGAATTTTGTTTGTGTGGGTGTGATTGAGAAGGATTCCCATTCCCTCTCTGCAATGTTGCTGCCCTCTGGCCCTCACTTCCTTCCAGTCAGTTTGGAACAGAGACTCACACAGGAACATAGTGGGCAGTCTCCTTGGAGAGCAAATTTTCTTACTCCAGTGTAGGAAGCTGCATTATAACAAGTCAAGCCATTAGTCCATCTAGCTCACCATGGTCTACATTGGCATTCCCCAACTTTCTGTCCTCTAGATGGTTTGGACCACAGCTCCCATCCGCTTCAGCCAACATGGGTAGGAAAAGTGGTGGTTGTAGTCACTGGAACACTGCTGCCCTTTAGCAAGCCCAACCACTGTTCCATCTAGCTCAGTAGATCTCCAGGTTTACAGACAGAAGCCTTTCCCAGCCCTGCTTGATGTCAGGTATTGATCCTAGGACCTTCTGCATGCAAAGCAGATACTCCACTACTGAAGCTATGACCCTTCCCCTATTAGCTGTCAGTTCTCAAGTATTCCAAAAGAACTAATTGCATGCCTCTTATGCACTCCACACCTACAAAACAGCTACCTATGCTAACTGTTGGTATTATATATACTGTATTGTATATATAAACACACACACACCCTGAAACGTAAGAATATAAATGGTTACCTTTTGGATCAGATCAAAGGTCCATCTAATTCCAACAGCCTGCTCCCCACAGTAACCAACCAATTTGCTTCTTGGAAACCCATCTGGGATGACTACAAAAGAAGGCAAAGGATTAGAACCCCTTCTCTTCAGATAGAGCTGAGATCTGGGGCCCTGTGCCCTGGGACCACAATTGCATCAATTGTACCCCCTCTAGTTCCCACCTTTAGTGTTCATGCATCCACATGCACCCACAGTGCATCATACCAGATGATCCCATCCCTCACTTGCTGAGAGACTGAATTTCTAAAGACCCACAGAAGGGAAATGAAATGTAAAGGAATGAGAACTCAGGCCCCACCTGGACCACATTTTCAAAGTACTCTAGCCATCATGGCTTCTACCAAAATATCCTGGGAACTGTAGTTTGCAATATGTTCTGAGAGTTGCTAGGAGATGCTTATTCCCCTCGTGGAGCTAAAATTCCCAGTGTGGTTTAACATTCAGTCTCTTTCCCCAGGGAACTCTGGGAAGGGAATAGGGAGTCTCCCAACAAATCTCCTAACAAACTACAGTTCTCAGGATTCCTTGGGCGAAGCCATTACTGACAAAGTAGTATGATATTGCTTTAAATGTATGGTATGGATGTGGTCTCAGTCGCACAAATTTTCATAAGGTATCCAGGAGAGGCAAACAAGGGCAAAATCAGTGACTTATAAAACAATTGAGGCTGACTCTGGTAAACAAAAACAGTGGTAAACAATTGGACAGTGTGCTATTTTATATTACTGTCTCCTCAAGCTTCATCTCCTAAGTGATACTTCATTCATTAGTTTACTTCTATAAGTGTGCTTGTTCTTTCAAAACGTGCACTTGCTGGAATGCTTTTTCCATGTTCTGCCGGGTGCTCAATGGAACTATTGGGAGGTGGGCAGCAGAAGGGAGAAGCAATTATCTGGATTTCTTAGAATTCAAGCTCGTTTAATGGGATTTTAATATGTTTCCCTTATTTCACGTTGAGTTACTTTTTATAATATTCTTAACTGTCTGGAGTGTAGTGAAGTTTTGTGCAACTTCAAAAGACTAATGCACAGGCTGCCTTTTGCTCCTAACTCCTTCGCCTAGGATGCTACACTGCATGTCTCTGTCACACACAAACAGAAA
Organism: Podarcis gaigeae; assembly: GCF_964106915.1. Taxonomy (NCBI): domain Eukaryota; kingdom Metazoa; phylum Chordata; class Lepidosauria; order Squamata; family Lacertidae; genus Podarcis; species Podarcis gaigeae. Next base: position 29,005,741 of record NC_139691.1, on the reverse strand, counting down.
CTGACTTTGTTAACACTAGCAGTGCTGTTACATTTCATTTTTCTTTTTGTTCAACCCTGTCCAGAAAATATAATAAATAATAATCATGTTTTTGTTGCAGTACTTTTTTGGCAGTACAGTAGTACCTCAGGTTAAGAACTTAATTCGTTCTGGAGGTCCGTTCTTAACCTGAAACTGTTCTTAACCTGAAGCACCACTTTAACTAATGGGGCCTCCTGCCGCCGCCGCACCGTGGTGGCATAATTTCTGTTCTCATCCTGAAGCAAAGTTCTTAACACGAGGTAATATTTCTGGGTTAGTGGAGTCTGTAACCTGAAGCGGGTGTAACCTGAGGTACCACTGTACTTAGTACCACTACCTACCTTCCTTCCTTCCTTCCTTCCTTCCTTCCTTCCTTCCTTCCTTCCGCCCAACAGCAATCATTTTCTGCTGGTACCAATGGCACTTTAATCAATACATGAATACCTGAACCCCCGAGAGACACAAAAGCACATCCTTTTCCTAGAACTGGGTGCTCAGTAGTTTAACACCATAAACACTGTCTATTTCCACTGAGGACAAAATCCATTCATTGAGCATCAGAGGGTCTTTTCCCTCTGTAAGATGATGAATCTCTGGGGAAGGGGGCAGCTCAGATGGAAGAATTGGGCACTTGTCTTTGAAACTGAGCAGATTCTGCTCACAGCCTGCTTGTGAGTAGGCTACAGTCAGGGCCCTGTTTGACACATATCCTATTCATGAGGACTAGCTGTAGAAGGGTCAGAGCATGTGGTCTACCTGCAGGAGGTCCCATGTTCAATCCCTGGCATCTTCAGGTATGACTGCGAGAGACCCCCCAACTGAAATCTGGAGAGCTGGAGCTCTCTAGCATAGGGAATACTGAACTGGATAGACCAATGATCTGACTAGGGATAAAGCAGTTCCCCTCTATTTCTACCAAGGATGCTTGCCGCTGGGTTTTTTTTCCAACACCCCCTGTAACCACATGCATGCTGCCTTGAGTTTCATGAGAGAACTAAGGTTGGCATTTAAATGTAATAAATAAATAATAATAATGGCCACTCTTCACATCAGAAGGAGGGCACGATTTGCGTGGCTGCATGCAGTACCCCTGATCCTATGTGACTCCCAGGTAAACAGTCCTGGACTGCCTCCCCAAGTTGCAAACCTGAGGTTCCCACCTGAACTTGCGTCTTGTGTCCTGCCAGATGTGATTGTGTTTCACCTGGGCGAAAATAATCTGGTAGTGCACAAGGGCATCATACTGGTAAAAACAGCAATCACAGACTTGGAACATATACATGCCATGCACCCTAATATTACCATCCTTTGGTCAGAACTTATTCTGGCTATCCGCTCGCAATCTTGTGTCTGGGGGCCCGAATTGTGAAGCATCCAGACATTAAAACCGACAGAAGGGAGCTTTTCAGGCCTGACGTAGTGCACCTTACCACCAAAGGAAATGAACACTGGTTGGACAACATTAGGTACAGCCTTCTGGAATGGTTGTTGGACAGCTAGGGTTCTTTCAGGTGTAGATAGTCTTGGCGGTGAGACCCCGATTTTTGCAGTCTTGGGTGGCAGTTCAGGGCTTGGGTGGAGTCCTTTAGTCTATCTTCCCTAAATGGGGAGGGGGGGTGAAGCGGTGACACACGCCCCCCCCTGTGGTTGGGATCTCAGGGTTCGCCATTAAAGGGGTTGTGTTGAGGGGAGTCACTGGCCATACACTGAAAGGTTGTCAGTGCTCTCCCCTGTGTTGTAGCGAAATGGGGGGTGGGCTTTCTGCTCAAACATACGTCTTCCAGAGCCAGCCCAAACCCCAAACAGATTGATTAACCCTGATGTGCCCCAAATACCCGGCTAGGGACTGGGAGGGATAAATGCCCAATGCCTAAACCAAGGTCTTCCTACACCTGAAAGTTTAATAAAGTTGTGGCCAATTTTTATCCCATAGCACATTGTCACAAGTCATTATTTCCGCCCACCCCCCCTGTGTCACCCAGTGTTGGAGGGGGGGTTTCTGCCTGGGCACGCAATAACAAACTACAGGCACATGTGGAATCAGTCAATGATCCTTAATATGAAGGAGAAGGTGTAACTGATTTTCACTGGTGAATTGTGGGAGAGTATTCTATAGGCTAATAAGAAATGGACACACTTTTCCTTCATACAATTTTCAGGAGATGGTGATTAAACATGGAATGTATTCACCTGGGGACTGGAGGTGTATGGATTCAGCTTGAATATTCAGACAAGGCTACCTGATTTGCACTTTCTGTAACACGTGAACAAGAACACAGGCACCCTTCAATATTCACCCTTCTCTGAATTAGCAATATATACAAAAACGCCCTTACTAGGAAAAGTGTACATAAAAAATGCATGTATTCATGAAACAGAACATGAAAATGCATTACTTTATGGGGGAAATGCTTTGGGGGAAAATGTGCATATTAGGTGAAAAAGAAACAATATGTGGCTATAAGAAGGGTGTGTGTGTGAGGAGCCATACACACACTCCCTACTGCTCATGATGTCAGTGGAGTCTTTTCATATTTATTCATATATTTTCATATACCTACCCAGATACTCTAGGGTAGGTAAAACATCACAGCATCTTAAGGTCTTGGCACATATGTGATATATACATTAATAAATAAAATATCCAAGTCATATTCATTCAAACCAACAATATATAATTATAAATATAGGTTAATTAATTCAGACCTACACACTTCTAAATCAATTCAGCATCTACATCTGGAATGAATAGCCTTAGGTTCTGGAGAGGAAAGTCTGGCCCTTGTAATTCTCCTCAGGCCACACCTACTCCCCAATCACACCCCTTTCCCACAAGCCACATATCTCACCAGCCCTGCTTGGGTGTTTTTGCCTATCTGGAGTCCTTCAGCTCTGATAATGCTTTTTGCTCACCTGGATGGTGTATAGAGAGGGTTGTGTGAATGTGTGTAGAAACTGGCCTCCTGTAATTTGAACATTTGTTGCTTTGCTCCTGTTTGCTTCTAGCCTTGCCATCCACTGGCATATGGCCCTGGAAGGTTCCCTAGAATGAGCACTCTCACCTTCCTTTGTGGGCGCCCTTTGCGGGGCCATGCGCAGCACCTTGGTCACTTGGGACCCACCGGCTGTTTGGGCTGGCCTGCCTCCCTGTGCTGGTAATTGGAGGTTCCTGCCAAATCTCAGCCAATCAGCACCACAGGGAGGTGAGGCCAGTTGCTTAAAAGCGGTGACTCACTCCCCGCCCCCTAAGCGCGGCGACGATTCCAGGGGTTTGTATATGGGAGTCACTGGCCATACACTAAAAGGTTGTCAGTGAACTCCCCTGTGTTGCGGGGATATACGGTGGGCTGCCAGCATACACAAGCGTCTTGCTGTGCAGCCTTCCATATCCCATTCACCCTGAGGAGCCCCAGTTCCCCTGGCTGGGGACTGGGAGGGATACACGCCTAATGCCTAAGCCAAGGTTTTTTTTACATATGAAAGGTTTAATAAAGTTGTGGCCAATTTTTATTCCATAACATGTTGTCACTAGTTATTATTCCTCCTGGTGGTCTCTTGGGGTGGGGGTCTCCATCTGGGCATGCAAAGGAATGTGTCTGTTGGACTGAAGATAATTTTTACTCTCTTCATGTCCACCTTGGCATTTTGCTCTTGAGGCACTTTGGCTCTCAGCAGCAAAAATGTTCCGCATCCTGAACCCAGAGGGATGCTCCAAACTGCTGCTCTGGTGGGTGAGCATAGGAAGCAACAATGCAATGCAACAGTGAGTTCCTGGTTCCATCATCTTCTGATGGAAGGCAGTGTCTGTGTGTGTGTGTGTGTGTGTGTGTGTGTGTGTGTGTGTGTAGAAACCTGGTGTCTATGCTTCTTTGCTACTCAGCCTCCAGGAGGAAGACAATTCAAGATGAGCATAAGAAGACATAATTGCTATGATCCATATGCAGATACAAATGAATCCCTCTTACTGTGCTCACTGGGTCTCATTGAGGAGCACAATGAAAAACAGCTCTGCCATTCATTTGCAACACAATATAACTGCTGGGCAGCAGGGAGGAGTGGAGTTGGGGGGAATGAAGCGTTTCTATAACTAGCTTTTGTGATGGACAATAGATCTGAGGAAGCAGCAGTCCTGGATCTTTTTATTTGTTTTATTTACAGCTTTTTAGTCACCCTGGAAACAGAGTAGATGCTACCAGACACGACTTTTAACACAGTTAATTATGTCATTAGAGTCAGCAGTCCTTGACAGCTTGCATCAACCTTTGCTGGCCGAACTATGGAACTGTTCCTATGGAAATGACCGTGGCAACTGGCCTTATTTTAAGCTGACACAAAAATGCTCTAGTGCAATGAAGACAGGTAGCCAGCTTATATGATTTCCTCTGTGTGTGTTACTTTTACACAGGCTAGTTGCTATGCAGCTAATAAAAACCCACTTCCATAGCTGGGACACTTGCACAGGGAGAGGCAAATTAACAAGAGGAAGGTAGAACACAGTAGTCTTTTTGGAACATGGACATTAGTGATCAGGTGGATCCCCAGCTACCCACACTGGAAATAATTGGAGGAACCCTGATTAGTTTGTCTCACTTGTGACCTGTGTGCCTGCTCAGTCTGCTGTTCAGGTCCTGCTAACTGTCAATGTGCATTTTTATCATAGCTGTCAGGTGTCCCTTATTTGAAGGGACAGTCCCTTATTCCAGCACCATGTCCCGCTGCTGTCCCTTATTGATGGATGTCCCTTAAATGTCCCTTCAAGTTCAAGGAAGCAGCTCCTCTCCCTCCCTCCCTGCCGGCTAGGGAGGAGGGAGGCTCCAACTGTGTTGCTTGGCTGTGTTGCTCACCCAATAAGAAGTCTAAGAATGACTGGGGGTGGAGCTTGCATGCCTTGTGTGTGGCTAGTTAATGCAAGCTGAGGGGGTTTTTGAATGCTGGACGCCATTTTGTTGCACGTGCTGCTGCAAACTTTGCAGTGCAAAGCCAGGCCGGGGAGCCATTTTAAGTTGAGGCTGCATAGGCCTTGTGGTGCATGTGATTCAGATTCTATTCAGTTGAACCTCTGTTTACAAAGTTGGTTGGACAGTGTTCTCGAAGCTACCCAGCATGAGTTTGACCAGACTGCAGGAGGGCAGGAAGACTGGAGTGCCTGGAACAGGTGAGGCTGCAGGTCCCTTATTTTGACTGCTGGTCCCTTATTTTCAAATCTGTAAGTTGACAGCTATGATTTTTATGGTCTGCTCCTCCTGCTCTCCTTTCCTTGGATTCTCTCTCTTTTAGCTGGACTTGGACCAGTTCGTCCTTCAAATAGAAGATGTTCCTCAGGAAACCTTTCAAATGGTGCACTCTCCTTCGTAAACGTAATTGAGATGTTAGTTAAAATAATATAGTCATTGCACTGGGCCCAGTGCAGATCAGGCCTCTACCATCCACCTTTTCCTAACCCCAGTAGTTGCTTTTTGCCATAATTTAACAAGATAATAGGGTAACAGGGAAAGATCAGCAATGGACACTTCAGCAGAACCTTCATGAGGTCCTGGGCACTGCAGAGATATCCAAGGTTGCTGGGAACCATGGGGTTTGGGCCTTCTTAAAGGGGCAGTCAGTCTTCATAGAGGCCATTCTGTCCAAAGCAGTCCCCTATTGATCTCCATACCAAGGTAAAGAAAAAGACTTGTGCCTGGTACCAGAAAAATGTTAGTGCCAGGTGAACCACCCTGGGGAGAACATTCTAGAAATGGGATGCTACAACCAAGAGGGCCCTGAGAAGTTAGGGAAAAGAGGTCTGTAAGAGCCCTTGAGTTGGATGCTGTGATGCATATTAGGAACAGATCCAATTATGAACACTCCTAGGCTCCAGATGGGCCTGGACTTGGAGGATGTGTGTGAGGAATATGGGGTCCAAATCCCTCATTCTTATGTTTACTTCCCATCACTAATGAAGACATCAAGCTGCATTCTTTTGAATCACACCTCAGGTTCATCTAGCCTAGTAATTTTTCCCTACAGCTTTTCCCAACCTGGTGCCCTCTAGATGGTGCTGGGCTACAGCTCCCAGAATCCCCAACTATTGGACATGCTGGCTGAGATCGATGGGAGATGTAATCTAAAATATTTTAAGAGCTGTTCTACTCATGTTGGAAGCAGATCTACAGTACAGTGGTACCTCAGGTTACATACATTTCAGGTTATGTACGCTTCAGGTTACAGACTCTGCTAACCCAGAAATAGTATCTCGGGTTAAGAACTTTGCTTCAGGATAAGAACAGAAATTGTGCTCCGGCGGCACGGCGGCAGCAGGAGGCCCCATTAGCTAAAGTGGTGCTTCAGGTTAAGAACAGTTTCAGGTTAAGAACAGACCTCCAGAACGAATTAAGTATTTAACCCGAGGTACTACTGTATCTGGGTCTTTCTCATCCTTGCTGCAGGAAGATGTCAAAAAATGAAGCCTGGACTTTTTGCATGCCTTCTCTCCTACTGAGCTAGGAACCTGTGGCCTTCCAGATGTTTTTGGACTCCAATACCCATCAGCCCCAGCCAGTTTGACCAACAGTGAGGGATGAGTTGGCCTATACTCCCGCATCATCTCTCAAAGGCACAATCTCTTAATGAAGATGAAAGCAGTGCCACATAGCTGAGTGAGTGATGACTTAACCATGTCAACTCCATATCTATAGCAATTGAGAATTCAGGGGTTTTCTATATGTGGTGGTATATAATAGAAACCTACACCAAGGATGCTTGATATCCAGGATTCCTGTGGCAACTCATTTCTAGAATTAGAATTAGATTAATGCTGAGACACCTTGAACCCCTTTCAACAGCATACTTGGAACCCCTTTCTCTCTTTCTTCAGATGAGCCAGGCTACAACTCTCTTGTCCCTTCTAAAGCAGCAGTGAGGAACATTTTCATCCCCAGGGTCATCATCCCTCCTGGGAAACTTTCTGGGGTTCCCTATCCCTGCTCTAAAGCCCTGATCCTCACCAGAACCTCTTCCTCAGAACTGGGAGCCTTCGAGGTGGTGTTGAGCCTTGATAATGGTGTCCCTTGTTGTCCTGGGCCCCAAGAAAAGGCCTAGACATCTTGCTGTTTAAGACACCCCTCCCATCAAACAAGGCAGTCAAGCGTCAAGAGTCAAGAAAAGAAGTTAAGGCAGAAAATACCACAAGTCTCTCTCTCTCTCTCTCTCTCTCTCTCTCTCTCTCTCTCTCCCTCTCCCTCTCCCTCTCCCTCTCCCTCTCCCTCTCCCTCTCTCTCCTTCCTTGTCAGTAAAAGTGCAATAAAAAGAAATGTGATGACCAACAAATTGCTGCCCTTTCATTACATCTGAAATCAGCTGCCTAAATAACAAGAAGGTTACTGCTGATTCAGGCTACATCTCTTCCTACATCATGTTCTCACAGGTAACCCACAAGTGGGATCAAAGCACAAGAGCCCTCTTTCCTCCTGCAGTTTCCAGCAACTGGTATTCAGAGATAACCTGCCTCTGACTGTGGAGGCAGAGCTTAGCCATTGTAGCTAGTAGCCACTGAGCTACTTGTCTTCCATGAATTTGTCTAATCCTCTTTTAGAGCCATCTATGTTGGTGGCTCCCCCTGCCTCATAATATAAGCATAATAAAGCAGGTAAGCATTGTAGGTCACTACACCTCAAAAGTTACTTCTTGGCCAGTGGTGTGAGGTCAGTTCAGTGGATGAGGGGGACTAGGCTAGTCCCTAAATGTTCCTGGTGAATTAAAGGTGTGCACCTTTTACTCCAACTTGCTTGTATACATTCGCTTTTAAACTGTGATATAAAAGTGACAAATCATTTGTTCAAGAGCTGTTCCCTTGGTTCATTTCCTGCTAAACCCATTGCTGCATGTGAATGCATTTTGTGCAGTCCTGCATCCATATCCGCTTGTGGCTAATGAGTCATCGGTGGGAGTGGGTGCAACTAAGGAACAAGAAAGCAATAGCTAGTCTATAGGGTGAAGTACCTTATTTTTCCGTCTATAAGACGTCCCCCATGTATAAGTCGCCCCCTATTCTGAGGGACTGAGATTTAAGAAAACGGGAAGAGATGGGTCTGTGTATAAGACACCCCCTAATTTTTTATAATAATTTTTATTCATTTTAAAACATATTGTCATACATTCCACCAAATTTCACCTCTTATACAGTCTTTTGGACTTCAATCAGCACCTCTGATGATCTCCCATTTTTATAGACACCCCCTAATTTTTGACATTATTTTTTAGGAAAAAAACCCTAGTCTTATACACAGAAAAATACAGTAACTATATGTGGAATGCTGTCATTCAGTGCTTTACGTTTAATGTGTCTCCTTGTGTTCTGAAGACAACATCACACAGTTCTCACCCCCACCCCATGGCAATTAAAAGCATACAGTTTCAAGTGTTCAAGTGAAGTGTGAGGTGACCAGAAAGACCATACATCTGTACTTCAGATAGAAAGCATGGAGAGGGACTCGGTTGAAGAAATGCTTGCCTCCTTAGAGAATGTATCTGCACAACTATCACTGAGCTGCATGGCTGTGCCAAGGCCAACTCAACTTGGTAAAATGTGCCTGCTTCCACAACACATCGTTCAGAGCCTTGCATCTTCAAGAAGAACAAGACATAATATCAGATACATTCAGTGGTGTTAAAGCAGCTCCGCTGTACACTGACAGTTGGGTGGAACCTGCAACTATTCTCAAAAACACTGGGTACTATCTACCAGCGTAGTTTCATAAAGCAGCTATTCCTAACTGTTCCCCTATGAAAAATTTCACTGCACACCACAGTTCTTGGCTTTTCCATGGGATGAAAAATGATCCTTTTAAAGAGCTGTTTCTTTCCTACCAGTAAAATAAGACATCCATTTCCCCAGTCCCACATCTAGTCTTTTGTGTAGCCATGAGAGATCCCTTTTCTGAATCAGCATATCTACTAATTCATAAAAGCTTCTAACACATGCTGTACAATAATAAACAAATGAGTTAAAATTCATTATATCTTGACATCAGCAATGACTGTATTTAGATTCAGTGCTGCGTGTCAATTTGACTAAAAGCTGGAGCGTGGCTCCAAGAGGAACGGTCTCCCTTAATAACACACTAATGAGGCCCAACTGCAAAAATGATGAATTATGAATCAAACTTACTTTTTCCCCTTAACAAAATACGATTACTTCTCCAGATGAACACAAATGGGTACAGATTAACTAATAGATTGGGATGTAAATCAAGAGCACAGTGACAGCAGCATGTGGCTGGCCAGCTTCTGTTCAGCTCATTAATAGTATTAGTATGTCTGTTGTATTTTATTTTTTTTAAAATGATTGTTAAATGTTTTGGTATATTTAAAGCAATGGTTCATAGCCTTTTCTCTGTCATAAAATGGAAGGCCCTCTTAAATTCTGAAGAGCTTTTAGTGGTTGTTATATATGCATATTTACATGGAACATTGGAAGTCGTCTTATACTGAGTCAGAACATTGGTCCATTTAGCTCAGCATTTCCTACACTCCTGGGCAGGGGCTCCCTACCTGGAGATGCTAGGAACTGAACCTGAGGCCTTCTGCAAGCAGGTGCTCTATCACTGATCCACAGCCCTTCAGTGGGAGTAAGTTCCATTGAATTTGATAGGACTTTCTTCCAGGGTTGCTACCTGTCCTGAGAAAAATGTGATTGTTGTTTCTTTGGAGAAAAGCATCCCCTGTCTTGTTCATACTTCAACCGCAATGCCTCCCCCCCCGCCACGTATTCAAGCTCATCCACCTCCTCATGTTCAAAACTGTGAGGGCAGAGGGTGGATCCAGTGGGTGGAAGAGAGCAAGAGCCTGAGCTGGCGTTTGTGTGGGCAGAGGGTGAGTCCATGAGGAGGAGAACTGAGAGTAAGAGCAAGTTTTTGCACAGGCAGAGAGGGTGGGGTGTATCAGAATCAGAGTGAGAGGGGAGGCTTGTATGGCCCTGGTCGAGAGCAGGGGATGGGGAGAGAGACTTTTTGCATGGGCAAAGGTGGGTGGGTTGAAGACAGGGACAGGGACTTAAAGACTGAGAGGATTTTTTTTCTTAACAGTTGGAAATATCATTGTGCTTTAGCCATTCCCCCCCCCCATTGAATCAGCCACTGAAGATATCTCTTTGCCACCTCCCAAAACACTCCATTTTATCCACAATCTGTAAAGTCTGGAACAAAAACAGCATCTTTGGCAATACATTCATCTTTATAACAGCAATTCGTCCTGACAAGGAAAGTTTCAATCTTGACAAAACTTCTAAATCCCTTTTAATTTCAGACCAGCACTTTTCATAGTTATCCTTAAATAGACTCATATTCTTCGCTGTTATGTTTACCCCTAGGTATCTTACTTTTTTAACCACATTTAACTCTGTCTCTTTCTGAAACCTTTCTGATTCTAAAGGTGTCAATTTTTTTTCCAAAACCTTGGTTTTCTGCTTGTTAAGTTTAAATCCCGCCACCCGACCAAACTCCTGAATCAACTGTAATACCCTTTTCGTACTAGACTCTGGCTCCTGTAGGGTCAAAACTAGGTCATCTGCAAATGCTTTAAGTTTATACTGTTTCGCTCCGACCTGAATTCCTTCCACCAACCGGTCTCCTCTAATCATATTCAAGAGCACCTCCAGGACCGAAATAAATAGCAAAGGGGAGATAGGGCAACCTTGTCGTGTTCCTTTTTCAATTTTGAACGCTTCCGTCACCACATTGTTCACTATCAATTTAGCCTTTTGTTCCGAATAAATTGCCTCTATCCCATTCTCAAACCCCCGTCCCACTCCCATCCCTTCCAAATTTTTCTTCATAAACTTCCATGAGATGTTATCAAAGGCCTTCTCCGCATCTATAAATATTAACACTGCTTTTGTATTGATATTTGTTTGCAAAAGTTCCAAAATGTCAATAATATTCCTTGTATTAGCAAACAAATGTCTACCTGGGAGAAAGCCTGCTTGGTCCTTGTGAATTACTTCATTTAACACTTTTTTAAATCTGCTTGCTAAAATGTCTGCAAATATTTTGTAATCCACATTTAGGAGGGAGATGGGGCGGTATTTCTTAAGTTGTGTCTTTTCAGTTTCTAGTTTGGGTATCAATGTGATGAAAGCTTCTTTCCACGACTCCGGTGCCTTCTTCCCCTCCATAATTTCATTGCAAACCTCCATTAATGGATGTATCAAATAGTCTTTCAATATCTTATAATATTTGGAGGTAAGCCCATCTGGCCCTGGAGATTTGCCCAGTTGCATGTTCTGAATGGCTTCTTCAATCTCTTGTGTTATTTTATAGTTCAGGATTGTTCTATTTTCCTGAGACAGCCTTGGTAGACCATTCTTTATCAAAAATTGTTCTATCTCCACCTCGTTTTGCGGCCCTTGTGTATATAGTTGTTTAAAGCATCTCTGGAAACACTTTCTGATCTCCACTGGGTTCTGAATATTTCTTCCTTCAATCTCTAAATTTGTGACTGTGTTCAATTTTTGTCTCTTTTTCAGCTGCCATGCTAACAGCTTTCCACATTTATTTGCCGATTCAAAAGATCTTTGTTTCATTAGCTTAACTTTCCATTCCACTTCCTGATTTATCAATTTGGAATATTGTGCTTGGTAAAGTTTAATTTCTCTTAGAATCTCCTTTGACTTCGGTCTCGATCTTAACTTCTTCTCACATTCTTTAATTTTCTCCAGGATCTTATCTTTTTTCTCATTCTGTGCTCTTTTCTTTATAGTGTTCTGTTGTATCAGAAACCCCCTCATAACCGCTTTACTTGTGTCCCAGACGGTTCTTTTTTCCACCGTAGTGTTCAAATTTATCTCAAAGTAGTCCTTCAAAGCTTTTTGGGCCTTTTTGATAATCTCCTGATCTCTAAACAAATTGTCATTCATCTTCCATCTGAAGGAGCCGGTTGGAGTTAGTCTCATATCCATCTTTACGGCATTATGGTCGGAGCAGGTCTTTGGGCAGATTTCCACTTTTTTTGTCTTGGGTGCCAGACCTCTAGTTATCCATATTTGGTCGATTCTTGTCCATGTCAGTTGGGCTTCAGAAAAGAATGTTCCTTCTCTTCCCAGGGGGTTCTTTGTTCTCCAAATGTCAATCAAGTCAATATTGTCAGTCAGTTCAAAAAATGTTTTAGGTAGTCTGCCATCTTTTGTCACATTTTGGCTATGTGACTTATCCATGTTGGTCTGCCATCTTCTGTCACATTTTGGCTATGTGACTTATCCATGTTGGTCGATGCCAGAATCAAAAAGCCCAGAATCAAGTTCAAGATACTAACTGATGCTAAAGAAAGAGGGGGCTTTGCCCTGCCAGACTTAAAGCTGTACTATGAATCAGCAGCTTTCTGCTGGTTGAAAGATTGGCTGCTTCTTGAAAACACTGATGTTTTAGATTTGGAAGGATTTAATAATGTTTTTGGATGGCATACATATTTGTGGTATGACAAGGTTAAAATTCATAAGGCTTTCAAGAACCATATTGTCAGGAAAGCAGTGTTCAATGTCTGGATAAAATATAAAGACTTATTGGAAAATAAGACCCCAAGGTGGTTATCACCAATGGAAGCTAAGGCCCGGAAAAGACTCAATATGGAGGCCAAATGGCCGAAATATTGGGAAATAATAGAAAAAGACGGAGATAATTGGAGGTTGCAGAGTTTGGAGAAACTAAAAGATAAAGTGCGAGATTGGTTACATTACGCTCAGATCAAAGAGGTTTTCAAGATAGATAAAAAGATAGGATTCCAGGTGGAAAAATCAAAGTTGGAAACGGAATTGTTAGAACCTAAGACTAAGGTACTTTCAAGAATGTATAATTTGCTGCTAAAATGGAATACACAAGATGAAACGGTTAAATCGGCTATGATAAAATGGACACAGGACATTGGGTACAATATCATGTTTGCTGACTGGGAAAGGTTATGGACCACCGGGTTGAAATTCACGGCATGTATTGCCTTGAAAGAAAATATTATGAAAATGATATATAGGTGGTACATGACCCCAGTCAAGCTTGCAAAAATATACCATTTGTCTGATAATAAATGTTGGAAATGTAAAGAAACTGAAGGAATGTTCTTTCACCTCTGGTGGACCTGCCCTAGAGTTAAGACTTTCTGGGAAATGATATATAATGAGTTGAAAAAGGTATTTAAGTATACCTTCCCTAAGAAACCAGAGGCCTTTCTTTTAGGCATCGTCGGCCAGAGGGTGTTAAAGAAGGATCGGACATTTTTTATGTATGCAACAACAGCAGCAAGGATACTTCTCGCCAAGCACTGGAAAACCCAAGATTTGCCCACACTGGAAGAATGGCAGATGCAACTGATAGACTATATGGAGATAGCAGAAATGACTGGCAGAATCCGAGACCTGGGAGAAGAGGCTGTGGAGGAGGACTGGAAGAAATTTAAGGACTGTTTACAAAAATATTGTAAATTGTATGAGTGTTAAGAACGATGTAAGATTATTAATAATATGGCACCATTAAGATAGTTAAAAGGAATATGAAGATAAATGAAAATATAAGAAAAGACAAATTTTGGATAAATATTATGCTAAAATTAAGCTTTTAAGGTTTGGGTAAAATTATCTAAAATTAGGGACACAATATTGGAAATTATAATATAAGAATTGAAACAAGGTGATAATTTGCTGGGTAAAGTTCGAAAAACTTAGAACGCAGGAACGAGAGATGTGAGGAAGTCCAAAGAAGTGAAGAAAATGTGGATATTGAAAAAAATATATGTTATTTTGTTTGCTTTTTCTATTGTATTAAGAAAACCTTTAATAAAAATTTAAAATAAAAATAAAAATGAATCAGCCACTGAAAACCCCATGTGCCATTGTAATGGGTTGCTTTGAAGTCATTTCTGCACCATGTAAAGTAATTTTTAGCCCTCAGCAGTCATTCCTCCTCTGGTCACTGCTAAGGATGCATGACCTGACTATTTGTCTCTGTGCACTGCAGTCATCTGCAAGAAGTTGCCACACAGCAGGGTTGATGTTGCCAGCCCTCATGTCACATTTGCAGAATGAATGAAAGCTGTCGAAAGCAACCAGCTGAAGCACAGAGGGGGAAGGGAGGATTCAAAATTCCTTTGCTATGCTTTCCTTTGCTATGCTTTTCCTTATTCCTTTGCTATGCTGTGAAAGTAACTGCCCACCTTTGTTTTTTGTGAACAGGGAGCACATATGAATAATGGCCTGGCCACATCTGGCTTGGCCTTTAGAAAGGTGTGCAGAAAACAATTCCTGCAATCTCCTTGGCCAGCTTAGCTAGCACTCGGCTGATGTGACAATTACCTTGAAATCACCCAGCCCAGTGCTCCAGCGAGGGCTGCCGATCACATTATGAATGCTGCTAATGAACAGCCTGTAAATTGTTTACATTATTTATCTTCAGCTATGACACACACCGAGATTTTAAAATGCTATCTGCCCTATTGCAAACATCAAATAAAATCATTTCCAGTGCAACCCTTATGACCATAAATGCATTCACCGCTAATGATAAAATAAGCCTGAAAAACAGGCCAATTATACTGATGAACCCTAAAGCAACAATACCAAAACAGTTATCATCTGCCTTCTCTTTCTGAGGGAGAATGCAATGCATGTGTTCTGTGTAGTTGTTTCTTTAGCGAAAGGACCATAGTTGGAGGAATTAACATAGCTGAGTGACAGAGCATCCACTATGTATGCAGAATGTCCCGGGTTCAGGCCCCAGATAGGCCTGGGAGAGAATTCTGTCTGAAACAGTGGAGAGCTGAGGACCACAAGCAGGAAAAGGCCATTGCACTCAGGTTTTGCTTTTGGGCTTCCCAATAGGCATCTCTGAAAAAAGGCTTGTGGTTCAGTGGGAGAAAGTCCTAGGTTCAGTCCCCAGCAGTGGCGTAGCGTGGGGGGTGCAGGGGGGCCAGCCTCACCGGGTGCAACATCTGGGGGTTAGGGTTAGGGGGCGCAAATCCACGGGTTAGGGGGCGCAAATTACTTGCCTTGCCCCAGGTGCTGACAACCCACGCTACGCCACTGGTCCCCAGCATCTCCAGATAGTTCTGGGAATGTCCCCCGCCTGAAACTCTGGTGAGCTGCTGACAGTCAAGGCTGAAACTACTGACTTATATGGACAATTGTGAGAACAGAATGCTGAATTAGACAGGTGTTTGGTCTACTCAAGCCGGGTTCTTATTATATTCTTAGATAGTCCTTCTGTGAGCTTGGCAGGCTACTCTCCAATATATATCATTTTGGGTAGCCTGTCAGCAGCAACAGCAGCAGGGAGACAGATGGCTTGTGGCCTTTGTGACTGCATCCACCACCAGCGCCACTTCAAGACCTTTATTCTGGGGGAATTAAAATTGTGGCATGGGTGAGTCCATCCATGCAGCATTCCTGTTGGTGTTTGGAAAGGGGGGTGGAATGACAGACAGACAGAGATTAAGTGTGTTATGTGATAGCACCAGGCTTGCTCTGTCAGAGTACTAGTGGTCCAACCTTGAATATGTTGGTTCAAGAATTCCTGGATGCCAAGATCCAAGTTTGGGGTAAGAACTCTTTGGTGAGAGAACCCCAACAAAGATATAAAAATAACAAAATAAGCAGCAGGGTAAAGTGTGGAAATATGGGCTGTTGGATCTTAAAAATATGCTCTTGTAAGTTCCAAAACTTCTCTCTTCCCATAGCATAGAAAAAGACCACATATTTTGTAAGTTAAGAATGGTTTACCTACAAGCTCTTCAAATGCCAGATTCATGTGCTTCGGAAAGTTGCATAGGCAGTAAAACCTGGCTTAGTTACAGGGGTGCAATTTCCATTGGTATAGGAACTCAAGAGTGGCTTGTCAGAGTCATGCTGTTGGAACTTGGTGCAACCAGCTCAGACCTCTTCATACTCTCAGCTTCTCAGGTAGACTGGGGTGTGTGGGGTGGGACAAAGATTTGATTACCTAGCCCATCCCAAGGTCAGCTAAGCCTGGTAGGACAACTTACTCTGTGATCTTAACCACTTCATGCATGAATTAGACTTAAGCATGTTGGTTATATGAGGCTGGTTATCTCACAGAATAAGGCACCATTCTGTGTGCCTATACCAAAGGTCATCACCATATCCACCAAGTCAACATGTCTGTAGTTCAAAATCCATTAGAACAGGGCTGGAGAACTCAGAACCGAGGTCTAAATGAAGCCTCCAGAGCTTTCTATCTGTTCTGAGGGATTCCTCGTAGGCAGTGTCCCTTCTCAGACCACATTCCAGCTTACCAGGCTCCACCCTTCACAAGACATGCTTTCACTCCTTCTTGAGTGATTCTGCATGGCTGGAATGAATTGTGACAATGCCTCTTGATTGGCTGTATGTTGAGAAGGGTAGATAGAAATCTCTGCCTTCTTCATGGCTGGAATATAGCCTACTATCCAAAGGTAAGAGTCATCTGTGTGGCTCCACCCACTGTTGTCTCTGGTCCCATGCAGCCTGAGGACAGTTGTCCCTGAGGCAATATGATTCTTGGGCTGAAAAAGGGTTCCCTGTCTCTGCTTTAGGAGAAATAAATGTATAAGATTCATTTCCTCAAATACTTTGTGCCAAATTACATTATTAATCTTTGACAACGATTCATTCATGTCTAATTGGTTTGTGGTGTCAATTAAAGCTTAAAGTCTAGCTCTCCATTCTCCCTCAGTGCTTTATGGAAATCTTTATGTCCCCTACTTTGCCAGCCACAAGAAGCTGTAATATATTTAACTCAATGTTTCAGCCTGTATTCCTCTGGTCACAGTGACACACACACATTATTTACAACCTGCCAATCAGCTGGGAAATCTGTAAACCCTTAGGCAGTTTATTGAATTAAAATCAATGTCTTCATTTAGCCTGTTTCGAGATATGACATGAAAGTTGTGAACAACAGGATTATGTTGGTCAAAGGAAGGGCTTTGTTGCAGTTGCTGCCAATTCCTTCATGTGAGTTATTAAAATATAATGGGAATAGCCTCTTAGGGAAGCGAACCATTTTTTATGAAGGACATTGTGAATTTCTCATTCAACCTGTGCAATTTATCTTCACTGCTGAGTGGAAGATGAGCAAGCAAACTGATTCAGATGCAAGCTGTATGTTACCCTTAAGGCAACCTCATTTATGTGATGCAAGATCAGACTGTATTATTTTAAGACTAGGACAAACCTTTCGCCCTATTGCCCACCCCATGTTTTCAAAAAATATTATTCCTCTGATTTTCTGCTGCTTTCCTGGAAAGCAGGGAGAGAAATTGCTATAACATTTCCAGACATGATTGAAACTTATCTTACCGTATCTAGCCAGAAAGTGTGGTGGGTAGCAAGTTGTGGAGTGAGCCTTGAGAATTCCTTCAAAGAGGTGTGTTTTGATGTAATATAGCATCTAAGAATTGCTTGGGAGTGATACTGTGAGATGTAATGTAATATCCTGGAAGGTCTTGGAAGAGAAGCATTCTGATGCAATTAGCATCCAGGAACATCTTAGGAGGGATGTGATCTTTTAGGATCTTTTGGGATGATTTTGTTTTTCTTCCAACCCAGAAATGACCAAAAAAGAGAATTTTCTAATTGGCACAGCTGTAGTTTCTCTACCTTTGAGCAGGGGCATAGCACAGGTTGCCAGCAGCCAGGGCTGTGCGGAGGGGTGGCTGGATGGGAGACAAATGGACAGAGTACGCAAGTGCATTCAACTGCGTAATGACATCTGCATCACCCAGGCCACAGAGGTAAGAAAAGAAGAGTCATCCCCCCCACCAGATGTCAAAGAGAAAAATAACTACCAAACTTTTAGAAGACATCTGAAGGCAGCCCTGTTTAGGGAAGCTTTTAATGTTTAATAGGTTACTGTATTTTAGTGTTTTGTTGGAAGCTGCCCAGAGTGGCTGGGGAAACCCAGCCAGATGGGCGGGGTATAAAATAATAATAATAATAATAATAATAATAATAATAATAATAATAGTCTGGAGAGGTCACTTCCTGGTTTGCAGAACCCAGCATTTGAAGTGCACAGCTGTATTAAGGCACCATTGGGTGCTGAAAATTTGCACCTCAACAATTTTGCACTCAGGGCAACCACCCCTGTGGCTCCCCCCCCCCCATGCCACTGCCCTGAAGTGCTGTATAGCTGGAGTTAGTTCATATATAGTTTATACCATTCAACAGGAAGCTATGGGCCATGTACCAACTGGGAATGAAGAAGTATGAATGCCCCAGAATGTTTGCAGGCACAAAATGTATCGAAGCAGGATTGCTTATAGCCATCTGCATACGATCATACAAATCATCAGGAATGCACAATAAAAAAGAAGTCTGGATGGGCCCTGCCATAAAGCTGCCCTCCTCTGAACCCCTTCCAATTTGTCTATAGCCTAAATCTTTTAAGTGAGGCATTTTATGCTGCTGGGTTTTTTTATTATTATTCTGCTGCCAGTGCTGATTATTGTCACTCATTCATTGTTTAAAATCTTCTTTAAAATGTGAAGTGCACTATAAATTCTTGTTGAAGGGTGATATACAAATGAAAACATTGAAAAAAGACATTGTTGAGGGAGTTGTTTGGGATTGCTTCAAAGGAGATCACCTTGCATGCATCTCCAATTTGGGGAGGGGACAGCAGCCACTACAAGTTCAGAAACATTATGGGAAGATAATTAGCGGTTTAAGTTAAGAGGGACTGAAGGGCCCATTATGGTTCTGCCTGATCCTCTAACAAGAGCATGTCAGCGAGACACAGAAATATCTGTGATTGTTTACTCTCTCTGTGTTGCTATTAAACATAATGTGTAAAGTAATTGGTGGGGGAAAACAGCAACAGTGACAGCTGTGATGGGATCTGAAGTAGTTGGCCTCTTCTTTCTTCTGCAAATAAACGAACATATGGATGGCATGATGTTCTTGAAAGTGAGAAGATGTCTAGCAGCAAATAATGTGAACTGAAGTGCCGTAGGAGAAAGTAAGCAGATGTATTTGAAAAAGGACTCCAAGGATCATCTCTGGTGTGATTGCAAGGGAAAGTTTGGGATTTGTCTCTTTCTGAGCACTTAATGCAACACAGAAGGGTTGCTAGAGGTAAAACAAAACGTGATCATTTTGATAACGTATGGTCCCCATATATCCACTATGTCAATAGAACTGAACAGCCACAATTTCTTATGGAGAGGCTACATCATGGATAGTTGAAGCCTTCGCATCAGTGGAAGCTAGTAGTGTTTTTGTGGGGGAGGGGATTTTCTTCTAAGATCCCAGTGCAATTGGAAAGGGATAAGCCCATGTCTGTGTGGCATGGCCCCAATTCTGATTCCCTTCTGACCTTCTGAAGTTGTTAATCAAATAATAACAGTCAGCCGTATAAAATGCATGCATATATTTCATGTATCATATGATATGATAAAGAGAGGGAGAGAGAAGTGTGTGTGTGTATTCCATGTTTTATTTTTCAACATTATGGTGCTTGGTGAAAACTACTTCCAGCAGGCCTTTGAGTAAGCTCCTTGATTTTAACTGATTCGTCTCAGTTATATATTTTGTAATCACATGATACACCGCCACTTAGAAAACATGGTGTTAAAGATATGTAAATTGATGAAATAAAATAAAAGTGAACTATTAGTTTGGGAATGGGATCTAATTACCACCCTGTGTGTGTCCTATTTATCTCTCCTAATATTTTCTAGCATTCTGTTTGGGCTGCAACAAGTTTTTCCCAGCATGTTTATTATTTATTATTTATTAAGTTTCGAAACCTCCCTTCATCTGAGGTCCACAGGGTGTTTTACAAGATAAAAACACAACAATACATAACATAGAAGGGTTGCCATATTTGGAAGGGCAAAAAAGAAGACACACACATACACACACACATATACACATGGCTGGCTCAGCTGGTGATCTTAAAGAAGCCCCAATGCTGTTATTACTTGCCTGCTGCCAAGCAAAAAAAAACCCCAGACATTTTGCCAAGTTTTTTTTTTTTAAAAAACCACACACCCATACTCAGCTTTTACCACCAAAAAAGAGGACGTGTCCAGGCAAATCCAACCCTTTTATAGTCACACCCACACACTTACACACCTGTATTTTATCTATCTAGTAAAACCCCTCCCACCCTAGAGCTGTTTGTATGGATTGCTTTACTTATCCATTTATCCATACATTGGCCTTTGTCAGAGTTCTTTAAGAGGAATAAAAGGGTTCATCCATTCAGGAAGCACTGCTCTGACCTGGGCTTTGCTTATGCATTCTTATTGGCTAGGGTCACCCATCTGACCAGTTGAATAAGGGCTACCTTTTCTTTCAATTAGCTCCATTGCCCCGCAACAATTCCAGCACCTGTTTATACCTGCTATTGTGATGTCACCACATTCATGACATCAAGATAATCAGTGTGGCATCTACCAGTCACTGTGGACTACAATGCTCATCAACTATCAAAGCCAGTGTTCAAGGATGATGGGTGTTATGAAGATTATCAATCTATGAAGAAGAATGAAGTTTTTTTTAAAAAGAAAAAAGCAAAGCAGTAGCAGGATACCAAGGGGAAAATGTCTTCCAACGGGCATGAAAAATGGAAAATATTCTCAGGGATGGAGTTAGGAAACATCACCATCCCTGCAAAAAAACAAAAACAAAAAACAACAACACCCACTTTTGTCTCCAGATGTGACTATCCTATTTCCATCAGTAGTTGTTGCATGACTGGTGTTTACACCACTCCAATGTTGCAAAACAATGAAATGAATCTGTATTCACAAAGAGACAAGACACTTAGGTTAAAAACAAATGTTTATTTTAAAATGATCTTTCCCCAAATACCCAAAGGCACTAGTCAACACATGGACTAATGACCTACAAATAGATGTGGCCAGTACATTTTTTTAGCATTACATTTTTTCTTTTGCACAACTTTAGATGGGACATCAAGTGAATTACGTCCTCACAGTACAATTTCATTCTCAGAACAGCAGATCATTGTCTGATATTAGTACAAAAAAACCCATGCAGATCGAAACAAGAACTGATTTGTTAAATCTGTGATGTTGACCAGGACTCACACACCTCCAGGTATGCACAGGTGCAATACATCCACGATGTCACATGTACATGGCCACTTCCTCAAGCTTCCATTTCATAATTATAGCACACAACTAAGATCCCAGGAAGTGAAAAACTAGCATCCTTACAAAATATGCCCCACCCTACCTCTTTGAAAGCAGAGATGCAGCTGTATAGACATTAAATTAATATGGAAGGGGGAAAGAATGTTCTTGCAAATCTACTAGAGAAACTGAACATTTATAGTCTTCTAATTAGATATATCTTCCACCTAGCATGCCCAGTTACAGACATGGTTAGATCTGAATGTGTTGGCAGGACTACTGCTATACACGAATCAAACCAGCCGATCCTAAATTAATCAATGAGTTTAGAAAACAAAGTATTTTTCAAATGGGCAAGCAGGATTATTCCATGCATTTTTCAAAGTATTTTTTTTTAATAAGGAATGAACATTGGGTTGTGCGTGTGTGTATTCAGAAATATTGCTAGGTTTTGAATTTGTGCCAAATGTTACATTGTGCTTGTCTGGCAGTGGAGATTGAAAACCACCACATTGGGGTCCAATGCACTGAAGCAGGACCATTTTATACTGAGCAATGGTAAAAACTCATGAAACAAATACCAGAATCTCAACAGAATTTGCAGTAAATTGACCATGCTAATGAAATATTTGAGGGGGGCATCCCCCCAAGTTGATGGGCATTGGCATTCAAATAATGTGTGTGTGCTGCGTCTTGTGATCAGTTATGTGAGGAGGGGCTTACCTGCCCCCCCCAATATTTTATTCAAGTTGGCACCCCTGTATAGGCATTTCCATCATTGCAATAATTGGTAAAGCTCTTTGGCTTACATAGTGCTTCTTAATACTGAATAAAACCATGGATTGATTTATCTCAGTACATTGTCTTCTCTCCCTGAAGCAGCAATCCAGGGTCTCAGGGAGAGGACATTCCCATCGCCTGCTCTTTCACTCTTTATTTCTTTTTTAATAACTGAACTTGCCAGGGATTGAACCTGGGACTCTACCTCTGAGCTCTGCACATCAGAGGTTGTATTACTTGCACAAGACTGCCTTATAGACCTGCAGAGCTTTAGATCAGGGCAATACATTTAGGGCTATGACAACTTTGGCAGGTGTACAGTGGCAGATTACTGGATGAATCTAGCCCATTACTTTTTATTCTTAAAAACAAACAACACTTTGCAGGATCACTAGACCACAGGAAAAATATTATCATGACAGAGAATAACTATACAATCCCCCCTCCCTTTTACTCATTGTGAAAAACAAAGCAGTGTGTTTAAGTGATATAAATGTGACAGCTTACATTCTAAACAATATACTATAAAATATCTGCTTTCAATCTTCTACAATTATAATGAAAAATGTCTTCAAGGATTTATAGTTTTATATATCTATATCTTTATATCTTTTAGGAAAGAACTTAGACCTTAACACACACAGCCTGACAATATTAGATTACTCAGCGCTGTAAACCTTCGATAAGTTTGAAAGCAATGTGTTGAAATCAGGCACTCGCACCGTTTTTAAAATAACAATTACACAGTAGGATATTACATAAACATAAGAGTAAAATTTATAGATATGAAAAATGAAAAAACAACAACAACAACACCAGAGTGAATTCTTGGTATAGATCTGGAATACCTAACCTGTGGCCCTCCAGATGTTGCTTAATGCAGTTGCTGTTGTCCTTGAGCAGTGTCCATGCTGGCAGTGCAGCTGGTGGGAATTGGGATCTGACAATATCTGGTAGGCCACAGTTAGCCACCCCTGATATAGATGTATACCTGAAGGTCATAAGATAGTTGGACAGTTTGTCCATCTCATCCAGTATTGTCTACTCTGACAGGAAGCAGCTCTCCAAGTTATAAGCAGAGGTATTCCCCAAAACTTGCTACCTGATCCTTTTCACTGGAGAAGCCAGGGACTGAACTGGTCATAGCAGTAAAGTACATTGCTCAGTGATAGATCACATATGGAGAGGCCCTAACAGAGAGATGGTGTTTTGCATGCAGAAGGTCTGAAGTTCAGAGGCCCTCCAAGTGTCCCTATTGTCCAGCGATGTCCCTGATTTAGAGTAGCTGCCCCAGTTTCTGATCTGATCCCAGAATGTCCCGATTTCCCTAGGGTGTCCCTATTTTCGTGGGAGAAATGTTGGAGGGTGTGGAGTTATCCAACTCCCGAGCTGTCTGAAGGAATAGGGAAGGTGTTTTTTTAATGGTTAATTTTCTAATGTTTTTATATATGTTGGAAGCTGCTCAGAGTTGCTGGGGCAACCCAATAAGATGTGTGGTGTATAAACAGTAAAAATATCATTATTGAATGGGAAGCCCCTATTTTCATCCGAGAAATGTTGGCGGGTATGAATTCAGTACCCAGGATCTAGAGGTTGGTCTGGAGAAGACTCCTTTCTGAAACCCTGGAGAGCTTCTGTCAGTCAACATAGGCAATACTAATCAAAACTGATTTGTTATGAGGTAGCTTCCAAGGGATTGTTTGCATGCAAAACATGTGATCTAACGCTGAGCTGTGGTACCCCCTCAAAAGAGCCAGCTATTTATTAACTGCTGTGCACTGCCAAACCCCTATCACTACTTAGATATTCCGGAAAGTGGGACGTAAGGGTTGGTAACACATAGTCTACCACATGCAGTAAATACATAGAGCAACCTGAGAGCCACCACAGACTTTTCTTTTTTAAAAAACCAGCCACTAGGTAGTAAATATACTGTGAATTCACTCAGAGTTACGCAAAAACACACTTGTGCAGTTGTGCAACTCTCATTCATTTCAACAGGACTTTCACCAGGGATGCTCCCTGAGTACTGTGCTCAAGACCGAGATAAGAGGTTTCTGCAACGCATCTTAGAAACCCAACATTCTCAAGCTGCTGTTTGGACATGAAAATCCCCTGTGATTAAAACAAACAAGCAAACAAACCAATCAACAGAATCAATGCTACTTTAGAATATTTATACATCTCTAACTGAACTTTTAAGAAATTATGAAACTTATGAAAAGTGGAGGGCTGAATCCAGAACATTTTCTGTCTGGAAGCGCAAAGGCAAGCCTTAATGTTGCGAAACAAAAGAACCTAGTGCAACAATTGCAACAGCAGAAACTTGTTTCACAACAAATCCACACTCACACAAAATATATAGATATCCCAAGTGGTTACCATCTGATGACATTCAACTGCAACCTCTATGTAGGAAATATGAGACCTTTTAAAATCTGTTGAAAGCTTCAATTTATACCTGAGACTTTTTTTTGCATATTGAAGTCTTTCATAATGTATAACATTGAAGATCTATATATCATGATACATCTTAGCAAAAGACCAAAAATGTCAACTGGAGCATATCAATTGACTTCTGTGGTTCAGTTCCAGACCAGCTGGTAAAGGTTGTATGGGCTTAAAAGTAACCAGAACTTAAAGATATAAAATGAAATTAGACAAATTGTACAAGAAGTAGAAGAATACATGGGCTGGTTTTTGAACACCAGTAGATTCCTTCATTGTTGCTTGTACTTTTCACAATGAAAGCTTCATCTAACACAATAATAGTATGTGCCAGTTTTCAAAGGTAAAAATGACACTTATAGGCATAGCTTGATCTTCAAAGTCCAACAAGGCACACCAAGTGAATGATTCTCCTGACTACAGTATCTCTCACATTCAAATTTTGAAAACAAAATTTGAACATGTTCAAAATTCAAAAAGTTTGAATGCTGTTTCTTTTATAATCATGGCCAAATGTTTTGCAAAATTTTGCTTCAGCTAGTAATGATGCATCTACACCAAACTGGTTTAATACTCTGTCCAGGAAACTATAGTTCTGTGGAATTAAAGAATATTATCAGCATTATCAACCAACTGTCATCCCCAGGACCCAGGGCAGGGAGATGGGAAGGCAAGGAATGAGCATAAAAGATATTTGAGGCAACTTTCCTGGCCATCCAGGTGTAGCCTTTGTACTTAACCTGTCTCCTCCTTGAAATGCTTCTACTTCCCTGTAGTAATTACTAAAGCTTAACAGTTCAGCAAGTTAGCTGAGCACTAGGTATGTCCAGACAGTAAAAAAGACACTACATTTTGGGGGAAGATAGGATTGAGGCCCATTTTTAAAGTTATGGGAGCATTGTGATGGCAGCTGTTCCACAGTTCCATGTCATGTTGCTTCGGTAACTGCAGAAAACACATACGTAGGATGACCAGGCTCACACAAGAAGCTTCGTGATCATCCATATCTCAAGGATCAGAGTGTCAATTACTGAAACAAGTGAGTAGCTTTTACAAAACTTGTGAAGTTCTCTATCAGAATTTGCCATACTGAACTGTTTGACTTTCCACAGTTTTCTACAGAATTTCTGAAATTGATTAGATACTTATCACATTAGGTAGCACAGCAACATGGCATTAAAATTGGATCCACTCACGAACCATTCAACATTCACTTCAGTGAGGCACTTGGATAAGATTTCCAGTTCAGTTGCACTGGTATTATATTCCCCCACTTCAGTGGGCTCAAGCTCTATACACTTTCACTATGAAATGAGGCATAGAGTCTTCACTCTCTTCGTTTCTTGCAGCTGAGGGACAAAAGCTCAATTTTGCACTCCAGAATGCATATACAGGTACAACAGATGAATCTATTGAGAATGGAGGACAGAATCACTCATGCCATATTTAGTGATCTTCTAGCCAGAAGACACAGCTCTGTCATCCTGCGGTATTGCTATCTCTCCAGTCGTACTGGAGCCAAAAACTTAAACACCAAGCCTTAAACACCAAGCCTGCACCTCCATGACAATGGAGCCTATTATAACTCAGGTCTGTTCAGCCTACATAAGACTTCAATTGGCTGTGCTCCCTGCAGAGGCAACAACTTCTGTAGCTCCGTTAAATGGAGAATACTTTATGTCATCAGTGTTCCGCTGGAGTTGCCCAAGGTCTTGTTTTCATGCCTATCTCCTATATCTGCTTGTTTAGACTAGACACTGCCAGCTTTCTCCAGAAGCGTCACACTGTCACAAAAGTGGATAATATATTCCAGTCTCCATCCCTATGCCTTGTGCGAGTTTTGCCTCTTAGTCTCTTAGTAGCAACACAGCACTGTAACAAAAGAACAAAAGGCAGGAGTGTAGATTTGATGCTGTAGCCAAACTCACAAACTTCTGCATTTCGGTCCAGGCACACAACATTAGTCTCAGTGCTTGTGCCATTTGTAAGATACTATTGCTTGGTTGGCAACATTGGTGGTCTGGCCAAATTGCTGCAAAACAGAGAGAAACATGAGGGTGCACATAAACTGTTTTAGGAAACTTGCTGAGAATCTCACATGAACTCCAGCACACAGTTCATTCAATACGTAGGACAATATTTCAGTAGCAGGCCAATGTTTGGCAACATGCACAGACTCACCCCAAAAAAAGATGTCCTGAAAATCAAAAGTGATAGGAAAATTTGCTTTAACATGGGCTTTATTTTGAAGAGCCCTCAGGGGAATGGGGGGGCTAGGGAAAGGTTGGTCAATGATGTAAGGCAATGAGGTTTTGTGGTTGGCTACACCATGCCACTTTGCATGGGAATGTGAAAGGAATAGGGCTGGTAGATAATGGGTGGCTGTCTAGGAGCAATATAATAATTGTTGAAGTTCCTGTCGCTGATGTAGGGAGCAGGTTGATAGTAGCATGTTACATTGGCTGCATTGGGAATGATATTCTGCTCTCCAAGCACTTTGAGAGCCAAGATGGTAATCATGTTCAGTGTCTGCCTTCGCTCGTGTCCCATAAGGCAGACCGTGCTCTCGTCCACAACCCCACGCAGAGTCATCAGGTAGTCGTACTTGCTCTTCCCCTCCCCAATGAAGTGATTGCGCAAGTATGACTCAATCTTCCGCTGCTGCTCTGTTACATCAGGGAAATCAATGAAGAATCTAGAACACATGTAACGTTCCAGTGATTTAATTTCTGCCTCATTTACTGGCTTAAAATCCCGAACGAGAAGGTTGCTATATTTCAAAAGGCCTCCACCACGGATCTCTTCGGGTTTTTTTGTGGCAATCAGTTTGTACTTCAGGTGCTCCATGGCCTCATCGAAGTCTCCATACATGCTTTCAGCAATGATGGACAAATTAGAATCTTCTGACAGCTCACCATCTGCATTGCTATAGACATCTAACACAGGATTGAGGATTATCTGAAAGGAATCAACACTGAACTCAAACTGCCGTCGGAGAGAGTTGACAAATTTAAGCTCAACATTCTTCCCACTGTTGTTTGTCAAGGAGATTAGACTCCAGCGATCATAATCTGTAGACACTTTCACCATCTTCTGCACATAGGCATCCTTCATTGTCTTTGCTGTGATCTTTTCTTTGTTGACACCTTTTGGTAAGAAGTCTAAGATGCAATTAAGGACAGACTCCTTCACAACCTGAAATTGATGCTCATTTCGAAGCTCAGCAGAAAAAATGATATCCAGGTCCTTGTAGCTGGGACCATTTTGTTTTAAAAGGATGTGGCTTGCTGTGGAGCCATTCAGGCGTATGTCTTGGACAGCGATCTGATTTTTGATCAGCTGCTCCTTGACGGCACAAATGATGTATTTTGGCTTCACCTCCAACGTCGGGAAATTCCCTCGGCCATGAATGGGGATCACCTCACTTAACACTTGATCCAGTATTTTAATCTGATCCCAAGTGAGAAAACTGAATCTTGGATCTAAATCCTCAGTCATCATGAAATTAGCTGGTAAACTAAGAGGAAAACACAAAGGAAGAAGTCAGAGACATCTTAAAAAGCAGTGACAGATCAAGCATTTCAATGACATGACAAATAGCACAGGAATTGATTGATTGCCCCACCTCGGGTTTGGAAGGAAGTCCTACCCACCCAATCTAATTGGCTAGAGAGGGGTTCCTTCATTCATGTATTCAGTAGTTACATTGGAAGAGAGGCGATAGAATCATGCCTTATGGCCATAAACCTTGACCCCAAAATTACTGCTCACTATGTGTGTGTTAAGGCTGTCCTTGTTACAGCTATCACTGAACGTGCAGTTCACAGAGGTACCAACAGTGGACAAAATCCTACTCTTCACTCATAAATACAATGGTTGTGTGGGGAAAAACCATAACAAGAGCCCTCCTGGATAGACCAATGGTTCACCTAGTACAGCAACCCATCCTCACAGTGGCCAATCAAACCTATGGGAAGCTCAAAAGCAAGATCTTAATGCAGCAGCACACTGACCACTTGTGATGCTCAGCAATGGGCATAGACAGGCATACCAACAGTGGAGATACATCATAACCATCATGGCTAGTATTAGGAGCTTGTATTATTATTTTTTGCTACAGTAGATAGGTAGGTAGGTAGGTAGGTAGGTAGGTAGGTAGGTAGGTAGATCTATCTATCTATCTATCTATCTATCTATCTATCTATCTATCTATCTATCTATCTATCTATCTCAGCCATCAAAAAGTGTGTGTCTCAAGGGGGGAAATCCAAAAGAATGTCAGGTTTCTAATGCTTCCAACACAACATTGGGAAGGCATTGTTTTCCTGGAGGTTTATTACGGGTTGTTGTAAAATTAAGTGCCCCAGTGTTGTGATTTTAAGTATGCACACTATGAATGTAATTAAGGGAAATTGCAGTACTGTGCAATTAGAGGAAATTACAGTAATTAAGTACACAACCAAATATGGCAAACATGCAAGTTGATTTAAAAATAATAACAAATGTTCTGTAATGTCTATAGCATTGATTATTTACATTCAAGGAATCATCTTGATATTGTGGATCTGTAATCTTTGTGCTCTTGTCCAATAAATTGTCTGCGCTATATTTTTATTTCATTTCATTTCTTAAAAAAAGATTGGCCCGGTTTCCCCTCAAAGAATAAGAA
Organism: Podarcis gaigeae; assembly: GCF_964106915.1. Classification (NCBI taxonomy): domain Eukaryota; kingdom Metazoa; phylum Chordata; class Lepidosauria; order Squamata; family Lacertidae; genus Podarcis; species Podarcis gaigeae. The sequence goes on along the minus strand of NC_139691.1, from coordinate 28,976,709 downwards.
ATAAATGTTGCTTAGAGCAGTGTTTCCCAACCTTGTGCCTCCAGCTGTTTTTGGACTACAATTCCCATCATCCCTTGCCACTGGTCTTGCTAGTCAGGGATGATGGGAGTTGTAGTTCAAAAACAGCTGGAGGCACAAGGTTGGGAAACACTGGCTTAGAGCACTCTTACTCAAAGTGGAAAATAAATTTGCCTTTCTTTATATTTTGTGAACACCTGATTATTGATTGGGGAATGGGAAGCAGGGTGGAGAGGGAGATGACAATGAACAGTAATGACAATTTGGCTTTTTCTAGTATCTTGTACATACCAGTAGATACCTAAAATGGAGTTTTAGGTGAGTAGGAAGTTGCTTGATACTATGTGAGACTATTTGACCATCCAGTCCAGTAGTGTCAACTCTGAAGAGCAGCAACTCTCTAGTGCCTTAGGCAGAAGTAAGTATTTCCTGACACTATCTGCTGATCTGATTAACTGGAACTGTCTGGGACCCAACACGGGTCTCTCTGCATGCAAAGCATGTGATCGACCACTGAGTAAGGGCAGTGGTGTTTGATTCCTGTTGGGACTGGTAGGTCATAAGAAAGGGAGACCAACAAGAGATGGACAAGAGCCAGAGCCAATGACAGGTGGAGCCCACTAATTCTAGTTTTGTTATCATCCTCTCCCCTGCTTAGTTTTACAAAGGGCAACACTGAGCTGCAGAAGGATCAAGCTGACACGAAGGGATTATCACCTCAGTTGTTGAAAGAAAGAAGGCAGGCAGGTGGGGGTAGGCAGAGGACATACTAAGATTGATATAGCAGTACCCTATTTGCCCCAAAAGACCAGCGTCCAATGAGCGGTAGCCTTCTTCCCTCACTGCACATATTTATCAAGTAATTTAAAATTATTTTTATATTTATATATAAAAATTATATTTATTTTTGTGGTGTTTTTGGAATAGGAGTTTATGGTGAGGCATCTCAATACAATCTACAGCCTTGCAGAACTGTGTCTGACTCAGATGTCTTTGTAGTGGAGCAGTGAAGCAATACCCTGTGTGGTGGGGAAAAGAGACAAACTTGCACAAAGATACAATGATACTGGGTTATAACCAACTAAGTTCTGCTCAGGGTAGACCCACTGAACTTCTCATTTTCAATAGACTTGCTGAAATTAATGAACTGAAATTAGCCATGAACATTGATTTCAATGTGTCTATCCTGAGTAGGACTAGCATTGGACACAACCTACAGTTATTTCATAGCACACCCAAGCTCAAATACCTTGCAGCTTGCATAGTAGCCTTGTTTCAGGGTGATGTGAATCAGCAATTACTCTTTGGAGGTGGAGTGAAGTGGATTCAAAGGTGCTTGCTACTACAGTGGTACCTCAGGTTAAGTACTTAATTCGTTCTGGAGGTCCATACTTACTGTTCTTAACCTGAAGCACCATTTTAGCTAATGGGGCCTCCTGCTGCCGCCGCGCTGCCGGAGCACGATTTCTGTTCTCATCCTGAAGCAAAGTTCTTAACCTGAAGCAATATTTCTGGGCTAGTGGAGTCTGTAACCTGAAGCGTATATAACCTGAAGCGTATGTAACCTGAAGTACCACTGTATAAGGAACGCAGAGCATCTCCATGGGTGGAAGATCAGAAGAGCTCAGAAGACATCAACTGACTCTATTTGGCTGTCCTTTTCTCCCCTAGGACGTATCCCTAATTGTATCAAATAGGTATCCTTGCACATGAAAAATTATTTCTCCCTGCCCCACATTTTCATCTTTATATTATTTTTCTAAATTAAATAATTTAGGCACCTAGTTCAAGATTTTGTTTCTGAAATTAAGTTGTGCCTTAGAATGGCTCGTCTCTAGCAAGAAAACAGAGATGAGGAAGAGTGGAGATGACATATAGAGAGAGACACCTGGAAAAGGTGTTTTGCTGCCATGGAAACCCAATATAATGGGTGCATGGCATGAAGTGTTAGGCCTACAGAGATGCAATCTTCATGTTGCCTTGCAAGTTAGACAGTGCAGAAGCACCTGGCTAGCTCTAGCAAACATTGGTTTCGTGCCAACAAAAATTAAGGGTATTCTCTCTTCCTTCCTACTGAAACCCACACTAACACTTTCTTTAACAAACCAATATTTATAATTCTAATGTTATGGGTGTAGCCTAAATTTGGAGAGATGTAGAGATGCTCAGGTGAATTTGAAACATCTAGTCTAATCAGTGGTGACTAATGGCCATTGGGGCTGGTGGTAGGCTTCAGACAGGGGGGCTCAACAGTAGGAGGAGCCAGAGCCAATGACATAGCCTAGTCTCCTCTCTACCGTGTTCTATAACAGCAGCACTTAGACTATAGGCTGATAACCAGTGGGCAAGAAAGCAGGCAGATGCAGTAGGCTGAGGGTGTTTTGGAGCTAGTGGGGTAATCCCTCATTCAGTCTATATGAACCAGCCTCCACTAGGTTCAATGCAAGAGACAAAAATTAGCTTGCACTCTGAAGTGTATTTGAGAAATAAAGTTCCTATGCTCAATAAGATTTACTGCTGAGTAAGCTGCGGGTTAAACCACAGAGCCTAGGACTTGCCAGTCAGAAGGTCGGTGGTTCGAATCCCCACGACGGGGTGAGCTCCTGTTGCTCAGTCCCTGCTCCTGCCAACCTGGCAGTTCGAAAGCATGTCAAAGTGCAAGTAGATAAATAGGTACCACTCTGGCAGGAAGGTAAACGGTGTTCTGTGTGCTGCTCTGGTTTGCCAGAAGCGGCTTAGTCATGCTGGCCACATGACCCGGAAGCTGTACACCGGCTCTCTTGGCCAATAAAGCGAGATGAGCGCCGCAACCCCAGAGTCGGCCACGACTGGACCTAATGGTCAGGGGTCCCTTTACCTTTTAAGAACATTTAGGACCACATTGTCCCTAGCTTTCCTAGTCATTTAAGAATATTACAATTCCAGAATCCTCTAGCTAAAATATCCCCAATATGTCTGAACAATTAAAAATAAAATAAATACAAATTTAAGAAAATCATCCACTTTGCTATTTGGAAGAGTCCTCTGGAATATGTTAAATGCCTCTTGATGTAGTGACTGAAGATACCTGGAATGCACCATATGAATCATGATGTGCTCAAATACTCTTAGGCAATTGTGTCTATGATTGCAAGAAAGATTTGGGCTCATTATGATTCATATGAGTCATTCTAGGCAGCTTCAAGCATCGCATCAAGAGATGCTTCTGAAGAGTGGGCATTGTGAGCTGCCTTGAAGTAGCATACAAATGCTCCTAAATGATTAAACACATTTCAGGATTTGCCAGGGAATCTCCAATCCTACCTCAACAGGCCAGCTTTGATGGTGGGCAGTGACTGGCAGGTGCGTTGCCCTTCCCGCCTGCCAAAGTACTTTGTGCAGCAGTTTTCAAGCACTTGGAAATGACAGTGCAAGGGCTTTGCCAATCCCATGCAAAGTACTGAGCAGTACTGCTTTCTGCAGGGATACAGTTGCGCAATCAAGTTCTGCCTGGGGAACTCAGATGCACAGCTGATCTAGCACATTTCAACTCACCACCCATCAGCTGTTGAGAGGTGAATTCAGATCTACTTTCTGCATGATGCAGGGCCACATTTGCCCATGGACCAGAGTTTACTGCATCTAATTCATGCCAGGACACATGATCCTATAATGGACCTAACAAATTTAAGTATTGACAATGCCACAGGGGTACCATCCATCGGTTCTACCTGCATCACTCTTAATGTGGTGCCTCAAATGCTCCCTGGCAGTTTACCTTGTAGAAGTGGGGCATGTGAACACATTGCCATGCGCCCAACTTCACACAAAAAGACCCTTGGCCCTCACTACATCACATGAGCCAGGGTGTAAGAAATGGAAGCAGGCTAGAGCCAATCTCTTTTAATCATGGGCTTTGAAGACATGCTCCATTAAGCTAATTTCAACATACGTACTGCGGTTGTTTGTTTACTCTCTTATCTCATGGTAGTACATGGACTGCTGCTGCAAGCTTTCCATGCCATTATCATCCTATATCTCTTACAAGACTCATGGTAACCAAAAACCATATGCCCCTAACCTACCTGATGGGGGGCAGGAAGAAGAGAGAAAAAGAGTCAGCTGCTTGGAAGCCAATGGTCTTGGGGAAATACGCAATATTGATTTTCTACCATCTGAAACAAGCATTAGCCAGGTTGTTAGCCTGAACAGAAGGCCACTAGGTAGCTATCCAAGTCCTGGTTATAACTTCATCTATGGCAGGGGTGGAGAACCTTGGGCCCCAAGGGCCAAATGCAGCCTTCTAGGGCTCTCTGTCTGGTCCTCTCCACAGGCTACACCCTTCATGCGCCCTGCCCTTCTTGCGTGTTTGTTGCCTGGCTTGAATGTGTCCCTGAACCCTGATAATGCTCCTTGGTGGCAGATAGAGAGTTGTGTGATAGTAAGTATAGAAGCTAGCCTACCATATAAGGGGGGAAATATGGTACATTAATTGCTTTTCCCCACCCACCACTGGCATGTGGCCCTCAGAAGGTTGCCCAGAAGGGACTGTGGCCCTCTGGCTGAAATATATTCTGTACCCCTGAGCTGTGGCTAGAATCACACAGACATTTACCAGGAGCAAGGCCCTCTCTTGCAGTTCCTTGATTATGGAATGCTGCTCCCAAAATACATTCACCAGGCGCCGCCATTAGCATTGTTTAGGTACCAGGTTAAAGCTGGTTTACATTGGCAAATATTTTGATGGTATTTAACTCTCCTGTCTTCTGGATTTTTATATACTATTCTATTTTTACTATATACTATTCTATTTGTAACCAGGGCCATACCTGTGTGTTAGATAGAGCACATATTTTACCTGCAGGAGTTCCCAGGCTTCTCCAGGTTAGTAGATTTGGTAGTTGATGATGCAGCGAGTGATGGAAAAGACCTCTGTCCTTGGAGAACTTGCATCGCCACTGCTACTCAGGATAGACAGTACTTGGTGGGATGGATCTGGTATGAGATAACTTCTCCAGTCAGTGCATTTTTTTTATTTAACTGTATTTTTGTAGCCTTTAAAAATGCATTTAAGTTGCCTTAAATATTGCAGCGTCTTCCACACAAACTTTGAGCAATACTAATGGGGAACATTAATACTAAGCCTTGTTTAGTATATTAAGCAGCCTTATTTAAGAGTTGCATTGAACTCAGCAGTACTTACTTCTGGGTAAACTAGCACTTCCCACCCACTTCAGAAGAAATGTGAAGCAAATAGCACCAAGCCATCAAGTTACATGGTGATGGCCAGACCCAACCAAACTAAAACATCAATATCTACAAAATGTGACTGCTCATAAAAACATAGCTAAGCACTGGACAGAATCTGTCCATACTGTTTCTGAGGCCCCTCCCATCTGATTCTGAACCCTTTTTCATACAGTGGAAATCTGGGAATATTTATTCCTAACAGCCTCATATCTGTTGTTGTTTGGGAAGTATAAGGAACAACAACATAAAAAGCGCACTTCAGTTTCAAAATCAGTGGTTCAAATCACTGGTGCTTTGATAGGCTCAGCCCACCATCTTGATTTAAAGTGGCATCCAGTTCTATCCAAATATAAATTTACTCCTTTAGCTCAGGAACCACCATGAAAAATTTAGCTATAATATTTTAAGAGGTGTCCAAATGCAAACAACTTTCCAAAATACATAGTAGACATGGAGGGAGAGCAGAAATGCCCTTGCTATTCTGACTCCTGTTCTGACTTCCACATATTGTTTATTTCTGAATGGAGTCTACACATGTGCAGATTAAATAAGTGCAGCTGTTCAGCCCATTGATGGGGAACCTTATAGAGCATCAAATTGCACCTACCACTTCCTCAGGCTCTATGCACAATGGAATGGTCAATGCGTAGAGATCAGGAGTAGACACAAAAGGTGTGCCCTCACTCCTGTTCTATGTGTTTTTCTTTATGTTATTAGTCTGCATTCTGATGTTCCAGAGGGTAGGACCCAAACCAATGGATTCAAAATACAAGAAAGGCAATTCCAGGTAAATGTGAGGAAGAACTTTCTGGTGGTAAGAGCTGTTCAACAGTGGAACAGGCCTCTTCAGAAGGTGATGGACTCTCCTTCCTTGGAGATTTTTAAGCAGAAGTTGGACGACCGTATGTCAGCTGTGATTCCTGCATTACAGTGGGGGTGGGGGTGTTGTACTAGGTGATCCTTTGAGTACCTTCCAACTCTTCATTTTTATGATTCTATGTTGAGTATTCCCATATTTCAATAATCAGAAAAGGGCTCTTGAGGACTAGGTAACTGCTCTTTTTAAATAAATAAAAATAGGCCAATTTTTTAGCATTCAATGATCTCTACAACAGAGGCCATGTTCTCCCCAACCTACCTTCCTAGTACCCAATAATGACATTCATATAATACAAAGTCCTATTGTGCTTGAGTGCATTGTGTAGAACAGGACTGGCTATTGTTTCTAAGCACATTGCTAGGCACCCACCTCTCTGAGGGCCATATTCTAGCAGTGGGAGTAACCAGCGTATACATACACACACTATACTTTCAGACCACATACACTCACCACATATGCCCCCCTCTCACACACATGTACACATGCATATGCACACACCCATAAACACACACCATTTCCAGTTCTCCCCACTCCAAATCTGTGGTGGCCTTTAACTTTGCACAGATCATGCTCTGAAAAGTAAGAGGTAGTATTTCCAGCCTGACATACACCCCCCTCCAGTTTTGCTAGCTGGGGGGGGGGGAATCAAATTTATCAAGCTCCTATTGAGACACCTGTTGGTTGATGAGGTTTGTTCAGATGTGTCCTCTGCCCCAAAAGACAGAAAGAAGGTGGGATTAGCTTGGGGTAGAAATAATATACCTGAACATTTCTTCCTGATGAAACCCAGAAAGCTTGCACACTGTTATCTAACTTACAATTGGGCTTCCGTATATATTTTCTACCTCCTATTGCAAGAGCTTAACTTTCTTAGCAGAGTTTCCACTGAGAAATAAACAGATTCAAACTTACGATAGCTGGATTTTTGCCAAGTATGCACTGCCGAAGAGTCAATGTGATGAATCACTGGATCCTTTGGCAAAAATATGAAATGCACATCTTGTCACCGATGAAAGCGTGAACCTCCCAATGAAATGCTGTGGGATAAGAACAAACAGTAACATGCCTTTTTGAAACCTGAGTAGTCAACCTGCTGTACTAAGTTATGGACAAGTTCCTAACCTTGCATTCATGACATTGCCCTTCAAAGACATATGTGAGATCAGTGATTTGTCAAACACAAGTGTTTGGGGTAAACTACAGCGCCCAGGATTCTTTGGGGGAAGCCATGTGCTTGAAATGTGTGTTAAATGTTATGGTGGGGAAATGACTTAAGCTTGGCCCCATCTGCACTATATATCTAAAGCCATATCATACTATCCTAACAGTCATGGCTTCCTCTGTTGTAACCTCCAGACACACCTTCCAACATTCCTCTGATGAAGATCAGAGCACGTGTCTTTTGGTGCCATGCTCTCACATGAATCAGCTGACCTGCGTGAGTGAGCAGCAGCACTGCAAGTGCCAGCGTCAACTGCTAGCGCCGGCTTATCCTCCTCCCCGAGCTTGGTGGATGCAACACTAGAGGAGCAAAATGGGACATTCCAGGATCAAATCAGAAGCTGGGATGGCTCCTGTAATTCTGGGGATGTCCTGGAACAATTGGAACACTTGAAGGGGATGTCTGTGTATGGTGATTATTAACAGCCGCATTGTTACTGACGTGGTCTTGTGAATAAGTCCTAACTGTTGCTTGGCAGATGGGAGTTTCACATTTAAGCTTTGTAGTGATTTAGCATGGTCATTAAGAAAGCTGAGCCACACCTTCACGCAGAAGCAACTGGCAATGGCATTCAGCAAATCTTATTTATGCTACAGGTGGGAAAGGCTTGCAATGCATATTGAAGCAAAGCTCCTCACTTTGGCCCCATCCATCATTCTCTCCTCGTCTTCCAGCAGCATGGTAATAACGTCAGCAGTGACATTTCAATCCATTCTAGCCATAGGAAAAAGTAGCAGCATTGTGATTTTTCGGTTCTAGCAGTTATCCTCTTTCCTAATGCAACTGAAACAGACTTTGAAGCAACACCAGCAGACAGTGGTGCAGTTAGGTGACTTTGGACTGTAGACTTAATTGTATTGAGATGTATCCTTTAGGTGGAAATATGCTCTATTTCAGTTACTTGAAAATGTAGAAAGCTGGTCCTGCTGTGTTTAAGGGCTGCCCTGCTCATTCTGTTCTGAAGTCCTACCCTGATGGCAACATTGCTTGCACAACTAACTTTATGTGACTGTAATAAGACCAGAAAACACAAAGCAGTGCAAACAGGTGTAAAACTTTCTTGTGTCAATCTATCCAGGGTCATTAACTGTCAGCAAGAAGAAGCTGATCATGTTGAGCGAAGGATGTGAAATCAATGGAATCAGGGCTTTCTGCAGAAGCAGCTGGCTTAAGATTCAGAAATCAAACTACAAAGCAGAATTCCTCTGGCAGGATTTGCACGCCCTTAGGTAGAAGGTATCAAAAGACACCCCCAACACCTGTTAAATTTGTTTCACAAAGCAGAATCACCCCAATATATATGTTCCAGAAAACCAAGTGCCTGTACAAAGAGAAGGATCCTTGCATGAGTTTATAAGAAAGCCATAAATCCAGAATTTCCTGGAAATTGCCGAAATTTTGCCATCAGAAACAGTGTCTGGGTGAGAATCGCTTAAATCTGGACATATGTCAACCCATGTGTTGCAAGTGGGCTCCCCCCCCCCGACGAATTTCCTTTAAAATAGCTCAACAACTTTATAGCAACTTTACTTAACCCTGTGATAGAAAATGTATATTGTGCCAATGTATGAAGTCTCCTTGTTTGGGGCAGTTCCATTCAAACTTGTTCTATGGGTGCTGACTTACTGCAGTAGAATAAACTAGGGAACTACTGGGTGCCTTATTTTATACTCCCTGGTCTTGTCTTTTATTTAACATCCCTACCTGGGAGACAAACTGCTTTGGTGGACTCCCTTAAAAGTTCTGCATTGCTTCAGGTAATGTTCCTGGGGCAGGAACAAGGTAAATCTAGGGGCTGCAGATTTTTGGGCCACAGGGTCGGCTGGGGGCCTATGCACAGCCCTTCAAATTTTTAAAAATAGCTTTCATAGAGGCTAAGCTTTGTGCACAGGCTAAGAAAATATTTCTCTTCATGTCTTGGTGATTTCAGCAGATTGATAGGTGGTTGGCCTTATCTCCCTGCCAGAATGGCCTGCAGGGTTTGAGGGAGGTCAAGATCCAGCCCACCAGCCAGCCACACTTGGTTTCCTACCCCTGCTATGTATGAATAGCCAGCTCATTCAATGAATATGGATATTTTTACATAGTAAAAAAGGCACCATCCACAGACAGCAGAGAGGTACCAGCAGACGCCAGTGAACTCCAAAGTGTGCAGAAGCAGGGACAAAGCGGAGGAAGTAAAGCTCAGTGACCATGGTCATGGGATGCTGGCTGGCTGGTAGAGTGGGCAGTATTTGGTGCAAAAGCATGGCTGCTGGACCTCTGAAGCCCTAAAAGGAACACAGGCATATTACAACATTTTGTTGCAGATCCCACCACTTTCACTTATAGCCCACCTTCAAGTTTAAGACCATGAATTTCAGAGTCTAAAACAAGAGTGGGGAATCTTTTTCAACTAAAGAACTGCAATTCCTTCTAAGGCAACCTTCTGGGGTCCACTTGCAGTGACTGGCAGGGTGAAAGACAAAAGTGGTCAGTGGGATGAATGTCCATCTTTGCTTTGTACAATAGACTAGTCTCCTCTGTCAGGGCAAGCAGAAGTCGTTATCAGAGTTTTAGGATGTATTCTAGCCAGACGAAAACACTCAGTCAAGGTTAGGAGGTTGGGTGGGAGGGTGGAAAGCAGATAGGACCTAGAAATATATCAAGGGTCATACAGAGAGGCCTGGGTCTGAATTTCTCTACCCTGGTCTAGTGTGGAGTCAGATGGAGGTGAAAATTAGTGGACTTTTTAATACCATTGCTTCAGGTGGAAAAGCAATTGCAGTCTGCATTGGCTAGGATGTGGCAATTCACTCACTGTTTGTGTGCTCAGAAAGAAGTACTTTCTAGCTTTTGCACTATGACACAAGTTATAAAGCAGAGCCCCCTTCTGAAGCTTCAGAGCAAATTCTCCATCTGAGTTCAGTTTAAACTGTGTTTGCTTTCTAACTGGCTGGGAAACGCAACAAAAATAAATACTGCTGTTTAGAGTCAATGTTGCTGTTTAGAGTCAATGTTGCTGTTTTGAACCATAGCTCCTGCTATGGTAAAATAATAAACAGTTAAGAAACAAAAATGCAGATTAATTCATCAAAGTGACTGCTCTTTTCAGCTTGCTGATTCATTGTAGGCTTTGGGGGCACAGAGACAAGATAAAGACAATTCAAGTCATATAAAAAGAAGGGGAAAATAAAGAACATGGAATAATTTTAGAGGCGGAAACTCTAGCTCGTTTGCCCCTCAGTGCCAAATGTTTATACAGCCTCAACCCACCTGTGGCTGTAAGGGGAAATTATTCCAACATCTCTCTCCAGCTTCTAACAGCTTCTCAGAGAACCAAATCATTTTGACCAATGATTCATTTATGAAAATTTATTGCCATCAAAGCACCATGGGGAGAATTGGCATGACAAACTTGAAAGGACTGAATGAAGCACATTGGGATGGCTAAAATAAGAAAAATGGGGGAGAGGGTGGCAGGAGAAAGTTGACCCTGTGGATAGGACGTTATTCAAGAATTAGTGCTAGAAATCTGAGTTTACAGTGCAAGTTGAATAAGTGAAAGGCAAATGTACTGCCTTGACTTCTGCTCATAAAACCATTTATTTCACACACACCCCACCCCCCACAGACATCCACTACAGAGAAAATAAATGTAAGGGTGGGCCACCTACTTTAAAGGACAATAGTGGCAATGGATGTTATAGAAAGTGCTCTTGAACCTTGGATTCCCAGAGGTCTAAAACTCCTATCATCCCCAGCAAGCTTAATTGATGGTCAGGGGTGATGGGAGTTGAAGTCCAACAGCATCTGAAGACCTAAGGTTGAATAATTATGTCAACTCTAGAAGCAAATGCCCCTGTTTTTCACTGCTTACACACTTGCATGCACTCATGCACACACACACACCCCATGATATAAGAATTCAGTAGCCTTCCTAGTATCACGTAACACAAGTGAAATTCTAGGGCAGAAAAGGGGTTGGTCAGATCTCTCTAGCATCCGGAACTATTCAGAGCTTGGAAATACTTTTCTAAAGAGACCCACGGATCTTAGCAGATTTTGGGGTTCTAAAACCCCAACTTGGCCAAAAGCACCAGTGCTAAATGCACATGCTTAATATCTGCAAGGTACTAGTCTCAATTTCAGTGAAGTAGAGGGGCTGGGAAAGACATCTTCCTGAGAGACATTGAAGAACTTCTGCCGAGTATATTGATTGATTGCATTTACATCCTATCTTTTTGTCCAAGGAGCTAAAGGTGGCATACCTGGTTCTCCCCCTCATTTCATCCACACAAGAACCCTGTGAGTTGGGTTAGGCTGAGAGGCAGTGACAGGCTCAACATTACCCAGTGAGCTTCGTGGCTGAATAGGAATTTGTACCTCCATTTCCCAGGGCTTTATCCAACAGTCTAACCACTACACCATACTAACACTCTAATAGTAAATGACCATGGACTAAATGGACTAATTATATGACTTTGCATATATAAAGGGGTTTTGCAGGTTCAATAAAATAAGTCTACAGTCCACTGATGAATCCAAATGTATCTTGAGAAGTCTCATAATCCAAAACTCAACAGGTTCCTAGTTAGTCCCAGGGACGAATAATGTCATAGCACTCACCATTTTATATACTTACAACTATGCAGATTTATTTTAAACTAAAGGTAGTCGGTGGACTTTTAGAACGTATAGTGCTTTAGAAGCCATTTAGCAAAAGGGAACATATATTTGCCAAGGGACTATATATGAGGCTCAAGAAGTATACAGCATCCAGAAAGACTGGAGAATATAATGGTTGTTAGTTTGGTAGGGTTGCCATATTTTGAAGATCAAAAAAGAGGACGCTATGACAGCTATTCAAAGCAAATAAATGCAATTTGTCTCAAATCGTACCCCGGAAAAAGAGGACATGTCCTGGAAAAAGAGGACACATGACAACCCTAATTTGGGGTCTTATATAAAGCTCAGGGGTTCTACATGGACAGAAACCTTTTATGCAAATCCATGTCCAGGGATTTTGTATAACTCTTTAAGAGAATGACATTTACCTACACAATATAGCTTTCCCAAAACCTTGTAGAAAACTTCAGAACATAATTCATGAAATCAGTATGCAAAGGGCAGATCTTCTATAGCATCGAGAGTTCCCACAGAAAATGTAAAACTCCTATAGTATCCAAAGCACGCGAGCAAGAGGGAGAAAGAGTGCTTATATATACTACTTAAAGATTATAAAGCATGCCTAGTCCTTCAACATGTGCACACCTCTGTAGCTCAGATGGTCTTTTATAGCACTTATACATGACTCAAGGATTCTTTAGCCCACATGCACATCTTGCAAAGGATCTATAATAGTATTTAGGAAGTCCTGCAGTCTGGAGACCTTCTATAGTTATGAACATTTTTACTCAAAAGCAGGCTTTAAATGAATGGGGGGGACCGACCCACATGACGCTGACACAAAAACCTTGCACATAGATTATGTAAAATAACGAAAGTTTACTACCCCCCCTTTTCTCTTCCCCGTTCTATCCCCCCAACCTCTCTTCTTCCCGAACCTCATACTGTCTATAACATTAGTGTCTAACATTGAATGTAAACGATCCACAGAAAGGACTCTATCAACTGAAAGCAGAGACGCTGTATGTACTTTCGTTACCCAAGAAAAACTTCAATAAAAACATTTTTTTAAAAGCACACTTCATAGAACATCCAGTTAGTATATACCAGCCCCTATTTTTTAATCCAAAAAGTCAACCCCGGGTAGTTTCTAAGGACGCTCTAGAAAGTCCGAAAGATACGGGGATCTCAGACACTACACAGAACCCAGGGATTCTTTACACATAGTAAAGAATTGCACAAGCTACGGCATCAACTCCTTCCCTCTTCCCTTTTCCACGTTATATGCTACGGATGGAATTCCCATGTTCAAAGACAGCATCCCTCAGTTTTCCATTTTCGGGGGATGAGGACAAAGCAACAGAAGTTAGACACTTCCAACACACGCTTCCTTGCAACCAACGGAAAACCAATGGAACTCGGCTAGAAAACAATGCGACTCACTGGAACTTGAGCATCTCCCGACACTTTGATGGGATGCGGCCAAAGGTCTTACAGAACTCGGCAAAAGTGAGATATGCTCAGTCAAACAATTGCTGGGCTGCTAAACCTCAAGGAGGTTCATCCAAGCCCCGAAAACAACCGAATGCACGGACGCGCTGTCCTCCGTCTCTATAGAACTATATGCAGAACTACGTCCAAAAGACAGATCCTATGTGAGGGTATAGTTTCTAGGTTCCTTACGCTCTAGTGTTATTCTGAATGCCACGCACATTTATGCGGGTGACAACAACGAACGACCACAACGAACAACCTGGAGCGCCAGAGGCAACTCCAGAAATATATGCCTCTGAGCTACCTTAAAAGAAACCCCTTCGTGTAGACCTTTGCCTTGCCTCGGCTTCCTTGCCTCGGTCAAGCACTTACCGAGTTGGCCTCGTGGAAGCGGTAGATCCTGGTCCCCCTCTCCCCCTCAGCGTCCCTCAAGCCTGCAGGCGAGAGAATGGCAAGGCGCACCCCTCACAGCCCTTGTCCTCCCTCCGTTTCCCTTCGGGGATGGATCAGCTGGAGCTTGTGAGGGCGCCAGGGGGAGAGATAAGTCCACAAGGGCTCCGCCTCCCGCCAGTCCCCCTCGGAGCCAAGGGGGGGAGGGAAGCCCGAAATCAGGGAACGGGAGGGGAGGGAGGGGGGAAAGAAGAGCGGAGACTCGGCGCCGAGGCTGCTGTCCGCGGCCACGGCGGTGCTGAAATGCGCCCCGCGCCTCTCCCCTGCCTCAGCCGTTGTAGCGTAAAAGAGTGGTCATGGCAACTCCGCGTCACACAGTTTGAGGTGGGGCTGCCTAATGGGTCTTCCTCCTTGCTGTGTGCCCGTGGGAGGCGGCAGACAGAGTCCGTGGGCGTTAGGACACCCGACCCCCCAGCGCAGGGAAGGGGGAAGCCCAGCGATCCGCCTGGTTAGTTAGCCTGTCAGTTTCTGCCTGGTTAATTTCACTCCCGTCTAAGGCTTCCCATCTCACAGGGACCCCACTTCTCTTCTTCTTTTTAAAAAAATTACCGGCATTTTAAAAAAGCGGGGGGGGGGGGAACCAGTGGTTTTTCTTTCTTTCAAAGGATTCCCAGTTCTACGAGAAAGGGCTCAGCTTGAAGCAGGACATCCTGACGCACCTGCACCTGTTTTCAAGCCATAATTATTGTGGGTTACAATAAAGAGGAGAGAGAGAGATTCAGGTCATATGTGGTGTATGATTGTTTTCACCAATGGGAAACCACAGCTAGCCCGGCGAAACTGAGATTCTGAGAAACCTTGCCGAACCCTGAGCCACAGCCTCTGACTAGCCTTATTTTGCATCCTCCTCCAATATATTTGTGGGTGGCGCTGTGGGTTAAACTACAGAGCCTAGGGCTTGCAGATCAAAAGGTGGAATCCCCACGAAGGGGTGAGCTCACCCGTTGCTCCGTCCCTGCTCCTGCCAACCTAATAGTTTGAAGGCACGTCAAAGTGCAAGTAGATAAATAGGTACCTCTCCAGCAGGAAGGTAAACGGCGTTTCCGTGCACTGCTCTGGTTCTCCTGAAGCGGCTTAGTCATGCTGGCCACATGACCCGGAAGCTGTACGCCGGTTCCCTCGGCCAGTAAAGCGAGATGAGCGCCACAACCCCAGAGTTGTCCGTGACTGGACCTAACGGTCAGGGGTCTCTTTACCTTTACCAGGATAGTTGCCTATCTGGAATGTCTTCTTATCATCTCATGCCACCTTGGAGATGTGTGCGTGTTTAAAAACAAGACTACTCAGCAAAGGTAAAATTTGCTTTAGTTGACTGTCCTATTTTACCTCTGGTCCTGCCCACCACTGGCAAGTGCCCCCCAACCCAAAAAAGCTATCCAGAAGAGAATGCAGTCCTCAGACTGAAAAAGGTTCCCCATCCATGATCTATTACAGTGGTACCTCATGTTACATACGCTTCAGGTTACATACGCTTCAGGTTACACACTCCACTAACCCAGAAATAATGCTTCAGGTTAAGAACTTTGCTTCAGGATAAGAACAGAAATCGGGCTCTGGCGGTGCGGCAGCAGCAGGAGGCCCCATTAGCTAAAGTGCTGCTTCAGGTTAAGAACAGTTTCAGGTTAAGAACGGACCTCCGGAACGAATTAAGTACTTAACCCGAGGTACCACTGTACTAGAAATTGAGGAGAGCTGGTATTTCAAGACTGCCTCATCGATGCGCTTTGTGTCTGAAGCCCATTACCGGCCATGGACTGGATCACTCCCACGGAGATTGTCCGTGGAAAGGACTGACACTGTGCTGGTCCTGGGGGGTTACCGTGTGGCGTGGTCCGAGGCCGATGTGGGGTCCAAGGTTAGGAGCCGGGCATGGTCAGGAACTCTGGGAGAGCAGGTCAGGGTGCTGACAGGAACAGGTTTCCAACGATGTTGCTCCTGCAACCTGGGACTGGGCTGACTGGCCTTTATCTCCTCTAAGGCCTAGGGTGGTCCCGGCCCCCAGGTGACTCGCCTTCCCTGGCCTTAAGGCAAGCATTCCTCCTGAGAGAACTTAGTTCCCTCCACCTCTCTGCCCTGAGCCTTTGCAGCTCAGGAGAGGCTGGAGGGTTACTGGACCCAGAGGCAACCTCATCTTCCCCTGACAGGGCTGGGAGAGGAGCACCTGCAGGCAATGGGTCCTTGATCACCTCCTGAGCCAGAGCGGATTCAGCTGGTGTCTGCTCCTGAGGATCCAGCACAGGTGAGGGCCCTTCAGATTCAAATCCCTGCCCTGGCTCAGCCCTGGCTCAGCCGGCCCTGGAGGCGGGGACTCCTGTGCAGGCTGGGATTCCTCCGGTTCAGCCTCTGAATCAGATTCCCAGGCCATCCCAGGCACAGTGCAATGCCAGAATTCACATCTGCGCATGTCTGCGGCACCGGAAATTGCTTCTGTGCGTGCCCAGATGCCAAAAATCACACCTGCGCAGAAGCAATTTTCAGCGTCTGGACATGCACAGACGTGATTTCCAGTACAGTCATACCTTGGGTTACAAACACTTCAGGTTGCATTTTTCAGGTTACGGACCGCCAAAACCCGGAAGTACTGGAACGGGTTACTTCCAGGTTTCGGTGGTTGCGCATGCACAGAAGTGCTAAATCGCACTTTGCGCATGCACAGAAGCGCTGAATCACAACCCGCATGTGCACAGATGTGCCACTGTGGGTTGTGAATGCTGTGGTTGTGAACGTGCATCCCGCACAGATCACGTTCGCAACCCGAGCATCCACTGTATCTGCATGTGTGCAGATGCAATTTCCGGTGCTGCTCGGCGAGTCCCTGTGCTATGCCGGTTTAGCGCAGCGTGCAGGGGACTCACTGAGCAGGCAGCTCTGTTCAGCTCATGGGCCGGTAAAACGGTCTTCGTGGGCCGCATCCAGCCCATGGGCCGCACGTTGCCGATCCCTTCTGTAACCTAGAGGGTGTGGCTTGAGTATGACCTGGGGAAAGTTCTGAGGGCCACGCAGAGAGGACTGGGGGGGGGGTGCATTTGTCCAGAGTCAGGGGTCAGCAAACTTTTTCAGCAGGGGGCCGATCCTCTGTCCCTCAGACCTTGTGGGGGACCAGGCTATATTTTGAAAAAAAGAAAAGAATGAATTCCTATGTCCCACAAATAACCCACAGATGCATTTTAAATAAAAGGACACATTCTACTCATGTAAAAACATGCTGATTCCTGGACTGTCCGCAGGCTGGATTTAGAAGGCGATTGGGCCGCATCCGGCCCCCGGGCCTTAATTTGCCTACCTGTGGTCCAGAAAGCCTGAGGTTCCTCAGCAATAGTCTGTAGCCATTAATGGATCCCAAGGCCAGCTAAGCCGTAGTCACTGAGGCAACTTCTAGAAATACAGAGCTATTCATTCAAATATTTTTATAAGTAAGAAAACTCCCTCCTGACACAGTGGTACCTCGGGTTAAGAACTTAATTCATTCCGGAGGTCCGTTCTTAACCTGAAACTGTTCTTAACCTGAAGCACCACTTTAGCTAATGGGGCCTCCTGCTGCTGCTGCGCCGCCACCATGCGATTTCTGTTCTCATCCTGAAGCAAAGTTCTTAACCCAAGGTACTATTTCTGGGTTAGCAGAGTCTGTAACCTGAAGCATCTGTGACCTGAAGCGTCTGTAACCCGAGGTACTACTGTATAAGAATTAGAGACCAGGGGTGCAGATTTTTAAATTTATTTTTAAAATGTTCCAATATTAATTGCATTTAAACTTTGACCAGAATGCATCCATGAATTATTTATGTGTGCCTGCATTTTGTGGCACTCATTCCTCCCCCCTTCACTGCATTCCATCTCTCCTATCTGACCCTGAAAGCGGCGCAAATGATAGGATATTTTCCTATGTTGTGAGTTAGCACCAGCATCGCCTCAAGAGGTTCCAGGAACAGATACGGGAAAGCCTGGTTGTCTAGACACCTGCCAGATAAGTTGCAGGCTGAGACCACATGTTTTGAAACACACCAAGGAAGTTGATACCAGTGTGAAGTCATGCAACTTTATATTCTTTGATCTGTAACCTTTCTTTACGTATGTAGAAAGATATTTGGTGTTTTATGACTCTGTTGGTTTCTCTCCCTGTGAATCCTTGTTCTAATTCTCCTTGTGGCAGACTTCTTAACTGGCAGTTTAGCTATAACAACCACGTTAAGTTGAGCCTTGACCTATTGCAATAGTTACAATAAACGCTGGTTCCCTCGCTGGATTTGAATTAATTTCCTTGGTTCTGTGTTTTATTTAAAAGGTTGTTTCTCACCTGGGTAATGAAAAAAGTGAGGTAGAAGTAAATTCTTACCACACACTCAAGTTCCAGGTTTGTACTTTCCAGGCCTTTCTTTGGGTAACTTAAAACCACCTCAGGAACTTCTTGCAGCAGGAACTTCTTGCAGCCAAAACTCCACCTTACTGACTTTTGAGATTGAAAACTCTGTAAATACTGGCAAGCACATCAGGTATCATGCCCACTTCTTCTTCTGTTATGGATTGAGAATTGATGGGCGGGGGTGCAGAATGCATCCTGCCTTCTCTCTCTGCTTATATCCGACTTAAGGTGACAGGAAATAATGAAGGAACTGTGATGCAAGAGGGATGACGGCTCATATCTCAGGTTAATACTACTGTACTATTGAAATGTTATCAAACACTTCTAATAGGCCAATAGACATTGGGCAGGGAGATGGGGCTTAAGCTAAGGGAGAGATAACACACCCTGCATGCAGGTGGTCCCAGGTCCAGACCCTGGCTTCACCACTTGAACAGATCAGGTAGCAGTGGATGGGAAAGGCATCGGTCTGAGATTCTGGAGAATCACAGCAGATTAGTGTTCTTGAACCTCAGGTCTCCAATGTGATAGGACTACAACTCCCCCAGTCCCAAGCCAACTTAGTTAATGGTCAGGGATGATGGGCGTTGTTGGTGTCACAGACTAATGCTCTTGAACCTTGGGTCCCCAGATGTTTTTAGACCAATACTCTCTCCAATCCTAGCCAGTTATGACACCACAGACGGGCTAGCAAGTGGCCTGCATGTGTGATCTGCATATGTGTCTACTTCATGTGTGGTAAGAACACTTGTGTGCTGTGTACATGCAAGACTGTGGATTGGCAATACCTGCTTTTGCTGTAGCTACACACACTGCTGGCATGTGGTCATCCTCAGAGCACTGCATACCAGAAACTGCCAGCCACCATGCTGTAAAGCGTTTAGCATACAATTCATCTGTGATTCTCACTGCTTTAGGCAGCTTCCAGACTTCATTATTAATAATATTTTATTAAGAGAATTTCAGTTATATAAGATAAAGTGATTGTATATATATATATACCCCGCCCTCCCCGGCCAGAGCCAGGCTCAGGGTGGCTAACACCAGTAAAATTACAATAAAAACATAATTGGGGAAACCAATTTAAAATACAGGTTAAAAATACAATTTAAAATGCAGCCTCATTTTAATAGTAGCCCATAGATCAAAACCATAAGAGGAGGGAAACATAAGGGTCAGATTGAGTCCAAACTGAAGGCCAGGCGGAACAGCTCTGTCTTGCAGGCCCTGTGGAAAGATGTCAAGTTCCGCATGGCCCTAGTCTCTTGTGACAGAGCGTTCCACCAAGTCGGGGCCAGTACTGAAAATGCCCTGGTCCTAGTTGAGACCAATCTAACCACCTTGCGACTTGGGACCTCCAAAGTGTTGTCTTTTGTGGACCTTAAGGTCCTCTGCAGGGCATACCAGGAGAGGTGGTCCTATAGGTACATGGGTCCTAGGCCACATAGGGCTTTAAAGGTAAAAACCAACACCTTAAACCTGACCCTGTACTCCACCGGGAGCCAGTACAGCTGGTAAAGCACTGGATTAATGTAATCCCGTGGCAACGACCCCGTAAGGAGCCTTGCCGTGGCATTCTGCACCCACTGGAGTTTCTGGGTCAGCTTCAAGGGCAGCCCCGCATAGAGCGAGTTACAATAATCAATCCTGGAGGTGACCGTTGCATGGATCACTGTGGCCAGATCAGGACGAGAAAGGTAAGGGACCAACTGCTTGATACAGCGGAGATGGAAAAATGCCACCTTTGCTATGGCTGCAATCTGTGCCTCCATGGAAAGGGAGGCATCGAAGGTTACAGAAGAGAAGAGGGAAAAGAAAAAGAGAGAAAAAAGTGCAAAGAAAAACCACAAGAAAGAAAGATATAATGTAACATAGTATACTAAATATAATCAGTACACTAAATATAATGATTCCAGACTGTTGCTACTTTCCAGGTGGGACCCACTGCATACTGGCAAGTTCAGACTGTAATTAAAGTGGAAGAGCTGTAGCTCAGTAGTAGAACTGCCTTGAATGTACTATAGAAGGTCTCAGGTGGAATCAGAATCTCCAGGTAGGGCTAGGAGAACTGAAACCCTGAATAGTCACTGCCAGTCAGTGTAGACAATACTGAGCTAGAAGGACCTGTGGGAGATTAGCAGCCAAACTTAACAAATGTGTATTCTTGTTATAGTTAACAAGGAAGAGGCTACTGCTACAGAGCTGTATTGCTGATGGGCAGATACTCAGATCACAGGAATACAACTGGTAGCAAGGGCTCTGTGTGATGACATTTCCCCTTCCTTTCCTGGAGAGGAAGAAGCATATAGCTCTTTCTGTTCTCTCTTTTCCTTTGACCACTGTTGGATGCAGATGTTTGCTCCAGCTGCCTGAAGCTGGTTATACTGTAAATAAAAGTATTTTGCCTGCATAGTTGCTGTGAACCAATGCAAGTAAGTGAATCTTATTTTTAAACTTACTTTACAAGTGTTGCCTGATTCTTTAGTGTAAGAAAAGGGATCCAGCTTACTTCATAGCTGGACTTGCTCAAAACAAGGTTTTATTATTTATTATTTACTGAATTTATATACCGCCCTATACCTGCAGATTCACAGCCTAATTCCTATGCTTTTAAGTGCGCTGCCAAGGATGGGATTTTAAAACTCTCTACAATCCATACACATGGAGACCTGCAAGATAAATTGAAATTAATATACCCTCTCCTACATACATACAGTGGGGGGGGGGGAGTATTTGATCCCCTGCTAAATTTTCCCGTTTGCCCTCTGACGAAGAAATGACCAGTCCATAATTGTAATGGTAGGCTTATTGCAGCTGTGAGAGACAGAATAACAACAGGGGGAAAAAACCCAGAAACCCAGAAGACAAAAGTCAGAGACTGGTGTGCATTATAATGAGTGAAATAAGTATTTGATCCCTTTGCAAAAGATGACTTAGTACTTGGTGGCCAAACTTGAACCTTCAGATCCCTCCACAGATTTTTGATGGCTAGGCCACTCCAGGACCTTAATGTGCTTCTTCTTGAGCCACTCTTTGTTGCCTTGGCTGTGTCTTTTGGGTCACTGTCATGCTGGAATACCCATCCTTGACCCATTTTCAATGCCCTGGCTGAGGGAAGGAGGTGCTCACCCAAGATTTGACGATACATGGTCCCGTCCATCATGCCTTAGATGCAGTGAAGGTGTTCTGTCCCCTTAGCAAAAAAACACCCCCAAAGCATAATATGTCCGCCTCCATGTTTGACAGTGGGGATGGTGTTCTTGGGGTCGTAGGCAGCATTCCTCCTCCTCCAAACACGGCGAGTTGAGTTGATGCCAAAGAGCTTGATTTTGGTCTCATCTGACCACAACACTTTCACCTACTTCTCCTCTGGATCATTCAGATGTGCATTGGCAAACTGCAGATGGGCCTGTACATGTGCTGTCTTGAGCAAGGGGACCTTGTGGGCTCTGCAAGATCTCAGTCCTTCACGGCGTAGTGTGTTACCAACTGTTTTCATGGTGACTATGGTCCCAGCTGCCCTGAGATCATTGACAAGTTCCCCCCGTGTAGTTCTGGGCTGCTTCATCACTGTTCTCCTAATCATTGCAACTCCACGAAATGAGATCTTGTATGGAGCCCTAGACCGAGGGAGGTTGACAGTTATTTTGTGTTTCTTCCATTTGTGAATTATTGCACCAAATGTTGTCACCTTCTTACCAAGCTGCTTGGCAATAGTCTTGTAGCCCAGTCCAGCCTTGTGCAGGTCTATAATCTTGTCCCTGACATCCTTGGACAGCTCTTTGGTCTTGGTCATGGTAGCTAGTAAGGAATCTGCTGGATTGATTGCTTCTGTTGACAGGTGTTTTTTGTACAGGCACTGTAATGAGCTGGGATTACAGGTAAGACCTCTCCTTTACAGAAGGTGCTTCTAATCTCAGCTCATTACATACAGTGAAGATACCAGGTAGCCTGACATCTGGCTGGTTGATAGGGGATCAAATACTTATTTCACTCATTATAATGCACATCAATCTCTGACTTTTGTCTTCTGGGTTTCTGGAGGTTTTCCTGTTGTTATTCTGTCTCTCACAGCTACAATAAACCTACCATTAAAATTATGGACTGGTCATTTCTTTGTCAGAGGGCAAACAGGCAAATTTAGCAGGGGATCAAATACT
This sequence comes from Podarcis gaigeae, assembly GCF_964106915.1. Lineage (NCBI taxonomy): Eukaryota > Metazoa > Chordata > Lepidosauria > Squamata > Lacertidae > Podarcis > Podarcis gaigeae. The sequence continues at coordinate 28,954,288 of NC_139691.1, read as the reverse complement.
TTCCCGCCTCGCTGTATATGGTCTGGCTTGGCATAAGGCAGTTTGTCCCCATGGAGTTGGCACTCCTGTACAACTATTATTCTTCTCCTCGCAGAACCAGCCCTTTTGCTGTAAGTGATGAGAAAATGCAGAGAAAAGTGTGGAATAACTAGTGTCTGGTTTTTCCACATAGCCTTCCAGCAAACCAGTAAGAATGAATGTTCAGTAAACATTGGCCATTGTAGAACCCCACCACCATAAATGTGCACAAGCCATCAGAACCAGTGTTCCAAAACAGGCCATCTTTAAGCAACCAGTCTGATAACAGAGAGGCTTGCCTTTTGATTCAGGATGCCTTGTGTCCAAAATATTACTCATGAATGAATCAACTACCTTGGACCAGCTGGGCAATGATGAATAAGCTACGGTTACAACAAGTCATTATGTTAAACAAAAGCCATGTTTCTCTGTTACTTATGCTATTAGTCTTTTACTTTCACATTGAAACTCAATGGGGGTCAAAGCACAGTGTTCCTGCCTATCAAAGAGTGCTTGTTGCTGAGCACCATACAGGTGGGGCTTAAACCAAAGGAAAGGGCAGTCATTTGGACCATAGAGCAACTACAGCTGTGGAGTGCTGTAGCTTTTTATGGCAAACTGTGCAATTCATTAAACCCCCATTAAAAGAGGAAATAAATAGTTTTATCAGACTTAGTAATACCCATGCCACTAAGGAACAACACAGGGCACCTTACATACCTTCATTTCAAAGCTTGCTCTTATTACGCCATATTATTAAAAAACAGCTCAATGTGTTTAGACATCCATTGTCAAGAGACTCAATTGAAACAGAGCTGTATGGATACAAAATTACCTGGGGCACATCTGCCATGTTCAGAGAACAGGAATGTCATCTTACTGAATCATACAAAGGGATGTGATATTTTGTGTAGAGAGCTGAGTTTGTTTCCCAGCCTGGGAACATAATGTAGCGAAACCTACAGGCTATGGCCTATTAGTCAGCATCATGTGTCCTCAGCTCCAGATTTCAGGTCTGGAGAATGTTAACACATGTTGAAAGATCTGGGCTTCTTTCTCACAGAGAAGACTTGACAACACTTTTCAAATGCATAGGGCAGCTAGAGAATGAGTAACAGCTTCCAACAGTGCAGTCCTGAGCTTGCTTACTGAGGCGTATATAAAAAGCTGACTTACAACAGGTCAAACAGCTGGAATATCTAATTCAGTCATTCATATTCCTAATTATTGTGTTTAGGACTGCATCACTATCAGCAGCAACAGATTCAGACTGGAGCCACCTGGGTTCCCCTCTCTCCCACAAAATTGCAAATATTTCATTCACAATTCCTTTAGGTGTACACCTAAAAATATAACACATTGCTGGAAATGTTGTGGTCCACTATCACTCTCTGCAGGATTCCAGGGGGTTCCAAGCACTCACCCAGGCTTGTATTCCCCTTGGGGATCAAGGCATGGTGGAGAAATATGGTTTAACATGTATTTACAACATGGGTGCAGATGGAGGAAGTGCAGTTTACATTGTTTGTCTCTGAAGAGGGGCTTGTCTTTCACAGCAGTTCAGCAGCTTCCGAGGCATCCTAAACTCCATCTCTGTGCCTCTGCCACAGCATGTCTCCAGCCACTCTGCATGGCATCTGTCCTTGCCCCCTGAGTTCTCCCCACTTCCTTTTTCTTGTTCCCAAAACACATTGCAAAATGCAACACTCCTTCTTCTGTCTGCTCATGACCCCCCTTCTCCAGTGTGCTCTCTCTCACTCACTCCCTCTCTCTCCCCCTCCCTCTGTGTGTGTGTGTGTGTGTGTGTGTTTAAAGGACACCATTTTTTCCTGTGTGGCATTATGTCCACATTACTCTGGCAAACCTCATTTCACAGATTCAAGCATCTTCCTTTGGTGGGTCACCAATACCTTTGTCATGTTTAACTTCTTCCATCCCAGGTGATGCCCTGGTCTGGCAAACCAGCTTAACCTACATTCCCGCCCCCTACTGCAAAGCTCTCTCCAAAGTGAAGACTCCAAGTATTTAGTAGTTCCTAACATTTGCTAATTTCTAACATTCACTCTTAGAATTATGGGCACTTTTGCACCCCCAAACTCTGGTACCCAAAATCTGTAACGTTATAAATGTTGCTAAATCACCATCCCTAGGTGAAAGTGTTGTTACATACATATGCAAAGTAATTTCCCTGTCCTCAGTTATTAATTTGTAAATGCTGTTTTCTAGCTGTATTCTTTGAATTGTATTTTATGCTGCTGTATTTTATGTTGTTTTGTGGAATCCCCCTCACAACCAATTTCACATTCCCATTTTAAGAACTTGTCTTTCTAGCAAGTTCAGTAAAAGTAAACAGAGTAACACTATGCCAGTGGCCTGCTGTGGGTTAGAAAAGCTGGACTATCACCTTGTCTTAGTGAGTGGACTTGCATATTCCTATGACCCTTGTGAGCGAAGCCATCAGGAGTATCGTACTCCCAGCAGGGTCACCGGAGGTAAGGTCAAAGGAGAGAACCTAGACAAAGAATGATCAAAGAAGTCCTCAATGGCAGACAAGGCAGAAGATAACAAGTGGCATGTTACAACGGCTATGATACTCATGCCATCAGAAGAGAGCCTTACTGTGAAGACTGTGCATTGGTCAGTGTACACTGATCTAAACACATAAAACAAATTCACGCACAGGCATCTTCCAAAAACCCAAACCCCAAAAAGTCCCATGGCGATCAGCAAATTGTAATTGGGGCAGGACCGTGAAATCTGGAAGCCCCTAGTCATGAAATGGCACATGGACAGTGGATACAGATTCAGTCGCTCTGAGTCAAGGAATGAGGCAGTTGAGCATCTTGGCAGCTGTATCCATGACTGAGCAGCCCTATTAGGATCCACTCTGCTCACCCTGAAAAGGGGGAGGAGCTAGAAAAGGTGCCTTAAACATAGTCTGCCTCTGCTTTTCTCTGACTGGATTACCACCCAGTGGTCATAAAAGACAAATTTTAGAACATGGAATATACGGCCTGCAAGTGCTCCAACTGGAGAACAGCCTTTACCAAAGGTGTCATGGATTTTGAAGATGCTCAAACTCAAGATGAAAGGGAGAAATGAGCTAAGAGGGAGACACATTTGGCAAACCTTCACCATGATCAACTCCTTCCTGGAAACCTACGTCCCCATTGTGGAAGGATGTGTGGATCCAGAATTGGCCTCTACAGTCACTTACGGACTCACTGTGTTCATGGAACACAATCTTACTCAGTTACAAGTGATTGCCAAAGAAGAAGATGACCCAACACATAGAGAGCAGTCCACACCATACATTTAAAGCACACCCAGTATGCATTTAAAGCACACAGCTTCCCCCAAAGAATCCTGGGAACTGTGGTTTGTTAGGTATGCTGAGAACTGTTTCTCTGTAAGGTGAAAACAACAGTTGCCAGGATTCTTTGGGGAAAGCCATGCAATTTAAATGTGCATTGGATGTGCTTTAAATATATGGTATGGAGCTGCTAAGTTTGGCTGAGGTATGAAGGGGTGCCCCCACCAGAAACCCTGGGGCTGGTTCAGCCTGCATATGGGAGACTCTCAGCCTGGAACTGATGAGCCCCAAATTTAGTACAAAGCTGCCACCATGAAAATAAAGCCAAAGTCTGCCAGCAAGAGAAAGAATTTGATGTTGGGATAGGCAAGGGCAGTGAACTGTTAAGGTAAAAGAGGAGGGAAAATAAGTGATGGGACAAGTAATAGCAAGTTAAGGAAGGATGTAGCTCAGTGGCCTTATATGCAAGTCTCAGGTTCGATCCCTGGCGTTTCCAGGTAAGCCTGGGAATTGTCCCATCTGAAACCCTGAAATCAGCCAGTGTAGGCAAGGCGTGGGGAAATCTTTGGCCTTCTAGGTCCTGCTAGATTCCAACTCCCATCAACCCCAGCCAGCATGGTTGACTATTAGGAAAAATGGGAACTGTAGTTCAGCAGGATCATCACCCCTGGTATAGGCAATACTCAAGGGTGTCCCGACTGTGATCCATGAGGTCCATGAGCTTCATTCAGGTGATCTGCAGTGTGTGTGTGTGTGTGTGTGTGTGTGTGTGTAATTGTGGTTGAAGACAGGAGACAGCACATCCACTGCATTAAGTATTTATACTGATTTTTAATTTGAATTTTATTTCTTCTTATCTTATAATTCTATGAAAAAACATGTTAGATTTGAATTCTATGGAATTAAAATTATAGTACAATTAAACACAAAGCAGAAGCAATAAAAAGGTAGTTTAGAACAATGTTTCCCAACTGGGGGCCACATGGCTCTCTGGGGGTTCCCTGGATATTTCAAGGGGGCCACGGGTGAAAATCACATAAAATCACAGCACAAGGCTAGGGGGCCACAAAGTGAGAAGTGAAGAAGAAAAATTATATTTTAAAAGAAGAAAAAATCCTGATTGCCTCGCTATCTGCTTGGCCAATCACAAGCGGTTAAGAGCACCACCAGGGCCTATCACGCCTTTTTGCCACATGCATTTTATTCAAGCAGTCCTAGTTTGTTTTTTGACCAGTAGAGCCCATGATTGAGAGCCCCCAGCTCAGGTAAATGTGGTGGTGGGGTGGCAATGAGTAGAGCTGGGCGAGTCAGAGCTGCTTGTTGTTGCCACCAGTGCTGGACCTGGTGGCAGCCTGGCCCCGGCTCTGCAAGACGTGGGGTGAAATCCACCCCAGCGCCAAGTCGAGTGGGGTCATCTGGTGCTGCTGATTTGCATCTAGCAAACAACTAAGTGTCTAATCAGAAGAAAGACACACTGAGTTCAGTGGACTCTACTCCCAGGTAAGGCTGTAGGGGGCTATAACATTTTATCCTTCTAGGCAGTCAGGGCTCCTCTGGATAAGAAGATCTTTTTGCACCAGGTCAGTGAGGACCACTTGCTTTTTAAAGTTCTCCCATATATACAGAACTCCCTCTGCACCTTTTGTAATTATACTAATAATTTATTATTTATACCCTGCCCGTCTGGCTGAGTTTCCCCAGCTACTCTGGGTGGCTTCCAATCGAGTGTTAAAAACAATACAGCATTAAATATTTAAAACTTCCCCAAACAGGGCTGCCTTCAGATGTCTTTTAAAAATATGATAGCTTCCTTGACATCTGATGGGAGGGCATTCCACAGGGTGGGTGCCACTAACGAGAAGGCCCTCTGGTTCCCTCAGGTCATGTGGGTTTCCCTTGCTGATTCCAGTATCCTTCCAGTCAGGACCAGACCTGGAGGCAGGGATAGTCCTCCAACAACAACTAAGCCTGCCTCCTCAGTAATGACATGGTCTGGTCTTAGCATAACTCCTCCTCCTGCCCGTGATCACTGAAATCAGGTGTCCCAATACATTACCCACTGTGGAACCTGCCCCAGACATTCTGTTGGCTGAGGCCCACTCCCAGGCAGCCCTGACCCTTTCCCCTTAAAAAGCAAAATGCATTTAAAAAGTGTTAAAATGTGGTAAAACCAATGAATGGATCAAGGGATATTGAAATTGAACAAAACTTGTTATGCAATGGCAGCGAACAATTACAGCGGTACCTCAGGATGCGAATGGGATCCGGGATCCATTCTGGAGCCCTGTTCGCATCCTGAACAGAATGTAAGACGCGTCTGCACGTTGCCGCTTCCACGCATGCATGTGATGTCATTTTGACTGTCTGCGCATGCATGAGCTGCGAAACCTGGAAGTAACGTGCTCTGTTACTTCTGGATCGCCGCGGAGCGTAACCCGAAAATACTTATCCTGAAGCGTATCTATCCCGAGGTATGACTGTAATACAGAATCTGTAACAAGGAATAGATGGGAAATCTGGTAGATAGAAAAAGACCACTTTTATTTTATGTTTTGAAGGTCACTAGCTGATGTACTAGGGACGCGGGTGGCACTGTGGGTTGAACCACAGAGCCTAGGACTTGCTGATCAGAAGGTCGGCGGTTCGAATCCCAATGATGGGGTGAGCTCCCGTTGCTCGGTCCCTGCTCCTGCCAACTTAGCATTTCAAAAGTACATCAAAGTGCAAGTAGATAAATAGGTACCGCTCCGGCGGGAAGGTAAACGGTGTTTCCGTGCGCTGCTCTGGTTCTCCTGAAGCGGCTTAGTCATGCTGGCCACATGACCCGGAAGCTGTACGCCGGCTCCCTCGGCCAATAAAGTGAGATGAGCGCCGCAACCCCAGAGTCAGCCATGACTGGACCTGATGGTCAGGGGTCCCTTTACCTTTAGCTGATGTACTAATTCTCTTTTTTTCTTTGGTGGTGATGGAAATTTATTTTCTTTTTCTGTATGGTGTGTTAATGTGAACAGTAACAATAAAATTTAATAAAGGGGGGGGAGCAAAATACAAACCATAAAATAACTTAACAAAATAGTGAAACAAAGCAAGAAACAATTATGCTCAAATTGAACTACTCCCTGCCCCGACTAAACATTTGTCCTACCCCAAAGAGAAAGAAAATATTTTTAAAAACCACCATTTGAGGTGCAGCAGATTAAGAACACATTTTAAACATTTAAAAACATTTTCACCACTTGCTGCAGAGAGCTGCTCACAGTGGCGTAGCGTGGGTTGTCAGCACCCGGGGCAAGGCAAGGTATTTGCGCCCCCTAACCCGTGGATTTGCGCTCCCTAGCCCTAACCCCCAGATGTTGTGCCCGGTGCAGCTGGCCCCCCTGCACCCCCCACGCTACGCCACTGGCTGCTCAGAGTATGTGTGAGTGTAGGCCCCGTCCCTTGGGCCTGATGGAATTGGCTTGCAGGGGGAGTGGTCTTACCAAACACTCACAGGAGCAGCAGCAGCTGTATATTGGACTGTATCTGTAGGTTTCCCCCTCTGTGTCTAATAACTGGGGTCAAATAAGCGTTGTTTACTTTTTATAATACATGGAAGATGGATCTCCCTCAGGAGGTTCTGGACTCTCCTTCCTTGGAGGTTGGATGGTCATCTGTCATTGATGCTTTAGCATTCCATTATGTCCCTAACATTTTATGTAAATGTTTTGTATAAATTATAAAAATTATCAATAAAACATGTTCTATTTACAAACAAAACATTTAAATAGCTACCTTTCTATCAGTAGGATGGGGGGGCATGGGTGTAGCAAGATTTTTGTTAGGGGGACAGGCTTTTGTTAGGGGGGCAGAACCTCATATTTATATTTATTTTTACTTATTGGGAGGCAGCTGCCCCCCTTTGTTTTGTTTTTTTTAAATTTTTTAAATTAATTTTCCAAGTTTATAACAGACATATCAACAAACAAGAAAAACATCAAAAAACAACAACAAACACACACAAAAACCACATTTATCCTAACTGTAATAATCCCACTCTTGTTATCATTGTTGGGTGACTTCCTTGAATCCCACCCCCCCCGGCTGAGTTTCCATATCAATCATTGTAGCAGTTTCCAAAACTATTTTCACATAATATTTACTTGGTCAATTAACAACTTTCTTTCTTTTCATTTTAACTTTTATCCATAGTCTTCTACATATCACATATTTAAATCCTAGGCCAATCTGTTACTCACAAGTAATTCTATTTAAGTTATCAGCTGCCCCCCTTTGGCTACTTTGGGGGGGGCACAGGAAGGAAATCAGGTCAGAAGGGGGCCACGGTCAGAAAAAGTTTGGGAAACACTGGTTTAGAAAATCATTTAAGAGGTCCCTCAAAACCCTCAGGGGGTGGGTTTGGGAATCATTGTCCTAATCAACAAAGCTACTGGGTTCACAGGGGGATTATGACCTGCAACAGGCAGTAGCTTATGGAAAAATAATTACAACTCAAGGAAGTTGGAAGGTTTGCAGAGGAGCCTACTGATGATCCCAACACATACATACAGTAACTAATAATTTTAAAAGCAGGTTTGAGTCGTAAAGGCTTAGGGTTAAAGGTGAATCCTGAGCCTGAAAACTACTTCACTTAGAACACATTGGCATAACTTTTCAGTATAAAAATACATCCTGTGAAATCAATAGAGATGCTCTGATGCTTCAAAGCCAGAGGAGAATTTAGCCCTGGGAGACGACTCTGTGACGGAATGGAAGATCAATAGAACTTGACAGGCATGCAGCTGTGTTGCTTCCAGTGACGTTAAAGCCCATTTACCTCTTCTGAGGAGTGATGTCAGCTAAGCATGAGTCAGAGGAAAGCAGTAACCTTAGTCAGTGTTCTATATTTATAAATTCATGACAAAAGAATAGTACTCTAGCCAGGATTGGCTTGTTATTGTTGTATGTCAAACAAATGCATGTCCTTTGGGACATCAACCTATAGGGGTCTCTTATGATAGGAAAAAATGGGATAAAATGTTAAAAGATTCTCATAAATGGTGATGGATCTCTGTTTAAAGCAGGAAACCTTTGGTCCTCCAGATGTTGTTATAAACTTGTTCCCATAAACTCTAGGCAGCATGGCCAAGGTAAGGGATGATGAGAGCTGGAGCCCAGACACATCCAGCGAGCGTATTTTGGACAAGATAGACAGGAACACAATACTATATAGCTTTTCTGCAGCAAAACGTTTTTCACCAGGTAACACTCCAAGCACCTAGGTGCCACAAAGTATTCCGCCAGTCTTTCTCAACAGGGGATGAGGGTTTAGCTGACATTTAACAGAAGTGTGTAATATAGGAAGGATCTTGCATCAAACAAGAGTTGTGAAAGAATAGGAAAATGAGATTTTTATATGAACAAAAAGATACTGTAAAGAGACACTCAAGTGTACTTATTTCTTGAGTATTATTCTTTTTCTTATTTTCGTTATATGGTTTGAGACCCAGCATGCTATCCAATTTCTGGTCTCTCTTCCCTTTCTTAATTTCAATGGCACTTATTCCCAGACACTGCTAGATTGCAACCTAGGATGGGGAAGGGGAGAACAAATTTTAAACCAAAATTTTTTAAGGTATATATAGTACTTAGGAAAAAATAACTTTGACATCATACTGTATTTATTTTGTGTAAACCTGGTTAGAAGAATCAGAATAATCTCCTCTGAAATCTTTTTGAGAATGTCCAACAGTTCATGGGGAACATTTAATCGTACCAATCTTGCCTGCACCAAGCTTAGATTAGGTGAATTTTTATTTCATTAATACAATATCTCATTTTCATTTTATACACCTGTGATTTAAGGGATTCCTAACAGAACCAATCACCAGCAAGCACTTGGTTACCTGCTGCTTCAGGAGAGCTAAAAAAGCAAGGTGAGCTAGTGGGCCCATTCATTCATTAAAAACATCAGTCTCTATTCTACCTGAACTCCAAAGCCATGCCAGAATTTGTTCGCTGCCCTTCCCACTTATTTATCTGTTAGATGTAATGCAGCCGAGCTCTAGTTTACCTTTCCCCTTTATCGCGCCAGTTTACTTTCTTCAGGGAACTTTTAGTATGAGGAGCATTCGGTTTGGTGATCCTCCAGCTGTGAACATAGGAACAGTCCAAATGTAGGCTTGGACATTTTGGTGAGAACTAAGCCTCTGAAGCAGAGGCAGGAACTTTTAAACCTCACATCAGCCCCAGCCAGTATGCCCAAGTGATGCCAGGGACTATGAGAGGTGTGATCCAGCAATGTTTTGGCGAGCCCAGGCTCCCTAAATCTACTTGGAAAGAAATGACTCCTTGCCTTCTGTGGGAACAAAGAAGTAGATGGCACTTAACTAAAATGTGGTAAAAGAAAGAGCAACTAATACAATAGGCTTTCAAAGTTAAACCAGGTTTATTTTAAAATCTTAACAGCTAGTTTTTACGAAAGAGAGAGACATACACACACCCCAAGTGAAAGAAGCTGGGCCTTAAATGTTACAGATCAATGTCAGAAGCAATTTCCCTCAAAGTGCAGGTCCATCTTTCCACTGCTGTGATTGGATGAAAATCTGCTCTGGAAGGAATCAATAAAAGGTTACCATAAAAGGGGTGAGTGTAACAGTATAAAAACTCTGGAAACTGCTGTAGTAAAACTCTAGCTTTGCTCTCAGACTCTATCATTTCACTGGATGGCTCCTTTTCCAGCCACTCCAACTCCTAATCACAATAGTCCAGAGTTTTTTCTGCTTCAAGGTAAAGCTTAAAAGAATCTTCACAAGACATATAACTGGTGGATTCAATGGTCTCTGCAATATCCTCCACCTGATCCAATAGGATACTAGCAAGGGATTTTCGTGAAGCGGTTGATCTTCTTCCACTAACTATTATCCTAGGAGAGAAACAAAGGCTGGTTGTGGACAATTTAGACTTTGGCGTTGACATGATATCAGGTAGTTTGTTTGTGGGAGATTCTTGTCTGTGCTTGCTATCATCCCAATCAGTTATAAAACAATCATCATCCTCTTCACTATTTGAAACGATTATTTCAACGGGCATATTTTTATGCTGAAAAGAAAGCTCACTGTTGTTCATCAACACATCATCGGAGCCCCCAATAACCATAGATCCCATTATACTTTTGCTGGCTTGGAGACTTCTGTTGTCCGAATTTTCCTGAAGCCAAGAGTGAGCCCAAGAGCTACAGTGGCTATTCAGTGGAAATCTTGTGTTCTCTGTATCCTTCAATGACATTTCCACTCCTGAGATATCTTGCAACTGATCCTCGGAATCTTCTAAGACAAGTCTGAAATCACACTGGGGAGAACCAGATAGAGCCTCACCAACCATTATTACACTCATTCCAGATTTCTGCACAAAACTGAGGTCTGACATTTTACTGGTCTGCAGTTGAGATGCTTCTGAGGCACCTGGCTCAGCAGCTTCACCTGCCTCTCCATGTGGACTTGTAGAAACATTGAGAGACATGTCAGTCTCGCCTTGTTGCTTGACATGGTTAGACACATCCTCTGATGACTGCTGCAATGGGACCCCTTGGATATCACTAAGCATGCCATTTGCCTCGACAGGAGGGTCATGACAGATTGTTTGAAGTTCAGAACTGCAGTTTACCTGGAAAGACAAGTGAGCTCGAGAAGAAGAGGATACATGACTTTGATCATGGTTTTGAGTAGTTTGTAGATCATCATCAGGCACATAGTGAAATGACTGCTCCAGTGGGGCCACTTGGGCATCGTTAAACTTGCCATTTGCCTCGGCAGGTGGGTCATGGGAAACCACCTGACATGCAGGGCTGCAATTCTCCTTGTAAGATAATGGATGGTCTTGAGTAAAAGAAGATATAGGAGTTACTTCTTGTGGACTGGCTGGTTTGCATTCTTCGTTCATGGATGCAGAGATATCCATATTAGTTATGTTCTGAAGCACTCGTTCATCCTCCTCAATAAGTAGCTCTGTCATCTTAGAACTCACATTGACAATGTCATCATCACTGCTACCTACAAGACTGATATTCTCACTGCTTGTGGGTTCATCAGTTACAGGTGGGACGAGAGCATAATTCGGAGAAGGCTTTGATGGCTTTTTATTTGGCTGGGTGGACAATTCCATTTCTCTCAGCCATGCCCCTTCAGTTGTGTTTCGGAGGTTTCCCATCAGTTGGTCCTTTAGCTGGGATTCCAGCTGTACCAGCTCTTGGGCTTTCTGTACCCTGTGTTCAATGTCCATGAGGACTTCTTCATCCTCAACTTCATCTCCATGAACCGCTTCATGTGTGTACATTAAGTCATGGTCTGATATGCCAAATATATCCAGTGAATGGAGATACGCAATGTGCTTGTCCAGCTGCTTATCTGTTTTTCTTTGGCTTGCATGCAAAGACTGAAGCTGGAGCTGTGTTACTGAGCTTTGAGTATCTCCCAATGTGAACAACTCCCTTAGTTCTTGCATAGTGAAATATCTGTATGGGTCTTTCCTATCTCCCATGCTTTGTCGGATTAATGAGTCTTTGAATACTTGCCTTCTGTAGATTTTCTCCTCCACTGTCCCACAGCTAATTAGCCGGTAGATTACAACATTGTCCTTCTGCCCTATCCTGTAAACCCTGTCTACAGCTTGAGCATCTGTAGCTGGATTCCAGCTAGGATCAAAAATCACCACCCTGGTAGCTGCTGTTAAGGTTAGACCAACCCCACCGACTTGGGTAGTAAGCAGAAACACAGAGTACTCTTTGCTCTTCTGAAAGACACTAATTCTCCTTTTTCGCTCCTCCAACTGGCTTACTGTTCCATCAATGCGCATTAGCTTAAAGGACCTGTGAGTCAAAATGCGCTCTATAATATCCAGCATTTTTCTTGAATGAGAAAACACCAGTGTTCTGTGCCCCTCCTCCTGCAATCTTTCCAGCAGGGCCATGAGGAAGGACAGCTTTCCTGATTCCGCCATCAGAGTCTCATCCAAAATGTCCCTAAGGTTTCTCTTCATGCTGGAAGGCTCATCGTTTTCATCACCATCCACCATATTATAATTGGGAGCTTCCAGACCAAGTTTGCTACATGCTTGTGCTGACAACAGCCTGGGGTGATCACAGAGTTTCTTCAAGACATTCAGTTCAGCAAGTGGGGACCTTGTGGTCATTAACAACTTTTGGATATGATCCAAAGACAGAAAGTCCCTATATATTTCTTTTTGTATGGGTGATAAGTATACCCACACAATGAAGTCGTTTTTTCTGGGCAGAGAAGGCATTTCAGAAGCAACAGTCTTGCTCTGATATTCTGGGAGACTGATTTTGAGCTCAGGCTTAGCTTTGTTCTGTAGTTCATCTTTACTCCGTCTTAGGAAATATGGCTTGATTATGGACATCAGGTTTTCAGAGATCTTAAGTCCCAGTGCTTTTTCTTCCTGGGTTGCATTCTTTGTCCTGGCTCTTATGATAGGTTTTTCATATTCCATCCCGAAGGTTTTCATCGTGCCTAGAAGCGATCCCTGACAAGCAAAGTCAAAAAGAGCCCAGAGTTCTTTTAGGTTGTTTTGGACTGGAGTGCCTGTGAGCAGGATGCGGTTTTGAGCAGGGATAGCATGCACAGATTTTGTCGTTTTGGCAGATGGTGTTTTAATTTTATGAGCTTCATCAAGGATGACGTAGTCCCAGATGAACTCCTTCCCATCAAAGCTCGATAACTGCTGCCAACTGCTGAGGACCAGCTGATAAGTTGTGAGCAAGATACCACTCCTCTTCTGGATCCTCTTTAGATTTCTCTCACATTCATACTTGTTGGGTCCATGAAAGACACCCACTCGCAGCCCAGGAGTCCACTTGGCAAACTCTTTAAGCCAGTTGCTCAAAAGGCTAGGTGGCATAATTAACAGCACAGTCCGAATGAGTTCTTCATCAAACATGCCCGAGAGGAAAGCAATGATCTGAATGGTTTTCCCCAAGCCCATGTCATCTGCAAGGATACCGCCTTTCCTTCCATCGCGGTATAAACTGTATAAGAAGGCGACCCCTTCTCTCTGGTGGTCAAATAGCTTGTCATGTATTTCTCCAAACAACATTAGTCCACTCTGACAGACGTCCACAAAGGCATCATCTTCCTGATCCAGGGCTAGTGAAGCTAATGCTTCCTCAACTTTTTTCATTTTTCTTGTCAGCTTTTCACAGGGATAGATTTGATGCGCCTTCCTCAGAAGGGAGAGAGATTCCTCCAGATTGCCATTTTTTGCTTCCTGCTTTGCTTGGGAGACAAATCTGCAAAATATAAAGTTTGAAGAGTCAGAAATACCCTGCAAAAATCAACTCAGGGTCTTAAAATGTAGGAAGGACAGTAGCACCCATGCATTTGATTCACACGATATAGCATGCCTACAAAACAACTGTCATTTATTGTTTATTATTTATTTTCACACACATATATAGTATGTAGCGTGCTACAAAAATCACAAATTTAATAGTAAAAATAAATCAAATATCAAAGAGATAAACACAATAGCTCTAAAAACTCAGAGACCAATCACACACAGCATTAGAAATTATATAAAAAAATTGGGACCAGTTTACTAGAATCATTTACTTGCTCCATGTGTTCTAGCTCAAGCACTTTGATCTGCAAGACTTGCACTTCTATAAGTGCCATATAATGTTCATTCTGCATTTGCTAGGAGTTTATCTTTCAGCATGGCACCATGTATGCTTTCCCTTCCAATCAATGCTAGACAGATAGCCTTGCTTTCTGATACTAGACATCTGCTAAAACCCTTTTTTAAATTCAGAAATCCTGTCCAGACACATATTAGTCTACCAATATTTGCTGAATTCATTTGTGTAATACTGATAATTGTTTGATCCACACTGCTTAAAGATTTGTTTGATTAAGCAGTTTCTAAAGAAATAAATATAAAATATTAAAACCTTTGTGGAATAAAAAGATGTTCAACACTAGGGTTGCAATATTTTATTTCAAAAAGTGAAAACCGGACACAAAAGTTGTTGAGCTTGTTTTGCAAAATCTCAACTAGAAAAACATTGCCGTTTTTGAGCTATTTTTAAGGAAATTCACCAAAATCTAGACTTCTGACATGGGTTGCCAAACGTCTGGATTTTCCTGGACATTTCTGTGATTTCTGCCCAGACCTTGTTTCCAACTGTCTTATTCCATCTAACACCCAAAGATCACTTCAACTCAACAGGACTTGCTTTTGAGTAGACTAAATAGGATTGCGTTGGAAAAATTAGAAGTGAAGTTTTGGTAAGTTTCTCCAGAGAGAATTAGGCCTCATCTGCCCAAGGACACAGTATTTTGGATGGTGTCAGTGCAGTTCCACAAGACCCCACCTGACCTATGCATTTAAATCTCTAAGAAACCACTTTAAATAGTCATGGCTACCCCTAAAGAATTCTGGGAACTGTAGTTTGTTAAGGGTGTTGAGAGTTGTTAGAAGATCCCTGTTTTCCACATAGCAATCCCTCTTCCCAGGGAACCAATGTAGCTCTATGAGGAAAATAGGGGTCTTCTAACAACTCTGTGAAGTGAATCAGGAGACTCTCAGCACCCTCAGAAGTCTTTAGGGGAAGCCATGGCTGTTTCAGCTGGTATTAAATATATAGCACAGATAGGGTCTTACAGAACTGCAGTGACACCACCAAAAGTCTCTCTCTCTCTCTCTTTTTAAAAGGCCAAATCACAGGATTAACCATGTCATTGAGCTTTTATCAGCAATGGGAAACCTCTGGTTTTAATTAAGCCCAGTATGGGTCCTAATCTGAACACAAGGTTGAGGGGCAGGTACAGATGTGATTGCAAAGGAACAATCAGGAACTTAAAGTGAGCAGAAGTAAAAACACAAACACAGTAATCGTTATATTTGCAAAGCTGGAGATTTAACAGATACTTGGTAGATTTTATATTTTCAAAATATAGAGGAATGTTTCTTTGCCTCAGCAGCTTTCCATGCATCTTGAAATATTTTTTACACCAAGCAGAACCTAACCTGATTAAGGCTGCAGTCCTATGAGAGTAAGTACCATTGAATTCACTGATATACAGTCATACCTCAGGTTCAAGTAGCTTTGGGTTGAGCGTTTTCAGGTTGTGCTCCATGGTGACCCAGAAGTAACAGAACGCATTACTTCCGGGTTTCGCCACTCACACAGACGCTCAAAATGACACCACGCGCATGCGCAGAAACGCGGGTTGCATTCACTTCAGGATGCGAACGGGGCTCCAGAACAGATTCCGTTCACATCCAGAGGTACCACTTTATATACTTCTGAGTGGACATTGTAGTGTTAGGGCAGAGGCACACCACATATTTAAAGCACATGGCTTCCAACAAGGAATCCTGAGAACTGTAGTTTCCCTCAAAGAGCTACAATTCTCAGTAAGGTAAAGGGATCCCTGACCATTAGGTCCAGTAGTGACCGACTCTGGGGTTGTGGCGCTCATCTCGCTTTATTGGCCGGGGGAGCCGGAATACAGTTTCCGGGTCATGTGGCCAGCATGACTAAGCCGCTTCTGGCAAATCAGAGCAGCGCATGGAAATGCTGTTTACCTTCCCGCTGGAGCGGTACCTATTTATCTACTAGCACTTTGACGTGCTTTCGAACTGCTAGGTTGGCAGGAGCCAGGACCGAGCAACAGGAGCTCACCCCATTGCGGGGATTCGAACCGCCGACCTCCTGATCGGCAAGTCCTAGGCTCTGTGGTTTAACCCAGAGTACTTATAACAAATTATAGTTCCCATGATAATTTGGGGGAAGCAATGTGCTTTAAATGCATGCAGTGGGTATCTTAAAAATGGTAGATTTTGGAGCTTCTGCTTTTTCTCTGTACACACCCTTTAACATCCAGCATGAAGAACTCAAAAAGCTTGTACAGTCATACCTCAGATTAAATATGCTTCAGGATGAATATTTTCGGGTTGCGCTCTGCAGCGACCCGGAAGTAATGGAGCACATTACTTCCGGGTTTCGCCGCTCGCGCAGACGCTCAAAATGACGGCACGTGCAGATGAATATTTTCGGGTTGCGCTCTGCGGCGACCCGGAAGTAATGGAGCATGTTACTTCCGGGTTTCGTCGCTCGCGCAGACGCTCAAAATGACGGCACGTGCGGAAGCAGCAACCCGCGCACGCGCAGGTTGCGTTCGCTTCAGGATGCAAACGGGACTCTGGAACGGATCCCATTCGCATCCAGAGGTATCACTGTATGCTATATTTTAGGACATTCTGAGTGGTGGAAATAAAGCTATTCTGTACTGGGTCCTCCCTCCCCCTCATAAAAATAAGCCAGCAGGGCTACCTACATTTTACTATTGTTATTTTGAATAACTTTCTGACCTGCTGTTATTTTAACGCTATTAATTGTTTTTGCTGCTGTTTTACATCCTGGAATTTTAACACTGCATTTTTTAGATCTGCTGTAACCTGCCAAGGGAACTTGTGCACCCTGAAATGTGAGCTAGTAATCATTGAAATAACTGTAATTAAATATTTCGAATATCATAGCTCCGCAAAGTTACCATACACAGGTGTATTCAGAAGTAAGAAGTAAGACCAACTGAGTCCACCGGGCAAGTGCTAGGATTGCACAGTCTCCCACGTGCCCAGGAGAAACGGCGTTATCACATTTCTTATCCGGGGAAGGAGAAACGCTCTGGAATCTTAGCTCAGAAGTAAACCTTAAATGCAGAATCACCCTCCCGTTCCAAATCCTTTTCGTTTACCTCCGGTACTGTTCATCCCGCTCAGGATTATCTGTGCCCAACGGCTCAGCCATACTTTCGCAGCAGAAACAAACACGGAACCGGCCGCCAATGAGATTTCAAAACTGCGCGGCAAGCAGCAGCGTCTACTTCCTTAACCTTCCCAGCCTATCACTGAGCGGAATGCAAAAGAGGCACGAAGTTTTTAGCCTTTCAGCTCTTTCCGAACGCAGAGGCTATACAAGGAGGCGTTCTCATTCCAGAAGGAGGTGGAGGCTCATTCAGTGTTTATTCGTTCATTCACACCATTCATTCATTCATTCGCGCCACTGAGATAAAACTGTAGAGTCACAATTCAGATGTGTGGAAGTTCGGTTCCTGGTTTCGTTTTACTCCGGCTGCTCCCGCGCCGTCGTGACCATACAAAACATTGAGGAATGTATGATTTGGGGGCAAGAGCTGTGACTGGAGAAGAAAAGAGGAGCATTGATGCTCTTCCTAATTCAGATCGTATTTCGTATGAAAAATATTATTTAGGCTTTAATGAGACTTACTTCTGAGTAGGCCTGCACAGTACTTTACAGTTAAACCGCAGTACTGTACTATCCATGTATTCAAAATGAAGTCTCATCGACAGCATTGGATTCACAGGATAAAGGACTGCAACTTTTTAGCCATTTAAAAATCACCTACAGGCAATTAAAGAATGCTGTGCCACAGTGTCCTGTAGCAGTTAGAATGTTGGAGGCCAGGATTCAAATCCCTGCTGAGCCATGAAACTCAGAAGGTTACCTTGGGCCAGCCACAGTCTCTCAGCCTAGCCTACCTCACAGGGTTGTTGTAAGGATAAAATGGGGATGAAAAGAACAATGTGCTGCCACTTTTGAGCTTCAACATTCTCACTTTGTGATCTCCAAGATACTGTTCTATTCATTGCATTACCAACAGCGCAATCCTAACCATATATGAAAATAGAGACAATCCAGAAGCCTCTCATGTTGACTCAGACTCAGGAGTGCCAACTTGGCCCCGCAACTATGGGTGCCTGGGGCTGTGGGTGCCATGCAGCGTGCATGGCCCTGGCACAAAAATTTGTGGGTGCCCTGCCTCTTCGTGAGGAATTATGTGGGTGCTCAGGCATCTATGCTCAGAGTTCGCATCTATGCTCAGAATTGTCTTGTTACCTAATAGGTCATTTTCTTCATTGGCTATCATTTGTAGTCGAATGAAATTGTCTTCCAATCTTCCAACAGTGTGTCCTTAAGTGACTGTGGAGGCCAATTCTGGATTCACACATCCTTCCACATTGGGGACATAGGTTTCCGGGTGGAAATTGATCAAGGTGAGGATTTGACAAACGTGCCTTCCTAGGTTTTCTGTCACCCAGGTCAAATACCCACGCCCCGGATGTGTGTTTGCAGACATACATACAAACAAACAAACAAACAAACAAACAAACAAACAAACAAACACATACACACACCTCAATACATTTATTCATAAAGGGGGTAAAAAGTAGGTAATATATCATTTTAATGCAAAGGAATCCTAGGAAGAACTATGACTGCATGACCAAAGTCAAAAAGATCATCCCTTTCTAGTAAAAGCAAATTGTTTGTCAAAAGTAGAACTTCCATGTGCAGCAATTGTCTATCTGAGGTCAGGTTTTGAATTGAACACTGTCCAACCATCTCGTCCTCTGTCGCCCCCTTCTTGTGCCCTCAATCTTTCCCAACATCAGAGTCTTTTCCAGGGAGTCTTCTCTTCTCATGAGGTGGCCAAAGTATTGGAGCCTCAGCTTCATGATCTACCCTTCCAGTGAGCACTAAGGGCTGATTTCCTTCAGAATGGATAGGTTTGATCTTCTTGCAATCCATGGGACTCTCAAGAGTCTCCTCCAGCACCATACATCATACTTCCATAGATACTTCCATACATCACTACTGGGAAAACCATAGCTATACGGACCTTTGTTGGCAAGGTGATGTCTCTGCTTTTTAAGATGCTGTCTAGGTTTGTCATCGCTTTTCTCCGAAGAAGCAGGCGTCTTTTAATTTCGTGACTGCTGTCACCCTAAGGATCATCTAGTCCAGGGGTTTTCAACCACTATGCTGGGGTGCCTTGAATGATGGTTAGGGGTGCCGTGGGCAACACTGGCCTCTGTCCCTCCTTCCTTCCCTCCCTCCTCTGAAACCCTCTTGCATCTCTGCTTACAGAAAGGTTTGCACAGCTGTTTGTTGCAACCCTGGCTACAAGCTCTCCAGGCGAATGGTGCCTCTGGGGCTGGCCAGGGGGTGCTGGTGCCCAGGAACTGAGGTGCCCTCGGAGTAAGCAAGCAAGTGGGTGAGGGAACCCAGCCAGCTAGTCTACCAGTCCCTGCTGTTGGAAATGGACAGACAAGTGGGAGGCCAGGTTGGCAGGCAGGTACTGCGCTGGCTGTTATTGTGCTTGCTGTGTGCAAGGCCTGCCTTGGAGCCGAGTGCCGAGTGCTGTGCTGAAGGCTTTTCCTCTATGCAGTCCCAGCAGTGCCCACTGCTGCCACTGCTGCTTCTCAAGGTAAAGTTTGGCCAGTCTCCGTTGGGTCACTGAGGCTGGGGGCATCTTCTTCCCAGGTCCTGTGGGGCTGTATGCGGAGGTACCTTTCTTTGGGGAGGAGGGGGACAGCTTAGAGATCAGGGCAGCAGCAGCCGCTGCCTGGAGCAGCGGTGGAGGAAGCCACTTAGGCACCTGGGGCGGTGCGCCCAGGGGCGGGGCAAGCTGCCCATAGGGGCAGGGCACACCACGGCCCTCCAGAGTCTGCCTGCCTCCTCCCACTCAGCTGCCCTACAGCTGGGGTGGAGGCAGTGAGCAGACCGTTTGGACAGTGCAGAGCCTGCACACACTCAAGCCACCGAGTCACTCCCAGGAGAGGTGCGTGGCTCAGGTGCGCTGCAGGCCCTGTGGTGAGTGCCACCCAGCATTTTGTCACCCCTTTCAGAGGTGACACCCGGGGCGTCCCACACCCACCACACACCCCTTCCTCCACCCCTGGCCTGGAGGACTCCCAAGGAGAGGGGGGAGGAGAGGAGGCTGAGGTAACACTCCACAAGGAATAGTGTTTGAAAAAGGGTGAGAGGCTGCCAGCTCTGTAGGCAAGGGGTGACATATCTGGGCTCCTGAGCCCTACAGGGTACTGCAAAAAGAATTTACTGTATTTTTTGCACCATAACACTCACTTTTTTCCTCCTAGAAAGTAAGGGGAAATTTATGTGCGTGTTATGGAGGAAATGCCTACGGGTGGCATGCCTACGGATTTCCCTCCTCTGAAAGCTACGTGTGTGTTATGGTCGGGTGTGTGTTATAGAGCGAAAAATACAGTAGTTGGTCAAGGGAGCCGTGATTTAAAAAGGTTGAAAACCTCTGATCCAGGCCAACTGATTCTCTTCCTCAGCTTCCTGCCCCTCCCTCTATCCCTCCAGAATTTCTTTCTCATACAGTAGCAAACCCACAGGGGATTTCTATTTTCTGCTTCGCTGGGGAGAACCACACAGCATCTCCAGATTTTCCAACTCCCCCTCAGCCTGGATCGAGTTGTAAATGAGCCTTCTTCAGCTTCATGGGGAAAGGCAAAGGGTGGAATTTGTGGCTACCTTTCACTTTTTCATCTTTCTCTCTGGCTGAAGCCCAGACATCCTGGGAGGCTGGGAGCCTCAATGGCGCCCTTCTGGAGGTTTCACCTGGAGCAGAAACCCTTGCTAGACCTCCTCCCTAGCCATGGCTCTGCCTTCCTCTTAGCTTGTTTCTCCCTTTTATCCTGATTTTGTGCTTCTTCAAAGTTCATGATGCCTTTGGTAGAGGCTTTTCTCCAATTGGAACGCTTGCAGGCCAGTGATTCCCAGTTGTCAGTGTTTATACTACATTTTTAAAGATTTGCCTTGAGAGCGTCTTTGCACATTTCTTATGTAATATAAAGCAATAATCTGGAATGCTCAGTAAGAAGGCTAATGAAATGAAAATCCAGACAGATGTTTCCCACTTCCCGGCTTCTTTGGTTTCTCGTTTCCTTTTTTTGCCCGAGGCTACTGGCCAGGGAGATGAAGGTGGCTGAAACTGTTTCATCAAGTGAAGTTAAACATACACCCAACTTCAGAGGAAAACTTCAGCCAAGACTGCAGAGTGTTCATAAAATGGCAGAAAATCAGCAGAATGTGAATTGTCAGCTTGGAGCGGGGAGAGGTTCAGTGATGGACATTAATGTAATATGCCTGCTTATCACTTCCTGTGGATATTTTTGGGGGGTGGGAGGGAATCGGATGAATGCTAAACTTGCAATCCTATACTTAACAGGGGGCAAACTCTATTGAATTCAGTGGGATTTAACTTTTAGTAGACATGCATGTGTTAAGTCGTGGGTGACCATATCAGACGACACAGCAATTCTTCAGACAGCTCTTGTTTATTCACAGGCCAGAACAGAACTGGGCTGAAGGGTTCAGCCAGCCTGATTACCGTATTTTTCGTCCTATAGGACGCACCGTCCCATAAGGCGCACCTAGTTTTTTTTGGAGGAAATAAAGGGGAAAAAATTATTTCCCCCCCAGGCGCGGGGCTGGGGCGGGGGAGGCCCGAGCTTCCCCCGACCCCAGCCCCCGAACAGGGAGCTCTCTGCAAGCCGTGGGAGTCCAGCGCTGGCTCCCGCGGCTTGCTGAGAGGTCCGCGAAGCCTGGACGCGCTGAGCTCAGCGCGCGCAGGCTTCTGCATGGAGGCAACTCTCCGCAAGCAGCGGGAGCGCTCCCACTGCTTGCGGAGAGGTCCGCGAAGCCTGGACACGCTGAGCTCAGCGTGTGGTTTCAGCATGCAGGCCACTCTCCGCAAGCAGCGGAAGCGCTCCTGCTGCTTGCGGAGAGGTCCGCGAAGCCTGGAGAGCGAGAGGGGTCGGTGTGCACCGACCCCTCTCGCTCTCCAGGCTTCAGCGAAAGCCTGCATTCGCCCCATAGGACGCACACACATTTCCCCTTCATTTTTGGAGGAGAAAAAGTGTGTCCTATA
Organism: Podarcis gaigeae; assembly: GCF_964106915.1. Lineage (NCBI taxonomy): Eukaryota > Metazoa > Chordata > Lepidosauria > Squamata > Lacertidae > Podarcis > Podarcis gaigeae. Next base: position 28,932,199 of record NC_139691.1, on the reverse strand, counting down.
GGGTGAAAAATACGGTATATAGAGCTCAACTATAAACAACAGTAACAGCTTTCTGTAACTATCCAATCACTGAATATCACTTTCAATTCCTTATTTGCATAAGTGGACCTGAGTGAAAACTATCTAAAGTATCCCCCTGCTGGCCCAGGGTGAGAACTTCAGTACATAACAGCATGATTATCCTTCTGCAGGCTGTTTGCATCACAGTCTCATAACAGATTCTATCAAAGTTAACATTTGTGCTAATGATCTGGAGGGGAGTGGGAGCCAGTAAAGAGAACCAGTGTGGTTGAAACTAACCTGAACATAGGTGCCAACTCCCTGATGCCCTGGGTGCCCAAGCACCCACTAAATTCCCCATGAAGGGGACGGGCACCCACATATTTCAGTTCCAGGGCCATGCATGCAGCATGGCACCTACAGCCCATGGCACCCATGGTTGTAGGGCCAAGCTAGCAGTCCTGAATTTGAAAGTTGTGAATGGTGGGTTTGTTGTTTTCTGTTGTTTTTAAATATTCCTGTTTTAAATGTTTTTAAAGACAGAATCATAGAATAGTAGGATTGGAAGGGATGAGGGATCATCTGCTCCAACTTCCTGCAATGTTGGATTTTTTTTGCCCAGTGTGAAGCTCGAATCTACAACCCTGAGATTAAGAGTCTCATGCTGTCACCCAGTGCTTTTTCCTGGAGGGACACAGAAGTATGCATACCCCTAAACATTTTGTGAATCTCTGTACTTTTGTCCATTTACTGTATCCCCCGCCCCCCCCATTTGAACTATAAAATGGTGGTTTTCTTGAGTCAAAATGAGAGTACCTCTAAACATTTTTTTAAAATGCACTGGCTGTAGCTACTGAGCTTTTTGTTTAATTTTTAATTAATTGCATTGTTTTTCTTCTTTACTGCTTGATGCCTTGGGCTCATTTGGGAGAAAGGATGGAACAGTAACAAATCTTTATTGAAGACTTAGAAGCATGTTTGCTCTGTCCATTACATCCTCAAATATCACTGCGCGTTCCAAAAAACTACACTACAAATTGGAACCGACACGTGAGCGAGCGATCAGCGCCAGTCAGTTGCCTCTGCTTCCCTGTAGGGGGCAGTGCTTCAAAATCCCAAAGCGAGCACTCACAGGCGCCCCCGCCTTACTCACATGGCCGTGACGTCACCACCCAGTACCAGCACCCCTTAGGCTGGAGGAAGAGCTCTTCCCGTCGCCCTCCTTTCTACTCCCCTCAGAGTGAAGGCTGCGCTCTCATTGGCCAGGGCTCTCTACGCACGCGCAGTTTCAGTCCCCTCCCTTTTCCCCTGTCTTCTCTGCAGCCCTGACACTGACCCGGACCACGTGACAGGATGCTGAGGGGAGGAGGAGTAAGCGGAAGTAGGAAGTGGATTCCCGAAAGGAGGAAGGAAAAAAAAAAAAACTCCACACGGAACACAAACAAGCCGGGATTTTAAAGAAGCAGCAGACGCCCTCGAACCGGAGCTCACTTTCCTCCCACTTTTGCCGGCCCTGAAGCGCCGCCATGTCCAACATGGAGAGTATCCTTGGTAACGCCGGAGGGGGGAGGCGGGGGAGGGGGGATCTCCGGAACGGAGCCTGAGGGGGCAACGGGAGCCCCTCCCCCGCTGCGGTAGACAGGGGCGAAGGGCGTGGCTATTGGAACCACCCGGACGGCAGAGGGAGCTCTCGATTGGTGGGCTTCGGGTGTTCTATGGGTGGGCGGAGCTTCGGAGCAGACCTTTCCCCACCTTGGTGTTTCCCTTCGGGAGCGACAGCTGAGGGAGAGGGCTCTAACCCCTTCCCCAAAAACCCCTCTTAGGAGGTGTACTGCTCTGTTTACAATAATAGAGAGGGTGGGGGGTGTTATTGCATTTTTTGCATACTTGTTTTATTTAATAATAATAATAAATTTTTATTTATGCCCCGCCCTCCCCAGCCAAGACCGGGCTCAGGGTGGCTAACAACCAATAATAAAAACAAATTGATTAAAATACAATTTAAAAAGATTAAAACACAACATTAAAACATTAGGATGCAGCCTCTTCACAGGAGGAGAAAGGAAAAAGGAAGAGGGGAAGGGAATGAAACTGATTCTAAGCCAAAGGCCAGGTGGAACAACTCTGTCTTACAGGCCCTGCGGAAAGAAATTTATTTATTATATCATTTTTCGTCCAAGAAGCTTTTGGTTGGCCTCCCCATTTTTTAAAAAATCCTCACAACAAACCTGTGAGGTAGGTTAACCAGAGAGGCAGTGGTTGGCCCAAGACCACCTGGTGCGTTTCATGGCAGAGTAGGCATTTGATCCCTGGTCTCCCAGGTCCTAATCTGACAATTTCCCCCCTTTTCCTTTAGATGATTTTATTAATCACTGCACCACACTGGCACTTTTCCTCCCACACACCTTTGCCTGTGTGGTAAGATGCTTTGAGGGGGTGGGGGCTAAACTGGCCCTAAGCTACTGCTTTGTGGCTGAATTGTACTTTGAACCCAGCCCTGATCCAGTGCTTCAACCTGTACACCACTATGGTTTAATGGCACTACTTCCTAAGGCAAAAGAAAGTATCTGTGGTGGTACCATAAAAGCTGATTGCAGGTTTATTGCAACGTTGGCTTTCATAGATGCACCAATTTGTGCATCTGTAGAAGCAGATCTGAAGGTATTCTTACATGAATGAGTACAGAGAAAATAATTGCATACAGTAGCGGGTGAAGAAAACATGAAAGGTGGCCTTTCTTTCTTTTTTCAAAACACCCTGCAGCATATACAATGTAATTGTACAGTGAAACCTTGGTTCCCAAACTTAATCCATTCCTGGGGTCTGTTCGATTCCCGAAACAGTTTGGGAACCAAGGCACGGCTTCTGATTGGCTGCAGCAGCTTCCTGCAGTCATGTTCGGCTTCCAAAGAATGTTCAAGAACTGGAACAATTACTTCCGGTTTTCGTTCATTCGGGAGCTGAAACGTTCGACTCCCAAGGCGTTTGGGAGCTTAGGTCCCACTGTACTGTCCATACACAAGTGTAAATGGTGGTAGTATGACCTTCTGTGCTTTGTGTTACTTTATGGCTGTATGTGTCTTTGTGAAGTGTGGATGGCATATAATTTACAATGTCTAGTTCATGGAAGTTTCTGCCACAAGCCATTAGGTTCTAGCAGTACCTTAAAGACTTCTCTCAGTGTGCTCCTTCTCCCTGTTCTTGTCATAGATTAGCATGGTTACCCCTCTCGTGCTTGCTAAAATAAACAGGAGCAATACAATTTCCTTCTAGGATTTTCCCCACCACAGTAGTCCTTCTCAAATTAGGGCTTGGGACCATTCATTTGCAGGGGTCCCCTCTTCTCCTCTCCCCCCTCCCCCAAAATTAGGCCACACACTCTTAGATGTTAGGCTCAAATATCTCAAGATCTGTTGCTCTGCTTAGCCCAGGACTAGTAAGGCAACAAGTGGGAGACCATAGTGTTTTCTTCATTATCTTTTAGCAGCAAATACAGTTTTCATTCATGTGTTTAAAAATCTTGTACAGTCAAGTAAATGGACATAAATTTATCTCTTTCCCCCACCCTCGTCTCCTTTCCTCCTCCTCCTCCTCGTTCCCATTTTCCCCCCCACCAGATTGCCCATAATGGAATGTCTGTCATTATAGGGTGTGTCCTATCCTTTTTTGACTGTTTCTTAGGAGTCCAGACCAGTAGGCTCCACTCTATATGTGTGGAAAGACGCACACTATTGATGTATTTCTGTGAGTCCTTTTAAGCTGTAGGAAATGACAGCAAAGGGGTAGTCACTTCGAGTTGAGGCAAGGGCAAGAGCACCAACAAGTCTGCTTGGTTTTATGCTGGGGTAATGTGTAGTATGGCTCTATGAGGTGTGGCTGCAGTTTATGCCCATACTTGGTTGGTTAGCGGTCCCAGGACTGTTCAGATTGTGAGACTGATTCAGGCCTGTTGGGCTGGTACCCTGGGTGAGAGACTGGGTGGGGATTTTGTTTGTTTCCCAAAAGAGATTTGGGTGAACAAATTATTTAACTAGTGTTGTTGGTAAGACGGTTTGCTTCCTGTTACTGCCTGTAATGTGAGTCTATGGTTGGCTGGAGCAGTGTGTGCTTCTGGAGGGGAGGGTGCTTGACAAATGTGTCTGGGAGGGACACAGATCTCAAGTATTCCTGTGGGTGCAGGGAGAGATAGATATAGCTGTATGGAGACACTTGCAGATGCTTGCATTATGTTCCCTGCTTCCCATCTGTAGTATCACTTGAAGCTTGTCCGGTGTGCCTATTAGTCTGCTGTTGTTTTATTAATTTTCTTTTCTCAAAACAAGTATCCAATATCATTGCTAAACATACATTTTCCAATTTCCCCCCTCCCTGTTGACTTTCCTCAATTACCATTTCTGGTTTATTACATCAGGTGATACATTCTGCTGTTTATATACAATATTATGTTATCACATTGTTGTACTTCTGTGTAAATAAAATTGTCAATGTTTATTTAAATCCTGCCAGCGAGATCATTTCTGTTGTTTCTGCAGATATATTGTAAATGGTTCCCATTCTTTTTCAAAGTCACTATTCTCCCATAATGACCCTGTTGATCTTCTAGATGATCTGGATGTTGATCAATTCTGGATGAGAGACTGGGCAGGGGTAATCAGGAATATCTTTGGAAGCTCATCCAGTGTGCCCAATGGTCTGGTGTTGTTGTTTCTCAATGCTACTCCGATTAATAAAAGGACCATGTTGAACATCCTAACATGAATGAATAGCTGATGTAGTCTGTGTTGCAGGGCTAGGTGGGCCTGATCTGACACAGCTTTGCCCAGCTGGATACCCTGTGTAACACCAGTTCAGACCAGAGCCTCTGAAGATGCCATAGTTTATAGAAGTTCTCTTTCCTTTACTAGGAAACCTCTCAGCTTAAGAGCTGGACTGGAGAGCCCTGCATGTGGCATGGGGCCATGGAGACTGATTGGGGATACTGTTGATGTACTTTCCACTTTGCTGCCCAACAGCCTCCCTTACTGAGCTAGCTGAGGTGGTCTCTAGTGTGGGTTTGGATAGACTCAGGACTCTAGCCCTGGGAGACTTCACTACCTATTTTGATAATGCCTCGGAGCCAGCTCAGGATTTCATGGGAACCATGGGACTGCCTCAGATGGTCTTTGGTCCCAACCCATAGAACAGGGCTTTGGAGAGAGGGGGGGGGCATCTGAATATGGTAGGAGGGCTTGTCTTAACCCTATTGTCACTGTCAGACTGCATCCTAGTGAAGTTTGGACTTTTGGCAGCAGTCCTACTCTGCAGGAGTGATAACTGATACAGATGGTCCAACCCAGAGGATAAATGAACCTGGTAGGTTCCTGACTGCTCAGGAGGATTTTCCAGAAGCCAGAGCTAGTGATACTTTCAAGTCCCTGCTGTCATTATGGGATAATGAGATGAGGAGGGTTATCAACTCAAACACTCCCAAGATGGTCCTGCAGAGTCTGCACTGCATAAACACTCCCTCTGGTCCTACAGAGTCTGCACTGCTTACCAAGGAGCTGCAGAATTTATTGAAGGGATCTGTAGTTAGTGAAGCAGACTTGGAGACAACTGGAGTGTTGGTGGCTGAAAACTCACTCCAAATCGGACACAACTGCATACCAGGCAGTACTGAGGGCAGTGAAGGAGAACTACTTTGCTGCTTCCATTGCATTCTCCAAGAGCCAGCCAGCCAAATCATTTTGGGTGGTCTGGAGACTAGTTGTACCAGGGATGATGGCTGGACTTCTGGAAAACTTGGCAGAAAGTTGTGAGCACTTTGCATGGCACATTGAGGATAAAGTTGCTTGGCTCCATAGCGCCATAGATACCACTGTTGTTGCAACTCCAGCTGAAATGTCCAGTGCAATGCCTTCTCAGTGGGATCAATCACAGTTTATGTGGCCAGTTGATACAGGCAGGATTCTTGCAATGATGCAACCAACTTTTTCTTTTATTGATCCGAGCCCATCCTGTTGTTGGGTGCCTGTAGGTGGACACTACAGAGATTTTAGAGAGTTATTGTTGCTCTTATTATTTGTTGCCTGCCTCATTACTGGAAGAGCTGATATTTCTACTGTGTCCCTCCCCAAGACTATCAGAAGGCTAATAGTCGGGATATACTAAAGAACAGGTTCCCCCTCCCTTTTGGAGAGATCCAGGAACTTTATATAATAATGAGTTTTAGGCTGTCCAGACAGCTGGGAAATGGCTGAAATTTAAATCACAAGATACTTGGGTTGGCTTTGTCTGTATCATGGTACCTGGTTGAAGGACCAATGAAATGGCAGTGGCAGAGCCGAACAGATCTTCTTCTCTGATGCCATTGCATCAACAGAGATACTCATAGTTGTGAGGAGACATTTTTGTGTGCAGATCAAATGTAGAATTTTAAATCATTGCTGATTACAATCTCTGGGATGTGGTTTGAGTCTAATGCTGCTGCAGCAGAGCCTGGGCTGGAGATGTCACAAGCAGTTGCTTAATTGCTTCAGCTTGCCCACCCCTGAAGAAAGTAGACAAGGTGCATGGATTTTTGGAGGGCACTATGTATAGCTGACTGGTAAAGGGCAGATGAATTTATTGGGAATTTTATTGATCAAGGTTGTCAGTACTTCCCGTTAGGTGGGATTGGGGTGTTGGAGTCCATCTTTTTAATAATGGCCTTGTCAGCAGTGAACTATCAAATCCAGTACTGAATTTAGAGAATTTTGTGTACAATGCCATGGATATAGCTTTAAAACTTCAACGAGACCATCTTCATACTGTCAGCATTTATATTACTTGTTAACTGAGAACATCATCCTTAACTTAAATTTAAGAGCATCTTTTTAACTTGAAGTTTGCTGCCAAAGAACTTAACAGAAATGCCAAAAAGTGTGATAAAGAAGAAAAGGTTGAAAAAGCCAAAATTAAGAAGGTGAGACATGAAATTATATTGGAAGTTCCCCATATATACTGTTTGATAGTGTGTGAGCACGATCTTTCGCTGTGACAGTAGGAAGCTATAAATAAAAGTTTGCACTGTTTATACACATCATTGGTGATGGCACAGTTGCTTACTGCAATATGTTTGCATTAGAAACTAAAAATAACATATTAATTTATTGCAAACTAATTAACAGAATATCTCCATCCCCCAACACATGTAGATAATGGTTGAACATGAATCCTTGGACTCTAAAGCAGCCATTTTCAAAGTGGATTTTCTTCTCTTTTCTTTTTTCCCTTTCCCCATCCCCCTTCCCCCATTTTTTTCCTTTTTCAGTTGGGGGAATTATTGAACCTTACCCAGCAGTAAATTTACTGGCCGAAAAGCCTTTAAATCTACAGTGTCAGTTTTCATACCCATCCATACAGTACCAGCTCCTCATTCAGAATCCAGTGTGTGTGTCCAGGAGAGTGGGTAGTGATGGGTAGTGATGTTATCCCATCTGTAGCAGATCATCTGATTTGATCTTTAGTTGGACTATTGGTATGTGTCTGCCAGCATTTGCAAAGCTTTGATAAGCTCTCCTGAGGGACCTGCCAGTTTGGTGTTGTTAATGTAGAGTGCTGGCCTTCTTCCTGCATTTTTTTTAGACAATGAGAGCACTGGTACCCAAGGAAATAAGTGTAATAGTAATCATATGCCATCATCCTTCTTATTGCCATGTGTGTACCGGAATCTGACGGTGACGGTCTAGGTCTGAAAGCTAAGATTTATTAGGGTGCATTTCTTAATTAGTTGAAAAGCTGTGTTCTGCTTCTCTTTGTTTAAATAAAAGGCAATTCAGAAAGGCAATACTGAAGTGGCAAGAATACATGCAGAAAATGCAATCCGGCAGAAGAATCAAGCCATCAACTTCTTGCGGATGAGTGCTCGGGTTGATGCTGTAGCGGCAAGAGTTCAAACAGCAGTAACAATGGGCAAGGTAATCAGCTTTATCATGTTTTAGCAAGAAACACAAGTTTCCAAAAAACTTGCACTATGTACGTTTTCGTAGGATGGTTTGTACCACAGACCTTTTGCTGCTAAGTAGGTAAAACTCTGTAGAATTTCAAATGCTGTATTAAATAGAAATGTGGTCTATTTGAATCTCCTGAAGAAGCAGCTAACTATTGTAACAGTGGCTAGTGTTGTGCAATTTCATGTCATGTTAGTTTATTTTGGGCTATAGTTGCCCAAAGTTTCAAATAAGAAATTTAAAAAATGTGGTTACTATGTACGTTGTTCTCCTAGGTAACGAAGTCAATGGCTGGAGTAGTTAAATCGATGGATGCTACGTTGAAAAGTATGAACTTGGAAAAGGTAAACAAATAAATTCAGAAGTTGAGTTTTAAGGTATTTCCTTTTGTTCCTGGCTTGACATCATTTGTGCTCCTGGCTTGACATCATTTGCTTATGTGCAGATATCTGCCTTGATGGACAAATTTGAGCAGCAGTTTGAAACCTTAGATGTTCAGACGGCACAGATGGAAGACACAATGAGTAATACTACTACACTAACAACACCACAAGTAAGTAACATTGAAGTAGATATAATTTGCAATTGGCAGTCCTATCTAGCTGCCCCTGGGAGCTTTCTTGACTAATATGAGAGAGAGACTTTCAGAGAAAAATATGGCTGGGCTAAATAGACTCTGCCCTTAGAGCTGGACCTTCTCTGACTCAGCTAGAGAATGGAGTCAAGTTTACTCCATTTATTCTGCTGACAAAATAATAATAATAATAATAATAATAATAATAACAACAACAACAACAACAACAACAACAACAACAATAACAATAACAATAATAAATAATACAGTGGTTTTTCACTGGGCTTCCTCAAGTGCTTCTCAGCGATTATTTAATGAAGAAATCAGGAAGAGCTTGGAAACTCTCCTGAGCAGCAGCTTGTCCATCTCCTCTGATTTTTTGCAGTGGCCTGCTGCCAATATATTTCGGATGATGGCAAGGCCCGGAAGATGTGCAGCCTAGAATATTCAGAGAATATTCTCTACAATAAGCAGGGTTCCTCTGCAGACGAGTCAGTATGGAAGGTTCTCCTTGAAGACAGAAAGTTAGAAAACCATTAGTGCATCTACACTAGGAACTTTGTCAGTATTAATTATTGGGTGTGTGTTTTGTTTTTTTAAAAGTAGGAAAAATTAGTACTGTTACACCTTGAGTTGAATGTGCTTCAGGTTGAGCGCTTTTGGGTGGCACGTTACTTCCGGGTTTTGCCGTTCGTGCATACGCAGACGCTCAAAATGGCGCCATGTGCGGAAGCGGCAAAACGTGACCCATGCATGCACAGACGCGCCGTCGCCTCTTACGTTCCATTCAGGATGCGAATGGGGCTTCGGAACGGATCCCGTTCGCATCCCGAGGTACCACTGTAACTGTTTTAGTAGAATGCTGAAGGCATCCCTGTGGAAAGCCCTCCCTTCAGATGTCAATGAGATAAAGAGCTACATAACTTTTAGAAGACATTTGAAGGTAGCCCCAGTATCGGGGAGTTTTTAATGTTTGATATTTTACTATGTTTTATATGTGCTGTAAGCCACCCAGAGTGGCTGTGGAAACCCAGGCAGATGGGCAGGGTATAAATAATAAAATTAATATTAGTGGTAGTGGTAGTAGTCTCAGCAGCAGCACCTTTAAGCTATAAAGTATACATGCAAATGGAGTGATAGCATCACTAAATGATGAATAAAAACAAATCAAAAATAGGCTTGAATGTAATGCAGCACAATCCTATGAATGGTTATTTGGAAGCAAGATTTGCTGAGTTCAGTAGGGCTTACCCCCCCCCCCAATAAATAGGCATCGATAACATTAGTTTTAATTGCTTTTTAAGAAGCTGCATTTTGAGAGGCCAGATTTGCTTTGTGAATGTGTTAGCTCCCTCTAGTGGTATTCAAATAAACTGCACATGATCTTTTCTATTACGCTGGATTCCATGTCTGTTACAATGGTAAAACTGATTTGGTTCTCATTTTTTAGAACCAAGTGGACCTGCTTCTGCAGGAAATGGCAGATGAAGCTGGGTGAGTGTAAACATTTGAAGACTGAAACATCGAGTATTCTAATGGCAGTGCTTAATAAGGTTTTAATGCACTTGAGATAGCAATAAATGCTGCCTTTCCTCTGATCCAGGAAGCATAATGTTAACTAAATATGTTGCAATGATAATAGAGTGCTGCTCTCTCAGGACAAAACATGGCTATTTCCACCTTTAGATAGATAGATAGATGATAGATAGATAGATAGATAGATAGATAGATAGATAGAGATAGATAGATAGATAGATAGATAGATAGATAGATAGATAGTGTCAAGTACAGTATCCTTACTTTGACTGAGAGATCACTATGAGACCAGAATGATAGAAAACTACTTGTTGGACTTCTCTGAAATAACTTGAGTAAGAAAAAACTTGGAACCCTCTAATAATGCTATTTAGTAGCAACAGTGCTAAGCACTATTTATTTATTTATTTATTTATTTATTTATTTATTTATTTATTTATTTATTTCTAGGCTGCACTTTTAATTAAAAAAACAGCAAGGTGGTATACCACATACAAAATTACACAGAAGTGGCATAGTCTCCATCTTGAACACTGCAAAGATAGAAGAGGGCAAAAGTGAAGGGGCAGAAGAGTAACAAATGTGAGGACAGCAGAGGATTAATGCACCTCTTCAGTGGTGCAGATATTTCATAAAGCTGATCTCTTATACCTGCTACTCTGTTGTTAATTGGCATATTACATGTTGAGGACTGGAGATAGAAATGAGCACAACTGGGAAGCTTTCAGCTTGTGGCAATAAGTGCACCTGAGGTGTGGGGCTACTATCAGAATAACTTCTTGTATACTGGTTTCTCTTCTTCTGAACTCTAGCCTTGACCTGAATATGGAACTACCTCAGGGACAGACAGGCTCTGTTGGCACAAGTGTTGCTTCAGCAGAACAGGTAAACCCTCTTTTTGCTTGCTTGGTATTTCTTCTCTATCACAGGAGTGGGGAACCTAAGGCCCAGGGACCAAGCGCAGCCTTTTGGGGCTTCTCCATTTGGTCCTCAGGACACCCATTATCAGTCCTCCTCCACACCCTCCTTAAGTGCATTGGCTTAGCTGGAATGTATGCTTGAACTGTAGTGATGCTTCTTGCTTGCCTGGGTGGAGAGAGGTGTGCGTAAGCCTCTGCTCTTGTGGGCCCGGAATATAGCCTGGTTTGCAGAGGTAAGAGTCTCACCTGTTGCTCCATCAGGCCTTTGGCTCTGCCCACCACTGATGTGGCCCCTGGAAGGATGCCCATAAGGAAAAGTGTCCCACCTCTGCCTTAATAGCATGTAAGATTGTCTCTTCAGTTGGAGCAAGCTATTTTAGATGTACATGAACTAACTATTGCCAGCTCATAGTTTGGCTAGATCTCATACCAGGACAAGCAAGCTAAGAAGCAGCAGCCTTACTGCTTTTCATGCCCTCTCAGTTTCAGAGTTTGCTCGTTTTCCTGTTCCTTCCCATTCCTCTTGCACTGTGTTTATAAGCCTATACAGAGCTTAGAAGGAGTTAGTACAGGCAACTCCCCCACTTACGCAGGGGTTACGTTCTGGGGCCCCATGTGCATAAGTGAAATTGCATAAAATGGGCAGCACCCTCTCTGCCACTCTTGCTTCAGCCCAAACCAAAAATACTGCATCCCAAAATATCCACAATTAGAATTGACGCTCTGGGGTCGGGAGGAGGCTGGAGGAGAAGTGGAAAAGCTGTTGCTGCGCTACCATGCACATTAGCTGTTAGGCAGGGAAGCTGAGCAGCATAAATAAAGCCCCACTGCACCACCAGTCTCTTCAGGGCTTCCTCCACCCTCACTGATGTCCTTTTTGGGCTCCATGGAAGGTCTCGTGAGCCATGAGGACTCTGCATCTCTCTCTTGCCATTTCCAGGTTTGAATTGAATTATGTAATTATTTCCCAGCGCTTCCCTTGAGTTGATCAGGCATAAGAGGGTAGTTACCCGTAGTCTTATCATTTAGATGTAGATCTTCAAGCCTAGCAGAGCTCAGTCTCTCTTTGGTCTGGCTGCTGTTCTTCTAGAAAGTTAAGTCTTTGTCCCTTAAGTAGTGCATTAATGAATGCCTTTTGTTGGTTGGTCTGAATTCTGCAGGATGAGCTCTCACAGAGACTGGCGCGCCTTCGTGATCAAGTGTAACAGGAAGAGTTGGAACTGCTATCTTCTGCATTTGCTTCCAAAGCATTCTGTGTGCATAAATCACAGCCTGACATAAGGTCTCCATCTCTAATATTTCCAGTTAGATATACTTAATGGGCGCTTCTCTTTTTGTCCTACTGTGCTTTTAAAAATGTGTTAACCCAATGGTGATATGAACTTCAGTGTATTTTCTAGTTTTAAGCATTTTTTAAGTCAAGGGTTATATTTTTGCAGATACTTTTTCCAAGACACAGATTGAATTTTGCCAAGTGTCACATTGGATTATCAATCCGGAAATAGAGTAGCACCTTTTAACATATATGATTTTAAGTTATGTAGCAGGGTTTTAAATTATAAATAATCTCTCTCCCCCCCCACCCCCGCAAAAGTGGGGAGTCCCTCAATATCTGTGGGGAAAGACCAGTTTGACAGAATGATATATTTGTTTGTGTGTTTGTGTACTGTTTAAACATCCCTGGATAATCTTTCCATAGTGTTGCAGAACAAGCTTACTTATGGAACAAGCTTAACTGTAGTAACACAACAAAATGATAGTTGTTATGCTGTCCTTGTAGCTGGAATCATTAGCATCATCACTTGACCGAAGGAATAAACTATATTTTTAAACACTCCTGCCTAGATTATATACTGTATATATTACACTCTCCCAGAAATTTCAGGAATGCTTCTTAAATAACTAATTAAAATGCTAGCTTTGAAATGTCATCTTATATCGTGGCAAAATTGTATTTTATATTCTTCTATTGGTGGGGTGGGACAATGGATGTCTCAAAAGTGGAAATGAACTTGCATAGATAAAAGTACATACTCAAAATTCTTGCTCAATCTTGTTTCACAGCTGAGCTTAAAACTAATGGCAGCTTCTTAAAAAGGCAGTTAAAAAGCCTGCATTTAAAATGCAAATATTCTGGATGCTTCAGTTTTGCTAGGATTTACAAGCCTTGGTTGTCATCATCTGTTCAAATCATAGATGTCCACAGTGCCCACCATTTTGATGTATCTTCCTTCTATCATAATTAACTAAAAAGTTCCTGGGTTGACTGAAAACCACTACTAAAAATTGGGCTGGTATAATAACTTGCACGTGCCTATTGGTGCAAATCTCAAGACTGTCTTTGTGCAATTTAAGAGTGCAGTGTTTAATGAGGCCATCAGATAGGACGGAGGGCAGTGTGATGTGGTACAAAAGAGGACAAGGAGAAAGAATGCTATCTGGGCATGTTAAAAATTCCTACACTTGATTTCTGACTTGTAGACATTTTCTTTGTATACAGCCAGAAATGTGAAAGTCCAAACAGTGTGCAAAACCAAAAATTATAAAGCTGTCTTCCTAGTGAAACAAAGGTAACATGCATCTGAAGGAAAGCCTATCTTTAATTCTGTCATTGGCATCCATTCCCATTGTTTTATTTCCCCCCTATGAAGCCTACAGTCTTGTCGGCTGAGGGGCTGGGGTATAACTGGAGACATCAACTTTCTACTACTACACGGCAGCAGCTGCTGCTGCTGCCCTTCTATACAAGGGCCAGGATGTATAAAAGGGGTGAGAAGAAAAGAAGTTCCTTCTGTTCAGACAACCTTTACAGTGACGTTTATTGATTGCACTTTGTGTGTTTCAGGATGGAATTTAAAATATAGTTTATATCCCTTAAACTCAGGTCTATTTTTAAAGCAACGTTCTGTTGCTTTTGTTGAGACATTGGAGCGGGATTAGGTACAAATCCAGATTTATTCCCACCAACCCCTCCCTAAAAAAAATGTGTACATTTTTTCAAACAGGACACCTCAATGGAAAATACATTACAGTGGTACCTTGGGTTACAAACACCTCGGGTTACAAACACTTCGGGTTACAGACTCTGCTAACCCGGAAGTAGTACCTCGGTTTAAGAATTTTGCCCGAGGATGAGAACAGAAATCGCATGCGGGCAGCAGCAGGAGGATCCATTAGCAAAAGCACGCCTCAGGTTAAGAACGGTTTCAGGTTAAGAATGGACCTCCAGAACGAATTAAGTTCTTAACCAGAGGTACCACTGTATTATACTACATTTTCTCCTCCTGGGTTGCTTAGAGTGGTGTACATTGTTCTCTGTCTTCTTCCTTTATTCTCACACTAATCCTCTAAGGTGGAATAGGCAGATGGTGACTGACCTAGATTCAGCCAGAGAGCTGCTTTGTGGTTGAGTGAGGATTTAAACCTGGGTCTGCCTGAACCTAGTCTGACACACTAGAAACTGGACCACAGTGCCTCTTTGACTTGGTATTGCTCACTGCTTAATATTTTCTGTAGTAGCTTGCTTTTGGATTTCTGTGTAATCGTGAGAACAAGCAGCCAGTGTATTTTTAAAATGCTCCTTTTTCCTGCTTGCCTTTTTTCAATGGAACCAGCAGAGGGAAGTAGAAGACCTATCTTTTGATGGGAAAGGTTTGCTTAAACAGCAAAGGCTAGGTATTGCAAATATATATTCCCCCTTCTGTCTTGCTTAGAGGGTCTGTTTAAGAAACCGGAGCTACTTGCTTGTTCTAAATTTTAGATTAGATGCCATCACTCCTTTTGTCATTTTTTAAAAACCAAGATTTTGATAATTCATGAAAATAAGATAATGTATATTGATGATTTATTGGTTAATTTCTATATCACTTAATATATTAAAAATATCTATGTCACTTAATAAGTTTTTTTAAATCTCTCAAGTGGTGTACAAAAAACTGAAGCAACAACAGACAACTTAAAATATTACAAAAATACACAGTTACATATAAAAATGTTACATTAATTCAAAGTTTGTTGTTGTAGTTTAGTCGTGTCCGACTCTTCGTGACCCCATGGACCAGAGCACGCCAGGCACTCCTGTCTTCCACTGCCTCCCGCAGTTTGGTCAAACTCATGCTGGTAGCTTCGAGAACACTGTCCAACCATTTCGTCCTCTGTCGTCCCCTTCTCCTTGTGCCCTCAATCTTTCCCAACATCAACGTCTTTTCCAGGGAGTCTTATAAAAATCTATATCAATTCATTTTCCTTCTGACACACCCTCTCTCTCAGCCTCTGGGTTTTCACCCAGGGTTCAAACAAACTCTCAGCTCACCCAAAAAAGTCTCACAATGAGATTTCCTGGAAACAGCAGACATCACCCTAGTCTGCCACTTTAGACTTGCTTTTTATGAGCAGGCCCAAGGTGGATGGTATTTCCTTAGGCTGCCCATGGCTGTGTTCTGCTCAGCTGCACTCTGCATACCCAGCTCCAGGTACTGCAGATTTGATGAGTTTCCCAGGGGGTCCAAAGGAGGGGAAAAGGCCCCCCCTCCACTCACAGCTCGCTCTTCACTCTGCAGTTCTCTCCTCCAAGCAAACCTTAGAAATGTCTTGCTTGCTCAGTTCAATTTCCATCTATTGCAGAGTTGGGGGACCTGTGACACTTCAGAAGTTGTTGGACTCCAACTTCCATCAGCCCCAGCCAGCAGAGCCACTAATGAGAGGTAGTAGGCATGGTAGTTCAGCATCTGGACGGCCGTGGATTCCTCTCCTAAATCTAGACTTGCCATTTGCGCATCCTAGAAAGATCAGGGCAGTGCCTCCAAGGTGGTTTACAAAGGCAAAAGAGTCATTGTCTTGTTTAACCACCCAAATGATCAGATATTTAAAGAGTGGCTGCCTTTAAAAAGTGAATGGAGGTTGCATTTGGTTACCATGGCTAGTAGCCATTTCTTAATTTGCCTAATCCTTTAAAAAAATCAAATTCTTATCAATCAAATTCTCAGTTTGTTACACCCCCCCCCCACAAAAAACCAAACAGACAACACAAGCCCACATGCAATGATATCAGAGTCCTAAAGAATGTTTGCATGTTGATTATTTTGCAGGCAGGGGGAAAATTACCCAAGAACAGCCGTGCTGGATCAGTCCACTGGCCCATCTAGTGCAGCCTCCTGTTCTCACAGTGCCCAACCAGCTGCCTGTGAAGTCCACAAGCAAGACTTGAGTGCAATGCCACTCTCCACAGCTGTGATACCCAGCAGGTGGTGTGCAGGAACATAATGCCTCCAACATGGGGGTGCAACGTAGCCATCAGGGTTAATAACCATGGAAACCCCATGAATTTGTCTGTCTTTTAAAGCTATCCAAGTTGTTGACCATCACTACTGCTCAGGGGAAACTCCATAGTTTAAGAAGGTCTACCTTTTGTCAGTTACAGATAGGTAGCCGTGTTGGTCTGCCATAGTCAAAACTGAATTACAACTTATCACCAAACTTAAAACCATGGAGAAACCTGGCTTGAACAAAGACCTTGGATTCTTATCTCATTATACATGACAAAGCCATTTTTCACCTTTTCACCCCTTGCTTCTTCCTGTAAGACCTATTGCAGTCGTTAAGAGTCGTCAACAGGCTCATCACAGCTATCTGCCAACCACCCATTCCCACCACCCTTCTGAGTAATACCCCTCCCCACCTTCTCACTATATAGAAGGGTCTGGAAACTTCTGTTTCAGTGTATCTGAAGAAGTGTGCATGCACACGAAAGCTCATACCAAGAACTGACTTAGTTGGTCTTTAAGGCGCTACTGGGAGGAATTTTTTTGTTTTACCTTTTGTCAGTCCTGCATCTTCCAACATTCACCTTCATTAGATGGACCCAAGTTCAAGTAGCAGAGGGAGAAAAGCTTTTCTGTACTCATTTTCTCCATGGGAAACGCTTATTATGCCTACTCTTATGTGCCTTTTCTCTAAACATTAGAAGCCCCAACATGTTGTAACTTTTCCTTCTTAGCTAAGTTTCTCCACGCCCTTGGTTGCCCTTTTCTTGCTCTGCAATGTCTTTTTGGGGGTGAGGCAAGCAAAGCTCTGCATGGGTGACCACATAATAGTTTTGTATAATGGCAGTGTTATATTGGCAGGTTTATCTTCCATTCCTTTCCTAATAATCGCTGGCATGGAATTTGCCTTCTTCAGAGCCATTGGACGCTATTCATTCAGCTATCCACTCCAACCCCAAGGTCTTGTTCCTGGTCACTCACGGCTAGTTCAAACCCTTAACCAGATATGTGAAATCAATTTTTTTT
This sequence comes from Podarcis gaigeae, assembly GCF_964106915.1. NCBI lineage: Eukaryota > Metazoa > Chordata > Lepidosauria > Squamata > Lacertidae > Podarcis > Podarcis gaigeae. The sequence goes on along the minus strand of NC_139691.1, from coordinate 28,914,912 downwards.
TTAATGGTAATAATTTATTACTTGTACTTCGCCATCCTGTACTCTAGGCAGCTTCCAACAGAATATATATATAAAAACAATGAAACATCAGACATTAAAAACTTCCCAATACAGGGCTGCCTTCAGATGTCTACAGAAAGATGCATAATTGCTTCTCTCTTTCTCATCTGATGAGAGGGTATAGTGGGAGGAGTCCACTATACCAAACCTTGGAGAGCTGCTGCTAGTCAGTGTAAGCAATACTATGAACCAATGGTCTGACTTGGTATAAGGCAGCTCCCTAGGTTCCTCTGGAGCAGTTGGGTTTTCACCCTATGAAGCCCAGCTCTCCTCATCGCCTCCTTGATTTGTAAATTTCTTAGTAACTTCTATTTGGCTTTCACGAAGACTACAATAAGAACTAGCAGTGATGCATTTTAAGAGTTGTGAACAGCATGTTGCGTGTCTTTGGGGAACTCCTCTATACCTGCACATCTATGCTGATTTAGTATGACTCTTCTAATAAAGAGGAGCAGAAGGTCATGCTGGAGCCTGTTGGGCCGCTAACATACCCTCCAGGGAGTTAAAAGGGCTCAGCTGACGCTTGAAATTGGTTACAGATTGTCCCAATAGGCCTTTTCCTTTATTTGAATGGTAATGACAGGATAGCATGCTTTGAAAAGAGACTTGCTTCCGATACATGGAAAACCACTGACCTCCCTTGTCATTTTTTTTTACTTTTTTTTTTACCAAACACACAAGTACTTGGCCGACATGAAGACATCAGGCAGCACTTTCTGCGGGCTCCAATTGAAATATTGGAAACACCACATTTTAGAAGCAATTTTAGCTACATTGCAAATACATCACGAAACAGATTTCTATCAGATGCCTTCCAGATCCGCAACTGAGGCTGACCCTCAGTTTCCTCCAGGGGATCTTAAAATTCTGCATGTGCATGGTAGCCAAAAGCATTGCAAGAAGTTCTTATTTGGGCTGACTTAATAGTCTGAAGGTTCTTCCAGGCCATTGCAATTTCCGGGTGGAACTCAATCACACATTGGCAAATTCAGGTTGAGCAGTTATAGTTTGTCGGAAGGTCTTGCTCAGCAAGCCCACTTTTCCCCAAAGATCTGACTTTTTGTGATGAGGAAAGTGATGGAAAAATGTATTGGGAAGTGTGGGATAACACTTGCTTTGGTGCAACAGCATTCATCCTCCCTGCTAACAAATCAGAATGAATGCTAAGTATGTCATCTGATCTCCCTGCAAACAAATCAAGGTGGATGCTCAGTAAACAAATAGGATGGTGTATATCTAGCACAATTGGCAAATGAACTTCCCTCCATCTCCACATGTCCCACTAAATCTATTCTGGGTTGTACCCCCAAATTTGGAGGTGCAGATTTGGAGAGGGCATGGGGGTGGGGAGAGGAGAGGAGAGGGAAGGAAATTCCATTCCACAAGCAGAAATCTTTGAGCTAGCAGATCTCTTTATAATTGGATGCTGCCCAGTGTCTGAAAGCATTCTGAGCTACAGATCAGGTACCTCCGCAGTAGCCTTTCCTGTGAACTTGGATTGGCCGTTGTCTGTCAGGGCTCATCTACACTCACCTTTGGCCCCATGCTTTCTAAGGCACAGGTTTGCTTCAGTTCAGTGGTAAAGAGCAGGTATTTTTCAGGGAAAGCACCAGGCCAAAGCAAAAAGAGAGAATAAGTGCTTGGGTATGGTACGGACCTGTGACTAGAAACGCAACACAAAAGGAAGTCTGGATGAGCCTTCAGCTTCACTCCTGCCTCCTTAGCACTATTTATTTGGAATATTTATAAATGGCTAAATCTTTACAAAAGGCCATAACATGGCCTCATTCTTAGTAAAACGATGCAGGATATATGACAAAAGGTGAGTGCAGACTGATAGCTAGAAATGTGATAAGGGGGCTTAACAGGCTGGGGAATAATTGCAAAAATATGCAAAAATTCATTAACCCATGACATTTCAACACCACCTAATACATGGAATCTTAAATCTTATACAATGCCAAAACAATAATAACATATGCAACTCAAAATCTTAAAGCCAAACAGTCCAAATATTCCTGAAATATGTCCATGAGAAAAACTCTCTATGCATATATTTGTGCTGATGCAATCCCAAAGGAACTTGGACAACGTCAGTTTGTGATCGTGTTTATTTTCTAAAAGGTCCTCAAGGAAATTTATCGTTTTAGTGCAAGTGGTTCCTAATATGCTTCTGATTTGATCCCGGAATGTCCCTATTTCCCCCATTATTACCGTCACTGAGCTTGAGGAGGTGCCAGAGCCTCTCTTGAGTGGTGGTGGCGGCAGCCGAGTAACTGCTACGACGAAACGCCCCCTTGCCTCCTTCCTTGGGCAGCTTGTAGCAGCTGCTGGAGAGCAAGCAAAGGGGGGGGGGGGAGGCGTGGCTGTCAAGGTCCAGCCCCATGTGGTGTGTCAGCTCTGAAGGGCAGGCAGAGAGCAGGGCCACCCTGCACAGGAAGAAAGAGAGAGCCAAGCAGAGAATAAGGAGCCTTGATTTTTATTTTACCAAAAATAAAATAAAATAATGTGTTGCGCTTCCACGTCTAATCTTGCTTGCCCCTTTCTGAAATTTATTTATTGGTGTGTGTTTTTTCCCCCGTAAATCTACCAAAGAATAAAATAAAAGCAGGATTAAGGGGTTTTCTCAGGACGGTGGAGGGTGTGTGTGCTGTGTCGCATTGATGAAGCTGTGGTGGCACTTGTCCTTCCAATAGGAAATGCTCTGAGGGGGGCAGGGACCCCAAAAATAGGGGGAGGGTTTGAGGAGGGTCAGGGGAGGGGAGCGAGAAATATCCCTATTTTCATCTGAGGAATGTTGGAGGGTATGGTTCAGTTAGGTCAACAGATTGAGCAGGTGCAGAGAACACCAGTTCTGTCTTCCCCAATATGTCAATACAAATTGTATTTTTTTTCTACAGTTGAATCTACATACCTAAAGCTTCTCCTTGGCTCAATCAGTAGAGCATGAGACTCTTAATCTCAGGGCCATGGGTTCAAGCCCCACTTTGGGCAAAAGATTCCTGCATTGCAAGGGGTTGGACCAGATGACCCTCATGGTCCCTTCCGATTCTACAATTGTTGGATTCTATGATACACAAATTTTGTACAAAAAAAGAGGATGTGCATCCTCTTTTGGGGTGGGATGTCTGCTTGAGAACTGCCACAGTCATGGAGAGAGACTGCCACTTTCCTTTCCTTTCCTTTCCTTCCCAGACCAGACCAGACCAGACCAGACTACTGGTCGCCACCAGTGCTGTAAGTCTCCTGAGCCAGAGAACCCATTCCCAAGAATTTAATTAGTTTTCGTTTATTTTATTTAAACCATATCTTGGCTTCCAGAGTAAACGTTCCAGGGCAGCTGACGACAAAAAATGGAAATCATCCAATCAAAACATGACACCAGTGCTACCATAAAGCAGCAATAAAAGCAGAGACAGCAAAGATAAGCATCAAAGCAGAAAGATCCCAAAAGTAATAAAAGCAGGGGAAGGGGGAAGAGAGAAAGCATCATTAAGAATAGAGAAATTGTAGCAGCACATCAGGTCTTTGATTCAAAGTTTGGCATGCTGCTGTTGCTCATTGTAACCATAAGAAATGTGGCCTACCCACTTTATCCTAACAACAACCTTGTGAGGTAGGTTAGACTGAGTGAGAGTAATTAGCCCCGATACAGAGTATTATGAGTTTTGAAGTTGGATCTCCTGGCTCCCAGCTTGACACTTGAACCCAAGACAGGGAACCCTTTTCAACCCAAGGACTGCATTCCATTTGGGGCAACCCTCTGAGGGCACCATGCCAGAGGTTGGGTGGGGCCTGAGACAAAAAGTGGGTGGAGCAACAAATATGAATTTTTACCTTCATGAAAATTCTGCACACCCCTCTCTAGTTTCCATTTGGGCAAGCGAGAAGCATGGTCAAAGTTCAACAGTTTGTTCCAGCCAGGCCTGGGAGAATCCAAAGGGCCAGAAAGACAGGCAGGGTGCATGTCGTCCCCTGGCCTGACGTCCTCCACCCCAGTTTTAACTCTCTTGCCCCTCCTCCCCATACTTGATGTGACAATGTCTGTCATTGTGGGAAGGCAGGGTACACAACTAGTCTTCATTTCCCTTTAGGGGAAGACATGTTTTGTTGTTGCCGCTGTTGTTTAATTCCCCTTCCCAGCAGGTTCAGGTGCCTAACTGCGAATTTAGATTTTGTCCGGTGTACAAACTTGGTTTCCATCAAGATGGTCATGGTAGCATTTGACTCATGGCATGTGTATATTATTCTCTCCCCAGCCCCTTGTGTTTCAGTCTTTGCAACTATAATAAAGTGCCCGCCGTGTGGTTTGAAGCTCACGGCAGGCACAGACCTTTCCATCAGGAGTGCTGTAAATTAGTTCCAGTCTGCAGGAGAACACTGGAACTAATTGATGTGACCTGGAAGTTGGCAAAAAAAGAAAGAAACGAAGAATAATAATAAAGAAGTCCATAGCAGTGAAATCAACCTTTCCCTTCAATAACTTGATGCATATATAATCTTTTCAGGTTGTAAATAGATGAGGCCTCCTGCTCTGTCCCAAGATTAAGGACCTGGCTTCCCTTGTCGAAGTGATAATGGCTTTCAGTTTTTCAGTTGATTTGTACAGCAGGTGCCTTTAAAATAAAATAAAGAAGAAGAAGAAGAGTTTGGATTTGATATCCCACCTTTCACTCCCCTTCAGGAGTCTCAAAGCGGCTAACAGTCTCCTTTCCCTTCCTCCCCCACAACAAACACTCTGTGAGGTGAGTGGGGCTGAGAGACTTCACAGAAGTGTGACTGGCCCAAGGTCACCCAGCAGCTGCATGTGGAGGAGCGGAGACGCGAACCCGGTTCCCCAGATTAGGAGACTACCGCTCTTAACCACTACACCACACTGGCTCCCAAAACACCAGGAGGTGGGGTGGGTGCAGGGAAGGTGGTGTGGGGAGGATGGGGAAAGGAGGAGATGCTAAAGAAAGCAAAGGCAAATATCAGGCGCACATACCCGCTTCCTATATCAGTCTTTGATTATCCAGTTACATTTTCCTCTGGATCTTTTTACTTATCAGATGTAAGTCCCATCACTTAAAAGAAGGCTGAGGAATGTGCAAAGGTGAACACATAACCATAAATCTAAATTGGAGAGCGGGCGTTTAAAAACACACAGTACCAAATACTAATTTCACTTTGCATTCCTTGTTGACAGCTTTTCTTTTTTACCGTAACTTGGGGGTGTAATTTATTTATTCAAAATATCAGATAGGATTTGTATCTGAATTTCTTCCATTCATAGTCTCAGTGGTGTCACATTTGCTGCACACAGAAGACCCCAGGTTCAATGCCTGGCATCTCTGGGTATTGCTGGAGAAGTTGTCATTTTTAAATCCTGGAGAGCTGCTTCCAGTCACTGGAGACAGTATTGGGATAGATGAGCTAGTGGTCTGACTTGAAATAAAGCAGCTTCCTATGTTCTGATTTAAACTAGCCTGTTGTTCAGAATCACAGAATTGTAGAGTTGGGTCTGCGTGGGTTGTCTAGTCCAGAGGTTTTTTAATAATAATAATAATAATAATAATAATAATAATAATAATAATAATAATAATATCTTTATTGTCATTGCCCCCTCTCAGGGACAACGAAATTACTTGGCTGCTCCATCCACCCAGATAGGGCACTCCACTTAAAATCAAAACAACTATAAAAACACCAATTAAAACAATATAATATAATACAGCAAGGAAGATTAGATTTTGCCTGCAGCCTCTCACTCTTTTTCAAATAACCTCCCTTGTGGAGTCTCCCATCGGCCTCCTCTCTTTCCCCCTCTCCTTGAGAGTCCTCTGAGCAGCTGCAGCTGCCACCCCCTAGTCTCTGAGCTGCTCCCCCTTCCCCAAAGAGAGGTGCGTCCCCACACTGCCCCACCGGGACCTGGGAAGCACCTGCTGGCCAGCCCCACAACCAAGCTTTGGGGAGGCAGAGACACAGAGGGCATGAAAGGACGGAGGGAAGGAAAGAGGGACAGAGGCCGGTGTTGCCTGTGGAACCCCTGACCATCATTCAAGGCACCCCAGGATTGAACAAGGCACCCCAGGGAAGCCCACTGGTTGAAAACCACTGGTCGGGTCCAACCCTCTGCAATACAGGATTCTTTTGCCTAAGGTTGAGCTAGGACTCCTGACACTGAGATTAAGACTCTCATGCTCTATCATGAGGGGTAGAATCTTAGGACTCATCCACATTTCCACCTACCTGTCCCCACTGCTTCCTCCCAGGAAAACTCGCTGTTTGAGAACCCATGGAAGTGTTGAATTTGGCATGGGGGGGCGTTTTTTATTTTATTTTGCAAACAACTTTGCCAAAAAAAGCTCAGTGTCCATATTTTCACTTTTTGAAATATAAGGGTAAAAGTAAAGGGACCCCTGACCATTAGATCCAGTCATGACCGACTCTGGGGTTGTGGCGCTCATCTCACTTTATTGGCCAAGGGAGCCAGCGTACAGCTTCTGGGTCATGTGGCCAGCATGACTAAGCCACTTCTGGCGAACCAGAGCAGCACACGGAAACACCGTTCACCTTCCTGCCAGAGCGGTCCCTATTTATCTACTTGCACTGCATGCTAGGTTGGCAGGAGCAGGGACTGAGCAACAGGAGCTCATCCCATCACGGGGATTCGAACCGCCGACCTTCTGATTGGCAAGTACTAGGCTCTGTGGTTTAACCCACAGAGCCACTCGCGTATCCCCCAAACTTACATATAGTTACCCAGTTAAATGACCTGGTTGAAAAATAAAACCATCATGGGCACCACCATTCCATGTTATTTTGAAGCTTGGATAGCCTTCCAGTTGCTGCTGGACCACAGCTCCCATCATCCCTGATCAGTGTACATGTTGCCTGGGGCTGATGGGAAGTGAAGTCTTACAGCATTTGAAATAACTTAGCTTGGGGTACATGCTCTGCCCACAATGACTTGCTATTCTTCAAAGAATGAACGGGTGTGTCTACTTCAGGGAACCATGGAGTGAAGCAAGTAATATTTCACTAAAAATGTTATAGAAACACTGGCTCCACTTTTGCTCCAGAGATATTTGACACCAGCATATAATTATAGGTATAGCAACCATTTCAAGTTAGTTTCCCCAAAAGATGTAGGGTCTTGGAATCTTGGCTCTTCCTTCCTTCATTTCTTCCTGCTAAAATTGGTGCCTCTTCACCCTAAATTGCCCTTTATAGTTCTCTTTCCTAGTTATAAAACCATTGAAAGCACCTCCCATGTTTAAACAGATGTTTAATATCAAGGTCCATCATCGACTTGAGTGTGGTTTCCAGTCACTAGCGTGCTTCGTAGAAAAATGTAGTAGGTACTGGCTGTGTACCCTTGGCAGAAAATAAGACAAAGTAAAAGACGCAAATCCTGAACCAAGAAGGTAAGCCAAATGCCCCTGTGAGAAAGACTGAATTGTATGCAGAGATGGAATAAGGGGACGTGATCTTTGAGGCTGAATTATGGCTATGAATTTGGTTTTGCATTGTAAAGATGTACAACAAGATCTGCTTGAAAACCTTGACAGTCATTGCCAGTCAGTGTAAGCCACTGTTCGGGTAACTCCAATCTATTGGCCAAATTTGGTCCACCAAGGGTTCAAATGCGGCCAAGTCCATTTTCCTAAAACTGCACACATATGCCTCATTCCTGACATCATATATGATGTCAGGTCGCTATGTATGGAGACAGAGGGTGGATCTAGGCACAGGTTAAAAATACTATAAATAAGTCAGAAATTAAATCGTTACAACAAAAGAAAGGGGGGAAAGCTTATCTAAAAATCCATACAAACTCCGTTTTGCTCTCTGGCACCATCTGATGTTGGATATTTATATCGTATTCAAAAGGTATTATTGCGACGAATGCAGCTGAGTCAAGAGGTACATCCACCAATGAGAAACTGGGAGTACTCCTTATTGTACATTGGTATGAGAAAGCAAGGGACGCGGGTGGTGCTGTGGGTTAAACCACAGAGCCTAGGGCTTGCTGATCAGAAGGTTGGCGGTTCGAATCCCTGTGACGGGGTGAGCTCCCGTTGCTCGGTCTCAGCTCCTGCCAACCTAGCAGTTCGAAAGCACATCAAAAGTACAAGTAGATAAATAGGTACTGCTCTGGCGGGATGGTAAACGGTGTTTCCGTGTGCTGCTCTGGTTCACCAGAAGTGGCTTAGTCATGCTAGCCACATGACCCGGAAACTGTACGCCAGCTCCTTCGGCCAATAAAGTGAGATGAACGCCGCAACCCCAGAGTCAGTCATGACTGGACCTAATGGTCAGGGGTCCCTTTACCTTTATCTTTATGAGAAAGCAATCTTCAGCTTGTGGGCAGTAGAGCCAAAGTCTATTGGTTTGGCTGTGCAGACGATGCCTGCAGAAAGATGTATAGCTGCTTACAATATAGCCGAAGTCTGAGGTGTTTTAAAGTGCCATGCAAATCCTCTGACTACCTTGCAGTGCCTTTGAGACTACATATTTGCCATAACTGCATTGTTTCTGGGGCTTTCAAGCAAATTGCTTATAGCACTACTTCTTTATTTTAGAAAGGTACATCAGAGACTACCATGTTTCCTAAATATTTTAAAACATATACCTTTGGATTGTTTAATTTGGGAGAGCCATAATTCGCAGTCAATTCAATGGCTATATGATCCCAAATTCAAAAAAATGCTGAAACCTGCTGACGTTTAACATCGCCAAAGCTTTAATTGATTCATTGCATGGTATAGATATTTGTATGTCATTACATGCTGCAGAAAGCCTTTGAACTGATTCTATATCCTTGTTGCAGAAGCTGTTGTATATATCAGTCAAGTATGTTACGTGACAGTATATTATGGTAAGACTGCCTGACAGACACACCAGGGGTGGAGAGATCCTGGGAGGCAGCTGGTAAACATATTTAACCGGTGGGGTAGTTAGTCACACTTCTGGAGTTTTAATTGAATTACCTTTGACAGTGAACAGCAAACCTAGTGGGCGATCTCCTAAATTAAACTGACGAATGGGTTCCCCCAAAATCAATTAGCATAGAAAGCTGGGGGCATGAACACATCCTGTTGCTTAGCGGGGACTCGAAGCAGACTTAGAATGACAGCAGCAAATGTGAGACCAAGTGAAAACAAGCATCTCCTAGCGCTGCTGACCTCTGCTCCCAAACATGAAAGAAAAACAGGAGCTCAACAGGAGCTGAAAAACTAGAACAGAAAGTCATTCGAGATCCGTTCTGGCTGAGATAATACAGGATGCTTCGAAAGAGCTTGATTAATGCCAAGCAGTATATTAAAGAAAAGATCCGGCAAAAGTACGGAAGCTAGTTTGAAGTGCCTTGTCCAAGATATAAACATTCACATCTGCTCCATTTTTTTATTTAGAGATGAGCAGGTAAGAAGAATGTTCGTCCTTCTGATGGCTTCAGTTCATGGGACTGGAGGAATCCTTAATGACCAACCGCATTCAACAGATGCTATGACCAGAGTGGGCAGGAGGGAGAACTCAGGTCAAGCTGCATATATGAATCATATATGATTCACCATTTGCATGAGAATGTAGGAAGAGCCCTGCTGGATGGAGTAGGCCAAAGAACCATCTATTCCAGCATCTTGTTCTCACAATGGCCAAGTAGATGCCCTGAGCACACCAACACCTGGAAGGCTAAGATAAGACAACGTAAACTGGTATAAAATTAAGCAGCATGTTAGTACAAATTTATTCTAAGAACATATTTGTAAATTCAATTTTGCTTAATACACCAATTTTTCTGAATACAATGCATTTTCGTTTGCAATTTTCATTAATATATGCATTTTGTATGCACAGATTACCCGAGTATGTGCATTTTATGCAAATTTTGGATAAGCGCAAGTTTCAAAGATTTGCTGTATTTTGGTTTGTGTATTGTTTCGGAATGTGCAAGCTGAGTGGGTTCGCCTATAAATGCAAACTGAGTCAAATGTCTTCCCGATCCCAATATCCATCACCCAATAAGAGATAAAGCCCTTCCTTATTGGGATTGGAAGATATTTGATGATTGGACTCCATATACCGTAGTCCAAGACCAAGTGATTTGCTTTTATACTGAGGGAATGGCTTACTCACAAAGAAGGTATGTCTGTAGCTAAAGATTACGACCCACACACAATCCAGATATGTGCTGTTTCATCCCAGAATATCTGGACCCCTTAGAATGGGGTTGGTTGGGGGGTGGTGTGCCTTTCTTTCACTTCAGAGGCTGTTCGGTTGAATGTCTGTGAGTGACAAGCAATATGTGACAACTGAAAATCTGCTGGAACTGATGCCCAGACTACTGCTGAATATTTTTTGGAGGGTAGATTCAAGAAAATGGGGAGGGAGTAGAAGAGGGTTGAACATGAGTACACCATACAGAAACCTTTTATTGTAGGGTCCATTTGTAAATCTATATTTCACAAAAAGGAAAGAAAAAATGTGCTTATCACCAGGTCTGTCTGGGTTGGGTTTTTCCCCCCAGTATCCCAAGCAAAGAAGAACACATTTTCAGAGCTGAACAATAAATTTTAATTCTATGCTCTTTCAAAGATCATGATTACACCCTACAGCCCTGGTCTTGTGAGGATTACATCACTTCATTTGCACAGCAAAGGCACACCAGGGAAGATCAACATGTGTGAGGGTTTTATGAAAATGGGAAGCACTCTTAGGAACAGGATCTCCAATCTTCCACTGATCGCTGGGTTGTCCTGCCTAGCATTTGGCTGGATTGAAAGAACATTCTGAACTGCTAGAACTGGGGAAGATTCTCCAACAGGAATAGGCAAGAAATTTGATCCAAGGTGAACATGCCTAATTCACAATGCCTGAAACAACGTGAGAACCAAAATACAGTCACTCTTCAAAGCTTGCACTTTCTCCCTTTCTCCCTGCAAGGCAGTTCTCCAGATATGTAATGTCAGTGGCGTAGCGTGGGGGGTGCAGGGGGGGCCGGCCGCACCGGGCACAACATCGGGGGGGGGGGGGGGCGCTCGCACTCGCAGCTCTCTGCCCCTACTAAAATCCACGGGTTAGGGGGCGCAAATTACTTGCCTTGCCCCGGGTGCTGACAACCCACGCTACGCCACTGTGTAATGTGTCAGGAAAATTGCTTTGAAATACTGTACATTAGGCAATGTTACATTAAAAATGTGTAAACTAGGAGAAATCTGCACTAAATTTCTGATTACTATTAACGACGACAGATAATAATAATCAGAAACTGATGTAAAAATGTGGGGAACTTAATTTAAGATTGGAAAAATGATAGGGCAGCCATATGTCTGAGTGGAAATTGGGAAAATGTCTGTGAAAATCCGGACGTATGGCAGCCCATGGCAGCAGCCCATGCTGTCCCCCCCCCAAAAAAAAAAATTGCCCAAAATGTTCAACGATTTTTCTGCCTGGGTTTTCAGTGTTTGAAATACGACAACCCTAAAAAATTAAAACAGAGGGAAATAAAAATTGATAAACTCCATCATCCCTATTCTCCAGTGATGATTTCAATGACAGGGCAGTTGCATATAGGAGAAGGTAGCCCTGCAGACAACTGGACCACAGGATTGTTATGGGCGTTTAAAAAATAATTGAATAGGGCCTGGAAATGGGCCAGGAACCATGGCAAATGACAAAGCACTGGTGCAATGTGGTAAGTATTTACCATTCCCCATTGGTAAATGAATTGCCCTTTGGACCAACTGAATTTTCCAGGTAATTTACAAATGGGCTCATATGCCAGGTATTTCTGGTAGTATGTATAATTCACAGCATCATTGCAATAAATTAAAAGTTATTTGTATTGATGTCTTCCTATGCCTTGCATGTCCAAACAATGTGGCTGAAATTGAAATGTGGAAGTCCTTTATATTGTGAGGGGTTAGTGGTGTACAGCAATGGTTCCTCTCATGCCCAGACCTCTTTTTTTTATTTAAGGGGTCTAGGACCCTTTAATTAGCCCGTGGTACCTCGGTTTAAGAACAGTCCGGTTTAAGAATGATTTGGTTTACAAACTCTGCAAAACCAGAAATAGTGTCCCAGTTTGAGAACTTGGTCTAAGAATGGAATCCAAATGGTGGAAGGGTACCAGCAGCAGGAGGCCTCATTAGGGAAAGTGTGCCTCGGTTTAAGAACAGTTTTGGTTTAAGAACAGACTTCCCGAATGGATTAAGATAGTAAACTGAGGTTCCACTGCATTGTGTTTGGACGCCTGCTGATGAAATGGCTAATATACTATCTCTTGTGTAGTCATGAGCAGCTCTTGGAAGCGCTTCAAGGTGAGCCACCTGTTAAAGGAGCACTGGTATCTAATCAAATAGCATCCAAGAAAGCTTATATTTATTTGTTTCATAAAATTTAGACACCACTTGCTTGTAAAAAGAACCTCAAAGCAGTTTACAAGAAGATAAAACGATAAAATCCTGGAAACTAAAGGGATTAAGCTGTCTGCCTTTTGCTTTTGTTTTGCTCCTTATTTAGCTTTCTCATCCTGTCTTTAAAATAAAATTGTTTTCAAAATATGGAAAGTAGCAGGGTCATCAAGAAGGCTGATGACATTCCAAAGGCCCGAGTAAGCAAAAGGAGGTTTACTTTGCCCCTAAATGAAGCCAAAATGGGTAACAACAAAATATATTTCAAGAGGGAGTTCTGTATTGCAGCCACTGCCATAGTATCAGTGGTTTGGGTTGTTAATGGGGAGCCATAGACAATATTGGGAGCCATAATTGCATAATGGCCAGAGTGTTGGACTAGGACCTTGCCTCCCAGGGTTTAAATCCTCTCTCAACCATGAAACTCACGAGGTGACTTTACGCCAGGCACAACCCCTTCCCAACAGCCCCTAAATTATTGGTACAAATCATCAGGCAACAATGACAGTAATTAGGCCAATTTATCCTGTTTATCTAAAGCAGGAGTGGGGGATCTTTTTCAGCTTGAAGACCACATCCCCACCAATAATGGTTGGGAGATCAAAGCAAAAGTGGGGAAATAAATGAGTATGAATTTCACCTTTCTACAGTCTCTAGGAACACCCACACCCCTGTCTCCATCATTGTCAGTATTAGCATTCAAGGACCCATTCCAACCAAATGAGGATATGAAGCAAGACTGACTAGAAGTATGGCCTGTGCGAAGAGGGTGTGGCTTGTGAGGAGGTGTGTCCTGAGGAAAGTCCCTAGCTCCAGACAAAGAGGCTTGAAGTTCTGCAACAATGGAATATTAATATGTTTTTCAGGAAATTTTAGAAGAATTTGCACATTGGTTGTGTGTTTCTGTGTCTATTTTGATTCCTAACTGTCACCAGATTGTTGACAATGCTTGGCCTCTTTACAGTTAGGAACAGTTTGAGAAGCAATTAAAAAAACACTGCTGCTATTTTGGTTTCTTGCAGGAAGTGGAACCAAGGTGTATTATGGGATGGAATCCCAGGATTCAATGGGAACCCCTTTTATGGACCCTTTTTATGGTGGGCTCTTGAAATATGTGGTGTACCACGGCTGGAATAATTTCTGTGATCAACTCAGTACAGCCCTGTTGCACTTCAAATGGAGACATTCCGTTGGCATTTTGTGCAGTGGCTGCAAGCCGGTCTCATGGCAGAGGAATTATCCCAGTTGTTGTGATCTAATGCCAAAGTCTTTGTAACAGAATTACTCACAGCCATACATTTGGGGTAGGGAGGTTGTAAGTGGGCACATAATAAGCTGGTTTCGATGTTTGCAGGAATTCATAAAATAAACAGCACCCTCGTGTAAGAAATGAGAACTTAAACATTTCATCCGGTTGTGGTGACATTTGCCATAAAATAGATTAATTATAGGGTTCCCCCCTTTTCTATTTTGTACTAAGCAACCATTTGATGGAATACATAAGTGTGTGCATACAAATACATAACAGTTTCTTTGAGTCTTTGTTTGCTCAGCATAGCAATATTTATATACAGTAATGATGTGCAATCATGGGCTCATTTTAATGGAAAAGTATTCAGAACAGAAACTGTTGCTTGAATGTAAGGGATAGATCTCATGTACAGCAATGCACTGTGCACCCATGAGGAACTCCCTGCTGAACCGGTGTTTGGCACTGCTCTGCAAATGCTGCTGACGTATTGCCTAGCTTCAACAAGCCCTGAAAATACATCATGTGGACTTACATTATCTGAGCTGACTGGGGATAGAATCTGTTCAGCAAGGAGGTGAGATTGGAGGCACCTATGTCATGTGGCCCTTGGAAGGTTGCCTGTGAGCAGTGGTTCCCCCCCCCCAAAAAATGTTTAGGGGTACTCTCATTTTCCTACTCATATTGAAATACTGCTCCTCAATGAGGCCAAATTTAGATTCACAAATTGCTTAGGGGTATGCGTACCCCTGCTTCCCCCCAGAAAAAAGCACTTCCTGTGAGTATCTGTGGCCCTCAGGCCAGGATCGGGCCAATACATTTTTGTACCTCCGGAGAACCATATAATGGCACTCCACACATACACTGAGGAAGAAGGGGTGAGTGGAAATCTACATCAGAAACAAGGGCATGGGGAATCAATCAACCTTACTTGACAGCTGAAGTGGGAAGCAAAGACCGTCACAAGGAGAAAAGGGATCCACTCCATCATGCTGGACGGGTGCAGACCCCAGGAAACCCTAGGGGTGGAAATAGCCACCCTCCTATTTGCCCAGAAGCCCCTGTGGAGGTGGCATTGGGTGGGAGCTGCCAAGGAGGTACAGATCCATTCTCCGAGAAGTGCACAGCAGCAGGGGATGTGTTGCTTGAAGACCAGATCTGCTGCCCCTGTGGATCCTGGTGCCTGAGGCGGTCGCCTCACTTTGCTTTATGGGTGGGCCAGTCCTGATCCAGGCTGAAAAAGGTTCCCCACACCTGATCTAGTAGTTCATACTTAGTCAGGCACTCCTGATTGCCCTTCCCATCTCTGCTGCACGGGAGCAAATTTCATAGTTCTAGCTGTCCATTGTGTGAAGAAGCATGTTCTTTTGTCTATTCTGATTGTTCCAACTTCCAGTTTGAAGATCCAAGATTCTAGTATTATAAGGAAGGGATAAGCTCCCCATGCACACACCATCTTGGTATATAGCAGCAACACTCTTGTCTAGAGTAAAGGCACAGCATTGCCCCACTGTACTGGCCGATCCTGAGCACATAAGTGTATCTGGATCTGCTCCCATCACTGAAACTAAGACAAAAGCCGGTCTATATTAGGGTTGTTTACAGTTCCCCCAGATATGCCACCTAGCCCCAGTCTGTACCTCCTAGGGGACCACCAACCCTAGACCCCAAAGTAATTGTGGAGCTGAGGAAACCCTCAGTTCAACATATGGTTGGGTTGGGGAGATAGGAAGGGAATATGCATACTATGTCTTCTTCTCCCTAAACTCTCCTCCCCCACAACTGAGAGCAAGGCAGGTTCAGTCTTGTGGGATACTGCTCTGGTTTACAGTGCTAGGAAGTTGTTTGCTTGTGAAGAATGGAATCCTCTCACTTGCCAGCTGGTAAGTGGGAGAATACGATCCATTCCTGTGCCACGCTACACAAGTGGCTTTCCCTACACTCACAGTGAAGCTGTGATGGATTCCTCTTGCTTACCAACTGTTAAGGAGGAGGATTCCATCTTGCATGGTACTGTTTCAGGGGGTGGGAAGAAGGAAAGGCCTGAGGGGAAGCAGGAAAAGTTATGCAGGAAAAGCACTCACCCACTCCTACCATCTGCCATGAATATATAGCTGCCTTGCAGCGCCTCTTTATCATTGTTTATTATTTTTATTTTCTGCCCACACCTGCCACTCTCTCCTGTGCCCCATAACCCTGACAGACCCAGATCACTCTGGGTCACCCAACCCACCTGCAGTGATCCAGGGCTATCTCAACTTGACTCAACCAACACATGGACTCCCTTGAATTAGCCTGATTCAGTTCAGGGCTCAGGACTTGGCTGCAATCCATTGCACAGCCCTTCCATGTATACTAGAATGATGTGCACATCAAAAACACAAGTGAAGACCTGGATCTAACTTGTGCCATTTTAAATAAGCAATATGGATACTGAAGGACATACGAGTCTCTGGACTGGGCCACTGATAAGTGTGTGTGTATGTCCCCCCCCCCAATCGCCCCTTTAATTCTTAAAGCTCCATTTCTAATTGTGTAACATTCTGATGAACCATGTCAGGCTGAAATCCTGGATTCAGAGGCATGTTCAATCAGTCCGAAGAATGCTCTGCTGTCTCGTTTATTTCCAAAATAATGATAGATGACAAGTTCGCAAGAAAGGATAGCCAAATCCCGGAGTCTGCAGAACAGATGACAGTTGCACAGGGAAATGCAGGGCTGCTGCAGAGTGATGATTGACGGCCAGGGTCAGAATGTGGAATGCATTTGTAGGGCGCTGTCAAATCATAGGGAGCTGCTGACAGCTTATTCTACAGTTCACTTCCTTTGCACACTGTTGAGATTTATGCTGCAGTTCTGGAGGTGCTAATTAAACTCTGCTTTGCAGATGACTCATTTGAATTGTGTGGCAAATTTATCTACCTGACTGTCTGTCTGTCGTCTACCACTTTTACAATCAGTCTTTATTTAATAGCCCTGTAGGATTTAATACAGGGCTGCAACTTTTGTCATTTAAAAATATATATATTATAATAGGGATGAAGGAGAAATCCTATTCCATATGCATTTAAAGGTGAATCTGTTAAATTCACACTTTATGAAACAATATGTGAACTGAAATACAACTTCTCGTTAAAGTTCACACTGATCTGAATTTTGTGGTGCTGTTTCTCTAACCAGTGTTTACAAATATGTATAAATTCAGGACAATTGATTGCAAAAATGTGTACATTAGTCAAAACTCCACATAATAATGTGTTTATTAGGAGAAATTAATAGTAAAATGCTGGTGAAATTTCATGAGGATTTTATTTTTAAAAATCTGTAAATATCTACAAAATGTGGAAAAATTAATTCAAGACTGGATAAATGAGAAACAAGAAGAACTGAAATTGACAGAGCCTCTATATTACAGCATATTATTTTTGTAGTGAGGACAGAACCAATGGTAGAGAGAAAAAGGGCCGAAGCAGACACACAGCTAGTTTAAACAGGACTTAACTATTCTGAGAGCAGCAAGGTATACTTTAGCATCACAAAGGCAGGGGCCTTGGATCTGACAGCCTGACTGCTGACAGGAGCATCCAGCAGCATAAGTACTGGATAAATATTACTTACTTACTTATCTGTCATTATGTTCTTCCTCCAAAAGTTACCCAGGGTGATAAACACACAAACAATAAAACAATTAAAACATCTAAAAACATCATTTCCTGATTGGGAAGATCTTTACTTAATAGACTTATTGGAAGAGGAAGAACTTCAGTAAGTTGAATAGACAACAGAGATGTTGCCTGTTTAACATTTAACGGGAGGGAATTCCAAGTGGTAGGGGCCACAGCAGTAAAGGCTCAGTTCTTCTATTGTGCAGAACAGGAGTCTCTCTCCTGCAGAGCTCAGGAGAGTGGGCATAGAAGTGAGATGATATTGTAGGTATCGTGTGGCTTCATATCATATAGGTTGTCATACACTAGAGCCAGCAACTTGAACTTTGTCCAGTAGCTAACTGGCAGCCAGTGCAGACATGTGGGAAGGAAAGCTGAATAAGCAGAGCCAACAGAATATACCTTTCCTCTCTGCCTACAGCCACCAACCTGGAGGTGTTGAGCTGGCCTGTTAAGCCCTTGAGCCCCATGAAAGCATGCAAGGAGCATCCCCTGCCACTGGTTATGGTATGTACATATAGCCCAATCGCCCTGAAATGTCCGGCTATGGTGGATGCACCTAAAAAAAATGTTATGAGCCACCCCAAATCCCTGCTGATTGGTGTGAGATTCTAGGGGTCTTGACACCTAACCAGGATTTGCGTTTCCACTGGAAAAATTGGGCACAGCGGAGACTGTAGTGTCTTTAAGCTATATGGTTATTTCCACACATATACACCTGAGGAGTACTCAGGTACTCAAGAGAACTCCCTGCTGTGGAGAGAGTTCAAAACATTTATAGTCCGTGAAGAGGCAGCAAAATCAATAAGAACAGATTTGCAGAAGACTTCCCCCAACACACACATGCCTTTATCTCCCAGGATGAAGATGAAACCAAGAGCAACAGACATTTTTCATCACTTTGGATCCTTACATGTTGACACTTAAGTGGAAAGAACATGTTGAGTCCAAAAGAACATGTTGAGTCCCTCAGGAAGAATCAGTTCAAGCAGGCATGGGACAAAGCTGTTTCCCCCACAAATAGGCTCTTTTGTTTTCTGGGGTTGCTGTAAGTTGCAACATACACATATCTCATGCCAGATGATTCATAAACTGTGCAGGACCAATGGGAAACATATTGATCTTCTACTTTTGACTGGTTTCCAGTTTGTTAGAGAAAGGAGTCAGTGTTTGTTTTTCAGGATGTCAGTTGAGTAACTGACTGGGACATCTCTGTTCATCAGCTGCAAATCATAATGAGATGAAGGGCCGTAGCACATGTGCTTCATGCAGAAGGTCCTAGGTTCAATCCCCGGCATCTCCGGGTAGAGCTGGGGATGTTCCTTGCTCAAAACCCTGAAGAGATGCTGCCAGTCAGTGCCAACAGTACTGAACTAGATGGGCCAATTGTCTGACTTAGTATAAGCCAGCTTCCTACATTGTTCCATCCTATGTACCATTATGAAACCTGGCTATGTCTTGCTTTATGCGTTGTTTCAGGAAACACAAATTAGGCAGGTTTGCCTTTAAATGCAAACTGAACTGAATTTCTCAGCATCCCTACTCTGCATACATGCTCAACCCAGGATTTTATTTTTCATAGCAGAACTGGGTGAGCACACAGTCCTTTCACATGCATAAGGTTTGTTTCAGCAGCCTAATTAGAGACCCCCCCAAAGTGTTTTGTTGCTGCTGTTGTTAAACTGGCGGCAGCAACATGGCCCCCAGTGTGCCTACCAGTACCCCTGATAGCGACCATGAAAGGTATCAGTAAATATTCCCTCAAAACTCCACAATGCATAAGAAACTGTTTGCTCTAGCTGATCAGTCCCTGTTTGCACTGTCCTGGCCCCTGCTACATTGAAAATGCCCCCTTAAATATTTCCATATTTAGATGCCAGGAGTGACTAGCCACCCTCCCTACCATTCTGAACAGAGGAGAGGTGGAAAGAGCTTCTCTCTGTTAGTGTGGCAGTGGCTGATGCAGTTACCTTCTTAAATGAATGCTAATAGGAGGGGGTGGTTTACAAAGAGAAATACACATGCCTGGTTGCCATTTTGCCTAACAACATCCCTCTACTTCTTAGTAGTTACATCCTCTGCTCATTTCTAAGCCAAGGAGTTGATTTCGGTATAAATATTGGGGGGGGGGGATTTCCATGTTGTGGCAAAAGCCACCAGGATAATTCGCCTTTTGTGTATGACCAGAGCTGGGCTTGCTTGATGCTAAATCAGGCTGTTGGGTTGCTTCTTTTAAATCTGGAATTGAAATTTAAAGTGACGCTTTTGTTTTCCATGTGTTCCTCTGGGCTTGCCACCTGCCTCCTCTGTCTTTATCCAAATAGTTTGGTTTTCAGGGATGCCCGTTTGGAGGTCAGTGACCCACACTGAAGAAACACCATTTGTCTGTTTGTTGTTCCAGTACCAAGAGGTACAGATAATATTTTTTTCCAGAGTAGATTAGAAAGTAAGGTGCCTTCTTTTCAAATGTCTTTTCTTTTTCGAATTTTGGAAAAATAAGAAGTTATTGAAACTCCTAGGGGAGACAAAATTTGGATTGCCAACTTTTGTACTGGCCCTGCTCCTGTGGCTTAAACTAGTGTTGTCACTTGAAAGTACTTTCACTAGACAGATTGCAGATTTAACCAGCAAAATAAAGGAGAACAGTTTTAGAAGTCTATCTGCATTGTCCAGCTCCTCATTCTCATTCTGTGATGCTGAGGCTACCAGATGCTGAGCTGTTTTCTTTGGATAACTCAAGCTGATCCCAAAGGCTGCAACCTGATGCTGCTGCCTTAGCCGCCCCTTCATCTGCTTCTTCCACTCTTCTCCCCAGATTATATGTCACAAGGGCCATCCTCTGGCATGTACCATCCATTGCTTACACATGTTTGCCTTAACCTTTCAGGCTGTTAATTTGTTAGTAGATTTTCAGCAAATCTCACAGGGGCATAATTTGTCTCAATGGACCTCCAGCTTTAATATGTATTTCATTTAGGAGACCCCCCCTTTTTATCCACCCCCTTTTTTTCTTCCTGTAACTGATGAAGCCATTGGAATGTTGTCAGACTTGGTCCTACCTAGGAGGTCTTATCAATGGTTATTGTTGCTTCACTTCAGAAGACAGGGGTATTGGAGAATGGTCTTCCACCAGTGCTGCTGAATAGTAGTGGTGCTAATAGTAGTAGTAGTAGTAGTAGTAACAACAACAACAACAACAACAACAACAACAACAACAATGTTTCAAATCCATCCAGGCACATATAACCCTATTATCTGGGAGCTCTTCACCCAGATATATGATGATTGATGCTCTGTAGCTAATCAGTGGTTAAAGAAAAATATTGTGCACCTGCTTAGAAGTCCAGTCCTCTATTTTCCTTTGTATGTTTCAGATTTAAGCCCTGAAATTCAAAACAAAGGCAAAACAAATGCAGTGGGATGGATCCCGCTGGCTGTCTTGGCTTCCTCTTTAGCTCTTTGGGGCTGGGGGGGGTGGAAATATTTTTTTCCCTTGATTTCCCCCTCTAAAAACTAGGTGCGCCTTATGGAGCGAAAAATATGGTAGTTAGGGGTAGAAACTGGAGTGGAAATTGCTGGTGTTCACTTATTTGCCCCATGTCTGGAGCAGGAATCAAACCAAGGAATACAATGGACATTCAATGTTGTTTTCAGTCCACAAACAACATGTACATAATTATTTGTGTCTGTCCCCCTGCCCCCAAATTTGCATTGTATTTCCTTTTTACTGATATCAGTGGTGTGGGATAAAATAATGCTAATGGGATTCATTATGGAATTCATTATGCGAAATCATCCCACAGCAAGACAAATACCTTTTTATTTTGGTGGAAGACAAACTGCAGCAGAATGGCAACAGTGCTGCATGCAACAAACATGGGTTGTAAGAGAAATCGATGCTTTCTTAGAACCCAAAGGTAGTCTTGGGGGGTTTCTGCCATCAGCAGAACCAAATGATAAACTCTTCACATGCCTGTACCACTTCAGGCTGTGAGTATGTTTGAGTGCTCCTGCAAAAACAACAAAACACCTCTTGCGCAGAAAGCTAGATTGAATTTGCCCCCTCCCAACATGCTAGTTTTCCACATGTGGGACATTTTCTCAGAGGGAGGCATATGCAATCATTATCTGTAGTCTGAAATGGGACAGTTGGGTCCAGGAAAAGTTGTACTGCTGAACCTGTTGACTGCATAAACTAACCGTGTGGAGCAAGAAATGAACTGATCCAAATATAGTTGTTCTTGGTTGGTTGTATGTCTTACTCAGAGGAGTAAATCTAAAATTTTGCAGGCTGGAGAATCCAGCAAAAGAAACATATTACTTGCTAGCATTAACTCTTTCTTTAACTTGCAATGGTTCAAAATTACTCTTACTTGTTTCTGGCTCCTTAACCCCAATGTCTCTGAGCATTATTGTTTTTTTTTTTTTTAAAAAAAAGTCAATATCAATTTTCTTTTGACATGAACCGCAGAGATGACCCTTTCTTCCCTTTAGGAACATAAAACACACACCATGTCATTTCTCTGTGAGAGGGGGACTTAGCTGTGGAAACAGTCAAACAGCTCCCCTCTCCCAAATAGGAAATGTATTTCAGTATGGGTTACTCTTTATAAAAATAAAACAGTCCCAAATTGAATCCAATTTTTCCACCTCCTCTTCCCACATGTTCAAAGGTTCCCCTAGCATGCAGCTGTTTCAAGCAGCTCTTTCTGTAAATCTTTCTATTTATTCGCTAACTCTGTAGGGATTCTTAAGCCACCCAATTTTGCTTTGAGATATCCAGGTGGAACTCCCATCATCCAAAAAGGGAACTTATTTAACATCAGACAAAAGTGATAACAGAAGCATATGGTATGGACATTTAGGATTGGGCTTTGCTTTTTGCCAGCAACTCCTCAGCGTTTTATACTGATTAAAAAGAGTAAGAGAAATCACTGACTTAGAACTCAAATCTGATCATTTCCTGTTCTTCCTAGGCTGTACAATATATAATGGCAAAATGTAGTAATGATTGTGAGCTCATTGCCTCTGTGATTTCTGCAGCCATAATTTTTTCATCTCTGACGGGACTGGTTCCCCACTCCCCACCCCGCTTTTTACAATCATAACCTGATATATTTATTATTGCTGTTTGATTGTGTTAATGAATTATTGTAAACTTCATTCAGCCTGGACACTGAGCTCCACCTCTGAGGGTTGTCTGGCAGCTTCCTCACTGAGAGTAGTGAAGTTACAGAGAACCAGGCAGAGGGCCTTCTTGGCAGTGGCACCCTTCCTGTGGAACACCCTCCCGCCAGATGTCAAGGAGATTAAGAACTACATAACTTTTAGAAGACATCTGAAGGCAGCCCTGTATTGGGAAGTTTTTAATGTTTGATGTTTTATTATGTTTTTCATATTCTGCTGGAAGGCACTCAGAGTGGCTGGGGAAACCTAACCAGATGGGTGGGGCATAAATCATATTACTACTACTACTACTACTAATAATAATAATAATTTCCTAGACATTGTACTGTTGCTGTGTACTGTCTGAATTGAAAATAGAAGCAAATATGCAAGGTTTATTTTGCACACAAAAGGCAAGTAAGTGCTGGGTAAAAATGACGTCCTAGCCCTATTTGGGGATGGAGGAGGAGAGGCAGAGAGGCATTTCATCGAATATTCTCCTGGGGAGCTTGTGTATCAAAATAGGACCATAGCTCAGGAGTAGAGCACCTGCACCATATTCAGAAGGTCTCAGGTTCAGTTCCTAGTATCTCCAGACAGGGTTCATAATAACTTTTGGCTAAAACTCTGGAGAGCTGCTGCCAGGCAATGTAGATGATACTGAGTTAGAAGGCAGCTTCTTATATTCATTGAAGGAGGTGCTCACCGCTAGCATAATCATCATGGCTTATTTATTCTTGTTTGACTTTTTGGTTTAGTCGCCACAAGTGGCAATAGCAGAGCTCTGTCACAGCTGCCTGGGTGCCATTCTGTATTTCCAAAAATTTGACTGGTTGTAATGCTATTCTGAGGGGAAATGGTAGCCATCTAAAAAATAAAGATGAGGAACCATCTACAGAAATTTCCCGATTCGAAACTGATCTTGTAAATTCTAAAAGAAAAACTCTTTCCAAAACTTATTGACTCCTCCTTGACTGGACAGTCAAGGAGGAGGAGGTAACAGTGGCAATGGTGAGGTGGTCCCAGGATTTTGGCAATTCAGTAACCAAGGCCCAATGGGAAAATTTATGGAAGATCAATTGGAAATTCACAAATTGTTACACGATTAGAGAGAACTTTCAAAAAATGCAACATCGATGGTATCTAACACCATGGAAACTTTCAAAAATGTATAAAAATGTGTCAAGTAATTGTTGGAGATGCAGAGACTCAGGAACATTCTATCATATGTGGTGGATATGTAGGAAAATACAGGTATTCTGGGAGAGTATCCATGCAGAGCTGCAAAAAATGCTAAAGATCTCTTTCAATAAAAAACCAGAGGCCTACCTCCTGGGAATAACGGATTTGGATATTCCACAAAAGAGGAAAGGTATCTTTTTATATGTGACGGCGGCAGCAAGAGTTTTGATTGCAGCAAAATGGAAGAGTAATGAAATCCCCTCTATACAAGATTGGATCCAAAAGCTGTCAGAATATGCCGAATTAGATGGTTTATCAGAAAAAATAAAGAATAAATCAAAACAGGAATTTTTTTCAAAATGGGAGGTTTTCAAAGAATATCTGAAAAATAAATATAGTAGTTTAAATTCTGTTGCAGCATTCGAGGAACTTCAGTAATAGTTGCAAGGTAGATATAAGAAATTAGATTTATTAAGAATAAGTTTAATTATGATAAAAGTATGGATTGGCAATAAGTAATATGAATTTGAAATATGGAATAGACAGGAGGTTGGGTCTTTAGTGTTAAGACCAATAGATGTTTTATTGTTTGTGAAGAAAATTATGTGTCTATGGTTATTCTTGTGTGTAATTTGGTATTTGTGCTTTTTTCCCTTTTTTCTTGTTGTATCAATAAAAAACTTTATAAGAAAAGGAACCATCTACTAGAGGGTGGAGTCAATGAGGTCCTACCCAGAGTAGACCCACTGAAATTAATGAAACTAAGTTAGCCACATCCATTAACTTAAGTGGATCTTCTCTGAGTGGGACTAGTGTTGAATACCACCTTATGAGTTTTGGAAAGTTATTTGTTCTCTATGGGCGGAATTCAATGTTGTGCTAATACAATCTGTGCATCAGCACAAACATTTCTCCCTTCTCATTGTGCATTGTTCTGCAGGTTCTTCCAACCCCCTCAGAGCCAATCTGGGGGGGGGGCACATAGAGGGGGAAGTCCTGGTGCTGGAGCAGGACTTGTTGAACCAAGATGGCAGGTCAGACCTTTCAAAACTGCCCAGAGTTCAAGGCGCAATTATTTTGTCCTTTCTGAATGCCATTTTGAATCATTCTGGTGCACTCAGATTATCAAAATCACACTGATTTTAACCACTGATTTGAAAACTGTGCTGATTTTTTATTTATTTCTTAGGCATCCCTAGCAATGCTAGGTGCAGGCCTGCCAGTCTGTTAATATACAGCAAAATGACCCTCTTTGGAAAGGTCAATAAGAAATAGAATTTCAACCACCCCACCAAACAAAAAAGTCTTCTCAGAAACTTCAGCATAATCTCTACAAATATCCCCTACCATAAACATAGTGTCCCTGAAACTCTGGGGAGCTTGAGTTGATCACCCATGTCCTCCTGTATTACTCCTTTTACTGTAACTTGCACGAAATCTTTAATGAAGTTTTCAAATTTGCCAGGGTGATCAGGTACATTTTATGTCCTAATCCTTTCAGACCAACATTCATCTGTCACTCTTTCAGTGGGTCAACATATCATTCTGCACTGAACAAAACCCACCAGGAACTGATCCCAGACACCCTGTAATTTTTTTCTCTTTGGGGTTATTGATAGGATTCCTTAAGTTGTTAATGCCCCTTTTATTCTACTGTATTTTTTTTAAAAAAAACTACTTTATTTTATTTTGTTCCATTATACACATTTGAATAATGTGCTTTGTGCTTCTTATCTTGTTTTCTTGATGCTGTTCAATGACTGTAACAATGAAGATTTAAGCACAGTCTCTGCAAAATGCTCAGGATCATAAAAAAAAAAAAAATTGGGTTCCCGCAGACCCAGCCTAAAACAAACACGTAGCATGCGCCATGCCTTCCTCCGAGCAGCGCTTCAAATCAAATGAGCAAACATTCGCTCCTGTCATCCTTCCCTCCTCCTCCTTTCCCCCTTTTCCTTTTCCATATGGCCTTTTCCTCCCTCGAGGCTTTAGAACATCTTGAAGAGCAATTTGCGAGCACATGTCAGCAAGTCTTCTCCGTGCCATTGTGGTATTTCCTCACAAAAGTGGATTGATTGGCATGTGTCTGTTGAGGGAGAGGTATCCTGTTTCAAGGAAAATACATGTCAGGTGCACATGTTGGAAAAAGGGCACTCAGACGCTGGAAGAATTAAGAACCTTAAATAATTTGATTTAGCTCAATTGATTGACTGGTGCAAACAAGCAAATGGAATGTTGAGTTGAGGTGATTAACTGTGATGGGGCCTGTCCTCCCCCGCCCTCCCCATCCCCAACTCAGTGAAAAAAAATACCAACGGCAAGACCAACGAATTAATACACTGCTTATAAACACACACATACAGGGTTATTGGAGGAGGGAGGATTGTCAAAGAAGAGGAAGCAAATAGACAACAAAGCAGAATAATCTAAATACACAACATAGGACTGTTACATTAGTAAAAAACAACAACATTTTAAATGTGTTATAACTCTGTGACACCAGTTGGCACTGTAGAGTTTGATCCTTCAGCAACGTGATTTCCCATTATTAACTTTACAACACATTTTCCTGAAATGGTGTTTTTTAATGTGTCTAGATCCAGTCATAGTGTACTGGAATCTACAATGCAAATGGAGGAACTGCAATGGGGTGTATGGCACATAGATTTTGTTTTCAAGGCTATCTAGGAATAGGGATGTAAGGGGGCACCATTTTGCTCTGTGATTTTTTCATGCAGCACTGTTTCTGATCCGCTGCAGTTCTTCTGCCAAAACCCATGTTACTTTTTCAGCTGTTCTGAAACTGTGTAATTTTGTAATTATGTAAATTACATCACAGCCTGTTATTCAATTATATATCATTTGCAGACTGAAAGCAACAGCAAAAGCTAATTCCGATCATATAGACTGGCTTTGTTTCTTTTCTGGACATGGAATGAATAAGTGAACATTGGCATTTTCTGGTCCTATTTTTGTTTTCATCTGGATTCCCTAACATCCCTACCTGGGAAGAAAGTAAGGTTGGCATTTGCCTTCCATTGCAGTTGTCTTTTTAAATGATTGTCCATTCCCAGCCTGGTTTACACTTAAAAAAACAAACAAACCAAGAAAGGAGAGCAGGAGGGACCTTGAAGTTGCACACCCACAGTTGACACCTGGACAGCAGACTGAGGAGGAACAGGCAAGTCACCTGGTCACAGTCGTCCCTCCGTTCCCGTCCCCCCGGCAAGCAATGGCTAGATGTATTTCTACTGAAATTATAATATTTTTAAATTTGCATCTGTACACCTACTGGGTTGTATCCAGTATTATTCATAAAATAGGCCTATTGAAATTGATGGGTGTTACTACCTTAGGTACATTAATTTCAGTGGGTCTACTCTGAGTAGTACTTAGATGCAACCAGTTATTACGAATAGCATTAATTTTCCAGTGCTCCAGAGGGGAGAACCCAAACCAATGGATTCAAATTACAAGAAAAGAGATTCCAACTAAGTATTAGGAAGAACTCTCTGATTGTAAGAGCTGCTCAACAGTGAAATTGACTACAATGGAAGGTGGTAGACTCTCCTTTTTGGAGGTTTTTAAACAGAAGTTGGATGGCTATCTGTCAGAGATTCTTTAGCTGTGAATCCTGAATTGTAGGGGGGGGCAGGTTGTACTAGATGACCCTTGGGGTCCTTTCTACCTTTACAATTCCATGTTTCAATGATTTATTACCCGCCCCTTACTATAAGGTCTCAGAGCAGGTCATATAACATATAAACATACAGAGATACAAAATTAAAATACATTAAAACAATTTACAGTCAAAAGAATTGGGTGGCTCTCTATAGTATATTGTGTCCAAGGCTAGGGTAAATTATCATATGCCAATGTTATACAAATCTATGTCCTCTTTCGTCCTTTTCCTTAGAAATGCATAATTGGCTCCCTAGAAGAGCAAGAGAGAAAATGAACCCTCTTCTGTTCAGCAAAGAGATATTTGTCTTGTGTATGTGAACAGAGCAACTATTCCGGTAAACGGGGGAAAGCTCTGGATTGGGTTACCATAGTTCAGCTCGTTTGGATGGGACACCCTGTGTTTTTAAAGGAAGGCCTTAGCCTTGCATTATCTGTTTAATATGCTGCAAGCCATTTATGGCATAAACATTTCCAGTTCATTTTAACTTCATATCAGAGGAGAATAATAAAGACAGCCCACTTATTGGCTGCAGCTGTGGCTATGTGCGAAATGTAACCTACAGAATTAGACTGTCAAGCATCTGGAGCCAGGGAGTATTGTTTTCCATTCTAATCTTGCCAAAAAAGTTGAATATAGGGTTTTATTTATTTTACCCCCCCAAAAAAACCCTTGCAATTAAATATATCTCACCTATAAAGATCAGCTTCTTAGTTTTATATGATGATGGATATGTATTATACATTTATATAAAGATGATGGGGCTTTGCAAACTTACTGACAGCTCCCTCGATAGAACATTGACATTTGTTGCCATGCTTTCCAATTAGTCATTGCCCTTAAATTTAGTGCACACACAGCCAGAGATACTCTGACCATGAACACAGCTGAACACAGAACATTTGCACACTTCTTCCTGAAAATGGACACAATGGCTGTAGCTCAGTGGCAGAACATCTGTCTTGCATTGCAGAAGGTCCCAGGTTCAATCTTCAGCCTCTCCATGTAGGGCTGGTAATTCCTCCTCGCATGGGCGTAGCCAGGATTTTTGTTGTGTGGGGCAGGACTTTTGTTAGGGGGGCAGAACTGACGTGATTGGTCAGTTAGTTAAGTATTTCTATTGTTTTACCAGATCTGGGGGGCAGCTGCCCCCCTGGCTACGCCCATGCCCCCTTGTCTAGAACATTGGGCAGCTTCTACCGGTCATTGTAGGCAAAGGATGAACCATTGCTCTGACTTGCTATAAAGCATCTTCCTATGTTCCTAATACTCCTTTGCTTCTGTGATGCAGCAAGGGATGTCTATGTGTCCTGATTTGCAGCCCAAGTTTTGACGTGTGGTAAAGAACCGCAAATAGGAAGAACAGGAGGGGTCTTGAACTTGCCCATCATCAGTTTGCACCTGGAGAGCAGATTGAGCAAACACATGAAGTCACCTGGGCATAGTCTTCTCCGCTATGGGGAGATGCAATGTATTTGCATTTAAATTAGAGCAATTGCTTCTCAATTTGCATTTAAATTAGCTTATGCGCATTATCAAAACCTGCATCCTTTTTCTGGACAACGTGCAGGTGCCAGCTCTAATACCGCATGGTGGCACCAGGCCAGGCAGACACAATCATGCTGTTCCATATACAGTCATACCTCGAGTTAAATATGCTTCAAGTTGAGCACGTTCGAGTTGCGCTCCGTGGCAACTGTTTCACCACTTGCGCATGTGCAGACACTAAAAAATGACATCACGCGCATGTGCAAAAGCAGCGAAAAGCGATGTGTGCGTGCGCAGACATGCCGTCAATAGTTATGTTTGCTTCTAGATGCGAACGGGGCTCCGGAATCTAGATTTACCACTGTATATGCATTCTGATGGACATCTGAACAGGGTGCATGTATCAGGCCCCTGACACAATATGCTCCACCTTCTTGTTTCTGTGTATCAGCTCTCTGATAAAGGGAAGGGAGGGTGCCAAGTCATTTTTGCTAATGTGCAGCCTTGGAATTAGCGGGTCCCTAGGGATGGCTATAGGGAGATAGCAGAACACCTAATGGTTAAGCATCTCCGTTCATTTCAATAGTATGACTAACTCTGCATATGACTAATATTGGATACAACCCAATGCTAGTTGTATCAACACTGAGAATAATACAGTGGTACCTCTGGTTACAAACGCTTCTGGTTACAAATGCTTCAGGTTGTGAGCTCCGCTAACCCAGAAGTTGCTGCTTCTGGTTGCGTACTTTGCCCTAGGATGCGAACGGAAATCGCATGCTGGAGGCACGCGCACAGCAGGAGGCCCCAACAGCGAAAGCGCACCTCAGGATAAGAACGGTTTCAGCTTAAGAACGGACCTCCGGAGCAAATTAAGTTCATAACTAGAGGCACCACTGTACTAGTAGCAACGCTGCTAGTAGCTGTAAGGCATCACTTTAATATATTTCACCATGTTACTTTAAAAAAATAAAGATGTTCATCCACCTTGAGCAAGTAGGATACTCACTAACTTAAGCCACTGTGTGAAAACTTGCTGCAGTTTTACATGGGTAGTATTTTGTGAGCCTCCTGGAAAAAAGAGAATAGTCCCCCCCTGTAAATCCAGGCAACAGGCATATGGTTCCCCAGATGTCAGTGAACTCCAATTTCCATCAGTTCCAGCCATCATGGCCAGTTGTCAAGGATGATGAGGGTTGTTGGCTAGCAATCCCTGGAAAGCTATAGGTTCCCCATGCCTGCTTAAAATGAAATATACCAAAGAAAAGGGAGCTTGCCTCAAATCCTGACTTCTTGGAGACTTGTCCAGGGTTCCTATAAACAACTGCTCCAGTCTACTATATTCTGATCAAAATATTCTGTTCTCAGTACATTGCAGGCAATGCATCATGCCGTAGTGTGATCACTGGAGCGAATCATCAAAAATAGAAAGTAGAAGTACTCAGAGCAGCTTAATAAAGCCCAGATTGGCTCTGCCTCTTAGGAAATGTTTTAGAAAAACACATACAGGTGTATTTTGTACAGACAGGAACAGATAACTCAACGGTGAGGACAGGTGTCTATTGTTGGCATATGGCTGTCAAACTGTAAACCATTAGATTAAGCCAACCAGCTACAATTACTGGGAATGAATTAGGAGGAAATACTTCGCTCTGACTACATGTATGAGGGTCCTTTGGGGGAGGGGGAGGTTAAAGCCAGCAATTATCTTGAAATCATTCTTTCATGTCTTTACCTGCCAAAGACATATCCACTTTCAAACTCTTCAGAAATGACGAGAGCCCCAAATGTATTTCCCGTGATTAGCAAATGAGCCATTATTTGCTAAAAGTCTTCTGTCCGTCAGAGGAAAAATATTTCAAGGCAGTTTGTCCTTTGGGATGATGCTAGCTCCTGTGGATTGCTTACAGAATGGATGCTAGCTTCTGCGATGTCAGTTGATCCCTTGTTTACTCAATTCAGGCTCTGTATAAGCACTGCTAACCCGGCAGGTTTATTGAATGGTGGTATATACAGCTCTCCGGCAGTGCTCCTTTCTCTTCTTAGGGTTCTCTTTCAACTTTTTCAGCACTGTTGTCCCAACTTTGGAATGCCTTGTGGAAGGAGGCATGTCTGAGGCTGACATTAAAAATTTGCTGGTGCCAGGTGCAATTCTTCCTGTTTTTCCTTAGAGGATGGACCTGTTGCCTCTATGGATCCTTCTGCCTGAGGCAGTCACCTCACCTTGCCTCATGGGTGGGCCAGCCCTGACTGCTTGGGGGGTTCATTCCAGATTGCAGAGTGAACCAAAATCATCACCCATCCCTATTATACAGGAGGATTAAGGACAGTCTATCCCTTCTCACTACCTCCAAGTGATCATGCTTACAATCTTGGTTTTTTGTTCTACTTCTTTTTACTTGCACACAATTTTCCTCTTAGGCCTTTCCTCCTATTGTCAGCCTTCTTTAACTTCTTTAACATGCCTGTAGATGTGTGAAATGAGGCAGTGTTTGAGCTTTACATATGTAGTTAAACTAACCAAACACATTTTAGTATCCACTTCTTCTTCTTCTTCTTCTTCTTCTTCTTGCATATATTTGATATTACCTCCTACCTAAGGGTTGATTGTGGCAGAGATGAAAAAGGAACCAGAGAAAAAGAGGGAGAGGGAGAGAGAGATGAAAGAAACAATGGAATAAATAAATTATTTGCTCCAGGCTTTTGAGATGTTTATAGTAAAAATGGCAGAAATTGGCCTGAACTCCTAAAAAATTCTAGATCTTCCAGGGAGGGGAGTCTTGTGTTCACTGCATTTAGCATGGAGAAATATTTTGGATCTCAAGTCTGTTTTATTCGCAAAGTTGACTTAAAGCAGATGGACCTGTCAAAGATCACTCACACAGGTGAGCCAAATTGAGCTGATTGGTTGCTAAGTGTTAACAGCTGTTTGGTTAGGCAGCCAAGGAAATTGTTGCAGAGATCACGGCCTGCTAAAAGATGAGATCTGAATCAAAACATTAGGGAGAAAAACAGAACTTAACTGTGCAGTTATTCCATTGAAAAAGGCCTTCAGAGAAGGGGGGGACAATGTGGCACCCTCCAGATGTTGTGGAATCCAACTTCCATCATCTGCAGCCAGCAAGGCCAATGGTCTAGAATTATGAAACTGAAGTTGAAACATTTGTAGGGCACCACATTGGCTATTCTTGCTTTTGAGCATACATCTCTTGAGCAGGATAAGACGTGTATGCTTCTTCATCAGTTTCATTCTATCTTCACGCCCTTTATATGTTGGAAGTGCAACTGCAGGGATCATTTCATTTGTATCTTAGGTGTTAATTATATTAGTCTTAAAGCCAAGAAGTTGGTGGGTAGAGAGATGTTGCTTTGCAACCAGGCAGGGTAGCATGGTCTCCATTGAAGCAGGGCATTCTCTGATTGTAATATACAGTGGTACCTTGGGTTACATACGCTTCAGGTTACACACACTTCAGGTTCAGGTTACATACGCTTCAGGTTACAGACTCCGCTAACCCAGAAATAGTACCTCAGGCTAAGAACTTTGCTTCAGGATGAAAACAGAAATCGTGCTTCAGCGGCGCGGCAGCAGCAGGAGGCCCCATTAGCTAAAGTGCTGCTTCAGGTTAAGAACAGTTTCAGGTTAAGAACAGACCTCCGGAATGAATTAAGTACTTAACCCTAGGTACCACTGTATAGTAATATACGACTCTTTCGTGTGCATTACTTGGCTAGAGAACTGCGTTGTGAAATCTGGAGAAATGTGAATTTCAAGGTTAGCTGCTTTTCCATCCTTGTATTGTTTAAATGCCAGTTAGGTAGGTTTGCTTTGGATGTGAACTGAATCAAATTTCTCTCGCATACTTAGTCTACGCTGAGCCTGGATCCAGACCAATGATTTGGAGCAGAGATGCATGAGACTGGTTGTTATTAGGATCAAAATCACCTCTTCCCCAAGAAAAAAAAATGCTCATCGGGCTTTTGCCATGTGCCCATGTGGGTGACGCATAAAAACACTTTCTGCAAAAACAGTGAAATGTAAATTGTTATGGGTAGTACTCAGCAAATGACTTCCGGCTGTGCTACAAAACTTCCTTTCTTCCTCCTCTATTTGCTACATCATGCACCCCTTATATCTGTTCTGGGTTTTCTCCTAACCCTAACCCTCTGGAGCAGATCTTGGAAGGGTACAGGGGTGTACGGAGAGAGGGGAGAGATTGGAAGTTCCCTTGCACAAATGGGAATTATTGCACTAACTGAACTGCTTAACTGGATACCGTCCTGCGTATTTGTTACTTTCAAATCAGTTCCCCTGTAATCCTGATTGGATGCCTTTCTTCCCTTTTCACTTGTTTCCACCCCTTCACTCTGTTCATTAACTTTTAAAAAGAAATTAATCATTATCTCCTGGTTAGTTTACGGCATTTGTAGATTGAGATCCTTATTTAAAAATTAAAAATTTTAATTGAACTTGTGAAGTTTGAAAATTGTACTTTTTAAAACACACAAGCATACATATGCAAAATATCCATCACTAAACCTGAAATATTGATTCCCCTACATTTCTCCATGGCATTGGAGTCTGTTTTGAAAAAGTGAAAAGTAGAGAAATGGGTTGTGAGGCAGCCATAAAACACGAGATGTTTAGTAGAAAATCACTTGTGTGATCCATGGTCCAGAAGCCAAGAAACCATGATGTCATTTCCAACATCTGTAAAAACTCTACAAGTCAGTATTGCTCCCCATAATATATGGATGGCTGAAATCCACTGTACCAACAGAACTCCATTTACTTTGATCTAAGAAGCTCCATCTGAAACATTTATACCTTTCCTTGGCCCAACAAGATAATGAACAACAATTTCCACAGTAATTCCTTTTGGTACATTTGCTTTTTTATGGATCTTCTTCTTCTTCTTCTTCTTCTTCTTCTTCTTCTTCTTCTTCTTCTTCTTCTTCTTCTTCTTCTTCTTTTGTGTCCCCTTGGCTTGACACCCTTAGTAGGGGAACCACCCTAAATCCAGCGCTGGTATAGATGTGTAGAAACCTTTGGCTTTGGCATGGCTGGTGTGTAGCCTACTGCACAAGGGAAGACCTGTTTCTTTGCCCACATTCTGTCTCTTTTCCAGTCCATTTTTGCCTCTGGTCCTGCCCGCTACTGGCATGTGGGCCCCAAGGAGGTTGCCCATGGGAGAATGTGGGACCTGGCTGAAAAAGGTTCCCCAGGTCTGTATCAGTGGGTCTTAAAAAGTAAAGTAAAGAAAAAAAAGTGCCTTTAAACAATAAATATTTACATGCAATGAAACGGATAAATGTAGGAAGGTGAATCTATGAAGCTGCTTTGTCCTCTAAGACCTTTGTTTCACCTTACACAGTATTTTCTAGTCCACATGAAAATGGCTCCAAGTATCTTAGGCAGACGTCTTCTACTTCAGTGTTTTTCAACCACTGTTCCGTGGCACACTAGTGTGCCGCGAGATGTTGCCTGGTGTGCCGTGGGAAAAATTGAAAAATTCGAAAGATTTAAAAATAAAGTATTTTATCATTTTTCATATTTCTGTTTACTATTTCATAATAAGGTAATTATAAAATACTTTCTTTGTGTTTATTTGATTCCTATTCAAGAGAATTACTTTATATATAGTCAGTATAGGCACAGAGTTAATTTTTTTAACATTTTCTAATGGTGGTGTGCCTCGTGATTTTTTTCATGAAACAAGTGTGCCTTTGCCCAAAAAAGGTTGAAAAACACTGTTCTATTTCGCTTACTATCTGATCCTATTACCTGGATATGCCAGAGAACATATGTGGGATCTTCTGTTAGCAAAGTGACATAAATAACACAGATTCCAGAGAGAAAAGTCCTAATAGCATTTTACTGAGCATACCAAACAAAAGCTGTGTATGATTTGAGGAGAAAGTTTTGCCTTTCTTAGGTCAGACCATGCACACAGCAGGATGACATTCAACCAACCAAACAGTAAAAACTCCCTCAGAACTACACAGCAAATTGGAGTGTGTGCTACCTCATACCTACTTGCTAATCAATGCCTCCAACTGTCCCCCTCTTGGCTTTAACAGAATTAACCCTTAATTTAAGACCCTGATGTTGGGAAAGGTTGAGGGCACAAGGAGAAGAGGACGACAGAGGACGAGATGGTTGGACAGTGTTCTCGAAGCTACAAACATGAGTTTGGCCAAATTACGGGAGGCAGTGAAGACAGGAGTGCCTGGCATGCTCTGGTCCATGGGGTCACGAAGAGTCGGACACGACTAAACAACTAAACAACAAAACCCTTAAGTTGGACACTATATGATCCCTGCTGTTACACTTCCAACAACATCTGCATTCAAATCACTGCTTGTGCTGCTTCTATTGCTATCCCTACGGTTAGTCCCAAAATATGGCTTGCAAGCATATGAGGTCACCATTTGCTGTGATAAGCAGGTCTGGGTCTGGTCAATGCTTGGATGGGTGACTGCCTGGGAACCATGTGTAGAACACCTTGGGTCCTATTATGGAATAAAGGTGGGATATAAATGTAAGAAAAGGTTGCATCTCTGTGTATAACATCTCATACATCTACCTTTCTATGTGCATTATTGCTCATCCTGTCCTCATCACTCATTCCCACGGAAAAGGTATCACCAGGTTCGTGGTAACCCCAAGATCTGCAGAAGTATAAAAAAGTTAAGGGGTGGGGAGTCCGGTAACTGTTGCTCTGCTTCTGCTACACTATAGCATAAGAATACAGTGGTACCAGTGGTACATCTAGATCCATTCCAGGGTGCTGTTTACACCCCAAAAAGTCCGTAACCAGAGTGCCGCTTCTGCGCACACATGTGGCGTGATGGAGCACTTCTGCACATGTGTGAATCGCACAGAACGCTTCTGCGCATGCGTGAAGCACACAGAATGCTTCTGCTCACGCGTGCGGGGTGAAACCTGAAAGTATACACTTCCGGGTTTGCTGCGTTTGCAAGCCAAAAAGATCCAACATGAACCTAACGCAACACGAGGTATGACTGTACTGTCTCCCTTCCACCAGATGGCATTAATGCAACGATGTCGGAGAAGCATCACAACACAAATATTAAAGTGGACTGATGTGTGGACAGTCCAATATAAATCCACCAGTAATGCACTATTACTATATCAGCTACATGTGGCACAATACACAATACAAAAAAATTTAAAACCCTAGGGTTCATCCACACTTACCATTGCTCTGCATTTCTAGGTACAGGCCCATGCTTTAAAGCTCCCTGTCCAAGGGCTATATATATATAATTGCCCTGGTACTTTTTCCAAATAAAACACTCTTTAGAACTGAATTGGAGTCAACAGCAATCCATGGAAAACCTGAATTGCTGTTTGTTCCGATTCAGCAGTAAAGAGTGGGTTTCCGAAGGGGGAAGTGCTGGAGCAAAAACAAAAACAAAAACCCAGTGGTCTGACAGAGGGCTTTAAAGCTTTAAAAGACCTGTGCCTAGATAGCTCAGGACAAAAGTAAAGTGTGGATGAGCCCCTAGTCTGGAGGGACCCTATGTCTATATGACAATGAAAGGAACAGATTGATATTGTATGTGCATGCATCTGCTTCCAATAATATCTGTTTACATATTAGTGTGCAGTACAAATTTGTAAACATGTACATTTGAAACTTTTGAAGGAAATGATACAAGCTTTTCTCCTTTATTGGAACAGCATGTTTGAAGTGGCTGAACCACACATGTAAATATCTTTAATACTGGACAGGTTTCAAACAGTATGCGTATACCTATCTGCCTGTTTCATATTGTCATCCAATCCTGGTTTGTTTATATAATTCCGATACAAATTATCATCTAATTGCAGACCAAACTCAAGGAGTGTGTGTGTATGTGTATATATATATATATATATATATATATATATATATATATGAAGGAACACATATCAAAGCAACAACCCACCACCGTTTTCAAGCTGTGCCTTCAGTTTCTTTTAAATTTTTACCATAAACATGACTAAATTCTGGCAAAACCAGCTGGGGAACTGAACTTGGATACAAATGCGTTCTTTAATTTTGGCTCCTGGAGGATCAAAACGCAATACATTTCAAAGAGGTTGTAAAATCGCCGTACTTCAAATACTGTCAAATCCATTCACCCATTTCTGTAAATGTAAGCAGACATAGATGGGGGGTGGGGGGTGGAGAGTAGGGACTCATGCATTGACGTCTCTCATGCAAAGATGGAATATTTATAATGGGTTAAGTTTTAAAGCAATTGCAAGTGTGAGGGTTCTGGAAATTTGTTGGAGGTGACCTAGCTGAAGCTGGGAGGGTGTGAGCAGAACACATGAACCTCCTGAAATTTTATTTCTGCACATGCAGCCTATATGCACATATATATTTCTGATGTTGCTGTAATCACAACACGCAAATGCAGAAACTGATTGTGGCCACAGGATTCAGTATCATGCAAGCATTTTAAATTCGGCACAGAAACTAACTGGCAGCCAGTGCAGTAGGGCCATGGTTGGCATCTTCTGCTCAAACCATCTTCCTTTAAAGGGAGTGTAACCCCACCAAGGGGATGCAGGTGGCACTGTGGGTTAAACCACAGAGCCTAGGACTTGCCGATCAGAAGGTTGGAGGTTCGAATCCCCATGACCAGGTGAGCTCCCGTTGCTCGGTCTCTGCTCCTGCCAACCTAGCAGTTCCAAAGCACATCAAAGTGCAAGTAGATAAATAGGTACCGCTCCGGCAGGAAGGTAAACGGCGTTTCTTGAGCTGCTCTGGTTTGCCAGAAGCGGCTTAGTCATGCTGGCCACATGACCCGGAAGCTGTATGCCGGCTCACTTGGCCAAGAAAGCGAGATGAGCGCCGCAACCCCAGAGTCGGTCATGACTGGACCTAGTGATCAGGGGTCCCTTTAACCCCACCAAGAGCAGGCAACTTCCCATCCATCCAGTCTACAGTACCACCCGCTAATAGTGCCACAGTCTTCTCTGGATTTAGGTTCAGCTTGTTGGCTGGTTTTGACCTATAAAGCCTAAAACAACTCAGGACTACAATACCTCAAGGACCACTTCTAACCATATGAACTGACCCTGACCCTGAGATCACCATCTGAGGCCCTTCTTTGTGTACCTCCTGCATGAGAGGTCTGGAGGGTGGGAACATGAGAATGGGCCTTTTCTGTGGTGGCTCCCCACTTGCCAATCAATCTAGGGTGTTGCCTTTGTAGATTTCACTAGGAAGGTAGGCAAGGACAAAGTCAGAAATAGTTGTCTTTTCCTACCATTGGCTACAAGGAAAAGGGAACAGCAGAGGACGAGATGGTTGGACAGGGTTCTCGAAGCTACGAACATGACCAAACTGCGGGAGGCAGTGGAAAACAGGAGTGCCTGGCATGCTCTGGTCCATGAGGTCACGAAGAGTCACGCACGACTAAACAACAACAACCATTGGCTATGGCTCCACTTACTGTGGCCTCCTTGCCTTTTATGATGCCTGTATCAATACCACCACTGGCAATCAGGGTTCTAAGTTAGGGGCAGGTAACCTCACTTGAATGCAGTCCTGCAGACTGATATCTCTGGCCCTTAGAATTCTCCCTAGGCCACACACCCTCACCCTAGACTTCTCAATGGTCCTGCTCTGCATCTTCAAGTGATTTTGCCTGGCTGAAATGTGCCCTTGGGCTGTGATAGTGCTGGCCTGGATAGAGCAGTGTAGAAATCTCTGATGGTATAGCCCAGGCATGTCCAACTCCTAAGAGACTGCGATCTGCTCCCCGTATATAAAAAAAACTTGCAGTGATCTACCCATTGTCATTGGAGGGATGAGGAGCATGTGTGGGGTGGGTGTTTTGGGGCAGGATTGCACAGAGTTGTTTAGCTTTTTGGGGGCAGGATTGACCAGAGTTATTGAAGTTTTTTTTGAGGGGAAATGCCATAAATCGTTCACCTAATAATCCGTTACTAAAGCCAACCATGGTATCCCCAATCGCCAACAGCAGATGCCAAACGACCTCCCACTTAACGCGACGGAGGGACAGAGCGAGGGGGGCAGGGGGCAGAGACATTCATTCCCCCATTTTTAAAATCCCGTGATCGATAAGGATCCTGCAATCAACCAGGAACACCCGGGGATCTATCTGTCACTTGCGGTTGACCAGCTGAACATGTCTGGTATAACCTATTATACAAGGCTCCACCCACTTCCCCAGTCCCACCCACCTTTAGCACACTCACCCCTGAAGGTGCACATGTGGGAATGTGGCCCTCGAGTAGAAAAAGCTTCCCCATCCCTGTTCTAAATCATATGGGCAGTTCTAAATCATACTATAGCTCACTGAACTGTCGCCTGACCCAAATTAGCACTAATAGTTAGAATTGCAAACTTTAAAAATCTTAAATATTAGTAATGCACACTCAGAGATAAAATCATTATGGGAAGTGGCTCGCCAGCTTATTTCTGCATGTCAGTAAACCCTCCAAGTGTCCCTATTTTCCAGGGACATCTCTAATTTAGAGAAGCCATCCCAGTTTCTGATTTGATCCCAGACTGTCCCACTTTTCCTTAGGATGTCCCTATTTTCATTGGAGAAATGTTGGAGGGTATGGAGTTATCTAACCCCCAAGCTGTCTGAAGGCAATCCTGTACAGAGAACTTTTTAAAAATGTTTAATGTTTTATTATGTTTTCATGTATGTTGGAAGCTGCCCAGAATGGCTGGGGCAACCCAGTAAGATGTCTGGGGTATAAATAGTAAAATTATCATTGTGGAATGAGACGTCCCTATTTCCATTGGAGAAATGTTGGAGGGTATGTGTCAGGATGCTGTGAAAAGCTCTGAGGCATCACCATTTTGATTTCTCACAATATCCTGGAGCAACAGCACATCCAAACTTCAGCTTTATTTATTACCTTGATACCTTTCCTCCGAAGCCGTCAGGGTGGTGTACGTGGTTCTCCTGCTCCTCATTTTATCTTCACAACAACCCTGTGGTGTAGGTTGGGCTGAGAGACTGCAACTGGGCCAAAGTCTCACCCAGTCAGCTTCATGACTGACTGGGGATTTGAACCCTGTCTGACACACTTAACCACTTTTAATCACAACATCAGGTGCTGGAGTCAGTCTGCTAATTCTCTAGTAAACATTTGCCCCACAGCACGTGGGAGTGGTGGGAGTTTTCTGAGGCTGTCACATGCTAATGACCTAGTTCAAATTAGGAATGGAAGAGAGATTTGGTTCACTCTGCATTTCAAACACGAACCTGACTAATTTGTACTTCCCAAAATCAGTATGCGAACAAAATTCAGCTGTCCTTCAAAATTCTAACTTCTCTGAATATTGTGATGGAGTTCTCTAACTAAAGCATGTATACAAAGATATATCAGTGGATATATCTTCATATATATATATATCAGGGGAATGTGTGTGTAAGAGGATATATATGAAAAATAAATTTTAAATGCCCTATATTGGGGGAG
Source organism: Podarcis gaigeae (assembly GCF_964106915.1). Lineage (NCBI taxonomy): Eukaryota > Metazoa > Chordata > Lepidosauria > Squamata > Lacertidae > Podarcis > Podarcis gaigeae. Next base: position 28,874,537 of record NC_139691.1, on the reverse strand, counting down.
ACTCTTTGAAAACATATGTATATTGGGCAAGATTGTGCATGTGTATATTATGAGAAACGCATGCTAAAACAGCAACACTTTTATTCTTGGTATATAGCTTTGTTCTGTTTTCAGTAGCTTTTAGGAACTTTTATCACTATTTTATGTGAGGGCTGCAATTAAGAGTGTTCACAGTTCGAACAGACTGCTCCTGCTCAAAGCAGGGCTGCTTGCTGTCACTGTTTAATGTCAAATTATATCTGCAATATCCTCCACCAGCTATGCATTCTGTAGCTGAGTGTGCTTTACTGTGTTAGAGGGTTGCACAGAGGGAGTTGCAAGGCTGTCAGTTTGTCTGACCATTTGCCCCCTTCTAAGCCTCTGAGGGACGCAGGTGGCGCTGTGGGTTAAAGCCTCAGCGCCTAGGACTTGCCGATCGAAAGGTCGGCGGTTCGAATCCCTGCGGCGGGGTGCGCTCCCGCTGCTCGGTCCCAGCGCCTGCCAACCTAGCAGTTCGAAAGCACCTCCGGGTGCAAGTAGATAAATAGGGACCGCTTACCAGCGGGAAGGTAAACGGCGTTTCCGTGTGCGGCTCTGGCTCGCCAGAGCAGCGATGTCACGCTGGCCACGTGACCCGGAAGTGTCTCCGGACAGCGCTGGCCCCTGGCCTCTTGAATGAGATGGGCGCACAACCCCAGAGTCTGTCAAGACTGGCCTGTACGGGCAGGGGTACCTTTACCTTTAAGCCTCTGAACGGGGCACGGGTGGCTTGCTGATCAGAAGGTTGGCGGTTCGAATCCCTGTGATGGGGTGAGCTCCTGTTGTTTGGTCCCAGCTTCTGCCAACCTAGCAGTTCGAAAGCATGTCAAAGTGCAAGTAGATAAATAGGTACCAATCCGGTAAACGATAAGTAAACGGCCTTTCCGTGCACTGCTCTGGTTTCACCAGAAGTGGCTTAGTCATGCTGGCAACATGACCAGGAAAAACTGTCTGTGGACAAACGTCGGCTCCCTTGACCAATAAAGCAAGATGAGCGCCACAACCCCAGAGTTGTTCACGACTGGACTTAACTGTCAGGGGTCCTTTACCTTTAAGCCTCTGAGCATACTGGTAATTGTTTGCATACTAGTAATCTTTGTTGTGATCATCTTGAGGGAAAGCCTACTTGATTCCTCCGTGTAAATAAAAGACATTGCATAACTTACCTGGAGATACTGAATGACTTTTGATTGTCATTTTCTGCATCTGTTCAAGTAGCGCCCAAGGTAATCACCCCATCAACCCACACCTTAAACCCTCCAGGGCTGGCAATATGGAAAGGGAAGCCAATTTGACAGCTGGATGAATTTTGGTGGGTGTATATGGCAATGATTTGGGAGCTGAAGGGGGGATAGCTGGTAGAATAGGTAAATTTCCCACAAATGTAGTGATGCCCCTCAGCTTGGTGGTATTAAAAGAGGATTAGACAAATTCATGGAGGATAATGCTATCAATGTCTGCAAGTCATAATAGCTATGTTTTTCGTGTACAGCTGAAAGCAGTATGACTCTGAATACAAGTAACTGAGAATCACAAATGAGGAGAGGACTTTCCACAGCCATCTGATTGGCCACTGTGAGAACAGGATGCTGGACTAGATGGGCAACTGGGCTCTTCTTGCATTCTCAATTATTAGCTACATTTTAGCATGAGAAATTCTGGGAGTGGACTTGAGCCATTGGCTTAAAAGCAAATTCAGCCCTCCGGTTCATTTAAATCGCTCCCTTCAAGTCTGTAGTCTGGCACACGGGGAACTCTGGCTCAAATCCTCCCTCAGTGATGAAGCTCTCAGAGTAACTTAATTCACATGGAACGATGTTCTGCTCTTCTTATACAAATGGTGAGCTATAATGTGTGTGGCTTAGTTTACTTCTTTATTCTTTTAGGGAGGGGGATCCCTTTACTTGTTTCTGTCAGGTCTAATTTCGTTGATTAAAAAACAAAAAACCTACAAGCATTCCCTGCAGAGGCAAGATCTACTACCTATCAGCCTCACACTGTTTGCTAGAGACAGATGGAAGGAAGGAAGGAAATAAGAAGCTGAAGGAGTCTGGAAAGGTTGCTATAAGGCAGAGATGAAAAGTTGAATGTGGCCCTCTGTGCCTCTTTAAGTGGCCCTTGGGACTTCTGAAGCCACACCTTTTCCCAAGGCACTCTTTTTATAGGTCCTGCTCCATGCCTGACTGGAATGTGTCCTTGAACTGTGATGATGCCTGGAGAAAGGATGGAGAGAGGTACAGGGGTGGGGTTTTATGTAGAAACTTCTGGCTTTTCCATGGCTGAAATGTAGCCTACTGTACAAAATGGTGAGTAATGCCAGTTGCCCCACCCACTTCTACTTCTGGACCCACCCCACTACTGGCATGTGGACCTCCAAAGGTTGGCTGTGAGGGAATCTGGCCCCTGGGCTTGAGAATACCTGTAATGGATTAGGACCAACAAAAAGAATGTGATTGGCCTTGCATGCCTCCTTTAAAAAACAAAACAAAACGCAGTAGCTATAGGAAGATCCACACTGCAGTGTGGAAGGAAATTGGGTTTAACCATTTGCCCTTGTCATAATCTTGATCTGGACAGCACACCTGTTCGCTCCTGGAGGGAAAGTGAGGAACAAGCCAGACCATTGGTCTATCTGCTCTCCAGAGTTTCAGACACGAATCTGCCTTAGCCCTGCTTGAAGATGTCAGGCCTTTTAAAATGTAAACAGGGCTGTATTGACAGCATTAGAGGCCCTGAGCATTGAAAAGATTATGGTGCCCTGCCATTTGTAATCTGAAATGAAAACAATACTAAACTATAAAACAAAACAAAACAGATTTATTGCAACGCACAACAGGATCTGATTTCCTGGCATTATTTCTATCTACATTTGTAGGAACGCCCCCAGGTTCAGGTGGGGATAAGTAATAAAAAGAGAACCAAAATAAAAATGGAGAAAGAGTTGTGGTGGAGTGTAAGAAAGTGTGTGTGTTTCCATTTTGATGGAATTTGATGGGTCTCCTTTTTGTGTGTGCCTCTGCTGTTTTGGTGCCCTGAGCACACGTTGGCAACACAGCACTGAATGAAAAGCATGTGTACAACCACTAAGTACTTTCCCTCCACCAGCGCCCCAGTAAATATCTGCCATGCTCAGAATGGGAGACTGAATCCAGAATGGGACTCTGGATACCTGCCCCAAAGTCCTGTCCTGAAAGCACCACTGCCACTCCCACAAGTACTATTCAGTGAACCAAACTAAAGGCACATAAAAGGACCAATCACATGCTTCATGTCATGTCTAGTTTGTCCCTCTGTTCTCATGGTGGCCAATTCGTGTTTGGGCTGGAGCAATTCAGACCACAGATGTGAGCCAGCAGGACTGAAACCTTCACTCAGAATATCTCCCTCCATATATTAGATGAAGTGTCAAGAGAAGGGTTCCAGACCCTTCAAGTGTCCTTATTTTCTACGGACGTCTCTGATTTAGAGAAGCCATCCCAGTTTCTGGTTTGATCCCAGAATGTCCAGCTTTTCCTTAGGATGCCCCTATTTTCATTGGAGAAATGTGGGAGGGTATGGAGTTATCTGACACCCATAATTATCATTATGGAATGGGACGTCCCTATTTTCATCAGAGAAATGTTGGAGGGTATGGGGTTCCTACCTAGAATTTTCTCTAACATGCTAATTTTCTATGTGCAGGGCACTTTTTAGAACATATATAAAGAACCCAGAGGAAACAGGTCTATGACACTGAACATAGAAAAGGTTAATAAACAGTTAATAGTGATTGGAGGCAAGTGGGGGAGGGGGGAGGGAGAGAGAGATTGAATGGGACAATAGTCTAATAAGTGCTTTGCTCTGAGAACAGGGAGAGGGAGTTGGGGACAGGAAGCATTGAGGCATCAGTCCTTTAAAAGATCCATGAAATCAATTTGAGTATGCAAAGATATTCTCAAAATAACTCTGAGGAATGAGAAAAGCACAGAGTCTGGTGAAAATAACCTTCGGATCACTTTACACTTCAGTAATCTCGTGGATGCTAAAATTCTGCTGCAAAGTGCTTTTTAAGAAAATAAAAGAAAGTCCAATCTACATTTTACCCAAATTCTTTAAATGACTGAGTAAATTAGCAATCTCAGCTTTCCCCCTATTTCAATATCTTTCATATTTTGTGTAGTTATTATGAAGACAGATGGTCCCTTGAGAAAACCAGTGAGGGAGATTGGGTAGAGCTCAGCCACAATTTCTCAAAATAACTTTTTTTTTTCTGAGTAGAGAGCAAAATTCTGAGTGGTGTTTTTTGTTGTTTTTTTACCCTTGAGCCTTCCCCCACAAAAGGAGGGTCATTTTGTCAAATATTCACCAAATAGTGTCCACCCCTCCCCGCCACCAGAGATACACCAGAAACTATGTGTTTCCCATCTTCCGGGAATGATGCTGCATCTCTATTTCTGAGGCACAGTGGAAGACACTATATAGTGTCCAAGCAGCCAGGGCTGAAGCTCTACTATTGATACACTGCCAGTAATAACGCTGAGTCTCCCTCCCGCAACAAACAGATGGTGGATTTTGCCCTTCCAGTAAATATTTAGCAAACTCCACTCCCTAAAAAAAAACCACGCACAATTTCACTGCCATAGAGAATCTCAGGATGCCAAAGTTTTGCGCTCAACTCATCCGATTATGGTCCACTCCATGGTCCACTGCCAACAATCCATCAGCTTTTGCTGAGGAACCAAAGCCGGAAGCTCTGCAGGGTTTGACATGCCCCTGCTTCTGTGATGTTAAAGGAATCCCATTAGAGGCAGTGGTTAATTGCAGAAGGCCAGGGAGAGTGGTTGCACCTGCTCTCTCTGAGAGGGGATGGAACACCGTCGTTTGCTTTGAAATGTCCTGTTGTGTTCATCAGCCTGGATGGCATCGAGAAGTTATAGCCGTAGAAACCATATGGAGGATGTAAGGCACAATTAAGGGCTTCCTGGGTAATGGGACTTGATGGGAAAATGTTTCCAGATGCATGCAAGCCATACAGCATATGCCCAGCAGAACTGGGCCCTTGGGGGCTTGGTCCATTTAAGTCTTCTGCTTTGCCACTTTTGACGTTGGTTATGCTCAGAGAAGACAGTGCAGGCATCTCCACCATGAAGTGAGGCAAAAGGGGTGGGCTGGAAGCATTTCCCAGTTTAGGATGGCTTGGGAATATCAGCGATGGCTGTCTTAAAAGGCCGGTAGGGCAAATCTTGTAGCAGACGGGGAGGCCAAAGTGGTGGAGGTAAGATTCCGGGCATGACATTCTGAGGTTGCTTGCTGACAGGTGGAGTGTAGGAGGAGAGCAAGAGGGGGAGAGAAGAGAGCTGAGAGGAGACGGGGTTCCCCCGGGGGGTGTCACAGGGGAAGATCCAGGACTTCCACCTACAGTAAGGCAAGGAAAATTATGTTGTTAAAATATTTTTTTTTAAAGAGAGAGAGATTTCCCTTTCTCTCTCTGGTTACTCCCAGATTGTTGCTGTTTGGAGGTGGAGTCCGATCACATGCTTGAAAATGCACCATGCAATAATAGAGACTTAGGAAGATTATGTACAACAAACCTGCATCTCCCAAAAAGTCAGACTTTTCCCATTAACCAAAGTGATGGGAAAGTGTTCTGAGAAGTGTGGGATAACACTTCCTTTGATGCAATGTCATTTAACCTCTCTAGAAACAACTAGAACGAATGTTCTTTTTAAAAAATAAAAAACCAACAGGCATAATCTATTCTCCATGCAAACAAATCAGAATGAATGCTCAATAACCAAGCCATCTTGCCGTGTGCTCTGTCTTTCTCTGTGTGTCTCACTCAAATGCTCAGGATATCCAGTGGCAGCAACTTCTGGGGCTACTACTAGGAATGTCCAATTCTATACTCTATGACCCAAACTATAGCCCTGGTGGTTTAAGACACAGGTGCTTCATGTCTTAAACCACCAAGACTATAGTTTGGGGCATTTCCCTAGACCAGCCTTGGGAAACCTCAGACCTGAAGGTTGAAGGTGGCCCTCCAGTCTTCTGTATCTGTCCCTCAGGACTCTCCCCAGATCATGCTCTCCACTCTCCTTGGGTGCTTTTGTCTGGATGAAACGTTCTCTTGAATTGGGCCAGTGCCTCTTAGGGTTCCTATAGTCCCACTGCATTCTCCCAGGCAGGGGTGCCAACTTGAATAAAATATTGGGGGGCAGGTAAGCCCTGCCCCACATAATCGATCACATGACACAGTGCATACACACAATTTGAATGGCAATGCCCATCAACTTTGGGGCCCCAGCTCCCTCAAATATCTTATTGGGGCTGCAAAGATCCCTAGAAGTTGGCTCCTATGCACCTGGGAAAAACTTCTATTTAGTGCTCAATTGGAGCATGCAGCAATTTTCTGGATTGACATTTGCTCCAAATTAGCACTAAAGAGTGGGGTTTTCCCTGAGAAAGGAGCAGGGCAAGGAGGAACCGCTTGGACCCACACCTAGGAATTACATGTCAAGCAAAAAACCACTTGGACCCATGCTTTCTAGGCATGGGTCAAGTGGAAGTGTGAGCGAGCCATAACTTGCCTGGTTGGAGGATTAAAAGTGTTTTTTTGGGGGGGTAGAAATCTCTCCATTTTGTGTGTTTAGAAAGTGGCCTACTGAATCAACCACTCTCATCTGTTGCTCCATGCACTTTTGCTTTTGGCCCTGCCCACCACTGATGCATGGACCCTGGAAAGTTGTCCAGGGCTGAATGTGGTTGTTGGGCTTAAAAGGGTCTCTACTTCTGCTCTAGGATGTAAAGAGATCCCAGGTATTGGAATGAATCCACCCAGGTTGGCCATTGGCTTGCCTCGACAGGAAGAGCTAAAGGGACTTCCTGTCTAAACACAAAGTTTGCCTGAGCAATTATGGTTTTTTCCTCTCTATTTTCTCCTAACCTGCTGGCTCCATACCCACCAACTGCCCCAGAAAATATTGGGAGCCTTGCTCTGTCATGATTTTGGGCCGAGATCTCATTCCGGGTCTGTGTTTGGTCTCCAAAGGTATGAAAACTATTAGCCTAACTGAAATGATGGTGTGTGCAACATGGCTGAAATTGTAACCCGGTTTGACAGAATGACAGAAATTCAACTAAGAATTATTACTGGTACCAGTTTTTGAGGGAGGGAGGAGGTAAGTGCCATGGTAAGTTCTCTGACTGCCCTTGTGTTCCCCCCTCTCTCTCTTTCCACACACACACACAGTCATTATGCCATTTCCACACTCTTTTGGAGAGAGTTTAAAGTGGAATGAATGTTCCTTGCAATCAAGCATGTGTAATTATCTCACCAGAATGTAAAGCTGGGTATTTATCCAGGCTGCAAGCTTTGAGCAATTTAATTGATGGATTAATGAGCAAAATCTTAAAAGGGGGCAAATCCCCCTTTGATTAATCAGTTGGGCTCAGAAGAAGCCAAAGACCTGGGATTCTCAAAGGACAAGCTGCCCGCAGGCCCCCAAAGATGCAACAGCTCCCTTTTTGCTAGGCTGATGAAAAGGAACTGTTAAAATAGCATATCCTCCTTCTACTTGGCATCCAAAATCAGCAAATATTTTAGCTTTCTGTACGAAATTATTGCAGAATTATTCAGAATGAAAATAAGGACCCCAGGCAACTGGAACTCACTGGAACTAATGTAGCAGCATAGTAGCTAAAGCCCCATTGAGTGAGACAGGACCTGCCTTATTATGGGTGAAGCTACCCTTGCGCCTGGTGTGAAGGCGCCAGCTGTTGAAAAATGTCGTAGCTAGACTGTTGGTGGAGATAGACTACTGCCAACACATAACTCTGGTTCCTAAAAGTTCACATTGGCTGCCCATATGTTACGAAGCCAAGTTCAAGGTTCTTGTATTAACTTACAAGGCCCTGAACAACTGGGGTCCACAATATTTTTAGGACTACCTGCTCCCTTATATCCCTGCTCAATCAATGAGATCCCCTTTGGTGTTCCCCAGTGGCACAGATGAACAGCTCATAACTACCAGAAGATGTGAATTCAGTGTAGTGGGCCCAAGCTTGTGGAACTCCCTCCCTAATTAAAGTTAGAAAGGCACTCTCTTTTCTGAACTCCAGGTGCATGATGAAGTCCCCCTTATTCCAGCAGGCATTTTAAGTTAGTTTGAGTTTCTGTTTGGTTCTGTGATGATTTCTTTGGTTTTGTTACATTCCTTGTATGGTTTATTTTTATGTACACCAGGTAGAAATGATTAAGCAATATGTAAATGTCATAAATTTACATATTGCCAGTGGCAGATGATGGGGAGAGGGGTGCAGCAGTAAAGGTTGGTCCACTTGGGGAAATGAGGCACTGCCGCACCAACTGCAGACTATCCCCAATAACCACTGCAGTGTGGATTCAGTAAATATGCAAATGGGAGAAAACTGGAATTAATTGGCTCTGCCTCCACTTACTAATGGACAGCCTAGCTTCCACCTTGCCAGTTCCACTGGGCACCAGACACCACTAAGTGGCATCTGCCACTACCCTATTACCCTTCCTGAACCTCTCTGCTGGAGATTAGAGTTCTTTTTGCAACTACCGTCATACACAGCATAGGACCATTGGTCCCTCTACTTCCCCAGGCACTCCACCTGAGACCTTCTGCATGCAAGGCTATGGCATTTCCCTAAATGAACCTGCTTTCTTTAGGGACAGTGAATGAAGCTTCCTGTTGTCAGGGTTGAAATGGGATTCAGCAGTATCAGTCCAGTCAGCTTCTGTGCACGGGTAAGTGGGACACTATCTCATCCTTTGCCTCAGGCATCAAAATACCCTTAGGCTGGCTCTGCAGTGAGACTGACTCCTGTGTAAACAGGCCTGGGACTAGGCTGCACAAGGTTGAGCAATGAACCAGAAAGCCCTTCAATTCAACTCTTGCCTCTACCAGGGATTCATTTGGTGGCCTTAGACAAGTAGCTCCCAGTCAGTCCCTCATGGGGATAATCAGGTCCAGCATCCATCATGCTCAGGCAGCTGTTGGGGTCTTGGTGTTCTGATGAGACCCATCACACTGACCTATCTCCATTCATTCCAGAGTGGATAGGGGCTGGGGGCTGCCATTGTGTTTTCCCCAGTGCCCTCGACCAGGCATGTCCAACTTTCAAGAGACTGAGATCTACTCCCACTATAAAAAAAAAGTTGTTGAGCTTTTTTTAGAAAGCCAAAGTTGTTGAGCTCCCCCCCCCATTTTTTATTTAAATTTTTTGGGGGGCCATGATCCACCAAGATCTACCACAAACCCCCCACAATCGACCAGAAGATTGCGAACTACCTGTTGGACATCCCTGCCCTAGACCATTGGTTCTTTTTGTTCCCCAGGCATGGAACTAGATTCTCTACCACCAATCTATGGTCTTTCCAAAGGAAATCTGCTTCTTCTTAAAACAGTTTAAAAGGAAAAATCATTCTGCTCTGCTCTGGATTCAGGCTTAGCCATGCTTAGAGTAGACCTGATGGGGCTCAAGTCAGCCCAGCTCAGCCTTATATTGTTGTGAGACATGGTATTGGTCAACATGGAAAGGCCCTTTATCAAATGCATTTCGTGAGCATGCTGACATACAGCGTTAACCTGAATATAGGAAGCTGCCTTATACCAAGTCACATCACCAATCCATCTTTCTCAGTATTGTCTGCACTGACTGGCAGTACATCTCCAGGGTCTCATACAGGAGACTTTCCCAGCCCTGTCTCAAGAAAACAGGGAGTGAAACATGGACCCTAATCCTAACCTTCCCTGGGGCAGGGAAATGATGCTTTAAATCATTTTAATTCTCTAGCCCAGAAAGTTAAAAGCCAAATTTGCATGGCCATCAGATACAATGTCTTTACTGAAAATTAGCTTCCTTGCTATCCCAGTATCCAGGTTGCCAAAACCTCCGAGGAGCTGACTGCACTGAACATGTTGAAAAGCATGCCACTGTTGCTTAAAGTTCAGCATAATGATCTCAAAACCAATGGAGAATTCTGTACTTACCCTGACTTTCTGCACCAAAAGACTTAAAATCCAGGGTAAGTGATGGTCTCCATGGATATGATTCCAGAAGTCCATCCAATACTCCTCTACAAAGCAAAGCATGGACATCAGCCTAGCACTTGCATGGGAATATGTTCCAAAGGCTGGTTGAGATATTGACAAGTGGGGTACTATTTAGCAGAGTCATAGCCATATAGGAAATGGCCAAATAAGGAAATATGAACACTTATAAAAGTAATCTAATTTCCACTTTCCTTTATGAAGATGGGGGGGGGGGGGGGAATTACAGAATTCAAGCAAAATATCCCTGCATCACACTTTCTTTCTTGCCCACGATCCTAAGAGACCAAGGCATACAAAATAGGATATTGTTGAGATTATCAGTGTGTCAACCTACCAATGACTATGTACCAAAAGTTGATTTACACCCACCCACCCACTTCATGGAAAATGAAGGCCTCAGTTCTGATAGGGGCAATCCAAATGCAAGTTTCCACACTAGGAATGCACACTTCTCATCAAAGGGGAGTACAAGTGGCTCAGTCACACCAGGTGTGAAGCTTCTGGGGCATTGCAGAAGGTGCTGCAACTATGACGTTCAATGGAGGGTGAGTGATTGGGGGGGGGCACATTAGATTTTGTGCAGGGTGCCACGTGCAGAAGCTTCTGCATCCAGCAAGTTTGTAGACAGGAAGCAAGGCAGTTTTATTGCACGAAATAAACAGATGTAGTGACAGACTATTCACATATAGCAAACAAATAGTCTGCAAATAACCTAGTTTGGCCCTCAAGAGGTAGGGAGGGTTGTTTTTAGAAGGTGGGTGTCTCAGAAGCTCTAATGAGCACTCAGGACTTCCTGGGTGCCTCTTGAGATTCTGGCAAAAATATATCTTACTATGCACATGAAAGTACTATGTGACACACAAAACAGATTGCAACTGATTAATCTCTTTTTGTTTATTTAATTGCTTAGCTTAAAATGTGCTCCAGTTGTTAACTTAAGGAAAGCCTTGCAGCTGGATCAGAACAAAGGCCCATCTGCCCCAGATTTCTGTTCTGACAATGGCCAACCAGATGCCCATTATGGGAAGCCCACAAAGAAGACACAAGAGTAACACTGGCATTCCCTCCACTTGTGGTTCCCAGCAACTAGTATTCAGAGGCATACGTCTGAATATTAGAAATAAACATAAAATATTGTGAAAACTGCAAGTAATAAGGACCACTTTAAAATAGGAGTCTCTCCTCCCTTTCTCCCACATTGGGTGCCTCCTGCAACACCCAAGGAGTCATCAGAAAACAAGGTGAGGGGTTGGACAGAGGGGTTCGTAACTATTGTTTTACCATGTGCAAATATTATTTATTATTTCATATGTGTTTATGCAGCTTAATAGCAAAGCAAACTCTAAGTGTTCTAGAAAAATAACAGGTGAAACTGGAAAACTGCAATATTATGTAATAGAAAACTACAAGGCAAAAGCATATACTACTCCATTGGTTAACCAATTATTACACTGAAACTCATACTATCAATTAGTTAGGATAGCCTTCATGGATCTGGTCCCCTCAAGATGTTTTGAACCACAGCTCCTCCCACCAGCACTTGCTGGGGCTGATGGGAGTTGTAGTCAAAATATTTGGAGATCACTAAGCTGACCAAGGTCGGACTATGGTGCCTTTAACTAGTGGACAGCCCAGCAAATAAATGGTAATAATTTACCTGTTTCTTCCAGGGTCTCTAAACCCTTTAGCAAAGGGATTCCGGTCAATCTTCAGTTTTGTTATCTGTGGACATTCACAGCAAAACAACAAAGAAAGAATTGTTTGAGTGCTGTAACCAGGTCAGCAAACTTTTTCAGCAGGGGGCCTGGTCCACGGTCCCTCAGACCTTGTGGGGGGCCGGACTATATTTTGGAAAAAATAATAATGAACAAATTCCAATGCCCCACAAATAACCCAGAGATGCATTTTAAATAAAAGCACACATTCTACACATGTAAAAACACGCTGATTCCCGGACCGTTCGCGAGCCGGATTTAGAAGGCAGTTGGGCCAGATTCAGCCCCGGGGCCTTAATTTGCCTACCCATGAAGTAACCCAACACTAGAATGGCAAAAACCTAGTTAGACAGAATGTCATTCATTTGCAGGAGAAATTTGATTCCATTCACACTTAAAGGCAAATCTGTGACATCTGCCCTTTCTAAAACAATATGAAAACATAACTACAGTCATCCTTCAAAATGCAAATTTACCTGAATTTTGTGTTGCAGTTCTCCAAACAATGTTTTTTTAAAAATGCATATATTAAGGGGAAGTGCATAAAAATAAATGTAGTAGTGAAAAACACAAGAAAAATGCATTATATTAAGGGAAATTGTTTGCAAAAATGTGTACAAAACAGCATGCAAAAATGTTTGCTGGGAGAAATTCACACTAAAATGCTGATTAATTATTCTTTTTTTAATGCAGATTGCTGCAGAAATGTGGAGAAATGAATTGAATATTGGATAACTGAGAAATGGACAGAACAAAACCAACACATCCTTCCATCCCTACTCATATGCGCCCAATGTTAGAACAGGTTTCTAAGAAATTGTCACAATTACCCTACATATAAACATGAGCTTTTCGTGGTCACTAGAGTCCACTCTGTGAGTTTTGTGGAGCACTGTCCTCAGTAAGGGGTTTTAGGTATACATGAGTATACATGAGTGTAGGGAGAGGGATATAAATGGTGAGACCTTGAGAGGCCATTGTTCTTTGAGTTTGTTCCACTCCTCTTGAGTCCCGGTTTAACTAATAATCATTTGTTGGGTTAGAATGTGTTGCATTTGCTACACCTTTGAAGTCATTCCTTGATTGATTGATTGATTGATTGATTGATTGGAATTCATATACTGCTAATATTTTTTAACCTCTAAGCAATTCACATAAAATAAAATACGCATTTAAATTATCAATAAAAAGTCAGAAGTAAAAGCAAGTTCATTTTTAAAAGATACAAAACATAAACAAAACCAGCATAAAATTGCATATTAAATTGTGCATCAGCTTTTCATATCTGGATAGGCTTTTGCAGACTTATACCCTAATGTTACTGGACCACACTTGTGCCCTGATTCTTCTAAAGAGATAACTTCACCAAATCAGTAGTTTTGATGTGATCTTATGCATGCTCACATCAATATACTTTCAGTACTGTTCTATTGATGCATCCATGCAGTTTGGCACACTTGTGGTTAAACCACCACACAATTTATAAGTAATAATAATTATCATTCAATTTATGTCATTTAAAGATCTTAAATATGAACAAATAGTTTGTGAGCAAGAAGTGACCTCACATGCATAATATAGTAGGGATTGTTTTCAGTGAGTTTTTTTATTCTATTAATAACCTTGTTGTATTGTTGTTTGTGTTGTCCCTGTTTTTAATTCTAACTCAAAATAAATTCCCATGAGTGCCGCCTCCTGCAAAGAAAACACCCGCCCCCCAAAAAAAAGAATTTTGGTATAAATAACTGAACTAGGAATGAGAGAGCAATTCATTTGGGTTTCACAAAGCCCACACTTCCCTAGCCCAAACATGTGAATCGGAACACAGCTCTTCTTTCCTTTTGTGTGCCCTTGTTTGGATACAGTCTTCCAGCTAAAGAATGCAAACAAAAATGTGTATATAAGTGCAAAGGATGTGGAAGGAATTCATCCATCAGCCAAAATAACATGGATAAATCCACTGTACAGAGGAAACCTGACTTGCAAAAACTGTATGACAGGAGAAATGTGCCTGAAAATGCATATGAATTTTCACGAGGGCTTAAAATATAAAAATACCTGAAAAGTATGCAGAAATGGGGCAGACCAAACTTAACACTGGAAAAATAAGAAACTAAATTACATGTAAATTGACAGATTCATTCACATTAACATCAAGTTTTGTATAGGGGCAGCATTTAATCAATATTTTACTGACCCAAGACATTGAGAAAAACTGCAATTTGGTCCATGCGCGCGCACACACACACTTTTCCATACACAGAAGCTGACCTTATTGGTAGCACCTTCCACCACACCTGAGGGATGCGCACTAGGGATAGGTGAATGTGTCAATTTCAGTTTCTCTCAGTTTCTCACATTTCCTGTGTTAAATTCAGTTCTCCACCTTTCCACATCAGCTTGTATTTTTTAAAAAAAGAGTTCTCATGAAACTCCATTGGGATTTTAGTGTGATTTTCTCCTAATACACACATTTTAGCATGATAGTCTTCCTAAACTACACATTTTTACAGAGCAGTTTTCCATAATATAATGCATTTCTGTGTTGATTTATTTGTGTGGGTTGTTTTTTTTTTAATGCATCAGTCCCACTTCAGGGGGGAAAGAAACTACCTTAATTTGCACAATTCCAAATTCTGAAGAGAAATGAATGGAAGTACCATTTTTGAAGCATCTCTTAAGTAACTTGCCTGCTGGTTTTGATAGGCTGTGACAGTGGTGAATTCAGTTTCCTTAAAGGAGAAGGTCTGAACGCCTGCTGCTGGCAGTGACTGGATCTGGGACAGATCAAACCGGGAATCCTGGACAATGACATGGACTCTTGGCTTGTATTTGTGCATGGACTGCAGAATAATCTGTAAGAGAAGACAGGCAAATGTCCTTAAAAACCTCAGGTCTAGGGCCCCAGTGCTACTATATCTGGCTCTTGGGACTCTCCCAGCCCTATTCTGTGTCCTCCTTGGGTGCCACTCACTTGCATGGGTGGGTGAAAGGGTGCATAGAAGCCTCTGGCTTTTGCATGGCTGAAATGTAGGCAATTGTACAGAGGTAAGAATCACATCCATTGCTCCACCCACTTTTGCCCCTGGCCATGCCTACCACTGGCATGTAGCCCCCAGAAATGGAGATGTGGCCCTTGGAATGAAAAGATTTTCCCATCTCTGGTTTATAGCATCAGTGCTGATCTAGGTTCCAAGGGAGGTGACTTTGACAATGGGGTGGTAAGGAGCTCCATCATTGGATCTTTATGCCCTTACGTTACCAGAGCAGGATGAGAGGGACAGGTGCTGCAGCACAAAGGGGCTCCAGCTATGCATTTTACCCGATGTGGCCCTTGCATCACTGTGGCGACTTCATGGTAGAGGAAATCATACACTTATGCACAGAGACACAACTGTCTCTCCCTCACTCACAATTTCTTAAATTCCAGTCTACAAAGCATGTGGGGCTGTGACTCTGAATGTAATAATGCTGAAAGGTAGATGGACTACCAACTTCCTAATTTATTGTGGGTTTTGTTTCGTTTTAATTGGCATGAGCTCCCCTAGAAATTTTGGTAAAATGAAAAGTGCCATATACAATGGTTTCAAATAAACACACATACAGTGGACGCTGAGGTTGTGAACGTGATCCATGTGAGATGCACATTCGCAACTTGGTGTTCACAACCCGCAGTGGTGCGGGTTGCGATTCGGTGCTTCTGCGCATGTGCAAAGCGTGATTTAGCACTTCTGCGCATGCACGACCGCCAAAACCCGGAAGTAACCCTTTCTGGTACTTCCGGGTTTCGGCAGGTCCGTAACCCGAAAAACAGCAACCTGAAGCATCTGTAACCCAAGGTATGACTATGTATAAGGAAGTCTTAGGGCAGCCCTAAAAGTTATTTCTTGTTCCAACAAGAAATCTCTGTCCATCCCTCCCTTCTTCTCCCATTATAGCAGTGCACCCTCCAATCCACACCTACATGCCCTTTGTCGTCCATCTCATTGTTGGTCAGTTTCACCCGATCAAAGCTGATGATCTGTCTCATCCAGGTCTCTCCAGAGCAAGGGGAATCTGGGTGGATGTAAAGCCGGGGTGTGATGCAAGAATGGTCTGTGTTTCCGGCCACCATCCACTGGGAGCTGTGGTAGACATACCTTCATAAGGGACAGAGGTCGTGAGGTTAGGAAGCAGCAGAACAATCCGATGCAGAACCCCCATTAAGTCCTGTATTTGGCTTCTCAACACACATAAGCACATTAGATGCACCTGCCAGATCAGACCAATGGCCTATATAGTCTAGCACCCTCTTCTCACAGTCAGACTCTGCCTGTAGGAAACCCATAAACATTCTTGAGCACCCCCCCCCAATATTATGCCCACTTTCTGAGTTATGCAGAGTTCACATGATTGGCAGCAGTGCTGAGTCACCTGGCAATCAGAGCCTACCCTGTCAAGAGCCCTTAAAAATGGAATGCTGAGCACATTCCTTCATCTCTCACTGCCCATTCAGAAGGCTACCTTTTTATTACATTTGCCACTTCTTTAAACTGTTTTTTGTTGGTAGCCTAGGATTCCTTTTCTGGTGTAAAGAGAGACCAAGAAGCTCAATGAAAAAAACAGTAAGCACTTCACTTGATGCTACCCTCCAATACCAGTCATTAGTAGCAGATCAACTCTGAGTTGATCTCTAACAATAATGATTAAATACTAAATCCTATAGTTGCAGTTTCCTCCCGGTTCTTTCTGTTCTGGGGTCCTGTGAAATGTGCACGGAGTTTGGGGGCATTGCCTGTGCTTTATTATAAATTCAGGGCTCCTAGAAAGGGATTCCAAAAAACTGACCAGGTGTGCAGCATCCCCAGCAGTCAGGTTTTTAAAGCCTCCATTTCCTTGCCGGACACTCCGCGGGACCGTAAGTGGCTCGCGATCGTTAGTTCTCAGCCTTCTGCCCCCCCCCCGCCCTATACTCATACCTTTGCTTTGCCCACAAAGAGATTCTGGTTCTATTTAGGACTCAACGCTTGCAACATTCGCTTCCTGAAATTCACTCGTATCAGTTAGGAGGACAAGGACAGGTATCTGAACCCTGATTATGTTTCTCTCTGCAGCGGACATCTCAATATTTTTTCACCTTTAGAACACCGACAGAAGGACCATATGCATGCTTACTCAGAAGTAAGGCCCAATGAGCTCTACGGAGCGTACTTCCAGGCAAGGGTGTATAGCATCGAAGTGTTAATAATCCTATTCTTTTGTTTTAGGTAGTATCTCCTATGGAACTCGGGGAACTTTCTTATGTATAGGGTTGCGCTGCGAAAGCAACGACAGAGCAAAAACGCGTCACTTATTTAAAGCACGGTTAAAGCATATGGCTTCTCGCAAAGAATTATGGGAACCGCAACTTTCCTCTTACAGAACTAGTTTCCAGCGTGCTTTTCGTATGTGTTGAATATCCTAAATGTGTGGGGCGGATCTTCCCAAAAGGAACACCGAAACTGGCATTATTATTGTTTTTTTAGAAAGTATCTCTGATTTCCGTGAGCAATTTAAACAACAAGATTACATATCTCGCATTGAAACCTTTGGGACGTAACACGCTCACTGTTGCATTAGCTCAAGACTCCTGCTGCCTTTGATGTGGGAGAGAAAGGCAGCTTTTTCAAAAGGCAGCCCCTGATCTCAACGTGTCAAATTATTGTCGAAGGCTCCCTGAGGTCCTGCGAACTGTTTGTTTGCTTTGCAACTTTCCCCAAGCCCTTTGGGTAAGGGCCGTAGCTCAGCGGTTAGGACGTCTCTTTTGCCCCGGCATCTCCTCCTGGTAGGGCTGGGAATATTTCCCTGAAACCCGGGCGCGCAGGCAATAATCACGCTCAGTATAGGGCAATATCCCGTGTTCCTAAGAGTCCTGATCAAAAGCATCTATATTGGAAAGAGGTACTGTAGAAACCAATGTGCACATCGTCTCCCAGACCAGCGGTGGAAGGAAGAGCACGGGATGAAAGTAAACGGGACTGTGGGGCACACAGCTTCTGTCTGTGGCACATAGAATCTCTCGCCACGGGGACGCAGGCCCGCCGTGTGTGTACGTATACTTCTTAACCTGTGGAACTCTCTCCCTCATGAGGCACTGGCAGTGATGGCCACCAACTCAGGTGACCTTTTTCTTTTTTAAAAAAGGGGGGTTTAGATAATTTCATGGAGGACAAGGCTGCTAGCCTCGATGGTTTTGTTCTACCTCCACGATCTGGGGCGCTATGTATCGGAATACCATTTGCTTGGAACTGCTGCTGTTCTCAGGTCCTGCTTGCAGGCTTCCTACAGGCTTCTGGTCGGCCCACAGGATGCTAGCCTGGATGGGATATAGACCTGAACCAGCAGGCTTGACTTATTATGAAGGAGTTTACTGAGGCTGCAATGTTAACCGCACCTGCATGGAAGAAAGCCCCATTGAATTCAGTAGGGCTTACAGTACTTTTGTGCAGACATAGGACTGCGCTTTAAGAACTCGCCTTTAGAACGGACTTGGATCTTAGCTTTCTGTCAGCGTCTGAAGAGCCCTGCCTACAATCCGTTTTTGCTTGCTGTTTTTCGGTCCAGATACTTCAAAGTATTTGGGATGTCGTAAATTCGTGCAAACAGCGAGCTATTGATATATTTTGCCAATGGGTCAGAAAAGCTTAAAAATGAGGAATCAGTTTACGATTACTCCGCATAACTCCGGCCCTGAATGATTTGAGGACACGCGGTTATTTCCTAGAAGGGGGGCGGGGGGGGGAATCTTGCTGAATATGAGAAAATAGGCATAAGAGCGGACTGCAGTTTCACGTGTAAGTTGATGGTCATATTATGAAATTAGGAAGGGAGCGGGGGAAGTATTTAAAGAGAAAAGGGAATCCTGCACGATGCGCATCTGCTTGCTTTAAAATGGATTCCAGGCCTACTGGGGTGGAGGGGCAGGTCCCTTCGATATCAGCGGGACTGATTCACACGTACATGTAGGAAGGAACCATCCTGTAACTGGCAGTTGAAGCTGGGAAAAGATTGAGTGTGAGGGGATGCTACCATATGCGCATCCCTTTCTGTGCTGGTTGGGGGCTGGAGGCCCTGACGCAAACAGGAGGCACGTCGTCGTCACCTCCTGCTGAAGTCATCCGCGAATGAGAGCGTGCACGTGTGAACTGACCCTATATCTTGCTTAGCTTCCGAAGGAGAACGGCCCGCGTTTTACCTGTATCTTTTCGAATCTACCGGCACCACGTCTATGGCGATGTAATATTGCTTCATCGAATCCAGACCTTTCACTTTGACTCTGACCGACGGAAACATTCTCCTGCGAGAAGCGTAAGAAGAGCAATAGGTTTCATTTGGCATCTAGTTCCTTGGTTCTTTTCCTATCCCGCTCTGTCTCCACTGCTCAAGGCTCATTGCGCAACTGTCCACAGCCATACCTGAAGGGATACCTGCCGCTTTATGAGCCCCGGAAGTCTCAGGCCGGCGAGCCTGCCTTTCACACCGCCAGCCTGAGCGCATTCCCTGTGACATTTGCAGGAGCACTGGAGTTTAAGGGACACCCCATTCCCTTTGCATTGCAAGGCTTACAGCTGATGGGACTTGCAAGAAATGGGCATGATCCTGTGCGCGCTGACTTGGGAGTAAGCCCCTTTGAACTCAATGGAAATTACTTTCGAGTAAACATGAACAGGTTCCGGCTGAGTTTCCCTCTTTTGCTGCTCCCTCTATTATCATCACCCCCATTCTCTGTCACATCAGAAGGGGAGAAATGATCCACTAGCAGAATCAAAGAATTGTAGGATTGGAAGGGACCCTGAGGGTCATCTAGTCCAACCCGCTGCAGTGCAGGAATCTTGCCCACGAACCACAAACCTTCTGGTTAATCGCACTGTCACATTGCGCCACAGAGACCTGGTAGAAACCGCGTGGAAGTAATAGTTTGAACCCTTCCTAATAGTAAGAACATAAGTAGCTGTAGTGTTACGCAAAATACTACTAAAAGTCGTAAATTGCTGGTTTTTGTTATAGTGAATAAGCTCGATTAAAAGTGCTTAGTATTTCGTTTCGTTTTCCAAAAGCTTTCTATATCCGCGAATGCGTGTGAAATCATTCAGGCGCCATTATCAATGCTAAATCTTAAAACATGCTTCGTGGGAAAAAGGATCCCAACCACAGCAGGATTTCTCTCTCTCTGCCTCCAGCAGATTGTCAATAGGACCAGACTGTTCGTTCACCAAGCCTTGGGCTGCGGCTGAAAGGTAGGAAGGGAAGTCTCAGAAGGACCGAAGACCAAGGAGAGGAGAGAGTGGGGGCGCAAGAGAATGTCGATGTGCCAGCTACGTAGAGAGGTTTACCAGAAAAACAAGTTTCCAGCCCAGCAGTGAGGAACAGAGAGCCAGCAATGATGTAGTGGGGAGAATGCTGGACCAGGACCTTTCAGGGTTCAAATCCTCACTCAGCCATGAAGCTTCCTGGGTGACCTTGGGCCAGTCACCATCTTTCAGCTTAACCTACTTCACAGCGTTGTTGTGAGGATGAAATAAAGAAAAGTTAAGATGTGAATGTAACAGTAAATGAACATGTCAGATGGTCCTGAACTATACAACTCTCACCGCATCTGATTGTTGGTCATGGTGGCTGGGGAGAAGTTCAGAAACACCTGGAGGGCCACAGGTTCCCCATCCTCCTCTAGTCCCCTAACAAATATGTCTGCAATCCTATACTTGGGGTGTGTTCACATTACCATTTTAGAAGGCTGTGAAGTTGTTAACATACACACACACCTTTCATGGGTCTTTCCTCTCTCCCTGTTCACATCAGCAGGGCTTCATAGCGTCACATTCGTTTTGTTTGTGTACACACTACAGGATGGGGGTGTCTTTACCCTGTGCAAAGGAGGCTAGACATAAATTAGAAAAGGCTTGAATGCTCCAACCCATGTGAATCTGGTTTAAGAAACAATGCATCAAAAAAACAGCTGTGCTTAAAAAAACAAAAAACCCTGCAGGAAATGTGCATTTTTAAAAAAATATAATGGCCTGTGTGAACACGGCACAGAAATGTGGGTACAAACCCAACACAGTGAGTGCACAGTAATTGAGAGTGTGAACTCAGCCTTAGTTAGCTAGGAGTGAGTCCCAGTGTATTCAATAAGGCTGTTATCTGAGTAGAGTTGTATAGAATTCCAGTGCACCTCTGCTTTTAAGGCACCACAGAACTCCTTACCCCATGGACCTGGCTTTGCACTGCAGTGCTGAGGTCAAGGGTAAGGAGGAGAGCGCAAGCAAGGCATGGATGGTTTCCCACATTTTGAAGTATTACCCTCTGCATAGTACTTTTCTGAAGACCATTCTGTCTGCACCACTGCACCTGCTATCCAGGGCAGAACCTTTTATTGCCCTAGACTTCAGGGGTAGCTAACATGGTGCCCTCAAGATGCTACTGGACTTCAACTTGACCATAGGCCATGCTGGCTGAGGCTGATGGGAATTCCTATCCAGCAACATCTGGGGACACTACAGTGGCTTCCCATTGTTTTAATAATCTTGCAAGGGATGTTGCGTGAAGTGTTTTAATTAAGGGGAGATGTCTATATTCTGACTTGGCCAGGTATTTTTACTGCACTCTGACTCCTCACAACTCTTATCACTTGAGGATGAGGCTGTCAATGGCTACTAGCCATGATGGCCACGTTCTCCCTCTGTTGTCTGAAGCAGTAGCCTTCAGTTGCTGAGAATCACAAGTGGGGAGAACTCTGTTGCACACAGGTGCCACTTGCAGGTTTCCCAAAGGTTGAGAACAAGACGTCTTTGGCCTGATCAGACTGGTCCCTTCATATTTTCTTACGTCCTTCATAAATTAATCTCTCTTCTTCCCTCTCTCTGCAAAGAACTGCAAAAATGTTCAGCCAAACAGCAATTGGGTTCACAAAGTTAGCAAAAGCATTTAAAGCCATGCATTTCGTCCACCTAGCTACTGAGTGCCAAAAACACTAGAATCTTGAGATTTGGAATTCCACAGCACACATCCTCAGGCAAGGAAGTTCAAAAACAATTTTTTCAAAAGCATCTTCCTCCCTCCCTCCCTCCCTCCCTCCCTCCCTCCCTTCTTTCTTTTAATGACACCATACTGGTGACAAGATCAGCCTTCTCTCTAGGAGGGCTTATCAGATATGTGTTGTGTCTCTTTCTGACCTTATAGTAGAGGGCAGGTAAGAAATCAAATCAAGTACTCAGAAGTAAGTCCTGCTTGGCTTAAAGGGCCTTACTCCTAAGTAACCATGGGCAGGATTATAGGCAGATCAAATCCATGCACAGGATTCCTCCAGTAGTTAAAAGGGCACCTACTTAGGAATAGGTTGCCTTGAAATGCATTAATATCAAACCAAGGATGTTTAGCATCTTGATGTTAGGCTCCTCACATTCTTCCTTCTTAGTGACATGTCACCCAATCGTACTAACTCAGTGGCAGAGCACATGCTTTAATTTTTGGTATCTGCATTTAGAACCTGGGAAGATTATCTTTCTAAAACCCTGGAGAGCCGCTGCTAGTCAGGGTAGATAAACTGTCAGTATAAGGCAGCTTCTTCTGTTCCTTCATGGCTTCACTTGGAAGTAAGTCTCACCGAGTTCTTACCCTCATGTAAACGTACATGAAATTGCAGCCTCAAGCTTTGCCTTAACAGCTTGGCCTTGGTGATAAGTGACTCTTCATCCACTAATTTATGGAGCTCTGGTTTGGGAATCGAATAGATTTAATGGAGAAAAGAACCTGCAGAAGGTTATCATAGTCATTTCTCTTGATCAGCGAAGGATGAACTTGTGAGAGAGGCGGTGGTAAGAGAAAGAATATCGTGGGAAGAGATTGTCTTTTTATCGATTCAGTGGTGCAGTTAACGTAATTTTAGACTCAGAGTTCATTGGTTTACAGCCCTCCCCGCATTTAAGGATGGGAATATATTTTACTTCCTTTTCACCGAAACCTGCTAAGTTGGCCCTGCAGCGTTGGCGAGCCCGGGACTTGAATAACCTTTTATTTAAAATGATATTAGAAAATGGCTACTGCATTGTCGGTGCGGGAGACCAGTGATAAGTTTTACGAATATCACAAAATCCCCATAGTAAAGCGTCGGCCACCGAATTATCCATTAGCTCATCAGTTTTATCTCACTCTCCCAAATCACGATCTCACCAGGATCACTGTTATTAAGGAGGAGCTTTTCGCTACAGAATTTATTCCAGGTCGTGAGGAGAGGGTAGCCTGCAGTGTATATGAAGGACAGGAGCAAACGGTAAACATATCTGCCTGTGCTTCCCCCATCCCCCGTACTGCAAATATTTGGTTTGAAATAAGGAAAACAAATGATCTTAACTCTAAGCGTTAGGGTGTGTGTGTGTGTGTGTAGGAATTACAAGATTACAAGGATTTTCGGTTCAGGATTGAGCAAGGACCAACACACAACCGCGCCTCCAGAGAACTGGAGCAGGCAAAGTAATTGTTAAGGTAGATGGAGCAACGGTTCTGAATTGTGATTTATGTAAGGCACTTTCAGCCTTTCCTGTATCCCTTCGCCTTACCATGGACGGAAATTCTGCCTCAGACACTGAGGTGCTGAGTTTAAAAAATGTAACCTCTGGCAAGAAAGGTCCCTTGATTTCCCCGTTTCGTTTTCATTGGAAATAAAAGAGGGAGGGGGAGGATAGCGACGCCTCTCCCTGAGTTGTGGGGAGAACAAATTTGTCTCCCTTGTAAAAATAAGCCTCCCCCACCCTCTAGAACACAGTGTGGCTTACTTCTGAGTAAGCATGCCATTTGTGCATAGTAAGGGCACGACCCACCCCGACCAAAGCACTCTCAAGGATCAATCAGTTACTTTCCAGGAGAGAGTTGAGCAAGCGCTGAATTATTTGGCGTTGAAACCGGCGGGACTTGGAAAGTGTCCCTCAGAAACAGGATATTAATAAGAATGAATGAAAGGTCGAATGTACCAGAAACCACCCGTGTTTGTTAAAAGAGGCCTTACAGTACAATCCTATACATGTCTATTCTGAAGTAAATTCGACTCAGCGCAGTGGGACTTGCCTTACTCCCAGGTAAGCGGGTACAGTATAGGGCAGCAGCCTTAGTAATTTACTTGATCGAACCCACAATTCCGTGAGCGCACAGACTTCGGACCATGCCAACGCTGGTTTATTGGAATAGAGCAATCGTGTGCATTTTTAGCACAGCAGCTGACACGCCGGCAAGCAAAGTCGCTAACGCGTTACTGGAAATTTAGAGTGCTATCTGGGGGGCAGATCGTGCGCAGCACACGCATACACACAAAAAAAAAAAAAAAAAAAAGGAAGAGAGATATGAAACTGCGGGCCAGATGCCCTACCTGCCGGCTTTGGTGATAATCATTTCAGTGCCGATTTCGTGAAACCTCTTCCATAATTCCGAACCTTGCAGGTCCACTTGGATCGCTCCGGCCCCTTCTCTGGTTTCCTCCGGGAGGGAGCCCGCCGTTTCTCCCTTAGATTTCTTTTCTGGGAGGAAATAAATGCAAGCGGGGTACGGGGACAGAACTACAGCGAGTGCCCGCGGCTTGGACATGCCATTGGCTCCCTTTCCTTCCGTGTGGCTCGGATCGGAATTCAAGCGGAAGCTGCAGGGATGCGTTGCGAGGGCCATTGAGAGCCATTCGTTTTTAGGAAGTGCTCTCAAATATCCATTGGACGTCCTGGAAGGATTTTCTAGACAGAGTATTTGTAGGCACCGATAATTCCTATCGACTGCTGGGAGGAAAATCTGATGGCACTCGAACCTGCTCCATTCACACTATGGATTTAAAGTACTTTACCAGCACCACGAAGGAATCTTGGGAACGGTAGTTTGTTAAGCACTCTTAACAAGCTACAGCTTCCATGAGTCTTTGGGGAAAACAGAGAGCTTTTAATGTGCTTTAAATAGACAGTGTGGATATTTTTTTAAAGAAACGATTCAAACAATTGCACGCACGCACACACGCACACATATGACTTATTTTAGCAGGGCTTCGTTCCTAGAGAAATTGTGGGGAAATAAGAGCTCGCAAGTAAATGTGTGGAAGACGAGAGTAAATCCGGGATGAGGAACTCTTGGTCCCTGCAGGTGCTCTTGGACCACCACCTTCCATCTGCTCCAGTCAGTCTGGTCAATGGTCAGGAATGATGGGAGTTACAGTCCAGTAACATCTGCGGGGTCGTATGTTCCCTGGGGTGCAAATAACGATGGGGGGATTTCCTCTCTTCCGCCGCCACTGAAGCAATTACCGTACTTGGCATTCAGTTGAGCGCTAGGTGTAGTTTTCACTGCAATTGGCCTCTCTAAATTTCATTTGAATTGCAC
Source organism: Podarcis gaigeae (assembly GCF_964106915.1). NCBI lineage: Eukaryota > Metazoa > Chordata > Lepidosauria > Squamata > Lacertidae > Podarcis > Podarcis gaigeae. The sequence goes on along the minus strand of NC_139691.1, from coordinate 28,849,378 downwards.
AAGTTTAAAGGTTATGCCCGGAACAGAACACAGATCACCCACAGGCCCCAGATTAATCGCTTTGTTCTTCCCTCGGTGTAAAACGAGGATTTGATCCATTCACTTTAGTAGAACTGGGAGCACGGCTGAGCCCTATTCACATTTAAGAATCTTAAATTAAAAACTCACAGTTCAGCACTCAGATTTGGAAAAGTACCCCCTCGGCGTGCGTCCGTCTTCATTGTACAAAGTCCCCAGTTATTTTACCCTTCGCTTATTCAACACAGTCCTAACTTTTTATTTGGGGCAAGCGTTATTGAAAACAGAGCAAGCTTTAGGGGGACGCCGGATTCTTCTTCCGGCTGGCAAATGAGGAAATACAATAAAGAATATGTTCCCGTGCCATGCTTTTCTTAAGGTTGTACCAGGGAGTAAACCCTATCAGACGCAGAGGGAGATTCAGCTGAACAGCGCAATCCTAACTCAAAAGTAAATTCTTTTGGATTAAATGGGAATTTGCTGTCAGGGAAGCTGGGGCAGGAAATTAGGACTGAAACCTTTCAGGCTACCATTCTAAACGCGCTGACCGACTTCCGAAGAATGTATAGTTTTGGACTGCACGATTCGGCGGTTGCCCGACTAGCACTACAGTGAGAAGAAAGAAGAGAGAAGGACGACTTTACCTGGCGCCTGGTTTTCCCCGAAGACTGTCTTCTCGGCTGCTTTCTCAGCAGAGCGCTCCTCTTCTTCCAAATCCAGAAGTTTGCGCTTCCCCGAGTTGCCCACTAAAACGTCCACGGAGAAAGCGTGCGCCCTGGAGCTCAAAGCCATGATCCCCGTTCCAAATGTGGAGTCTCCTTCTTCTTTTAGAGAATAAAATAAAGAAAGATCAGGAGGGAAGCCTTCCTTCTTTGCTTCCCCTACTCCCCCCTCTTCAAAGCCGAAAAGAAACTTCAGCCCAGCTCAGAAGGGCTTGTGGCCCGATCAACCCCCTTCCAACACTTTGCGCAGCATCCTAGAGAGTGAGAAAATATATCCAGCTTCCCAGCTCCATTCAGGGATCCTAATGGCTCTCCGAGAAAGCGACTACCAAAAAGAAGACGACATTTCCATCCCTACTTTTAAAAAAATGTGGTGGTGGTGGGGAGAGAACAGAACTGCCTTCTTTGGCAAATCCCAGGGACAGAGGAGTAAGACTGACAAGGGTAAGAAAAGGAGAGGGAACGCGAAGTCAGCTGAACCTGGATCGAGCCAACAGACTCCACTGTTTGTGTTAGGCACTGTTGGAAGTGCTTAAGAGAGAGGATGAGGGAGAGGGGGAAGGGGTGCGGGGGAGAGAAATGGCGAAGGGGAGGGGATGGCCATGGGGTTGAGGAAAACTCGCCCCTCCTTACCGGGATGTATGTCGGAGACTCTGTTCTCCTTTCCGTCGGCAAACTTAGAAGGGAATTCGACATATATTGCTTACTGGGTGCCAATTTGCCAGGCAAAGCGCAGAAGCGAGTAGCAATAGAAGGCGTCTTTCTGGGCGTCCCTTTTGCAATCCCCGTCTAGATCTGGCGAGTTGTCTCCTGCTAAGTCTTTGCACCACGGGGCGGCGTGGGAGGGATAAGGAATTCATGAGGGCTAGAAGCAACGTTTCAAAGAGTTTGCTTCCGGACCTTTCCATCGAAACAAACATGCCTGCCTATTATTATTATTATTATTATTATTATTATTATTATTATTATTATTATTATTATTATTATCGTTTAATTCTGTTACGAAAACAGCAACAACAAAATAAAATAAAATAATCAGCAACAACAAAGCTGTCGCTATCCCAGCCGCTGCAAGCCTATGAGTCTTTACTTGCAAGTAAGTGGCAGAGAATTTAATGGAATCTAATTCTGAGTAAACACGGACAGGATCGGGCTGCATTTTGAATTCTGCGCGCTCGGGGTCAAATCTTCCGATGAAGCCTTTTATCGGGAAGGAAGTTCAGTTGAAATCTCCCCACATCTACTGCCCAGTACAGTAAAAGCGATACGTTGTAAGTGATACGTTGGTTTCAAGTTATTGTTCCACGCAGGCTTATTTGATAAAATGGCTTATCTTGAAGTTGTTTAAAAATGCCCCAAAGAGGCAACTAGTTTCGTCGGAACTGAGGGTGGGAACGGCGTCTCTTTGAAGATGCTGATCCTGAGTTTCATTCAGCGCTTTACAACAGCAACGCGTGAAACCTAATGGGGCTGGTCCCTGCTGCGAGGCGCTTGCAATCGAACCGCACGATCCGGCCAGCTAGGCGCGTTGAAATTGCTGTGGATTCCAATAGGAAACAGCTAAGCACGTCCTTATGCAATCAGACTTAAATGAAAAGTGCTTTTAACTTTGGCTAGAAGGTGCCCTAAATTCCCACTGGGAAGGGACAGCAATAGGGGAATAGTAAGGGATGGATAAGTCATAGCATTCATTGAACGTTGATATTTCAACACATTGGCTTCCATTTAGGAGTACAAAAAGCATTTACGCAGGCCGCTTAAATCCAAATACTGTACTTTGGTTTCAATTCCTCTCTACTTAAGCAGTGGTGAATGGCCGGGCAGGCAGACGAGTTAGGAGGAGGGCGGGATTTTCATTTATTCAGATCCTTGTTTCAGGCTTAAAACGGTTTGGTGATTCCCATTTGACGTTCAGAATCCAGGATGTGATACTTCCTCATTTTGATTTTAAAGCCACTCCAGGGACAATCGCATTGTTGCAGAACCACCCAGAAAAATAACTGCCTGGAACAGACTAGGCGAAGGAGGAACTCCATCAATGGAAATAAATCTCGCTGGGTTTGCTAATTTCAGCTGCCTTCTCAAAGCCTTTGCATTTGTCCAAATATCAGAACAATAGCATGTTTACCTGGAGGCAATTCCCTCCGAGTTCCATGGGGCTGAGAAATATGGGTTGTATTCAGCTAAGTTTTACGCATTTAATGGACCGTAGTCCTGCCTATTAGTTTCAATAAGTCTGACATGAATATGACTAACGCTGGGCACAACCCTGGATTAAACAGAGTGGACCCCTTGAAATTAGTGAACAGGACTAAATTAGGTACTGTAGATTAGTTGCAATCTAGCCAAAGTTCAAAGCACTTTTAATTTCTGCTTGATTGCATTGGGGCGTACTTAGCTCCTCTTGGAATCAGTGGCAATGTCAACGCGCTTCGCTAGCCGGATTGTGCCCTTCGACTGCAGGATGCTACTCGCGTTGTTCTTGTAATGCGTTTTAGAAACCTATGTTTATGCAGATCTAAATTTAAATATTTAAATATGCAGTATACCGCCCTTCATAACATCCCAGAGCAGTTTACAACACAAATTTTAAACCAGCAAATTACCCCGCGCAAGAATAACTGGTAAACCTAACACAAACAAAAACGTGTGTTTTAAAAACGTGTATAAGAGGTGGAAACAGCTCAAAAAGGTCATCTCCTGGTCACTCCCCTAAGTCCTACTCTGGTGACTTATTAGTATATGCACGTTTATCGGAGGAAGTAACCCCCTGTTGAACCGAGTGGAATTTACTTCTGAGTAAACATACATTGCCAGCGCTACCAGACGCTTCCCAAATACAGTAAGGACAGGAATGAATCAAACTAATACGTTGCAGATGTCCCGGTTATAATATTAAACACTCTATTACTGCATTTATAATATCAGTCTATTGTAATCATAAATATTTTTATTGGTGTAAGTAAAATACACACTGGTATTGTTAATACGTCACGATTTTAGAATGACATCCTGAGCAAGGGGATCTCCATGTGCGTGGATTTTTATTTTATTTTTAAAAACTAAAAAAGTGCTATTTTGGCTGCAATCCTATTTCCACTTACATGGAAGTAACCTTCACTTACTAACATATTATTATTATTATTATTATTATTATTATTATTATTATTATTATTATTCCCTGTCCACTTGGCTGGGTTTCCCCAGCCACTCTCGGCGGCTCCCAGCAGAACCATTAGCCCTATACAGAGGATTGCACTTTTTTTAAAAAAAAAATGGGGAGGAAGCTTATGCTACTACAATTCCACATACTTCCAAACGGGAAGCAGATGTGCATTGATTTAGTCCAGGCACCCCCAAACTCGTCCCTCCAGCTGTTTTGGGACTACAGTTCCCATCATCCCTGACCACTGGTCCTGATAGGTAGGGATGATGGGAGTTGTAGTCCCAAAACAGCTGGAGGGCCGAGTTTGGGGGTGCCTCATTTAGCAGTACTTAATCATTGTGTACACAGTCCATTCATTCTTCAGGAAAGTGAAGTAATGTGCATTTGTCATTTACATATTGTGCATATCTTAATGCACAGTATGCTTTGAGGAGGTTCCTAGCCTGCTACATATATATTCTTTCACACAAATTAGTCAGTTATTTTTTAACAAACAAACAAACAAAAACAAACAAACAAACAAACAAACATTACTCCACTGCAAAGATAACTCTATTTACAATCTCTCTCCTCTCCCTCCCTATCCCCACCCTCAGACCTGGGACAGTCACAAGCTAGGAAGGGCAACATTAAAAGGTAGTGAACGGTCACTATTTCTTTTACCATATGATGTGGGTAAGATGAGCACCACTTGGACTTCCTGTTTTGTCCCCCAGATGCCTTGGTCCAGCCTTGTCTAGACCAGGGGGCTGCTCCCCACCACCACACCGCATGACTTTTAGTGAAGAAGGCCTGTTGGTCTCTAAGATGTGCTACTCGTTGGAATATTGCCTATGGTTAAGAGACTAATGGGGAAATTAAATTTTAAATCATTGAGATTTTTGCCAGAGATGTGAAAAAATGCTTTTCACTGCAAACCTCTGCTTGTTTGCTCAGAAGTAAGCCTTGCTGTATAAAATGCAGCTTAGGAAGTGTATTTTGTATCCTTATTATCCACCAGGGTTTTTTTTTGGGGGGGGGCATAATTCATCACCACAGTCCTAACCAAGATGGATTACTTCTGTATTGGGAGTAAGGCTTCTCCTAAACCTGAATGTTGCACTTTAGCTAGTGTTCAGGACACTCAGCTCTTTCTTCCACACTCAATTATACATGGTGTGAAGAGAGCAGATAGAGAAGATATTTTCTCCCTCTGTCATAATAACCCAATGAAGTTGGAAGATTCAAAACAGGCAAAAGAACACACCTTTTCACGTGGTGCATCGTTAAACTGTATTTCGTTCCTATAAAATGTAGTCATGGCCAGCAATCTGGATGGCTTTAAAAGAGGATTAGACACATTTCTAGGGGATAACAGCTTCCAGGGGCTGCTAGTCACTATGGCTGCGTGCTGCTTCCACTGCTGCAGGAAAGGCTAGTTGCTGGTATCACAGGTGTGGGGAGTGTTGTTGCACTTTGGTTCTGCTTGCAGGTTTCCCATGGGTTTGTTAGTAGCCCAGATGGGCCTTTGGCCTGATCCAGCAGGAATCCTCCAACGTTCTTATGTTCCTAACTAATACTTTCTAACTAACCAGGACACTATATAGTTCATTAGTACTAATGATGCACAGAGGGCCAGTAACACTTCTGGTGTAGAACATATGAACTGTGCAGATGCATAGCTGCAATGTTATTCCACCACAGAGCCCCCAAAATTTTAAAAACTGGATTCCTCTACAGTCAAAAAGCATACCAGCAATTGTTCCTGACACAAATAATGCACTAATCAAATGAGGCTTACATCTGAGTAGATACATGTAGGGTTGCACTGATAGGATACAAGTCTACATTCTCAGCCAAAGGAAATAGAAAATAAAACAACAACAACAACAACAACAACAATTTATTAATTATACCGCGCCCATCTGGCTGAGTTTCCCCAGCCACCCTGGGTGGCTCCCAGTCGAGTGTTAAAAACAATACAGCATTAAATACTAAAACCTTCCATAAACAGGGAAAGACATCAGATGTCTTTTAAAAATAGGATGGCTGCAAAACAAAAGACTGGCAGTTCAACCCTATGCACATGAACTCAGAAATAAATGCTATTTAAAAAGATTGGGGTGTAAGATTGCAGCTTAAGGTTGATGCCCAGTTCAGTCAGGCTCACTGAAATAAATCATATCATTCATATATATATATATATATATATATATATATATATATATACACACACACACACACACACACACACACACACACACAACTTAATGCCATAATAGTTTATAAGTGTATGTGTGTGTGTGTGTGTGTGTGTAGCATATTCATTAAAATAATTAAAATGCACGGCGGGTCTACTTTGAGTATGATTCCGTTCGTTTTGAAGAGGAGGAGGAGAAAAACGGGGTTTGGTTGCTGGGGGTCGGTTGCCTTTGATAGGAAAACGGGTTTGTTAGGAGGGTTTTTTTAATTACGATTTTCATTTATGGCCAATGAGTAGCACATCTTAGAGACCAACAGGCCTTCTTTACTAAAAGTCATGCGGTGTGGTAGTGGGGAGCAGTCCCCTGGTCTAGACAAAGCTGGACCAAGCACCTGGCTCACATATGCATGTAGCACATCTCTCCGTTGCTCAGCACTTCGTCAGTAGGAGCTGGATGTGTGACTCCATTACAAAGCGCAGCGTTCCAGGCGATAAGGAAAACTGTGTCCCCGGCCTTTGATCTAGAGGCTGGTCCACGAAGACGAAATCACTAGAAATCACTTTTCGAAGGCGCAGCAACATGCACATGTTAAAAGGCAGCTACAGAGATCGGATCAAGAACCTTGCAGTTCACTCATCCCAAAGCCTTCCTGACAGGACAGCTCCCAATATTAACGCCTTAAATAATCTTTGGGGAAGGGCCTAGCTCAGTGGCAGAGCCACTATTTTGCACGCAGAAAGTCCAGGCAGGGCCGTGAATACCCCGTCTGAAAACCATAGAGAGCTGCTGCCAGTCAGTGTCGGCAAAACTGAGTTATATGGACCAATGGTCTGACTCAGTCAAAGACAGCTTTCTTTGTTAGTGTTGTGTTGCTCATTTCCTGCGAAGCCTTGAAAGAAAGAATGAAAGGGCTCTTAAAGCTCAGGTTGCGCACCCCTGGTTTCTCTCTCCAGCTGGAAAATCGCAAGCGTTGCTAGTGACCCATGGCTGATAAAGTGGCAAGGGCGGGAGAGAGCCGATTACCAAACTCCCTCCAGGGTAGGAAAGCGAAAGCCACGCTGACTTGTAATGGGCAAGTTGTCTCGTAATTGACAAAATCTCATGTCAATTACGAGGCGGAGAAAGCGCGCGCCTTTCTCGATTTCGCTTTCCGAGGGAAGAGATGGGCGCGGCGGGCGCGGCGGGGAGACTGAGTGATCCGATCTCCACCTGTTTGTTTGCAGTGAAGGAGGCCTGTCAGTAAAATGTCAACAGGCCGAAGTAGGGCGGGATCATCCGCAGGTTTTGCAGAAAGAGAGGGGCAGGATCCCTCCCGCCGCCTCCAAAGCATCAAACATGCTGAGATTGGTTTCCAAATAAGGATTTCCTCTCTTATATCGACTCATCTAGATGGGAAGCAGATGCATAGATAGATAGATCTATATCTATATCTAGCTCACGGGATAGTGCGGAAAGGGTAGGAATACACAATTTCAGCTGTGAAAGGGGTGGCAGTGGTGACGCTCCCTCTATCCTATCAAGGCAGCACGTGATCTGGTTCTGTCGATTTGCCTATCCCTTAATCCCTCCCCAATCCTTCTTTGCTATTGTTTTCAAACCGATTTCTAGAGTGATTAGGCTTTGTACCTGCACTCATTCCGAAATTCTGGGTGTTCAGCAATAATCTTTTCACACAATTACAAGAACTCGTGCAGCATTAACTACTCTTCGGGTTGTTCAAAGACACCTCCTGCGAATACAGTGTCCCAGCAAATCTTTACAACGACCCTGAAATGTAGATGAAAATTGTATTCCCCTGCGCGGCAGTTAAGGGAGGCTAGCTAGCCATTTCGTGAAAAAATACCGACCGAAGCAAGATTCGAACTAGGGATTTCAGCATGTTTAACATCTATCAACTAATGAATATAATGCGCGCATACACAAAAGTCACTTGTAGTGCAATTTTCACGTTTAGATTGCAGGGTTGTTTGTGTTTTTGTTCTTAAAAAAGGCGTGGCATTTATTCTTCCAGTCCATAAAGTTTCACGCACCTCCAGCCGGATACTATGCATATTTTCCCTAGATGTAATCCCCTCTCTATACAATGCGTCTTACTCCCTAGTAAGCTTGTGTAGTATATTTAAAGTCTCACTTGAACACAACGAAAAGGGGCTGCGGGTAGGAGAAACGAAAGAAATGAAGGAAATATTTGATTTCCTCTCGCCGCCGCGTTTCGACTTGACATTTCTTGGACGTGGGAGGGAACACAGGGAAGACGCTTACTCGCTCTTTCCCTAATTGCACACAAGTAATTTAAGATTGCTTATTTACATCGTGATAACTTTAAGTGGGGGGCGACTAAGGAAATGAATAAAAGAGACAGCAGAGCAGCATCAACATTCAGCTGGGATTTGCTACCGAATGGTGTCTGCCCTTCCTTCTATGCTATATCTTTACATATCTAAGATCCAGTCCTGCTGAATCGGAGCCCACCTAGTCCAGCATCCTGTTCTCACAGTGGCCAACCAATGCCTGGGGGGAAATTGTAAGGAGGACATGGGCGCAATAGCGCTCTCCCCTGTGGAATACCAAGCAAATGGACATCATCTGCGAGTGGACTTCCTTAGTTTCAACTCTGCGTCGTATGAGGATATACATTCCGCTTCACTGGATGCCCCGGAGTTCTAATGTTATTGATTACTTATTGTATGCATATGCCTCCCTTTAACCATAACGGATCCAAGGAGTTTACAATTTTAAAAAATGTATTCAGTCCGCATATTCCAAACCAGGTCGTTTTGCTCCTTGCTCAGAGACAAACCCTGGTCTTTCATAGTGTCCGCTCAGCGAGGAGCTGTAGCCCAAGCAAGGCTTAGCGGCTGTGTGATACACCTGCTTCTGTTTGTTTTAGGACCTACCCAATTCTATCTTTTGTCTCGTCCAAGTCTCTGGAAACCGCCTCTGAGCAAGGTATTGCGAGGTATTCTGTTCCAAACCTTTATTCCCACGCTCCAATTCGATTCAAGGGCTGAAGTTTAAAGAACCCTGGCTCTCATCACACCGAGCCAAAGGGAATTCTTTCTATCCTCCACAAAGTTTCACAAAAGGTAGCGCTCACAATTAAACAGAGACAGACAGAAAGCCTTTGCAAAGACATACTGGAAGTATGTGCATTTCCACTGAAAACCTCAGAGCATTCCTTGATCCTTTATTTCTTTCTCTGAGAACAGGCAAGGCTGTCTGTACAAAACCAGGCGATCATGAGGAAATTGAAGTTAAACCGGAGCTCACGGTAGCGGGTTTGGAGGCGGAGGCGAATTTGGAACTGTTCGGGAGGAAAAGGAACATTCGATTTTAGAACGTTCCAGGATCTTTCAAGCAAATCGAGAGGGGCGTTTGCCGTTTATCCAGTCTGAAAGAATTCGCTCTCAGCGTGGCAGTGATGTTCTTTCCTGCCCAGAAATCGCTAATCATCCACTAGGTCTTTCTTTTATTTCAGCAAAGGCAGCCTCAAAGATTTGATCGTGGATATTACATTTGGGAGCCAGCGATTTACATTCAGTGCGTAAGTACATTTAGGAACTCAAGTATAACTACTGCTCATTGAACTGAACATCTAGCGCCAAGCAGAACTGAAAAAAGAATAACCGACTCGAACGGGATAAAGATTCTCAAGCAAAACACACACAAACACACGCCAGGTACTTTGAAAAACACAGCTTGCAAAAATCCCAAAGAACGATTTCCCAATTCAATATTTTTAGGACTCTTGTCTGATTAAAGAAACCACTTAAAACTCCTACAATTGATCAAGCTATTAAATTTGCATAAATTTGCATGTGTGTAAAATAACATCCCTGGATCAAAAAGCATACCTCTTGTTTTAGATTGTACCTGTGTCTAAAAGGCATAAATTTAGAAGAGGGAGCTCTTTTGGTATGATAAGGAAGAGAGAATATTAGCGCTGTTTACAATTTCTATAAGTGTTTTGCATTAGTTTCCATTTGTTCACTTTTACCTGAGAGTAAGTCTTAGGACCTATGTATGAGTAGATTTGCATATGTTTGCACAATCACAAGAAGCATTGCTTAATAGATAAAATGAAGTTTAAATATATTCATCTAATTAAATAAACCATTCAGATTAAAACTAATACTAATAATGAAACAGACAATACATTTGTTAGGCCAATCAAAATGCCACAAAATAGTGTACATGTTTTTGAGTTCTCCAGAACTATTGATTAGGCTAGACAGCACCAACAACAAAAAAGAAGCAGGGGAAAGGTGGCCAGTGCCCATCTAGACTGGTAGAGCAGAAGGCAGAGAGACCAACAGGAGGTGGAACCAGAGCCAATGAGAAGCAGAGCCACCCCCTAACTGGCAGTAAGAAAGAAGACAGGCACATGTAGGTTGGCTAATGGCAGTTGGCTTGGTGGGGCAGTGCCTCATCCTCCACTAGGTGAGGGGAAAGGGAAAGGCTGGCTGAGGGTGAAGCCTTGTGCATTGGCCTCAAGATGGAATGCAAGAGGAGGTAGCAGACATTCAAATCTGGCTCTGTTAGGTGCTATGCAGGCTCCAGGTTGCACCAAAATCTCTTGGGGCGAAAGGAACAAACAAGGGTTCATCCTCCGGAAGACCAAAAGGGAACTGAAGTTCAATTTCTGTTGGGCTCCAGGGAGAATCTTAGAAGCCTTCTCAAGCTACTAAAAATTAAGGCTGCATGCCACTGTGCTTATTAAAGCAACCCACATTTTCACCCAGAAAAACAACAACAACAACAACAAATTATGTGACTGAAATTAATGATTAAAGATATGGCTCTATTGGATTCCCTTGCCCTTCCTGGCTATGAGTTAGGCAGTGGCTACACTGCAGGGGTGGAAGGTGGTAGTATGAAGGCAGTAGGATTAAACTCTCAAGGAGGCAAGCTCTGTATTGCAGTATGCAGTATGCTTGCAATAGTACAGGAAAGTGCCTTTGATTTGAAAAAAAAGTAAGTAATTTAGAGGAGAAACATAGATGTCCAAGGGTCATGGGAGTGGCCAGATGCATTTTTGGTGGGTGTTGTAGATATCTTTTGTGCTGGGTCTTTTTGTGCTTGCCCCTTCTTTCTTTATTACTTTTTTTTTTTAAGGGAAAGTTGTTATTATATTTAACTCTGCTTGCAATTATCCATATGTCCCACCTGAGGGAGTTACAGATGATGGTAACACGAGAACGGCCTTTTCACCAGTCCCCCCTGTCTGTGGAATGCTCAACCCAGGAAGACATACCTAGTGCCATTGTGTCAGCCTTTAGGCACTGTTACAGGAAAAATCCGAAGGCTCCCTTGGACAAAACAAAGACACCAACCAGGATAACTTGGAGCAAAACAGCAGCCTGTAGGCTTGGCCTTTATTGAACTGTTGCAACAGGGTATTCCCCTCACGTGCAGGAGAGAGGAAAGACCCAGTAGAATAGTGTGCAAGGTCTTATAAAAACTTTTGAAATTCCCCTCCTCTAGATCAAGCCCACCCCCAGAAACATCATGCATACATTACAGAAAGGAGGGGTTGAGGGAGGAGTTGTGGTGGTAACATCATGCATACATTACAGAAAGGAGGGGTTGAGAGAGGAGTTGGTGGTAACCTGAGTGTCTTGTCACCTGGCTGGTTCCTCCCTTCTCCCCTCCCCCTGAGTCACTTCCAGGAGACAAAGGGGAGTTTGCAGTTTTCTGCCCCCAGAGGGAAGATCTGATCATTGTCTTTTGTTTCAGTCCATGCTGAATCCACTCCCATATGCAAGTTCTTTGTGATCTTGATTGTCTTCTGTCTGGGATCATCAGGGTTGGCATGGGCAGGGCTCCTGTGGATGTGCTGAGATTAAGGGATTATGGCTGACCAGGACTAAGTCACCCCCCTTTGTTAGTTCTTGTCATATGGAGTAAAATAAAAATGGAACAGTGCAAATCCGATGTATGGTTGATTTTCTATGAATTTATAACAGAAATGTGGCGTATGTAGTGTGTGTGTGTGTGTGTGTGTGTGTGTGTGTGTGTGTGTGTGAAGTTTATACAAACAGAATGATTGGGGTGGGGGGGTTCCTGCTACAGCACCAAGCTAACAGCTTTTTGTTCACCCAGGCCTTTGGTAATTAATAGAGTTGCACACGCACTGTGACTCCAATTAAGAGGGGACATCTGGTTGACAGTGACTCATCCTGGGTTGACCTGGGGACCACTTTCTACCCTGGATCTGGTCCTGAGTAAGTTTAAGGTTGGAACTAATGTTTAATTAGCATTTTAAAATGCAATTGAACAGATAGCTAGGAGAGGTGTGTGGGAAGGCGATCTTGTGTTTTAAGGTTTTCTAGTTTAAAACTGATGAGATGGGACGGCAGAGGATGAGATGGTTGGACAGTGTTCTCGAAGCTACCAGCATGAGTTTGACCAAACTGCAGGAGGCAGTGGAAGACAGGAGTGTCTAGCGTGCTCGGGTCCATGGGGTCACGAAGAGTCAGACACAATTAAACGACTAAACAACAACAACAAAGTTTAAAATTTGTTGAAAGTTTGGGTGCAAATCACCTTGCAGAAGAGGAGCCAGCATAGGGTTAAGGCTGATAGAGTGAAGGACATCCACATTCCCAGACTAGCCTTGTACCCTTAACATATCAGTTTACTTCTGTATCTCTTTGTTGTTTAGGCTGATATATACTGCATTAGATTACATCCTGTTTACAGCTTCCTCCTCCTCCACACACTTCTCTCTCAGATCTCAAGATGAGAGTTTACCTTGGAATTAACTTCAGAGAACAAAGGAGAAAGCATGGCTGCCTTGTTCTTCTCTAGGCTAGTTACTTAGGCTAGAAATGAAAACCTTTCTATTCAAGTTTTTTTTTATTAAATGTGCTACCAACAACTTTATCATTATCTTACCTACAAGCATATCTCTCTGTGTGTGACTGCAACAAGTAAATTCTACTCTCTAACCAAGACTCAAAAGCTTAAAGGCTGCTCACGCTACATACCAAAAGGATTTCAATAGGTAATTAACCCTGCTATCCCATTAAAATTGCTCTTATTTGTTGTATTTTACCTTGGCAAGTCACTTTGAGACCTCTTCTTTTGTATAAATTATCATATTAGTAGTAGTAGTAAAGGTTGACTGAGCAAGTTACAAAATGCAATACTGGTGGGACCTTAGCCACCTAGCACTGTAGTTTTCACATATGCAGTTGTTTATGTTTTACTAGGCATTAAACAGCAATTCTCACCAATAGATTGCAGATTGAGAGGTGGGGGGAGCGAATCTCACTGGACACAGAAAACCCCTTTGGCACTCCTGAACTCAGATAAAGCCCTAACAGCCACAATTCATTTCCTCATCCTCTTCCCATGTCGGTCTAAATGTGCATTTCTTCCTCTCTATAAATTAACCTATACACATTTGAGTCATGGGCCTGTCCTCATTATGACTTAAGAAGCAGCATTGCTAGGAGAGAGCTTTGGGGCAGAAGTCCAGGGCCCCACTCAGCAGAATGAACAGGAGGCTGCCCCAAACATAGCAGACCTGGCTATATTTGAAGTTAATAATGTAATAGGACAGTGATGGCTGGTGCCCAATGGGACTGGCAGGCAGAAGGCAGGAGGCTAACAGTAGGTGGAGCCAGAGTCAATGAAGACCGATCCAGCTACTTCCAGTTTTGTCCACATCCTTTCCCCTGCTGAGTTCTACAAGGGCAACATTGATAAGGAGGAGAAGGAAGTTGAGAGGCAATGCTTCCACCCTCTCAACTGGATGTAAGCAAGAAGGCAGACAGTTAGGCGTTGGCTGGGGATAGATAGCCTGTGTTGGTGGGATAGTGCCCCATTCACCCTAATGGATTAGCCTCCACTTATAATAGATTTCACTGAGCTCCCCAGCCGTACAACATAAGACCATTAAGTCGCAGTCTAAATTTACCTAACTGCACTACCTGGGAATGATAAGGAGTGCTGGAGCCCTTCAAGCAATAAAATTCCTCTTCAAACCTCCTCTGCCTCCTGAGATTTACTGGTGTGCTTTCAAATGTATCAATTTAATCCATAAGGACTAGCAACTTGACTTTGAAAAGAAGTACCACCAAGATTCTCAGGATGCCAAGCAGTGTTGCCAAATTCTGTGATACAATCACAGATGGAATTTGCATCACTCTGCCATAAGGTTTTTGTTCTGATCGTTTTGTTTCCAGGTCTATGTGTTTTAGTTTTAAAATGTAGGAAATGTGGTCATAGGGATTTTTTTGGAGTTGGGTTTTTTTTTTTTTTGGTGATGATGGAGTATTACAATTCAAGGATGAAATGTGGGTTTTTAAAGAGTGTACACACTTGTTTTTTTCCTTTGTTCTCTTATCGACTCTAATTGGAGCCAGCTGAGAGTATTATGAAGAAACTGTTATCTCTGCTGAGATGACATGTTATTTAAAAAAACTATTTCAAGTAATCTTTTATTTCCTTCACACTGCAACACATTTGAAAAAAAAGGAAAAGAAAACCAAAGAAACTTGGCCAGGGATCAACCAAACTTTTTAAATTTCCTATGGTGAAGAATTAAAGAAAAGCAAAACATGATTGAGGATGATATAATCAGGAATGGTTTGGAAGCTTAGGTCATATTAATACAGTATTATCCTTTTTTTCTGAAGAAAAGAAATGCAATGAATATGGAAAGCCTTAAACTTCACAGACAGATGCTGAGCCCCTTTCTCTGATCTATTGTCATTTGCAAATTATTTGACCTCACGCCCTGCTCTCCTGTCATCAAGAAATAGAGAAATCCATCTCATGGTGATGCTTCGAAGATTCTCTTTCTTTGACTTCTTGTCCAAAGGTTCAATTTCTGAATTACCTAGACTTTCCCCCCAAAAAGTGAAACCAATGTATTAAGGGATTGTCTATCGTTCATTCGAGAACAAGTGCTGTTCTTTATATACTCAAAACAGCACCATCCACACACACAAGAGGGAGCTATCAGAAGACTCTAGCAAACCCAAGGTTTGCAGAATTGTTTAAAAATCATTAGGAGCCCCCTCCCCTCCAAGAAGTGTAAGAACACAAGAGCAGCCTGCTGGATCAAGCCAATGGTCAGTAAAGCATCCTCTTCTCACGGGTGGCCAACAAGATGCCTGGGAAAGCCTGAAAGCAGGACACCCTACCCACCTGCAATTCCTAGCATGTGGTATTCAGAGGTGCATTGCCTCTGACAGTGGAGGTGGAGCATAGCCATCCTAGCTAGTAGCCATTGATTGCCTTGTCCAAAATAGTCTAGTCCTGTTTTGAAGACACTCATTTTTGTGGCCATCATCACCACTTACAACATACAGGTTCCCTTAATATTTCCAGGTTCTAGCATTATGGGAGAAGGAGGAAAACTTATCTCTTTCATTATCAGGGCTTGCTTTCCTTTTCTCTAAACTAAATGCTGTAAACTTTCCTCATAGGGGAGTGGCTCCTCCACCCCTTGAACATTTTTGTTGCCCCTTTCTGAACTTTTCCCAACCCTGCAATATCCTTTTTGAGTTGAGGGAACCAGAACTGTGTGCACACCAATCCGAATGCAGCTGCACCATAAAAACTCCTCAAATAACCCAATGAGGACTGGTGCATGCATCTGTAAGAGGCTGGTAATGGGCAACTGGGTGGGTGGGTGGGACAGAATGGAGTGTCTTGCAGGAGGGCTTTGTCTGTTTGAAACACTGAAAATGAACACTCCATGCTGCAACATTTTGTTGCAGGTCATGCTTCTTGTTTCATTCCTGGACTCTGCACAAAACACTGTGTATGCAAGTTTGCTTCAGTCACTTCCCCTTCCTCTACATCCCAAATGCACACATATACATTGAGAAGAGACAGTGCAGTATACTTCAGTAATTTGCACATTCAGCAACAGTTAATTGGAGTACTTGGCTCAGGGCCAATGCACCAGTAGTAGTAGTAGTAGTAGTAGTAGTAGTAGTAGTAGTAGTAGTAAAAAGAATAATTTTATTATTTATTTATTATTTATACCCTGCCAATCTGGCTGGGTTTCCCCAGCCACTCTGGGTGGCTTACAGCACATGTCTAAGGTTCAAGGACATTGGGAGCTGAGATAAAGGCAATTTGCTCTCAGTTTGTAGCAGGCAGTTGCATTTTGCACTCTGAAGTGAGACGTTCAGGTATTTGAGATTGCAGGATGAGCTTGCAATCTGCAGTGTGAGAACGGCAAGGTGGTGAGAAGAACAAAGCGAAAGGATTCTGCTTTTGTACATAGTCTGCCTATCTTTCAATAAACGCTATCTGTATTCAACCGCAGATGCTTCTGTTACGGTGCACAACCTGCTCAACAGTTGGCAGTATAGTGGTTACAGGGTTGGATTAGGATCTGGGAGACCATGGGTTCAAACTCCCACTCAGCCATTAAGCCCACTGAGTGACCTTGGGCCGCTCATTGTCTTTCAACCTAACCTACCTCACAAAGGTGTTGTGGGGATGAAATGAGGAGAGGGAGAGCAACGGAAGCCACTGCAGTACTAACCAACATAAAGTTTGGCCCTAACTTCCTACAAACCCTCTGACAAATATATTCCCAAGCCTCCACAAAATGCAGAATTAACAACATGGATTCTAATACCCTAGCACTCCAAAGAGGCACAAAACAAGGATGCCCAGTGTCTCCCTTCCTATTCATCCTGGCCCTGGAACCCCTAGCAATCTTAACCCGGGTAGCCCCTGACATCCGAGTGGAAATAAAAGGCAAAACCTATAAATTAGGGCTCTTTTCAGATGACTTGATGGTCATGACACTAGACCCACCCCCCCACAGAAACTACCTTAACTAAAGAACCCAACACATTTGCAATGATATCGGGCCTACAAATAAACTTTGCAAAATCTGAGGCTATGTGCTTCAACACTCACCTCCCCCATATCCAAAAAGAATTCACCAACATCACAAAGAGAAAACTCTGCCGCACCAAGTTCAAATACCTAGGGGTACAAATAACCTGAAACCTTAACAATTACAAAACCCTATGGTGACAAATTAACAAAGACCTGAAGAGATGGAGCAATACCAGCTTCATTCTCTCAGATAAAACAGGCATGATCAAAATGACCACCCTTCCAAAATTAACCTACCTACTCCAAACCCTTCCAATCTGGATTCCACCAACGCAACTCCATAAATGGCAGAAAAAACAACACTCATTTATCTTCTCACACGAAAAGCCAAGAATAAGCCCCAAACACCTGCACCTCCCCAATTCAGGATGTGAAATCCCCAACATAGAACTATACTACATCGCCAACCAAGGGTGCCACATAATCCATACATTCTAGAAGATGAGACGAAACAATTGGTACACTTGGAGAGAGACATAAACGAAAGCACTCCCATCCCACCATACACTTTCCTCCAAAACAAACTAAGGAAAATCCCCACAACACTAAACAGGTTCACACAGATCATGCTTAAAGCATGGAAGGAAGAAGTAGGCAAACTGTCCCCAACCCCATCCCCACTAATCCCTCTGGTTCACCACCCACTATTCCACCATGCAGCACAAAATCTCCAGATAAAAACCTGGCAAACCAAAGGCCTAAATCACCTAGCAGATTTCTAAAAATAGCAAACCCATATCAAAACAAGAAATACAAAACAAACTAGGGGACACCCAAATACCTTGACTAACACACCACCAACTACATGCCTTCTTAAACAACCCAGCGGTAATATCAACAGCCACTAGGCCCTTGACCACGTTTGAAAACTTTCTCCTAACAACAACGGGATGTTGCAAGGGGATGGTATCCACAATATATAAAACACGGCTGTGAAACACCCCCCAAAACCCCTTGATGCAATCAAAAAACAATGGGAGGATGACATAGGCTATGAAAATAACCCTACCAATTGAATTAGAATGTGGTCTAAACCTCCCTTAAAATCCATATCAGTGAAAAGAAAAGAACTCACTCTGAAACTCACTTACAGATTGTACCTAACACCATGGAAACTGGCGCTGATACACCCAGGAACCTCATCAAAATGCTGGCAAGGCTGCACCTCCACAGGCTCATACCTCTACATGTGGTGTGAATGCCCCCAAACCCAACTATTCTGGACAACACTCATATAAGAAATAAGCAAAATAACTAAAAAGGTACTAGAAGCAACCCCAGAACTGGCCCTACTGAATATCTTCCAAGCTAACGATGCCCACTCACCCTATAAAGAGCTCATAACCCACCTACTCTCAGCAGCCAGAAACATCATACCCAGACACTGGAGGGACCTGTCTGGAATAAAGATGGAACACTGATACCAAGTAGTATGGAAAACAGCCTTACTAGAAAAGCTAACCAATAGACTGAAACTGACACAGGGAGAAATAGAAGAGGGTGCCTTCACTCCAGCATGACTCCCCTTTATCACATACACATACACATGACTCCCCTTTATCACATACACAGACAACAACATGAACCCACTGACAGCATACAATTCAGTATGGCTAACTTAACCCAACAACCCCCCACCATACATAAACAAATCCCCCTGCAGCCAACCAAAGACAATCAACCACACCCCAGGCCACCCCAATCTCTCTTAGAATCATAGAATCATAGAGTTGGAAGAGACCACAAGGGCCATTGAGTCCAACCCCCTGCCAAGCAGGAAACACCATCAGAGCACTCCTGACATATGATTGTCAAGCCTCTGCTTAAAGACCTCCAAAGAAGGAGACTCCACCACACTCCTTGGCAGCAAATTCCACTGTCGAACAGCTCTTACTGTCAGGAAGTTCTTCCTAATGTTTAGGTGGAATCTTCTTTCTTGTAGTTTGGATCCATTGCTCCGTGTCCACTTCTCTGGAGCAGCAGAAAACAACCTTTCTCCCTCCTCTATGTGACATCCTTTTATATATTTGAACATGGCTATCATATCACCCCTTAACCTCCTCTTCTCCAGGCTAAACATGCCCAGCTCCCTTAGCCGTTCCTCATAAGGCATCATTTCCAGGCCTTTGACCATTTTGGTTGCCCTCCTCTGGACACGTTCCAGTTTGTCAGTGTCCTTCTTGAACTGTGGTGCCCAGAACTGGACACAGTACTCCAGGTAAACACCAAGGAAACATAACTAGTGAATAGAAAGAGAACCTACCCAAGTGACACTGACACAAAACCCGCATATATACACTAAGTAAAAGAACATAAGCTTCACCACCCCACTCCATCTCTCCCATCCCCCCTCTTTCCTTCCCAACCCTATGCTGCATATAACACCAATGTCTCACAACAAATGTAACTGATCCATAGAAAACACAACCTGAAGAAAGAGACAATGCATGTGCTTTTGTAAACGAGGAAAATCTTTAATATACATTATTTGAAATTAAAATTAAAATAAAGGAACAGAAGGGGTGGGGAGGGAGATCCATTAATCTTAAATTGCCTGCTGCAGAAACCAATTGCACCATACAAACTTGGCAGAACCCGGTGAAGGTTGTTGTATAGCAACTGCATTTGACAGATTGCACCTTTGATTTTGATGGAGGAACATTTGGCCTGCTAAGGCTACTTTTTTCCACTGAACAAGAACAAAAAAGAGCGAGAGAGGCAAGAATTGACATATGACTTTCGGCTTACAGTACAGAGTTACTGGTCACCTGCACTTCATCAGACGCCTGATACCTTTATCTTCTATATCTCCATCTGACATAATACCTTGGATGTATACAGTGCTGCAGTTATAAATCTGATACTAACTTGCCTTCAGTTCCAACATGGAGCTTTCATAAATTGTTCCTTCCAGTTTGAAGAACTCTTAGCAGGGAAACATTTCAGATCTGTTTTTACCATTTGGGGGCGGGAATGGTGGTTGGTTTCATTGCGGCACAATTTATTGTCACATGTAATTACTGTTGTTTATGGGAGATTTGAGCCTTAGCTCGTTGCCCACGGATGAGGTAGCAAACCCCACTGAAATCAACAGGACTTGCTTCCGAGGAGAGGCATATGCCTGAGCTGTAAGCAATATTAGCTTCATTGATTAGGAAAAATGTAAACTGAATTTCAGGCTATGAGTCAAAATACAAACTGCTATATGTCTAATGATCTCTTGCGTGTGTCTCTCCCATCATGTGGTTCTCTGAATTCTGGGCTTGCTTTAATTTCTTTTTAAAGGTAGTAAAAACTTGGCAGTAACCATCCCTAGTAGTCCAGTCTCAGTCATGCCCAAGTTATTTTTCCTTTATGTGCTCAAATGTCAAGTCCCACAGGATAGCTATAATTTCATCCTCCAATTTATCTGGCTCATAATGAACTTTAATAAGCCCCTGCTCCATAAATTCACTAGCACTGTAATTAAGGTTATGCCATAACTATTTAGTGTTTTGGGGGAAACATTTGGGCAGTGTTGAAAAAAAATGCCCCCTTGTCCCCTCTTCCTATTCATCTACATTGCCCTCATTTCTTTCTCCCTTCCCTAGCCAAACCTGACTAAAGAGTATAATGAAAACATCCCATTCATTGCAACGATCCTTGACTCATTGGGGTTCTGTGTGTGACTATTCCAGGAAGCAATACATTCACTCTCAGTTAATGTTGTTTGTCCTCACTGATGGTTTTATGTTGCATAGCCAAACACGGTTGGCTGAAGACCTGCACGATGTCACCCACGTCATTCTGTGATCCCCTGTTGGTTAGAATTTCCTATGTGGCAAACCCAGGAAGAGGAAAGGAAAAGGGTGGGAGGTGGGGTGGATGTTGCAGAAGCAACAGCATGTAGGGGTAACAGGACAAAAAGGGGAGTAAGTTTCACTGATAGGTTCTCAGGAAATGTTTCTTCTGACCATGCACCCCTCACCAGTATATTATACCCATGAATAAAAATGGAAATCCTAATTATAATCTGTTATTTGGTGCTATTCAGAAAAGTAAGCAAATAATGAGCACTGAATGAAACCATGAGCAGGATTATTAACCATTCGTCCAACCATTGATAGATCTAATGCTGCAATCCTATGCACCTGGAAGTAAGTCCCACTGAACTATCACTAAGTAGATTGCAGTAGGATGCACATTAAATGTAACCATTCATGTTAAAATTCCAGGATTTTCCTCCTCCATCCCTAAAACTGTTTTTAGATATGAGCTCTTTCCAGATAAAGAGAAATTAGTAGGTGGTTGGGTACATTTTTCGGTTTGTTTTTATCACAACACAACATGGTATCAGTCCTACAGCTAGATCTGATAGGTATTGAGTCCCCATGCAAGAACTTGAGCCCAGAAGCCATGCCAACTGTTTATTCCAGGTCCGTATGAATATGGACTGGTTTTAACCAAAGGGATCTCAAGCAGATGTTTCAGTGTTTCCTTAACTCCCAACAGGAGCATTCTAACCAGCCAGATGTGTTGGTCATGGGTTCCATCCCCCATGTCACAATTATTATTTTTTTGCTTTTGGCTCCAGTCCCACCAATATTTTGCACTTGGTTTCTCCATGTGACAAACTACAGACTACAAAGTAGATGCCACAAGCCTGAAATTTGCCCACAGCTGCTCTAAAGTGCCACACCACATAATGTAAATTTTACCAGCTGTTTTGAGTATCCATTTTAGGAATGAAAAAGCGAAAAAGAAATATGGTTGTTGTTATTATTATTATTATTATTATTATTATTATTATTATTATTACTGCACCCTCTGGCTGGGTTTCCTAAATGCAAAATAAGTATTAATGATGGAGCAGGGATCCTCAAAATTATTACTGCTTTAGGGCCTCAATGAACTTTAATCAAATAATGGAAAAGAATGGGACATACTTTTAAAAACAACATGTTTGGTGGAGTATGCAATTTTATTTTGCATTTGGACTCTTTCTTGATGCACCTCTTCAGAGAGCAAACACAAATCATTTTCCTGTTACCCTGCTGACCTTTGCCGTGAGATGTTTTGCAATCCCCAATGAAAGACCCTTTCTCTTGAACCCCTCCCTCTGAAACATTGCAAAAAAGAGACCTAACAGCCTCCCTTTCTCCCATTAATTGAAGGGGGAAATCCTCAACATGTGTTGAATCTCCTCATAATACTTAAAAAAATACTTAAAGAATGTGTAATAATAGGGGAATTAGAGAGAGGGTAAAATTAACCCATATGGTTAAAACTGAGTGGAAAAAAGAGGGGGGTTTGAGTGACATTTAAATGTACTCTGTCCAATTTTACCCTGGGGAGGAGTACAGGAATGGAGAATGATAGAATGTGCTCTTGCTTCCAGGACAGAGTGTGTGTGTGTAAGTGAACTTAGGCTCTCTCTTGTGAAAATGAAAAAAATATTCTGAAGGCCACTTGATTGGGGGGGGTGGGGGGGGTTACCTGTCACATGTAATGAGGGAAAATCTATCAGCTGTCTAGGTTAGCGTCCAGGAAAATCAAATGGTATTTTTTGTATTTAAAAGGGGGAAAAACACAGAGAGATTTAAGGGAAACCACCTCAAAGAAATTTGCCTAGGCATTTAACAAAGAGAGAGAGAGAGGGAAAAATGATTTTGACTCATTTCCTTTGCTCAAACATAAATCCATACTTCCTTCACCAACCAAACTTGGGTCATTATGGATTGACACCATTGCATATCAGGTTAGGGCTTTGTCCTTCAGGCATAATTTCACCTGGGGTGTCCCTTCACCTTCATGTAATGGGTTAAAATGAACTTCTACATGCACAGCAATCAAACCTGGTAGGAAAAGGCTATGTTTAGATAGGAAATTTATACTTTTCCCTGGCTTGTGCATTGATTTGGTCCATTTTAATCAGTAGCTAGAAGGGATGGGTAAACTTGTCAATTTTTGTTTCTCTTAAGTTTCTCATTTTTCAGATCTTTTGTTCTCAACAATTCCACATTTTTATTTATTTAAAGAATCCTCCTGAAAGCGAAGGAGCTTGAGCACCAACAAGATGGTGGCATAGGCTGATAGTTCCCTTATTTATGAAAATCATCCCTGAAAATTGTCTATAGAACGGGGTATGCTGTAGGGACCAAGCAGATCTAAGGACCATAACATTCGAGTGCATTTTGCGATGATATAAAAAGAACGTCACTTGGGGCCTGAGGGTGATGCCACGGCATCTCAAATGGCGTCAGAACACCCAGCTGCACCAGCCACAAGAAATGAATGAGGACACGCCAGTAGCCTCAGCGGCCTTGAAATCAGCTATGAAGGAGGAGGTGGCACAGAAGTTTAAGACTTTCCAACAATAATTAATAGACTGCTGTGCCACCTCACCGAAAATGAAGCTGGGGGTAGGGGGTAAAACAAGAACAGGAAAAAACATGAAACTGCTCCAGACATAGCCCTAGAAACATTACAGATGTCAATTAATTTAAAGCTCCAGGAAGTGGGGTTCTGACATTACTAGGGATTTCTCTTTCATTTAGTGGTGCCCCACAAAGGTGCCACTCACACAGCAACCAAGTATAGATTCTGCACTCGGAACTACTTGAAGGAATAAGGGCTGGGAGCCTGGGCAAAGAAGACAATGATGGTGATTTGGAGGAGGAAGAAGGCTGATAAGTAGTAAGCCCTCCAACAGCTAGGATTAGGGGGGAAATGGAATTTCGAGTCTCAGAGCTCTTCCAAATAGATATGACTGGCATTGAAACACATTGGATGCTTAGAGTTTAAACATCCCACATATACAGTACAGACATGCAGCAAGACTTAAAGTGATAAAGACTGGGAAATAGACCAAATAGTTAGAGATGTTTATTACAGAATGAACATCTCAAATAACATCTTTACTAACAAAAGAACTGGTAAATATTGTCCTTGCCTCAAATACAACATGGGTGTGGCAATACTAATAGGTACAGATTTAGACTTGGGGGGCAGGGGGCGGGAATTATTGAGATAAAAATGGCCAACACCTATTTGTTGAAGAAGTCCTGGAAAAACACACAATGGTCACGTTACTGTTGCTATAGGCACCGAGTGAAGAGACAGCTCAATTTTCTTCATAAAAGGCTTAAGAAATTGGGGAAGTTTACTTAAGCAGAGATTATACTTGGGGGAGATGTAAATTGGAATTGAATTTAATGGAAAATTAAAATCAGCAAGGCAGCAAATTTCACATATGGCCCATTTTATGTAGCTATTACAAAAATATGACCTTCATTAAATATGGACAGAAGCAAATTCAGGATGCTTTGTTTCTCAGATAATTTCAGAAAGTGTGAAGTAGGTACATTTGCCAGTAAGTGCAAATATAACTGAATTTCTCCCCCATTCCTAGCAGCTAGATAATCTGGTAAATCTATAGGAAGCTGCTTTAAACATCCATTTATCATTAGGTTTACCAGTCTTGCTCAACCTGGAATCCTCCAGATCTTTGGGACTTCAACTCCCATCAGCCCAGCTAGCATGTTCTTTTACTTCTGACTTTGCTGCCTGCCACACCACTGCTAATACCATCAGCTGATGTAGCCATGATATCTGGCTACCATTGGCTCAGCTGTTGTGACATCACAGAAGGCCTGGGTAGCAGAGACTCAGGAAGCTAAGTGCTTAAGTTAGCCTTCTTCATGGAAACAACTGAATATAAATTTATTCCAATAGGCTTTTCCTAGATAAATGAATATTTACAACAAATGTCTAGTTTCATGGTTTTAAAAGTGTTTGCTTGCTTGTTTTTGGTTATTGTATATCAACTTGAGACAATTTTTTAAATATAAAAAGCAATACAGTGGTACCTCGGGTTACATATGCTTCAGGTTACATACGCTTCAGGTTACTTACGCTTCAGGTTACAGACTCCGCTAACCCAGAAGTATTACCTCGGGTTAAGAACTTTGCTTCAGGATGAGAACAGAAATCATGCAGCAGCGGCGCAGCAGCAGCAGCAGGAGGCCCCATTAGCTAAAGTGGTACCTCAGGTTCTTAACCCAAGGTACCACTGTAAATAATAATAATTAGTGCTTTCTTCAGGGGGTACTTTAATTGTTAAAAAGTGTGGCACTTACTGTAACAACCTCACAGTGAGGGCACCTATTTTTTTCTAGAAAAAAAGCACTGATAATACTGCAGTAAGTTTATGGAGCCTTTTACCAGAAAGCAGTGTCGTAGCGTGGGTTGTCAGCACCTGGGGCAAGGCAAGTAATTTGTGCCCCCTAACCGGTGGATTTGCGCCCCCTAACCCATGGATTTGTGCCCCCTAACCCTAACCCCCAGATGTTGTGCCCAGTGCGGCCGGCCCCCCCTGCACCCCCACGCTACGCCACTGCTAGAAAGAGACCAGGAACAGTTGTAGATCATGTTGCAGAGTTGAGCCTCAGCTATTTCATAAAAAATGATGCATGCAGTCATCATTGCTAAGAAATTAATAATGGTGTTTCTTGAGCCCACAAGGGGCTGCTAGTTGCTTTAAATTTTTGGTAGCCCTGGAGATATAATGGTGTTACATTGTTTAAGTGATGGCTTACTTTTTTTTCTAAGGCACTATGCTGAGGGTTGCTGGAAATATTCAAATGATATGAGCATCATTTAACTATGATATTGACTTTTTTCTTTTTACACAGTCGGTACACCCATTATTCCCCCTCCTTGATGCTAAAGCAAAAGAAAAACCTATAGTTCCCAAGCATCCTTAGCAAAAACAACAACAGCTAAACGACCAAAGTCAATGTGGTGCCCTCCAGATGTTGTGGACTACAACTCCCACAATACCTGACTACGGGCCATTCTGGCTGGGGCTGATGGGGGATGTATTCTGTAGGGAATCCAAATTAGCTAGTCCTAAAGTCTGCAATGTAGCTACTTGGACATAGCTGATGCTCATAAATTGACTGCCTGATTTAATGAATTCCATGGGAATATATTCCCTCTCCACCCGTGCCCCTGACTGGATCTTTCCCCCCCCCCTCTGGGACAGTGGTGATGATGACTCTACTATGCACGCCATTCTTTTTTACCTATGAAGCCAGATGTAGAAGGTAGAGAACAGCTGCAGAAAGTGCTGGAGTTATGATATATCTCCTAATACCCACAGGGACAATCAATTGTGTTTTATAGAGGGGCTGTTTGTGTCTTTCATTTTGTGTGTGTGTATTAAGATCTTGATGAAACCTTTTCTTTCCAAAGGCCCAACATTTCTCTTTTGCTCAACAGCTAAAACAAGTTGCAGCTGGGTCCATCTCCCTGGAGGAATCTTGTAATTTTCATATGGTGAAAGAATTACCATTGGTCCAAGTGAGGAAGACTTTCAGGTCCCCTCCACTGCTGACCATTATAGCTGGCAACACATTGAAGCATTCCAAATCCATCTGATTCAGCTGTGTACTGGAGAAGTACAAAAGCCCATGTAAATATATCATGCTATTACTGGTTGGCACAATTCATCTGCCATGGATAGACTCCACACGCCTGGATATTAAGACTCCCTATTAATTTTCATTACTCAACTTTATTTTGTTATTGGATCCTGGCTTGTTCCAATGAATGAAAAGTGGGAAAAGTAACATTATGAGGAGAGGGGAAAGCAAAAAATAGGGAAGGTCATAGCCTCTTACTTAAAGAACAATAGAATCTGTAGATAATGAAGCTTTTCCATTGTACTCAGAACCTCCATCTTCATTTTCATGTTAATTTGCTAAGCATTTTATTCAAAGCAACTTTTTGGAAATGCAGCCAGAATGATCGTTTGCACTGCATGAGATCTGCCAATGCAAACATCTGACAACAGGATAAAATAATAATATCTTATTGAAACAAAGAAGGGGGGGGGGGAGAACCACCAAGCAACTTTCTGTGGAAAGTGATGTCAACCATGAAGCGAGCTATATATTCTTTGTATTGGAAATTAGAACCGCATGAACCCTCTGTATGAAAACATGAGTGAAAGCATGCTTTTTAAGATAATCCCCTGAGGAGTTCTGGTTATTATTTCCTGGTTTTAATTTTAAAGTAATAAATAAGTGCAAGTGATGGACCAGACACCTAGAAACACCAGCTTATTTGGACAAACATAGATCAATGTAGTTTTTTTTAATACAAATGAGGATGTTGGTAGTTTTAAAATGTATTTCTTCTTTTTATAACATGGATTAATAGAGATGTTATCCTGAAACAGAAAAACCAACTACAGCTTCAGTGATCAGCAAGCTGTACATTTTCATGAGTCAGTTTGATCACTGGACAGAAAAATCTGTCCCTAAAGTATTATCTCAGTTGCCTCCGGCTGTGCAGATGATCAGACAATGGGCTGTAAATTATCCTGCAAATAATCTTTTGCAATAAGGCAAACACACAATGATTTAATATACAAGCCCCTTAAACTTATGGCCTTTTCAGCTTGCAAAATGGGACAGTTTTGCTCAGATTCAAAAAACATTCCAAATAGCCCCCAAATTAGTAAGTAACCATCTGTTATGGTGGCTCAACACCTTCCATGACCATAAATTTCAATCTCAGCAACATTAACAAGGGATTTGCTTGGCAGAAAGAAGCTCCACCTTTGGATCATGGAGAGTCAAGGTCAGTACAAAAAGGTCCTTAGGTGGTTTTTATTACTAGATGTAGCTGATTTTGACAGGCAAACTCAAGAGGCCAAGATTAACTAGTGCCTGAATTTTAAATCCCCTCTCTACTGTATTGCAAATTCAGCTCCCCCCAACCCTGCAATTTTACTGATTACAAATGAGATCCTTATATTTGTCAGCTTAGGAGAAGTGTAAAGAAGGGTCCCACTTCTGATGGTGCTCTGCACTACTGCAGAACACAATGTTTTACACGTTGCTATAAGATGGCAGAGTGAAGGCTGAAAGTTTAAACAAATCAAAGCAGTGATGGGAAAACTGTGACCCTCTGTATATTTTATTGGTCTACAACTCACATCAACCTCAGGTAGCAGGGCCAATTATCAGGGACTCATAGTCCAACAATCTGGAGGACCACAAGTTTCCTATCCCTGAATTAAACACCACACATACATCCATAAACAGAGGAACATAGAAAACTGCCTTATACTGAGTCAAACCAATTGGTCCATCTAGTTCAGTTTTGTCTATTCTGACTGGCAGAGGCTCTCCAGGGTTTTGAGCAGGAGCTTTTCCCATCCCAACCTGGAGACAACAGGGAATGAACCTGGGGTCTTCTGTGCCTTTTTTTCACCTCTCCATAGTCATTTTTAAAAACCCTAAAACTAAAATGTCCGAAACATTTTAGCCTTATCCCATGGGAAATGTGTGCTCTATCATTTGGGTTGACATAAGAATGCAATAAGAGCCTGCTGGGTCAGGACAATGGTCCAGCCAGTCCCCCACCCTGTTTTCACAATGGCCAACCATATGCCTGCAGGGAATCTGCAAGCAGGGGCCAAGCAGCAGAGCACTCTCTCCTCCTGTGGTTTCCAGCAACAGGTATTCAGTAAGTGTTACTGCCTCCTACTGGGGCAGCAGAGCATAGCCATCGTGGCTAGTAGCCATAGATGCGGTCAGAGGCAGTGGTAATTCCTGCTGGGTCAGTGGTGATTCCTGCATTGTGGGAGGGAAGAGTTGGGTCCCTTACAACTCTACAGTTCTGGATTCTATGAATACCAGTTGCTTATGTTCTTATAGAAGGTGAACTCTTATCATTTGGGCTGGCATTTTCCTTCATCTTCCCCATCTCTGCAATGTCCTTTTTAAAGATGGGGAGTGGCTGAAATTGTACACACCGTTGCTTATTTAAAAGGCTTCTAGAAATCTTTTCAGGCGGGTCACCCCTCAAACCATAAAACTGAACAATAAACAATGAAAACACAGGGAAATCTAATTATGTCCAAAAAGTACACAAACCAACACAATGATAAAGCAAAGTAGTGCAATCTAACTCCAAATGAGGCCGTGCCACAAATTCATACATAGGCCCAATGCTAGTGGCTCAGTCTCTTTTCTGACAATCCTGAATCATTTATATAAAAAGGAATATCTGAATCTACAGGTGTTGTTGGGCTCCATCTCCCATCAGTTCCAGACAGCAAGGCCAGGGGACAGGGATGGTGGGAGCTGGAGTCTAGAGGGCCGCAGGGTCCCTGTCTCGGATTTATATGAATGCTTTTTAAAGGCATAATTTCATCAAGACTCTGTTACAAACAGGAAACTGTCTGTAAACAAATTTCTCTACATGGATGGCCAGTTGCCATCGCCACCATCATTATTTAACTCTCATTACCCTTTACTACACTGTTCCTACAAAGCAGCATCTACACAAACACTCATTTTGAGCTTCAAACTGCCTTGTGAAGTAGGTCAAGCTTAGAAATGGGGGATAAATTTGATTCAGTTAGTATTTAAAGGTGAACCTAACAAGTTTTCCAAAACAATATACAGAATGAAACACAGACACGTTTTGAAATCAGTGCCATTCCAGATTTTGCAATGTTGTTTTCCAAACAAGTAATGTGTACCAAAAATGCATATATCAGTTAAAAATAACATACAAAAATGCATTAGGGATAACTGCTGAGCATAAATGTACAAAATTCCATTAAAATGCTGATTAAAAATTGTGATGTGGAAATTTGGAAAACTGAACTTAAGATTGTAAAAATGAGAGAAACTGACACTGACAGATGTACCCATTTCTAGTAAGGCTAGATTGGCCCAATGTCATTCACTGAGCTCCAAGGATAATTGAGGATCAGAACTCTGCTTCAACTATTATACTATGCATCAGTAGTTCCTCCTTCTCTCTGTCACCTGATGGCATTTCTCTGTCTTCTTCATAAAGAGGACTTCCTACAACCGTTCTTCCTTTTGCTTCTAATATAGTCAAAGAAACCTTAAAAACATATTTTTAACCTCTCTTGCAAGCTTGAGCTTGTTCTGAGCTTTGACCTGTCTAACCTTGGCTACTCATGTATTCCCTTTCTTAATGATTTCCCCTTTATTCTATTTGTTATACATGCCCTTCTTAAATCTCAGCCCATCCGTAAGTTGCTTAGGCAGCCATCCCAGTTTATTTAGATGCCCGCCTTTCCTTTCTTGTTGGAGTTGTCTGCATTTGTGCCTTCAGTATTTCACCTTTAAGAAACACCCATCCATCTTGGCCTGCCATCTGTTTCTGACCCTGGGATCTTACCCAGTTGTTCCTTAAGTTTTTTGAAATCAGTCCAGTGTGCATGTCCGACTACACTCAGATTTCCCTTGCCTGCTTATAACGAAATCCAAGAGGGCATGATCACTTCCTCCCAAGGTTCCCAGTACTTCCACTTCATCAATCAGTTCTTCCTTGTTGGTAAGAACCAGGTCCAAGAGAGATGACCCCCTTGCCACTTCTTCCACCTTCTGGGAAATGAATTTGTCAGTGAAGCAATGAAGGAATTTGTTGAACTTTACATTCTTGGCAGAGTGTGAGTTCCAACAGATATCAGGGAAATTGAAGTCTCCCATGACTATTCTATCTCTCCTTTTTGAATGTTTGACACTCTGCTCTAGGAAGGCGTCACCCAAGTATTTAGTCTGGCTTGGAGGTCTACAGCAGATACCTACAGTAAGGTCACTGTTATTTCTGTCTCCTACCTGTTTTACCCATACACTCTCAATCTACCTTCCATACTCCATACTCATCTCTTCATGAGTGTGCACTTGTGAACTCACCACTCAGTTCTGCCTCTGGTTTTCTCCTCAGTCCCCGACAACTGACTTGCACCATGGATTCTGATTCAAAATGCAAAAATGCTCAAAGAGGGTATGAAGCAAAGCTGGTAAAGGGTGTGGCTGGTGAGGGAGTTTGGTTGATTTCTAAGGGCCAGATGTACAGGTTTGGAGGTCTGTATTTGGCTCCTGGGCTTGAGCTTCCTCACTTGTGGGCTTTGAAATTGAAGGTCATGATAACTCTTGTGCTTTGGAGAAAACCCAAAAGCCAGTGTCTAAAAAATTCTTGTTCATTTAACAACAACAACAGTTTACATCCACCCCAAGGCTGGAGGGAATGGCTATTCTTAAATCAACAACATCTTAATTATGGAACTGATAATTTTATTTTATTTGCATTTATACCCAACCAATGGGTCCTCTATGTCACAGCAGAGTCAAAGTGAAGTGTGGCTTAGTTTTAAGAAAGCAAACCATCCAAAATTCAAGCAATTTAAGATTAGCGTTCTGCTTTTGTGTGAGAGGTTGTGTGATCCTGCCAAGGTTCAAGGAGATACAAAGGGGCACAGTCAATCTGCCAAAACCTCTGGCAACTGCATGCAAAACGGTTGCAAGGTCTCTGCATTTGAGAACTGATCTAAGCCTGATATGAATGGATGTGAATGGGGAAATTTCTCAATTGATTTTTGTTTGCTTTGGCTAAAACTTTTGGGCATTCATCCAGCAAAACAGTAACAAGGGATTTTTCAAAGTGTTTCAACGAAACAATCTATGCTGAGTGGAAGGGTGATTTGAGGATCAAATTCCCACTTATATTCTATTTCATTCATGTATTACCCTAGTTAGTAGTAGTAGTAGTAGCAGCAGCAGCAGCAGCAAATAACAAATAGAATCATACCAGCATGGAGTGCTCATAGTAGCCCATATAATCTCAGTCATGCTTACTATACTTACCAAGTAGTTTAGCAGTTTTATTCCCATATTCAGGGAAGGGACAAAGCTTAGTGTCAAAGCAACAGCACTGTGTGTGGAAAGTTCCAAGTTCATTCCCCAATATCTCCAGGTTGCACTGCCAGAGAACTCTGCCTGAAACACTGGACAGCCACTGTCAGTCAGTATAGACAACATTGAACTGCATGGACTGCTGAGTCTGATTTGGCATGAAGCAACTTTCTATGTTCATATCCTGGTGAGATGCTACTAGTCAGTGTACCCCAGAAGTAGGGAACATTTTCTGGCCAGAGAACCAGATCTTCATCTCTTCCACCCCATAGGGCATCATAGTGACATCAGGTGCTTTCCTTTGTTTGAGGTCCAGATTCTTGGTACTTCAAAGCAAGTGAACTGTGGGACTGCTTACAAAGGGCTTTAAAGCTACCCCACTCCAACTTCTCCTTCAAACCTCTGTAGCTTGAATGAAAAGTGTGTGTGTGTGTGTGTGTGTGTGAGAGAGAGAGAGAGAGAGAGAGAGAGAGAGAAGGTATGCTCTAATCCACCCATAATCTTTACCCTAATAAATGCATTTTTGTACACTTGACTTGGATGGACAACTCCATTTCAAAATTCAGAGAAATGTAAATTTAGGGTGGCTGCATTTTTGATTGCATAGTGTTTGGGAAAATGAGAATTAGGTAGGTTTGCCTTTTGAAAGGAAAATAATAATAAAAATTATCCCCAGTACCCAGGCAGATCTTGGTGCAGTCATTCCTGCTTGCATGTTACTTTTGCATGCAAGCAGAGTGCCTGAAGAGGGCCACAGTTTTAGCCCAAACAAAACGTCCCTTTTATCTCTTCCTTCCTTCAAGGGCCGCAGAAGCTAATCATGGTGGGTGAAGCCAATTAAGAACCTAAGAATATTTTACTGCCCAAGAGGATGTCATAGTCTGATGTTCTGCTGGAGCACCGAATAGCTGCTAGTCCCAGTGGGAACACCCCTGTGCCAGGAGACAGGAACCCCTGGAGCTAGAAATGATATATTATCCTGGCTTGGGCCTGACTTGAGGCATGACATGTTATGTTACCTGGTGCTAAGCTGTTTAGGGCTTGAAAGGCTCAAACCAGGCCTTTTAATTGAGGCAGATGCAAATATGAAGCCAGCTGTAAAAATAGAGATGTATGTTTGGCCCCATTAACCACCAGAAAAGAAGTTGGCAGCTGCCTTCTGCACTATTGAAGCTTCCAGACTAGCTTCAAAAGGCACTTCCATGTAGAACTGCACTACAACAATCCAACATGGAAGTACCCAAAGCATGGGTGGCTGAAGCCAAGTCTTCTCTAGGAAAGACCCCGGCTGCCTTATGAGCCAAATGTGATAGAAGGCACTCCTAACAACCACTGCCAATTGGGCATCCAGGGATGGCAAAGGTTTAGGGAATACCACCAAGCCAAGGAACCACTGAAGACCAGTATCATATTTCTCCATCCTTATCATCTAGCTCAGAAGGATGTCATGCCTGGTGGTCTCAAAAGCTGCTAAGAGATCCAGGAGAACCAACAAGGCAGAGAACTCCCCCAATCTATCCTTCACTGCAGGTGACCCATCAAAGAAATCAAAGCAGTTTCTTTTCAAATACCAGTCTTAAAGCCAGACAGGAATGGATCTAAGCAACTGGTTTAATGCAGAAAACCTTGAAACAGAGGCTAATGGGAAGGCAGATTTTCCCCACTGTTTCAAATGTGTACTTTCCTCCCATACCACCAGGCTATTCTTGTTATTCCCCCCCCCCCCCATTCTTTAGACTTCAGAGCCTTTCCACATATGGGATAATGGATTTACTCTAATTTCCCTGGAAAACAAAAAAACAGAAATATCAAATCCCTGATTTTATGAATAGTGAATACATATGGCCCAGGGCTGTGTTTCAAACTTTTCCTTTAAACTGTGGCCTTTGGGATATGCCTGCTGGAAATTAAACAAATAATTCAAAATGCTGACGAGGTTTGCAGTTGTACGATGCTATCCCGGAACTGGGGACAGAGAACAATTTAGTGGTTATGCATGTATAAATTCATAGACGTAATCACTTGACCCTGCGTGTTTATTCTGCAGAATTCAGGGTCACGAAGGAAGCAGTCCAGTGTCTATCAAATCTGAAAATAATCACAAGATTTACAGGCTTCAGGTTAGTCATCATAGAATCAATGTTTTATAGGGAAAGTTTTGTATTCCCCGCCACCCCCTTAATGCTTAAATTATTACTTCAGTTTTATTCTAGTTTCCTAGAACCCAGAAGAATGTTTGCAAATGGAAAACCATTGAGCGTTTGCAAAATCAAAAGAAAGTGTAGTTCTCCATCTAGAGGCACTATGTCATATTCCCAGTCTGCAGGGATTCCAAGTTTTTGTGCACCCTTAAGCAAAATACCTGGCTAGATGCATTCTAGGTGTCATGCAAAAAGATGGCATCCATCTTCAGAAGAGAGGACAAAAGAGGTCACTAATTTGGATAAATTGTGTATATGCTCATTTGTATGTATAGACAAACATTTGGAATTGTTACTGTTACAACATGAACCAGCCTGCAGTCTTCATCAGAGGGTCCACTCTACGTGCCTCATCCAAGGGGGGGGGTACATGAGAATGGGCTTTTGCAGTGGTGGCCCCAATTTTGTAGAAAACTCTCCCCAGGGAATGTAAGAAAAAAGCCATGGTTTCAAGAGCACTTCCCAGCCAATAAAGCACACAGCACACAGTAACTCTTTACTTCTGCAGCTCTGGAGGCCTATGCACACCAATTCGGCATATAGGCAGCTATTCCCAGGTCTGCTCTTTATGGAGCAGTTGCAGCAACTGGAGACCACTCCCAGTTTATGTACCTTCTCCTGACGAGCTGTGCATACGTAGTCAGAGACTACATCTGCATGAAAGATGCTTCAGGTCTCTCACTTCAATTCTCTATTGGTTCTGGAAGACAGTGGTGCAAAAGAACCTGGGGAAGAACCTGGCCCTGCACTTACTTGGCACGCCTCTTCCTCCAGTTATGAAGCTTTGCCTGCCTCTGATTCTTGCTTCCTGGATGGGACAGGTCCCCACAGACCACTGCCCCCCTCTTCTGTGTCAGATGCCAGCCTCCCTTCCCCTGGTGCAGACACCAAGGGGAATGCATGAGGGTGCCACAGTGCCCATGGGCTCCACATTGGGGCTCCAAGCTCAGAAAAGTCAGAAGGGAAGCTGGGGTAGAGCCAGTGTATGGATCCTTTTCATCCTGAAGGCCACATTCTCTTCTGTGTAACCTTTCGGAGGTCACACGTCAGGGCAGGGCAATATAAATTTCAGCTTTGTACAAATGGCTTGTTTCTACACACTCCTCTCTGTCCTTCATCCAGGTAAGCAAGACTCATTCGGAGAGTTCAAGGGCACATTCAAGCTGGGCAAGGACACTAAAGCAATATCTGAAACAATGCCAGCAAGGTGTGAACTGGGGAAAGATGGTGTGGCTCAAGAGTTTGCGTGGACAGGCGGAGTCCCCAGATCCCGAGTGGTCCCCCCCGTCATGTGGAATAACGACTCTAGACAACGTGCTATGGGATTAAATTGGCCACAACTTTATTAAATTTCAAATGTGGGTAGACCTTGGCTCAGGCATTGGGCGTTCTCCCTCCCTAGTCCCCAGCCGGGGACCTAGGGAGCATCAGGGTTATCCAGTGTGTGTGGGGGGGGGGATGGGCCGGCTCTGGAGAACATATGTTCAAGCAGAGATAGCCGCCCCCGTTACGCCGCCGCAGGGGAGAGCAATGACGACCTTTCGGCGTACGGCCAAAGCCTCCCTTCAAAAACCCCTTTAACGGGGAACCCTGGTATCGCCGCCGCAAAGAGGAAGATGGACAAAAGGATTCCGCCCAAGGCCTGATACCGCCAAAGTTGTGACGTTTTGCTACGGGAAAGGCGAAACCTGCCAATGCAGGGAAATTCCTTTCCGGCCCTTTAACAGCGACCTTATCGTAGCAGCGCCCGCATACCTGTGGAGACAGGTTAACCTGCAAAACCTATGAAGAAAAGTTAACCTGCAAAAGAAGACATTAACTGAGGGTGGGTAGGGTGGGAGAAGCTCTGGAGCCAAGTGAGGATTACCAATTAAGATCCACCCTCTATTGTGTGGGCAGGTAATCCCTCCCCCTACCTGGCCTGGTTTCCCTGGCAACGCTTCCCCCAGGTGTGATTGGACAACTCACTGGGGTAGGCGGGGACCTCCAGGTATCCCACCTGAGGGAAGGCAAAGCCTATGCTGATGGGGCCACTCCAGATCCAGGGCTGCACGCATCCCCGCAAAGGGCGCCCCCCGTTTTAAGTGGGGAGCGGTCAATGTGTGAACTCTGTAGAGTTCACAAGGGCCACACAGAGATACTTGGAAGGTTGCATTTGGCTCCTGGACCTCATGGTCCTGACCCCACTGTGTGGCAAGCAGCACAAGTTGGTCTGTTAAAGAAAATGGGGCACTGCCACACGAACCTCAGTCTGCCACCACCTGCTCACCTTCTTACTTACGAATCCAGGAGGTGGCATTGGCTGTCAGCTTCCTCCTCCTGCTTAGACTCCATGTTTCCTTTGTAGATCTCAGCAGGGAGAAGGGGGCCTATTAGTCCCCATCTCCACTAAACGTTGTGGTGAACCAATAGAGATGCAGATAGGAATACCTTCCTACAAATTAAGTAATTTCAGGCTCTGAACTGCTACCCACAGGGCTCCGTTGGACCAGAAGGTCTCTAAAGGCCTTCCTGTTTGGGCTGAGCAGGAGTGATCTTCTTGGCTCTGATTTCCTGATTCATTTCTGAAAGCTGTCTATCACCCAGCCTTGACAAAGAGAAGGTGATCCTTCAGATATGTCAGCCTTCTCCAATTTGATGCTATCCAGTCATGCTGGCTGGGACTCATGGGAGTTGTAGTCCAAAACACGTTGACAGCCCCATGTGCCTATCTTTTGGTTTCTTCAAAACAGCTGAGTGAACACACAAAGTAAATAAGTATAAGGAAAAAACAGCTTGAAATGAAGTAGCCCCAAATAGTTGCATGATTCCTTGTCAATGTCCTGTGACAGTGCCCTGGACGTTGACCTTGGAAACTGTTCTCTTGTTGCCTATGGATTGAGCTGCAAACTTTATTATGTACATCTCATTTGTTTTTCTTTCTAAAAAGGAAAGCACACAGATGAGTAAACTCAATTTAGAAGAAATACTGGTAAGCCGTCCAATGTAATTTGATTTAAAAGTACTGGATTATACTAGCATTGTAAGAGTAACCTGATCCCTTTAATTTTTTTTTAAAGTGAACTTGGTCATTCTTTCTCAAAACCTTTGTATGAAAAAAGTTTTATCAACTTGTGACCAAAAAAAAGTTGGGTTTTTTGCTCATAGCTTGGAAGTAGTTAAATAAATTAAATGGCTTATTATTCAGTTGCTTAATTTCTTCATACACAAAGGCCTGGTTGTTTTGCTCATGTGGGATGGATTCCATCAATAACTTTTCTGTCAAAGCCCCATGGAACTGAATGGGAATTAAATGCTTCCCACTGACAAATACTTTATACCATATACAGTGGTACCTCAGGTTACAGACACTTCAGGTTACAGATGCTTCAGGTTACAGACTCCGCTAACCCAGAAATAGCACCTCAGGGTAAGAATGTTGCTTCAGGATGAGAACAGAAATCGTGCGGTGGCAGCGGGAGGCCCCATTAGCTAAAGTGGTACCTCAGGTTAAGAACAGTTTCAGGTTAAGAACAGACCTCCAGAATGAATTAAGTTTTTAACCTGAGGTACCACTGTACTTTTTTCTGCTCCACTGCCAATATCTTAGCAATGACAGGAGACGGAAGCTCTTACAGCAGTGATGGCTAATGCCCACGAATCTACTAAATCTCATTTTAAAGTGGGGGTGGGGAACCTGTAGTCCTTGGGTTCCAGCTCCTACTAGCCCCACCCAGCATGGCCAGTGGTCAGGGATGATTGGAGTTGGGCGTCCAGTAACATCTGGAGGGCCACAGGTTATTGACTCCTATTTTAATTTAAGCAAAAGGCTATCACTCCATCTTGTGGCAGTGAATTCCATGAATTAAGTATGCATTGTGCAAATAAGGAAGTGCATTGGTTTGCCTTTTCTGAATCTACTGCTCATCAATCTGACTGGGCGACCCCCAAGTTCATAGGGCATTTCTGCACTAGGCCTATGTTCACATCTGTGGATTGAAATGCTGCAAGGTCATTTCCCCCTGCTGTGTTTCCAAGTCGCTTTCTCCCATTGCTGTTAGCATCAGAGTAAGGGCAGGGATACCTTCACCTGATGACTTCTTTTTGCATGCCAAGCAAAGTTTTCATGTGCACATGTGCAAAAGTCTCCTCTTTGCAGCACAATTCCTTGTGGTTTTCGAATCACAAGGAAGCTGGGCTGAGGGAAGGCACATCAAAGAGTATTCTTCTAGAAGCAACAGGATACAGATGGCTTATCATCACTATCATTATAGAATTTATTGCTCACCCTTCACCTGAAGGTCCCAGGGCAGGTTACAACAATCAAGGCACAAGATTATACAATAATAAAAAACAGTTTAAAACAACTTAAAATTACAAGAATAGGGAAGCAGGTGCTTCAGTAGGTGCTGAAAAGACAGCAGAGATGGTGCCTGTCTATGCTTTAATGGGAAGGGATTCCAGAAGGCAGATGCCACAACACTAACAGCCCAATTCCTATATTGTGCATCCAATCATTGGTGCTGCCCAAATGCCCAGGAAAATACAAGCACTAAAAATGAAGGCTAGGACGAGCATTCCATAGATCAGGAGCAGAAAAAGCCAATTCTCTTGTTGCCAGCCTTCAGGCTTCCCTTGCATGTGGCACACAGAGGATGGCCTCAGGTGATGATCTAAGGGTCCAGGCGGGTTAATACACAGAGAGGTGGTCCTTAAGTATCCTGATACCTGTTCCTTTTAAACTGGAAATGACAGGGGTTGGACCTGGGGCCTTCTGCGTGCACTCTGGTATTCAGCTATGGAGGCCACACTCTCTTCAGGCCCAGCAACAGCATTCCTACTTTGGGGAAGAGGCTATCCTGTCCCTGTCACATAATCAGACCACAGTGAAAGGTAATGTAGATGCAGCCTCCTTCATATTGTTCCTCCATCAGTATAATTATCTCTTCTCCTACCAAACTCTCACATTATCCTGGGGGACAGCAAAGGGACCATAGGGAAGAGGAGGGCAGAGGAGTCCACAGCTGCATCCTCTATCACAGCTGGAGACCTTGTTAAAGAGACATGGTGCTCCTCTGTGTTATGACCTGGCAACTTTGCAAGGAAGAACAGGAGATGTATAAGGTTAGAAAGAAGTGTGTGTATTTTTCTGTCCTGGAGCTTAGACAGTTGCTGCCTTTCATGATTGACAGTACTAGTGCAGATGGAACACTTAATCTGGTTCGGCAAGTTTCAGTGGCGTTGCTAGATGATGTGGCAAAACGTCATCTTGGATTATTGTAGAGATCTAGAAGGGGCTAGTTTATGCAGCTCCTAAATCTCTACCATCATCAAAAGACACCCTTGACCTGTGTCATCTGGCAATTCTAGGGAACTTTGCTGAACCAGATTAAGTGTTCCATCTGCCCCAGCACTGTCAGTCATGAATGGAGCCAACTCTCCAAGGTATAAGAATTTGTCTATCCTTGGTCTGTGTTGCATATGCAGGTGTTCACTCATAAGTCCTTCCCAATCTGTTTATGAGTTAGCCTGCAATGAAAGAAACAACAGATCCACATTATAGCACACATTTGAATGAACATTTAGTCACATATTTTTAAAGACCTTTCTTTGCAAAATACACATTTCTACAAGTATTTTAGTTAAATAATATCTGGTTATTGGAGATAGAAGGAAAAGTATCTATACACAGTGTACTATCCAATTGCTTAGTAGGAAGTAAACCTGCTCTTGCCTTCCAGTGACCTGACCAATGAGTGCAAAAGCATTCGGATGACTGACAAATGTTGAACTTTTCTTTATTTTTTATTTTATATGGCCAAGGCTGGATTAAGACAGGCGTAATCCCAAAGCTATGCCAAGTATAAGAAATCCCATAGCATTATAAAAAATGTATAGTATTCTAACAGAAATGACAATGAAAATAGAAATGGACACTTGACCTAATTAATTTTTTGATATAAATTATAGTAATTTCTGCACATACTAATAAGCAAAATATGAGAAAAGAAATCACTAAACCATTGAGTATATTTTTGCCATGTCTGAATGATAATGTTTGCTTCTGACTCTTTTTTCACTGTTGAGTTTTTTACATAAAAGTTGCAATTCAGTGATTTTTTGCCAGTCAGATGTGCCTCATAAGGTTAATTCACATTTCAAGAGGTCCAAGAGGTTTTTCTTTCAGCCCGCCACTTTCCCGAGGAAAATCCGTCTTTTACTGCTGAATCAGAACAAATGCCAATCTACAGAAAACCAGATTGATATTTGTTCTAAGTCAATAATAAACCATGGGTATTCTGGGTGGTATCTGGTTAGCAGGCGGGGGCTTATGGATTCATGCCTAGAAATCACTGCACAAGCCCATAATCTGAGGCTCTAAACTGTGTGTAAATGTGGCACCATATTATTATTATTATTATTATTATTATTATTATTATTATTATTATTATTAATTATTATTATTATTTAGATTTCTATAAAGGTGAACCTACCTAATTTGCATTTTCCAAAGAAATGTGTGATCCAAAACACAACCATCCTTCTAAAAACTGCACTTCACTGAATTTTGCAGTGCAGTTTTTCAGTCAAGTAGTCTACACAAAAATGCATATAGTGTGCATAAAATGCACATATTTGTGAAAATAACATAAAAATGCATTATATTATATTTGCAAAAAAATGTGGATCGCTTACTATGTGGAGAACTGAATTTAAGATTGGAAGAATGAGAAACTGAGAGAAAGAAAAAATGACAGATTAACCCATCTGTAAGAGTAGCACCAGTTGCACTAAAGATCAGACTATGTTAATGACACATTGGATAGACCTACATCACAACAGGATTAGCTTGAAGTCCTTCTCAGAGGGGAAACTCCCAACCCCTCCTCCCCAAATTTGAGTGTGCTCCTGTCTCCAGCTGTGCGAAATGTTAAGCGGCATGAAAACCCATCCAAGCAAATTAGCAGAACTTTGGAACGGCTAAACAGCCCCCCAAAGGTCGCCTACAGTATAGTGCAGTTGAAAAGAGGAAGAGGCTGACAGCGGTGTGCAAACTGCCACTGAAATTCGTTTTGGAACTTGAGGGTTATGATCCTCTTAATGAAAATTTGACAAGATCCCATCAAGACAGACAGCTGTCACTGCTTTTAATTTTCTTTTTCTTTTCTTTTTTTTAAAAAAGTTAACAATATATCAGTTATAACATTCATTCCCCCAGCTAGAAAGGTTAGGCATCTGGGCCTGGAAAAAAAATGTTTAAAAAGAAATGGTCACCCCTAGAGACTCCACGGCCTGGAAATGATTTCACTGAACTGCTATGCAGATGGATTAATTCCAGTACTGTAAAGTCAACATGGCCGAACACTAGCTATATCACAGTCTTCATTACTGTGGTCTGGATCAGGTTTGATGAAGTAATTTCCCTTGGGTTTAGCACTTAGGAAGCATATAGGGCGTCCTTCTCGAATTTGATTTGAGAGTTGTCCTCCCCCCACTCTCCTCCCCACCTTTCCAGCTAAATTGGGCTTTATCAGTTGCACATGGACCTCTATGGTTTGGAGGAGTTTCAAACGAGGGCCATATGTTTTGTGGCATACAATGCCCAAACAATTGGATGCATGAAATGAGATTCATTTCTTGCTTTTCTCCCTCTCCCTCTCCCTCTCCCCCTCCCGTCTCAGTCATAGATGATAGAATTAATAACAAATGATACAACACTCCACTGAAGCATGTTCATATGGGGAGAGCCAGCTCTGTGGGGTCCTTGCTTCTTTGAGGCAGATCCTACCTCCACAAAGAAAAGGGAGCACTTCATTGCTAAAAGCTCACAATCACCTAGGGCTTTGAATTCTGATCCACCTGTTCTTTAATGATCAATGGCAGTAGTGCCTCTGGGGCAGGACTTTGGGACAGGAGCTCAGGGCCCCATTCAGCAGACTGAGCAGGAGTGCTGCTGAACACAGCACATTTTGAAATGTGTAAAGTAATACACGAGATCATCTTAAGAGATCTCCACCACCAACACCCGCCACACCATTAAGTTCAGAGTCTAGGGTTACTTAACTGCACTGCTTTGTCAAAGCAACACAAAACAGAGTGAAATTGTATCTATATATTTTTATTGGGTCAGTAAGTGCAAATGCATGAAATCCAAAACGGGTTCTGTATCCAGCACAGCACAGCAGTGAATGTCCTTTAAAACCTAAATCTACGGCCCAGATCAGTGATGTAGAACAGCTCCACAGAAGGCAGAACAACAGACTATTTGCACTCAGCTAAGGAGGTAAAACTGGCTGAAAAATTACTCTCATGGTCATCAGTATCAGGCCTCAAGCCATAGACAGACAGACAGACAGACAGACAGATAATGAAGATAGATGATATATAGATAGAGAGATATAGATAGATAGATAATGATGATAGAGATGATAGATAGCTAGATGATAGATAGCTAGATGATAGATGGTAGATATAGAGACAGATAGATATAGATGCATAGATAGGTGTCCCCTGCTTCATCCCCCATCCAACCATTTAAGGTGAGGAACCTCCAACCCTTGGACTTAATTAGCCCC
This sequence comes from Podarcis gaigeae, assembly GCF_964106915.1. Classification (NCBI taxonomy): domain Eukaryota; kingdom Metazoa; phylum Chordata; class Lepidosauria; order Squamata; family Lacertidae; genus Podarcis; species Podarcis gaigeae. Next base: position 28,806,926 of record NC_139691.1, on the reverse strand, counting down.
ACCAGGCCTCTCCATTTCGCCAAACCAAGCCCATCTGCTCTACACCTGATGTCTCATGTGGATGTGGATCAGATGTGGATCAGGTGAAGGCAGAACTGGGCCAAAGGCATTTTGCGAGCACCTGCAAAGTGCTTCTGCATGGTGCTTTGCAAGCACTGGTAATCAGCTGGCTGCTGGAGCTAGCAGCCGCAGAGCCTGCAACCATGAGCAGAATAGACTTTTCACCTCTTGTTGTTTCCTCACTCAGCATTGCCCCCCTCCAGCTGACTTTCCATCCACAGGGAGAAAACATAGTTGCCTGCCTCTTTTCTCTTGCAGGGCATGTTGGGTTGATTCTGAGCAGGAAACAGTCTTGGGGTGGGGGTGGGTTTAGCAGCCTTTTCACCCTCCACTTTGCTGTCTGGTTGCTAAAACTTGAAGTCTCCTATAACTGCTTTGTAAGAAAGAAGGAAATGAGGCCAGGAGAGGGGAATTCATGTCATTTGAGGGTCACAATCAGTTTGGCCCCGAATCTCTTCTATTTAGTGAGATCATGCAAATGAGACTTCAAGTAAAGCAACCTGCTAGCAGGGAGAATGGTGTCAGATGACCATGCTACTGTCTCCTGCACTGTCTATGAGCTCGAGGGTAAACTTCTTCTTCTTCTTCTTTTTTTAAAGCGTTTATTAATTTTCCAGTAAGAACATCCAATTAACATATCAAATCAAATCCAATAAAAATAAAAAACTAAAATAAAAAGTCCAATTGTCTTTCAAAGAGGGTAAACTTCTAAAGTGGGAAGTTTCCTGTCCCAGTAGAAGCTCCCCACATTGTTCAGGCTGTGCCTAGATCATATGGGGGAGCCTCCCACATGACACAATTTTAAGAAATTGCATGGATCAAAGAATTGTGAGAACTGTGGTTTATTTCCTGAGAGCTGTTGGAGGATGCCTTAATAATAATAATAATAATAATAATAATAATAAATTTTATTTATACCCCGCCCTCCCCAGCCAAGACCGGGCTCAGGGCGGCTAACACCAGATACAAAAACAATTGATTGAAATACAACTTAAAAAACAAGATTAAAATACAACATTAAAATACAGCCTCCTTTCAGTAGAAACTCAAATCAAAAACTTTTTTGGGAATGAAAACGTCAAGTCCTCACCAAGGCTAACTATCCAGACTGGTCCTACGTGGGCCAGAAAAAAGCCAAGAAAATCCCCAAATAGGAGTTCCATCACAGAAGGAGAAAGGAAAAAAAGAAAGAGGGGGAAGGGATTCCAAGCCAAAGGCCAGGCGGAACAACTCTGTCTTACAGGCCCTGTGGAAAGAAGTCAGATCCTGCCGGGCCCTGGTCTCATGAGGCAGAGCGTTCCACCAGGCCGGAGCCAGAGTTGAAAAGGCCCTGGCTCTGGATGAGGCTAATCTAACTTCCTTAGTGCCCGGGGCCTTTAGGATGATGCTATTTATGGACCTTAAGGTCTTCCCTGGGGTTAGGGTACCTCACAGAGCTACAATTCCCAGAATCAACCCCTCTTCCCAGGAAACTCTGGAAACCATAGCTTTGTAAAAGGAATAGGAGTTTCCTAACAACTCTCAGCACAGTTAACAAATTATACCTTCCAGAAGTCTTTGGGGAAAACCAAGGCTGCCATTACAATTTTCATAAAAGCCACTTCTGGAACTGTAGTGGAAGATGGCACAAGTTTAGTGCTTATTTCTGTGTTATTTGCTTCCAGAAGAAAGCCATTTGCAAATAATATGGGAGTGTGAAAATTGCACTATATTCCACTATAGCTCTCGAAATGGCTTTTACAGTGTGTGGAAAGCTCAAATATGTGAAAATTAGCAGCAAGGGACATGTTGTGAAAATGGAATAAACTGTCATGTGAATGCAGCTCATGACTGCCTAAAGTGGTATGATACTACTTTAATTGTGTAGTGCAGATGGAGCCTCAGTTAAAATAATCAGCATATTAAACTAACAAGAAGAATGGTGGAAAACAACATTATGGTGCTGCCAGTTGGGGGCTGAATATTGGCTGTTCAGATATCACAAACAGGAAATTGTGTGTGTGTGTGTGGTTTTTTTAATTTGTCAGATTTCCCTCAGAAACGGTAAATCCAGATTAAATGGCAGGGGGGAGGAGATATGGGCTGGCAATTGTTGTTGTCTCGTAGTTTTTTACACAAATGTGTCACAGAGTGACTTACAACATAAGGATGGAAATAATAAGAAACATTAAAATAGAAGAACAGTTACCTAAAATGCTCATCACAGATTTAAAAAACAAACAAAAAACAGGTCCATCCTGCCCCATTAAAAGGATGAGTACAGAAGAGTCTACAGGGACACTTGATTATTCTCCAAAGCAAGGACCAAAAGCCTGGGTAGATGAGCATGTTTTTGTCTGTGCCTAAAAACAGACTATGATGGCAAAAGGTGTTCCTCCCTGGGGAGAGTCTTCCACAAATGGGGAACTACCATTGATAAGGCCTGTTCAGTGTGTAGCCATCCTCTGTACCTCCCTTGGAGTGGCACATAAAGAAGGGCCTCAGATGGCCCACACATGGTCCGTGTTGGTACATGTGGAGATAGGTGGTCCCTGAGGGATTGGAGTCTCGAGTCACATTTTAAGGCCAGCGATGCCATGTAACACTGTGAAAAATATGCATGCTTGAGGAGCACTGATCCCGCAATAAACACCAGTGGTGATGCCTATAGGGGATGGTAGACCAGAAAGCAGAGAGGCCAATGGCCAATGGACTGAGAGTCGGTGGTGGGCAGAGGCAACTAATTCTAGTTTTGTCCCCATCTTCTTCTCTGCTGTGTTGTACAAAGGCAATGCTGAGACAGAGGAAGAGGAAGCTGACAGCCAGGGCCACCCCGTGGAATAGATGTAAGTAGGAAGACAGGCAGCTGGGTCCTGGCTGAGAGCAGACTGTGCCCTACAAACTCCAATGGGTCAGCCTCCCCTAAAAACTCCATTCTTGGAAGCAAGCTACATGCTCTCCACTGGAGCATATCCTAGGAACCTACAAATCCTTCAGCAAGCAGGTATGTGCATATAAGTGTTGCAGCCTTCCCCTACTAGTCATGATTTAAGGATGCCTCAGTGTTCCTTTATTATATTTGCTTTGGTTTTATTTTTATAGCCACTCCTGCTTCTTCTAACTGAGAAAAGCACTTCTCCATTTTTATATTGTTCCTCTTTTCAAACCTCTGGGAGGTAATCAGTCAGTTCAGGAGTACTGAGTCGGGCTGAGAGATAGGGCTGTTTCCCCAAGGGCCCATCTGAGAAGACACAGAAGTTCCTGGTGAACAAGGAACAAAACAGATCTCTTGCAAACTGAAATAACCGTCCAGCGGGTGAGCTGGGAAGGTGTAATGGGAACATATGATGGAGCATCTGTGATTTATTAGCTGCACAGAAAATGCATCTTTCCTGCACCAATTATTTTGCTTTCATCACTAATGAGAAAGAGGCTCAGGGGTCTGTTGCTCATGGCAAATTCAAACAGCCTCCCACGCATACTATGCATGCACATTTCTCATGCGCTATTGCGCATTACATTAAACAACAAATAATACATACAAGGACAATTCATTAGGACAGCAGCAAAATGCTCAAAATAGGGCTGGAACTAATTTGAAGGGAAGGAGGCAGAAACAATCTCAAAGCAAAACTTCCTTACTCAAATTTGCCTGTAAGAATTCAAACTTATATTGTCCCAATATATGTCTCTCTGTGTGCATATATAGGCTTACTTTTCTTCTTCAACAGCATCAACAGCTTATTTTCCCAGAACACCTCCCAACACAGGTATAAGCTGTCTTGACACATGTAGAATGTGTGTGAAATAATGTACATTTGCACAGCTCATTGATCTGTGCACACAGGTGCACAGGTGCAGTGAGTGCTCATAAGGGCCTCTGTATTTCCTTTTCTGCAAATACACTAAAGTCTAATTGTAGATCATCATTTTAGATTTAGCAGCCTATAACATAGGGCTGCCATATTTCAAAAGGTGAAAATCCAGACACAAAAGCTGATGAGCAAAATCTCAAAACCAAAATACCTTTTAAGGAAATTTGCCAAAATTGACATTACCGACATGGGTTGTCATACATCTAGATTTCCCCGGACATTTCAGGGATTTCTGCCTGGACACAATTTCTGATGGCCTAATCCTGGCAATGTCCGGAAAATTCCAGCTGTATGGTAACTCTAAGATAATGATGCAAAATCTGGGGCCACCATGAGGATTGATGATGGTATCAAACCAAAATGAAATGAATTAATAAGTGTAGCAACATCAAAACACAAACTCCAGCAGTGATAAACATCCTCTATTTTGATAAAAGATAAACACACTTCATCAAATCACTGTAATTAATGTGATCTACAAGCAGTACTCAAAACAAAAAAAAATCCTTCCAGTAGAACCTTACAGACCAACTAAGTCAGTTCTTGGTATGAGCTTTCGTGTGCATGCACACTTCTTCACACTTCTGCATGCACACGAAAGCTCATACCAAGAACTGACTTAGTTGGTCTTTAAGGTGCTACTGGAAGGAATTTTTTTTGTTTTGACTATGACAGACCAACACGGCTACCTATCTGTAACTACAAGCAGTACTGTTATACATTTCCCCCCTTCTGGTGCAAATATGAATGAAATCATATAATCATTATATAATGACACACATATTTGATTTCCCATATACCAGAATGCTATAAACAGGTAGATTCCAAAATTTGCCTTTTGATGGCTTGAAACTTGTATGCCAAAAAGGGCATCCTTCAGAGAAGGAGATGTCAATTCATAAAGATAACTTTCTAAGACATGGTTGGGTTTTGATGAAATAGAAATCTGGTGAAAATGTTGCCTCAGATGCACCATATCTAAGCTGACAAGATGAAACTAAAATAGTTCTTTGGATCCCACTTATTTCTAAGTAAGCATGACTTATTTCTAAGTAAGCATGTCTAGGATGGCACTTAACATTTTTTGAAAGTTCCTTTCAAATTCTAATCTCAAAATCAGCATTTGAACATATTCAGAGTTCAAACAGTTGATCATAGATTTCCCCCTAATATATGTTTCTTTGTAAGCAGATTGCCTAATATACACATTTTTGCAAATCAATTTCATTTTTATAATGCATTTGTATACACAATTTTCACTGATATGTCCATTTCCATACACATTATTTGACTAGAAAACTGCACGGCAAAATTCAGAGAAGTGTGGTTTTGAATGAGGGCTCTGTTTCAGTTTGCATATGAAACAGTGAGAACTGAACTGAATCTCTCTCTCACCCCTAAATCTAAACGAGCACTATCCCTTCTATCAAGCAGAAACTCTCCTAAATTTCAGACACCATTGTCCATCATTCACTGGCTGCTCTAAATTTAAGTAGGAACTGGAAAAATACTTAATACATCATCCATACTTCTTCAGAAGAACAGCTGTCACTTTAAGGTTTCTGTATTGTTAGATGAGCATTATTCTCATACTCCATCCAAAGTGAGCTTTTGCTTTTGTGTCGATACAGTGCTAGAATATATACTGTATTTTTCACTCTATAAGACGCACCAGACCACAAGACACACCTAGTTTTTGGAGGAGGAAAACAAGAAAAAAATATATTCTGAAGCCCAGAAGCCAGAACAGCAAGAGGGATCGCTGCGCAGCGAAAGCAGCGATCCCTCTTGCTGTTCTGGCTTTTGGGATAGTGGTGCAGCCTGCATTCGCTCCATAAGATGCACACACATTTCCCCTTACTTTTCAGGAGGGAAAAAGTGAGTCTTGTAGAGCAAAAAATACGGTAATCCCATATCTGAGTACCTCTTTCAATACTGAAATTTATTTATCCAATTCTGTGGGATTCTGCAAGATGGATGACCCAGAAGAAACCAGAATTAGACTTTACAAACACCCATATAAATTCACTGACGAGAGTGTTTTCAAGTGTAAGATTGATTGTTATCTTCTCTGCTATTTTATACCACTTTAATTTTTGTACATTCTGGCATACATCACTCTCAAACTTGATAATAAATGGAGCATTGGATATGAAATACTTATTACAACAATCTTATTTTTAATTTTTTTAAAAGCAGCTTTTGTTCATGCTCGTGAATTTAAGATGCTTCATCAGCTCTTCTGCTGTTTTATGCGTTCTGTTTTAGTTTGGGTTGCTTGTTTATTTGTTGGTTGAGCATGGTTGCTGTTTTTGTTTTGGATATGGCTAAACAAAATCACATTAATTTTTCTCTCACTTGTAGAGTGTAGCAAAGTTCCAGAGCACTTTCACAACACCTAATGTCAGAACAAGCACAATTGACTGTATCCAAGGCTGTCCTTTTGCTCACAAAAGAATCTTCGGCTCACAAAATCTGATTTTGTTCCTTGCCATAGAACACCAAATGAGAAAAGTGAAACTAAATTCACAAATGTCGTTCTGCTAGTGTAATACACTTCATGGAGTTGCTTAAATATGGCAATGTATGAGAATTGTTATTGAACCATATCTACCATGGTACTTTATTTTTTAGCATTTATGCAATGAACTACACTGAGATCTATGGTTGAACGGCAGTATACAAATTTAATAAATAATAATTTGTAGAACAGCTATAATGTCTATTTTCTTTCCATTTATAATTCATTGGTTCCAACCCTATAATCTGGATCCAATGCAATATCTACTCAATGGGAAGTTCACACATTTAGGTAAGTGATCTCAGTTAGGGGTATGTGTTTCTCCCTGCATTACCTTATTTCATCACTACAAACTTATTTCATCCCACCATTCATTTGTTTAAGGAAGGAGGGGAAACATAGGACTCTGGTGGCAGCCATCATTTCCACTACCATCCAGGACCAACTCAGAAAAATGCAACTTGCATTTTGAATGGGAAATGGCAGCTGCTAGAAGCAATGAATGAAGTCAGTTCTACTGCTGCTGCCACCAACCCCCAAAAAACACATCCCCAAAAGATAACAAACACAGCTAATAAAAACTGTGCCCATTGTCCTGCTTTTCACCCAACACACACAATGAGGTTCTTAAATGTAAGAAAGAGTTCTTTATTCAAGCAAGTAACAGCACAGGATTAGCAGCAGACAGAGTTCAAGAGGCATGATTCTGGAGTTTAGGGTTCAGGCAAGATGTGCACAACTGGACAGAAGCAACAAAGATGTCCCAACAGTTCCCATGCCCTACCACCAAGCTTTTAAAGATACAGTGTGACATCCTCACTCACAGTACTTGCTCGCTTTGCAGCAAACGTGTACTTCTCTGGGCGATAAAAACACTTTAATTGTACTCTGGTGTGCATTTGAATCCCTCCTGGGGGGGAAGCAACAGTCTGGATGCATCCCGAGTGTCTTAAGAGATAAGAAATGAATGAACGGGTAAGCATGCTGATCAATCCTTAGTTTTCAGAAAACAGAGATACATGAAATGGAACGTGGCAACTCCTTGCAATAGCAATTCAAGTTAGTTCATCTAACAACTGCTATCTTTATTTATTATTTATTTTTAAAGTGCCTTTTCTTTGCTGTCAGAAGCAATACGACTTTCAGGTGCTGAACATATGCAAACGCTTGGCAGGCACTTAGCCTCTTGTTAGAACAATAGCGACTGAACACATGCACAGGACAGCCTGTCATTCCCACAGTCCTAAATTTAAATGAGACTGTTGTGCTTTATATTGCTCATGGGGATATTCCTCAAGATTGTAAAATTTTAATGTTTCTGCTGGCTCAATTCTCCCCATCGCAGTTGGTTGACTTACACTGGGATGAGGAGACAATTGAGGATGCTGCTTTCTGTTCCGAGAACTTGTGGTTGTCATCAGTTTATATACCTCCAGGGGCACAGTTTGTGGTCAATAGAAAATTTCATTGCATCCAAAAAGACTCAGTGGAGGTCCAGCTTCCTGTCCATTCCGGTTGGGGGATTTCATCAACAATTTCATTTGCAGAATTCCTTGATACTGATAATTCAAGATCAATTTAATTTTACTGTCCCAGGAAGAGTAACATAAGGAATTCTTTATAATTTCCTGAACTGAAATGGTTTATATTACTAACCAGAATGTAGATGGGTTTTTTTTTTTGGGGGGGGGGGGAGTTTGAGTCTGTGTGGATTCTAGAGCACATTTTCCTAACTTGAGAGTGCTTACAGCAAATGTAAGCCCCCCAATCCCCCCCAATGCATATGTTCTTTAATTCGAGTCCATTTATTTATTTAGTAAGAGATCTCCTTATCAACATAATACATAATAAACAAAAGCATTCAAAAAATTATAATAAATTGTATAAACAGCATGGTTAAGTACTCCATAAAAGTGACTTAAACATGTCAGACACTAAAATCTCAGTGAAATGGGTGAGTTTTTAACTGGCATCTTAAATTATGTGGAATTGGGATGAGACACAACACAGTGAGAAGGTCATTCCAAAGACATGGTGCCATCACAGAAAAGACTCTTCTGTCTGCCCTTGAACTACAAATGAAGGATGGATACTTGTAAGGAAGAGGCTTGGACCCCAAGACAATTTAAGGAAATGAATGGAAGCAAATGAATCAATGAAAAATTTCCCAACTTGCCCTCTTTTGCCCACCCTCAGTGGCTACAACTACAACTAGAGATGGGAACACACTTTCTGAGATAATATACAAACTGAAACACAGCCACCTTGCAGAATTTGCACCTCTCTAAAATTTGCAATGCAATTCTCCAGCCAAGTAATGTGTACAAAATTGCATATGAGCATGCATAAAAATGCTTATATTTGTGAAAATAACATATTGAAATGCATTACATTATGGAAAATTTCTTTGTGAAAATGTGTATATTAGGGGGCATTGCATACAAAAATGTGTAAGTCAGAGGAGAAATTCATACGTACCTAAATGCTGATCTTTCTTTAAGTCTTCAAGAAAATGCCGAAATGATGCAGAAATGTGGAGAACTGAACCTAAGACAGGAAAAATGAGAAACAGAAAGACTCAGAAATGAATATATTCACCCTTCCCTTTCCTGTTTCCTGAACACTGTGGAATAAGACACAATAAATGTTCTTTCTGTGAACTTTCTTAAGGTATCATATCTTAGAATCAAAGACCAATTTTCAGTGATTCCCTCTTGCTCAGTAGCTCCTGTACCCCAGCCCACATTGTTCAGGGTAACCACCCAGGGGCTAATCTGGGTAGGGGGCTAGAATATTTGCAGTGGAGAGAAAGGAATGGAGGAAATTATTGTAGGAACTTCCTTATCTTATTTTAGGATCCAAATCAGGGTTTTTTTTTGGGGGGGGGGGTTTGGAAAGTATAAAAGTATTGCATTTGTTGATTTAAGAGTATCTCTGAAAGTCAAATTTAGCAGTGAAATTTCAAATGTTTTATTTCTTTTCAAAAAGAATGCTGAATTTCAAAGTATCATTACTTTTACCTCTGATCTCCCACATGCCATTGGACTCCAAATCCAACTGGAATTGGATATTTAAAGAAATTAATATAGTGACAAGTCTGGTGGTTCTTCTTATTCCACATCAGAAGAATTGGGATTGGGGAATTACTGCCTCATTTATTGGCTCCTTTTGGTTTAGGCAATCCAGGACTCTCAAATGTGGGGTTTAATGTTACTTCTTGAAATTGCACTGCAGTTATCATGTATTGGCATGAAGTTACAATGAGAAGATGGTACATAAAGCTTTCATATTACTGACTGCTCGACTAGAAATTGCAAAAACCTAGAAGCCGACAGTTAGCTTAACCTTTGAGCAATGGCTCCATGAATTTTGGCACATTGAAGGAAAATTAACATTCTGTATAAAATTAGCCAAAGGAAAAGCAAAACCTTTTGACCTTTTTTGCTACCTGGATTCCACTCATGAAATATGTTAAGGGAGACATACACACACAAGGCTCTTTTATCTGCTTTCCTGAGACTGTGGAACACCAGCTGAAATGGCTTTTGTCCTCTGCCATTTGGACGCTGTAATTTCTTTTGCTTTGGATATCCTCAGGAATCTTTTCAACTGCTTGTTCTACTGTGAGGGTGGGGCGGGACTTACCTGTTTCTATACTGTTGTTTTCTCATGAAAACCAATATACTACACAGAATATACAATACAGCTTTTGGGCAGGGGCACTCAAGGGTAAGCAGTACCGGAACCCATTTTTCCCTAGAAGAAAAGCACTGGTTTAAAATGTGGCACTCATAACAACTTCATGGTGAGTACTGGCACCTTTTTTTCTAGAAGAAAAGCACTGTATATATCTCTCTCTTATAACCCTGACCATTGGCCCTGATGGTGGGGCTGTTGGGAGCTGGGCCGTCTTAAGCATATCCGGCGCCATGGTGCAAAGCTCCCTCTGGCAGCCCCCCCCCCCGTTTTCCAGAGTTGTCTACCTTTTTTAGGGAGGACGGCACTGCCAGCGGGGCTGGAGGAGGTGGGCAGTGGCTGGAGGGTGGCTCCTCTGGTGGGGAAGAGGCGGAGGCTGGATGTGGCGCCTCCCAGCTCAGCTAACTGCTTCATGCCATGGTGGCCACGGAAGATGGAGGCTCCAGGCATGGTGCTGCTTTGGCGCAGGTGGCATGGCGGAGGCAGGCAAGGGCGGGAAGCTGATGCCGGGAGGCAGCGCATCCAGCCTCTGCCTCTTCCCTGGTGCCCTCCAGAACTTGGCGCCCTGGCACCCAACACCACTAGCCTCTAGGGTAAGACACCCCCTTGTTGGGAGTCAAATGCCTACAACAGCTGGGGGACCACAGGCTCCACATTCTACATTACTCTAGTTCTCTCTGCCCAAAGAGTCACTTGTTTAGGTTGGCTTTAATGGGGATTGAAAAACAAAACAATTTTGATGCTGTATGGTATCTATTTATATTCATAAAAAGAAAAAGAAAAGCATGCTGTGTAGCCCCATATGCCTCTCTGGGGCGAGGCCACCGTAACAATGCATGGTTCTTACTGCCAAAAGTGTCCCTTTTAGGAATCTGTTTCATTACTTCTGCAAACATTCGTTGAATCTTCTGCTTATTTAAACTGCGATAACGTGCTTCACACAGCTGTTGTTGTTCTTTGTTTCTTTGTTGTTCGTCTTGTTTTTATGTTTCTATTTTTGAAAATTTAATAAACACATCTTTGAAAAAAGGAATTCTGGTTTAGATTGATGAATTTCACTCCAATTAACTCCAGAACTGAAGCAAGCAGAATACGTCATAGATCTCGGTTCCTCAAGTTCCTTGACATATTTCGGCAAAACTGTTTCCCTTACACTTATGCCTACTGAGAAAACACTGCCAAAAAGAAGAAGAAGCAATTCTGATATAATCATAGGTATAATTGCATGAGGCATTTCATTTCGTTTTATTGGTGCACACACAGACAGGCACCCATGCACATTAGTAAAACATAGCACAAAAGAATTTGGATGCAACTGGATGCACAATCACAACAAAGTTGTTCTCTTGCTGAGTTGTATTCATGCATATCTGCACATTGGTAATGAACTGAAGATTTGATAATTGGTGCTGGTATGCAGTGCCTTATATACATTCAGAAATAAACATCAGAACAATTGGGATTGGGGATTACTATTCCATTAATTGGTCCTTTTTGGTTTAGGCAATCCCGGACTCCCAAATGTGGGGTTTGATGTTACCTCTTGAAATTACACTGCTGTTATCAAGCAGCTGCATTATACAGACAAAACTGCATAGATTGAGAACAGGCCTTGAGGTTGGATCAATGCAAATTTCCTTCCTTTGTTTTTCTATTTTCCCTTTTTGGCCTATTAATCCTAAATTTCTGGAGAACTGCATTAGCTGTGATAAACGACTTTTTGATACCTGAAAATCCCAAAATAATATTGTTATATCACCTTATAGACCTTTGTCAATTAAGTGTATTCGTCTGCCACCTAGTGGGCATTACTAAGAAATGTGTGCAGAGAATGAGGATAAATGAAGGCGTAGAGTCAGTGAATGTTTCTGCACCATGAGTAAAGTGGTTGTGCAATGAAGACATAGTTATAGAAAAGAGAGAGATAACTTGTGAGCATTTTGTTGCTGATGGTGGTTTTTATTTGAGGGTGGTAGAGTTAAAAAGAGCTGTGATTAACAGTGTATAGCAGAAAACCATGAGACTGTCCCAAGTATTCTCCAAAAGTTGATACCTACTGTTTGCTTTCTGGGAAAAGAGGCTGGTGGTTCTGCTGAGGCTTAGAACCAATTTGTTTTGCTTCCTGGGTCTTGTCCATGCCTGTGGCTGGTGGTTTCTGGAATCAATGCAAGAGTATTTGCCCTTTTCTCCAGGAAGTTTGGCTTGCCTTATCTCCCCAACATACCCATGGATATTTAAGGAAATCTGGCAAGTCATGCAGGTGGCTAGGATTGGCTACCATTTGAAGCATTGTCTCTCAGTGGTAGAGCATCTGATTTGCATGTATAAGGTCTCAGGCTCATTCCTTGACATCTCCAGGTAGGCTTGGGAATGCCCCTGTATGAAACGCTGGAGAGTCTTTGCTAGTCAGTGAAGCTAGATGGATCAATGGTTTGACTTGGTATAAAGGTAAAGGTACCCCTGCCCGTACGGGCCAGTCTTGACAGACTCTGGGGTTGTGCGCCCATCTCACTTAAGAGGCCAGGGGCCAGCGCTGTCCAGAGACACTTCCGGGTCACGTGGCCAGCGTGACATCGCTGCTCTGGCGAGCCAGAGCCGCACACGGAAACGCCGTTTACCTTCCCGCTGGTAAGCGGTCCCTATTTATCTACTTGCACCCGGAGGTGCTTTCGAACTGCTAGGTTGGCAGGCGCTGGGACCGAGCAGCGGGAGCGCACCCCGCCGCAGGGATTCGAACCGCCGACCTTTCGATCGGCAAGTCCTAGGCGCTGAGGCTTTAACCCACAGCGCCACCTGCGTCCCTTTGACTTGGTATAACCCACCTTAATGTGTACTCATTGAGACTGATGCTTAAAGACACTCTACTGCGTGTCTCTCAATAAACTTTCCTTTGTCAAGGTGTGTGAGTTGGTACTTTTTACTCCAAGTACTGCCAGCTGTCTTGTTTGAAAACAGTGAGAAAGTGACCACTGTAAGCAGATGAAAACATTAACAGGATTTTAATAACACTTGTAATAAATACTATGGACAGTATGGAATAATACCATGGATTATGAAATAATATGCAGTTGAAAATGTTGACAATAGGACCCATGGTGGGAAGTCAGGAGATTCAGAGAAATATCTAAATATGGATATACATTTGGTATTGTTATAACTTTACATTTGTAAAATCAAATAAAAAAATATTTCAAACAGAAAAAAGAAAACACTGAGAAAGCATACTCTTGTAATTCCTTTATGATTTTTTTTTTGCTTGTTTGTATACCCCCACCCACATAGAAGAAAGAAAAAGAAATGTTACTATTGCAAAGATGTAAACATGCAGCCTGCTCTAGCTATGTGAAAAGAAGTTGCAATATTACCAGGAGCAGCTATGGGATGCAAACAACCATTTTTCTGCTCTCAATATCTGCCTCTCTCTCTGAGCATCCTTGACTGGAACAGCCTTTGCGAACCTGGTGCTGTCTGTGTATTTTAGGCTGCAATTTTCATCAGCCCCAGCCAGCACTGGCAAAGGTTGCCCTAGCTAATTAATAGCGTGAGAGCTGCTGTAATAACCAGATAGCTAATATTATTGAACTGCAGTTTTCTATAATATTCTACTGTAGTTTTACAGATTCATTGTGCACACACTTGCTATTTTTGCAAACCACTTAGAGACTATTTTTTGTATTTTATGTCTTGGTATCATCTTAGTATCTGGTGTCTTGTTATTTTAAATTTAGAATTTAGTGTTTTGGACCACAACTTTTTGGGGTTTTTTGTTATTTCTGGGATGGGTTTTTTATGTTTAATATGTAATGTTTTGGACAGTGACCTCCATCAACCCCAGCCATTATGTACTGACTGGGGCTAATGGAAGCTGAAATTCAAAAACCATTTGAGAGTGCCAAGCTGGCAGAGTCTGGACTAGAGCTAAGAAGAATGTCTGAACCTTCATTTCCACTATAAGAGAACAATTGATTGCAAATCCCTGCAGATAAAAAGCAAAGAGGGGCAATAAAGAACCCAATGTGCATGGTTCTTTGGCATTAATTTCGAGCAACTAAAGCTGCAATCCCAATACAAGCTTAGTATTCCATTGAACATGGATGTCTCTATTTTCAATGGAGAAATGCTGGAGGGTGTGGCATGATGAAACATAGTTGGAGGGTATGACACAATGAAACCTATGTGTACTGGGCAGATTTACCATTTCTTAGACAAGGTAGCAGGAGGAAAAAATGACAATTTCCCCCTGAAAGCTGTTTTTATTCCTCTAGATTTTGCAATTGTTGTTGTTTAGTCATTTAGTAATGTCTGACTCTTCGTGACCCCATGGACCAGAGCATGCCAGGCACTCCTGTCTTCCACTGCCTCCCGCAGTTTGGTCAGACTCATGCTGGTAGCTTCAAGAACACTGTCCAACCATCTCGTCCTCTGTCGTCCCCTTCTCCTTGTACCCTCAATCTTTCCCAACATCAGGGTCTTTTCCAGGGAGTCTTTTCTTCTCATGAGGTGTCCAAGTACTGAAGCCTCAGCTTCAGGATCTGTCCTTCCAGTTAGCACTCAGAGCTGATTTCCTTAAGAATGGATAGGTTTGATCTTCTTGCAGTCCATGGGACTCTCAAGAGACTCCTCCAGCACCATAATTCAAAAGCATCAATTCTTCGGCGATCAGCCTTCTTTATGGTCCAGCTCTCACCTCCATACATCACTACTGGGAAAACCATAGCTTAAACTATACAGACCTTTGTTGGCAAGGTGATGTCTCTGCTTTTTAAGATGCTGTCTAGGTTTGTCACTGCTTTTCTCTCAAGAAGCAGGCATCTTTTAATTTTGTGACTGCTGTCACCATCTCCAGTGATCATGGAGCCCAAGAAAGTAAAATCTCTCACTGCCTCCATTTCTTCCCCTTCTATTTGTCAGGAGGTGATGGGACCAGTGGCCATGATCTTTTGTTTTTTTGATGTTGAGCTTCAGACCATATTTTGCAATAGCATTATGTTTAAACCAAAATGAAATCAGTTGCATATTAAACAGTTGCAATCACCCCTGAAACCTAATGGTGAAGGGCAGGTAATGATACTTATAATGTTGATATGACTATTACTGTATATCTTTAGTACAGGAGAGATGAAACTGTGTCTCTCCAGGTCTTACTGTACTCCAACTCCCATCAGCCCCAGCCAGCATGGCCAACAGTCAGGGCTGATGGGAGTTGTGATCTGTCAACATCTGGTGGGCACCAGGTTCCATCTGCCTGCTTTAGAGTAAGAGCAGTGATGCTTGACAGCTGTTTACAACTGCAAGTTGCCTTTGTTTCACAATGATTTCAAAAATAATAATAGTATACAGCAATAACATATGCAATTACTTTATACAAATTGAGCAATTGGCTTTAGAAATCCAGTCCTAGTCAGGAGCAATCTATCCTCTTTACTTTCTTCCCTGTTATGCCAAACATCAGAGTGCATTGTCAGAAAAGTTTAGATAAAATGAAGAGACGTTGCGATGAGCACGCTGGATGTCAGCATGGTTCATAACATGTTTGCAAGTGATCAAAAATTATCAGCTTTTCTCTAATGCCTCAAGATAAAAACAAATGATTTCCCCGTGTCTGCTATGCAATTTATCCTGCTGTCTGCCAAAATATATTTTTTGGCAATGGCTGGAAGCAGGAAAATTGAAAACTGTTTTGGAAAATATGAATAGAGCAGGAAGGACAAAATCTTAAACACGGCATTGTTGATAGATTTTGTTTCTCCAAACTGGAAAAAGGCGACCCTGTTCTGACTGAAGGCAAATGCATTGGGAAGCTTAATACAGTTCTACAAACTGTGTTCCTGGACACATGAAAGATACCCATCTTCGGCTGAGAGCACAGGGACAAATGGCAGTTTCTAGAATGCACAGGAAATCAATACAAGGACAGTGATACACAATTTTTGGTATATCAGTATAGATATAACAACAGGTGAGGACGTTCTCTTTACTGCAGGCAATCTGTGGCCTCCCATCAGTCTGAACCTGGTCAACAGGGATGATGGAAGTTGCACTCCCAACAGCACCTGGAAGGCTTCAGGTTCCCCCATCCTTGTTTTACTGCATTACCCAAGTAAGGAACATAGAAAGCTGCTTTGTACCAAGTGAAACTATTGGTAAATCAGGATTAGTATTGTCTACACATTGACTGATAGTGGCGATCCAGGGTTTCCGATAGGAGACTTCGTTAATTGACACAGACATTGAAAATGTATATGAATTAATGAAGGTTTAAAATGGATAATGGCTAAATGTGTGTTGCTCACATTGGGATTTATCCTCAGTTGCTTTCTAAAGGACTCTGAGCTCCTTAATTCAATTCTTTATTTATACGGCTATTAGCCCATAAAGTATGTACAAACATAAGAGCACAGAAGCATAAAGACCCATATATCTAACAACAGAAGGTGAACACCACGATGCAAGGGTGGGTCATTGAGCAGTGACAAATAACAGCTTGGGGCCCGGAAAGATCCAAGGGACGGTTCACAGAAAAAGGAGAACTGGAGACGAGACCCGTCATGCACTCTCATCATAACTGTCCGATTAGTTTTTGATGTTGTTGTTGTTGTTTTTTGGTGGTTTTTGTGTGTGAGATAACCGCATTCAGGAATCTCGCCACCTGCAGAGTTACAGAAGGATCTGTATCCTGCAAAAGCAGTGCGGCGTGTGACTCAACAGGCCTGCCAACCAAGCACAGTAAAGCAGGACCCAGGAATTTAGTCCTGGCTATGCTATGTAGGGGACAGTTGAACATTATATGTGGAAGAGATTCAACTGTTTTCCCGTCGCACTCGCATAGCGGAGACACCAAACCCTTGGAAAATCTGTGGCTCAGCAGGTTCGATGGAAAAACATTGAACCTTGCACAAATAAATGCAAGTCGGTGTGGTACAGATGAAAGAGATGACATGTATGATGGAAGGCCAAGTGGTGGGGTTATTCCGTGATACCTGGGGGAGCAGACACCCCCACCCCTGGAGAGGTTGTGTTGATTTTCAATGTCTGCTAATCTTTGCTCAATAAGGCTTTTGGCTGAGCGTAGATTCATCTTTAAGGAATCCGCTGGGGAAATTCCGATGCTCAGAAGTTGGCATGGATTTTTCCTACCCACGGATTAACAAAGTCATCCCGCCAGAGGCACTGAAAGAGGTAATGGTCGGGAAGCCTATGCCAGCTGGACAGCCAATAGCCAAAGACTCGCTTCCAGATGACAGTCTCCAATGATGCAATCCTTAACTCCAGACGTATGGCTGCGTTGCTCACACACATGGGGAGTTTCAGGAGGCGACGGAGAAACCGATTCTGCAATGTCCCCAGCGATGTTAAATTGGACCCTGGGGCCCAGAGCGGGGCAGCATAACAGAGGGTGGAAACCACTTTTGCGTGGTACACCTTCAATGCAGAAGGGATGTGGGAGGCTCCGTCGACCGCAAAAAATTGGAGTAGAGTATAAAGTATTGTTTTCCCTTTGTTTAGTAAATACTGTATCTGTGGCTTCCAGCTTAGGTTGTAGTGAAAAAAAGACTCCCAGGTATTTAAATTTGAAAACCTGTTCTAATTGGACTCCATCTAACTTCCAGCTGTAAGTTTTCCGAGACCTGGTAAAGACCAGTACTTTAGATTTCCCATGATTAATTGTCAGATGGTTGAGTTTGCAATAAGCCGTAAAAATCTTTAGAGCTCTGCATAAACCAACTCTAGAGTAGGAAAGGATCGCTGCATCGTCGGCATATAGGAGCAGAAGGCAGCGAAAATCAGCTAGGCGGGGGGCATGAATGTTGGCTTGAGACTCACTCAGAAAGAGCTTCATGTCGCTAATAAACAAATTGAAGAGGAGTGGGGCCAAAATGCAGCCTTGGCGCACTCCTCTATTTATTGGGACCTCGTTGGAAAGGTTTCCTGCCGGTGTGAATCTCACTCTAGCCGACGACCCGTGGTGTAATTGGGTTATAAGCCATAACAGCCTTCTATCTATGCCCCATCTCTCTAATTTCTTCCATAGACAGTTTCTTGGGATACTGTCGAAGGTGGCCTTTAAGTCTATGAAAGCGACACATAGGCGCCCCCGACTCGGGGCAGAATATTTTCTGGCAAGATGATACATAATTAACATATGGTCAGTGGTCGAATAATTGTTCCTAAAGCCCGCTTGCTCATGGCCAATCAAATTTGAGTCGTATGCCCAATGGGACAGCTTAGACAGCAAAAATTTTGCATAGATTTTCCCGATGATAGACAAAAGGCTGATGTTCCGATAGTTCTCTGGGTCAGCAGGGGGACCCTTTTTATGGACTGGTACGATCACGGCCTCCTTCCATGACCTAGGGATAAGCCCCGTAGAATTAATTGCATCAAAGACTTTGGCCAGAATTTCAGCCCACCACCTCGGTTGCGCAACAATAGCCTCAGCAGGGACTAGATCCGGCCCAGGGGCTTTGCCCGTTTTCAGATCTAGTATCAAGTCCATTATCAGCTCTGGGTCGGTAGAGGGCCACAAAGGTAGATGGTCGGCTCGGAATTCTGTGGGTGAGTTGGATTCCTCTGCCAAGGAGAAATATTTACTCAAGAATTGTTCCCATGTGGGCGCAGGGATAATCGCCAGTGGGTACTTCCTTCCTCTTTTGTTCATCAGAGCCCAAAATTCCTGTGGTCTGCGGGATCTAGAGGCCGCAATCAAGGCTCGCCAACGCTTTTGGTACCACTCGCGTTTGGCCAGCTTTAAAGTCTGTTTGTATGCTCTTTTGGCTTGTAAATAGGAGGGTGGTAGAGCCTGGGCATTAGAGTTTTTGTATTCATTATAGATGGAATGAAGAAGGGATCTTGCTTGTTTGCAAGAGGTGTTAAACCAAGGGGCCCCAGCACTGCAATGCGCCACTTTCGCCTTTTGAGGAGGTGATGTAAAAAAAGTGGTAAGGTTTGTTATAAGAAGGTTAAAAAGTTTCAAAACCGAATAATGAATAACTGTTGGTTGTTTTCTGTTACTATAAACTGTTATAACCTTAGATTAGGTAACTAAGGTGTTGAGTTGCAAATCCGTCATCTTGGAAGGGTGGTGGCTGTAGAAGGATGTAAATGAAGTTCTCCAGAAGGGAGAGTAAAAAGCCTAAAGCCAATGGAGGCTGGAATGCAGGCTGTGAAGAAAGAGAGAGAGAGAGAGACCTTTTCTTATATGTCTGTTCGGATTATTTCATATTTTGTAAGATGCCACACCTGTACCGGACAGCACAATACATTGTATGGATATTTTGGCTGTGTCTATGATGCTTATGTTTTGTTTTGAAGAATTCTGCCAGTAAAAGTTTGAATAATATATTTAAGGGCCTGGACAATGAGTCATTTCCAAAAGGAGGCAGTTCTTATGCTTCCAGTTGCTTCAAACCGTGCAATATTAATTTCCTGCAAAAGACTTGCCAAGTCTGACTTAGAGATGGTGGTGCTTGAACCTGAACCTAGAGCTTTTGATGTGCAAATCATGTGCTCTATCATGGAGATATGATTCTACCTCACCTGTTGACTGTCCAGTCCCAGGTGGGTTTTTTTGTGGGTGAGGGCAGTTGGTATGTTCATTCTTGGAAAAGGCAAGAGCTAGTGAGCAAGAAGCCAGAAGCAGCTCCTCCTCCTCCTCCTAGGGTTATTATATTTCAAAAAGTAAAAACCAGGACACCCCAAAAGTTATGGTTTTGTTTTCCAGAAAAAAACAAAATACATATAAATACATCAAAACTAATGGTCCCTTTCCGAAATCCAAATCTTGATTGCTCAGCCAAGGCCATCACCATTCAACAGCACAATGAAATAGGAGATAAAACACAGTCCGCTATAAATATTCAGTATATATCCAGTATCTTTACAATTAACGCCCCCATAATACACATTACAGAAGTGTCTAAAACAGCATCTCACACCTATGTTCTACCCGCATGACCAGTGGCAGTGAATACTGCTTGCTGTAAATCACAAGTGCAGAGAGCACTGCTGTGGCACTTAGGTCGTACCTATGGGCTTCCCACAGGCATCTGATTGGCCACAGTATGAACAGTACACTGAACTATATAGACCTTTGGCCACATAGCCAGCTCAAGACATTTTGCTGCCTGAGGTGAAGGACAAAACTACACTGGAGGCAGCAGGTTAGCACAGAGGGTACAGCGCACACCACATGGCACTCACAACTGCATTCCCTCCCCGCACCATTATTCAACCCTGCTATTGGGCACTCTCCATCCTCTTTCATTTTTCTAAATTTTTCTGGCTATCAATCAAAAGGGAATCAGCCCATTCTTCTTCTTCTTTTGACAGAAAAAGTAACACCAAAAAAACTATCTGGATCAAATATGGTTGTCTGGGTCTGATTTTTCAGAAATAGACCTGTGCACCCTCTCCTATCCAATGCCTGTTGTCCCACAATCCTTTTCCAAACTACCTTCCACACTGCAAAAAAAGTTTCTGCCTTCACAACACTTATTCCATTGTTGAATTATTGGCCTGGAGACCTCCATGGAAGTGGCACCCCCAGCATTTTAGTCTAACTCCCCCCCCACTTTTTTTGCCAGCACAAATACCTCTCTGGACAGACATCTTCCTTTTCAGAATACCTCCTCCACCCACCCAATAAATAGATTAATTTTAGCCAGGGGGTAAAGACTTAATACCCCCCTTCCCTGATTTCCACAACACACTGTTGTTAAGTGCTTATTACCTGTTTTGCATACCACGAACCCTTTCAACAAATTGCTTCCACACTACACTCTTAACTTTTGGAGGGAAATTTTCAAAGTCCAAGGGTTAAGAAATTTAAACGTTTAAAGAGTCATGAAATGGACCGTTTCCGCTTCCCATCTGGCTTTTATCAATTTTAAGTCAGTTTCAGAAGTACTGCTACACAATCAAAACATACAATCTCCCTTAGTCGGATAATTCAATTTTATAAATGAATTACTTATGTGCCTATAAGTAAATGCATTCCTATGCAGGGAGATATTGACTGCTGTCAATGAAATAATGAAGTCCAGGGAGGGGTGGGGGAGCTGTCCCTGGAAGCGGTCTGAGCTCTAGAGGGCTCATAGTATGCTAGCCTTGGGTCCAAAGGAGGGTAGAGGGAGAATTCACATCTGTATTTAAAACAAAACAAAACAAAACAAAAACCCACGTCTTTACAAGCAAGAAACCCTGGCAGGCTTCAAATTACTACTGCTTATTGACGGAACCAAATGCCTTCCCTACAGGGCTGAGTTTTGGGCGATGGAAATCTTGCTTGCTAATAGGTTCAAAATTGTTTCAAATTTGGGCATGACCCAGTCAAAGTTAAGCACATTCAAGGTGCTTATTAAGAACTCATGTGGATCTTTTCTGCAGGAACCTCCCTGCCTATGATGGTGGCTGTGTGTCCTACTTTGTAGAAGGCAGATGTTTATTGGAAAAGCTGTCATGTCTTCTCTTTGGAAGGCTATTCAGTCAAAGTCTGGGTTAAAGATATAGAGTCATAAGGAGGGCGAGCAGGAGGAGGGGCCTTGAGGTTGCCCATCAACCATGGTTTCCTGGATGGCAGACTAAGAAGGCACACAGACCATAGTCTCCTCTGCTAGGATGAAATGTACTGTACTTCTGTTCAAATGACGGTAATTGTTTTAGAAATTTGCATCCATAAATGATGTATTATACTTTCACTTGTTGTTAGCTGCCCTGAGCCCGGCTTCAGCTGGGGAGGGTGGGATATAAAAAAAAATTATTATTATTATTATATTTAAATTACGGTAATTATTTATAAATTTGCAACCCTACAGACTATTTATTTATACATACCCTGACTTTTTCCCTGATGGGACTCAAGGCAACATACAGATAAAAAATAAGAACTGCTAAAAACAGAAGAATCAGTCATTAAAATGCTATTAAACATTGATAGAATTCAAATTGCAGACATATAAAATCTGCTTTAAACATACCAGTAATAACAATAAAAACAGCACGACACCAGCCCTTTAATGAAAAGCACTCAGTTCCTCAAAGCCTGTTGAAACAAGAGCTTCACCTGCCGGCAAAAGGACAGCAAGGAGGAAGCCAGTCTAGCTTCCCTAGGGAGCAAGTTCCAAAATCTGGGAGAAGTCCCTTGGCAAATTTAGTGAAAAGCAGCATCCTGTTCATTGGCGGTGTGTTCCCAATGCCAATGTTGTTTCGCAATGCCTAGCCTAATACAGCTGAAAGGGTCAGGTGCTTCTGTCCATGCCACTGCCAGTCCAACCAACACAGCTGCTAGGGTCGGCCCTATCATTAGGTGGAATGAGGCAACTATCTCAGGTGGCTGATGCTGGGGAATGGGAGTGGTGGCAAGGTGTTGGAGGACGAAGGTGTCTGTGCCACCCCATCTGCCTGGCATCTCCTCAGATAGCAGGCTGCCCTGAGGTGCAGTGGGCAATGGCATCCCTGCATCAGGGTGGAAGTGAGATTAAATTGCCACCCTTTTAAAAGTTTTTCCTTACATATCAAACCTGAATTGCAACTGCACCTGGTGGGATAGATCAGATCCACAGAAAGATGTGCTCAATACAGAAAAGAGACTGAGCTACATAATGGGAAGTCTCCGAGTCTAAGTAACTGAGGCAGATAGTGGAGATGAGAGATGAAGTTCTAGGCCTAATGGACAAAATAAAGGTAAAGGTAAAGGGACCGCTGACCATTAGGTCCAGTCGTGGCCGACTCTGGGGTTGCAGCACTCATCTCGCTTTATTGGCCGAGGGAGCCGGCGTACAGCTTCCGGGTCATGTGGCCAGCATGACTAAGCCACTTCTGGTGAACCAGAGCAGCGCACGGAAACGCCGTTTACCTTCTCCCCGGAGCGGTACCTATTTATCTACTTGCACTTGACGTGCTTTCAAACTGCTAGGTTGGCAGGAGCAGGGACCGAGCAATGGGAGCTCACCCCGTCGCGGGGATTCGAACCGCCGACCTTCTGATTGGCAAGTCCTAGGCTCTGTGGTTTAACCCACAGCGCCACCCGCGTCCCTAATGGACAAAATAAAGGCTGACAAATATCTGAACCCAGCTGGTGTCCACCTGAGAGTTCTCAAGGAACTCAAATGAGAAGTTGCTTGTCTTCTATGTAACTTGTTCCTCGGATCAGCATCCAGGATTGGAAGATTGGAAAGTAGCTAATGGAGCACCAATTATTTTTTTTTAAAGGGTCCAGGGGGCATCGTGGAAACAGATTAACATGTCCTGGGAAAACTGGAGGAAAGTTGGTAACTTTGAGCCAATCAGGATTCCTAAATGTGAGGAAAACCTCTATTGCAATTACAACAACAACAATTTCCTTTATTCGACCGATAGTCAGAAATAAAACATTACACAATACTTATAAACTATAACATCATAGGGGTACATAAATAAGGTAGGGCCACAGTACTAGACCTCTCACAGATAACCCACATCAAAGCATTCAGTTATACGTTTCCGACACTTGAGTGCCAGGAAAAGGAATTTAGCCACTGACAAAGTTGTTTTCCCAGAAGACTCATTTAGCAGATTTGCTGTCTGCTCTCCTCTTTGTCGGGAACTGAGCTGGGGTAAGTATGGAGCTATAAGAGACTGTCTTAAATTGTTGTAGAAGGGACAGCTCAGTAAAATGTGCTCTGTGGATTCTACCTCACACAATGCACAGTGGCATAGTCTCTGGTCATATGGGACTATTGCAATTATTAATATTGTGCATATGGAAGCAATAGGATGCATAAAAACCACTCTTCTTGAAATAAACATTGTCCAGTCCAAAAATATGGGTCCAAAGCTTTACTAACAGAACTTGTTCAAAAACAGACACTCAAAACGTTAAAGTTGCATCCAAATAGTTGCATAATATCACATGCTTCTCCAAGCACAGGTACAGCATCTTAGATATATGAAATTACTTCACCCAGAGCTGAAAACAAAGCTCTGCCCCTGCCGCAGCCTCCATTCCAGCCTATGAATGTATTCCTAGAGAAAATCATTTGCATACCTTTCTACCCAACTGCTTCAGAGAGAGAACAATGATGAAATCACACAAAATGGAGATTTGCAACTGAATACCCCATGTGATGTAAGTTAAATACAGTGGTACCTCTGGTTGCAAATGGGATCCGTTCTGGAGGCCTGTTCGCAACCTGAAAAGAATGCAACCTGCGTCTGCGCATGTGCAGGTTGCAATTCATTGCTTCTGCGCATGCGTGTGACGTCATTTTGGGTGTCTGCGCATGCGCGAGTAGCGAAACCATTTCCGGTACTTCTGGGTCGCCGCGGGACACAACCTGAAAACGTGCAACCTGAAGCAAATGTAACATGAGAGCTGGCAGAGATACATTCTAAGTTAATTACCAACTGTTAAGCACTCAGCTGGTCTTGCTTGGCTTCAGTGGAATTATCCAATGTTAAACCTTTAGCAATACGCATACAGAGTTACTTTCCATTTCAATATACAATTAGGGCTTGTTACGTAGGGCTTGTTAAATATAATTGTTTAATTGTATATTGTTTTCAATTAAACAATATACAATTAAACAATTATATTTAACAAGCCCTACGTGTATGTAGTCTGGCCAATCAGGGTTTCTCATCACAAGGAAGACTCCTATGTGCATACAGTTTGGCCAGTAAGGATTCCCAGTCCTACACATGCACAGCCACCCCCAGTACCTGTTCATCCAGACCAACCATGCAGCAGAGGGTGTGGTGATCTGTGGGGACACGTCCCTTATACTTTTGGTGTTATGGAATTGGAATTGGGCGATTCTTCCCTATGCATTCTTCTAAGCATAGAGGAAGTAGTTTGAACCTAGGTTCCCTGCTCCGAAAACAAAAGCCTCATAATTAAATTTATTATTTTATTTATTTTATTTCTTTACTGCTCTTCATCCAAGGATCACAGGGTGGTTTACAATATAAAAACACAAAAATTCATAGCATAGTAACAAATGAAAACAATACCCCACCCACCCACCCATTTTGAAAAACCATGCCTTGCATTTTTGTTTTCCCACCATCCTGTAGAACAACGTTCACCAAACATCACCCCAGATGATTTGGGCAACAAGTCTCATCAAACCCACCCAGCAGGGCCATTGTAGTCCAAACCATCTGGAGAGGGCATCTGTACAATACAGTATCTGCATTCACCCTAAATATGATTAGAGCACAAATAATAGAATTGTAGAATTGAGGAGCTGGAAGGGACCCTGAGGGTCATCTAGTCCAACCCCCTGCAATGCAGGAATCTCAACTGAAGCATTCATGACAGATGGCCATCCCACAATCTGTGTTGATGCAGAGACCTAGGTTCACTTATTCAGAGACAGGGGCCATATAGGTGAGGGGAAAAGGGAGATCTTACATTTCCATTTGTTGCTCCACCCACTTCTGCCTCTGGCCCTGAACACCATTGGCATGTGGCCCTCGGAGGGTTGCTCAGAAGGGAAAATGGCCCTTGTGCCGAAAAATTTTCCCATCCCCAATCTACAGGATTTTCTTTGCCACCTTCCCAACAAATTGTGGTCCTGAGGTCACATCTATCTTCCACACCTCAAAGATAACAGCCAGTAATGGCCAACCCAACTTTCAGTTTCATAGTAGGGTTGCTTCTGTGTGAGTTGGGCCTATGTACACACCAAGGGCCCCATCAAAACTAGAACCAGCCCTACTGTGACTGGTGGTAATAGTTTTTGCCAGCATGTCTACACAAATTTCCCTGTTCAGAAAAGCCTTTTGGTGTTTGAGAAACACCCACCCTGTAAGAGCTAATAGACCATTCTGGAAAATTCCACTTATGGGACCACACTATAGAGAATATTGTTATGAATTCAAATGTTAAAATTTAACCATGTCTTCTAATTCTTGGAATCGCCAGCCTGGCCTCCTGGTTAGGTGATAGCCTGGGTGACAAGCCATTATGGGGGAACAAAAGAGGCTCTGTACGAGATGGAAAGTGGCGGGGGGGGGGGGGCTCCTTTCCTCAACAGACGAAGCCAGAGTTTAGAATCAAAAGCTGCATTGAAGTGAGATAGAGGGGAAAGCAGCAAGTGGAGAGAAAGGGCAATGTTTGATTTCAGTTTGGATCCAGGGTTGCTGCTATGGAAGATACAAGACCCTTTTGGGGTGTCAATGCTTGTGAGCCCCTCCATCATAGACTCAGGTTGTATATATGTGTAAATAAAGCACATATCATAAAGACGCCACAGTCTCCGATATCCCTCATTTTAAAAAGGAGACATGAACCCTGGGTAAGTGCCTAGAACTCTTGGAATCTTGTACCGCTCCAAGATTGGGATGATGTGCAACAAATCATAGGGCAGCGACTCGGAAATGGATATTTTCTGCTATTGCCTCTGGATTGGGGAATGCTATTCTCTCTGCCATTTAACAACTCTCAGTTGCTTCAGACATCTTGTGAAGACTTACTATTTGCCTAGGCTTTTCCTGACCTGGGTTTACATGTTTACATCCCTTTATGTGTTTTTATACTCCTGTTTTACTGGTTTGAGGTTATCTTTTCATTTTAATTATTTGATGATACATTGTATGGTTTTTATACAATACCATACACAACTTGGAGGTTATTGAAATATTAAGCGGTTCATAAAAAGCCTTTAAATAAGTAAATAGTAAATGTTCTAGAAAGAAAACAATATAAATCCTATTCAGCAACTTTGACAGGTTTTGAGGTGCTTTTGTGAGGTGCTTACGTTTCAGGACTACTGGGACAGGGTTGGTTGTGGGCAGGGGAAACAACATCTAGAATAATAAATCTGTAGCATTATTCGGGCCCTAAAAAGGGTGGGGGTTGATAAGCTTCTCTGCAGTCAGCTCTCCGCAAAGTTCAGGAGGTCCCTCTTTCCATGGGGGAAGTGCTTTAATCAAGATTACACCCCCCCTTGAAGTAATTGGAGCTCTTCCTGAGTTTTCCTCCACTTTCCTTTAGGATGAAATTATCAAATTTCCATGGCAATTAAATGGAAAAGTTTGAACATATGGATCACTTCGTACAATAGATGGCATGAAGCAAGTGAAATTAAGTAGAAAGAATATGGAGGGGATCCCCAGGAAGGATTTCCACCACTGAAACATCAACCTGTTCTAAATCTGCGATTATCAAAGCCACTTCAAATGCATTTCCATCTATCAGTTCTAATCTTTTGTCACTAGCTAAACAAACTCCAACTGAAATGTTGGACGATGATCTAAAGCACAAACTTGCAGAGGGGAATGAATTAATTAGGCAATTAAGAGGAAAGCAAATAGCCTGCACATTAATGTTAGCCAGACTGAAATAATTTTCTGCCCTTCCAGGATGGCTATATTTCTAGGTGGGACAGATTAGGGGCCCTGAAGCAATTGCAATTTTGGGGAGTCCCTGGGGTGTGACAATCTCCCTGCCTTTCTGTAATATAGGCATATTTTATGCAAAACTCACAACCATTAAAGGAATCTTATTGAAGCGCCTTTCACTTGCCAGCCAGGTAATAATGTGAAATGTGAAATGAAATAATGTCTGCACAGCTTCCTTTAATCTGTGCTTAACACGTCAAATGCATCTCTGGCTTCCCTTGAGGTCTGCTGGACTTGGCTGATCAACGCTGAAGTACACTGCGCAGTGATTTAATAAGCTCTAAGTAAGAGTCCTGCTGGATCACACCAAAGGCCTATCTGGTCCAGCAGCCTGTCCTCACAGTGGCTGATCAGATGACTACTAGGGGAAGCCCATAGCGGAACCTGAGTACGGCAGCCCTCTTTCAACTTGTGACGCAGAACATTAGCAGCCATTGATGGCCATGTCCTTCATGAAGTACACTGCGTAGTCCTGGATCATCCTTTGGCTTATCATATTTCCCAGGGTTTTTGTGAGGATAAAATGGGGGAAGGGGAGGAGACTGTGAACACCTTCTTGGTTTGCTTTGAGGAAAGGTGGGATAAACATGTAATAATTTAATAACAATGCAACTAATGCATGCTTACTTGGAAGAAAGCCATAATGTTCAATGTGGCTTTCTTCCAAGTGAGGTCTGTGTAGGATTGAAGCCTAACATCCCATCTCCTTGAAACCCAGTATCTCTGTATCTGCAGGAGTAGGAGAGTTCAGTCTGCATTGACCACAGAACTTCACGCTAATAACCTCGCAACAAAAAGAAGAAGAGAAATAATGGCAAATCTCAAACTAATATATTTTCATACATTGCAAGATACATTTATGTGGAGCAGAGCTCCTGGCTGTGACCATGTAACACCACCACCCCCTGACACCACCATTATTATTATTAAAATTTGTATAGCTCTCCATACCCATAGATGTCAGGGTGGTTCACAGCATAAAATTATAATATAAAAAACACAAAATGCATAATAAAATAGTTAAATAACTGCACTGCTTGCATCTGACAATCCATTTAAAAGGAACAAGTTCTGCCCACCCCACTTAGAGGTTGAGCAGAATAGGGGCTACTGACACATCTAACTACCCTCCCAATTAAAAACCGTAAGCCTGGGTAAATAAGAATGTTTTTGTCTGGCACCTAAAAACAGGCAGTGATGGTACCAAGCAGAGTATTTCTGGGCAGAATACTCCCAAATGGAGAGCCACCACTGAAAAGTCATGGGACTCAGCTATGTTAGTAAAAATAAAACATTGTAAATGTGTTATAACATGGTGACACCAGATGGCACTGTAGAGCTGAAATCAGAACTCTATAAAATTTTCCATTGTGAGCTTTAAAACTGTTTTCCCCCAGAGCGTTTCCAGAGCCTTTTTAAAATAACTGTGTAGATGCAGCCCTGTTCTCTGCCACCATCCTCCACACTTCCCTACTAGGGGGATAAATGCAGGGATGCAATTCAAAGCGGTGAATCCAGAATTTTAAGACTGAAATTCAAAGTGACCTTGGTAGAATAGAAAACTATGCTGAAACTAAAATGAATGAAATTCAAGAGAGAGAAATGTAAAGTCCTGCATTTCAACAACAACAACAACAACAACAAATCAAACATACAAGTTTAATGCTTGGATATTAGGATTGTAGTGGTCCATGAGCACAACATGAGCTAACAGTGTGATGCAGCTGCAAGCTAAAGCAATTTTAGATTGCATCCTTAGAGCTACTGCTTCCAAGTCACGGAAGTAGTAATTTCAGTTTAGTCTGCATCTGAAGTACTGTGGGCATTTTTGGTTGCCACATTTTAAGAAGGGCATAGACAAATTGGAATGTGTTCAGAGGAGAACACCAAAGATATTTGGGGTATGGAAAACAAGCTCCATGAAGAAAGTTTGAAAGAACTGGGTATGTTTAGCCTGCAGAAGAGAAAACTGAGAGGGAACACGATCACATTCTTCAAGTACCTGAAGGGCTGGCACATAGGAGAGGGCAACAGACTTGGTTTCTTCTGCCTAATAGGGCAGAACTAGATCAAATGGGTTTAAGCTGAAAGAGGGCAGATTTAGGCTGAACACTTGGAGAAATTATAAGAGCCGCTCAGCAATGGAACCAATAACCTGGTGGCAGAGTGTCCCTCATTTGAGGCCTTCCTCACTTGAGGCCTTCCTCAACCACCCTGTATTGAGGATTCTCTAGCTCAAGATTTTTGGAATCAAGAAGGGGGGTGGAATAGATGGCCTTAGAAGACCCCTTCCAACTCTGTGATCCTATCACTCCAAGTGCATGAGATCATTTCACTCGACTCTGAACATAAATCTGGCCCAGATGTGTAAAGAAGAGAAAAAGAAAGGCAGCATTTCTCTGGCAGCCGTAGCGTGAGTGTCCTTGTGGCTGAAGAACCCTCGGAATCCCTTAGTAATTAGTTGGAACAAGATGACCTGGGAAGTTCCAGTAATGAAGTGCATCCTGATACATCTCAGTCAACAATTTAAATGCAGCAGCTGGATTATGATGTTGAGAACTAGCTGTTACAGGTAAGCCAACTCAAAAATGTTTGTGGTTGTGTTTTTTTTAAAGTTGATTAAAGTAATTGTATCACTGCCATCAGCCTTGCAGCTGAGAGCTGGCTAATTAACTATCTTAGTAATCAGATGGGACGACAAACCAACACAAGCTTCAAATCTTGCTGGAACCGTGGGAACAAAGCAATGGCTAAACTACAGCATCTGGAGATTCTCTTTGGTAAAGTTTTCTTGTTGAAGAAATTAAGTTTCACTGCCTGCACAAGACTGTGTGCTTGAATTTAGGGTGTGGCTGCCTCACTTGGGACATCTAAATTTACACACTAGATCCTGTGGCCTCCATAAGTCTGACATTTTGGCAGTGATATCAGTAACTGCCATGCTTTTTAAGAAAATGCATCTGTTGTATGCTTGTTGTGGGTCAAAAAACATTTGTCTCATCTGCTTCTGTCAACAAGCACTACCTGGACTTGTGATAGCTGCACTATTATGATGCTAGAATGTATGTTCCTTGGGGCTTGGCCCACCCAGTCTTTTTAAAATGTGTGCATACGTTACTTTGTAAAGGTGCTATAGAAATAGAGGAAATGGTCCTCCAATATAGGGATGGGAGAGAAATTCAATACAGTGCACACTTAAAGGCAAACCTTCCTAATTCTCACTCTCTGAAACAATGTGCAAAATGAAACATAGCCATCCCTCAATGTTTGCACCTCTCTGAATTTTGCAATTTTCCAGCCAAGTAATGTGTCACAAAAATGCATATACTAGGATAAAGGGGGTGACAAACTTACAAAAAAAAAATGGGCTCACAAAACTTTTTAGTTCACTCAACAAACAGAACGGAACGTGGCTGACACTGGGCGCCACACCGTGGGGGCCAGCACTTACCACGGGGTCTACAGCATGCCTGAGCCATGCGTCTCTCCAGGAAGTGATGTGGCGGCTTGGGTGCCTGCAGGCTCTGCGCTGCCTGAAATGGCAGCGTGGGGTTTACGTCTGCCCACCACCCTCCCTCAGCCGCCCCACAGCTGAGGGGGAGGCAGTGGAGAGGCTCCATGCAGTGCATACTGTCCCCATGGGTGGCTCACCCCGCCCCCGGCTGCAGGACGCACGGGTTGCACAGGGCACCTGAGTGGCTAGCTACGCCGCAGTTTCCCCATGCCTTACTCTCTAGGCCTCCAAGTCTTTCTCAATGCAAACACAAACTTGACATGCCACTATTGCACTGAAAACATTTTCCCAATCCTGGAGTCTTAAGGTTAGTTTCCGTGTTCACACAGATTCAAAAGTCTCGAAACACTGTCCTTGGATGCCTTTGCAGCAGACATCAAAGGCTCAGAGCTGCAACTTTGGCTCAGGCAGAAAAGCCTGAAATGCTCCAGGCTCCAGAAACTTTGCCCAGGAGAGAAATCACTGTTATATCATGCCATTTTCTGTGGCAGATGGTGGTAGGATCAACAAACAACAAGAGCAACAGAATTAGAAAATATTTAGCAGCTAAGTCCTTGATGCAGTTGTTTCTATATTTGCATCCCTGAAAAGCTAGCTCCTTTGGTACAGGTTTAAAATTGGAATTAAGTCAATAATCTTAAGTTGCAGTCCTATGCTCACCTTTTCCCAGGTCCTATTCAGCTCATTGGGGCCTATATAGGATTGCAGTGCACATATCTGGGAGTAGACACCATTGACTATAGTGGGGTTTACTTTTGTGTACACATGTATAAGATAGAACTGTTAGCTTCTGTGCTTCATATCTTCGGTATGGACATTGACTTATTTGCTTTTTTCTGTCACAATTCTATGCATGACTATGCAAGTTGCACTGTGTTCAGTGGTACTTACTCCCAGAAGAGCACATGTAGAACTGCAGAATATTAGCTGGTTATGTTAATACAGTCAAAACTTGGTTCTCGAACTGCTTCATTGTTGAATGCTTCAGCTCCTGAATGTCGAACATGGTCCTTTTTTAAATGTTCCTCAGAAAACGAACATCCAATGCAGCTTCTGATAAGTGCAAGAGCCAATCGGAAGCTGCGTTCAAGTTCTGAGGTTTGACTGTATTTTGATGCTCCTCTGAGCAATCTGGCCACTGTATTTTTTTCTAGTTTTAGCCTCCAGACCAGATACAAGGGCAGCCCTGCATGAAGCATGTTACAACAATCAAGTCTTGAGGTTACCAAAGCATGGGGTGCTGTGGTCAGGCTGCCGTTGCAGTTGGTGCTACTGAAAATCACTCCTGACCACAGGAGTATCACTTGGGCCTCTAGTAACATATATGGAGTACCCCTAGAATTGCCAAACCACACTTGTGAAACAACCCCCTTTTCCATTAAATAGCTCACATGGGCTGCCTGCACTCACACTGCTTGCTTGCTTGCCTGCCTGCCTGCCTGCCTGCCTGCCTGCCATTCTGTCATCATGCTGGAGTTGATGTGTCCTGCTGGTGGTCATGTGAACTGCAGCATGACAACAGCCTTACAATTTTATGTATAAAGGAAGATTCTCTCTCTCTCTCTCTCTCTCTCTCTCTCTCTCACGGATATACACACACATTTGAGATGAAATTGAAACAAAGAGATTCTTTCACAGGCACAAACCACTGTATTTAGAGTTAGACGGATATGTCAATATCAGTTTCTCTCATTGCTTCATTTTTCCAATCTTAAATTCAGTTCTCCACATTTCTACATCACTTTGTAAAAAAACATTTTAAAAAATCCTTAAAGTCCTCATGAAAATTCAGCTACTTTTTTGTGTTTCTTTCTCTTCCTATACACATTTTATCTGCATTTTTGCCTAATATACGTTTTTCCCCCAAGCCATTTTCCCTGCTAAAATACTTTTCCATATATTGTTTTTCATTAATATGTGCATTTGTATGCACCCTTTACCAAGTTATGGGTGGGTGGGTAAAGGGCACATATAAATGTATATGTGCATTGCAAAATATGGGTAAGTGTGACTATTCAAGAACAGCTGTGTTTCAGTCCACATGTTGTTTCAAAAAATGTTGATTTAGTACATCTGTCTGGTGAACTGCATTGAATTTCTCCCCCATCCTTAGTTGTACTTATCCTGGTATCACTAAGGGAAGTGTGAACACACCCATTGTCTCTGCCATTCTTCTTCCTGTCTGCATGATTTCCACTTTCAGCACATGATGGCTATCTTCAGATGCTCCCTGGATGGCTTCCAGCTTCTCAGCCATTTTATTATATCTCACTGACCTCACCATAGTCCCTCTCTTCAGTTCCTTACTAACTTCTAATTAACATGCTCTCAGTTTCCCCCGCACTTCAAATGGAAACTTCTTCCTTAGATAAGAGCCTTACCTACTGGATGGTGTTGCACATCTTTCCTGGGTCTTAATGTGTTTTGCAGCAGTGACCTTTGAAGAAAAACCTTACCAGATAGACTTCCTTCTCGTTTCCATTTGGAAGAGCTCAAGCAGCACCTTGATTTTCGGGAAATATCTTTTCGTTTATGTCATACCTCAAACCACAAACTGTTTCAATCAGGGTTTTGTATTATTAGCAGAGTTCAGAATATGCAACAAATGCTTTTTAAGTCCTTGGCTTTTGCCTTTATCATCAGACATCTGAGATGGCTTAGAGTGGAGTCCCCCCCCCCCAATCTCCACCCCCGCTTCTCCTTCTGTTTATCTCCAAGCTAAGCCTCAGGCTGCATAATTTAACAGTAACATTATCACCCCAGAGTTGATGCAAAAAAAAAAAATGTTTAAAGGATAGGGTCGGCAAGAAGACGATGACAGTCTCTTTCTTCTGAAGACTTCATTCCCCATTCCTGAAGATGGTCTTTCCTCACCTCCCCAGTGGTAAACTGTGGGAGAAGCATTCAAAGTTCTCTTTGTGTTGTCAATATGCACATGCACCCACAGAGGCCTTCCCTACCTGTAGGGTTCTCTCCTGCTGATATTAAGTTTGAAAGAAGCCTTCTGTTAGAGCCAATAAATTAGGTGTGTGTGTGTGGTTTTGCAGATGTCCTCTGTTTGAAGACCTCAAGTGAGGGAGAGCTCATAGTGGTCCTTGGTAACTGATTCTGTTGTCAAACTGCTCTTACTGTCAGGAGCCAGGGTTCAGCTAAATAAAACTCAATTATTAGTGCTAGCATGATAGCATTTCCCCCCACTCCTCTGCCCATGGGCACACCACCCCTAAACCTGCTCCAGGGGGCTGAGGGGACCCCCAGAAGAGATTTAGAGATGAGTGCAGCAGAGGAGGAGAGGGGAGGATGTTCCACTGTGCAATGAGAAATCATTGCACTGTTGTTGAACATAATCCAATATATTTCTCCCAATATTCTATCAAAAATCTATCCTCCTATAAATTAACCCTATTCTAGTACTGCTTTCTGGAGAGGCAGAGAAGGAGGACTGCATCCAACTAAGTTATACCGAGAGAAGACCTGTTGAAATTTATGGGCTTGCTAATGATGCTCATTAATTTCAGTAGATCTCCTTTGAGCATGACTAACATAGGATACAACCCCAAGTCTTTGCCCCTTATTATGTGACAGCCCTTCAGGTATATCTTCCCCCACTCAGTCTACCTGCTAGAAATTCTGAATCCTCCTCAACAACATCACCACCTGAGCTTCAGAAATTGCCTGCATACTGTCTAGACCACATATTTTCAAACCTTTCAGACCCAGGACCCACTCTTCACCCAAACATGTGTTTGGGGACCCATTTCTTTATCCTTTACCATATATCTGCATGGTGGTAGTGCTTCTGTTGCAACCTACTTTAGATCACAGCATGATCCAATAGTGGATCCTGACTGACCAGCTGAAGGTAATGTTCTAGATCTAGACTATTGTTAAGGCTCCTTACTGTTAGGCAGGTTTCTGGTTAGCTGTTCAAGAAAATAGGATGGTGCTTCACCAAGTGAAAGCTAGTAGGAACTTGAGGCCCTCCAGATATTGTTGGATGCAAATTCCCCTTAGGCACAGCCAGAATGGTCTCTGGTCAGGGGATCATGGGAGTTGTAGTCCCAACAACTTCTAGAAGGCTATCCTTGAGTTATGATGTGGCCTTTGGGGACCTCTTTGTGTTTGTTTTTATTTGAGAAGTTTCTCTTAATCAAAAGAAGAAAAATAATGAATATGCACATATAGCTATGGTGATAAAAGTCACCATAATAAATAAATTAAGTATATTCTTGCCAAAAAACTAACATCAGAAAAGGATAAGTGAAGGCCACAATAGCAAATGTAGCATTTCTGCCTGCACATTTTTTTTATAAGTTGTCTCTGTGTGTGAGTGTGTTCCAAAATTAAATAAATAGATGTGATTATTCATACAGTTGAGAGACAGGGTTATAGTTACCTTTCCATGAGTTTTGATAGGACACAAAATTATTCAAAAGCACTGTGAGCTGGACTCTGTACACCTAAAAATGGAAACTGGGTTTGTTCCCAATATTTCAGTTAGGATCTGCCTGCCATAATACAATCCTTTATAAAACCTAAGAAGAAGAATAAAGGTGTAGATGATATGTGACATCTCACTAAGGCTGTAAGCGTATGTACATGTACTAGCAAGCAAGCCCTATTTAACCCAGTGAGACTTACCTCTCAGCAATTACACATAGAAATACACTGAGAAAATTCCCAGATACTTGTGTATAGAATTTCAGCTTAGTTTAATTTTTGTAGGGTGAATTATACATCTTTCCAAAAGGCTTGGACACAAGATAATACCACTCCATATATAAATAAATGACCCTTCAGATGACCTGTGTATTCAGCATTGGTCCTGATTTGCTTGCACAAAGCTTACATAGTGTTCAGATGATGTTTAGTCTTTACTGATTTGTTTACAGCGTGGTTACATGACAAAAACATTCCTCCTAATTTACTTTCAGAGTGTTTACAAGTCTTCCCATTATTCATGCAACCCACACTTTTCAGTGCATTTCACTAGCACTTTCCTAACCATAAAAAGTCATGCAAACACACAAACATATATCCAGTTACAGATAGGTAGCCGTGTTGGTCTGCCATAGTCAAAACAAAAAAAATTCCTTCCAGTAGCACCTTAAAGACCAACTAAGTTAGTTCTTGGTATGAGCTTTCGTGTGCATGCACACTTCTTCAGATACGAAGTTAGTTCTTGGTATGAGCTTTCGTGTGCATGCACACTTCTTCAGATACCTGTTAGTTCTTGGTATGAGCTTTCGTGTGCATGCACACGAAAGCTCATACCAAGAACTAACTTAGTTGGTCTTTAAGGTGCTACTGAAAGGAATTTTTTTTTGTTTTGACACAAACATATACACACACATATTAAAAGTAGATTTATTGTGCTAAGATGACAAAGCTTGTGAATCTACTTTAATTGCACAAACCAATATTCCTTGTATGCAATTGACTCCCTCCTGCAAAATAGCGAAAGTTTGGAGGCACCCTACAATCCATCCTTATAATCTACCCAAGTCCCATTGGTCTATGGGACCATTGGTACATTATCTTATAACAAGGTTCCTTTAGAGAGGTTCAAGGAAGCTCATGGTTATAAGATCTTCCTTTGGACATTTTCCATGCCTTAGAAGGAGATACCCATTGTGCCTTAGAGAAAATGACTCCTCCAACTGAGGGAGGGGCCAGATGTGCGTATGTGTGCATGAAATAGCTGTTGACAGTTTTGGATAAGGCAGAGGGGCAGTGTGAGGGGGGGGGTGCTGACAGTTCTCAGCTGGAGAGAGCTGTCCAGTTGGTTCACTGCAGGCATGCTTGCCTACACCTAAACCCTGCTTGCATGTTTGGAAATAAAACTTAAAGTTACAGAGATACATTAAAGTCTGAGACAGACATATCAGAAAAGTTTTCCAGCAGAAGGGAAATGCTTCTGCCTCCAC
Organism: Podarcis gaigeae; assembly: GCF_964106915.1. Classification (NCBI taxonomy): domain Eukaryota; kingdom Metazoa; phylum Chordata; class Lepidosauria; order Squamata; family Lacertidae; genus Podarcis; species Podarcis gaigeae. The sequence goes on along the minus strand of NC_139691.1, from coordinate 28,769,972 downwards.
AGTCAGAAGTAATTACCGGCATGCCTCTGGATTCCAGTTGCTGGAAACCACAGAAGGGAAGAGGGCTCTTGTGCTTGGGTCCTGTTCTCAGTTTTTCAACAGGAATCTGTTTGGCCACTGTGAGAACAGGATGCTGGACTAGATGAGCCACTGGCCTGATCTAGCAGGGTTCTTAAGCTCTTAAGTGGCAAAGGAGGAAGAGGATTATGCATGGGCAGCAGCTATTAGAGATATGGTAAAGTTCTCCTGAGGAAGCTTGGAATGAACTTTGGAGGGTCAAAGAAGCCCACCTCGAGTGAGAGGCAAACTTTTAAAGTCCATTTCCCCCCTCTCCAGTTGGATTAAAATCCAAGCCTGTTCAGCTAAACTGGCATCCATAAATGGTGTGCAAATCAGAAATGGCCATTGTTGTCAGAAATGGCCATTGTTGAGTATCTGATGAGTCCCAAGCCCCTGCAAGATGACTACTGTCAACTAGATTAAATTGTATTTTAATCAACTTGTTTTTATTATTGGTTGTTAGCTGTCCTGAGCCTGGTCTTGGCTGGGGAGGGCGGAGTATAAATAAAAAATTATTATTATTATTATTATTATTATTATTATTATTATTATAGGAATGAGAGATACATTTGATTCAGTTCACATATATAGATGAACACATCTAATTCACAGTTTCCCAAACCAAAACACAGCCATCCTTCAAGATTTCCAAATTTAGCAGTGCAGTTCTCCAGCCAGGCGACGTGTACAAAAATTCTGCATATAAATGCAAATATTAGCAAATGCATATGAATGCAAATATTAGCAGAAAAAGTATATGAAAATGTTTGGGGGGGTTTTTTGTGTGTGGTATATATTAGGCAAAAATTAATTCCAAGGTGGGTATATTTGGAGAACTTTGCACTAAAATGCTACTTGTGTTGTTTTTTAATGGCAGATTGCTGTGGAAATGCGGAGAACTGAATTTAAGAGTGGAAGAATGAGAACCTGAAAGAAACCATTATTGACAGATTCACTCATCCTAAACCACAGCCCACCTGATAGAATCTCAGCAATTCAGCAATGCTGGATCCAGCAGTTGTCCTCAAGCTGCAAGCCTGCTTCTTAGAACAGATCATGAGCCCATCTCAAATCTTGAAGCCAGTGGGATTTAGGAATGCTTAACCTTGGCTGGATCACGCTATTGTTCCTTAGAACTGTCAGTCAACAGAATACTCTTCTTAACAAAGAGCAAAGAGATCCGAGGAATACATCCTCTCTCCTCTCCACTTTCCTTTCAGCTGCCAAACTTCTATATACATGAATGTTTTTCCCCACATTACTTTCAGCCTTATTAAATGTGTCATGTTGTTATGGCCTCCGGTGCTTTTTTAAAAAACGGAAAACAAATAAACAGCAAGAATTTGTCAATCTCCGTCCTAAGCGAGAGTGGCAGCAAACTTAATCTGGTGCTAATTAGGCTTGTGGAAAACTAAATCAAGCATCAGAAACCACAGATTATTTTAAGCTTCCTCCAGCATAAACAGAAAGGGCCGAGGATCGGTAACATTTTATTTTTGTTGACAGTTTCCCACTTTCCCCCCATTTCATTCCCTGCATCTGATAGGCCGGCCCTTGATTGCCTCTAGCTCTGTCTTCTTTTGGCCTCTGCACAGCAGTTTGTTAATCCTTCCTATTTATGTGTATTTAAGCAGGATTACAAACTTCAAATACACTGTAAAAGGAACCTGTATACAAGCCTTCAAAAGCACTTAAATGGGCTGCTGATAGATAGAACAGCCTCTCAAGGAAATGCCCAGCCTTCTGGAAAAAAACAATCCCGGGTGTTTATTTGCAAGCCATTTGCAATTACTACACAGCGAGGGACAAAAGGACTGGAAAATGTAAGATGACGGAGGGTTTAGCATCACATTTCAGCTTGTACAGGACAAGGCAGGGATCAGTGTGCTTTCAAGTCAACGGAAATGTCATTGGGTAGATGCAATTTGTTGGCTTATTGGCAGGTTAATACAAAAAATGGGGAGGGGGACATTAGAAGGTGCCTTACACTGAGACTGATCATTGGTCCATTGAAAACAGTATGATCTGCAATGACTGGCAGTGCCTATCCAGGCTTTCCAATTAGGGTCTTTCCCAGGCCTACCTGAAGATGCTAGGGACTGAACCTGAGATTTTCTGCATGTAAAACACAAGCGCTGCTACTATTACAACCCTTCCCCAATCAGTAGGGACACAGGAAGCCACGTTATACCTAATCAGACCATTGGTCCATCTAACACACGCTGCATTTCCCCGATGTTTCCCTGTTAATTTTTGCGTTATATTTGAGCTTCCGTGTGTTGTAAAAGCCACTTCCAGAAGACAGATGGAATATAGCACATGTTTAGAGATAATTTCTGTGCTGATTCCAGAAAAAAATATATCCAACTGCAGCCTCCTTAACCCTGATAATTGTGGGAGTAAAGTGAGGAAATTTGGGGTGGCATACTGGCATACAGTTCTTTCCTGCTGTTTCCATGGATGAAAGAGCGGGGGAGTGACAGCGTTGTCCAAAGATGTCACGCCATGCTCACTGGTGCGAATGAAATTTAGCATGGCATGCTGGTATAAAGGTAATGAAGTCATAGTTACATAACACAGCATGTCTGCAGAAACATTAGAAAATGGACAGAGGCACTAGGATTATCATCTGAAAAACTAAAGCAATATTCCCCACGTCCGAATGCACCCTCAGTACTGAGTACAGATGCTGATGAACTACAGCTCCCATCATCCCTCACCACAGGCGTTTCTGCCTAGAGCTGATGGGAGCTGGAATCCAACAGCATCTGGTGAGGCACAAGGTTTCCTATCCATGTTCTGCTTACAAAGAGCTCTGGATATGGGATATAGTATAGGGATTCTTTTAAAGATGGACAAAGACAGGAAAAGGAACCATAGGCACCAACAAGCAACTGATTGATGATACTTCAGAAGCACTGCTCAAGACACTTTGCAAGCCCTTTGTGCATGGTGTTTTGGAAGCATTGTACCATCATTGTTGAGTGTTTGGAAAGCACTGCACAATAGCACAACAACAGAGACTTCAAAGGAGCTCCCCTTGACCAATGGAGGCTCTTTGAAGGTGTGCCCCCCCCAGCACCAATAAACTGAAAGCACATCTTCAAAGGCAGTTGCTCTAACCCACAATCAGCTGATTGGCAGTTACAGCAAACCAAAAACTTTGATAGGTGTCCAAAACCTGACATCATTATGATGGCAGGTGTGTCAGGAGCTCGTCCTACTCTCAAGTAGGACCCTGGCAGAGACACATGCCCAACTGGCATGTTCTCTCCTCCTGGGCGATCGTTCGGGAGCTTCAAAAGCTTTCTTCTGCCCAAACATCACAGTGACCGATGCCAACAGACACGGGCACACTTAAGGATCTGCAGAGTCTGCGCAGTTCGCGTAACAGACCTCAGCAACTCAGCATTTTGGCTAATATACTTTATTTACATATAAACACACATGGAGCACTGCAACATGGCTCCCCCTGTCTCTAGCATCAGACAGCAAAGAGAGAGAACAAAGGACAATAGTCCCACTTCACAGAACACAGTAACAAACATCCTGTCTCTGTCACTCCCCCTCTGGAGTCAAAACATACACCATGATGTGAAAGACAACAATCCCATGACTGTAATCATGGGGCAGGAATTCTAACAAGGTGATTTGAACATGGGGAGACCCGTTCATGCAGGTATCTGTTCTATTGCCAATCAGTTACAAAGTTCCTGGGTTAAGGGATAGAAGAAAAAGTTATCTCTATTCCCTTTCACACATAATTTGTCATCTCTCCCACCCCACTCACAAACTAAAAGTTTCAAATGTTTTTGCTCTATCCTCCTATGCTAGATGCCCCACCCCACTTGATCATCTTGGTCACCCTATTCTGTTCCAAAACCTGCCTGTTGACCAAGCTCTTCTTAGCACACCTCACATGTCCCTTGAACTTCTCACCATACAGGAGCTGAGTAGGACATATATTATGTGAGGAACTATGAAAAGCAAGTTTCCTATTTGCCAAGTTTCCTATCTGATGATTGGATTTGGGTTTGTTCACACCATTACACTGAACTGAGTAAGAAGGTGTCTCTCCACATGTACAAGCGTTTATGTGAGTGTATTTTTTTTATTTGTGTAGCTCAGCCATAGTGTACGCAGACTGTACCTTCATTGAATGTTACACATGAATAACTAAATGAATGTACAGCTCATCCATTTCTGCATAGCTTGAACACTCATTGAATGTAGCATGTCAACTGCTCTGTTAGTTAAAAGCCAGGTGAAACCCTCAAGGTTAGCACTCCTTAGAGTGATCTTTAATAATGCAACTTAAAGAATACCATAGAAAAACGATTGCCTCCAATCCAGTACAGTGCCATGCCACATTAATTAGTAACTCAATATTGCATGAGAGGGCAATGAAAAGGCAAACAGAGGGAATGATATTTCAATGCGATAATTGTTTCCTAGCCGTAATATTTCTCTCCGCACTAAGTAAATAAAGCTGCCATAGCTTCCTGGGGTTGTCAGTGCTCCAGTCCCCAGCTCTCAGGAGCCATCAAACAAGAATGTCTCAAATATTATTTTTTTGGGTAGAAGATAAGGGCTGATCAGTTCACCCCACTACTCCAATAACAGTGTTTCTTGGTGGTGGTGGGGGGTCTGGATATGCATATGGGGTTGTCCTGTTTTAAAGTGGCTTGGACGCGGGTGGCGCTGTGAATTATTATTATTATTATTATTATTATTATTATTATTATTATTATTATTATTTATACCCCACCCTCCCCAGCCAAGGCCGGGCTCAGAGCGGAGGGTTAAACCACAGAGCCTAGGACTTGCCGATCAGGAGGTCGGCAGTTTGAATCCCCGCAACGGGGTGAACTCCCGCTGCTCGGTCCCTGCTCCTGCCAACCTAGCAATTCAAAAGCACGTCAAAGTGCAAGTAGATAAATAGGTACCACTCCAGTGGGAAGGTAAACAGCGTTTCTGAGCGCTGCTCTGGTTCTCCAGAAGCGGCTTGGTCATGCTGGCCACATGACCCGGAAGCTGTATGCCGGCTCCCTCGACCAATAAAGCGAGATGAGCGCCACAACCTCAGAGTCGGTCACGACTGGACCTAATAGTCAGGGGTCCCTTTACCTTTACCTCAGTTCACTCAGAGCAATCAGGTTCATCGAAGTAAATGGGGAAGCCATTCAGAGCATGGGCAGACTTTTGTTGGGGGGGGGCAGAACCGACGTGATTGGTCAGTTAGTTAAGTATTTCTATTGTTTTACTTGAAGGGGGGAGCTGCCCCTCCGCACACACCCTTGGCTATGCCCATGATCCAGGGATGGACGAAATGCATCACAACATTTGGATAAGTTCGAATTTTGATAGATAGCTGCATTTTGGTTTGCAGCTATCTGTCAGTGAGTGTGAATTAGGTAGGTTCTCATTCTTATGCAAATTGAATTGAATTTTCTCTCTCACCCTTTGAAATATGAAGGGTGGTGGCACTGCCAAGAGGGTTTCTCCTGATGATCTGGGCAGGTTTATGTGTTGTATGAAGGAATTTCCCTGTTTGTCCTCAATCTATTGTACATTGATTTCATTGGATGAAATATTTCTTACAGCTACTTTATGCAGGCAATGTTCATACCTCATTTACTTCAGCAACACGCATTTGAATAAGAAATTCAAAATTCTATATTCATATAGAAAAGCAAGTCTTGGGTTCAGGGTTGCCAACTTGAATAAAATATTGGGCTGCAGATAAGCCCTGCCCCACATAATCGATCACAAGATGTGGTGCACACACCCTATTTGAATGGCAATGCCCATCAATTCTGCAGGGACCCGCCCCCCTCAAATATTTTATTGGCGGGGCCAAAGGAACCTCACCCCCAGGAACTGGCTCCTATGCTTGGGCTACACAGACTTGAATTCATACACGAGTCTCAGCAGGGAAGTTGATGAATGGAGTATAGTTGCACTTGTTCCAAACTGCCACAAGGTGGAGCATTCAAATACATTTGGGATGCAGACAATATTACTGTATAATGTTTCCCGCCCCCGCCCCCCCAAGAAAAAGGAAGGTAGTTAGAAAGGGGTTGTGTGTTATAATGTGTGGTATACAATTACCACCTTTTTATTCCAGTAAACAGGTTCATTGTTTTCCCCCAAAAGCTTCAAAAAATCTGAAAATGTATTTGACCAAAATCCAATATTGGGGGGAAAGAAATATATGTGTGTGTGTGTGACTGCTTTTAACCCTGTCTAGCTCCAGCTTTCCTTAACAAAGCATATGAATGTATTGTTTTAGGGGGAGAAAATTAATTGACTTAAGTAAAGGTCTGTAACTGTGCATAAACCATAGATTCACTTGATATAAACAAAAACAACAGCAGCAGGTTCCTAAAGCCTGCAATGGCACTGAGAAACAATCCAAGCCTATTTATTTACTTCACTGATAAACACCTAAAATCACTGTATGGACAGCCACTTTTAGAATCTTTTTATTAACCCTCAAAGGGACTGTGGTATTAATGTCAGCTTGAGGAAAAAATTCCCAACTCCCCTGTTGGGCAAATAATTTTTATTAGGACAGACCAAAAGGTCACAAAATTGTGACAGGCTTTCAAATTCAGCAGAACTTTTCTGCAGGTGAGCTGTCACACAGAGAAAGGGGAGCTGGGGCTCAGAGGCTTTCTGAGCAGTGAGAGGCAACTCAGGGGCACTCCTGAGGATGCTTAGCATGGCAGCCTGGGGGCAGTGGGGTGTTAAATGGGACCTGTGATACCTCACCAACCCTGCCCACAACTACAGTTAACTAAGGACTAAGCAGAAAGAACTAGAGGGCTATATTTGGCTCCTGGGCTTGGGATTCCATCCTTGGTTATTTTTATTTTAGTCCTAGCTTTCTGCTGCTTTTTTTATCTTGCTTCTGGTTTGCTCCTCAGTCCAAACAAACAGTGAGGAAAGGGGCATTTAAGTTGGCTCTGCTAGGAAACTTTTGCTCACATAGCCAATTTCTCTATCTAAAAAGAAATTTTCTTTATGGAACATTCACTCAGCACGGGGGGCAGGGGAGGTTGCTTTTTATATTTGCCTTCCTCATTGCTATCAAATGCTTTAAAAATGCTACATCCAATTATGAATTTAGTTGCCAGAAGACAGCCTCTGTGATGTAGTTGTTAGAGTGATACGGGAGGGGGGAAGATGAGGGGCAACACTGGACCAGAATGCCTCCCTCTCACTAGAAGAAGGGGGGGGGGGAGTTTCTGGCACTGGTGGGAGCAGTGGGGCAGGTGGGAAAACGTCCTTTGTTTTTCCACCAACTGTGGTAGGTGCTTCAACCCACTTTATTGGTGGGCCTGCCCCAGTTTCAATGAAGGCAAAGTGGAGTGTAGGATGGCAGAGAAAAGCTGAAAGAGTAAGGGAGAGAGGGACAGATAGCGACACACCCCCCCCCCACACACGCACTGACTTCTGCCCTGCCCACTATCAGCATGGCCCCTGACAGATAATTTGTGAAGAATGCAGTCCTTGACAGGAAAAAAAATCCCTGTCCCTGAGGGGATATATTGCAATATTGTGTGGCAGCTTCCACTTGTCAGTGGCTATTAGCCATGATAGCCGACCACAAAGGCAGTATGACACGTGGCAGTTACTGAAAATCAGAAATGTTGCTGCATGAGGTGAAGGACAAGATGGTGCCCCCTCCTAATTCCACATTCCACATTTCAACTGGGCTGGCAGTTGAATCTTATTTTGGTGGGACAGCATTGTCCACCGCACCTGAGGCATCAGGCCAGATTAGTGAGCCCTGGAGAGGCCATGTAGCAACAGCTGGGGGCTCAGGAGGAATAACTGCGACTACCACCTGAGGCAGTTGCCTAATGGTCGGGCCAGCAATGGAAGAGGGGCTGTTGAGAGACAGTGTGGTGTAATGGTTAGAGTATCAGACTAGGTACCTGGGTGATGAGGGTTCAAATCCCTATTCAGCTGTTAAGCTCACTTGGTGATCTTGGGCCTAGTCACTGTGTTTCAGCCTAACTGACCTCACAGGGTTGTTGTTGTGGTTTAAATGAGGAGGGGGGCTCCTCATTCCTTGGGGAAAATGATGGGACATAAATGCAACAAACAAACAAACAAACAAAAATACTGCCTTCTTGCCCTACTTAAGGGATTTGTCCAGTTTAGGAAACAAAATACTGCCTTAGATTGGCCCCTAATATGATCCAGCAGGACTCTCTTCATTTGTGTCATGCTTAGGAAGCTGATTATTCATGTGCCCCTTGCACTCTTTTCAGCAGACCTTGTGAGGGTGAAACAGCCGGTGAAGTGTGTCCTTTGTATTTGACATAATTTTCAGGAAGGAGACAGAAGGCCAGAGGCTTTGCAGGCGTACCTGTGATTTTTTTCCCTTTCTATTTTTGACATAACAGCCTTATTTTGGGTTTACCACAAAGCAACAAAATTTACCCTTCAGTGTACAAAAGGTTCTTACTTATAACAGTGCAGGGATAACATCCAAATATAAGCCATTTGTGTGGGTTTCACATGGCCTGTTTAAGAATTAACTGGAGCAGGTGCAAGTAGCACCTGCACTTTGGAACACACCAACACCCAAAATCAGAATGGTATCAACATTTTGTTCTTTCAAGTGCCATATATATATATATATATAGTCAGACTTTTTAGGGGTAGCATTTTTGGATATTTTTCATGCTGATTTTGCAGAGGGATTTAATGTATTATTGTTGTTGTAACAGCATTTAGTTTTTTATTTCTTTTTTGTACAATACTACAGTATTTTCAAATTGGTTGGTTTATAAATACAATAAGTAAATAAATGATTCATTCAAGAAAGTTTCAGTGTGGCATGGTGATCTGCAATAGGGCTGTCCTATAATGAAATGGGTACGTTCAATTTTGTAAATTTACAAAAGATTGTAAAATAACAACAAGGCTGTCCTAATTAAAATTAAAATTGGCAGCAATTCTTTTCTGATTTCTTTCTTACATTTTTAAAAATTGGGACCACACAAAGCAATAAAACAACAAAGTGATAACAAAATACATCAAAACACTAATATATTGCATATTCAGAATATCACTGGGATATACAATTTATTCCTGTATTGTGGGGGGTTAGACTAGTGTCCCTTCCAACTCTACAATTCTATTATTCTAAGACACAGAGGATTGTACTAGCAAATGCAGAGGTAATAAATCAATTTGGGGTTTTTTACTCTGGGTGCCAGCTTTGACAGGCAGGTGAGGCAACCTATTTCTCAATCATATTGTGACATTATGATATCACAGGGTTGACAGCTGGGCTGTCCTCCCCACCTGTTAAAATCCCTTGCGTGGGATCCCCAAACTCGGAAACCACAGCGCGAGGGGCTTTGTCAGCCTAATTTCAGGGGTTGAAAGGAGCAGCGGGAAATGGCTCACAAAGCCCTTTGCAAGCCTCAAAAACTGGAGGTTGAAATGAGTAGCCCACTGTGGTTTCAAAGAGCAGTCTAAGAAGGAGAAGCAGTTTATACTGATTCTAAACCGCTTTCCACTCCTTGAGCAATGCATGCTCCTATGGCCCATTGGGAGCACACCTTTTGCCAGCAAAGGAGCAATCAGCAGCCCACTCTAAGTGGCTGGTTGTTCTTTTGAAGCCCTGCCCTTACCTGCTGCACATCTGACATCCAGTCATTGCATATCCTGTAACTTCCTGCCAATATCCATAACTGGTTTATTTATGTCCTGCTTTTGTTTTGCTGTAGCCCCCTGGGACAGGCAGCAATAATGTGTTAACAATAGGGAAACATTGCAGAACCAACAAAAACAGAATAAATTCACTGCCCGTGCACTAATATTATGTCAACCATATGTTGCAGAATTCTCCTGCAACAAAACACCAGTCTTTTCTGGATTAGAAAGGCCCTTGGATGGCAATTTGTGTTACTTCACTTACTGCAAAATTGCTGAGTGGAGTCTTGGACATCTGTCCCAAAGTCTTGTTCTGACAGCACCACTGAATGCTTTGCAGCAGAGGTGGGGACCTGTGGGCACTCCAGATGTTGCTGAGCTCCAGCTCCAGTCTTTCTTGGCTATAAGTCATGCTGGGTGAGGCTGATGGGAGATGAAGACCAACAAGTAGCCAGTCATTTTAACCATCGTTTTGTACTGCTTTTCATTGTGTTTTATCATTGTACACTGTCCTGATTCATCATATGGTAGCATACAGGGTGGCCCCTAGGTAGGTATACTGCTTTAGAATCCACTTTCTTTGTTCTTGACTCATGTTCACTGTCATCAGTCACAGTATCAGTAAAGAAAAATAATCCTTTTATCTGACTCCACTGTTCTTTCCAGCTACCAACCTGAAATTTAACTGCCACTTGGTTGTGTGCCACTAATGTGTACCCATATACCCTGTTGTGATGAATTTCATTTATTCAACTGTATACCTACTTTGGGGCCACCCTTTATAATGCCTTTATAAACAAACAAACAAACAAACAAACAAACAAACAAACAAACAAATGACAGGCCACAAGTTCTCAATATCTGCTTCATAGTTTTGTTCTCCTGCCAAACCTGTAAACCACCATTTCCCCTGTTTTACAAATGGAGACTAGGGAACAGCATTATCTTTGGGGAAACCCCAGTGAATTCACATCTTCCATATCCAATTGTCTGTCCACACTGTCTCTCCCATAGGGATGAGGGAGAAACTCAATTTAGTTTGCATTTAAAGATGAATCTATACCTAATCTTCACTTTCCAAAACAATACATGAAACAAGAAAACAGACATTGTTCACAATTCACACCTTCCTTCCTTCCTTCCTTCCTTCCTTCCTTCCTTCCTTCCTTCCTTCCTTCCTTTTTAGCAATTCAGTACTCCATTATGCACATTTTGGGGGAGAGTGAGCATAAAAATGAATGTACCCATGAAAACAATATACACAAATGGATTATATGAAGGAACACCACTTTCCAAAATGTGTATATTAGACAAAGTGCATACAAGCATATGCATATTATGAAAAATGTGCACTAAAATGATGCTGATTTTAACAAGGACTATTTCCCCCCCACTAAGCGACCACTGACTCTTGTAGACATATTTTTTTTCCTCCTCTGTGGAGGGAAAAGCAACCGATGACTAGTTTGCAGGGAAAAATTTTTGCTTGTGCCATTTCAGCTGCTGCCCTCATCAACAGGCACCCTCGTCATCAAGGTACTTTCCCTGGTGTGGACAACAAGGAGTGAGATAGAGCAAAAAGTTGCCTATGGCAGGACAGCAACCTTATTCCTCTGCCTCACTACATTCCAGGCAGTTTTGAGCCCTAACTAAAACAAACCGACCAAGGAGTTGTCCTTTTACTCCGGGTGAAAGGTGAGACACTGCACTGTTAGAGTCACCAAGCAAGAGGCCATTAGGAAATCAAGCGAAGCCCAAGGATAAAGAAGGTGGGGTGGGGTGGAGGCGTTTGACAGGTAAATCTCTGCTCAGCCGCACGAGGGCCAGGAGATTGGACAGGGCCGTCCGCAATCGCTCTCCAGCATAGCTATTCCTTGGGGCCAACAATGCACAGGACCAACAGATTGATGAGAGAAGAAGGAGCAAGCTGGTTCTTCTTGCCCACTTGTGGCAGAAGCAAAAGGGTTGCTGGAACATGGAGCCCCTGAGGGTGTCATCAGTGCCAAAGGCAATTGAGAGGGAGAAAGAAAGGTCTCCAGTGACACCCCTGAAAGCCAAGGTAAAACGTGGTGTTTTGCATTTCTTTTGCTTGGTTCAGCCAAAATCTAGTTTCTTGCTGTATTTCTTCATTTCCTTATGAATTTAGTAGAAGTATTGGTTGGCTTTCCCCGCACCCCATATATATGTTTTTAAATTGCAACAATAGTAGGTTTGTTTTTGGCAATGGAGAGAGGGATTCTGTATTGGATTTCTTTGGGAAGTATTTTCCTGAAGACTTGATTCTTTGACCAAATTTGTCTCCGGTGCAATAACACCACTAGACTCATGACAGGTGGAAGAAGCTGTTGTGCAGTAAACCCAGCTATCTATTCCATAATTGCCTACTTCAACTGTCATCTATCTTTCACAGCCCTGGTACCTTAGATTTTTTAGCTGGAGGTTCTGGGGTTGGAACCTGAGACCAAGACATTTTTAATGTCTTGTGTGAAGGATGAAATAGTATCACAAACACACACTCCATATACAGAAGCTGACTGGTGGCAGAGCGTCTGCTTTGCATGCAGAAGGTCCCAGGTTCGGTCCCCGGCATCTCCAGGTTGGCTGGGAGAGACCCTTGCAAATCTTGCTAATGTAAATTTTTGCAAAGCAACTTCTCCCATTATAATGCATTTTTGCATGCTGTTTTCACTATTGTATGCACTTTGATGCAGACTTCATAAATGCATTGTTTTACGTGTTACTTGTGGTACTGAAAATTTTGAAGTAGTGTGCATTTAGAAATATAGTTGTGTTCTGGTTTGTCAGGAAGAGTGGATTTGGTAGGTTCGCCTTTAAATGCAGACTGAATCCAATTTCCCACCCATCCCTATGCAAGGATGACCTGGCCTGAGACATGCATATGGGAGGAGAACATAGGCACTACCATTGAGTTAGTTACCCCAGAGCCAAATGCCCAACACCCCTTCACTGCAGTTCATTAGGCCCAGGGAAGATCTACAGGTTCAGTGGCCGAACATCTGATTCGTAACCAGGAGGTCCCAGGTTCCATCCCCTGTATCTCCCAGCAAGACTAGAAATTTCACCTGTCTGAAACAGCAGAAAGCTTCTTGCCAGTGGGCAGTGTGTGGCTTATGAGAGGAACTTTGCCTTTGAAATGGCCCTTAGCTCACAGTCATTTGGCTTATTTCTATAGGGCAGGATTTGTCATGGAAACTTTAAAAGCTATTGATGGAATGTCTTGCGATTCAGTGCTTTTACAATTCTCCACAGTGTTTGGTTAGCAGAATACAGTAATTACATAGGTGTATATGTTGGGGGATTTGCCCCCCTTCCTTTTTACTATGTTGCACAATTGGTAATCTCAGTCAGACTCTTCTCCTTTTTCTTCAGCTACACAGTTCTCCAATTGCAAAAGAAGCAAAATTTATCATTATATGATTTTCCTGTAAAGGTGAGGATTTTCCTCACTTCTAAAGTCACTTTTCAGTCTTGAAAACAAATTATTTTAATAATAATAATTCCACATCTGTATCAAAAAGATACAAGAACAGGGTGGAGAACATTGATAAAAGAGCTTTCATTATCTGTACAGTGGTACCTCGGGTTAAGAACTTAATTCGTTCTGGAAGTCTGTTCTTAAACTGAAACTGTTTTAACCTGAAGCACCACTTTAGCTAATGGGGCCTCCTGCTGCTGCGCCGTCGCTGCACAATTTCTGTTCTCATCCTGAAGCAAAGTTCTTAACCCAAGGTACTATTTCTGGTTTAGCGGAATCTGTAACCTGAAGCGTATGTAACCCAAGGTACTACTGTACTGTATTCCCTTCGCATGCATAAGAACTAATATATGCTGTATGGAGGAGTTCTCCTGTTCCAGACACTCCATTCAATTCCTCCTCCTGGTTTTTCTCCTCTCTCCCCACCCCACCTAAAAAATAAAATAAGCCAATATTATGTGGCTACTTAATACGTTCAGTCCTTGTTGGACTGTTTCAGGGGTTTCCTTCCCTTTAGGCCCACCCCCAAATATATTTTTGCACTTATGCAAACTTCAGGGCTTCCCCTAGTTGGCTGATTCCTCACTCTTATTGGGCTGCTTTTGACTGCATAGGTGAAGACACTCAAACAGAGGGAGCATTGTTACTACTCTGGGGCTGAAACTGTCAAAGGCCTAGCGAATGCATGGCTATGGCAAGATTTGAACTATGGCATGGTACTTCTGATCTCAAGTTCTTAGCAATAACCACCACATTGCACCATTTCTGTTGGCTTCCTGTTGCAATATGGGAAAACACCCACAGCATCAGGGTGACCCAGGCTTACAGTCAAAGAGCCTAAGAGAAGTAATCTGGGCTCGAAACAGAGACAATTTCAGGTTCTGGACGGAATGCCCCTACACCCCTATGTAGATCTTAAGAGCTTTCTGATGCTTGAGGTGCTAGGCCAGGCTTCACCAAACAGCCACATGCTGCCTGGGGCTATTGGGAGTTGGAATCCAAAAGAGCTGAAAGTCACTAGGTTGGTGAAGATGGTGCAAAAATGAGAGCCAAGTGACATGTCCTTCTTTGTGCACTGGCTTCCTGCTTGTGTTTGAAGTAGAGAGTAGCCTGGCAGAGTCAATTCCAGGATTAAGTGGAACTCTCGGTCTAGTGTTTTATGATCAATGGCTTAGTGGTTGAGCAAATCCTCTGCAGATAGAAGGTCTCAAGTTCAACCCCCAGTATCTCCCATGTCTAAAATCCTGGAGAGCTTCCAGCAGTCAGTGGATACCAGGAACGTGGACCTTGTGCGCCTCCAAAACTTGTTTCAGCTGAATTCTCACCAGCCCCAGGCAGAATCTCCAGTGGTCAGGGGTGATGTAGTCTGACAACATACAGAAGGCCACAAGTTTCCTATTCCTGGTGTAGATGATATGGAGCTAGATGACCCAACAGTCTATGTAAAGCAGTTTCTTGTGTACCTCCTGGTTGAAGAAAGGTGGTAGCTCAGTGGTAGAGAACATGGTAGAATGTCACAGGTTGAGTCCCTAGCATCTCCAGATGGAGCTGGTTAAGACTTCCTCTGAAACCCTGGACAGACACTTCCAATCAGTGTAGACAGTACTGACCTGGATGGGCCAGGAGCCTGACTAACCTTAAGGCAGCTTCCTATGTGACCTGGTGTTGGGCAGTTGGAGCAGTGATGATCCAAAGGGTGTTTGCAGCACCTTGAAGTCACCATATCCTACAATCTCCTGCAGTAATTTCCTGTAGAAATTTAATAAATATATAAATAAAGACACAGCTCACCCAGACACAGTTTTCCCTGTTATAGTAAGGTGTGTTTTCATATTTAAATTATATCATTTTAAAATTTGCAGGGTGTGTGTGTTTGTGTGTGTGTATTAGGAATGCCATACATCTGGACATATTTGGCATACTGCAACCCCAAGCAGTGTCCAGGCAAAATAATTATTTGGGAAATTTTGCAAAACAAACAAACAAAACAAAACTCAACTTTGGGCAAAAAGAAAAAAGCTCAACAACTTTCCTGTCCAGATTTTAACTTTATGAAATAAGGCAACCCTTATATATGTGTGTCCACACACATGGACATTTTATGCAAAAGAGGTGCAGTGGTACATCGGGTTAAGAACTTAATTCGTTCTGGAGGTCTGTTCTTAACCTGAAACTGTTCTTAACCTGAGGTACCACTTTAGCTAATGGGGCCTCCTGCTGCCACTGTGCTGCCGACACGCAATTTCTGTTCTCATCCTGAAGCAAAGTTCTTAACCTGAGATACTGTTTCTGGGTTAGTGGAGTCTGTAACCTGAAGTGTCTGTAACCCAAGGTACCACTGTATCCTCTTTTTGGGTCATACAAAACTTTCCTTTCATCCTGGTTCACTTCCATTATCAGAGCTTGAAGCAGCAGAAACAGCCAGAGCAATTGCCTGTGGAAAGGTAATGTGCAGGGCAGAGTTATTTATCTATCATCTATATCTATCTATCTCTATCTATCATCTATCTATCTATCTATCTATCTATATCTATCTATCTATCTATCTATCTATCTATCTATCTATCTATCATCTATCATCTATCTATCTATCTATCTATCTATCTATCTATCTATCATCTATCATCTATCATCTATCATCTATCATCTATCTATCATCTATCTATCATCTATCTATATCTATCTATCTATCTATCTATCTATCTATCTATCTAATCTATCTATCATCTATCTATCTATCTATCTATCTATATCTATCTATCTATCTATCTATCTATCTATCTATCTATCATCTATCTATCTATCATCTATCTATCATCTATCTATCATCTATCTATCATCTATCTATCTATCTATCTATCTATCTATCTATCTATCTATCTATCTATCATCTATCTATCTATCTATCTATCTATCTATCTATCTATCTATCATCTATCTATTTTCTATACTACCCTTCATCTGAGGATCATAGGGCAGTTTACAATATTAAAAGGCAAAAATACATAGCATAGTAACAAACCAACAAAGCAATAACTCTCCTGCACAGAGAGTTTAAGAGATTGTTTAACCAGCCAGAGTCTTAGGGGAAGAGGAAAGATATGTAATGAGAGCGTGAGGTGAGCCTCCCTGGGAAGGCCATTCCACAAGCAGGGAGCCACTACAGAAAAGGCCTGTTCTCATGCTGCTCCCTCTGGACCTCTCTTGGAGGAGAGGGCCTCAAAAGGTGATCTAAAGGTCTGGGTAGGTCATATGGGGAGAGGCGGTCCTTGAGGTATTGCAGTTGGTGTTATATGCTCAAACCATCCTGCCCACAACCTGGCCGCTGAATTCTGCACCAGCTGAAGTTTCCGAACAGTCTTCAGAGCCATGCTCTTACTTTTTGTGTCTACTGACATCAGGATTCTGACTTCAGTAGGGCCCAGAACTGGGTGAATATGTTCATTTTGGCTTCTCTCAGCTTCTCCTGTTTTTTTTTTTTAATCTTAAATTCAGTTATTCACATTTCCACATCAGTCTGTGAGATACACACACACACTTCATGAAAATTCATCAGCATTTAGTGCAAATGTATCCTAATATATACATCTTGGAAAGCAATTTTACCACTACAATGCATTTTGTATATTTTTTTCCATGAATCTGCCTTTTTATGTGCACATTACCTCAGCATTTTGGTACAAGTGGTACACAACATTTTGTACACATCCACCCAATGCTGTGGAATACTTTGCCAATAGAGATTCAACAGGTGCCTCCTAAATCAGTCCTTAATCAATTCTGTTCAGCTAACCTTATACATCTTTCAGAAAAGCTTATAATTTTATGTGGTTTTATACTATATAGATATTATTGTAAACCACTTTGATATTTTTCATGATATAGCAGTGTGTGTGTGTGTGTGTGTGTGTGTGTGTATGAATGAAAATGAACAAAAGTGATTTGTTGGCTGGAGAACTGCATTGCAAAATCTGGAGACGTGAATTTCATAGGATGGCTGCATTTTGGTTCTTGTATTGATTCAGGAAGTGTGGGTTAGAGAGAATCTCCATTAAAAGTGAACGGAACAGATTTTCTCCAACATCCCTAGTATCACAAGGGCTGTGGAAGTTTCCAGGGCAGTGGAGAGGGGGAGTTCAACATTAGATCATCATACTCCATGTGGTGATATACATAACAATGTGTGCATGTGGTATGTCAAAAAAAATCAGTGTCAGAGCTGGTCTGTGAAGCTGGTCATCACTTCTCTGTGGTTCCTGCTGCCTCAACTGCCCCCTGCTTCCTGCAGAGGGCAGCAAACCACAAGAGCAGGCACTCAAGAAAGCAGCCTACCTGGGAACTTTCCTTAGTAATATAGATACCATGAGCTTCTTGTTTTAAGCACCAAGCACCAGGCTGGTATGATATGAGGGAGATGCCAGTGCGAGATGCCTTACGGTTCTTGCTAGGAACTTCTTTCCCTCTTCCTTGCTCCTCATTTGGGCTATCCCTGCAGGCAGGGCCATGCTAGTTACGGTATGTGGAAAAATAAACTGTAATCCCCATATTGGGGGGGGGGGATATGTAAAGCCACAAATCCCCAGAATGGGGTGGCAGCAAGGTGGAGGGCTGCTTACCTGAATTTAGGAATACAGTGCAAGGGCTCTGGGGCAGTTGTGATCTTGGTATATCGTGATGTTTAGCTGGTAACATATCACGATGTTGCACACCAGGCGCCATTTCATTTAGTTCATTTTCTGTTCCTATCACGATCTGTCATAAAATGGTGCTGTTGCATCCCTCAGTGAAGGCAGTGCCCGGGCTCTGGCAAATCATTTCCAGGGCTCTGACGACATCCGGGAAGCCTCACACTGCCCTTCCAAAACCGGAAGCTACAGAAGGGAAGACTGGCTCTAGGACCGGCCAGAGCCCTGGAGCTGGCACCTTGTTTTGCTGCAATGCGGGAATCCGGCACAGGGATCTTAGCTGAAGTGCTACAAAATTGTGAAGATTCATAATTGAGAAGTTCCATTTAGGCGTGCCACATATTGGCTTAAAAGATTATTAAAATCAGTCCATTTTATCCCCCTTTGGGAAGGCAGTGTGAGGGATCTGCCAGAACCCCGGCAGTACTTTCCCAAAGCTGGGAAAACCTCATTTGATCCTAGGTTTGGTTTCTTTATTTAACTGCCCTACACACCTTCACTGGGACCCTTGCCCCACCTCCCCTAAACCCTCCAGGTTGCTGCCCAGCTCTGCCTTTTGAACAGCCGCTGCCTTCAGCCGGTGCTAACTTAGAAGCTGCTGCTAGTGCCGTGGAACAATAAACTGTGATTATTCCTTTTGGTGCTAGTATATGGTTTTGTCAGGGCAGGATGCTGGGTGACAAAATCTGAGTCTCCACTCAGCTGAATGTGGGGGGAAATGTGTGGAGGGCTGGTTACCTAACTTTGGTATGCTGTACCCCAGAGGTCTCCCATCTGTCATAACTCAGAAGCTCAGAACTCAGAAGCTAATTCAGAAGCTGCTGCTAGTGCCGTGGAACAATAAACTGAGATTATTTGCTTCTAAGTTTAAAAAAATTGAATGAAACCTTCCCCTGTTGTTTAATTACTTCGACAGTTTTAATTTAAGAGAAAATGTGCTGATGTAAAAAAACTATCTGTACTATGAAAAATGTAACCATATGTTAAAGTAAAAGTTTGTGATCTCGGTATATTGCGATGTTTAGCTGGTAACATATCACAATGTTGTACACCAGGCGCCATTTCATTAAGTCCATTTTCTGTTCCTATCACGATCTGTCCTAAAATGGTGCTGTTGCATCCCTCAGTGAAGGCAGTGCCCGGGCTCTGGCAAGTCAATGCCAGGGCTCTGACCACATCCGGGAAGCCTCACACTGCCCTACCAAAGCCGGAAGTTAGGGAAGGAAAGATGGGCTCTAGGACCTGCCAGAGCCCTAAAACTGCTTTTCAGAACCTGGCACCTTGTTTTGCTGCAATGCGGAATCCAGCAGTTTTCCTGCACATGGTGCGGACCTGTCACCTCCTTCTTAGAGCCCCGTGCTCTGGGATGCCAACAGAACCATGGTCCCACCTTCATATGATTGAGTTTTGCTCAGGTGTGTGTGTGGAAATGGGGGAATAAATAAATGCAGTGTGGGATTCCTTCACTGTCCATTTTTTTATTTACTTTCCCTTGCACCTCCTGCACTGGGACCTTAGGACCCTGGACTCACCAAGAGCCATGACTCGCTTGGAAGACACCGCTAGTCCCATGGAAGAAAGAATTGGGGTTATTTACTTATGAGGTTAAGAAAATAAAAATAAGCCTTGTATTATTGTTTAAGCCTATTTCCTCCCTTCTCTCTCTCTCTCTCTCTCTCTCTCTCTGTGTGTGTGTGTGTGTGTGTGCGTGTGTCTGTCTGTCTGAGTCTCCTGTTTGACTATTAGGGAGCACTCTCTCACCTTATTTTGATATCTATGCTACTAATTGCATCTGTAGTTTTAATGTTGGGGAAAATGTTGCCCTGCCTCTACATAGTCCCACCCTTATTTCAACATCATGTTATATTGACATATCACAGTGTTTAGCTGTTGACACATTACAATGTTGAAAACCAAACATTGCCCTGCCTTCATTCCAGTGGATTTAGCGTCTGAACTATGTTTATGTAGGATGCTCATTTCAGTTTGTCAATCTTGATGCCTTTTCAATCATCAGAACCTCATATATGATAGAATACATTGCCTGTAGCGATCTCCTTTTCTTGTAGGGTATAATACTTCTGAGATACTTAGCGCTGATTCTAGTCCATTATTCCTGTTCTCATTTCTACATAGTTCTATACTATTTCAGCCAGCCCAAAAATCCCAACTGTGCCCCTAGTGCTGAAACCTGTGATGCGCATAAGTTCTTAATCATACAAAAAGGTACAACTGAACTACTTTGCTTAATTGTCATATTTCTAATGACTATTTCTGAGAAATGAGGTCGCCCTGCATCTGGTGGCTTTTAGGGGCTGCTGTTTTGTTACCTCTGAAGAGCCACCCCCTTATCTCATTTTAACCTACTACTCTCTCTCATGTCGAGGGGGTTTATGAAGACTGATCACTTCAGTGCTGCTAATACCACCAAGCCAAAATTAAGGGTGGATCTTTATTGTGCATATCCTTTTGCCTCAGGCTTATTACCCACCAGTTAGTTAGTGTTTCAAGAACAGAAGTAGGTGGCAGAGTGGAGCATATGCTTATGAACTGTGGACCCACTATTTATTTTGCTGCAAGTATATATTTGTCTGTCACTGTGTCAGGACAGGACACTGGGATACAAAATTTGGGGCCCCACTCAGCTGAATGTGTAGAAGGATCCCGTATATGGGGAAAAAATGTGTAAAGCCACAAATTTCCCAGTACACACCCCAGAAAGGTGTGGAACAGCTTACCTGACTTTGGGAAGGTGGTGCAAGGGCTCTGGCCATGTCTCAGAGTCCTCCTGCCAAAGCCCAATAAGCACTTGTGCAGCTAGTGGAAGGGCTTTAGGACCCTGTTGGAGCCCTGGAACAAGTGCCTTGATCCACTGCAGGGCTGAAGTGGTGCCAGCAGTATTTTTGTACAGGGCACTGAGCTGGTGCAAAATTAAGAAATTCCACTTGGTGGCGCCAAATATTGGTCTTGCTCTGGCCGCCATTTTAAGAAGTATATTTTGTCTAGTCCATTTGTAATCTGTCACAAAGTGCGCCAGTACAGACCGATATTTGGCGCCTCCAAGTGGATTTTTTAAATATTTAACCATCAAAACCCTAGTAATTGTTCACCCATCCCTCCGCCCCGCTTTGGGAAAGAGATAAGGCTGGCACTGCCTTCCCAAAGCCAAGTACCTCATAAGAGAAGAAAGCCCTTTCCCCCTTGCCTCCCAAATTGCCCCCAAGTTGCTCCCCAGTCTTGTCTGTTAAACAGCTGTTGCCCTCAGCTCTAGCTTTCTTGGAATCTGCCAGTGGTCTGCTTGTGCTGTGGAAGAATAAACATGGATTATTTACTTTTGAGTTAAAAATATATTTTGGTGTGTGTTTCTGTGCCCCCATCCTGTCTACCAGGGAACCATCTTTCACCTTACTTTTGATATCTATGCTATTAATTACTTCTGCAGTTTTAATATTAGAGAAAATGTGCTGATTTAAGAATTATATGTACCATAAAAAACAATTGCAAAAATATGTTAAAGGTAAGTAAAAAATTATAAATTTAATACCCCATGAGTAGTAACAGGGGCTAACAAGTTTTTGGCCCCATGTAAAGCCTACAGAGGGGGGCTATTGAGGCTCCAGCCTGTGTGTGTGTACGTGATCACAGATGTGAGTGGGGTGTGTGCCAAACTGGGTCTTTGACCCAGAAGAAATAAAGCCTAGTTTTGCCCCTGCTCTTCTCCTCCAAATAATTCCGCCCTTATTTCTGATATAGTGTGATATTGGTATATCTTGATGTTAAACTGATAACGTATCAGCTGATAAAATATAATGATGTTGAAAACCAGGCATTGTACCAAGCTGAGGTGATGTCAAATTATGAAGATCCACTTGGGGCGCCAAACATTGAACCCACACCTGCCGACATTATATGAAGTATATTTTGTCTGTAATCTGCCAGTACCTGACACCTTGAGCGAGGCCAATATTTGGCGCCACCAAGTGGATCTTCTAAATGTTACACCACATCAGTAAAGGCGGTGGGAGGGCTCAGGGAAGGCAGGGCTGTGTCAGAGCCCTGGCACCGCCTTCTCAGAGCCCTGGCACCACCCTCCTAGCTTTGGTAAAGGAAGAAGGGCACTAGGACCATGCCTGAGTCCTGGAGCTGCTTTCTCAGAGTCACCTGTCCTTCCATTTTATCTGTCTTTGGGAGGATGGTGCGAGGGTTTACATGCGCTTCAGGTTACATACACTTCAGGTTACAGACTCTGCTAACCCAGAAATAGTACTTCAGGTTAAGAACTTTGCTTCAGGGTGAGAACAGAAATCGTGCTCCGGCGGCATGACAGCAGCGGGAGTGGTGCTTCAGCTTAAGAACTTTAGCTAAAGTGGTGCGTCAGGTAAAGAACAGTTTCAGGTTAAGTACGAACCTCTGGAATGAATTAAGTACTTAACCTGAGGTACCACTGTACTGGGTAAAACTCATACTATCACAGCTTTGGTTTATTTACTTCCCTACATCCCTGCACTGAGGCGCTTACCTCATCTCCCTAAAGCCCCCCCTAGTTTCTGCCAAGTTTTGCCTTCTGAACAGCTTCTGCCTTTAGCTGGAGCTTCCTTGGAATCCGTTTTAGACCCCTATGGAGTAGAACTTGGTGGGACATTGCCCCGTTCCCCTCAACATAGCTCCATTCCTATTTTAGACCATGTGTTATATCCGATGTTAAGGATATGTTAAGTTAGCAGAACTTCATATATGAGAGAATACATTGCCTGTAGGATCTGCTTTTCTTGTAGAGTATAATACTCTTGAGATACTTAATTCTGTTTCCAGTCCATTATTCCTGTTCTCCTGTTCGTGTGTGTGTGTGTGTTTATGTCTATCTCCCCTTACATTTGATATCTAGGCAACTAATTACTTTGACCTTTTTACTATAAAATATCACTTGTAACAATATTTTAAAGGTAAATAAAAATTTGTAAGCTTTACACCCCTCAGTAGGAGCCATTGCAAGGATATTACCCTGTTTACATCCACTTGATGCCATCCTTATTTCAGACATCATGTTTTCTTGGTATATTGCGATGTTTAGCTAGTAACATATCACGATGTTGAAAACAATACATCACATTGAGCAGCCACCATTTCATTAAGTCTATTATCAGTTCCCATCATGATTCGTCATAAAATGGTGCTGTTGCATCCCTCAGTGAAGGCAGTGCCCGGGCTCTGGCAAGTCACTGCCAGGGCTCTGACCACATCCGGGAAGCCTCACACTGCCCTTCCAAAGCCGGAAGCTAGGGAAGGAATGACGGGCTCTAGGACCTGCCAGAGCCCTAGAGCTGGCACCTTGTTTTGCTGCAATGCGGGGATCCGGCACAGGGATCTGAAGTGGTACAAAATTACCAAGATTCATAATTGAGAAGTTCCATTTAGGCGTGCCACATATTGGCTTAAAAGATTATTAAAATCTGTCCATTTTATCCCACTTTCGGGAGGCAGTGTGAGGGATCTGGGGTCTTACCAGAACCCCGGCAGTGCTTTCCCAAAGCTGGGAAAACCTCATTTGATCCTAGCTTTGGTTTCTTTATTTAACTGCCCTACACACCTTCACTGGGACCCTTGCCCCACCTCCCCTAAACCCTCCAGGTGGCTGCCCAGCTCTGCCTTTTGAACAGCCACTGCCCTCAGCCGGAACAAACGCAGAACCTGCTGATAGTGCCGTGGAACAATAAACTGTGATTATTTGCTTCTAAGTTGAAAATAATAAAATCACCCCTTCCCCTGTTGTTTAATTTTAATTTTTAATTTAAGAGAAAATGTGTTGATGTTAAAAAACTATCTGTACTATAAAATATGAAACCATATGTTAAAGTATAAGATTGTGATCTCAGTATATCGTGATGTTTAGCTGGTTACATATCACAATGTTGCACACCAGGCGCCATTTCATTTAGTTCATTTTCTGTTCCTATCACGATCTGTCATAAAATGGTGCTGTTGCATCCCTCAGTGAAGGCAGTGCCCGGGCTCTGGCAAGTCACTGCCAGGGCTCTGACCACATCCAGGAAGCCTCACACTGCCCTTCCAAAGCCGGAAGCTAGGGAAGGAATGACGGGCTCTAGGACCTGCTAGAGCCCTAGAGGTGGCACCTTGTTTTGCTGCAATGCGGGGATCCGGCACAGGGATCTGAGCTGAAGTGCTCCAAAATTGCGAAGATTCATAATTTAGAAGTTCCATTTAGGCGTGCCACATATTGACTTAAAAGATTATTAAAATCAGTCCATTTTATCTCCCTTTGGGAAGGCAGTGTGAGGGATCTGCCAGAACCCCGGCAGTTCTTACCCAAAGCTGGGAAAACCTCATTTGATCCTAGCTTTGGTTTCTTTATTTAACTGCCCTACACACCTTCACTGGGACCCTTGCCCCACCTCCCCTAAACCCTCCAGGTGGCTGCCCAGCTCTGCCTTTTGAACAGCCGCTGCCTTCAGCCGGTGCTAACTTAGAAGCTTCTGCTAGTGCCGTGGAACAATAAATTGTGATTATTCCTTTTGGTGCTAGTATATGGTTTTGTCAGGGCAGGATGCTGGGTGACAAAATCTGAGTCTCCACTCAGCTGAATGTGGGGGGAAATGTGTGGAGGGCTGGTTACCTAACTTTGGTATGCTGTACTCCAGAGGTCTCCCATCTGTCATAACTCAGAAGCTCAGAACTCAGAAGCTAATTCAGAAGCGACTGCTAGTGCCGTGGAACAATAAACTAGATTATTTGCTTCTAAGTTTAAAAAAATTGAATGAAACCTTCCCCTGTTGTTTAATTACTTCGACAGTTTTAATTTATGAGAAAATGTGCTGATGTAAAAAAACTATCTGTACTATAAAATATGAAACCATATGTTAAAGTATAAGATTGTGATCTCAGTATATCGTGATGTTTAGCTGGTTACATATCACAATGTTGTACACCAGGCGCCATTTCATTTTTCCTATCACGATCTGTCATAAAATGGTGCTGTTGCATCCCTCAGTGAAGGCAATGCCCGGGCTCTGGCAAGTCAATGCCAGGGCTCTGACCACATCCGGGAAGCCTCACACTGCCCTTCCAAAGCCGGAAGCTAGGGAAGGAGAGACTGGCTCTAGGACCTGCCAGAGCCCTAGAGCTGGCACCTTGTTTTGCTGCAATGCGGGGATCTGGCACAGGGATCTGAGCTGAAGTGGATCAAAATTGTGAAGATTCATAATTGAGAAGTTCCATTAAAGAAGTCCTTCTTTAACACCCTCTGGCCGACGATGCCCAAAAGAAAGGCCTCTGGTTTCTTAGGGAAGGTATACTTAAATACCTTTTTCAACTCGTTATATATCATTTCCCAGAAAGCCTTCACTCTAGGGCAGGTCCACCAGAGGTGAAAGAATGTTCCTTCAGCTTCTTTACACTTCCAACATTTATTATCAGACAAATGGTATATCTTTGCAAGCTTGACTGGAGTCATGTACCACCTGTATATCATTTTCATAATGTTTTCTTTCAAGGCATTACATGCCGTAAATCTCAGACCTGTGGTCCATAACGTTTCCCAGTCAGCAAACATAATGTTGTACCCTATGTCCTGTGCCCATTTTATCATAGCTGATTTGACCGTTTCATCCTGTGTGTTCCATTTTAGCAGCAAGTTATACATTCTTGAAAGTATCTTAGAGCTGGGTTCTAACAGTTCTGTTTCTAACTTCGATTTTTCCACCTGGAATCCTAACTTTTTATCTGACTTAAAAGCTTCTTTGATCTGAGCATAATGTAACCAATCTCGCACTTTCCCCTTTAGTTTCTCCAAACTCTGCAACCTCCAGTTGTCTCCATCTTTTTCTATTATTTCCCAATATTTCAGCCATTTGGCCTCCATATTGAGTCTTTTCGGGGCCTTAGCTTCCATTGGTGATAACCACCTTGGGGTCTTATTTTCCAGTAATTCTTTATATTTTGTCCAGACATTGAACACTGCTTTTCTCACAACATGGTTCTTGAAAGCCTTATGTATTTTGACCTTGTCATACCACAGATATGCATGCCATCCAAAAGCATTGTTAAATCCTTCCAAATCTAAAACATCAGTGTTTTCAAGAAGCAGCCAATCTTTCAACCAGCAGAAAGCTGCTGATTCATGATACAACTTTAAGTCTGGCAGGGCGAAGCCCCCTCTTTCTTTAGCATCAGTTAATATCTTAAACTTAATTCTGGGCTTTTTGCCCTGCCAGACAAATTTAGAAGAGAAGAAGAAGAGTTTGGATTTGATATCCCGCCTTTCACTCCCTTTAAGGAGTCTCAAAGCGGCTAACATTCTCCTTTCCCTTCCTCCCCCACAACAAACACTCTGTGAGGTGAGTGGGGCTGAGAGACTTCAAAGAAGTGTGACTGGCCCAAGGTCACCCAGCAGCTGCATGTGGAGGAGCGGAGACGCGAACCTGGTTCCCCAGATTAGGAGACTACCGCTCTTAACCACTACACCACACTGGCTCACTAGTTATTTATTTATTTAGATATTTAGAGATATCTCTCTGCCACCTCCCAAAACACTCCATTTTATCCACAATCTGCAAAGTTTGAAACAAAAACAGCATTTTTGGCAATACATTCATCTTAATAGCAGCAATACGTCCTGACAAGGAGAGTTTCAGTCTTGACCAAACTTCTAGATCCCTTTTAATTTCAGACCAACAATTTTTCATAGTTATCTTTAAATAAATTCATGTTCTTCGCTGTTATGTTTACCCCTAGGTATTTTACTTTTTTAACCACATTTAATTCTGTCTCTTTCTGAAACCTTTCTGATTCTAAAGAGGTCAATTTTTTCCCCAAAACCTTGGTTTTTTGCTTATTAAGTTTAAATCCCGCCACCCGACCAAACTCATAAATCAGTTGCAATACCCTTTTGGTACTAGGCTCTGGCTCCTGTAAGGTCAATACTAGGTCATCTGCAAATGCTTTGAGTTTATACTGTTTGGCTCCGACCTGAATACCTTCCACCAACCGGTCTCCTCTGATCATATTTAAAAGCACTTCCAGGACCGATATAAATAACAGGGGGGAAATAGGACATCCTTGTCGTGTTCCTTTTTCAATTTTAAACTCTTCCGTCACCACATTGTTCACTATCAGTTTTGCCTTTTGCTCCGAATAAATTGCCTCTATCCCATTCTCAAACCCCCGCCCCATTCCCATTCCTTCCAAGTTTTTCTTCATAAACTTCCAAGAAATATTGTCAAAGGCCTTCTCCGCATCTATAAATATCAGGACAGCTTTTGTATTGATATTTGTTTGCAAGAGTTCCAAAATATAAATAATGTTCCTTGTATTAGCAAACAAATGTCTACCTGGGAGAAAGCCTGCTTGGTCCTTATGAATCACTTCATTTAACACTTTTTTAAGTCTACTTGCTAAAATGTCTGCAAATATTTTATAATCCACATTCAGGAGGGAGATGGGGCAGTAGTTCTTAAGTTGTGTCTTTTCAGTTTCTAATTTGGGTATCAATGTGATGAAAGCCTCTTTCCACGACTCCGGTGCCTTCTTCCCTTCCATGATTTCATTGCAAACCTCCATTAATGGATGTATCAAATAGTCTTTCAATGTCTTATAATATTTGGAGGTGAGTCCGTCTGGCCCTGGAGATTTGCCTAATTGCATGTTCTGAATGGCTTCTTCCATCTCTTGTTGTGTTATTTTATAGTTCAGAATTGTTCTATTTCACAGAGACAACCTTGGTAAACCATTCTTCTTTAAAAATTGTTCTATCTCCGAATCGTTTTGCGGCCCTTGTGTATATAATTGTTTGAAATATCTCTGAAAACACTTTCTGATCTCCACTGGGTTCTGGATGTTTCTTCCTTCAATTTCTAAATTTGTTACCGTATTCAATTTTTGTCTCTTTTTCAGCTGCCATGCTAGCAGCTTTTCACATTTATTTGCCGATTCAAAGGATCTTTTTCCTCCTCCAAAGGCCACCACTTGGAAAATTCTTTTGTCAAAAACTCAATTAAGTTCCCTTGTTCGGGTTCAAGTTCTGGTATAAACCTCAATTTTAAGTTATTTTCCCGGGCCCGAAGTTCGATCATAGACAGATAGGCCTGTTGTTCCCCAACCTGCTTATGCAGTGGTCTTACCTCCTGCTCCAGTGCCGCAGTTTTCTGAATGGCTTCCTCTGCCAGTTTCCAATTTTCTACAGTGGATTGAGATAAATTGCCAATTGCTTGAGCGTTCAAAGTAACTTGTTCAGTTAACTTGTTGACACAATCTCTGGTCTGATCAATCTTTGCCGTTTGTTCATCCACTTTTTTGTCTAAGCCTTCCAATTTTTCAAGTATTCTGCCTAATACTGAAGCAGATCCACCTGGTGCCATATCTTCTCCCAGCAGATGCTCACTTTCTTCTAGTTCCAAAACATCAGGAACAGATGATCTGCGTGGCTGTGAAAGTAAATTCAAAGTTGTTTGCTTTTTTCCTCCTCTAGCTGCTCTTGTTTGTCTCCCAGTGCCACTGATTCCAATTCTGTCTGCTAGTCAAGGTCAAATTGAATATGTTCCCATGAGAATCCACAAGCCCATAAAGTAAACAACCAAGTAGGAGGAAATGAAACCAAAAGGAAAGTCACAAATGGTTGTAAATCCAAAGTCCTCTAGACAGAGCCCTCTACGGAGCTGCGCCGTAGAGGACGACCCGTTTCTGCGGAGCTCCCTCTTCGCAGTTAGAACAGGGCAGCCATTGCCGGACGCGCCACCTCCAGAAGTCTAAAAAAAAATGAATTAAACCTTCCCCTGTTGTTTAATTACTTCGACAGTTTTAATTTAAGAGAAAATGTGCTGATGTAAAAAAAACTATCTGTACTATAAAATATGTAACCATATGTTAAAGTATAAGATTGTGATCTCAGTATATCATGATGTTTAGCTGGTAACATATCACAATCTTGTACACCAGGCGCCATTTCATTTTTCCTATCATGATCTGTCATAAAATGGTGCTGTTGCATCGCTCAGTGAAGGCAGTGCCCGTGCTCTGGCAAGTCATTGCCAGGGCTCTGACCACATCCAGGAAGCCTCACACTGCCCTTCCAAAGCCGGAAGCTAGGGAAGGAACGAACGACAGGCTCTAGGACCTGCCAGAGCCCTAGAGCTGGCACCTTGTTTTGCTGCAATGCGGGGATCCGGCACAGGGATCTGAAGTGGTACAAAATTACCAAGATTCATAATTGAGAAGTTCCATTTAGGCGTGCCACATATTGGCTTAAAAGATTATTAAAATCTGTCCATTTTATCCCACTTTCGGGAGGCAGTGTGAGGGATCTGGGGTGTTACCAGAACCCCGGCAGTGCTTTCCCAAAGCTGGGAAAGCCTCATTTGATCCTAGCTTTGGTTTCTTTACTTAACTGCCCTACACACCTTCACTGGGACCCTTGCCCCACCTCCCCTAAACCCTCCAGGTGGCTGCCCAGCTCTGCCTTTTGAACAGCCACTGCCCTCAGCCGGAACTAACGCAGAACCTGCTGATAGTGCCGTGGAACAATAAACTGTGATTATTTGCTTCTAAGTTGAAAATAATAAAATCACCCCTTCCCCTGTTGTTTAATTTTAATTTTTAATTTAAGAGAAAATGTGTTGATGTTAAAAAACTATCTGTACTATAAAATATGAAACCATATGTTAAAGTATAAGATTGTGATCTCAGTATATCGTGATGTTTAGCTGGTTACATATCACAATCTTGCACACCAGGCGCCATTTCATTAAGTCCATTTTCTGTTCCTATCACGATCTGTCATAAAATGGTGCTGTTGCATCCCTCAGTGAAGGCAGTGCCCGGGCTCTGGCAAGTCACTGCCAGGGCTCTGACCACATCCAGGAAGCCTCACACTGCCCTTCCAAAGCCGGAAGCTAGGGAAGGAATGACGGGCTCTAGGACCTGCCAGAGCCCTAGAGGTGGCACCTTGTTTTGCTGCAATGCGGGGATCCGGCACAGGGATCTGAGCTGAAGTGCTCCAAAATTGCGAAGATTCATAATTTAGAAGTTCCATTTAGGCGTGCCACATATTGGCTTAAAAGATTATTAAAATCAGTCCATTTTATCCCCCTTTGGGAAGGCAGTGTGAGGGATCTGCCAGAACCCCGGCAGTTCTTACCCAAAGCTGGGAAAACCTCATTTGATCCTAGCTTTGGTTTCTTTATTTAACTGCCCTACACACCTTCACTGGGACCCTTGCCCCACCTCCCCTAAACCCTCCAGGTTGCTGCCCAGCTCTGCCTTTTGAACAGCCGCTGCCTTCAGCCGGTGCTAACTTAGAAGCTTCTGCTAGTGCCGTGGAACAATAAATTGTGATTATTCCTTTTGGTGCTAGTATATGGTTTTGTCAGGGCAGGATGCTGGGTGACAAAATCTGAGTCTCCACTCAGCTGAATGTGGGGGGAAATGTGTGGAGGGCTGGTTACCTAACTTTGGTATGCTGTACTCCAGAGGTTTCCCATCTGTCATAACTCAGAAGCTCAGAACTCAGAAGCTAATTCAGAAGCGACTGCTAGTGCCGTGGAACAATAAACTAGATTATTTGCTTCTAAGTTTAAAAAAATTGAATGAAACCTTCCCCTGTTGTTTAATTACTTCGACAGTTTTAATTTATGAGAAAATGTGCTGATGTAAAAAAACTATCTGTACTATAAAATATGTAACCATATGTTAAAGTATAAGATTGTGATCTCAGTATATCATGATGTTTAGCTGGTAACATATCACAGTGTTGTACACCAGGCGCCATTTCATTTTTCCTATCACGATCTGTCACGATCCGGCACAGGGATCTGAAGTGGTACAAAATTACGAAGATTCATAATTGAGAAGTTCCATTTAGGCGTGCCACATATTGGTTAAAAGATTATTAAAATCTGTCCATTTTATCCCACTTTCGGGAGGCAGTGTGAGGGATCTGGGGTCTTACCAGAAACCCGGCATTGCTTTCCCAAAGCTGGGAAAACCTCATTTGATCCTAGCTTTGGTTTCTTTACTTAACTGCCCTACACACCTTCACTGGGACCCTTGCCCCACCTCCCCTAAACCCTCCAGGTGGCTGCCCAGCTCTGCCTTTTGAACAGCCACTGCCCTCAGCCGGAACTAACGCAGAACCTGCTGATAGTGCCGTGGAACAATAAACTGTGATTATTTGCTTCTAAGTTGAAAATAATAAAATCACCCCTTCCCCTGTTGTTTAATTTTAATTTTTAATTTAAGAGAAAATGTGTTGATGTTAAAAAACTATCTGTACTATAAAATATGAAACCATATGTTAAAGTATAAGATTGTGATCTCAGTATATCGTGATGTTTAGCTGGTTACATATCACAATGTTGCACACCAGGCGCCATTTCATTTTTCCTATCACGATCTGTCATAAAATGGTGCTGTTGCATCCCTCAGTGAAGGCAATGCCCGGGCTCTGGCAAGTCAATGCCAGGGCTCTGACCACATCCGGGAAGCCTCACACTGCCCTTCCAAAGCCGGAAGCTAGGGAAGGAGAGACTGGCTCTAGGACCTGCCAGAGCCCTAGAGCTGGCACCTTGTTTTGCTGCAATGCAGGGATCCGGCACAGGGATCTGAGCTGAAGTGGATCAAAATTGTGAAGATTCATAATTGAGAAGTTCCATTTAGGCGTGCCACATATTGGCTTAAAAGATTATTAAAATCTGTCCATTTTATCCCCCTTTGGGAAGGCAGTGTGAGAGATCTGGGGTGTTACCAGAACCCCGGCAGTTCTTACCCAAAGCTGGGAAAACCTCATTTGATCCTAGCTTTGGTTTCTTTGTTTAAATGCTCTACACACCTTCACTGGGACCCTTGCCCCACCTCCCCTAAACCCTCCATGTGGCTGCCCAGCTCTGCCTTTTGAACAGCCACTGCCCTCAGCCAGAACTAACGCAGAAGCTGCTGCTGGTGCCCTGGAACAATAAACTGTGATTATTTGCTTCTAAGTTTTTAAAAAAGTAAATCACCCCTTTCCCCGTTTGTTGAATTTTAATTTTTAATTTAAGAGAAAATGTGCTGATGTTAAAAAGCTATCTGTACTATAAAATATGTAACCATATGTTAAAGTAAAAGTTTGTGATCTCAGTGTATCATGATGTTTAGCTGGTTACATATCACAATGTTGCACACCAGGCGCCATTTCATTTAGTTCATTTTCTGTTCCTATCACGATCTGTCATAAAATGGTGCTGTTGCATCCCTCAGTGAAGGCAGTGCCCGGGCTCTGGCAAGTCAATGCCAGGGCTCTGACAACATCCAGGAAGCCTCATACTGCCCTTCCAAAGCCGGAAGCTAGGGAAGGAATGACGGGCTCTAGGACCTGCCAGAGCCCTTGAGCTGGCACCTTGTTTTGCTGCAATGCGGGGTCCGGCACAGGGATCTGAGCTGAAGTGCTCCAAAATTGCGAAGATTCATAATTTAGAAGTTCCATTTAGGCATGCCACATATTGGCTTAAAAGATTATTAAAATCAGTCCATTTTATCCTCCTTTGGAAAGTCACTGTGAGGGATCTGGGTTGTTACCAGAACCCTGGCAGTGCTGGTAACATATCACAGTGTTGTACACCAGGCGCCATTTCATTTAGTTCATTTTCTGTTCCTATCGCGATCTGTCATAAAATGGTGCTGTTGCATCCCTCAGTGAAGGCAGTGCCCGGGCTCTGGCAAGTCAATGCCAGGGCTCTGACCACATCCGGGAAGCCTCACACTGCCCTTCCAAAGCCGGAAGCTAGGGAAGGAAAGACTGCCAGAGCCCTAGAGCTGGCACCTTGTTTTGCTGCAATGCGGGGATCCGGCACAGGGATCTGACCTGAAGTGGTACAAAATTACGAAGATTAATAATTGAGAAGTTATATTTAGGCGTGCCACATATTGGTTAAAAGATTATTAAAATCTGTCCATTTTTTTCCCGTTGGGGAGGCATTGTGAGGGATCTGGGGTGTTACCAGAACGCCGGCAGTTCTTACCCAAAGCTGAGAAAACCTCATTTGATCCTAGGTTTGGTTTCTTTGTTTAAATGCTCTACACACCTTCACTGGGACCCTTGCCCCACCTCCCCTAAACCCTCCAGGTGGCTGCCCAGATTTGCCTTTTGAACAGCCACTGCCTTCAGCCAGAACTAACGCAGAAGCTGCTGCTAGTGCCGTGGAACAAAAACTATGATTATTTGCTTCTAAGTTGAAAAAAATAAAATCACCACTTTCCCCGTTTGTTGAATTTTAATTTCTAATTTAAGAGAAAATGTGCTGATGTTAAAAAACTATGTGTACTATAAAATATGTAACCATATGTTAAAGTATAAGATTGTGATCTCAGTATATCGTGATGTTTAGCTGGTTACATATCACAATGTTGTACACCAGGCGCCATTTCATTTAGTTCATTTTCTGTTCCTATCACGATCTGTCATAAAATGGTGCTGTTGCATCCCTCAGTGAAGGCAGTGCCCGGGCTCTGGCAAGTCACTGCCAGGGCTCTGACCACATCCGGGAAGCCTCACACTGCCCTTTCAAAGCCGGAAGCTAGGAAAGGAATGACGGGCTCTAGGACCTGCCAGAGCCCTAGAGCTGGCACCTTGTTTTGCTGCAATGCGGGGTCCGGCACAGGGATCTGACCTGAAGTGGATCAAAATTGTGAAGATTCATAATTGAGAAGTTCCATTTAGGCGTGCCACATATTGGCTTAAAAGATTATTATAATATTTCCATTTTATCCCCCTTTGGGGAGGCAGTGTGAGGGATCTGCCAGAACCCCAGCAGTCCTTACCCAAGCTGGGAAAACCTCATTTGATCCTAGCTTTGGTTTCTTTGTTTAAATGCTCTACACGCCTTCACTGGGACCCTTGCCCCACCTCCCCTAAACCCTCCAGGTTGCTGCCAGGCTCTGCCTTTTGAACAGCCGCTGCCTTCAGTCGGTGCTAACTTAGAAGCTGCTGCTAGTGCCGTGGAACAATAAACTGTGATTATTTTCTTCTAAGTTGAAAAAAATAAAATCACCCCTTTCCCCTGTTGCTTAATTTTAATTTTTAATTTAAGAGAAAATGTGCTGATGTTAAAAAACTATGTGTACTATAAAATATGTAACCATATGTTAAATTAAAAGTTTGTGATCTCAGTGAATCGTGATGTTTAGCTGGTAACATATCACAATGTTGTACACCAGGCGCCATTTCATTAAGTCCATTTTCTGTTCCTATCACGATCTGTCATAAAATGGTGCTGTTGCATCCCTCAGTGAAGGCAGTGCCCGGGCTCCGGCAAGTCACTGCCAGGGCTCTGACCACATCCGGGAATCCTCACACTGCCCTTCCAAAGCCGTAAGCTACAGAAGGAAAGACTGGCTCTAGGACCTGCCAGAGACCTAGAGCTGGCACCTATTTTGCTGCGATGCGGGGATCCAGCACAGGGATCTGAGCTGAAGTGGATCAAAATTGTGAAGATTCATAATTGAGAAGTTCCATTTAGGCATGCCACATATTGGCTTAAAAGATTATTAAAATCAGTCCATTTTATCCTCCTTTGGAAAGTCAGTGTGAGGGATCTGCGTTGTTACCAGAACCCTGGCAGTGCTGGTAACATATCACAGTGTTGTACACCAGGCGCCATTTCATTTAGTTCATTTTCTGTTCCTATCGCGATCTGTCATAAAATGGTGCTGTTGCATCCCTCAGTGAAGGCAATGCCAAGGCTCTGGCAAGTCAATGCCAGGGCTCTGACCACATCCGGGAAGCCTCACACTGCCCTTCCAAAGCCGGAAGCTAGGGAAGGAGAGACTGGCTCTAGGACCTGCCAGAGCCCTAGAGCTGGCACCTTGTTTTGCTGCAATGCGGGGTCCGGCACAGGGATCTGACCTGAAGTGGAACAAAATTACCAAGATTCATAATTGAGAATTTCCATTTAGGCATGCCACATATTGGCTTAAAAGATTATTAAAATCAGTCCATTTTATCCCCATTTGGGAAGGCAGTGTGAGGGATCTGCCAGAACCCTGGCAGTTCTTACTCAAAGCTGGGAAAACCTCATTTGATCCTAGCTTTGGTTTCTTTGTTTAAATGCTCTACACACCTTCACTGGGACCCTTGCCCCACCTCCCCTAAACCTTCCAGGTGGCTGCCCAGCTCTGCCTTTTGAACTGCCACTGCCCTCAGCCGGAACTAACACAGATGCTGCTGCTGGTGCCCTGGAACAATAAACTGTGATTATTTGCTTCTAAGTTTTTAAAAAAGTAAATCACCCCTTTCCCCGTGAATTTTAATTTTTAATTTAAGAGAAAATGTGCTGATGTTAAAAAACTATCTGTACTATAAAATATGTAACCATATGTTAATGTAAAAGTTTGTGATCTCAATGTATCATGATGTTTAGCTGGTTACATATCACAATGTTGTACACCAGGCGCCATTTCATTTAGTTCATTTTCTGTTCCTATCACGATCTGTCATAAAATGGTGCTGTTGCATCCCTCAGTGAAGGCAGTGCCCGGGCTCTGGCAAGTCACTGCCAGGGCTCTGACCACATCCAGGAAGCCTCACACTGCCCTTCCAAAGCTGGAAGCTAAAGAAGGAAAGACTGCCAGAGCCCTAGAGCTGGCACCTTGTTTTGCTGCAATGCGGGAATCCGGCACAGGGATCTGAACTGAAGTGGAACAAAATTGTGAAGATTCATAATTGAGAAGTTAAATTTAGGCATGCCACATATTGGCTTAAAAGATTATTAAAATCTGTCCATTTTATCCCCCTTTGGGAAGGCAGTGTGAGGGATCTGGGGTGTTACCAGAACCCCGGCAGTGCTTTCCCAAAGCTGGGAAAACCTCATTTGATCCTAGCTTTGGTTTCTTTATTTAACTGCCCTACACACCTTCACTGGGACCCTTGCCCCACCTCCCCTAAACCCTCCAGGTTGCTGCCCAGCTCTGCCTTTTGAACAGCAGCTGCCTTCAGCCGGTGCTAACTTAGAAGCTGCTGCTAGTGCCGTGGAACAATAAACTGTGATTATTCCTTTTGGTGCTAGTATATGGTTTTGTCAGGGCAGGATGCTGGGTGACAAAATCTGAGTTTCCACTCAGCTGAATATGGGGGGAAATGTGTGGAGGGCTGGTTACCTAACTTTGGGATGCTGTACCCCAGAGGTCTCTCATCTCCTGCCAAAGTCCAGAAACCGCTTGTGTAGCTTTGGGAAGCATGGAAGCGTTCTCAAAACCTGCCAGAGCCCTGCAGCTTTATTCTGAGAAGCTAGATCCCTGGCACTGTCTTTCCAAAGCCAGGTAGACCCCAGGTTCCTGTCCGTCCGTCCCCCCCCCCCCCATCCACAAAAAATATTAAAAAGCACTGAAATACTCAACTAACTTTTGAAAATAACAGTAACAAAGAAACCAGAGATATATCTCCTTGGGTTGATAGATTAAGAGATACCACAGGGCGGGTTCTGTATGCAAGTACAGCTGCTAAAATAGTGATTGCTGCTAGGTGGAAGTCACAAACTACCCACAAAGGAGGAATGGATTTGTAAATTAAACAAATACTTAATTTTGGCAAAATTACCTGCTATAATAAGAAATCAGTCGAATCAAAAATTTAAAAAAGAGTGGAAATGTTTTTATGAATATATGGCAAAATATTGCTCAAAAAAAGATACGCTACAATGCCCAGATTAAAATGTGAAGTACTGGATGAAAGCAAAATTAGTAAGGAAAGATAATGATAATATATAGATGATTTGAGAGGATTGTAGAATGCAAAGATTATTGTAAATTGTATAATGTGGAGGAAATTGAGTGGGGGCAGAAGAAAGTGGGAGGAAGGAGAAAAAAATAATTTGATGGATTGAGGAAATAGAAATGTAAAGGTATGGGAGAATGGGGAGGAAATGGTGTTGGCTTTGGTACATCTGTATTATAATGCAATATGTGCATTATATATTGCAATTATGCAATATAATGCAATAAACCAATTTTTAAAAATGGTTCTTCCGACCCAGCATAAGCTCCCCCCCCAGTAAAGCCAGCCCCCTATAATGTCATCTTTTGGGGGTTATTTTTTGCCTGTGATTTCCCCCAAAACACTTCAACAACCTTAGGGAGCTATCTCCTAAAAGAGAGCTCAACAACTTTGATTACCCCCTAAAAAACCTATTCCTATGAAAGTATAAACTAGGATTGTTGGCTTCTGAGATTTAAAAAAAAAAAATTAAACCTTCCCCTCTTGTTTAAGCCTCTTTCCACCCTTCTCTTCCTTTTTTGATTGTTTCTGTGTGTCTGTGTCTCCTTCATGTCACCTGGGGATCATTTTCTCACCATATCTTTGATGTCTATGCTACTAATTACTTCTACAGTTTTGATTTTAGAGCAAATAAGCTCATTAAAAATATTATCTGTACTATAAAAGTAACAGTGTGTTAAAGGGAAGTAAAAAATAAACAATGCACGTATTTTGGTAAAATAAGAAATCTTTAATGGGAATTATTTTAAATATATAAATAAATAAACAGAAGTAAAAATTGGCAAGTTTTGAAAACAAAACAAAACACTCCAGGGGGTAACCAGGATTTTTGCCCCAGGTAAAGCCTCCAGAGGGGAGCTATTGAGGTTGTCAGGCTGTGTGTGAGTATACACAAATGCATTTGGAAGTTGCCAAACTACATCTTTGACCTGGGTGAAATAAAGCCTACTTTCGCCCCCGCCCTTCGCCTCCAAATAGTTCCATCTTTATTTCAGATATCATGTTATATTGGTAAATCATGATGTTTAGCTGGTAATGTATCACGATTTTGAAAACCAAACATCGGACTAGACTGATGCCGCAAAATTATGAAGATCCACCTGGGGGCGCCAAGTAGCGACCTTGAAATGGGCGACATTTTATGGAGTCCATTTTCTCGGGTCCACCTGTAATCTGCCATAACATGGTGCCTTTGGAATATTTGGTGCCACCAAGTGGATCTTCTGAATGTTGCACCACCTCAGCATAGGCGGCGCCAGGGCTCTGGATAGGCAGTGCTATGGGAGGTGTCAGAGTCCTGGCACCGCCTTCTAAGAGCCCTAGTATCACCCTCCCAAAGCTGGAAGCCTAGCAAGTGCTTCCATGGCTTTGGGGAGGAGAGACGGGCTCTAGGACCCAGCCAGAGCCCGGGAGCTGCATTCCCGGAGTCAGGCTCCTTGTTCTGCTGCAATGCGGGATCCGGCACAGAGATCTGAGTTGAGGTGGTGGAAGATTGTGAAGATTCATAATCAATCAGTTCTATTGAGGCATGCCACATAATTGGCTTGAAATATTATTAAAGCCTGTTCATTTTATCCTCATTGGGAGGACAGGGCAAAGTATCAGAGATGCTACAAGATGCTACTTCCTTCCCAAAACTGGGAACACCTCATTTGATCACAGTTTTAGTTTCTTTATTTACTGCCCCAAACACCTTCTTTGGGGCCCTGGGGCCCTTGCCTCACCTCTTCCAAACCTCTGTGGGGTGCTGCCCAACTCTGCCTTTTGAGCAGCTCTTGCCATCAATTGTGGCTGGCTTGGAAGCTGCAGCTAGTCCCATGGAAGAAGGAACAGAGGTTATATAATCTCAAGTTTAAAAAATGAAAATAAACCTTGCCTGTTGCTTAAGCCTCTTTCCCCCCTCATTTACTTCTCTCTCTCTCTCTCTCTCTCTCTGTGTGTGTGTGTGTGTGTGTGTGTGTGTGTGTGAGAGAGAGAGAGAGAGAGAGAGAGAGAGAGAGAGAGAGAGAGACTGTGTCTTCCTGTCTCTTGGGGAACATTTTCTCACCATATCTTTGATGTCTATGCTACTAATTGCTTCTGCAGCTTTACTTTGAGAGAAAATGTTGTATTTGTTGTATATAGCAACAATATGTTAAGGGTAAGTAAAAATGTGTAAGTTTTAGACACCTCAGTAATAGCAGTTGCCAAGACATTATCTCGTTCTCCTCTAGAGAGCTCCATCTTTATTTCAGACATCATGCTATATAGGCACATCACGATGTTTAGCTGGTAATATATAATGATGTTGAAAGCCAAACATCGCCCAGCCTTCCTTGCAACACTCTTCTCTTCTTAACTATGTTTATGTAGGATGCTAATCTCAGTCTGACAATCTGCATACCTTTTCAGTTAGTGGAACCTCATATATGAAAGAATATGTTGCCTGTAGGATCTTCTTTTCTTGAAGGGTACAATACCCCTGAGGCACTTAACACTGTTTCCTGTCCTTTATTCCTGTTCTCATTTATTCATAGGTAAAGGTAAAGGGACCCCTGACCATTAGGTTCAGCCGTGACCGACTCTGGGGTTGCGGCGCTCATCTTGCTTTATTGGCCGAGAGAGCCGGCGTACAGCTTCCGGGTCATGTGGCCACCATGACTAAGCTGCTTCTGGCGAACCAGAGCAGCGCACGGAAATGCCGCTTACCTTCCCACTGGAGAGGTAGCTATTTATCTACTTGCACTTTGACGTGCTTTCAAACTGCTAGGTTGGCAGGAGCTGGGATTGAGCAACAGGAGCTCACCTCATCGCAGGGATTCGAACTGCTGACCTTCTGATCAGCAAGTCCTAGGCTCTGTGGTTTAACCCACAGCACCACCTGCATCATAGTGCTATGCTATTTCAGTCAGCCCAAAAATCCCAACTGCCCCTCTAGTGGTGGAACCCCAGAATTGAATAAGTACTTAATTGTACAAAAAGGTACAATTGAATAACTGAGCTTAATTATGTTACTTCAAATTATTATTTCTGATGAATGAGGTTGCCCTTCAGCTGGTGGCTTTTAAGGGTTGCTGTTTTGTTACTGCAGGAGAGTTACCAACTGATCTCACTTTAACCTACTGCTGTCTCTTATGTCGAGGGTGTTTGTAATGCTGCAACAATCTGAGCAAATGCAGAGTGGAGTCCCTAAGGCGGTTAGATGGCACCTTGTACAATTCCTTTGGGCAACTCCTGCAGTCAAGCTGGTGCCAAATGTATTGCTCTGCTTTCCTTTGCACCACATCAGTAAGGTCAAGGGTATGTGCGTATCTTGCCCTCTTGGCATCCAAGGACATCCACATACACTGCCCAGGCTTGTGCCCCAAATAAAGCCCCAGAATAGGGCCCCAGCATGGTGGAGGGCTGCTTACCTGACTTTGGGAAGGTGCTGCAAGGACTCTGGCAGCCCTACTGTCTCCTGTCAAAGCTTGGTAGCGCTTGCACAGTGTTAGTAAGAATGGACGGGCTCTAAGACCCTGCTGGAGCCCTGGCCTTCCTTCCCAGAAGCAGGTGCCTTGCTAAGCCGCAGTGCCAGATTTATTGTACAGTTTCTCTGTACAAATGCCTGAAAAAATAAGAAGATCCACTTGGGGGCACCAAATACTGGTATTGTGCCAGTCGCCATTTTGTCTGGTCCATGCCAATACTGTCTTTGGCACCCCACGTGGATCTTCTTAACATTGCAACTAAGAAGGAGAAAAGGGCTCTAGGACCCTGGAGCCACATTTCCAGAGCCAGGCTCCTTGCTTAGCTGCGTGCTGGATCCAGCAGGTTTTCTGCATAAGGAGTCGAACTAAGGTGGCGCAAAATTGAGAACATCCAATAGGGAGTGCCAAATATTGGACTTGAAAGATTGCTAAAGTCCATCTTTGGGTGGACTCTGCAAGGGCTCTGGGATGGCACCACCTTCCCAAAGCCGGGTAAACCTCATGTGATCCCAGCTTTGGGCAGGTGTGTGTGAAAGGGGAAAATAACATACAAACAGGACTCTTCAGGGCCTTTGCAAGAGAAGAAAGCCCTTTCCTGCTCTCTTCCCCCAATTCCCCCCATGTTGTAGCCCAGGCTTGTCTTTTGAATGGCTGCTGTCCATAGCTGGCGCTCACTTAGAAACCCCTGCCAGTTATAGAAATATAAACTTTGGTTATATGCTTCTAATTTAAAAATTAAAATAAACCAGGCCTGTTGCATAAATTTATTTTTCCCCTCTCCCCCCCATATGTTTGTGTGTGTGTGTGCGCGTGAGCGTGCACGCATGCACACACGCATGTGTGTTTCTGTGTCTTCCTTGTGTCTATTGGGGAACATTCTCCCACTTTCCTTTTGATATCTATGCTACTAATTACTTTGGTGGTTTTAGAGATGATGTGCTGATGTATTAATTATCTGTACCATAAAATAACAGTTGTAACAATATATCTGAAGATATCTGAAGAAGTGTGCATGCACACAAAAGCTTATACCCAGAATAAACTTAGTTGGTCTCTAAGGTGCTACTGGACAATTTTTTAATTTATTTCAACAGCATCAGACCAACATGGCTACCTACCTGAATCTAGAAGTTGTAACAATATATTAAAGGTAAATAAAAATGTGTAAGTTTTAGACACCTAAATAGTAGAAGTCACCAGGAAATTGCCCCATTTGCCTCCCCATAGCTCCATCCTTATTTCAGACATCATGTTATATCAGTATATCTTAATATTTAGATGGTGATATATCACAATGACATTGCCCAGCCCTCCTTGTGGCCATTTCACTTCTGAACTATTTTCTGTAGGATGCTCAGTCTGTGGCTCTTCATGCCTTTGCAAGTAGCAGAAATTTAAAATAACACATTGCATAGAAGGCCTGCTTTTTTGTATGGTATGTTCACCCTGAGGTACTTAACACTGTTTCCAGTCCGTTATTCCTGTTCTCATTTCTATTTAGAGCTACCTATGCTATTTCAGTAATCCAACTGCACCTCTGGTGGTGGAACTCCAGAAATTGCATGTGTACTTTGCACAAAAATGTGCAATTCAAGCACTGTGCTTAATTGTTGTACGTACTTTTAATGATTATTTCTGATAAATTATGCTGCCCTTCAGCTGGTGGGCTTTAAGGGCTGCTGTTTCATACCCTCCAACATTTCGCCGATGAAAATAGGGTCGTACCATTCCATAAATATGATAATTTTACTATTTACACCCCCCCCACACACACACACATCTTGCCCCAGCACTCAGGGCAGCTTCTGACATATAAAAAAACATAATAAAACATTTTTTAAAAAACCTTTCCTATACAGGATTGCCTTCAGACGGTTCAGGGATCAAATTACTCCATACCCTCCAACATTTCTTCAAAGAAAATAGGAACACCCTAAGGAAAAGTGGGACATTACGGGATGGCTTTGGGTTGTGTCTTTTACTCCTCCTTCGGGCAGCAGCCCAGGACCTCCACGCACACCATCCAGGCTTCTGCAGCAAGATGGTGGACTGCTTACCCAATTTTGAGAAGGTGGCATAAGGGTTCTGACAATGTTTCAGAGCCCTCCTCCCAATGCCAAGTAAGAGGCAGCACAGCTTCAGGTGCCTTGTTTAGGCATGCCACATATTGGCTTCAATGATTATTAAAATCTGTCCATTTTATCTGGCTCTGAGAGGGCAGAGTGAAGGACCTGTGATGCTTGCTACAAGAGTTCTGGCACTTCCTTCCGAAAGCTGGGAAAACCTGATTTGAACCCAGCTTTGGTTGCTTTATTTAATTTCCCTCACACCTGCCCTGGGACACTGGCCTCAACTTCCAACCCCCCACCTCTTTCTGAGTGTGTATATTTTTCTGTGTATCCCTCCTGTATATTAGGTCTCTCACCTTCTGATATCTGTATTGCCAATTACTTCTACACCTTTAATTTTCCAGAAAATGTGCTGATTTAGAAATTATCTGTTCTATAAAATAAGAGTAGTAACAATATGTTATAGGTAAGTTAAAAATTGTGTTTAAACCCCTCAGTAGTAGTCGTTGCCAGGACATTATCCTATTTGCGTCTAGATAGCTAATTTTTTTCAGACATCATGTTATATTGGTAAATCACGATGTTTAGCTGGTAACATATCACGATGCTGAAAATTAAACATCGGACTAGACTGATGCCGCAAAATTATGAAGATCCACCTGGGGGCGCCAAATAGCGACCTTGAACTGGGCGCCATTTTATGGAGTCCATTTTCTCGGGTCCACCTGTAATCTGCCATAACATGGTGCCTTTGGAATATTTGGTGCCACCAAGTGGATCTTCTGAATGTTGCACCACCTCAGCATAGGCGGCGCCAGGGCTCTGGATAGGCAGTGCTATGGGAGGTGTCAGAGTCCTGGCACCGCCTTCTAAGAGCCCTAGTATCACCCTCCCAAAGCTGGAAGCCTAGCAAGTGCTTCCATGGCTTTGGGGAGGAGAGACGGGCTCTAGGACCCAGCCAGAGCCCGGGAGCTGCATTCCCGAAGCCAAGGATCTGGGATCCTGCAGTTTTCCTGCAAAGGGCTCTAATCTGATGTGAAGTGGTTCAAAATTAAGGAGATTCATAATTGAGACACTCTGTTTAGGCATGCCACATATTGGCTTCAATGATTATTAAAATCTGTCCATTTTATCTGGCTCTGAGAGGGCAGAGTGAAGGACCTGTGATGCTTGCTACAAGAGTTCTGGCACTTCCTTCCGAAAGCTGGGAAAACCTGATTTGAACCCAGCTTTGGTTGCTTTATTTAATTTCCCTCACACCTGCCCTGGGACACTGGCCTCAACTTCCAACCCCCCACCTCTTTCTGAGTGTGTATATTTTTCTGTGTATCCCTCCTGTATATTAGGGAACAGTCTCTCACCTTCTGATGTCAGTATTGCCAATTACTTCTACACCTTTAATTTTCCAGAAAATGTGCTGATTTAGAAATTATCTGTTCTATAAAATAAGAGTAGTAACAATATGTTATAGGTAAGTTAAAAATTGTGTTTAAACCCCTCAGTAGTAGTCGTTGCCAGGACATTATCCTATTTGCATCTAGATGGCTAAATTTTTTCAGACATCATGTTATATTGGTAAATCACGATGTTTAGCTGGTAACATATCACGATGCTGAAAATTAAACATCGGACTAGACTGATGCTGCAAAATTAAGAAGATCCACCTGGGGGCGCCAAATAGTGACCTTGAACTGGGCGCCATTTTATGGAGTCCATTTTCTCGGGTCCACCTGTAATCTGCCATAACATGGTGCCTTTGGAATATTTGGTGCCACCAAGTGGATCTTCTGAATGTTGCACCACCTCAGCATA
Organism: Podarcis gaigeae; assembly: GCF_964106915.1. Lineage (NCBI taxonomy): Eukaryota > Metazoa > Chordata > Lepidosauria > Squamata > Lacertidae > Podarcis > Podarcis gaigeae. Next base: position 28,725,972 of record NC_139691.1, on the reverse strand, counting down.
GGCGGCGCCAGGGCTCTGGATAGGCAGTGCTATGGGAGGTGTCAGAGTCCTGGCACCGCCTTCTAAGAGCCCTAGTATCACCCTCCCAAAGCTGGAAGCCTAGCAAGTGCTTCCATGGCTTTGGGGAGGAGAGACGGGCTCTAGGACCCAGCCAGAGCCCGGGAGCTGCATTCCCGGAGTCAGGCTCCTTGTTCTGCTGCAATGCGGGATCCGGCACAGAGATCTGAGTTGAGGTGGTGGAAGATTGTGAAGATTCATAATCAAGAAGTTCTATTGAGGCATGCCACATAATTGGCTTCAAATATTATTAAAGCCTGTTCATTTTATCCATCTTTGAGAGGGTGGCGCAAGAATTATAGGATATTAGCAGAGCCCTGGCATTGCTTTCCCAAAGCTGGGAAAGCGTCATTTGATTGCAGCTTTGATTTCTTCATTTTCTTCCTCACATGTCTGCCCTGGGGCCATGGTCTCACATCCCCAAAGTCCCCCAAGTTGCTGTCCAGCCCTGCCTTTTGAACAGCTTCTGTCCTCAGGCAAGGCTTGTTTGGAAGCAGCTGCCAGTTTAATAAAGAAGAATAAATTATTATTATTATTATTATTATTATTATTATTATTATTATTATTATTATTAAAATATATGTTCCTCTGTGGTTTTGTCAGCATTGGACACTGGGGGGGGGGGAATCTGAGGCCCCACTCAACTGAATGTGTCTGAGTTTTCCATATATGGAAAAAAATGTTTGGAGGGCTGCTTACCCAACTTTGGGAAGATGGCTGAGGTGGTGCAATATTAAGATGAACTCGGGAGCACCAAATATCAGAACCTCACTGGACACAATTTTGCATTACCAGGGCTCTGCATTACCAGGCATTGCCCAGAACTTGTTGCAACCACCTTTGCCTTTTTTTTGCGTAGGATGCTCTTTCAGTCTGTCAATCTGCATGCCTTTTCAGTTAACAGAACCTCATATATGATGGAATACATTGCCTGTAGGATCTGCTTTTCTTGATACTCCTGTGGTACTTAATGCTGTTTCTAGTTTGTTATTTCTGTTATGATTCTTACATACTGTTATGCTATTTCAGTAAACCAGATATCCCAACTGGAATTCCAGAATTGAATAAGTGGAATTCCAGAATTGAATAAGTATATAATAGTACACAAATGTACAATTGAACCACTTTTCTTAATTGTGGTACTTCTAATTATTATTTCTGAGAAATGTTGTTGCCCTTCAGCTTGTAGCATTTAAGGGTTGCTCTTTTGTTAACTCAGGAGAGTCAAACCCTTATCTCACTTTAATCTCAGTGTTGGGGGATCTCTTCCAGAGAAGAAACTGCTCAGGAGTAAACTCTACACAAATCCTGAGTAGAACCCCTAAGGTGGTTGGATAGCGCCTTGTATTCCACTTTCTCAGACAGGGTCTTGTCCTCTGTGCAGCCCATAACCTTCTCACACATTGCTCAGCCTTCTGCTGCAAAGAGATCACTTCAGTACTGCTATTGCAGCCAAACAAACATTAAAGGAGGGACACTTTATTGTGCATATCATTTTGCTGCAATTATATGTTCGTCTGTGGGTAGGATGTTGGGGGGAAGAATCTGAGGACCCCCACAGCTGAATATGTAGAAGGATCCCATACATGTAAAAAAAATCCATAAATACACAAAACCTCAGAACCTGCACCAGCAAGGTGAGGGGCTGCTTGCCCCACTGTGGAAAGGTGGTGCCAGAGCCCTTCTGCCTCTTGTCAAAGCCCATAAGTCATGGGTAGGCAAACTAAGGCCTGGGGGCCGGATCCAGCTCAATCACATTATAAATCCAGCCTGCGGATGGTCTGGAAATCAGAGTGTTTTTACATGAGTAGAATGTGTTCTTTTATTTAAAATGCATCTCTGGGTTATTTGTGGGGCCTGCCTGGTGTTTTTACATGAGTAGAATGTGTGCTTTTATTTAAAATGCATCGCTGGGTTATTTGTGGGGCATAGGAATTCATTCATTTCTTTTCTTCCAAAATATAGTCCGGCCCCCCACAAGGTCTGAGGGACAATGAACCAGCCCCCTGCTGAAAAAGTTTGCTGACCCCTGTCATAAGTGCTTGTTCTGCTTTGGGAAGGACAGAAGGGTTCTAGGTCTCTGGCAGATCCTTGGCACTGCCGTCCCAGAAACAGGTGCCTTGCTCAGCCACAGTACCAGATTTACAGTGCATTTAGTTTAGTGCCTTACTAGCAATTTCTCTGTAGCTCATCTGAGGTGGGGCAAAATTAAGAAGATCCTCTTCAGGGCAACAAACATTGTTTTTACACAAGCCAACATTTTACAAAGTCCATTTTCTGTTCCATTTATTATCTGTCATAAAACAGTACCCTGTGCAAGGCCAGTATTTGGCACCCCCCAGTGGAATTTATTAATGTTGCACCTCCTCAGTGAAGTCATGGATAAAATGAACAGGCTTTAATAATATTTCAAGCCAATTATGTGGCATGCCTCAATAGAACTTCTTGATTATGAATCTTCACAATCTTCCACCACCTCAACTCAGATCTCTGTGCCGGATCCCGCATTGCAGCAGAACAAGGAGCCTGACTCCGGGAATGCAGCTCCCGGGCTCTGGCTGGGTCCTAGAGCCCGTCTCTCCTCCCTAAAGCCATGGAAGCACTTGCTAGGCTTCCAGCTTTGGGAGGGTGATACTAGGGCTCTTAGAAGGCGGTGCCAGGACTCTGACACCTCCCATAGCACTGCCTATCCAGAGCCCTGGCGCCGCCTATGCTGAGGTGGTGCAACATTCAGAAGATCCACTTGGTGGCACCAAATATTCCAAAGGCACCATGTTATGGCAGATTACAGGTGGACCCGAGAAAATGGACTCCATAAAATGGCGCCCAGTTCAAGGTCGCTATTTGGCGCCCCCAGGTGGATCTTCTTAATTTTGTGCCACCTGAGCTTGGTGCGATGCACGGTTTATCGTAATATGTTACCAGCTATACATCGTGAAATACCAATATAAGATGAACTGCACGGAAATGAACAGGGTAATGTCCTGGCAACTGCTACTACTGAGGGATCTAAAACTTACAAATTTTTACATACCTTTAATATATTGTTACAAATATTATTTTACCGTACATATAGTTTTTAAATCAGCACATTTCTCCTAAAATTAAAACTGTAGAAGTAATTTGAAGCATAGATGTCATAAGTAAGGTGAGAGAATGTTCCATAATAGATATGAGGTGGACAAAGAAACACATATACAAACACAAAAAGAAGAGGAGAAGGGAAGAAAAAGGCTTAAAGGGCAGAGGAAGGTTTCATTATTATTATTTTTTAACTTAGAAGTAAATTAACACATTTTATTCTTTCAGAGGACTAGCCTTAGCTCTGACAATATCAAAGAGCTGTGGGATATTTATCCCAAAGAAGGATAAAATGGACAGATTTTAATAATATTTAAAGCCAAAATGTGACACACCTAAATGGAACTTCTCAATTATGAATCTTCACAATTTGCACCACTTCAGCTCAGATCCCGCATTGCAACAAAACAAGGTGCCTGGCTCTAGGAAGGCAGCTCCAGGGGTCTGGCTGGGTCCTAGTGCCCTTCCCTCCTTCCCGCTGCTGGGGAAGCATTTAATAAGCTTCCAGCTTTGGAAGGGCGGCATGAGGGCTCTTCGGATGTCGTCATCTTTGCAGAGGTGCTGCAACATTAAGAAGATCCACTTGGGGGCGCTAAGGATTGGCCTCGCCAAGATGCACGATTACAGACAAAATCGTGGCTGATTCGAGTCCAGTATTTGGCACCCCCAAGTGGATCTTCTTAGTATGGCAGATTACAGACAAAATAGTGGCTGGTTCTAGTCCAATATTTGGCACCCCCAAGTGGATCTTCTTAGTATGGCAGATTACAGAAAAAATGGTGGCTGGTTCTAGTCCAATATTTGGCACCCCCAAGTGGATGTTCTTAGTATGGCAGATTACAGAAAAAAATGGTGGCTGATTCTAGTCCAATATTTGGCACCCCCAAGTGGATCTTCTTAGTATGGCAGATTACAGAAAAAATGGTGGCTGGTTCTAGTCCAATATTTGGCACCCCCAAGTGGATCTTCTTAGTATGGCACCACCTCAGCTGAGCACGATGTTTCATCGTGATATGTTACCAGCCAAGCATTGTGATATACCAAGATAACATGATGTTTGAAAAAAGGGAGCTATCTAGAAGGGATCAGGGTAATGTCCTGGCCACTTCTACTACTGAGGGATCTAAGACTAACAAATTTTTACTTACCTTTAACATATGGTTACAAATGTAATTTTACCATACAGATAATTTTTAAGTAAGCACATTTTCCCTAAAATTAAAACTGTTAGAGATACAGGATGGATAAGGAAACACATAGACATACACACAAAGAGGAGAAGGGAGGAAAGAGGCTTAAAAAGCAGGGGAAGGTTTCAATTATTTTTTTTACTCAGAAGTATATAATCCCAGTCTATTCTTCCACCAGACTAGCGGCAGCTTCCAAGCGAGCTCCAGCAGAGGCCAATACTATTCAAAAGGCAGGGCTGTGCAGCAACTTGGGGTGCATTTGAGGTGGCAGGGGAAAGCGCATTCTGTTCTTGCAGGCTCCAGGGGTCAGGCAGGGTCCTAGAGCCCGTCGCTCCTTCAAAAAGCAGGGAAGTATGGCATTGCATTATTTGTAACAGCAGGTGTTTTGCTCAGCTGCAGTGCGGATTTAGGGTGTGGAGTGGAAGAGGTGCAACATTAAGAATTTCCACTAGGGGTGCCAAATACTGGCCTCCAAAGGCACCATTTTATGACAGATCATAAATGGAGCAGGAAATGGCGGCCGGCACTAGACCAATGTTTGGCACCCTGAAGTGGATCTTCTTAATTTTGCAGCACCACAGAGAAATTGCTAGTATCACTCCACATCCACTGTAAATCTGGTACTGTGGCTGAGCAAGGCACCTGCTTCTGCAAAGGAAGTTCCATGTTTCTGGCTGGGTCCTAAAGTCTTTCCATTCTATCCCAAAGCTGCACAAGCACTTATGGGATTTAGCAGGAGACAGAAAGGCTGCTAGAGTGCTTGTGCCACCTTCCCAAAGTGAGGTGAGGTGAGCACCCCTCCGCATTCTGGGATTTTTTTGGCTGTACACATTTTTTCCTCCTACACATGCAGCTGTAGGGAGCCTCAGATTTTGCTCCGCAGCTTCCCAGAAGCCTAGTAGGTGCACCTCTGGCTTTGGGATGGAGAGAAGGCCTCTGGGACACTGCCTTCCCAGAGCCTGGGTACCACCCTCCCAATTCAGGAAGCCTAGTAAGTGCTTCCCTTGCTTTGGGGAGGAGAGAAGGGCTCTAGGACCCTGCCCTGGAGCTACCTTCTCAGAGCCAGGCAAATTGCTTAGCTGCAGTGTGGAATCCAGCAGCATGCCCAGCTGAAGTGGTGCAAAATTGAGAAGCTCCTTAATTGAAAACCACCATTTGGTGGCCCCAGATTTTGGCTTTACACAGGGCACCATTTTATGAAAGGACACCAAATATGTCAGTTTTCTCTGATTTTGGAAGGGCTTTGCTGAGCCCTGGCAACGCCTTCACAAGTGCTTGCCCAGCTTTGGGAATGATGGAAACTCTAGCACCCTGCCAGAGCCTTGTTTTCCTGTACAGTGTGCTAAGCCAATGTAGTGCAAAATTGAGAGGATCCATTTGGGGTTGCCAAATATAGACATCCCTCATCTTTGGGAGGGCTGTGTGAGCTTTGGCAGTGCCTTCCTATAGTCAGGTAAACATTATGTGATCACAGTTTTGCACATGGGTGTGTGTCTGTGTGCGTCAAATTAAATAAATGAAGAATAGGTTTACTTCAAGTGGGGGGGGATTGTCTTGTTGTCTGTGCAGTCCAGGACTTCCATGTACATTGCCCAGGATTGTGTGCTGCTGGATAGATCATTTCAATGCTTTCCATTGCAGCCAAACCAACATTGAGGGTGGGGGGGGGTCCTTCTTGTGCATATCCCTTTGCCTCAGCATTATCACCCACCTGCTAGCTAGTGCTACAAGAACAGTAACAGGTGATTGGGGGAAGGATATGAACAGTGGCTCCACTATTCATTTTGCTGCAGGTAGATGTTCACCTGTGGTTTTGTCAGGACAGGACGCTGGGGGGATGGGGAAATCAGAGGCCCCACTCAACTGAATGTACAGGAGGATCCCGTACATGGGGGGGAAATGTGTAATGCCACAAAACACCAGAATGGGCTCAGCAAGGTGGAGATCTGTTTAATTGACTTTGGAAGGGTGGAATTAAGTCTGGGAGCATCCCAGACCCCTCCTGTCTCTTGCTTTGGCAATGACAAAAGGGCTCTAGGACCCTGATGGAACCCTGGAGCTTCCTTCCCAGAAACAGGTGCCTTGCTCAGCCACAGTAACCGAATTTAGAGTGGTGCAAGCAGTTTCTCTGTACAGGGTGCTTCTCTCGATAGTTCCACTTCCATCCATATTTCAGACATCATGTTATATTGGTACATCACGAGGTTTAGCTGGTAATTTATCACAATATTGAAAACTAAACATTGGGTTGAGTTGAGATGCTGCAAAATTAAGAAGATCCACTTGGGGGCACCAACGGGCCTCACGCCAGGCACTATTTTACATTTTGTCTAATGCATCTCTTATCTTTGTTAAAATGGCATCTTGCCAATATTTGGCGCCCCCAGGTGGATCTTCTGAATGTTGCATTATGTCAGCGAAGGCGGGTCCCAAAGACACCCTCCCAAGTTGCCGCCCAGCCCTGCTGCCCTCAGCCAGGGCTCCCTTGCTAGTCCCGTGGCAGAATAAATTGGGATTACTTGCTTCTGAGTTAAAAATAAATAAATAAAATCTTCCCCTGTAATTTAAGCCTCTTTCATCCCTTCTTCTCCTATTTCTGTGTGTGGAGTATCTATGCTACTAATTACTTTCACAGTATTAACTTTAGAGAAAACATGCTGATGTAAAAATTATCTGTACTATAAAATACCGGTTGTATCAATATGTTAAAGGCAAGTAAAAATACGTAAGATTTAGACCCCGTCAGTAGTAGCAGTTTTCAGAACATCACCCCCGTTCACCTCCAGATATTTCCATCCTTATTTGAGACAACATGTTATATTAGTATATTGCGATGTTTAGCAGGTAACATATCATGATGTTGGAAAACCAAACATCGTGCAGAGCTGAGGTGCTGCCATTTTATGTAGTCCCATTTTATCTGGTTCATCTCTTATCTGTTAAAATGGCGTGCTGTGCGAGTCCAATGTTTCGCGCCCCCAAGTGGATCTTCTTAATGTTGCCAGGGCTCTGGCCGTATCTGGGAGCCCTTGCTGCATTTCCAAAGCCGGAAGCCTAGTACTACCTTAGGGAGGAAAGAAGAGCTCTAGGACCTTGCGAGAACCCTGGAGCTGCCTTCCCAAAAGCAGGCGCCTTGCTTAGCTGCACTGCAGCATCCTGCAATTTTCATGCGTAGGTGTTGATCTGGGCAGGTGTAAAATTGCAAATATTCATAAAGGAGAAGATCCATTTTTTGAAGAGGGCAACATATTTGCTTCAAAATATTACTAAGCTCCATCCATTTTATCAGTCTTTGAGAGGGTGGTGCCAGGGCTCTGGGGTACAAGAGCTCTGGCACTGCCTCCCCAAAGCTGGGAAAAATCTCATCGGATCCTAGCTTTGGTTCCTGTATTTACTTCCACACGTACCTCCTGCGCTGGGGTCCTGGAGCCCTTGCCTCACCTCCGCTGTTTGCGGAAAAAACCTGTGTGGAGGGCTCCTTGCCGATCTTGGGAAAGTATAGAAAGGGCTCTGGCAGAGCCCCAGAGCCCTCCATTCCCCTTCCCAAAGCCCAGTAAGCAATCCCACAGCTTTGGGAAGGATAGAAGGGCTCTAGGACCCTGCCAGAGCCCTGGAGCTGCTTTCACAGAAGCAGGTGCCATGCTCAGTCGCAGTGCGGAATTAGAGTGCTGCCACCAGTTTCTCTATGCAGTGCGCTCAGCTGCAAAATTAATAAGTTCCACTTGGGGGCGCTAAGTATTGGTCCACACCAGGCGCAATTTTATGAAGTCCATTTTGTGTGGTCTATTTGTGATCTAACATAAAACGGCGAGCTGTGTGAGGCCGATCTCTGTGAAGGTTGTGCCACCCTTCCGAAGCCAGAAGCCTAGTATGTGCTTTGGGAAGGAGAGAAGGGCTCTAGGACCTGGCCAGAGCCCTGGAACAGTCTTCCCAGAATCAGACACCTTTATTTGCTGCAGTGCGGGACCCAGCATTTTCCTGCACATAGGCAGTGTCAGGGCTCTCCTTCCCACCCCACCCCCACCTTCACAAAGCCAGGTAGACCTCATCTGACCACAGCTTTGCTCAGGGGTGGGGGGGTGGGAAGGAGAGGAATAAATAAATGGAGAGTGGGTTTCCCCTTTCTCCTTCTCTGAATTTACTTCACCACTCACCTGCTGTAATGAGGCACTGTCTCCCTTGCCTCTGAAATGCCCCCCAAATTATTGCCCAGCTGTGCCTGTTAAACAGCTGTTGCCCTCAGCCAGGACTTGCTTGGAAGCTGCCGCTGCTGATCCCATGGAAGAATAAACTGGGATTGTTTACTTCTGAGGTTTTTTTTAAAAAAAAAAACCCCTCCCCTGTTCTTTAAGCCTATTTCCTCCCTTCACCTCCTGTTTTTGTGCCTCTCTGTGAGTTTCTCTCTGTGTGTGTGTCTGTGTCACAATCGTGTCTATTAGGGAACAATCTGCCACCTTACTATTGAGGTCTATGATACTAATTACTTCTACTGCTTTAACTTTAGAGAAAATGCGCTGTACTATAAAATAACAGTTGTAACAATATATTAAAGGGAAGTAGAAATTTGTAACTTTAAGACAACCTCAGAAGCAGCAGTTGCCAGGACATTATGCTCTTCACCTCCACGTGGTTCCATCCTAATTTCAAACACTATGTTTTATTGGGATACTGCAATGTTTAGCTACGGTGGATTTAGAGTGGTGCCAACAGTTTCTTTGCACAATCTGCGGTGCTGAGGTGGCTATCTGTCTCTCTGTTTTTCTGTCTCCTTAAATGTACTTCTTCAGATAGTTCCATCCATATTTCAGACATCATGCAATATGGGTACATTGCGATGTTTAGCTGCTAATGTATCACAATGTTGAGTATCACGATGTGGAAAACCAAACATCGGGTTGAGCTTAGATTCTGCAAAATTAAGAAGATCCACTTGGGGACGCCAATGGGCTTCACGCTGGGCGCCATTTTATGAAGTTTATCTTATCTGGTTCATCTCTTATCTGTGTTAAAATGGCATCTTGTGAGGCCAATATTTGGCTCCCCCAAGTGGATCTTCTTAATATTGCAGAACTTCAGCTCTGAGTCTGAAATCCAGCTCTGTGGCTGAGGAAGGCACCTGCTTCAGCAAATGTAGCGCCAGGGCTTTGCCAAGAGCCCTTCCTTCCTTTGCAAAGGTAGGGGAGCACTTGCTAGGATTCCAGCTTTGGAGCCCTGGAGCTGCCTTCCCAGAGCCTGGCACCTTGCTTAGCAGTTTCCCTGCACAGGGCGCTTAGCCAAGGTAGTGCAAAATTGAGAAGATCCATAACTGAGAAATACTATTTTGGGGTACCAAATATTGGCCTCACACAGGGCACCATTTCATAAATGTTTACCAAGTATGTCCCTTTTTTCTGGTTTTTGGAGGACGACACCCAGGCCCTGGGATGCTGTCAGAGCACTGCTGTCACCACTTTCTCAGTACCCTGGTACCACCCTTCCTAAACCAGAAGCCTAGTAAGTGCTTCCATGGCACCTTCCTTAGTTGCAGTCTGAGATCTGACAGTTTTCCTACACAGGGAGAGGTGAGATGGTGCAATATTGAAAAGATCCATAATTGAGAAGATCCAGTTGGGGGAATGACACATATTAGCCTCAAAAGATTACTGAAGTCTGGCTTTGGGGGAGGAGCAGTGCAAGGGCTTTGGATACCAGAGCCCTGGCACCACCATGAAAAAATAAACTTTGGTTATTTACTTAATAATAATAATAATAATACGGTAATAATAATAATAATAATAATAATAATAATAATAATAATAATAATTTATTTGTACCCCACCCATCTAGCTGGGTTTCCCCAGCCACTCTGGGTGGCTTCCAATATAGATTAAAAATACATTAACATGTCACACATTAAAAACTTCCCTAAACAGGTGTCTTCAGATGTCTTCTAAATGTCAGGTAGTTGTTTATCTCTTTGACATCTGATGGGAGGGCATTCCACAGGGCATGTGCCACTACCTACAAGGCCCTCTGCCTGGTTCCCTGTAGCTTTGCTTCTCGCAGTGAGGGAACCCCCAGAAGGCCCTCGGCGCTGGACCTCAGCATCCAAGCTGAACGATGGGGGTGGAGATGCTCTTTCAGGTATACTGGGATGAGGCCATTTAGGGCTTTAAAGGTCAACACCAACACTTTGAATTGTGCTCAGAAACGTACTGGGAGCCAATGTAGGTCTTTCAAGACTGGTGTTATGTGGTCTCGGTGGCTGCCCCCAGTCACCAGTCTAGCTGCCGCATTCTGGATTAGGTGTAGTTTCCGGGTAACCTTCAAAGGTAGCCCCATGTAGAGTGCATTGCAGTAGTCCAAGCAGGAGATAACTAGAAAATGCACCACTCTGGCAAGACAGTGTGTGGGCAGGGAGGGCCCTCAGCCTGTGTACCAGATGGAGCTTGTAAACAGCTGCCCTGGATACAGAATTGACCTGCACCTCCATGGACAGCTGTGAGTCCAAAATGACTCCCAGGCTGCAAACCTGGTCCTTCAGGGGGCACAGTTACCCTATTCAGAACCAGGGCTCCACAGCCGCCCACCTCCTGTCCCCCAAGAATCTGTCTTGATTCAACCTCAATCCATTAGCCGCCATCCATCCTCCAACCGCCTCCAGGCACTTGCACAGGACCTTCACCGCCTTCACTGGTTCTGATTTGAAAGAGAGGTAGAGCTGGGTATCATCTGCATATTGATGGACACCCAGTCCAAACCCCCTGATGATCTCTCACATCAGCTTCATGTAGATGTTAAAAAGCATGGGGGAGAGGACGGAACCCTGAAGCACCCCACAAGTGAGGGCCCAGGGGTCTGAACACTCATCCCCCACCACCACTTTCTCGACACAGCCCAAGAGGAAGGAGTGGAACTACTGTATAACAGAGCTCCCAGCCCCTCAAGACGGTCCAGAAGGATGTTATGGTCAATTGTATCAAAGGCCACTGAGAGATCCAGCAGAACTAGGAAACAGCTCACACCTTTGTCCCTAGCCCGCCGGAGATCATCAACCAGTACAACCAGGCCATTTCAGTCCCATGATAAGGCCTGAATCCCGACTGGAAGGGATCCAAATATCTGCACCCTCCAGGTGTGCCTGGAGTTGTTCAGCAACCACCCGCTCAATCACCTTGCCCAAGAATGGAAGATTTGGGACTGGGCGATAGTTGGCCATATTGGCCAGGTCTAAAGATTTTTTTTTAAGAAGCGGTTTAATGACTGCATCTTTCAGCGGGTCTGGGAATGTTCCCTCACAGAGAGAAGCATTCACCACCCTGCACAGCCCATTGCCCAGCCCTTCCCGACTTGCTTTTATTAGCCAGGATGGGCAAGGATCAAGGAGTCAGGTGGTTGGCTTCACACATCCAAGCAGCCTGTCCACATACTCGGGGGTAATAGATTGAAATTGATTCCATGCAACTTGCCCAGACAGGGTGCTAGCACTCTCCCGCCCCAGCCCTGCTCCCACGGTGGTGTTATGTACTGAATTGAATAGGATCCAAACTGCAGCAGTCTGATTGGTCCTAGAACAATAGGATCCAAAAGGCAGCAGTCTGATTGGTCCTAGAACAATGCAGCAGTATGATTGGTTGGCAGGAACCATCCAATCATGCTCCAGATAGAAGTGAATCCACAACCTGCTTGGCTTACAGTAGAATTCTGGAATTAGCCAATCATGTGCAGCACATTGTGTAAATAATGTATATAAAGCAGATACTTTGAGGGGACTTTCATTCATTCCTCCTCACCACTATGAGCTGAATAAAGAGGATGAAATCACTTTGCGACTCTGAGTATATTTCACTGGCGACGAAGGTGGGATCCCGCTGAGCTGACTGCCACACACAGCACCGCAGCACCGCCACCTGCCGCGCCGCTGCCTCACACCATGTATCCAGGCTTCAGCTCCGGGACACAAGGAACTCAGAATGGCAACCGACAGCAGCTTCTCGCCGTTCAACCCAGCATCTGGAGACTGGGAAGCGTATGCCTCCCATTTCACCTTCCTCCTAGAAGCCAAAGGGATCACCAATGAAGAAGACGCCAAGAAGAGGGCAATATTCTTCAGCGTCTGCGGAGAGGAGACGTTTGAAATCGCCCGGGCTCTCCTTGCGCCTGAAGACGTTGCTACTGTTCCATACAAAACAATATTGGAACAGCTGAAGGGGCACTTTTCGCCACAGCCCTCAGTGGTGGCTCGTCGAAATGCCTTCTACGCAAAGCGGCAAGCCCCTGGAGAAACCATAACTGGGTTTGTGACCTCTCTCTGCCAAGCTGCCCGGTTCTGCAACTTCTCAGAGCTGGAGAACATGCTTCGTGACCGCCTCGTCGGTGGCCTGAAGGATGAGAAGCTGCAACGACGCCTCTACGCTAAGAAGAACCTAATGTTCCAGGTCGCTCTGGAGTAGGCCCTGGCAACGGAAGCTGCCGAGAGGTCGACGCAAGAGGCACGGCCGAGCCAGCCATCCCAACTGAGGGTCCACCACGAAGACCTCACCAACGACTCAGGATCCAACAGGGAGGAGGTGCACCGAGTACAGCAGCGCACTCAAGCAGCCCACATACCAAAGCTGCCTCGACGAGAAGGAGGGAACTGCGCAAGCTGTGGAGAAAGTCACGAGAGGAGGACCTGCCGTTTCCGCAACGCAGAGTGCAGGCAGTGCAGAAAATTGGGACACATCGCCCGGGTGTGTCGCGCTCGGCCCACCCGACACCAGGCATCAGATGACCAATCCAAGAGCCCCAGGTCCCGGGGCCCAACGCACCAAGGCAACTCGACGGAGCTCACGGACTTCCAGGTATACCAGTTGCCCCACCCCAACGTAGAGAAAATTTATGTAGAGGTACAGATAGAGGGGGCCCCGTGCTGCATGGAGCTTGAAACGGGTTCAACTCTATCCATAATCTCGGCAAGGACCTTAAGGAAACTGTGTCCTACTGGGGGTCCCAAACTCAGGCCGGCCCCATTCACCCTCCGGGACTTCCAGAAACGCAAGGTCCCCACAATGGGGGTGGGGACCTTCAGGGTGCAATACCGAGGGCGGACGCGGTAACTGGACTTGCTTGTGGTCAAGGGCCCCTACATTAGCTTACTGGGATTGGCATGGTTTGGACCATTGGGGCTAGCCGTCACCGGGGTGAACCACACCAGCTTACAAGTGGATGTGGACACCATATGCAAGGAATTTCCGGGGGTTTTCGATGGGAAATTGGGACAGTATACGCCCCCCCCCATTGCTCTAACAGCTTGACCCCACAGTACGACCGGTCAGGCTCAAGTCCCGCTGGGTCCCGTTCGCCCTGAAACCCCGTATAGACGAGGAATTGGACCGGCTTGTGGAGCAAGGAGTGCTGGAGCCAGTGCCTAATGCCCCCTGGGAAACCCCAATCGTCACACCCGTCAAGCCTAATGGTTCGGTCCGCATTTGCGCAGACTACAAATGTACCATAAACAAGGCCCTCACGGCCCATGCATACCCAGTGCCAGTGGTCAGCCATGTCCTTGCCACCCTGGCTGGGTCGAAAATTTTTGGCAAGCTGGACTTGGCCCAAGCATATCAACAGCTGCCAGTAGATGAGGCCACAGCAGAGGCACAGACGATTGTGACGCACAGAGGAGCGTTCAGGGTAAAGCGGCTGCAATTTGGTGTCAGCGTGGCACCAGGCATATTCCAGAATCTAATGGACTCTCTCCTAAAAGGGATTCCTGGCATCACCCCCTTCTTCGATTATGTGTTGATTGCTGGGCCCACACCAGAGGAGTTTGAGGACCACCTCCGCACCATTCTGCACCGTTTCCAGACAGCGGGTCTCAAGGTGAAGCGGGAAAAATGTCTACTAGAAGTGCCTCAGGTGGACTTTCTGGGATTTATGGTGGACGCAGAAGGGGTCCACCCGACTGCGGACAAGGTACGGGCCATTTGTGATGCCCCAGCGCCCAAGAACAAGACTGAACTTCAGGCCTTCTTGGGACTATTGAACTTTTACCATTTCTTCCTTCCCCACAAGGAGGCGGTAGCAGAGCCCCTACACAGACTCCTGGATAAGCGGGCCCCTTGGGTGTGGGGCCAGCGCCAGGAGGCCGCATTCCAGGCAGTCAAGGACTTGCTTGTCTCAAACTCAGTCTTGGCACACTTCGATGAGAGGCTGCCGGTGGTGCTAGCATGTGACGCCTCGCCCTATGGCATCGGAGCTGTACTGGAACACCAACTCCCAGATGGAAGAGAGGTACCGGTGGCATACTTTTCCCAGACACTCAACGAAACCGAGCAGAACTACTCGCAAATCGACAAGGAGGGTCTGGCAATCGTGAAGGGAGTAAAAAAAATTCCATGATTTCTTGTACGGGTGGCCCTTCACCGTGGTGACTGACCACAAGCCGTTGCTTGGCTTGTTTGCCCCCGAAAAGCAGACCCCCCAAATGCTGTCTCCTCGCGTCCTCAGGTGGTCCTTGCCAGCTACCAGTATGCACTGATTCACCGCCCTGGAAAGGCGATGGGCCATGCGGACGCCCTCAGCAGGCTACCACTACCGGAAACAGGCCCCGACCCAGCACCTGCACAAGAGGTTATGAGCCTGGAGCTGCTTCCCGACCGCCCCATTCAGGCACAAGACGTTGCACACCATTCCAAGAAAGATAGGGTCATCGCCCGGGTTTTGGACTGGGTGTGGAGGGGATAGCCCAGCAGCAGCCCCGGGCCAGAATTCGCTGGCATCACAACACGCAAACACGAACTGTCGGCCCACAAGGGGTGCCTGTTATGGGGAAGCAGGGTCGTTGTTCCCCAGCCCCTCCGCAAAAGGGTCTTCACAGCTCTACACGAGACACACCCAGGGGTAGTAAGAATGAAGGCCCTTGCCAGGAGTTATGTGTGGTGGCCGGGGATCGACGGAGAGATAGAGGCCTGGGCAAACACTGCCAGGCCTGCCAAGAATCCCGCCCAGATCCCCCAAGGGCCCCAGTCCAGTCCTGGGAGTCCGCCTGAGCACCATGGTCACGCCTGCATGTGGACTTCGCTGGCCCCTTTCAGAGGAAAACATTCTTCATAGTGGTGGACTCCTACACCAAATGGCTGGAAGTTGCACTGGTACCGTCCACTTCTACGTCTGCAGCCATCCGGGTACTACGCAGGCTGTTTGCAACCCACGGGCTCCCTGACACTCTCGTCTCAGACAATGGGACTGCATTTACGTCAGGAGAATTCCAAACCTTCACAGCGCAGAACGCCATCCGCCACATCCATTCGGCGCCATTCCACCCTGCCACCAATGGCCAAGCAGAACGCATGGTGCGGACCACCAAGGACACCCTTCGCCGCATGACGCAAGGGGATTGGGAGTACAGCCTTGCCACATTCCTTCTAGCACAGCACAGCACCCCCAGCTCAACGACTGGCCGGAGCCCTTCTAAACTACTAATGGGTCGGCGCCTTGCAATCAGATTGGACCGCCTTCACCCTGATAGGGCTTAGGATGAGGTAGGGGTGGGGGAAGGCAGGAACCCCCGGACCTTTGAGGCCCAGGACCCAGTGTACGCAAAGAATTTGGGGGCAGGTCCTGCATGGGTACCCACCACAGTCACCAGGGTCACTGGCCCCGTGTCGTACGAGGTGCTAACAGATGGGGGGCAATGCTGGCGCCGCCACTGCAACCAGATACAACGACGATTCCCGGGAGAGTAATTTTAAGTAATTTTATTTACGGCCATAGGCCCATACAGGTAAAAACGACACATAAATAACAACTTGTGCACGTGGGGAAAACAGCCGCTAAAATACCACTATAACAATAAAATACTATAAGATAGAATGGCATACTACGCCTTAGTTAGCTTGTAGTGCTCCTTGGCGTCGCTTTTGGGTAAGGACAGCGACCAGGAACCTTGCCACTTTCAGGGTCATATGAGTATCCTTATCCTGCAAGATTTGGGCAAGGTGGAATTTTGGTGGGGTACCCTCTAGTTTCTGTATGATTGATCCCAACAAATTTGCCCGTGGCACATTGAACAGGGGGCAAGTGAACATAATGTGCTGGAGCGACTCCGGTGTCTCCTTATCACATTCGCAAATGGCGGGGGCTTGGCCCTTTGAGAATCTATGTCTCAGGACGTTGGAGGGAAAAACGTTGAACCTCGCTTTGGTGAAGGCCAGTCTATGGGCAACAGTCGAAAGGGAGGAGAGGTATGATGGAACGCAGTAGGTTAAAGTGATACCAATGTTCTGAGGCGAACAAACACCTCCCCCCAGCATATAATTTCGCTGTAGATCGATGTCATCCAGTCTTTGGCGGATCAGTCTTTGAGCAGTAATTTGGTCTAGTTTTAGGGAATCTGAAGGAGAGATTCCATAACTCAGGAGTTTGGCATGAATTCTACTAGTCCAAAGGCTAGAGAATTCATCTCGCCATAAGCATTGGACAAGGTAGTGGTTTGGTAATCTATGCCACAATGATAGCCAATAATTGAAGACTTGCTTCCACAGGCAAGTTTCTAAGGATGCGATCTTCAATTCTAGTCACATGGAGAAAACCAGGAGGAGGAGGACAGGTCAGAGGAGTCCCAAGGGAACAGTGGGGCAGTGAGGCCCATAGAGCAGCAGGGGCAAGCAGGAGAGGCAGAATCAGTAAATACAGAGAGGACCCGTGAGGCCGAAAGGACACCGGAACCAGAACCACGACTGAGCGAGCCGGTTGCGCCAGACCAAACAACCCCATCACAGCCAGCATCCTTGGAACACGAGCCAGAACCTGAACCCTGGACCAGGGAACACCCCAGGCCGCAACGCACATGTAGGCCGCCGGCGTACCTTGAGGATTATGAATGCGACCTCCCGGGCAGGACTGGAACTTAGAGGGGAGGGGTGTTATGTACTGAATTGAATAGGATCCAAACTGCAGCAGTCTGATTGGTCCTAGAACAATAGGATCCAAAAGGCAGCAGTCTGATTGGTCCTAGAACAATGCAGCAGTATGATTGGTTGGCAGGAACCATCCAATCATGCTCCAGATAGAAGTGAATCCACAACCTGCTTGGCTTACAGTAGAATTCTGGAATTAGCCAATCATGTGCAGCACATTGTGTAAATAATGTATATAAAGCAGATACTTTGAGGGGACTTTCATTCATTCCTCCTCACCACTATGAGCTGAATAAAGAGGATGAAATCACTTTGCGACTCTGAGTATATTTCACTGGCGACGAAGGTGGGATCCCGCTGAGCTGACTGCCACACACAGCACCGCAGCACCGCCACCTGCCGCGCCGCTGCCTCACACCATGTATCCAGGCTTCAGCTCCGGGACACAAGGAACTCAGAATGGCAACCGACAGCAGCTTCTCGCCGTTCAACCCAGCATCTGGAGACTGGGAAGCGTATGCCTCCCATTTCACCTTCCTCCTAGAAGCCAAAGGGATCACCAATGAAGAAGACGCCAAGAAGAGGGCAATATTCTTCAGCGTCTGCGGAGAGGAGACGTTTGAAATCGCCCGGGCTCTCCTTGCGCCTGAAGACGTTGCTACTGTTCCATACAAAACAATATTGGAACAGCTGAAGGGGCACTTTTCGCCACAGCCCTCAGTGGTGGCTCGTCGAAATGCCTTCTACGCAAAGCGGCAAGCCCCTGGAGAAACCATAACTGGGTTTGTGACCTCTCTCTGCCAAGCTGCCCGGTTCTGCAACTTCTCAGAGCTGGAGAACATGCTTCGTGACCGCCTCGTCGGTGGCCTGAAGGATGAGAAGCTGCAACGACGCCTCTACGCTAAGAAGAACCTAATGTTCCAGGTCGCTCTGGAGTAGGCCCTGGCAACGGAAGCTGCCGAGAGGTCGACGCAAGAGGCACGGCCGAGCCAGCCATCCCAACTGAGGGTCCACCACGAAGACCTCACCAACGACTCAGGATCCAACAGGGAGGAGGTGCACCGAGTACAGCAGCGCACTCAAGCAGCCCACATACCAAAGCTGCCTCGACGAGAAGGAGGGAACTGCGCAAGCTGTGGAGAAAGTCACGAGAGGAGGACCTGCCGTTTCCGCAACGCAGAGTGCAGGCAGTGCAGAAAATTGGGACACATCGCCCGGGTGTGTCGCGCTCGGCCCACCCGACACCAGGCATCAGATGACCAATCCAAGAGCCCCAGGTCCCGGGGCCCAACGCACCAAGGCAACTCGACGGAGCTCACGGACTTCCAGGTATACCAGTTGCCCCACCCCAACGTAGAGAAAATTTATGTAGAGGTACAGATAGAGGGGGCCCCGTGCTGCATGGAGCTTGAAACGGGTTCAACTCTATCCATAATCTCGGCAAGGACCTTAAGGAAACTGTGTCCTACTGGGGGTCCCAAACTCAGGCCGGCCCCATTCACCCTCCGGGACTTCCAGAAACGCAAGGTCCCCACAATGGGGGTGGGGACCTTCAGGGTGCAATACCGAGGGCGGACGCGGTAACTGGACTTGCTTGTGGTCAAGGGCCCCTACATTAGCTTACTGGGATTGGCATGGTTTGGACCATTGGGGCTAGCCGTCACCGGGGTGAACCACACCAGCTTACAAGTGGATGTGGACACCATATGCAAGGAATTTCCGGGGGTTTTCGATGGGAAATTGGGACAGTATACGCCCCCCCCATTGCTCTAACAGCTTGACCCCACAGTACGACCGGTCAGGCTCAAGTCCCGCTGGGTCCCGTTCGCCCTGAAACCCCGTATAGACGAGGAATTGGACCGGCTTGTGGAGCAAGGAGTGCTGGAGCCAGTGCCTAATGCCCCCTGGGAAACCCCAATCGTCACACCCGTCAAGCCTAATGGTTCGGTCCGCATTTGCGCAGACTACAAATGTACCATAAACAAGGCCCTCACGGCCCATGCATACCCAGTGCCAGTGGTCAGCCATGTCCTTGCCACCCTGGCTGGGTCGAAAATTTTTGGCAAGCTGGACTTGGCCCAAGCATATCAACAGCTGCCAGTAGATGAGGCCACAGCAGAGGCACAGACGATTGTGACGCACAGAGGAGCGTTCAGGGTAAAGCGGCTGCAATTTGGTGTCAGCGTGGCACCAGGCATATTCCAGAATCTAATGGACTCTCTCCTAAAAGGGATTCCTGGCATCACCCCCTTCTTCGATTATGTGTTGATTGCTGGGCCCACACCAGAGGAGTTTGAGGACCACCTCCGCACCATTCTGCACCGTTTCCAGACAGCGGGTCTCAAGGTGAAGCGGGAAAAATGTCTACTAGAAGTGCCTCAGGTGGACTTTCTGGGATTTATGGTGGACGCAGAAGGGGTCCACCCGACTGCGGACAAGGTACGGGCCATTTGTGATGCCCCAGCGCCCAAGAACAAGACTGAACTTCAGGCCTTCTTGGGACTATTGAACTTTTACCATTTCTTCCTTCCCCACAAGGAGGCGGTAGCAGAGCCCCTACACAGACTCCTGGATAAGCGGGCCCCTTGGGTGTGGGGCCAGCGCCAGGAGGCCGCATTCCAGGCAGTCAAGGACTTGCTTGTCTCAAACTCAGTCTTGGCACACTTCGATGAGAGGCTGCCGGTGGTGCTAGCATGTGACGCCTCGCCCTATGGCATCGGAGCTGTACTGGAACACCAACTCCCAGATGGAAGAGAGGTACCGGTGGCATACTTTTCCCAGACACTCAACGAAACCGAGCAGAACTACTCGCAAATCGACAAGGAGGGTCTGGCAATCGTGAAGGGAGTAAAAAAAATTCCATGATTTCTTGTACGGGTGGCCCTTCACCGTGGTGACTGACCACAAGCCGTTGCTTGGCTTGTTTGCCCCCGAAAAGCAGACCCCCCAAATGCTGTCTCCTCGCGTCCTCAGGTGGTCCTTGCCAGCTACCAGTATGCACTGATTCACCGCCCTGGAAAGGCGATGGGCCATGCGGACGCCCTCAGCAGGCTACCACTACCGGAAACAGGCCCCGACCCAGCACCTGCACAAGAGGTTATGAGCCTGGAGCTGCTTCCCGACCGCCCCATTCAGGCACAAGACGTTGCACACCATTCCAAGAAAGATAGGGTCATCGCCCGGGTTTTGGACTGGGTGTGGAGGGGATAGCCCAGCAGCAGCCCCGGGCCAGAATTCGCTGGCATCACAACACGCAAACACGAACTGTCGGCCCACAAGGGGTGCCTGTTATGGGGAAGCAGGGTCGTTGTTCCCCAGCCCCTCCGCAAAAGGGTCTTCACAGCTCTACACGAGACACACCCAGGGGTAGTAAGAATGAAGGCCCTTGCCAGGAGTTATGTGTGGTGGCCGGGGATCGACGGAGAGATAGAGGCCTGGGCAAACACTGCCAGGCCTGCCAAGAATCCCGCCCAGATCCCCCAAGGGCCCCAGTCCAGTCCTGGGAGTCCGCCTGAGCACCATGGTCACGCCTGCATGTGGACTTCGCTGGCCCCTTTCAGAGGAAAACATTCTTCATAGTGGTGGACTCCTACACCAAATGGCTGGAAGTTGCACTGGTACCGTCCACTTCTACGTCTGCAGCCATCCGGGTACTACGCAGGCTGTTTGCAACCCACGGGCTCCCTGACACTCTCGTCTCAGACAATGGGACTGCATTTACGTCAGGAGAATTCCAAACCTTCACAGCGCAGAACGCCATCCGCCACATCCATTCGGCGCCATTCCACCCTGCCACCAATGGCCAAGCAGAACGCATGGTGCGGACCACCAAGGACACCCTTCGCCGCATGACGCAAGGGGATTGGGAGTACAGCCTTGCCACATTCCTTCTAGCACAGCACAGCACCCCCAGCTCAACGACTGGCCGGAGCCCTTCTAAACTACTAATGGGTCGGCGCCTTGCAATCAGATTGGACCGCCTTCACCCTGATAGGGCTTAGGATGAGGTAGGGGTGGGGGAAGGCAGGAACCCCCGGACCTTTGAGGCCCAGGACCCAGTGTACGCAAAGAATTTGGGGGCAGGTCCTGCATGGGTACCCACCACAGTCACCAGGGTCACTGGCCCCGTGTCGTACGAGGTGCTAACAGATGGGGGGCAATGCTGGCGCCGCCACTGCAACCAGATACAACGACGATTCCCGGGAGAGTAATTTTAAGTAATTTTATTTACGGCCATAGGCCCATACAGGTAAAAACGACACATAAATAACAACTTGTGCACGTGGGGAAAACAGCCGCTAAAATACCACTATAACAATAAAATACTATAAGATAGAATGGCATACTACGCCTTAGTTAGCTTGTAGTGCTCCTTGGCGTCGCTTTTGGGTAAGGACAGCGACCAGGAACCTTGCCACTTTCAGGGTCATATGAGTATCCTTATCCTGCAAGATTTGGGCAAGGTGGAATTTTGGTGGGGTACCCTCTAGTTTCTGTATGATTGATCCCAACAAATTTGCCCGTGGCACATTGAACAGGGGGCAAGTGAACATAATGTGCTGGAGCGACTCCGGTGTCTCCTTATCACATTCGCAAATGGCGGGGGCTTGGCCCTTTGAGAATCTATGTCTCAGGACGTTGGAGGGAAAAACGTTGAACCTCGCTTTGGTGAAGGCCAGTCTATGGGCAACAGTCGAAAGGGAGGAGAGGTATGATGGAACGCAGTAGGTTAAAGTGATACCAATGTTCTGAGGCGAACAAACACCTCCCCCCAGCATATAATTTCGCTGTAGATCGATGTCATCCAGTCTTTGGCGGATCAGTCTTTGAGCAGTAATTTGGTCTAGTTTTAGGGAATCTGAAGGAGAGATTCCATAACTCAGGAGTTTGGCATGAATTCTACTAGTCCAAAGGCTAGAGAATTCATCTCGCCATAAGCATTGGACAAGGTAGTGGTTTGGTAATCTATGCCACAATGATAGCCAATAATTGAAGACTTGCTTCCACAGGCAAGTTTCTAAGGATGCGATCTTCAATTCTAGTCACATGGAGAAAACCAGGAGGAGGAGGACAGGTCAGAGGAGTCCCAAGGGAACAGTGGGGCAGTGAGGCCCATAGAGCAGCAGGGGCAAGCAGGAGAGGCAGAATCAGTAAATACAGAGAGGACCCGTGAGGCCGAAAGGACACCGGAACCAGAACCACGACTGAGCGAGCCGGTTGCGCCAGACCAAACAACCCCATCACAGCCAGCATCCTTGGAACACGAGCCAGAACCTGAACCCTGGACCAGGGAACACCCCAGGCCGCAACGCACATGTAGGCCGCCGGCGTACCTTGAGGATTATGAATGCGACCTCCCGGGCAGGACTGGAACTTAGAGGGGAGGGGTGTTATGTACTGAATTGAATAGGATCCAAACTGCAGCAGTCTGATTGGTCCTAGAACAATAGGATCCAAAAGGCAGCAGTCTGATTGGTCCTAGAACAATGCAGTAGTATGATTGGTTGGCAGGAACCACCCAATCATGCTCCAGATAGAAGTGAATCCACAACCTGATTGGCTTACAGTAGAATTGTGGAATTAGCCAATCATGTGCAGCCCATTGTGTAAATAATGTATATAAAGCAGATACTTTGAGGGGACTTTCATTCATTCCTCCTCACCACTATGAGCTGAATAAAGAGCATGAAATCACTTTGCGACTCTGAGTATATTTCAGGTGGTGTCTACTTCCCAAATCTGAGCGACTTTATCTGCAAAAAAACTTTGCAAAATCATTGCAGAAGATCTTGGGGTCTTTACTAGGCCCCGATGGTAAAGGTGGTTCCATTAAATTGAGAACCACCTGAAAGAGTCTCCTGCTACTATTTTCTACAGATGCAAT
Organism: Podarcis gaigeae; assembly: GCF_964106915.1. Taxonomy (NCBI): domain Eukaryota; kingdom Metazoa; phylum Chordata; class Lepidosauria; order Squamata; family Lacertidae; genus Podarcis; species Podarcis gaigeae. The sequence continues at coordinate 28,702,882 of NC_139691.1, read as the reverse complement.
AGAGGCAGTGAAGAAAATCTTCTTCACCGTTACTATCACCATTTGGTAGGCTCGACGTTGAGCTCTAGTCTGTGTATGGTCTGATTCAGAAGGAGTTTTCTGCCACCGAAGCTCTAGCCATCTCAGCAATTGTTTCCTCGCCCTCAGCTCTGAAGAAAACCATGGGGCTGTCCGGGCTCCATGCAATCGGAGAGGGCGCTTCAGAGCCAGACAGTCAATAGCCCTGGTTAACTCCGCATTCCAGCGGGCCACCAGGGAATCAGCTGAAAGGCATCAACATGGGATAAAGCATCCCCTACCACTCTCTGGAAGCCAATTGGATCCATTAAGTGGCGGGGCGGACCCTCCAAATTGGTCCCACCTCCTTGCAGAGGGAAAGGGTCAAGGAGAAGTCCAGTTGCACCAGGAAGTGATCTGACCATGGAACTTCTTTTGTTTCACTTTTACTTAGTGTCAGATCACCCCCGTCACTAGAGGTGAACACCAGGTCTAAGGTCCGTGACTATGAGTTGGGCCAAACTTATTCAGGGTCCGCCCCATGGAGGCCATGCTTTCCATGAAGTCCCGAGCAGCCCCTTGTAAGGTCGTGTCGGCTTGGATGTTAAAATCCCCTAGGACAACTAAACTAGGTGTTTCCAGGAGAACATCCACTACAACCTGAAGCAATCCTGTACTGCCCCTATTGCCCAACTTCCAGAACATGCACTCAGAAAACTGGGTCTTCCCAGTAGGATGCCTGATGCAAGCTAGTGACTTCCTAAAAATCACTGCAAACCTGCCCCTCCCTGCCCACATGACCTGGGTTGCTGTGCTTAAGAGAAACCTGGTGGACAAGCAGCAGCTAAGACAGGGCCATCTGCTTCATCCAACCTTGCCTGTTCTTAAGCCTCTTTCCTCCCCCCCCCCTCCAGTGTTGATTGGGGAACATTCTCTCACTTTACCTTTGTTTTCTAATTACTTCTTCAGTTTTAATTCTGGAGAAAATGTGCTGGTGTAAAAATTATCTGTACTATAAAATAACAGTTATAACAATATGTTAAAGGTAAGTAAAAATGTGTAAGTTTTAGACCACTATATAGCTCCATTCTTATTTTGGACATCATGTTATATTGGTATATCAAGATGTTTAGCTGGTGTCATACTATGGTGTTGAAAACCAGACATTGCCCAGCCCTACTCTGAAGTTGGCACAGACTTTCCAGCCTTGGAGGGGGATATCCAATGTTTCCATGGCTCCCGGGATGCCCTTCCAGGGAGCATATGATTGTTCTCTAAGTGGTGCAAAAGTATGCATCTGAGTTGGGATAAGCACTAAATTTTTACATGTTGCTCTCTGTTCAACCCTTCATTATGATCAAGCAATTCTTCGTGATGGCTGATGCTGCATATGTTTATCCAGAAGTATTTCCCGATGAGTTCAGCTAGGCTTGCTGCCAAACAAGTATTCAGCCTTAGAGTAAATATTAGTAAATCTTTAATAATATGTAAAAAGAAAAACAAATGCAAAACAAGTGTTTTAGTGAACTGATGCTGCTGGTTGGGCTAGCTATCTGGAAAGTTTGTTTGCTGAAGTGACACAAGGACAGTCTGAAGGGCAAAGTTGAAATGCAGTATTTCCAGACAAAATGATAAGAAAAAAGGTCTTGTAGGTGTTCAGCAAGATCATACCCCTGACTCTTGCTTGATGTGGCTCTTGAAGAACATTTAGCAAACAACCAAACTTTGCCAATAATGTTTCCCCATAAAAGCAGCTTATGGACAAATGTTGCACACCCTCAAAGAATTTGTGCTTTGACTGAAGTCTCAGTGGAAGCAAAGTAGTCTAACCCTTGACCCTGTATATGTGGGATTGGTTGTTGAACTCTAATCCTTGGCCCTAGTCAAATCTATTTCTGAACAAAACCATGGCTTAGTGCAGACAAGCAAACATGCAGCTTCCCGGAGAATATCTCAGCTGCTCTGTTCCTCTTACAGTGTGGTTGCTATTGCAATGCTGTGAACTATGCCATTGTTTGGCTTGGGTCTCATCCACGCCATACATTTAATGTTACCGGAAAAAATAAAGAAGAAATACACAAAGAAATGAACCAACCAACGTCTTAATTTTCAAACCCTTTATTGTTTAATAGTAGTATAAGCATACGCCCGTAGATAAGGGCTGTACAACGTAGCATACAGCGATCCCTTGACATTTGTTATTTTGACAGCTGCTTGCGAGGCAGCGCCCCCTAACAAAGACTACGCAGGTACTGCAGCTGTCAGACGCTGTAGCTGTCAAACCACGTACCTGCAATTTCCACCCTCCCTTCCCCACAGGTGGGCGGGGTTGGCGGCACCGAGCGGGGGCTCCCCTGGGCGGGTGCCTCCCATCTCCTTGGGCCGGCCTTTGAACCATCCCCGGCCATGGAGGACAATGGACAGCTGGCCGGGTTTAGCCCCTGTGCCCGCAAAAGCAGCTAAGACTTGCAGAGGAACCTACTGAGAGTCAGTGAAAATGTGAAGCTCACTTGCAACATTGTATCTAGCCTTGTTATTTTGTACCCAGTAGATCCGTAGTCTATTTTCTATAGTATAAAGCTTTAAAGTTCAATATAAAATCACGTTTGTGACGGATTTTCAGCATTCCAACGGTGTTTTGCTCAGGGAAAAGATGACAACTAGAGGAGGAAGTTGAGGCCTGGGGTAGCCATACCCCCCCTCCCAGGCATATGGTCACGTACCCCTGCCCATACTCGATAGGTGCTAAGTCTCACCTTCCTGACTCTGGAGTGCCAGACTCAAACCCATTCTGAGAACAATAACCAACCGGTTTCAGTACTGGGATACTGGGAGAGACAATGGGGGGTATTTGACTTGGCCGGGAAGACAGAGATTGCTGGTATCACCTGTCTCAACTAGCGCCAGGGATGCCAACTATCCCTGATGGACAAGGCATCAGTTTTCAGCCAAGATGCTACTCCTAGTTTGTGACATATGTGTGACGATTTCAATGTGGGGTTATGGAGGATCTGGAAAACTTTTAAAAGAGGGTTTCACCCTTTGTTCAGGGCTTCTGTCTGTATCTCCTATGTTGACGTTTGGAGTCATTGTTGCAACAATTAAGATCAAGCCCCTTGGCTGCTGTTTCGCTTCTATATCCTGGCTATAATCTTTGTTTGACTCTCCAACCTGAACCTGCAGAAGTTTTTAGCAGTGTTAAAGCACTCTTAAAGGTAAAGGTAAAGGGACCCCTGACCGTTAGGTCCAGTCGCAGACGACTCGGGGGTTGTGGCACTCATCTCTCTTTACTGGCCGGGGAGCCGGCGTACGTTTCCGGGTCATGTGGCCAGCATGACTAAGCTGCTTCTGGCGAACCACAGCAGAGCATGGAAACGCCGTTTACCTTCCCGCCGGAGCAGTACCTATTTATCTACTTGCACTTTGACGTGCTTTCAAACTGCTAGGTTGGCAGGAGCTGGGACAGAGCAATGGGAGCTCACCCCATGGAATTGTAGCTCTGTGGAGTTCTCAGGATTCTTTGGGGGAAGTCATGACTCATAGTGTTATAAATATGTTTTAAATACATGGTGTGGATATGACTGTAGCATGAAATAGGTACATTTTTTATCACCCCACCCCACCCCCTGCCACCTACAAAGCACAAAAAAGGCAACTGAACAAACCTTGGTGCTGTTCATAGTTTGTCTGGGATGAAATAAAACACAAGTCCAGATCCAGATTTAATGCCAGCACCCTTATGAAAAAAGATTCCAGTGTCTGGGACTTTTTGCTTTAGAAAAAGGTTGAGTAAGGCTTCATCCACATTTACCAATGCTCTACATTTCTAGGCTTTCCAGGTCTGTGTCAGAGTGTTGTTTTTTTTTTTGCCCCAACACTTTCTCCACGAGAAAGTGCTGTTCTTTGCTGCTGAATTGAAGCAAACAGTAATCCACAGAAAACTTGAATTGCCATTTGCTCCGAATCATTGGTAGATATTGGGTCTTCCTGGGAAAAATGGGAGAGGGGGAGAAAGTGCTCATACACAGACCAGGAAAGCGCAGGCCTATGTGCTTATAACAGAATAATTTAAAAAAATATCAAACATTAAAAACTCCTATAGGTGGGGACTGTGTACCCTTTTATCCCAGCCTCCCCTTTGTTGGTGAGACTGTGATCAAGGGGCTTCGAAGAAGATGCTGGGACTATGAGTTCTTCAGAACATGAAAGCTTAAAAAGATTGCGACTTCCATATGACAGGATGCTTCCATGTAACAGTTTATTCTGGACTCGCTGCATGTATGTAAGCTTTGCACAGCAGCCACAAAACTTTTGTCTTCATCAAAATGCTATCCCATATTCTTTCTTCATTAGACCTGGTGTGGAGGATCACCAGAGACTGCCCTGCTCTCTGCTTCTATCTTGTGAATATGCAGGTGAGCAAGGCTTGCTGATGGAGATCAGCTGAGAAACAACCCTGCAACCAAACAACCATTTCTCCTCCTTGCAGTGGGACCTGATGAGACAAATAAGAAAGGGCTGGGTGAGGGAGACATACAGCTGTTGGCAATGGGGTTCTATGATCCTTATAAATGAGCAAGAGGGTGGGGAAGGACTGTGGCAAACATCGGCCTAAAGTTCCAAAGCCTAGGAAAGAGAAGGATCAAGGGGCTGATAGACCACAGAGCAAGATGAGGTGTTCAGACAATGCCAGAAAACGGACTCTAAGGCGAGCTGCTAGGGTGGTAAGTACATACAAACAACTGAAGCAATAAATCTGGATTAAATGAGGGGAGGAAGGAATATGGGGTGCTATTTTTAATGAATATAAAGTCATGTGATTGTTGCAAACAAACAAGCAAACTTGCGTGTGTGAGCTGCACTGAGGCCACAACAAACTATGTGGAAACACCCAAGGCCTATCTAAACAGTACTTGCAGAAGTTATAATGTATACAGAACACACACTTTACATGTGGTTTCCCTGCCATGTGGTTAATGTATCAGATCATCTCACAAAAACATCTTGCACTAAGTTTCCACTATCTGTTTGAAGGAGAGGTAACCCATCTCTGAGTGTGCAGTTGACTAGCGCTGTATGAAATTCAGAGATACCAGAAAGATACAAAATGATGACTGAGTGCTGGCGCTGTGCTATCATACAGCACATGTTGCTGGGTAATTTTCCTGCCTCATCCGGAAACTGTTTTCTTGGTGGTTTGGCTCGCTTTCATTTCAGGTTATGCTATTTAATCTTAAGAGCAGCAGCAACTTTTTATGTTTTGAAAATGGGAGTCAGACAAGAACCTTTCTGGTCCCTGGTTATATTGCAATATTGCAGTATGAGGCACGTTTAGCAGGCCTGTTCCAAAGCCACCAAGTTCTACATGTTTCATTGCAGAATCCATAGGAGCCAACTCTTAGGGGCCTGAGGTCCCTTTGCCCCCCATAAAAACATTTGAGGGGGCCAGGCATGGATGTAGAGGCGCTTTGTTGGACGGGGGCGGGGCGGGCAGAACCGAGTTATCTGCCGCATGTTTGGTCAGTTAATTAAACACTTTCATTTATTTACTGGATGGAGGGGCAGTTGCACCCCCTTGGCTGCCCCCCCCCCAATAAAGTTGATGGGTATCGCTATTCAAATAGTGCATGTGTGCTGCATCATGTGATTGCTTATGCAGGGTGGGGCTTACCTGCGCAGCGCAGACCCCACCCCTATCCCCCAGTATTTTATTCAAGTTTGCACCCCCCTGCCATAAATTCTTTTAAGATCTACTGACAGGGCAGTAATGCCACTTGTGTGTAGCATACGTAGGGACGGGCGAAATTTGTCCATTTCGGTTCATCTGAGTTTCCAGTATTAAATCATTTCTACATCTTCTTGAAATGCTTCTAAATGGAGTGTGTGTGTGTGTGTGTGTGTGTGTGTGTGTGTACACAAACAAAATTAATTTGCGCGCGTGTGTTTGTGCGCGTGTGTGCGCATTCCCACGTTACGCGCGTTTCAGTCTCGGCCAACACGTTTCGCTGCCGGGAGAGGGAGACTTTGAGGTTGTTGTTGTTGTTTTTTTACCTAAGCCTGACTCTTTTTATCTTTACCGCGTTAGGCCCCGCCCCTCCATCTAGGTGGCCGACCGAGAGGCCCTATCGGCGCTTGTGGCAGCAGCAGCCGCCTCAGCAGCAGAAGGAACCGGAGCAGAGCGAACTACGACCGCCGCGTGAGAGGCGGACGCCCGGCTCCTATCACAGCCGCTGCCGCCGCTGCAGCCGCCGCCAACAACATGGTGAAGATCTCTTTCCAGCCGCCCTTCGCCGGCAAAGACCAGTCCAAGAAGGAGGCGGCCGAGGTGCTGGTGGCCGACAAGGTGAGCGCGGGTCGAAGCTGCGACGTCGGCCCGTAACCGGCCGCCCTTTAATCTCCCTTCCCCCACCGGCGCCATTTTGTGGTGGCGGCGGAACGGGAATTAGAAGGGAAGTAAAAACACACGACGGAGAGTGCGAGGGGGGGGGCGCGCATCGGGAGCGCTCCCTCCACCAGCACTAGCACCCCAATAACGCGCCTTCGGGGAGCAAAATAATGGCGCCGCTGCCTTGGCGAAGGCCTCTTTAACCCCAAAGGCAGCCCCATTCCTAAGCCTCCCTTGGCCACTTCAGAGACCGGGTCCTGTCATCTCTAGCAGGACAGCTCTTTCGCCTTTTCAGACGCACACCCATCTGCCCCCCCCCCCTTATTTAAACCCATTTCGCAATCGGCAGGTGCCTTGGATCCATAGCTGTCAACTTTTCCCTTTTCTTGCGAGGAATCCTATTCAGAATAAGGGGATTTCCCATTAAAAAAAAGGGAAATGTTGACAGCTATGCTTGGATCAGGCCGCGGACCCCCCTAGCTTTTCTAGCCCGCACCTGCATTAGGCGCGTATAAAGTGTGTGATAATAATAATAATAATAATACACGACAGCCCCTGCCTGCAGACTCATACTCCCAAAAAAGACGACACCAAAAAAGAGAGAGGAAGTGATAGTGATAGTGGTGGTTTTAAGGGTAAAGGGAGAATTAATGCTGCTGCTTGTGATTTGGATTGCAAAGCTGCCTTGAGTGTATGTGAAATTTAAGTAATAGTTGCTGGGTTTTTTGATAACAACAATAGCATTAAAACATATTTTCTCCTGCGTTTGACTGGGTGTAGTGTGCTGGTTTGTGACTCCCTTAGTCCAACGCTTGCAACCCAGCAGTGGTTTAGTTGTGGAGTAGCCTGCTGCAAGCATCCCAGACACTGCACCTTATAAAAGGATGCTGGTGTTCCATAACACAATGGTATGGCAGATGCTTTGCACGAAGAGGCTGCCAGGTTTTAATCCCTTGCCTCTCCGGCTACATAAAGGATCTCTGCTAGCATGTGCAAGACATTTGTCTGAAATCCAGGGACACTGTAGTTTAAGCTGACATTGATTCTAAGTCCACCGGTTAAAAGTGCAGAAGTAGGTCACACACATGCATGTAAGGGGGGGGGCGTTGCACCTGTGTAAATGTACCTGTTCATTATGGGGGTTTCTACTTTGCCTTTTAAACAACTTATCAGTGTGAGTAACCAAAATATATACATCAGAGTACACATATGGGTAGTGTTGAATGGGCCCTAGGCAAGTGAGGGTAGGATTTCAGCATAAGTCTTCCACTTCTTTCAAGTTCTGGAGCCCTCTCAAATGCATTAGGGGACCACTTCTATTCTTCTTTTAAACCACCCTTGTCTCAATGTTTTGTATATGTTCCCTGAGAACTTTTCATAGCTTTATATAGTGGCTGGGAGTTGAACCTGGAACTCGCTGCATGCAAAACAACAGTGGAACTTTTTGCATTGATTTTCCTGGTATTATTAGTGCAAGCCTGCATAGAAAGTGCAGTTTTCTTTAACACATTAATATCACTCTGCCTCTGTTCAGAGCCATCTTCTCTTGGTATCTCCAAGGACCTTAAGGTGGCATACATGTTATCCCCCTGTGATAGAGGTTAGGCTGGGAGATGGTGACTACTACATTGTCATCAAATGAGCGTCATGACTCAGGAGGAGATTGAAATCCAAGTTCTTCTAGGTCCAACATTCTAACCACTACACCACACAGCTGAGGCTTAACACACAGGTAGTGCTTTGCCTGTTTCATAGTTGCCCTAAGTGTTGTGTTGGTGGGTTTTGCTTATATACATTAGGATAACTAGTGTGTGTCTTTTTCTGGCCAAATGCTCTTTTCTGTGTTTTCCTGCACAAAAGTTGACTCATTCTCAATTTAAAGAAGTGGTTGATTGACAGTGCATATGTTTGTGCATGATTGCATTTGGAAATGGTTGCAAACATGTACTGGGGAGCTGCAGGCAGTTGAAGAACACCACATTGTGACACAAATACTTGCTTCACGTGTGGTAGCTGTGTGCCATCTCTTACTTTGTAGCATGTAAGGCAACCTTAATTGCTTCAGTGCCAACAGATCTCTGCTTTATCCTCATGTTGGAAATAGCTACACTTCCATTGCAGGATAGATCTAGGTAGTGGAAAGCTGGTTTGATTGTAGCTCCCATGTGATCACTGAATATTTTTAAATCCTTAAGTTTCAGTAAAATCCACAATGCATTAGAAACTAAATGCAAGCTCTTAATAACATAATCTTAAATTTGGCCTTCTATCCCTGCCCATTTTTACCTGGGAGAAAGCTCACTAAATGCAGTGGGGCTTGTTTCTGATTAAAGATATACATTTGATTGGTTTGCAGATATGTCTTGACTCTGATGGAGAGTTCATGCCTAAATTTGAGGCATGTGAAGGCCTAGTTCCAAAACTTTGAGTTTTCATTTATACAAAAGTGTCTCAACATTACAGGTGATCCATATTTTATGGTTCTAAGCATATTTACATGGAAACAAAATCTACATAAGGCCCAGTATGTTCCTTAGCAAAACATAATAAAGATAACCATCACATGCATCCTCCTCACCCAAGAGGAGTCTGACTAGACAGCCTTGCTTAGTTTCCTGTCTAGCAGTAAAAAAACCAGGTACGAGTGGTGCATAAATAGAATCCTTTCAAACATAAAATGGAAATGTTGCTTTGTTTTCACAGATGTTTCCTCTCTTCTTACTTTCATTTTAGGTGAAATAATTGAACTGAAATGTGCCTGAACCCTTATTTCCTACAAATTTCCAACAAGTGGCAGATCTGCTTTTTCTAGTGTTACAGTTCACTTTTGAGATTGTGCAAGTAAAAGCATTATGAGAAATTTGTTTTGCAATTCAGCATTTGTATTGGCATAATGATTCAGAGGGTGGAGGCTACTGATGACTAGCAAAGTTTATGCAACATTCCTGGTTTGATTCCTGATAACCAGCCAAAGAACCTCTTGGAGCAGAAAGTCTGGGAAAGATTTCTTTGTGAGCCTTTAGGAGATGCTGCTAGGCAGACATGATAGGTACAGACCTGCCTTTAAATGCTGGGTTACTATGTAATCTCTGTAAAGCAGTGGTACAATGTAATGTGCCAAAAGGATGCAATGTGCCAAAAGGTACTCTTAATCCTCTCCGCCCCCACATTCAGTCCCTCAAAAGTTTCCCAGTCAGGTTATAGACTATGCATAACTAATTTTCATGTCTTTCTCTAATGTTATAAATCACATATTCTACTCCCACCTCTAGACAGGACTGCAGCAGACATCCACTTGGCCTGCATCTGCCACTGATTTGTGTACTTGAACCAATAGTCTGCTGAATAGACAATATTGGGCAAGTTATAAGGCAGCTTCATATGTTTAAACATGCAGCTATTAATACTATAATGAAATTTTGCAGGTAGTTACTTGAAAAGAATGAATTGCTGTTTGGGATTGTGAGATTAGACAATTAATGTGCAGGCTCACTTGTTATTAAGTATCAAGAAGACATGCATGACAGTTCTTTGGGCAGAAAGGAAATACTGTTGTGGCTGTTACATTCTAATACTAACTTTGCTATTTACTGCAGAATGCTATTTTATTATCTGCAGTCTTGCAAAACTTATACTTGAACATACAGTTTTAACATTTTGAACTGGCTATAACATTGCATAAGAGTCTAAGGTCGAGTTTATTGCTTTCTGAATTTTTTTCTGGTGGGCTAGGGGCACAACTGTTTATTATCCTGTGTCTGGCACATTCAGAACAATGTTTAGCTTTCCAGCTTCAGGGTTGTCCTCCACCCTGCAATTCACTGAGCTCCTTGCAAAAAGGGATGGGCTAAAAATAGATGATTGTAAATATTTTGGTCTTGGTGTTCCTAATATTGGGATTTTCTGTAATACATGAAGTTGAATTAAACCAGGCTTTGACTGGACTAAAATATATATTTGTGCATGAAATTAAATTGTCTTGATCTTTGCAATAGTACATGAGTAGTTCTCCCAAAAGCTGATGTGGAAATAATCAGTGCGGCTAGTAATTCCTTGTGAACTGTGCAGGAGCTGTACATTTAATGATTGTACAGGTAGCACATTGGTGCCTGCTCTTTTCTTCATTTACACTGGCTCAGTTAAAAGGCAGGTTACAACTTGACCACGGTGCCTGACTCTGGATTTTTGAAGATGCTTGGCTTCAACTAAATGACATAATTGAAGCTGGAAAAAGCATATTTAATTTTAACATGCTAGCATCAGATTTCAAGATGCTTGAGCAAACTAGTGAAGAAATATTCCTGGCTTGTATATACACAGCTGAAGTTAACTATCTGTAGAGCAGAACTGAAATTATATTAGACAATTATATGGATTCTGAAACTTTAGAACCCAAGCTACTTGCTTACTAAAAGTGCAAATATGTTTTGGCTGTTAGTATTGCCCTTTTTTTCTTTTTTCTTTTTTAAAAAAGGCCACATATCTAGCATTGTTAACTGGCAAAATTTCTTCAACAGCATATTAGGTTCTCAGAGAACTAGAATATTATTTGCATAGTAGAAGTTCAGAATCTGCTGATGCTTCTTTTTCGATAGTTTATAACTTGCTGTTCCTCTTCTAAATCTGAGGGTGGAGAGGTAAGGAGGAGGAATGTCTCATCTTGCCAACCCTTTGGATACTTTTATAGTCCTACTGTACTGATGATTTGAGTGGACAAAGATCCTTGAAATCAGTTTAACATCTGAATTTCCTGTTTTAAAACTCATTATTTTTTTTTAAATGAGCTTAGCTGAATGTTAAAAGCAAATGCCACACTGAAACCTCTCAGCTGATAATGCTCTTGAACAAACAAGGCTAAATATGCATGTCATTGAGTCATACTGCTTTTGTTTTTAGAATTATGGAAATAATCTTCCTTTTGAAGTCACACACCTCATAAATATGATCTTGATGTTAGCAATTATGGATTGGAAGGTCATCACAATTTTGTGGTTTTGTGTATATTTGCAGTTAACCACAACCCCTTTAAATGTTCTTTGCCATAAATATGAGCAAGGAGCAAATGCTGTTGAATAGATAAATTGACTTTTTATAACTTTAAAGAGTTATAGAAGTTATAACTGACAGATGTTGCTGAGAAACAGCTCCAATCACCCCTGACCATTGGCCATGATGTCTGGAACTGATGGGAATTGGAGTTCAACATTTAGAATGTCACAGGTTCCCCATCCCTGCCTAACACTTAAGGAAGGATTGTCTTGGGAGGGGAAGGGAACAATGAGCTGAATTATGTTAAGGGAAGTTTAAAATGTGAAACCTTTATTTTTGCAGCCTAGTAGGTAAAATTCACTGTAGCACTGTTATGTAATTTAACAGGAGGCACAAATCCATCTGTAGTTTTTTAAAGGCTATTCACTGTTTGTGTTTAAAGCAGATGCTATGGCATCCTTGTTTTAAACCCAAACAAAGGGCTCAAAACACGTTCCATTCTCCCATGAATGAAATATAGGTGTACTATGGCATCCTTGGGTCAAACATTTCTCAAGGGTGTTGTCTGGCATTGTTGGCTTTCCCCTTGAAGTGTGGTATCATCCTGCTGAGCCAAGGTAAGGTGTAATTAGTTAAAGAAAATATTGTCTCCAAGACAACAAAGAACTTAAGTTCTCTCTCTCTCCTTCTCTCTCTCTCTCTCTCTCTCTCTCTCTCTCTCTCTCTCTCTCCTGAAGGATCCAGAAGTTGCAACACATGGGCACGAAAGTTCATCTGGAAGATGTCTGCTGATTCTTTTGGGTCTTGCGCTTATATTAGCAGGAGTGGTGGTTGGTGGAGCCTGCCTCTATAAGTACTTCATGCCAAGGGTAATGGAAATACAACTCCTTTTCCCTTTTTTTCCTTTTGCAGATAAAATTGACAAAGCAAATATAAACATACAAAATAAGCAAAATATTCCACACAGTGTAAGCATGATATGTAACTGAATTGGAATATGGGTCTAAAATTAGATCTGCACCTCAAAGCTGTGGCACTGAGGAAGCTAAGAACTTAAAAAGTGAATATGCCTGGATTCCTCTCATGTTTGTGACTGGGACAGCCAGAGTTATCTTGCTGAACTGAGGCCTCAGACCTGGGAGCCACCATCTTGGCTTTTCCCCTCCTTGTCCTTGTACTGCCCCATGGGGCCCTGTGAGATCCTTGCATCTTGCAGGATCTCGGATGCATCCTTCCCTGAAGCTTCCATGTCTGCCTCAGTAGGACTGGCATTCTTGGCAGTTCGGCTGCTTGCCATGATTTGGGTGCCAGACTCTGCAGTGCAGCATCCTGAGATGGTAAGCTGGTCTTGGACATCTTAGTGGTGTTGGGGACCAAGTCTTGTCTTCCTGCCCCCCACCAAAATATTTTTTAAAAAATATGCAGAAAAGTTCAAAACTTTTATTTAACTGTGTGATTGTAGCAGATCTGCTATTTTCTTGAAGGACTTTGCAAACACAACTCAAATTGCTGTGAGCTTATACATTAACAGAATATATATAGGCCACATGTTCTGAACAAAGTTTAATAGACAAAACATTGAGTCAGGAGGAATTTGTGGAAATGTTTAATACAAGTATTTGTTACAACAGTGCCATCACACAATTCACACATAGAAAGTCACCTTTTCCGCTTGTCTGCACCAGTCTTGCACATATATTTTACAAGGTGTAAGGTACAGTTGGAATGTCATTTATTACAGTTCTCTCATGCATCTAATGAAATGGAGAAATGCCTTCCTCTAATAAACTGAAAAGACTTAAATAAATGTGAAACAGTATCCTGTACATTTGTTCCACATTAACTTAAAAACTTAACTTTCCAGCATCTTTGCTGGAAAACAACTAACTTGGAAGTAATTTGTATTTCTTTGCTAACTTGGAAGTAATTTGTATTTCTTTGCATATACCTCTTACGCACCTCTGATTTTTTGTTGTTTTTGAACTGTAATTAAATGAATTTATTGCAACTAACAGAACCACAAAAACACTTGCCCTCATTAGATATTTTTTTTGCCCAATATTGATTTTATTTCCGGTGACACTACAGAAGTGGAAAGTCTGCTAAAATGCATTATGATTGTGGCAAACCAATGCTGGGTTGTACCCAGCTAAGTTATACTTCGAGTAGACCCATTGCAATTAACAGACCCAAGTTAATAATTTTAAATGGGTCTGCTCTAAATAGCACTGGATAATCTGTCCCTAAAAGAAGTCTCATAATTGATTACTGTGATTTATTTTTAGCGTGCAATGATGCGTGGGCAAATGTGTTACGCGGGAGAGGATCAGCAAGAGCAGGCAGCCGAACCCTACTTCTTGCCCATTGCTGAAGAAGCTGACATTCGTGAGGATGATAATATTGCCATCATTCAGGTTCCTGTTCCAAAATTCTCTGACAGTGATCCTGCGGCGATTGTTCATGACTTTGAAAGGGTGAGTTGTGACAAGTCTAGAACTTTTCTTTTTGAAAATTACCCCATCTGGTGAGTTTTCATAATTGGCAACACAAAAAGCAAACACCTTCATCCTTCTACATCAAATAACAGAAATAATGTTAGTAACAGCTAGCCTTGTTGCTTGCTTTAATTTTGGTTCATCTGGTGCAAGTTAGTACAAGCACATAATTCACAGCTTCAGCTTACTGGCCACTAGTCTTGCCTAAAAAAAAATCAGGAATGTTTCTCCTTTTTTGAGTCCTAACTTTGTGTGTTAAATGTCCATTATTAGTCCCCCGCCCCTTTTAAAATGCAGTCTCTTTACATTTCAGGTAGCAGCTCCTGAGGGTGTATACTTGTGTTAGGAAAAGTTGTGGTGGGCAGTTTGGGAGCTACCATTTCAAGGAAGAGGGAAACAAAAGAGTGAGGTGGAGAGTGTAGGTCACATGTAGATGTATTACAGGCTGGCAGTTCCCACCCCTGCTGTAGCCTGTCCACTGGTAGCAGTTATTCATTACCATGTATAGGTTTAAGAAAGTGCCTTAATCCAGGGTGAAAATAGATTGAAACTTTGTGCTGAAAAACTGAATGCAATAGTAATGGTGATCCTGGAAACGAGGTGGTGCCTTACATTCCACAACAGTAGTGTTCTGGCTGTAACTGTGTTTTGAGATACATAGGTCTGCCATGCTTCACAGTCTATAATTCTATGTATTTTTTAAAAGTATGAATGTAGCTCTGCAAAGCTGCTATTTATAAAACTTTCCAATAAGGTTGGTATTCAACATAGACTTAGCACTTATTTTCAGATAATAAATCTCCTTTTTATTCTTGGTTCTGTTGTCACTATGTCATATGCTCTCTGCCACCTTAAACTTGTTACATGAGTTGCAAGTGATTTATGTGCAAATTGCTTATCTTCAAAATTGATCTCAAGAATGTATTACTCTTAAGACCTATGGTTAGAATGGCTGTTTTAAAAAGTTATTAGAATCTTTGCTTGCCAAAATAGATTCTCTTACTCCATTGGAAAGAACTCTTTCTCTGTGTTGGAAGGGAACCTTTTGATAAATCCCAGTACTTGAAACTTTATTGCTTCTCTTCAAATCAGTTACATAATTTGAACTACATAATTTGAACTAATTTGAAAACAATGACTTAAGGAAGTTAAGTGAAGGAAAGTTTTCTGCCCCCTCTTCCTACCTATACTCACTCATGCCTCTCTAGAGGGTTGGGGAACCCTCTTGAATAATGTGGAACTGATCACACGTTGCTGCTGGAAAAAGGAGACGAAAAAATTTGCTTCTCTTGAGATACCTTCCATTATCTTAGAGACCAAGACAACAGGCGTATTAAAGTATGTATTCAAATTACTGAGATTTCTTCTTTCTTCTTGCAGCTCCTGACTGCCTACCTTGATCTGCAGCTGGGTAACTGCTATGTGATCCCTCTGAACACGTCCATTGTTATGCCACCACGGAATCTGATGGACCTCTTTTCAAAATTAACGGTTTGCATTGTTTCAGTGTAACATGGGGAAGAGTTTTCTTTTTCTATGAAGACAGTGAAATGTATTATTGTTTATCAATGGTATCTTTTCTTCAGCGATATCTTTAGCTGGCACATAGCTTGCTTACGAAAAGTCTGTGGATGGCCAGTGTTGGTTGACTGATGGCTTATTGAGAGCATCTGTATCACTGATGCCAAAAGTATAAACACTGTTTTCAGTATGATGCACATAATGTTTTTATTTGCGTCACTCAGAATTTATAGGCAGAGATAGGACAAGCATAACTATGTCTAGACCTTCTTACTTGCATTTAGATGCAAGCAGCTGATAAGACTGAATAGATCTCTTCTTAACTTTGTTACAAGCCCAGGCAGGGGCTGCTTCCTAAATCAAGCATACTTAAATAGTAAACTAAATTAAAATGAGACTTCCTTCAAGTGGATTGGTGCGGGAGCCTTTTTCAGTCTAAGGTTCACATTCACTCCTGGGCAGCCTGGAAGCCAAATGCCAACAGGAGGTGGAGTAATGGATTTAACGACTACCTTTGTACAGGAGGCTACATTCTAGCCATGCAAAAGCCAGAGGTTTACACACACACACACACACACACACACACACACACCCCATACTAGGAAGCAAGAGAAATTATCATTATTCATGGACAAATCGTTCTTCAGAAATTTTTATCAAGTGCATTTGGTAAGAACTCCTAGAAACATGACCCCAAGGAATAACCTTTTGTGATCAAGGTCTGGGCACACTATTTGCAATAAATCTTGCTTTAATTATCTGAAGTTTTCACCTTTTCTCATAGATTCCACATGTATAGTTGCTCCCTTTATTTAAAGTTCCTTTGCAAATGTGAATCTTCTTCTTTGGGTATTGAAAAAAAAAGAACTGCCAA
Source organism: Podarcis gaigeae (assembly GCF_964106915.1). Taxonomy (NCBI): domain Eukaryota; kingdom Metazoa; phylum Chordata; class Lepidosauria; order Squamata; family Lacertidae; genus Podarcis; species Podarcis gaigeae. Next base: position 28,686,621 of record NC_139691.1, on the reverse strand, counting down.
TATTCATATTGGTGATATTTGTGTTTTTCCACAGACTGGTTCCTATTTGCCTCAGACTTACCTTGTTCGTGAAGAAATGGTTGTGACAGAAAAGATTGATAATGTGTCGGATCTGGGCATTTTCATTTACCAGCTCTGTGTAGGGAAGGAAACTTTCAGGCTTCAGCACAGAGATAAGACCAATGGTGAGTATTTCAACTGAGAATGTAAACTTAGCTTCTTATCTTAAGCAGAAAAAAATAAAATCTAAAAATCTTCTGTAAGTTTCCAGAAAGAGCTTTACTTGATAAATCTATCTAGTTTTTTCTTTTTTAATTTTCCTTTAATAGAAAAGGCTTTTTCTTTCTAAGGTTACATATGGGAAAGTGGAGGTACATAGTGAGACTAAATCATTAAATTAAACTGGTGAAAAGTCAATGTTAACACCTCTAGCAGCAGTTCAAGCATGAATATTCTGATAAAGTCAGAAATTTAAGATTTTGTTCAGAATCTAAAAATGTTTGAACAGTTAGCTGCATTGGTGTCTTGCTTGATGGTATTTTGGAAGTATTTGGTTCAGTATTCAGCTAGTGAATTGTGGGAAACTTCACACAGTGGCTCATTTCCAGGGTAGGAAAAGTGTTTGTACCCAACCTGCACATCACTATCCCCAACACTCCTTCCCAAATTGCATTTCCCTGGTTTTAAATCAATAGATACATTCAGCTTGGCACATGCAGCCATAAATAGACTAACCAGGAAATAAAACTTCTGTCTGAAATCTTCATATACTGTTCAGCATTAATTGGTGTTGTGTTCTCTTATTTAGGCCTCCAGAAACGCTCCGCTGAAAAGTGTCATTCAATCCGGCACTTTGAAAACTTGTTTGTTGTGGAAACCAAGATCTGTCAGCAGTGAAAAGTACAGGGTAGAAAGTGACAATCACACATCTTCATTAAGAAGTCGAAGCTTTATATCTTTATTTTCAGAATTAAAACATGCAGTGATAATCAAAACCTTATGCTTTTTTGTGGGTTGCTTAAATTTAAAAACAAAAGAAGGAAATTCCAAATTTACCATGATTTTTTCTTTGTGTCCCTGGTGTGGCTAAATTTTCTAGCTTTCATTCGCACTTGCTAACACAAAAGTGAATACCCTATACCCACCTGATTATCTGTTTCACAGCATAGTCTTACACGTCTACTTGGAAGTCTTATTTTGTTAAGAGACTTACTCCAAATTAAGTGTGTAGGATTGCAGCCTCAAACTAATTTAAAAAAGGACTGCAAGTAGCAAATTCCTACATAGAAATGTAGTCCAGTCAACACCTGACTCTTTACAGAATGATGAAAGTAACACATTAATATCTGGTTTGCACATTTATATGTAGCTCTGTAGGATTGCTCTACATTAAGTCTGGTAAGAAACTACATCAAGACTTCTAAGGTTTATTTGAACTTCATAGGAGAAGCATGTAAACTAACCTTGGTAATCATAAACATTTTTTTCCATTTTGTGCAATTACTGTATTGAACTTGTATGTATATTTGGAACCTTCCCTGAGTTGACTTTAGTACTTCTTTATTTTGGTTCTTTGGTGATATTTAGTTATATGTTCAGGAGCAGTTACTCTTTAAAAGCTTTTATGTTAGTATTTTGGCGCTGGACTGGTTTCAACATCTTTATTGCAAGCTTATGTAATTACAACCTGATTTGGCCCAATTGTCATTGTTTCTGTAGCTGTGAATTCCAACCTCCCAAGCCTATATTTCAGAGAATAACTTCTTATAAGCACAGTAGCACTAAGACTGCAGTTGAAAGTATTATCTTTGCTTAAGACTGTGGTACACGATGATAAAGGGATTGTTAGTGAGCTGCTAAGTTGAGTGTTTTGTATAAGGGACTTTATATTTCTCACAAATCCTGCAGCCCTCCAATAAATGTTTCTTTAAGACTATGGTGGTGGTCTCACTTTGTTGGCAATAAAAGTAGTTGTGAGAGGGAATATTAATGCTGTCAAAATATTGGTAGAGTATCACTCCTGCGCTGAAACTGCTATAGTCAAGAACCATGTATTCTACAGTACTTCAGAATGTTATATTAGGTGCAGAATCTAGTTGCCTGAGAAACTTAGGCTTTCAGGTTTGTGTTTTGCCATCATTGTTCTGAATTGTAGGCAAAGATTAGTGTATCTCTAGAGCTAAAGGCGTGGAGTAATTGATCATAGGGTTTCCTTTTCTCTCACAGACTAACAAAGAATAAAGTATGTAACTCATATATAGTTGGAGAATAAAGTATGCACCTGAGAGAGGCATAATTTAGCCTGCTGAATTCATTTATTCATGGGTGGGGTGGGAGGTGCTTGTGAATCCTGTTTACTGAAAACCTTCCTGTACACCAAATAAGGAAGTTGTCAGATAGGCTACTTTGTCCTTCATCCTTTAATACAAATGCAAGTCCATCTTAAAAATTGATCTAGTGCACTGGACCTTTGCTGTCTGAAGTCTTGTGGTACTTTTTGTTTAAATATGGAAAGTGGTGCTCTTTAGTTACCTTTTGCCATGCAAGACAAGTTAATAACTTGCAGACCTTATGTGATTCTGATAGGAGCTTTAATTATATATCCCAGCCTGCCTCAGAGAATAAACACTTTCTAGTTCAAGAAACAGGTCCACTTTTTATTTTTGCAAGCTTTAGTGTTATTATTTTTTAGTTTGTTATAGACTATGGGGGCCTTCCTTCTACCTGGTGGAGATAAGTACCCTTTCAAAAGCTGTTCATGGTTGTCACAGCCTGCCTATAGAATATTGGGTCATGGAGCCATTCTGCCTACAGGAACTACCTTTGTCTTTCCGCAATCAGTAGGTGCTCAAGAAGTGCTGCACTTTTTAATTACTTGATCCTCTTACCTACAACCTTTTCTTTAGGTACTCCATGGTTGTGGGAGAGGAACAGGTATCTACTGCTACAAGTGGTGGCTTGTTGGTAAAAAATAGCTAAGTATTTACTCCCTTTCCAAAAGCTGACATCTGCAAACAAATACACATGCTGGAACTGGAATGTTAACATTTGCACCTGTTGTATGTCAAGACTGTTCCTTGCAAAACTCTCAAGGATGCAGCCTTGAGTTAGTGCTTGTTATCCCTTACAAAATAGATATGTCACTTATCCACTAGATGGCGAAGTTGGCAAGCAAGTTTTAAGCCTTCTAGCCTTTTAATGTTCTTGATGAGAGAGCATGCTTATGCTTCACACCAACTAATCTGGAAATAAGTTTGATACTCCAGGGAAGCAACATATGATCCAGAATCATGCCTTTTGGAAGGGCAGTGAAGGCTTATCACCTTTATAACATTTGGTGTAGATCCGGACTTTTTACACCCATTTGTGCCCATTAATACTGGGAGGGCTACAGTTTACATGTAAACTTTTCAGACTGGCATCTGGAAAGCTGCATGCCCAAGACAAGCCAGCCTCTTATGCACATTGTGGTGCACTTGGGCATACAGTAACTGGAGCAAACAACTTGCAGAGAATATTCCAAAAGCAGTCTGGATTTCTTATTGTTAGGTTCTTGCAGCAGGGAGGGGGAATAGCCTTTTATACCAAATCCAATTAACTCATGTTCTTCACAGCTTTATCCCACCATGGGGTGCTCCAGCTGTTTTGGACTGCAACTTAAATCAACCAGCCACCATGGCAAACGGGTTTTTGATCCAAAATACCTGAAGGGCACCCAGGCAGGTCTGACCTGACTGGCAGAGGCTCTCCAGCATTTTGGGCAGCACCCCATTGTCAGTCTTATCTGGAGAGGCCAGGGATTAAACCTGGGACCCTCTCGTGTGCAAAGCATGTGCTCTACCACTGAGCTATGGCTCTTTCTAACACCGCTTCCTTCAAAGCAATCTCTCTTGGTTTCGTAGTTTGTTCATGAAACCATCACACACACACACACACCCCTGGCCAGTTCAACTAGCCTTGCTGCAAACTATTTTGCCTGTCTGTTGCAAGTAGCTCATCAGACCTGCTCGAATGTGAGTTTAAATTTACTTGTCCTTTTTTATATTTGTGGGGGATAAATCAGGCCACATCCCCCTATTTAAGGTTTCAAGTTAGCAGCTTTTGACTTTTGTAGGTAACACATTCAGCATTTATAAGAATTTCCTGAGTCACTGAGCTACTTCTATACTTCCTTTCTACCAACCACTGTACAAACACATTTTCCTCACCACTAAAAGTGATGTTTGCTGGGGAGGGGGGAGGACAGGAGTGCTTCATTGCAGGGGGTTGGGCTGAATGGCCCTCGGTATCCTTTCTAAATCTACAATTCTATGAAAATATTCTATGAAAATATCTCAGGCACTCTTGTGTTTAAGTAAAGAGAGTTAAAGTTGTTTCAAGGTATTTACACAATCCCTGTTACAGATAGGTAGCCGTGTTGGTCTACCATAGTCAAAACAAAAAAAAAAATCCTTCCAGTAGCACCTTAAAGACCAACTAAGTCAGTTCTTGATATGAGCTTTCGTGTGCATGCACACTTCTTCAGAAGTGTGCATGCACACGAAAGCTCATACCAAGAACTGACTTAGTTGGTCTTTAAGGTGCTACTGGAAGGAATTTTTTTTGTTTACACAATCCCTATAATTCTGTGAGGGAGGGCAATGTCTGCGAAATGCTCTGTGATCTTGTGATGGAGGAAGGTATATAAATCTAATAAATAATAACGTTACTGTACCTATTTTGCAGACAGAAGGCTCAAGGTTATAATGAAATGCTTTTTTAGTTTTTCAAATTCCTAACAATGGAGTTGCCTCCTACTTGTGGATTTGGCAACCTTTTTTTCTTTGCCATTCAGAATCTGAAATGTGAAATTTGGATTTCCAAGCTAAATTTTGAATGGGGTTTACTTCAAAAGTACATATGTATTTTTGGCATCTCTTTGAATTTGACAGGCACCAGTTCTCCTGTACTGTCCAATCTTAAATATTGTTGTGTGCCATCTATCAACCTATTGTCTACTTCAGAGGTTCGCAATCTGGTCCATGAAAAGGGTGTGGAATAGTGGAGATTATCAGTACTGAGAGAGAATTGCTGAATAAGCGATTTAGACTTCCTGCCATCACAAGTTACCTGCAGTTACACAACAAAAAAAACCTTCATTGTGGTCTTTTGAGATGAGACCCTTTTTTTGCGGTAAACAGTTAACTCTAAAAGGAAATATTCTTCAGAAAGCAACACACTCATTATGAAATGGTCTCAGAAGGTGCACTAATCTATGTTAGTCCTAAGAAAACCCAGTATTGCATAATACATTTGGAGATCAAAATAGACTGGTTAAAAACAAAATAGAGAGCCCTGCCTAATCAGAGTGAAAAGCTTGTCTGCTTCAGCATCTACAACTATTCGCAATGGCCAACCGGATGCTTCTGGGAAGACTACAAATGCAACTACCAGTTGAGATGATCACATTTACTCTGGCTCACAAAGACTTGTTCCACACACAATTATTGCGAACAGGTTTGAGAGATCTGTTTGGACCAGTGTGCCATGTTTTATATAGAAGACATATAATATGTGCATGGAGTCACAAACTAATAAGAATCAAATAAATGTTCCATGAACAGGAATGGTAGGAGTGGTAAGTCACTGTCAAAGATCACTGAAATGGAGGCAAAGTGCCTTTCCACAGTCAATATCCTACAAATGTGAGATGTGTGCTCCAAACGTCACAATAGGGTGCTCCAAGCGCAGCAGCAGACAGAACAGTTCCTCCTCCTTTATCAGCTGGTTTAATGATGATGTTAGTATCATTAGACAAGTCATTAAGGCAGGCACATTGGGACTTGGTTAAATTGTCCTGTGTCCTAGGGCCCCTCTTTTCGAGTTGGTCTAAATCACGGATCACCAACTGATGGAATGAAGTGAGGGAAGGATTAGAACTGGGTGGGATAAAGGATTATTTAGGTCTAAAAAGCTATGTTTGTTGATCTCTGAAACCAAACATGTCACGTAACTTAATATTACGCACAAATTTATGTTAATCTACACTTGTGCAAAAAGTGTTACAGCGAGGCTTAGGAACAAAATCGAGTCCCAATTGTAGGACCTGCTTTTCCTCTGTATACCTTTTACAGGTGTGTAAGCAGGGCCATCTATCAATCACCCAATGTCATAATGAGTTCAGGTGACTGATTAGGTGGGCAGTCCTGCCTGCCTGCTGAAGTTGACCCACAGGTATGGCAGTAAGGGGGTCTGTTTCACCAGCACATTCCACACCAGGAATGTGTTGGCACCCAGCAGGATTGAATTCCATGCTCATTAGCTGATGAGTGGAGGGTTCAGTTCTGCTCTCTGCAGGGGCAGAGGAAGTGGGGGTACGGTGGGTGCGGGCTGCTCTGGATGTCATCACTCAGGGGGATGACAAAATGCCGGGCGGCACTCACCGCGGGGCCTACAGCGCACCTAAGCCACGTGTCTCTCCTGGGAGAGATGCAGTGGCTTGGGCGCGTGCAGGCTCTGCGCTGTCCACACTGTCCACCCGCTGCCCACCCCCCAGCTGTAGAGCGGCAGACTCCGGAGGCCCCACGGTGCGCCCTACCCCTATGGGCAGCTCACCTCGCCCCTGGGCGCTGCCCCAGGCACCCAAGCGGCTTCCTCTGCTGCTGTCTGCAGGGGTTTGCTTCACTACAATAAAGCAGCACCAACAGCACCAGCTGATTGACAGGCAGGTGTGGTTTTGGAGAAACTGTACTGTGGGCCAAATTGAACTCTATGAAGGGCCAAGGGCAGAGGTTCCCCACCCTGCTTTTAGGCATCACACGATGAGCCAATACAGCCACCTGTCAACTGTAACTGTAATTAGCACTGTAGTAAGCTCTTGACAACCCTGGGATAGCATATCAAGAAAGCTAGTGCTGACATGAGGACAAGCCCTCTTCAGAAGGGCATGATTCATCTTCTCCTACTTGTGCATAGGGAGATTATTGCTTGGCCTCCCCCTACATGCCCACTCAATTCCTCTGCAATATGTTCAGTCATTTCTGGTGACAAAGGAATTATTCCAAACCTTACATATCTAGGGGGCCCATCATGCAGGCTGAGAGAAGGGAGAGCCCAATCCACTACTTGTGAGCAAACCTTGCTCATAGTAGGCACATGCAATGGGATCCCTAAAAGTTCTGAGCCTTTGGTTGTGCTGGTGGATTTAAAATACCTGCAACCGCTGGCTAAAAAAAATCATCTGTGTAGCGAGCAGACTGGCTGGTGCCTTTGCTGGGTTGACTGCCTTTCTTTGTAATGCACAGCATCTATCACTTATCTGAGCCATCACAGTGTGCTCCATCTTGCCTCTTTCCCTTTTTTCATCTTCAGGTGGCATGTTTCATCTGAGCTTCCTGTAGCAGTGTTCCTTTTCACTTTTTCTTTCTTTCTTATTTCACACTGTGGTTTCCGCTCACTGTTACTGGGGCGGCAGCAGGGAGCTAGGTGTTGGCAGAATGAAGCGAGAGCTATTTGTGACATCATTGTGGCAGATTGAAACAGGTGTTTTTTGTCCCAGACTTAGGTGTTGTAGTAAGCTGGGGCGGGGAATCGTTGCTGAACAATTAATATACCTTCCAGTAATGCTCACATTACTGTTTGAAAACCCCCAAACGCTTTAGCCTCAGACATCTGGAAGACCACAGAAAACCTCTCAGATATGAAGGCCAGCAGCCGTTCCTCCACTGTCAGAAATTTGAGGGGTGGCATCCCAGGAGAGGACTTTTTTTGCAGCAGCCCCTAAGCAGTAGAATTCCCTCCTCACAGAGGTCCATCTGGCATCTTCATTGTATAGCTTTCAACATATGCTGGGCTTTGACACCATATCTATCTATCTATCTATCTATCTATCTATCTATCTATCTATCTATCTGAACCCACCCTATTCTTCTGAGTGTAGATTGTCTAAACTGATTTTAACCTTGCATTTTAATATTGTAAGCCACTCTGGAATCTTATGTTGAAGGGTAGGTAAGAAACAACAACAACATATCCACTTCTATTCCTACTCAGTACACTCATTGAAATTGATAGACATAACTAAGGTTCATGAGTAAAACTTAGTTGGATACAATATAAAAATAATAAATAATAATAAATAATAAATAATAAATAATAAATAATAAATAATAAATAATAGGTAATTATTATTCTGTTGGTTATTATTATTATTATTATTATTATTATTATTATTATTATTATTATTTCAGAAAAGGGCAATCCAAATGTTCAATGGGGTGGAGCAACTCCCCTATGAGGAAAGGATGCAGCATTTGGGACTTTTTAGAAAAAGCAGGTCAGAGGGGGCATAATACAAGTTTATAAAATTATGCATGGCATGGAGAAAGTAGATAGCAGAAGGCTTTTTGCCCCCTCATAAAACAGTGGAACCTGCAGACACCCAAAGAAGCTGAATGTTCGAAGATTCAGGACAGATAAAATACTTCTTCAAGCAGCGCAAAGTTAAACTATGGAACTCAATCCCTTAGAAGGCAGTGGTGGCTTCAAAAGAAGACATACCTTCTAACATTTCTTCAGTGAAAATAGGGACATCCTAAGGAAAAGCAGGACATTCTGGGATCAAAGCAGAAACCGGGGCAGCTTCTGTAAATCTAGGACTGTTCCTGGAAAATAGGGACACCTGGAGAGTCTGGGAGGATTAGACAAAAGGCTATCAACAGTTACTAGCTGTGCTGGATTTACGTATAAGCTAAACTAGCTATAGCACTCTTGGGGCACCACAAAAAATTAAAGGGGAAAAAACCTGGATGTACATTTCCAAAATATAAGATAAGTTCAACAATTACTTTGATAAAATACATATTTTGTTATGTGCAAATGGCTTTAGATACCTATTAGGTCCATAAATTACCATATAGCATATATTCAACACAAAAAACAGTGATAATTTGTTGTTGACAAAGGACAGCTGGACATATAAAGAACCCCATTACCTTCAGTAGCTTAGGGCCTCATTAAACCTAAATCCAACCCTGGCTACTAGTCATATTGGCTATGCCCTGCCTCCAAATTCAGAGACAGTACGCTTCTAAATACCAGATGCTGAAAACTGTGGAAGGGGTTATGCTCAGGTCCTACATCTGTGCTTCTTGTGGGCTTCTGGTTGGCCGCTGTGAGAACAGGATGCTGGACTAGATATGCCCTTGGCCTGATCCAGCAGGCTCTGTGTAACGGTGTTGTTCCTTAGTGAGCAATCAGGTAGCATATTGAGCTGCACACTTTCATTTTTTTTTAATTATTCATTCACTTAAGACATTTCTATTCCACCTTGGAAACCAAGCCCTATGAGGAAAGGTTTCGAGTGCTGGGTATTTTTATAGGCTGGAAAAGAGACCATGAGATGACATAATGGTACTCATCAAATATTAGAAGTGTTGTCACATGGAAGATTGTTCTCTGTTGCTCTTGTGGGCAGCCAGCCATCCAGAGGTCACATACCAGTGGTGGGTGGTGTTAGATGGAAAAGTGGATGGAAAATCGATGTGACACTTACCTTTGTACTTTGCAAAAGTTGAAGGTTTCTACATGCACACCCACACTCCAAGTATCTTTCCATCTTCCTTATAGGCAAGCAAGAGTTCAAGGAGGCAGTCTAGGTAGACAAAAATGTTAAAGGAGGGCATGGCCTGTGGGAGGGGGTGTGGTCTGGGAATAGCCCTGAGAGCCAAATTGAGAACCCCGGAGGGCCATATTTGGCCAAAGGCCTAAAGTTCCAGATAGCTTCTCTCTCTCTCTCTCTCTCTCTCTCTCTCTCTCTCTCTCTCTCTCCTTTTAAAACTATATTTCACTGAGACTTTACAGCATTGCAGTACTACACAGATCAGATTTATTACAGTACAAAAAATAGATGCTTTTAAAAAATAAATTACTTCCATCAAACATATTAAATTAACAGTTCACAGTATTTTTCTGCTTGTACAAAAAACAACAACGAAAAACAACCTACCAACCCCTCAAACAAATATGAAACTTCATGTGGGGAAAGTAGGAAGAGCTTATCCCCCTCTCCCACTTGCACCAATGTTCCAGGACATACATGATTATTTTCAGGAACACCTATCCTTCTAACACAGCCTTTGCCAAGGGGGTCTGGGGTCCTCCAGATGGTTCAGAATAGAATCCCCACCAGCCCCAGCCAGATTCTATGGCCACAGTGAGAAGTGTTTGTTGGACTCAGTGGGTTTTGGGCCTGATCCAGGCCTCTTCTTATGTTCTTACATCTGATCCAGCACATGGGGATGCCACAAAGCCACCCTTGAGAGCTGAGGAATCATTGGCAACTTCGGATGTTGTTGGAACCCAGTTCCCATCAGCCTCAGCTAGCACAGCCAGTGGCCAGGGATGATAGGAGCCGTAGTCCAACAAAACTTGGAGGACTGCAAGCTCCATATCCCATTGTTGTAAACAGTGAAATGGGTCCACATCCTAAATCATGAATGCAGATGCAACTAATCTCTAATAAGCGTGTTGGTAATTTTGTTGTGTATTATGAGGTATAAAAAGTACCGTAATCGCAAACAACAAAGGCTCTTAACATTATACTGCTGTGTGTACGGATTTACATACATTTTTACTCTGAAATATGTCGCAGAGAACTTAATGGAACTTACAACAACAACAACAACAACAACAACAACAACAACAACAACAACAACATATTGACTGTTTAGGGCTTCAAAGGTCAGCACCAACACTTTGAATTGTGCTCAGAAACATACTGGGAGCCAATGTAGGTCTTTCAGGACTGGTGCTATATGGTCTCGGTGGCTGCTCCCAGTCACCAGTCTAGCTGCTGCATTCTGGATTAGTTGTGGTTTCTGAGTCACCTTCAAAGGTAGCCCCACGTAGAGCACATTGCAGTAGTCCAAGCGGGAGAGAACCAGTGCATGTACCACTGTGGTGAGACAATGCACAGGCAGGTAGGGTCTTAGCTTACGTACCAGGTGGAGCTGGTAGATCGCCATCCTTAACACTGAATTAACCCGTGACTCCATGGATAGCTGTGAGTTTTAAAAGTACTTTGTAACATTCCTCAGCACTGCTTGCCAATGCAGCCAGCTAGTATTTCCTAGTGAATATCAGCAGTTCACTGCTATAGGACGTGAGGGTGGCCACTACCTTAGATGGCTTTTAAAAAAAAGATTAAAGCAGTTCATGGAGGAGAAGTCAGCCAGTGACTATTGGGCATAATGGGGTTTAGGGTTGTATCTATCAAAGTTATGTAAGAATTAGCACTAGAACAATGCTATTTCCTCCTCCCCTCATGTGTACCCTATACCAAACCCAAATCTGCTCTGGAGGGCTGGGAGGATACCAAGAATTGATTTAGGGGGCATGCAGGGGGAGAAGAGGTGGATAGGGCTCCATTGCACAAGAATAAATCACTGAGCCAATGAAACGAGCTGCTGAACGCTATGTTGAATACAATCCCATATCTCCTTGCAAGACCCCAAGCACCAGCACTGTGTCATTTCTGGATAAGCAAAAATGTCTATTTAGTCAAATGCTAATGTTCCAGTATGCAATTAAATACAAGTGTTGGTATAATTTTGAATATTATTTAAAATCAGCAGTATCAGTGGAAGTGCAGGCAAAACACAAAAGTTCCATTGGTCAAAGCATGAAAGCCAACTAGTCCACAGATTGCAAAGGAGACCAGACCATTGCCTTGCCTTGCCTGTAGAGTTTTAAGCCCATAGAATCAGGTTAACCCACTTCAAACAGTATGACTTGGATTTTCTGCCACACACCCAAGTGAGGTCTGCTGCTCTGGGCCATTTGTATTTTCATAGCGTGTGTTATGGAGCTGAATGCTGTCCTGCAAATCTTGCCTTGAAAGCCGTCTTCGGAACTCATCTGTGGTAAAATAATAAATGACAGGGTCTGCACAAGAGTTTAAGCTGGCAAGGCACAAGGCCACCGTGTGGAATATCAAAATCACTTTTCGGGCATAGCAGTCTTTTATCTTGTTGGCTTTCACAAAGTAATCCAACGGGAAGCTGATGTGGTAAGGTGCAAAGCAAATCAGAAAGACCACGGCACAAGTCAGGATCATCTTCAGAGCTTTCCGTTTCTCTCCAAGGTCTTGGGAAATTGAATTTTTTTCTTTTAGAGATAAGATAGTCTTCCACGAACAATAGATGATGATCAGCAGAGGAGTTACAAATCCAACTAGTTCACCAAAGGACATCATTACTATAGAGATGGTACCATCAACAGCCTTTACTGGAAGATCCACAAAGCATTTATTACTAATGTGTGTCTCATTAGAGGTGAGTCGTAGAAGGGGGAAAGGCAAGCAGCCGACACAGACTAGAATCCACCCAGCAATGCAAACGTACACATCGTAGATGCGTTTGCAGTCGCTGAACCTAAAGGGATACATGAGGAATAAGAACCGCCTCACACTGATGCAAACCAAGAAGTAGATGCTTGCATACATATTGACATATTTCAGGTAGAAGCAAAACATGCACAGTTCCTTCCCAAGGTGCCAACTTTCTGACAGGTAGTAGAAAATCCTCAGCGGCAAAGACAAAACTTGTGCCAAGTCCGCAATCGCAAGGTTGATCATAAAAATCACAGCCCGCTTTGTTTCTTTCATGTACCCATAAAATACCCAGAGGGCTAAAATGTTCCCAATCAGCCCAGGAACCAAGATAATTGTGTACATGACTGCATAGAAACGCTTTGAGAAATCGTTCTCCCCATTGCAATCCGGGCCATCAGCCACCATGGTGCTTTTCAGGAGGAAGCAGAGACGCTGGTGGAAATGTAAGGTAACCACCTAAAGATTTACATCCCTTGAAACCTTGTGAAAAGGAAATGAGGAAATAAGGCAACTGGAGAAGCTGCAGACGTGGAATCCATGAATTGTCTGTTTTCTTGGCATTCTGTCCAATGTAAAAAATGTATTCCAGAAATCTTAAGAAGATTCTTTTGAAGGCTTGCTAGGATTTGTTTCTCCAAATCTTAGAGATTTATGTATAGGGCCTTCTTCAGCTACTTTTGTCATATTTAGGAGCTGGTCTTTTGATAGAAACAGATAACAAACTCATGTCCATGCCCTTTCTCAAATGAATTTTACATCAAGGAAGAGGGTGGTTTCCCATCTGGATGCACCAAAGCTGTGCATGGTGACGAGTCAGACTGAAGCAAGTATCATCTGAAGTGTTGCAGCTACTGTAATGAAATGATCTTCTATTTGACTTTGAGTGACACCCTCAAAAGGCACCTCGTGGCTGGAGCTCTGCCGCAAATGATAACTCTACACCTACAGCTGAAGAAAACACACAAAATGTATTACTCTATTTTTTTTTGTTTTTCATTTCACTTAACAGTATCTATATATGTAACAACACCTCTAAGCTGTTTCCAAGAAATATTAATGAAAACAGCTAAAAACAAGTAATTAAAATCAACTTTATAAATAGAACCCGCAGCAAAGAGATTTAAGTCAGCCTCTACATGGCTGGGAAGCTGTCCTAAAGAAAAATGTTCTAAGCAGGCACCGGAAGGAATGCAGTGAAGGCACCTGCCTGCCTGATGTTACTAGGCAGGGAGTTCCAAAGTGTAGGTGCTTTTCTTACAAGTGTGAACAAGTATCATGTGGCATCTGTAAAAGTGCCAGTTCTGCAGATTGAAGCAGTTGAGTGGGCACATATGGGGTGAGGCGATTCCCGTCCCAAGCCAGTAAGGGCTTTATATACTAATAAAAACACCTAGAACTTGGCCTGGAAACAAATCAGTAACCAGTGCAGATCTCCAAGCAGAAGTGTCTTACACAGTCAATGCAGAAATGGTTATCCACTTCCAAGACTACAATGGGGTGAAGAACCTGTGGCCTGTGACCAAGAAGTCACCCTCTCGGTCTCTTTATTCAGCCCTTGGTACTCTTCCCACATTCCTTCTCCCCATGCATGCTACACTTTCACCAGCCTTGCTCTGCACTCTCCTCAAGTCCCTTTGCCTGGCTGAAATGTGTTATTGAACTGTGACAGTGCCTTTTGCTTTCATGGATAGAAAGATTTGGAAAGGCAGGGGATTGTTATCTATTAGTGATTCAAACTGGCTTATAGAAACGTCTAACTTTTGCGTGGCTGGAATGTAGCCAGCTTGACAAACGTAAGAGTCCCATCCAATGGTCCACCCACTTTTGCATTTGGCACCACCCACCAATGGCATGTGGTTCCCTTCATCCAATACAAAGAAGCACCACCAATCAAATGTGCCAACAACCACACATTAAGTTAATGACATGTTGTGCTCATGATACTCATTGCTGAGCTTGGCCAAAGTCTTGTTGGCTTTCATGGGTCTTTCACAGCTCACTTTGTTCCTCAGGACAGATTCAGAAGAGCAGGATTTCCTTCGATTCCCCCCCCCCCACGACGTTTATTGACTTTTCGTAAACTCCAGGAACATTTCAAATTAGTATAAGTGAAGGTACGGGATTTGGAGCGATGAAATGAAATACAGCTTACATAAACAGAACTGTGTCTTCCGGACACGGTAATGAAAATTCAGGGAAGCTTTGCCCTCCATTTGATCAATCCTGCACAGCATAAATACAATCTGGCTGTATTTCTTATTCTGCGTTATTGCACAAGTCAGAATACATGATATATTGCTGCCTTAACAGCACAGAATGTTTTATAGTCCAGTGCTATTAGTAACAAAATGTATACACTTAACATGGATTTGATAGTGATGGATAAAGCACATTACTTAATGTTAAACCATGTTTTAAAAACAGCCTCTTGTCTCCTGTGACACACAGACTGCTAAGCAGAAATGAAGTCCAAGATGCCTTGTAGGGCCCTTCATGCCTTGAATACTCCTCATTGTTAAAACAAAAATGAAATCTCCCAGCAATCTGGGACATCTGAGGGAAAGGGACTGGCTGTTGTGATGATTTTCTATTTACAGGAAAGCATTTTTGTTCATTTGTTGTTGTTGTTAAATTTTTATACTGCCCTTTGTCTTAGGATCACAGTGTAGTTTACAATACATTATGTTAAGAGAACATTCAAATATGTGAGTCTCCACCTGCTATGGTACATAGTCCATTCTGCCATTACAAGATTTTATGTACCTGTAGACCAGGCCTAAATTCTGTAACCACAGAATACTGGCAACATCTGGGAACTAGCCCATGAGACAACTGGCCAACCAGACCTGTAGAGATGGACCAGAACTTTGGCACAGATGGGTCAGATCTGATCAGGATGCAAGCCTTTAACATCACCGCCCCAGTCAACCCGGAGTTTGGCCCCATGGCTTGGCAGGAGGTGAGTACAGGTGACTCCCCACTTATGTGGGGGCTACATTCCTGGGAACTCCATATAGTGGGGAACACCATCTAATAAGCCAAACTCCTTTGTGGAAGGGGGTGTTGATCAAGGGGAGGAAAGTTAACAGAGTGAGTAGTAGTCACTCCAAAATCCAAATGTGTCCACAGACCTAAAAAAAGATTTAATCTTTAGCATGTATTTTTAAAAAATCTATGCCTGTCTATGAGCATATGAAAATTTTAATGCAATTCTGTGTCCCCTTTTTATTTGTGGGGGCGGTATGTGTCTCCTCTGCTTTGGCACCATGAATGTTCCACCCTGGTTAGACTGACAGCGCAAGGTCACCCAGTTTGCTTCATAGCTGAGTGAGGGTTTGAAACCTAGTCTCCCAGGCCCTAGTCCATGGGTAGGCAAACTAAGGCCCAAGGGCCAGATCCAGCCCAATCACCTTCTAAATCTAGCCCGCGGGCAGTCCAGGAATCAGCGTGTTTTTACATGAGTAGAATGTGTTCTTTAATTTAAAATGCATCTCTGGGTTATTTATGGGGCCTGCCTGGTGTTTTTACATGAGTAGAATGTGTGCTTTTTTTTAAAAAAAAATGCATCTCTGGGTTATTTGTGGGGCATAGGAATTCATTCTTTTCCCCCCTTCAAAATATAGTCTGGCCCCCCCACGAGGTCTGAAGGGCAGGGGACCAGCCCCCTGCTGAAAAAGTTTGCTGACCCCTGCCCTAGTCCAATACTATAACCACTTCAGCACACTGTGAAGCAACCAACCAAAGTAGTAGTACAGTGGTACCTTGGGTTACATATGCTTTAGGTTACATACGCTTCAGGTTACAGACTCCGCTAACCCAAAAATAGTACCTCGGGTTAAGAACTTTGCTTCAGGATGAGAACAGAAATTGTGCAGCACCGGCGCGGCAGCAGCAGGAGGCCCCATTAGCTAAAGTGGTGCTTCAGGTTAAGAACAGTTTCAGGTTAAGAACGGACCTCCGGAACGAATTAAGTGAGGTACCACTGTAGTAGTAGTAGTAGTAGTAGTAGTAGTAATTACTTATACCTCGCCCATCTGGCCGGGTCTCCCCAGCCACTCTAGGCAGCTCCCAACAGAATATTAAAAACACGATAAAACATCAAACATTAAAAACATCCCTAAGCAGAGCTGCCTTCAGATATTTCCTAAAAGTCAGGTACAGTGGTACCTGAGGTTAAGAACTTACCGTAATTCGTTCCGGAGGTCCGTTCTTAATCTGAAACTGTTCTTCACCTGAAGCACCACTTTAGCTAACGGGGCCTCCCGCTGCCACTGCGCTGCTGCTGCTGCGTGATTTCTGTTCTCAACCTGAAGCAAAGTTCTTAACCCGAGGTACTATTTCTGGGTTAGCAGAGTCTGTAACCTGAAGCGTCTGTAACCTGAAGCGTATGTAACCCGAGGTACCACTAGTTGTTTATTTCCTTGACATCTGATGGGCTAAGCTCACAAGTGTGAACCATCCCTATGTCTTATGAAGTCTGAGTAACCATCTTCTTACCACCATACTTAACTGGCAGCCTGGAAATTTCAAGCAGTGTTGCCTGAAGTTAAAAATAAATGTGGGCATTTTAGTCTGCGAGACAATGGAAAAACCAGCAATGTGCTATAAAAAGTATGTAAGGGGGATTTTTATTTATGGGTTTCTTTCAAGTTCTACTTCCTGCACCCATTTGCTAAGTCTTCTACATAACCTCTCCCTCCTCCACTCTTTGCTTTCTACTTAAGTCAAACCTCCACATATTTGCCACCAAGTATATATAATACCTGACTGTAATGCACATTTTTTGTGTATGCCATCTTGCCAAATGGGTATTGACATTTGCCAGTTAGAGTTTAACAGAATCAGGGAGATGAGAGCAGTTTGGCCCTTAAAGAAAAAAAGAAAAAGAAAGAAAATAAGACAAACTCATAATTTATAGCTGCTTGTTCCATGAGTCACTAAAGGACGGTGGCTTAATAATTCATGGTTATTTCTCTCTTAACATACAGAGGTGAATCCAAGGTGAAGCCTCCTGTGCAAGAATGAAGAGGCTTGAAGAGAGAGATGGGTTGCCTTTAACAAGTGCACAATAAGCAAGATAGTTTCTTCCAATATGGTGATTCTATGATATCCAGCTTTTAACCAGATTGCTCCTTTATTTTACAAAGCACTCTGAAGCATGTTCCTCATGACGTTTCTGCAAGTAAGAGCATTACTGGGGATGTGCCTGTCTTCATATTACAACTTAAACCTATTTCAAACTTGCTTAATTGCCAAGACTTTACCCCCAAAGGATTGTAGGAACTTGTATTACTGTGAAGGAACTGGGACTAGCTAGAAAAACCGAAGACAATATATTCAGCATTCACACAAAATTATAACTCCTAGAATTCTGGGAATTATTATTTTGTGTGAGTGCTGAATATACTTCATCTTCCCCCTGGATCTCAGGTGGCCTATCTGGCACACCAAAATCACATACAAAAATATGTGCAGAGGATCTCAAAGCCTGCTGCTTATAAAGCCTGCGTTTTCTGAATGATTCCTCATATTAACCCACACAATGCCTGGCAGCTTTTGTGACCCCCCCCAAGAACTGTGATGGGGTATTTAATTTTTTATTTCTATTTTAAAGACCTAGCACAAGAGAATGCTTTAAACATTTACGGCCCCTGTGAGGCAGCTATAAAGAAAACACAGGTAGATGTCCAATGCTAAGTCAGACCATCTCCCAGCCCTACCTGGAGATGCTGAGATTGAACCTAGGACCTTCTGCATGTAAAGCAGATGCTCTATTGTTCAGCTACTCTTAGGAGACTTAGGACCAGGAAACTGCTTTATAGAAAGTCTAACTCAGTATTGCCAACACTGACTGACTGCTGTTCCCCAGGGCTTCAGGGTCCTTTTCAAATACTACCCAGAGTTGTGAGCCTGGGACCTTCTGCATGGAAAGCAACTGCTTTATCGGTGAGCTTCATTGAGCCTTGGCCCTTCTCAGTGGCAGTGCTCCACACAGCAGAGGGCACATGGAAAAATCTCTCTTTGCAACTGCTGAAATGCACCCTGTTTTACCTTCAGCCTGGTAGTACACAGCCACAGTGACTACTGACACTGATGTGCAGAACTGAGGCTTGAGTGTGGTCTGGTCTAGTGCTTAGATTAGCGAAGCCCAGTTTAGGAACATAGGAAGCTGTTTAAGTCTCCATTGATCCATCTAGCTCAGTGCTGTTGACATTGTCTGGAAGTGGCTCTCCAAGGTTTCAGACAGGAGACACTCCCAACCATACTTGGGAGATGAACCTGGGGCATTCTACATGAAAAAAAGAAGCAGCTCAAAGGCCCTTCTTCACATATCCCTACTCAGTCATGAAGTTCACTGAAGCATTTTAGGTAAGTTACTACCTCTGTGCCTAACGTACCACACAGGGCCACTATGGTAATAAAAATCAGGTGGGTGGGTGAACTGCTTTGAGTTCCCTAGAGGAAAGATAGGCTATAAATGTAACTGATGAGCACATGAGGCGATATAAGGACCTTTTACACATCATGACTGCCACATGGATGCTTTCATGCATACACTGCCAGCCTCATGTTCTGCAGATTATTTTCTTTATTTTACAACATTATGCTTAATTGTAATAGAACTTCAAATTGGTTTACAGAGCTGGGGATGATCGAAACGATAGTCCAAAACATCTACAGAGTACCACTTTAATGGACATGTGTGTCTCAATTGTGATCTCTGTGCGGAGGCTATGGTCTAAAGTTGTTGCCGAAATATTGTGTGCCCCTCTTTTCTTTTTATGCATGGTTTCCCTTCATTCAGAGATGCTGTAGGAAATTGCTTTACCAAGTATCAGAAATCACTAAATTGGTATTGAAAAATCATAATATTGATGGAATTAAAACAGAGAGTGTGGGTTTGATAATACAACTTTTCTAATCTTCACTTCAAGATGAATCTGCTTTTGATCTCTCAGTACTTATCTGTTTATGTCATTTTGAAAATTCCTCTTGGTTTGCGAATATGTAAAATTCCTTTTTAAAAGGGACAACATTTAACATTCAGTTTTCCCTTTCTAAAGACTGTACATCTGCAGACATTGGAGCAAGCTGTATATATAATCCATTCCTCTACCCATTCATTCCATTTGCAAATATTTTAAATATTTTAAATAAAAACCAATAAACATTTTCTTTCATCTCCAGCGCAAAAGTTCTATAACAACTAACTTACAGTTAAGATCAAATTCATTGTCAACTTCTTATGAGAAAAAATCAGCAGCTAGATAACTAAAAACAATAGAAAGAATGAGAATCCTACCGTTGCAAATTGCCTCCTAACTTCAGATGAATTCTGCAAGTGCCTGATACTGTATACAAGTCACCCGACAAAGAAGGTTGCCGCCACTTTCTGGCCTCCAGCTTAATATAGAAAACAAAACTGGAAGTATGCAAGGCGTTCAAAGAGCATTTGGTTGAACAGAAGCCCCGGTATAACTCGCAATGTGCTTCCGAAAGGCATTTGCAAACATCGTGCAATCAGCACATGGCGCATTGACTTTTTCCAGTAGGCAGCACACCTTGTGATTGATGTTGGGAGAAGGCTATTTCAGCAGAAAGCATCAAACAGCATTTGAACAACCTTTGCCATTCAGCTCATTCCTCATGGTGGAGGTGGAAAGTTACTGTTTCTATATATAGATTGGTGCTTTTCTTCTCAATTGTATTTTGAGTGGTCCTGAGTCAGGGCTGGTTTTGTGGTAGCAAACGGTGTCATTTTTTGTTTTTAATCTGTGCAGCTTGGTATGCCAGAAAGATAAGCAGATACACCCCATAGCAAGTGGGTACCTTTTACCCACAGTAGCATGTGGTTAGCATTTGAAAACAAAGCACTGACTAGTAGCTATGCCAGTTACACCTGTGTCTTCACATTCAGTTGAATGAGCATAGAAATTTGCCTTATACAAAAAACAAATCATTGGTCCATTTAGTATTGTCTACACTGACTGGCAGCTGCTCTAAGGCATTTCAGAAAGACCTACTCCAGGTAGGTCTTTCTCAGCCCTACCTGGAGATGCCAAGGATAGGACCTGTGACCAGCTGCATGCAAAGCATGCGCTCTACCACAGAGCTATAACTTTTTGCATATAAAGTTATGAAATGCTGACATAGTTGAATTTGTGATGGGCCAAAGTATTAAATCCAGCCAAATTTTGTTGGGTTTCTTTGGGGGGAAGTGGGGGACACCAACCAAAATTGGCAAATTCTAGTGTTTTGTTGTCATCTTACCTTATTTCATAAAATACCTGTCTGCATATGTGCCACAACAGAATACAGCCCTAAAGATCATAAAAGGTCCTTATGCAAATTATTCTGTGCTTTTGCTTCACTGTGATCATGGTATATAGTGTGTCTCCCATGTTCCCAATTTCAGCACTTGCTGCCCCTCCTCCCAGGTTACCCACCTCATACATCCCCTCACCTGCATAGGATTATCATACCACCATGTATGTATTCGGGGACATAATTTTTAATGTATTTTTAAGAGCTCTTTTCCTTTTTCAATAGACATTTCCCCCCATAACTCTGGAAGGGCCTCGAAGACAAGAGGCTGCATACATACTTGAGGTATGCCCCCTCTCCCTGTCTATTTTTGCTTCTTCTTTTTCTTTTTGAAGAAAACTCTAGCACTTGGAGACTTAGTTAAACAGGAAATATTTAAAGACGTCCAACAGCTCTTTATCCCATAGAAAGACATCAGTGCAACTCCCTGTTCCCTTTTCAAACGACACCAAATTAGATGAGGAATTGGAGATCTCCAGCACCAAATCTACATCTGGACCTTTGCCTAATGTTCCAAAAACTTATCAGAATGATCAGCCTTCTCTGTACTCCTGGCGAGACAGGATGGACAGATCTTTCGAATTCGAATCTGGCTCTTTGTTGGCCAGTGATCCACATTTTATAACACATACCTCATTAATACTTCCACAGCCACAGATAGAACCAACAATCCTCCAATTAACCCAGGAGGGAGAGGGGGATTGACAGTTAATGAAACACCATGGGACTGTCCCCCCCGCTTGGGGTGCGGTTGGTTGGGTTTTATCTTCTAGGGATACTTACCCTATCAGACCTCCACCTCTTTCCCATACCATTTTGACCCAGGAGTCCTGGCCCAAGGATGACTTGTTATTGAGGGGATGTTACCCATCTATTGGGGAGGCTAGTATGGGATTTGGGATTTCCACAATTGAAGGGCTAGGGAGGAATGGCGGTGGGGCTAGATATCTCTACCGGCGAAGGGTTTCGAGATGCAGTGATCCTCGAACCCCTTCCAATCTACGCCCCATCCCAAGGGATGAGGGTAGGGAGAGCAAGGATTACACACCTCCGTCATTGGTGCTGTGCAATGCCAGGTCCATAGGCAACAAAACCGCCACCATGCATGACTTTTTTGTCTCGCAGGGGATTGACCTGGCTTGCGTGACGGAGACCTGGGTACGGGAAGGCGAAGTAGTCTCCCTACATGAGATAACACCCCCAGGTTTCTCGGTCCTCCATCAATCGCGGACTGTGGGTCGGGGGAGAGGAGTAGCGTTGTTATTCCGGGAGGATTGCTGTTTCAGAGCTCTGCCATCACCGGCAATCTCTGGCATTGAATGTTTTGGTCTCGTGTGGGGCACCAAGGAGAGCTTGGCTGTCTGGCTGGTGTACCGACCACCCAGCACACCTGCAGCCACCCTGTCAGACCTGCTGGAGGTGGTGGCGGGCTGGGCCTTGGAGTTCCCAAACCTACTGGTTTTGGGAGACTTCAATGTCCATGCCAATGCCGCTCCCTCCTCACAGGCTCTGGACCTGGTGACTTCCATGGCAACACTAGGGCTCTCCCAGTTTGTTTTGGGCCCCACTCATCAAGCAGGCCACACGCTGGATCTGATCTTTGGGGCTGGCATAGATGTGATCATGTTCCCCGCTGTGGAAGTGCCATGGTCTGATCACTACGCTCTGAAAGCCAAGATTGACTTCCCGCTCCTCCTATTTGGGCTCGTCCGCGAAAACTGATGGATCCTGATAGATTCCGACAAGCCTTGCGGAACCCTGCTCCTCCTGGCGACTCATTTGAAGACCTTGTTTAGGACTGGAATAACCAGCTTTTGACAGCCATAGATGAGATCGCGCCTAAGCTCCCTCTGCGACCCCATCGAAACCGGGCACCTTGGTTTACTGAGGAGCTCCGGAAAATGAAGCAGGATCTCAGACGGCTAGAGCGAGTATGGCGACGGACTCGTGACGGAGCCTCAAGAACATCTTATAGGATGCTTATGAAAGCCTATGAGATGGCTATGAAAGCTGCTAAGAAATCTTACTTTGCAGCTCTCGCCTGGCACAACTTTTTAGAATAATTAGGTCAATAACGTCCTTAGGAGGACAACCAAATTTAAGCACAAATTCGACCCACAGCTGTGAGGCATTCACTAGCTTTTTTGTGGAGAAAGTCCTGTTGCTCCGCCGTGACCTCCCTGCCAATTTAGATACAATGACTGAACTGGAGGCCCCTCGACTGACTTCAGGTCCAGTGTTGGACCATTTCGATCGGATACTCCCTACTGATGTGGATAGATTCCTCCAAGTTGGTAGGCCCACCACCTGCCTCCTTGATCCGTGCCCGTCTTGGCTGATTAGGGAGTGTCCAGATGTTGCGCGGACCCTCCTGGTTGAAATTATCAATTTGTCCCTTGACACGGGGACATTCCCAGGGGAACTGAAGGAAGCACTGGTGTGTCTACTCTTAAAGAAAACTTCATTAGATCCCTTAGACCTATCCAATTACCGCCCTCACGGGGTCTCTGCCATGGGAGCAAATTCACCCAGTGCTTTTCAAGCTACACTGGCTCACGGTGGAGTACAGGGTC
This sequence comes from Podarcis gaigeae, assembly GCF_964106915.1. Taxonomy (NCBI): domain Eukaryota; kingdom Metazoa; phylum Chordata; class Lepidosauria; order Squamata; family Lacertidae; genus Podarcis; species Podarcis gaigeae. Next base: position 28,663,353 of record NC_139691.1, on the reverse strand, counting down.
AGATTTAAGGTGCTGCTTTTGACCTTTAAAGCCCTTCACAGCCTAGGACTCTCGTACCTATGGGACCGCCTCTCCTGGTATGCCCCACGGAGAGCCTCAAGGTCCATAAATAACAACACCCTCGGGGTCCCAGGCCCTAAGGAAGTTAGATTGGCTTCAACCAGAGCCAGGGCCTTTTCAACTCTGGCTCCGGCCTGGTGGAACGCTCTGCCTCATGAAACCAGGGCCCTGCAGGATCTGATTTCTTTCCGCAGGGCCTGTAAGACAGAGTTGTTCCGCCTGGCCTTTGGCTTGGAGCCAATTTGATTCCCTCCCTCTCTTTTTTTTTCTTTCTTTTCCTTCTCCTCCTGCGATGAGGCTACATTTTAATATTTTAATGTTCCATTATTTTAATGTTGTATTCTATTTTTGTTTTTAAGTTGTAATCATTCATCTTGTTTTTATTATTGCTTGTAAGCCGTTCTGAGCCCGGAGGGTGGGGTATAAATAAACAATTATTATTATTATTATTATTATTAGTAGTAGTAGTAGTAGTAGTAGTAGGGAAACTAAAAAACTAGAGGAAAGGTAATGGATTGGAGTATTCTGATAAGGGTGCATGGTTGGCAGGACAGCACTGGACAGGATTCACCTAATTTACTCCGTAAGTTAAAGCCTGCTCAAGAACTTCCTCCTGAACAAACGGGGTTTCCCCCCTCCCCCCCACCCCATTACACAATTGGCCCTGTGTGGCTCAGGAAAACCTCCCCCGCGCCAGCACAGTGTGCAGAGGAAGGAGAGATATAATCATTCTGCCTGGCAAGATTAAATGCTTGCACAAACAAGGGGATGTTGAATTCCTCCCCTGGTTTGAAGGTCTCACTTAATTCTGCTTTAAAAACCCCGCAGTCTAGGAGAGGAGATACAAATGCTGTTGTTTTGAGATGACCTAAGGGATTGTGGGTGGAGGAGAGAGAGACATTCAAGGAGCTATGCTTGCAAGTAACATAATGGCTCTTTCTCATCCTTTGTGGTTTGTGCCTGCTGATTACTTAATACACCTTAATCAGAGTCTTGAGACTGAAGGAACTGGGGCTTTTAACATCTTGGCATGTCTGACAATGCTGCTTATTCCTGCTGGCCTTTGAAAGGCCTTCTTTCTACATATAAACACTAAAAGCTTGCTTTTACTCCCTCTTTCTAAATTGCTTTAAATTGTTGATGGTGTTATGGGTTTTTTGGGGGGAGGGAAGGCTGAATGCCTGGGCTTAATTTGGGCTCCCCCTCCTGCTTTTCTAACTTACCTGGGGTGTGTTGTGCTATATCCTGACCCAAATCTCAAGGCCCCAGAAAGCTAGTGCTTCTTCTGCATCAGGAAGGTGGTCTTTTACCTGTCCCTTGGAGGTGTCTCTTTCCCAAGCTTTCACCTCCCTCCTCCCATAAGAATGTAACAAAAGGAGCCAAGGATCAGCTTGATCAGGCCACAGGGGGCCCATCTAGTTCAGCCTCTTTTTCTGACAGTGGCTGACAAGCAGATTTGGAGCTTCTTCCTCTTCTTCTTGGGCGATCACTCGTAGCCGAGTCTTCCATGAACATGATCTTAACAGTGAGTCCGTTAGTGACTGTGGAGGCCAATTCTGGATGCACACATCCTTCCACCTTGGGGACATAGGTTTCCAGGCAGCAGCTGATTGATGTGAGGGTTTGCCAAACATGTCTTCTAGCTCATTTAGCTCATTTCTCCCTTTTGTCCTGAGTTCAAGAGTCTTCAAAGTCCATGACACCTTTGGTAAAGGCTGTTCTCCAATTGGAGCACTCGCAGGCCAGTGTTTCCTAGTTGTCAGTGTTTATACTACATTTTTAAAGAGTTGCCTTGAGACAGTCTTTAAGCCTATTTTGTTGACCACCAGCATTTCCATTTTTAAGTTAGGAATAGAGTAGTTGCTTTGGGAGGCAATAATCAGGCATCCGAACAACATGACCAGTCCAACAAAGTTGATGTTGTAGAATCATTGCTTCAATACTGGTGATCTTTGCTTCTTTCAGTACACTGGTATTAGTTCGCCTGTCTTCCCAAATGTAACATTTTTGGGAGACATCATTGATGGAATCTTTCAAGGAGCTGGAGATGGTGTTTATTAGTGGTCCATGTTTCACACGCATACAGTAAGGTTGGTAGTACAATAGCTTTGTAAACAAGCATTTTGGTTTCCCTCTAAATGTCCTGGTCCTGAAACACTCTGCACTTCAATCAGGAGAAAGCTGCAATCCCAGAGCTCAGGCAATGCTGGATTTTGGCATCTATGTCAGCCCTTGTGGAAAGATAACTGCCCAGGTAGAAGTGATTGGCACTTTTCAATGTGTTGGATTTGTGGCACGGCAGAGGGGTTGTTTTGTGTTTGTTGGTGCAGCACTTTGGTTTTTTGGATGTTGAGTGATAGGCCATGCTTTTCATAAGCTTCTGCAAAGATATTTAGGATACTTTGGAGATTATCCTCTGAGTGTGCACACACTATGTTGTCATCAGCATACTGAAGTTCTATGATGGAAGTTATGGTAACCTTACTCTTTGCTATCAGCCTGCTCAGATTAAAGAGCTTTCCATCTGTTTGATATATGATTTCTACTCTCGTTGAGAGTTTCCCTTCAACAAAGTGTAGGTTCATGGCGATGAAAATAATAAATCGAGTTTAACACCTGTTGAAGCACAACAGCACCAGCCCTCTCCCCACCTGCAGTTGTCTTGAACAGGTGCTGTTCAGAGGTATTTTGCTGCTTCTGACCCAAGAGGGGGAAACCTCTCTCCTGGGCTTTGTCTGACTTTCTGCCCCCCACCTCTCCTTCCCAGGAAGCCAAGAGCAGCCCTCAGTGACACCTGAAATGTACCCTTTTCGCAGAGAGACAGTGGCTGATAAAGTGCCCTCAGCTGCTGGAGATTATAAACCACACTATCTATCATCTATCATCTATCTATCATCTATCTATCTATCTATCATCTATATCTATCTATCTATCTATCTATCTATCTATCTATCTATCTATCTATCTATCTATCTATCTATCTATCTATCATCTTCTATCTATCATCTATCTATCTATCTATCTATCTATCTATCTATCTATCTATCTATCATCTATCATCTATCTATCTATCTATCTATCTATCTATCTATCTATCTATCTATCTATCTATCATCTATCTATCTATCATCTATCTATCATCTATCTATCAACTATCTATCTATCTATCTATCTATCTATCTATCTATCTATCTATCTATCTATCTATCATCTATCTATCATCTATCTATCATCATCTGTGCATAAGAAGCTGCTGCTGGATGAGGCCAATGGCCCATCTAGCCAAGTATCCTGCTCTCACAGTGGCCAAAGAGAAGTCTATGAGGAAAGTGGAACTGGGCTGCACGTGTTGGGGAGCTGAATTTCTATTACTTAAAGGTTGTGATGCTTTGTAACTGAATTGTCTAAATGTTGCGATATTGTGAGATGCGTTGTTGAGGGGGGCTTCCTATGGAAAGTCAGCACAGAAATGAATGATGATGGGGATGATGACACAGTGTGTGTGTGTGTGTGTGTGTGTGTGTGTGTAAACTCACCCACCCATTGCCATTAGCACCTTGTACCTGTAGGGAACAAGTCTTTCTTCTTCAAGAGTCAGCTTTCATATTCAAAAACAAGGGTCGCTTTGCATTCATTACTGCTGCTGCCAAATGGTATATTGGGTGCCGTTTTGTTTGGAAATGCATTGTGGTTTCTGTTTTGTGTCACCTGTGGGGCTTGTAGCTGGGGCTGCTACAACAAATAGCTGTGCAAGCCTTTGGGAGGCAGATGCCTGAGAGGGCATCAGAGGAGGGAGGGAAGGAAAGAGGGACAGAGGCCAGTGTTGCCCGCGGCACCCCTGACCATCATTCAAGGCACCCCAGGGTGCCACGCACACTACTAGTTGAAAACCACTGCAATAGAATGTTAAGAGATGCATTGTAGCACGGGTCACAGCAGGGAGTGGTTTCTATTGCTTATAAAAACTGAATACTTTAACTTTACTGTTAAACTAAATAGAGCTTGTATTTCTCAACGAAGCCTTGTATAACACAATTCGCTATTGTACAAATCTTGGTTTTTTGAACTTGTAAGTCGTTTGTGCCCAATGCATTATGAGAAAACTAATATTGGCCATGATTCCCCAAGCATGAGACCACATGGGCTGCTATTCCTCATGGGAAGCGCCTGAAGGGTTTTTCTTAGATGTTTTGGGCACAAACCAATATATGTATTGATAAAGTCTCACAAATAACCCCACAAAAATTTCAAGCCTACCTGCTTGTCTGCACGTGGCAGTATAAGTAACATCAACAGCCAGAGAAAACAAAGAACTAACCTTGATGTTGCTGGTAAACTGCTATAACAATAATTACTATTTAGAATGTATAGTAGAACAGGTTTTTGAAACTGTATATGTTAAGCATGGTTGAGGGATAATATTGGATCAGAATGGTTTGATTTTGTAATGCATATGAATAAGAAAATGAATAGTATTATGCTGTCATCTCACTCTGTTGCTTTGTGGAACTTATAGGTGGTTTGGTTTGGGTTTTTTTTTTTTTTTGCTGTAGTAACATGAAGAATAACAACAACATTTGTTATCTTTTTACTGCATTTTGTAGATTATTTTCTTGTGTGACATCTGTTGTTCCTATTAGTCTCTGAGTTTTATCTATGCTTTAAATAATTTTCAGAATTCTATTTATGTTTCCAGTTCATTTTTTTTTTTTGCCTGTTTCCATGAAATACACACATACACACAAAGCATGCATAGGACTGCACCCCTCATATGGCAGGTTTGTTTCACTTCTCTTTCCTAAGGAATATTTGGCTGCAACCTTATGCTCTTTGGAATAAGTCCCATCAAACACAGTGAGCTTGCTCCATCCAAAAGGCTGCTCTGAAAGTTTTTTGGTCTAGTGATTTCATTTGCCCTTTGAGACATTTTCAGGGGGAGGGGGGCTATTCCTCAGTGCCAGAGCACCTGCTTTGCATGCAGAAGGTCCCAGGTTCAACTTTTGGCTTCTCCACTTTGTTTTCTTTTAAAAAAAGCAGGAAGGAGGTGATAGAGAAAACCTCTGCCTTAGAATCTTAGTGAGATGCTGCCAAGCAGAGTGAAGAGAACCAAGCTAGATGCTCACCTGCAGTATCTTCATCTAAAGCAGCTTTTTTTTTTTGTTCTCATCTGAGGTATCTACCTAGATTCCTTTTCACAAATATTGGAAGAGAGTAGTTCACTAACCTTAGTTGTCCAAAACATCTTGTCCTGTTCTCTGCGTGAGGGTCAGCATAAGCCCGCAGCCAGTGCCGTTGTTGCTGTTCTTATCTTAACTCAGAGCCAAAGAGCATCCTTTTCAAGATGTCACGTGGTGCTTTTATTCATTCCGGAGAACAGAAGCAAACCACATGAGGATGATGGAGAGAGAAGCAGCAGCAAGTTGAGTGATCACGTTTGAAACTATCTTGTTACAGGCCCAGCAGTTAGCCTGATTCGGGTTCTCTGTAAATGAAGTGAGTAGACGGCAGACACTGGCTCAACATTAGCTGACTCCACTTTGATTAACAGATTCCATTACTGCAGATATGGAATCTGAGGACACATGCTATTGAATGTCTAGAGATGCTGCTGCGTTCATCTTCCCATTTTCCTTTGCCTGCCTCAAACACAGGTTGCACATCGAACTTCCAGGTATGGAGACCTATTTCTGTTCAGCCCACTCTTGGCCATTGTGCTCTCCAGTCAATAAGCATCAAGCTGGTCAGTTGGGTACCCCAAGAAGGCAGATGGTACTGCCTCAAAGTTGGGCCCAGCCCAAGCCACCACAAATCACACTGCCCTAAATGCACACTGCCCAGTCTTCCTTCTCCCTAACACCACACCATGGGCAAATTAATATTATTTCCAGAGTGCAAGGATCTGAGGACAAGGCGCTTTCCTCCAGAGCAGATTTCAGAAATATTTTTTAGGAACTTAGTATTGTGGGATATGTGAGGGTTGGACAAGACAGAGTTATTATTCTAATTCTTATTACATTTATTTATTACCTGCCCTTCATCCTAAAGTCCCAGTTAAACCTGCTGGCCAGGCCTGACCTAGCACATCATTGGAGCATGCTTCCTGGAGGGATGGCTTTATTTATTCCCTAGGAAAATTGTAGATCCCTGTTATGTACTGAGTTGAATAGGATCCAAAATGCACCAGTCTAATTGGCCTTAGAACAATAGGATTCAGAATGCAGCAGTCTGATTGGTCCACAGGAGCCACCCAATCCAGCTCCAGGTGGAAGTGAATCCGCAACCTGATTGACCTACAGGAGAATCCCGGAATTAGCCAACCACGTGGGACCCATTGTGTAAATAATGTATATAAAGCAGACATTCTGGGGGAACTTCCATTCCTCCTCACCACTATGAGCTGAATAAAGGGCATAAAATCCACTCTCGACTTCAAGTATATTTCAATCCCAAAAGCTAGCAGGTCACACTCAGCCTCTGTGTGTGTGTGAAAGAGAAAGGGAGGGATCTCCTCACCCTACTTAGGGTGGAAAAGCTTCACCAGTGGACACTGATTTGCATTAAAACTGCTGGTGTTAATTGATATATATATAGATGTAAATTTAGAAATAATTGCTATAATTTAAAGAGAAATCCAGTTATTTCACCCTAGTAGGGAAGACTGAGGGTAGGTGAACTTGTGAGCCTGTTTAGTATGCTGATCAGGTGTTTAGGGTTGATGGGGAACTTCAAGGCCTCTGCTCTTGATGTTTAAACTTGCGGCTCTTGGTGTTTAAACTAGACTATGACCAGACAGTCCGTGAGAAAGTGGTGGCTGGTGCCCACTGGTGGGGCAGAAAGCAGAAAGACAATACCTGGAGGAGCCGGAGTCAATGGCAGGAGGAGTCCACTGATGCTAGCCCCCCCCCATCCTCTTCCCTATTGGGTTCTTCAGTGCCAACACTTAGAGTAAGTAAGAGGAGGAAGGCGAGAGCTGGTGCCACCACTGGACCAATGTAAGAAAGAAAGGAGGCAGGTGGGGTCTGATTGCAGATAGAACAAGGTATTGTGGATGTAATGACCAAAATCTGCATTTTATTTTATATTTTGAGGTGTGTATGCTTACATGTAATTTTCACTTAATTGCATAGTTTTCGGTTTTCAGCTTTGTTTTTGTATGTCGTCAAATTCATAAAAATAAGTTTTTCTGCATCAGCTGAAAATGGTATCTATATTGATATTATTATGAACATAAGAGGCTATAAAATTTATCTACTTTCCCCTCATGGGCTGCAACCTTTCACCAAATCCAGAATTAGCATAATCAATGAGGACGCTATGGCGTTCGTACGGAGTCCCCAGTTGTCTCACGGACTATTGACCCGTACACCACTAATCCGCTGCCACCAACCAGGTCCTCCCTGGTAAAATCACTTCAGTATCAGTCAGCTTCTCAATTAATAAAGAAGAGTGTATTTTATTTCAGACATAACAAAATTTTTACAGCATTCCAAACATTGTTGCTCTTTACTTTCTTAGTCTTATTTTCCTCTCTCTAGCTCTTCTACCTCCCCCACACTCATGAACCCACTGCCCTAACTGTCTCTCTATTACCAACTGCCTTTCCCAACCAGCCAACCCACTAAAACCAACCAACTACCCACCAACAACTCCCAACCAACTCCTCTCAGAACTCCTCCCAGAACTGGTTTTATAGACCCACTGACTCCACCCCCCTGGGTCCTGTCTGTGCAACCTAGTTAACTATTTCCCCTCCAGCACTCTCTCATATATGTTAACGTCACAGATGCTACTCACCCCTCTCCTATTCCCTAAACCCTCTCACCAGTTGGTTAGAGCATGGTGCTGATAATGTCAAGGTTGCAGGTTCAATCACCATATGGGACAGCTGCATATTCATGCATTGCACGAAGTTGGACACGATGATCCTCAGAGTCCCTTCCAACTCTATCCAACTTCAAATATCTCAAGGGCTGCCATGTGGAAGATGGAGCAGGCTTGTTTTCTCCTGCTCTGGAGAGTAAGACCTGAACCAATGGATTCAAGTTACAAGAATGGAGATTCTGACTCAACATTGGGAAGAACTTTCTGACAGTAAAAACTGTTTGACAGTGGAATGAACTCCTTCAGAAGATGATGGACTCTCCTTCACTGGAGATTTTAAAGCAGAGGTTCTATGGACATCTGTCATGGATGCTTTAGTTGAGCTTCCAGCATTTCATGGGGTTGGACTAGATGACTCTATAGTTCAATGATTCTGATTCCTCTTTTCCTTCTCTCTCTTGAACCATGTAAAGCAGACCCACCACTACTCTGTTCATCCAATGTAACAGTTATGCTTTTCCATGTTGTCTGTTAAAAAGCTCAGTAAAAATATTTGGGGGCAGGGAGGGAAGTAATGTGTTTCCACTGACATGGATCAGCTTTTGGAGTCATTCTTTGCTTTCATTTAATGCATTTCCCCAGAACTGGAACGGCTTATTCTGCCCTATCATCTGTAATGAATTATTTTATGTGATTTCTTTTGAACTGTTGATGATTGCTCTCAAGGGCTATTTGAGGTTCATTTGGCTAATAAGTGTAATTCTATTTGCATCTACTCCGAAGTAAAGCACATTGTTCTCAATGGCGCCTGCTCCCAAATAAGTGAGTATTGGATTACAGCCTAAGATGTTTTGATTAGAGGTGTGTCAAACGTTCCAGCTGAAATCTCTTTGGGCAATATAGTGGTGTCTGGGACTGATGAAAAGGGGAGGGTGCGGAGAGAAAGATGCCATGGGTTTCTGTGGTCCAGATAAATTATTCCAGATTTTGAGTGCTGTTGTGCTCCACTCTTCTTTCTGGCTTCCCATGGGGAACTGGTTTGCCCCAGGAACAGAAAACACAGTCTTATACCGAGTCAGACCATTGGCCTATATAGCTCAGTACTGTCCACACTGACTGGCAGTGGTTCTCCTGGATTTCAGACAGAAGCCTTTCTTATCCCTACTTGGAGATGCCTGAGATTGAATTTGGGACCTTCTGCATGCAAAGCAGATGCTCAACCACTGAGCTCTGCCCCTGTCCCAAAGAGTTTTCACCTTTCACCTGATGTACAGTAGGAGGGCTCTACTCATGTTCACTTCTTGTCCACTTGGAGGCCATTCTTTCCATTGCGTGGAAAGATTCTGCGGATCATCTTAGGTCCTGATCCAAGCCTCCAATGAAGAAACAGATCTCCCAGAGCGAGGAGAAATCTTGGAAACAGATGGAGCCCCCAACTCAGGCATTTACCTGAAATATCTTAATATCCAGGGAGAAATCTTACATTTCCTGGTGAGAGTAAGGGAGGAGAGTAAGGAAGAACTCTTTACTGAAGAAGAGAATGTGGCATGTTAGCATCCAAACTGCACATGTAAAGGGTGAATTGCAAGAGCTGTGGAACTCTGTGATGTCATACGCCTGAGGCTGTTATGGCAGTTGGTACAGTTACGGCAGTTAGTTGAACAGTCTTAACAGTTAGAGAAGCAGGTATGAACTGTTGTGCTGCTGTCAGTTTCATCTATGGAAGATGTTTTAGCAACTTAAGCATCGCCTCCCTGCATTATATATTTAATCTGCAACTGCAAGTTCACTAAGTAAAAGTCATATGTTATTTAAACTTTAAAAGAAAGTGTCTTGCGTAGTTTTTTATAGGAGGGAAGAGAGACCCAATTAAAGTGTCAAAAGACCCAGGGCTGTCTTCTGCATACTCTGCAAATGGGAACTAGAATCATACTTCCCACAGAGAAGAGATACAGGTTCAACAACAGGTAAAGAGTCACTGCAGCTGCTATGATCAGACGGCAGGCTAAGAAGCAGCAGTCCAAGTTAAAGGAGTTTAAGATAAGGCCAAGGAGTTCAGAACTGCACCCATCCAGTTACCTGAAATAAATTCATGGAATTCAGAATTTCTGAAAATTGAAGGCAGCACATTTTGGCCAGAGAATGGAGTTCTGAAGGTAGAGAGGCACTTCTGGTTCAGTACTGTAATAGTGCTACTGCTTCATGGTAATGCTGCATCCTTCGACTAGAATCTAGATCTCTCTGTTTGGTTGTATTGGGGCTAAATGCTGAAACCCTCATGCACGAATAGTTAGCAAATGACTGTTGCAGCACCTAGTGGCAGGACAGAGCACTGCCTTGAAAAGGGTATTTAGAACAGCATCGTGAAGAATAGAAAAATAAAGCATTATTATTGAGAGGATGCACTTTTAAACAAACAATTCTGTGTAGTTGCATGCAGTATTGGGGTATCTACTGCATACACTGGCTGTGTAAATGGACATTTAGAGCCTTTCCATATGTGAATGTCTAAAACTGCCAACAACTGTAAGCAACTGCTTCAACAGAGCCAGGAGTAAATAATCTCTCAAAGCTTATCTACGTTGGGAAGGCAGCGCAAGGGTTGGAATACCCTCCAACATCCTGGGGACCAAAATCAGGCACTTGTTTTTTGGTCCCAAGCTTTCGTGCATGCATGAGAGCACAAGACAAAAGATGGTCATTTTTCAGTCTTGCGGGACCTAAAAATAAGCGAATTTTGCTCTGGCACGCCCCAGCTGACTATCAAAAGGATGACTATCTTTTGGTCCAGTGCTCTGGGGAGAGCAAGCTGTCTCACACCAGAGCACTGGAACAAAAAATGGGACATTCTGGGATCCAATCAGAAGCCAGGACTGCCTTCTGTAATTCCAGGGTGTCCAGTTTAAAACAGGACAGTTGAGGGGGTATGGGGGGCATTAAATTTTGACCTCACTCCCCTGCACCATCAACAAGGCAGTATGTGACCCACATCTCTGCGCTGAAGTACTCTTGGTATGAAAAGTTGGGTTGCCCTGAACTAGTACATGAAGCAAATAGCTACAACAAGGCATATAACTGTATAAAATACTTATATACTGCATGGAGCTTGTCTCTTTCATATATATTGCATGTACAGTATTTGCAAACTTTGCACATAATTTTGCATGTATTTAGTATGAATTAAAAAATAATAATCTCACATTGCACAAACAGCTCCGACATATATGATCACTGTATGCCAGAGGCAGCGTGAGGAAATCTCAATCAGGTCAGCAACACCAGATTCCATGTATAAAACAGATTCCCCTTCCATCTTTAACTTGCATTCTGTGGGGTTCGTATGGAGCCCCTGGTCGTCTCACAGACTATTGACCCGTACACCACCAATCTGCTGCCACCAACCAGGTTCTCCCCAGTAAAAAAACTTAGTCTCAGTCGGGTTCTCAAGTTAACAATGAAGATTGTAGTTTATTTCAAACACAAATAAACTTTAAATGCATTCAAAACACTGTTACCCTTTACCCTCCTAGTCTTATTTTATCCTGTCTCTAACTCTTCTACCTCCCCTTACACAAGAACCAACTGCACTGACTGTCTCTCTATTTTCATCTGTCTTCCAACTGCTTTCCCAACTGCTTTTTCCCAACTGTCTAAACCTCTGGCTAAGCCTTTTAAAAACAGGTAGGCTCCGCCTCTGGCTTTCCTATTGGTCTACCTATTAACCCTTTCTCTCCCCCTGTACAGACTTTTCCAATAGAACAGGCAAACACCAGACATTCCTCCTTCATTGGGAGGGAGGCTTCTTGGCAGCGGCTCTTTTATTTCCCCAAAATTCTTCAGACAGCACATCATTCTGGAGAGGAAAAAAGGCAGCTGCTGTTTTGTTTGTGGACGCCATCCATAAGTCTTATCCTGACCTGGAAGCAATAATGCTGGTTGCTGGAAATCATGGTGGATGGGTTGAGAGTACTCTTGTGCTTGGGTCCTGCTTGTGTGTTTCCTACAGGCATCTGGTTGGGCACTGTGGTGATCCTGGAAGAGATGGTCCATTGGCCTGATCCAGCAGGGCTCTTATTATGTCTCTATCTATTCTTTGAGGTTGGGGAAACCAATGGCTGCCTGAATGGGTGGAGTTAATGCAGAACACTTTCACCTCCTCGAGTCTGCTGCACTTTATAACCCCAGTGGCAGCGCACACAGATTCTTTGTCCCAATTCTGGCAGGTTCTAAAAATGACTGGTTAATATTTATATCATATGACTGCTCTCAAGCCATCAGTGATTAATTGTCAGAGACAGAAATTTCATGTCACTCAGCAACAACTCAGATGCAATACTTTTTCAATGTTGCCTGTTCACACATTCAGCTGAGTATCAAGTGCTGAGTCCCTAAGAGAAGCAAGTGAAGTACAGCCCATGTGTGAACCATCCCTTAGCTAACAGGAGAGAGGAGATTCCATGCCATCGTGTGGCCTAAGAGTCCAAAAGTATGCCATTAAGACATTTTTATTTTTGTTATCCGCCTTGCTTTTCAGCTCAACTTCAGAGGTTCTGCTGCTGTCAAGACTGTTGAGGCAGCTCAAGGGGGAAGCACTGCTGCACTTGAACCTTTCCCGGAACTCTGATGTCATGAAGTAGTAGAGAATTGGATCAAGACAACAATTGAGGCTTGCAAGGCACAAAGAAATGGGATGGAAATATAAAGCTCTACGCCGTACAGAACAGTTTGTGACCATGTTTTGCTTCACCATCATAAATATAGGGAAATTCACATGATACGGTGTAAAACATATGAAAAACACAGCTGCGCACCCTAAGATCATGTGCCAAGCTTTCTGCTTCTCATTGGTGTGCTGCAAAGGACTGTGGGGCTCCTGCAGGGATTGCCTCATTTTCCAAGTGCAGTAAATGACTATCACAACAGGGGCCACAAATGCACAGAATTCAGCTACAATCACCAGAGAGATTGAGGCTCCCATAGACAACCGCTGAACTTCGAGATCAGCAAAGCAGATGTTGGTATTGTTTGATAAGCGAGGACTCCTCAGGATTGGGAGAGGTAAGCAAGCAGCCCCAACCACAGTCCATATGGCAGCACTTATGGCCACATCATACCTGCACTTCCAGTCCTTGGCTTTGAAAGGGTGAAGTAGGAAGAGGTACCTTTGGATGCTGATGCAGGTGAGAAAGCAGATACTGGCATACATGTTAAGGTATTTGAGGTAGAAGCAGAGCTGGCAAAGGAAGCCCCCGAAAGGCCAGCTGTGGTTGATGTAGTAATACATCCGTAAGGGCAAAGAGACGACGTGGGTCAGGTCAGCTACAGCCAAATTCATCATGAAAACTACCGCTTTGCTCCTCTTCTTGATGAAGTGGCACAAAACCCAAAGGGCGATGCTGTTTCCCAAGAGACCCGGAACGAAGATGATGATGTAGATGACTGCATACAAAGAGGCCTGGAAATGCATTGGAGGGTCAGGACAATTTTCTGATGAATGGTTGTTCAACATCTTGATCAGGTCAGTGGCCATACAGGCTAATCAGAAGATACCTGTTAAGAAGATGATTGTTTTTTGAGAAAGAGATTTATGCTGCAGCATTAAACACGCACACTCAGAACTAGATCAAGACATTTTGGCAGCCGAAGAACAATAGTCAAATGACATCCTTACGCAGATTCACTAGGCATGCACTTTCACCAACTGACATGGAAGTGCAGTTTCCTGAGACCTTCACATCAGCAAGCTGCATTGACAGAATCACCAGAAAGAGAACGACCAATTTAGAAGGAGGAACTAAAAGCTGTATTTTCATCAAAGCAACTAAATTCTCTTAATGTCAAGGGTGTGGTGGTGGCAGTGGCTACAGACATTTTATAATATACTTCTTCAAATGTGCCTGCTTTAAATAATCTCCCTTCCTGTCTGATGACTCTGAGATTGTGTCATCGTTATCCACCCTGAGTTATAATATTCGGAAAGCACTGGGAAAGCACATGCAGTAGCAGGAAACTGAGAGCATGAGACTCTTGATCTCAGGGTTGTGGGTTTGAGCCCCACATTGAATGAAAACTTCCTGAATTGCAGGGGGTTGGACTAGATAATCCTCGTTGTTCCTTCCAACTCTACAATTCTATGATTCAAGTTGGGCGAAGGGTAGGGACAATTCTGTCAATTCTCGTTTTTCTCAATACCTTATTTTTCCACTCTTAAATTCAGTCCTCCACAAACTCCATGTCAGTTTGTTGTTTTTATTATTACTACTATTATTAAAAATCCTCTTGAGAATGTATCCCAGTGATAAAGAATCTTTTCCCACCCAAGAACTGCATTCCAAAACATCTGAAGGGAATTAGTTCAGGAAAGAGGGAACTAGTTCAGGGAAGGTTAGGAAAAAGTACAAATGAGAGCATGTTAATGAAAGCATGGGAACATACTTAGATCAGAGGTGGCTAATTTGTGATCCTCCATAGGTTGCTGGACTATAAGTTCCATTATCCCTAGCCATTGGCTATGCTGGCTGGGGTTGAAGGCAGTTGTAGTCCAAAGCATTGGGAAGCCAACAGGTTGGGTAAGACTGCAGTTGGGCATGGGAACAAGGGTCAAAGGTTTCAGAGAGTATCTGAGTAGGCAGTACATGACAAGAGCATTGTATCCCCCAAAACCTGAGGCTCTCACAGTCACCGGAATCATCTGCCCCTAACTCAGGCCCTGGAAAGACTTCCTTCTCATAATCTCTGTTCATGGGCAGTAGGAGGATTGAGGTTGTTGCTACAAAACACATGAAGAAGCAAGGTTTTGTAAATACGCCCTAAGAAGGAAACTATTTTCTAAAAGAGAGTATTTTGGTCTCTGATTCTGGTGGTGGCTACTTTTCTATTAGTAGCTTCTGTTTCATTTCCTCCTTGAAAATGTTTGCAGAATTAAAGATCACAGATAGTGGTTAAAGGCAGTTCATGCAGTGGTGCATGTGCTCAATATACAAGAGGAAGCCTCAAGCTTCATATGGTTTGTATGCAGCAAATTGTAGCTTTGCGTGCAGAAGGTCCCAGGTTCAATTCCCAGTATCTTCAGCTAGAGATGGGATAAAACTGCTTGCCCCAAACTTTGGAGAGCTTCTGCAAACCAGTGGAGATAATACTGAGCTTAACGGTCTGAATTATTAATAATAGTAAAACAATATTTTTTTTATTTATACCCCGCCCTCCCCAGCCAAGGCCGGGCTCAGAGCGGCTTACAAGCAATAATAAAAACAAGATGAATGATTACAACTAAAAAACAAAAATAAAATACAACATTAAAATAATGGAACATTGAAATATTAAAATGTAGCCTCATCGCAGGAGGAGAAGGAAAAGAAAAAAGAAAGAGAGGGAGGGAGGGAATCAAATTGGCTCCAAGCCAAAGGCCAGGCAGAACAACTCTGTCTTACAGGCCCTGCGGAAAGAAATCAGATCCTGCAGGGCCCTGGTCTCACGAGGCAGAGCGTTCCACCAGGCCGGAGCCAGAGTTGAAAAGGCCCTGGCTCTGGTTGAAGCCAAGCTAACTTCCTTAGGGCCTGGGACCACTAGGGTGTTGTTATTTATGGACCTTGAGGCTCTCCATGGGGCATACCAGGAGAGGCGGTCCCGTAGGTACGAGGGTCCTAGGCTGTGAAGGGCTTTAAAGGTCAAAAGCAGCACCTTAAATCTGACCCTGTACTCCACCGGGAGCCAGTGTAGCTTGAAAAGCACTGGGTGAATATGCTCCCATGGCAGAGACCCCGTGAGGAGCCTCGCTGCAGCATTCTGTACCCGCTGGAGTTTCTGGGACAGCTTCAAGGGCAGCCCCGCGTAGAGCGAATTACAGTAGTCAAGCCTGGAGATGACCGTCGCATGGATCACTGTGGCATTCCAACCCCCTCCCCCTTTGCAAACAGTGGACATATCCTGTATATTTAAAGCAGTATTAGACCACTTTAACAGGCATTGTGTCCCCCAAATAATCCTGGGAACAGGTGCTGAGAGTTGTTTTGAGGCCCCAATTTGTCTTACAGAGCTACAATTCTCAGAGTTTCTTGGGAAGAGGGATGACTGTTAAATCATTCCATAGCCAACATTGCAAGAAAGTGGCATTTGAGAGTATAGATGGATGAGACTGTGAATTTCTGTATCTTTGTGGTCCCTGTGACCCTAAAGAACCAGTAACAAAAATAGTTGTAATAGCCAACTAGGAACAGGGGAGAAATTAAATTCAGTTGACACTTAAAGGTGAATCTCCCTCATTTGCACTTTCCAAAGTGATATGTTTGGAATCCAAACTGAAATTCATTCTTCCTTCAAAATTAGTGCTTCTCTGCATTTCACAATGCAGTTCCCCCTGCCAAGTAACGCTAACCCAAAGTGTGAATAAAAATGCATATATTCCTGAGAAGAAAATAAAAATGCATTATATTAAGTGAAATCTCTTTGCAAAAATGGTTATATTAGGCAA
Source organism: Podarcis gaigeae (assembly GCF_964106915.1). Taxonomy (NCBI): domain Eukaryota; kingdom Metazoa; phylum Chordata; class Lepidosauria; order Squamata; family Lacertidae; genus Podarcis; species Podarcis gaigeae. The sequence goes on along the minus strand of NC_139691.1, from coordinate 28,647,002 downwards.
AATCACATACAACCCTTATATTAGGGGAAACTCCTTTGTTAAAAAATGCACACAGCCATGTGCATATTAGGAGAAATTCAATGATGAATATTCATAAGCATTAAAAAAATCACAAAGTGATCTGTAAATGTGGAAAACCGAAGACTGCAAAATGAGAAACTGAGAGAAACTGACAGATTTGCCCATCCCTATAGTACATAAAAACCAACAAGGATATTTCTCTCTCCTCTTCCTGCTCCGCCCCCCCCCCCTTGTTCCTTTGAATATGGGCACACTCTTCATTTTTCATTCCTGTGGGTTTTTGTGTGGTTAAAAACTTTCCTCTTCACTGCAATATGAACTCCGAAGCTTCAGCGTTTTGATCCTTTTAACAACACATGGAAACATGTGTCATCGTGTCCCCCCACCCATCCACAGTTCATTTTCCAGACCCTAGCCACACCAAACTGAAGGCTACTTGTAACTAGAGATGGGTGTCTGGGGAGACTAACAGTGCCAAGAATCATAAGCGTCCTTCAGGAAGGAGCAGGCAGCAATAATAATGGCTGACGGCTTTCTCAGAGTATCATTTCCTAAAGCTTTTGAGTGAAGAGGATCAAATGGGGGAGGTTGGGGTTGGGGTTTTTTGGTATGCATGGTAATTATTATTACTTCCCAAACCTCTGCAAGTCCTTGCTCAGCAACAGTAGGAAGCTATCTTATACCATGAGGCCATCAGTCTATCCAGTTCAGTATTGTGCACATGGACTGGCAAAGACTTTGGGAAAGTCTTTCAGACAGCGGAACATTCCTAGATTTACATGGACGTGCTAGGGATTGAACCTGGGACCTTCTGTATGCAAAGATGGTAGTCTGCCACTAAACAAAGACCCCCTTCCCAGAGATTGCTGGGACATGGCCCCATAGATGTGTGCCTAAGACTGTAACTATAGACTTTAAATAATGCCATTGGCAGGAAAATATCAAACCAAAATTAAAAGTAATCATTTCAGTATAATGTGCTATGCCCCTCTGATACAAAATAAACAACATGAGAATCATGTATTGTCTCCAATGCAAATAGCTGTTGTAAAAGCATCTTTCTTAAAAATGTGCCTATTTATTATTCTATAAAGTTACATTTACCCTTCAAAGTATCTGCTATGTTAAGTAAGTCTTAAATGCTTATGGCTTATGAATATCTTAAAAACAAGAAAGTTTTAGGAAATGGCAAAGCATCTGATCAACAAAAAATCATCGTCAGGCACCGAAGCAGCCACATTGATCAGTAAAGATTTGCTCAACCAAGCATGTGGTTGGTAATTTAGATTTCTGTACTGTATGGCATGATTTTGTATCCCACACCAATGAAAAGGACTATCAATACCTTTATGAACCTTTTATTCAACTCTAAAGCAAGTCTAAGTTATGCACAGTGTTGGACAACAATCTTGAACTGTACAGAGGTGATGTACTCAGGATTGGGAAGCCAAATAAATATTTATACAAGGCTTTAAGTCTATTGCTAGACCTTACTGTGTCTAAGCAATGCTTTGTACCTCTCTATGGTTATTGTTTAAATATTATTATGTATGTAGTGCTTGCTGCTTAATAATAAAAATCATTTTTAAATCATTTTTTCCTAGGCTGAAATCATTTTCCCTTTAAAAAGCATGCAGTCAATCCATCAACACTATGGCTAACAGCAGATCCAGAACAACTCCGCTGAATTTGATAAAACTTCATTCTTGGAAAATATGCCTTAGTTCTGCAGTTTCATGTGCTGACCCCTAGTCATGTGTACATAAATGTAAGGACCATTGGTTTCCAGGGGATTTGATTTGGCTGCAAGTTAAGTATGCCCAGGACTGTAGCCTTAGCTTTGCCAAAGGAAACATGCTTTTAAAAGACCCTCCCTTACCTCACTGCAGTTTCCATTCATTCTTTGACACGGTAGCAACCACAAGAAGAAAAGCGAGCGTCTTTTGGGTTCTTTTGAGCTGATGCATCTTTTGAGCTTTACAGCAGCACAGTTTCCACCACAATCCAGATTTCTTTACAGGATCACGAGTTCTAAAACCGTCTTGAGGAATTGGGTAGAAGTGCTAGTGGTGTTCGGAGACGGGAGCTATGACTGTACTAAAGGAAATCCTGTATTTTGTTTCTCACAAAGACGCTCACACAACACAGCTTTTGGAGTCGAAACAAATCAACAGATGACATCACAGTGATATGTTTGCCAGAAGAGGAGTAGTTTAGCTGCTGGCTTTCTATCCATTCCTACTTCTTTGCATTCACGTCCAATTCTACATACTGCTTCTATTTTACTGGTACAAGCTTGGTGTGGTGTAGTTGCCAAGCAGAGGTTGTATCCTATGTTAGTCATACTTGGATCAGACCCACACTAAAATTAATTCAGACACATTAATTCCAGTGAGTCCACTCAGAGTAGAATTTAGCTGGACAGACCCAAGAGGAGCTATTTTTGTTCGTTTGTTTTAAATTCCATGGTCGTACCCTGCCCTGATGCCACGTGGTAATGAAGAATGGATGAAAGATATTGTGTTTGTTGAAGGAGCTTATTTGTATCATATAATCATAGAGTTTTAAGGGACCACAAGGCTCCTCTTATCCGTCCTCCTGCAATGCAGGATATTTCCCCCCAATGTGGAACTCAAACCCATGATCTGAGATTAAGAGTCTCAGGCTATACCGACTGAGCCATGTCATTTCTGTTTTGCTCATTGTTTATGTTTTTTTCTTTGATCAATAAAGCCTTTGAAGAAGAAAAAAGTGGCTAATGGTGTTTTTTTTAAATAAATAAATAATACATTAATAAATAAATGACCAGTAAGTTTAAATTTCAACAATTCCAAGCTTTAGCTATCCCTAAGACAGTATTCCTTCAGCCTATTTTTCATTTCCCAATCAGTATTATTAGAATAGAGAATAATAATTAAAAAGGGATGCCTCTGAAAGGGTTTGTATTAATGGTAGCTAAAAATGTGCGAAGGGAGTCAGCATTTTATGTTTGAAATGTGCTGGAGGAGTGTGACAATTAGTCATTAGTGTGAGTTGAGTCATACTGCTGCTGGGTCATTTTTCAACAGTAGTACTTTATAGGCTGATGTTTCATGCCAGTGCTACCATATCAAGCAGTTTTACAGCAATTGGATCCCATTAATGTACACAGTACACACCACTTTCATGCAGTAATTAATTGCTACATCATCAAAGGAACATTGCAAAATGCCTTATACCGAAACTGACTATTGGCCCACCCAGCTCAGTATTACTGTCCACAATGACAGGTGGGAGGTCTCCAGGGGTTCAGACTGGGGTCTCTCCCAGCCCTACCTGGAGATGCCAGGGATTGAACCAGGGGGTGCTGATACCCTCCCACCAAGCTATGGTTCTCCCCATCATCAACATATTCATCATCTCAAGGACATGGGAATTTGCCTACCAGATTCTTTTTTATTAAGAGAGAAGCAGTTCCCAGCACATTTGGGGAGTCTTGAGTATGATATGAGTATGGATTTTTCTGCTGCATAGTAGTGTGGACAGGAGTTTGGTCTTCAGGACCCACCCTCTTTTTATGGTAATGTGTCTTACCTCATTTCCTGTGTGGTAAATTGGGCCAGTATTCCATTATCCACTCCACAACATCCAACAGGCAGCATGTCGTCCATTAGCATGTTCAGTCCTAATTGGGCTGTTTTTGACTCTCTTCCACTATTTTTTTGTACTCCTGCAAAGCTTATGCTTCCCCCAAACTTACTGATACCTCCCTCTAATGTGTAGGTGCCCTGACCCTCTCTACATTCCTGGTTGCTATTTATTCTTATTATTTATTTGATTTATATACCAGCCTTTATTAAAAGATCCCAAAGCGGTGTACAACATTAAGAACACATTTTATGGAGCATAATAATAAAAACACAACACAAAGCATAATAAAAGACAGGATATTAATACATTAATCATAATAATAGTTGTAGGGTTTGATCTTTGCTTTGAGAATTAAGAAGAGCTGGCAGATGTTGGAGTCAGCAGTGTGAAAATGCAGGCTAGCCTTGTTTTTATGGACCAGGGTATTGCTGGGAGGCGAGCTATTAAGGGGAACAAAGGCTGGTGATGGCCTGCCATCAGCTCATGAAGAAGTCATCAATAGGGCTAAGCCTGTGAGAGACAGGGAGGGACGGGGCTCATCCTCCAGTTGTTACTGGGCAGGAAAAGAAAGGGTTTATGGCAGGGGTGACATAACTGGGCTCCTGAGCCCCACAGGAATGCCGCAGAAAGAATGTCGGTCAAGGGAGCCATGGTCTCAAAAAGGTTGAAAACCTCTGGTTTAACAACAGATTTGGATGGCATGCGCATTTATTGTATAATAAAGGGAAGGTACATAAAGGGTTTCATAACCACATAATTAGGAAATCACTCTTAAAAGTATGGGGAAAATATAAAGATTTATTAGAACAAAAGACCCCATGGTGGGTATCTCCATTAGAAGTAATTTCAATTAAAAAGATAAACAGGGAAAGAGAATAGCCTACATATAGGGATCTATTAGAAGAGAGAGAAGGGAAATTAAAGCTCAAGGAGTTAACGAAATAAAAGATTATGTTTATGATTGGCCACATCATCGTCAAATAAATGAGGTTTTTAAAGAAGATAACAAGAAAGGATTTAGTTATACCATATCTAGATTCCAAAGAGAAATTATAGATGAGAATACTAAACTTCTAAAGAAAATGTATAATTTATTATTAGAATGGGAAACTAAAGATGAGGAGGTGAAAAGTGTATTGATTAAGTGGGCACAAGACATAGGACAAAATATACAAATGGAAGACTGGAAAAAAGTTATGGAAAGTGAATCTTAAATTCATTGATTGTATACTGCTAAATGAGAATTATATGAAAATGATGTATAGATGGTAGATTACACCAGTAAAGATTATTAATAATAAATTATTATTATTATTATTATTATTATTATTATTATTATTAATACCCCGCCCATCTGGCTGAGTTTCCCCAGCCACTCTGTGCGGCTCCCAATCGAGTGTTAAAAACAATATAGGATTAAATATTAAAAACTTCCCTAAACAGGGCTGCCTTCAGATGTCTTTTAAAGATAAGATAGCTGCTTATTTCCTTCACATCTGATGGGAGGGCGTTCCACAGGGCGGGTGCCACTACCAAGAAGGCCCTCTGTCTGGTTCCCTGTAACCTCACTTCTTGTAATGAGGGAACTGCCAGAAGGCCCTTGGCGCTGGATCTCAGCATATGGGCTGAACGATGGGGCGGAGATGCTCCTTCAGGTATACAGAACCAAGGCCATTTAGGGCTTTAAAGGTCAGCACCAACACTTTGAATCGTGATCAGAAACGTACTGGGAGCCAATGCAGATCTCTCAGGACCGGTGTTATGTTGTCCCGGCAGCCACTCCCAGCCACGTTCTGGATTAATTACAGTTTCTGGGTCACCTTCAAAGGAAGCCCCACGTAGATCGCATTGCAGTAGTCCAAGTGGGAGATAACCAGAGCATGCACATGGCAAAAATGTTTAAAACAGGTTCCAATAAGAGTTGGAAATGTAAAGAAAAAGAGGGTACATTCTTTCATATGTGGTGGAATTGTAAAGTACAGTGGTACCTTGGGTTACAAACGCTTCAGGTTACATACGCTTCAGGTTACAGACTCCGCTAACCCAGAAATATTACCTCGGGTTAGGAACTTTGCTTCAGGATGAGAACAGAAATCGTGCAGCGGCGGTGCAGTGGCAGTGAGAGGCCCCATTAGCTAAAGTGGTGCTTCATATTAAGAACAGTTTCAGGTTAAGAACAGACCTCCAGAATGAATTAAGTTCTTAACCCAAGGTACCACTGGAATTAAAAAGTACTGGGAAATGATTTATAATGAATTGAAGAAAATGTTTAAGTTAACCTTTGTGAAAAATCCTGAAGCTTTCTTGCTAGGCATTTCAGCTCAAGATTTGCCAAAAGAGAAGAAAAAACTTTTTATGTATGCTACAACTGCGGCTAGGATTTTACTAGCACAAAGATGGAAGAGTGTTGAAATACCAGCTAAAGAATGGCAAGAGAAACTGATGGAATGCACTGAAATGGCAAAATTAATGGAAAGACTTTGAGACAAGGAAAATAGAGACTTTAAGAAAGACTGGGAACCAATTATGTTATATCTACAGAATCAATGTAAAGAAATGGACTCACTTGCAGGGTTAGATTAAACACTTGCAATTAACAAAACTAACAAAACAAATGTAGAGATGGAAATACAAGGTTAGAATGATAAGAAAAGAATAATAATTATGTTTTAAAAATCTTAAAGAATAAGTAATAACCAATAAGCAGGGAGAGACAACATGCCAAAAAAGTCAGAAAAGATAGTTGAGGAAAGTCATGGGTTTGGGGGCGTTTTTTGGGGGGGGCGGGATTTATACTCTATTTTGCTTTCTTATTTGAAATAATGATTGTGATGATGATAAAATTGTAAAACTCAATAAAATCATTTAAATAAAAAGAAAACCTCTGGTTTAGGGTTTCAGCTTGGATGATGTTGGCTGAAGGAAAGTTGTGGCATTTTGCAAGAGGCTTGAAAAGTGTTGGAGAAGAGAGGCTGGCAGAACTATTGGAGGGCTGGCTGCAGTGGTGGACTTTGGGCTCTCAAATTTTGGCGGTGTCCTGTGTGACGCTAAAAGTTGGCGCACACACACTTCTTGTGCTCCATTCTGCAGCATCGTTGTGACATATCCTGCAGCAGAGTGCCCAGCGCAGCTGCACCATTCACACTACCCTAAAACATCCTTTCTTGGCTGGAGGAGGCAGCAACAAAGGGACAGGCAACATGGCTGCTTCCTCTGTTTGAAACCTAATCCTGCTGCTCCTAAGAGAGGAGCAAAGACTCATCTTGAGATGTGAATGCGCTGAACCTTCTCTTCACTGTAGACACAGGTTGTATATATTTGTAAACAAACCATATATCCTAAAGTCACCATATATCTGTCATGAACATGAACCCTGGGTAAGCGCCAGGACCCTGAAATCTCACACTACTCAGAGTCTGAAGAGGTATTTTACAATATCAAAATAAGAGGCCTATGGGAACACTCAGTAACAAAGGGGGTGTTGGGTCCCCACAAAACTTCATTGGAGACCCAAGACCCCAGCAAGGATTCCTGCCCTTGCTGTAAACAAAACTGAGCTGGAAGCATAAGGCAGGTTCTTATTATCGGTTGTTTTAACCAAGTGTCCCTAGTTAGAAGCATTTTATTTTTTTTTAAATGATATTTATTAAAGTTTCAAATAATTCACATAAACACAAACAACAATACAAACATACACAAACAAAAACAAAAAACAAGTATAATTTAAACCTTATTTTCTTAAGCCTTGTTTCCCCGACCTCCTCATACCTCCCCCTTCTGTATTCTAATTTCTTTTTTTTATAATACCTTTATTAAACAGTTTTTTAAAGATACACATATCAGAGAAAAGAGAAAAAGAAAAAACGAAAAAAGAAAAAAGAAAGAAAGAAAGAAAGAAAAAAGAAAAAAAGGAAAAGAAAAACTTATACACTTACAAACAATAAACCTCCATCCATCTCAGTTTAGATGTTCCAGCTGGGAAAAAGCCCTGTGTGGATTGCACCATGCATCCTTTACTACTCTCACATGAGGCAGCTGAGGAACAGAAGAGGGAGAGGTTCTATGTTGTACCCATCTCTGCTATTTCCCCTTGTTAAACCTTTTTTTTTAAAAAGAAAAAGCAAAACAACCACTTTTGCCCTCTCAATGGGGAAGCTGTCACACCCAGAGGGAGATCCTCCCCCCCCCCCCGGCCCACTTCAAGGCCTTTCCTACCCCCTCAAATTATTTCCTACACACATGAGTTCCCTCCTTTTTGTTCCTGTCCCACACCCATTAGTACCTTGGGAAACAACCAATGAAAGCAGCACAGTGACAGACCGGTGTAAACATTGCACAAAGAGAGAAAAATCTAGTGTATTTCCATAAGACATAGTTCATGACTAGTACAAAATAGTAGGGGGGAAAAGCCCTAGAATCTCACTGTTCAGGGCTCAGCTTCACCCGCAACCTCACCCATGTCTCCCTCTTTTCATATCTCTCCATACATTATTTCTCAACTCACCTTGGCTTTCCCTTCCACAGATAAGATATTCTCCATGTTTGCTGAATTGTACCTTTTCCTCAATTAGCTTTGACTACAGCAGTAGGGCTGTTGTGTTTGCCGGATCTTCTCAGGAGGGTGCTTACTTCTCTCTAAGTTCTCTCCAAATGGGGGCTGTAGCCACCTCTGCCCTCCCATTCCAGGGTCTCTTAGCTTATGTGTTGCATGTGAACCAAATTAGACATGAGGATGGTTGACATGTGTTTCTTGTTATGTGTCTTCCCTGGTGAGTACTTGACTAGCAAAAGCAATGAGGGCTAACAACAAACCCTCTCAGTTCCATGTGCAGTTGTTTTATGTGGTGGACAACTGGACCCTACAGTTTGCACCATGTTACTGGGTAGTGAAGTATTCTTACTGTGGACTGGAATCACCCACCTAGGCCAAATCCTGTCCATCCATGGCCTATCTATCTAGACAGGAATGCCATAAAGAGCTTCCTGTTTGGCTAGGATTTGGCCAAATCAACATTGGTCTTTCTGGCTCTGGTGGGTTTCTTGGCTTTCATTCATTGGTTCACATCCTGGATCATCTCTGGCAACCTTGTGTGGTTCAACACAAACAATGGAAGAGATGTACTGGTCCATCTCTCCCCCCCCCCCCCGGTACCTTACCTGTTCTCACTTGATTTCTCCATCCATGTTACTCCATTCCCAGCTTGCTTCTGGTGTTTGGAAGGGAGCCAACTTTGGGGAAGGAAAGCCATCCATATATGTCCTCTTAAAGGCAAGCTTACCTAATTTGCATTTTCTGAAACAACATGTAAACTGAAACAGAGCCTTCCCTAAAAATTTACACTTCTCCAAATTTTGCAATCTGGTTCTCCATTCAAGTGATATGTGACAAAATGCCTTTATTGGGGCAAAGTGCGCATAAACATGCATATATGGGGGAGGGAATAAAAATTCAAAAAGTCATTGCGTTAGGTGAAATTGCTTTGCAAATTTATACATATTAGGCAAAATTGCATACATAGGAAATTCACACTAAAATACTGATGAATTTTCATGAATACTCTTTTTTTTTGGGGGGGGGTGCAATCTGATGAAGAAATATGGAGAACTGAACTCAAATTGAGAGAAATCCAAACCAACAGCTTCAACTTTCTCTTGCTTTCCCTCTTTGGATATTCCAACTCTCATGTGTTTCGGATAGGAGATACTACCAGCGCTACCTGGAGATGCCAGTGATTGAACCTTTTGCATGTGAAGCAGATGTTCTACCACTGAACTCAGTCTGGCTCTTCCCTTGTATCTGATGGAAAAACAGTTACACAGATTAGCTTTTCTTTTGTTCAGTCTGAATTTTGCATCTGTATTGTGTACTTAGGACATAATATATTGGCAATATATAAATGTGCAAATTTGCATGAACACATTGCCCAGAACTGTGTACCACATACCACTAGATGGCAGTAGTTTTGTTAGGGCAGCAACAATATTATTGGTCTATGCAGTAAAATATACCTCCTCCCAGACCTTGGACCACATTTTGGAGAAGAGCAAACAGGGAAATTGACTGCCTTTTATACACGGTATTACAAGAATGGGGAAGGCAATGTGCAGGATGCATTTTAGTGCCATCACAGACACACACTGGACAGCTTATCTTTCCAGCACCACCCACTTCCCCAAAACTATACTGAGAGTGATGCTCCAGGACAGGAGTGAGGATCCTCAGGGCTGGAAGCCAAGTGTGCCCCCCCAAGCCTTTCAATCTGGCCCTTGGGAGTCTTCCCAGGCCCCCTTCTTATCCCCTTACTGACCCTGCTTTGCACTTTCCTTGAGCATTTACCCTAGTTGGAATGAGTCCTTGCACTCTGATAATGCTTCTTCCTTGCTGCATTGGAAGGTACAGAGGAGTTTACAAGTATGTGTAGAAATTAGCCTTCTTACTGACAACCAGTCCAGGAGTTGGCACTGCCTGTAAGCTTCCGCCTCCTTAGTCTTGGTGTGGCCCTACAACTCAGCAGGGAGGAGGAGGAGGAGGAGGAGAAAACTATTGCAAGTTGGCTCTGCTTGTCTTTGGCTCTGGCTTCAGCTACTGACGGGCTCCCTGTCTTCTGCCCTACCAGTCCCAATGGGCACCAGCTACCACTTCCAAAGTGCAAAGATGAAATTCACACATTTGCTCTGCCCACTACTGCTCTGGCCCTGCCCACCCCTAGCATGTGGCTCTCAGATGGCTGCTCAGTAAAAATACAATCCCTTGGGTTGGAAAAAAAAAGTTCCCTTCCCCCTGCTCTAGGACTCCAGGGTGCTTCTCTGGTGCATCTGGTCACATTGAGACAGTGATGAAATTAAATGCAGCCTAAAAAAGTTCCCATCTCCTTTTGTGAAAAGGTTGGAAACTTTTCAAGACTGCACTGCATTTAAAAGGGTGTGTGTTTTTCTGCCTCATTCTCTGGATACTTTATTATTTCTTTAGAATCACAGTGGCTGTGTGGTTGAGCTTGCCTGAGCATTATGAGGTGGCTGTGAGTGGTTTTTCCTCTTTCCATTAATCTCTGCAGTCTACTAGCTCCTCAGCTGCCCACAGTTAAAGGTAAAGGTAAAGGTACCCCTGCCCGTACGGGCCAGTCTTGACAGACTCTGGGGTTGTGCGCCCATCTCACTTAAGAGGCCAGGGGCCAGCGCTGTCCGAAGACACTTCCGGGTCACGTGGCCAGCGTGACATCGCTGCTCTGGCGAGCCAGAGCCGCACACGGAAACGCCGTTTACCTTCCCGCTGGTAAGCGGTCCCTATTTATCTACTTGCACCCGGAGGTGCTTTCGAACTGCTAGGTTGGCAGGCGCTGGGACCGAGCAGCGAGAGCGCACCCCGCCGCAGGGATTCGAACCGCCGACCTTTCAATCGGCAAGTCCTAGGTGCTGAGGCTTTAACCCACAGCGCCTTCCTGATCCCTAAAAGGTCCCATTAAGGGAAAAATTGCTTCATGGCATAATTCTTTGGGTTTCAGTTGAAAAGTGGCAAATGGGATGACCCGTTGGTGCACTTGCTGATTTTCTTTTAAGAGAAAGGTGATTTTTTAAAAAACAAAACAAAAACAACATTTTTAAAAGACCAGGCTTCTTTAGTGGAAGCCACGTGCTCTAAATACGCTTTAAGTGTGTGGTGTGGATGTGACCTCTATCATTTTATGAGTCTTCATCTTCTGAAATATCATGTATCCCTAAGGGCATGGCACAGCGTTGTGGCATCTTTCAGAACACTTTCAAAGCTTTGCTAATTTTTGCATATGTACTAACCAAGGTTTGTAAAGCATTCCTTAAATCAAGAGTTTTCACAATCCCTTCTCCCTGGTCAATATTAACAGTCTTGTTGGGAGACTGACAGTTGTACAAACCTCTGGAACTGTTAAAAAACCCCATTCTTCTGGTTAGTGTATGTAATGTAGATAATTAGACTTTTTTTTAAAAAAAGGAGTCTGTAGGCAGAAAAACAACTGTACCCTGTCAACCATCAACCGTTAAAAATAACTGACAGGATGCACCTGACTGTAAAAGGAGTATGCCCACGCCTTTTGAGAGGAAAGAAAGAAAACTAACAGAAGGGGAAGGGGAAGCCCTGTGCAATGCATTATGCATTCATAATGCATGTGGACTTCCTCACATATTGTTTGTATGTGGGTGAGGAGGTGGGTGGACCAATGGACAAAAAGATACAGAGACAGCCAGACTGACAGTCAGTCAGATAGATAGATAGATAGATAGATAGATAGATAGACATGATAGAGGTATAATTAATTTTACATCGTGTGGAGAAAGGGGATAGAGAAAAGTATCTTTCTTTTAACACTGGAAATTAGGAACATCCAATAAAGATGACGAGATGGCTGGACAGTGTTCTTGAAGCTACCAGCATGAGTTTGACCAAACTGTGGGAGGCAGTGGAAGACAGGAGTGCCTGGCGTGCTCTGGTCCATGGGGTCACGAAGAGTCGGACATGACTAAATGACTAAACAACAACAACAACAACAACAATGAAGATGAATCTTGGAAGGTTGAGGACAGACAAAAGGAAGTACTTCTTCACACAGTGCTTAGCTAAGCTATAGATTTTGCTCCCACAAGAGGCAGTGATTGCTACCAGCTTGGAGGTCTTAGACAAATTCATGGCACATGAGGCCAGCAGCAGCTACTAATCACAACTACTTCCTCCACTGTCAGAGGCAGTATGCTTCTGAATACCAGTTACTGAGAATCACAAGCTGGGAGAGAACCATTGCACTCAGGTTCTGCTTGCAAGTTTGCCATAGGCATCTGGTTGGCCAGTGTGAGAACAGGATGCAGGACCAGAGGCACCATTGGCCTGATCCAGCACATTTTTCTTATGATTGGACTTCTTCAGGTGCCCTCATGGAATAAAAAAGTGGTGAGGGAGGTGAAATCAAAATGTTTTGATATATCATACCCTCCAACATATCCCAGAGGTAAACCGGGACTCGTGTCTTTCAGGGCCACGATGTCGTGTGAGATCTGTGTGACTTTCACAGAGTTGTTACTTGGTCTCAATTTATTATAAAAAAGTATTTATTGTATACGCTGCTGTCCTCAAGGCAGCTTACCAAGATATTCAAAATCAAAACGCAATCAAATTAGGGAAGGCAGGGCTCACTGGAGAGCCAGTGTGGTATAGTGGTTAAGTGTGATAGACTCATAATCTGGGGAACCGGGTTCGCGTCTCCGCTCCTCCACATGCAGCTGCTGGGTAACCTTGGGCCAGTCACACTTCTCTGAAGTCTCTCAGCCCCACTCAGCTCACAGAGTGTTTGTTGTGGGGGAGGAAGGGAAAGGAGAATGTTAGCTGCTTTGAGACTCCTTCGGGTAGTGATAAAGCGGGATATCAAATCCAAACTACTACTACTACTCCTCCTCCTCCTCCTCCTCCTCTTCTTCTTCTTCTTCTTCTTCTCACACGCCTCCCAGTTGTGTAGAGTTTCAGCAAGTGAAGCCTCTGTGTCACTCCTGTTAAACGTCCAGGACACCCCTGTCCTCTTTCGCCTCCCCAAATCAAATATTAAAAACCACAGGAAAATAAAAAGGCAATAAATAACAAATAACAAGCTGACAATTAACCACCCCACCTCATATAAAAACAGCAAATCTGTCCATTAAAGGGGGATCAAGGCTCCTGAGGGGCCATAAAGGCCATTACAGTATTACAAAGATTACTTCTTAAGAGGGAACAACTTGCCTAGGAGAACTGTAGCTGAGGCAAAGGAAGTGTGGAGCTCATAAGAAACCAGGCTGAAAGCCCCCAAGATAGAGTGGGATATATAAAGTATAAGAAACACTAACTGGAAGTAAAGGTTTAGTGTGTTTGTGGCAAGTTTCTCTTAGTTATAAAAAGCAGTGCTTCTGTGAAGTTACTTTATTTCTGTGGTTAAGGATATATAGGCTGTTGTGAGCACAGGGGCCAACTATAGGGGGCTATAAGGGCCCAGGCACCTAGAATTTTTTTGTGGGTGCTCAGGACCCACAGTGCGGGTTCTGATGTGACTGCCAGGCAAAAACGTTCCTTTTTAAACAGGCCTTTGGTTCATTTGATTGACATCTTATGTCCATTTAAAATGTGGAGGTTTTTTGTGGGGGGAGGGGTGTTACTGGGTTGTTGTTTTTATTTTGATTATATATACAGTGGTACCTCAGGTTACAGACACTTCAGGTTACAGACTCCGCTAACCCAGAAATAGTACCTCGGGTTAAGAACTTTGCTTCAGGATGAGAACAGAAATCATCGGTGGCAGCAGGAGGCCCAATTAGCTAAAGTGGTACCTCAGGTTAAGAACAGTTTCAGGTTAAGAATCGACCTCCAGAACAAATTAAGTTCTTAACCTGAGGTACCACTTTATTGTAGTTTTTATGTTTATCTTTTCTGTGTACAACCCTGAGACCTCCAGGTATAGGGCAGTATATAAATTCAACAAACAAACAAACAAACAAACAAACAAACAAAAACAAACATAATAGGGATGTGACATGGGCAGGGAATGAGGCAGAACTAGCAATCCATGTCCTTCGTCCCCATCATAGCAATCTTTGGGGTGTTGAGAGGATGGCGAAATAAGGCTTACGTTTTTGTTGAACAGTGGTGAAGAGAACACAGTGCTCTTGCCTTTTTTCCTTAAAACTGTTATTTTATTCATGTATGTACATGTTTGTGTACACAATTATGCAGATATAATCAACGAATCTACAAATAAAATGCTTATGTTTCACAAGGAACATTCCCAATGGAAATCAGTAGGATTTGCTTCTGAGGAAAGGGGCATATCCTTGGCCGGCATACTTTTTTTTAACTAGGTGACTACCTTATTTATTCTCCAAATGTCATAGTATCATAAGATCATAGAAATGTAGAGTTGGAAGGGACCACAAGGGTCATCTAGTCCAACCCCCTGCAATGTAGGAATATTTTGCCCAATGTGGGGCTTGAACCCACAACCCTGAAATTAAGAGTCTCGTGCTCTATCAGCTGAGCTAGTCTCCCACACAGAACTGCAGAAGCTGCTGTATGGGGTTTAGCAGGCGATGGGCTGCAGCCTAGTGGTGGATCCTCAGCTTTGCATATAGAAAACCCCATAATAAATCCCTGAGCTCTCCAGGTAGGAATGAGAAAGAACTCTGCCTGTAATCCTGGAGAGCTGCTGCCAGTCAGTGTTGATGATACTGAGCTAGTTTTCTATCTTGCTTTATCATAGCTGAACATACGTTCAGTCACTGGCACTTCCAGGTATGAGTTAGAATAAAGATTCCTGCTTGAGACACTGGGCTGGATGAACTTGCAGTCTGAGTCACTATAAAGACAGCTCTGTCTTTAGACAGTTCTTGTGTTCTTTGGTTGACAAAAAACCTACCTGGCTGTTTTCCCTTATACAATTAACAATAAGTTAGGTGAGGCAGAGTGCCCCCATCGTCATAGCCCTCCCCCCCACACTTTTCACATACTGGGGACATGCCTGTTGAAATGACGCCGTCAAGTTTTGTAGGATCTTCTTCTCTTTCAGTCTCCCCCTTGGTGTCAATGGCGTAGCGTGAGTTTCCAGTTCCCATGGCCACATGGAGGGGGTGGGGTGGGGAGGGGAGGGAAACGAACGGAGTATGCATGCACATTCAACTGCATAAGGGCATCCGTGTCACCCAGGAGATTGCAGCCACAGAGATAAAAAAGAAGAGTCATTCTGTTGTATAGAGAGGTCACTTTCTGGTTCACATGGAGAATTCATTTTCAATGGGCCCCAGAGACAGAAGCGCTCACCTGTATTGAGGCAACACCGGGTGTTGAAATTGTGCACTCCTAAGAATTTTGAGCCCAGGGCGGTCCTCTCCATGCTATGTGCGGAATCCTGACTGCACAAGATGATACAAAGCGAGATGGACGAGTCATGTGGCTCTGTATACAGCTTCTGACTATGGTTCCTTGAATGATTAGAAGTCCAACTTATTTTATTCCTTAACAGAAGAAGCACTTTCTCTGCTCATCAGACGACTCCTGATGGCCAAGCTGCTGTGTCTTGACACCTGACCCTTGAATTCTGATGTTGTGAAGAAATAGAGGATTGGATCTAAGCAACAGTTAAGACTTGCAAGGCTTAAGCAGAAAGGGTGCAGATGCAGGATAAACCAGCGTGCGCCACAGTCTCTGATAACGTCCTCTTTCACCATCATAAAGAAGAAAAACACAATGTGATATGGCGTGAAACACACGAAGAAGACAATGGCACACGTAGCAACCATCCGTAGTGCCTTCTGCTTCTCGGTAGTGTTTTGCAGAAGGATATGGCATTCTTGGAGGGAGGCTTTTGTCTTCCAAGTGCAGTAGACAATGGTGATGAGAGGGATCAAAAACCCAACAATTTCAGCCACCAGCATCAGCAGGACTGAGCTGACATGGCTGCCTATTTTCTTGACACCAAGGTCGGTAAAGCAAGTATCATTGCTGTTCGAACTTCTCATCAGTGGAAATGGCAAGCAAGCAGCTCCAACAAAGATCCACACAGCAACACATATGGCCACGTCGTACCTCCGTTTCCACCCTTTGGCCCTGAATGGATGGAGAAGGAAGAGGTACCTTTGAACGCTGATGCACGTAAGGAAGCAAATGCTGGCATACATGTTCAGATACTTCAGATAGAAGCAGAGCTGGCAGAGGAAGGTTCCAAATGGCCACTTGTCGTTGATGTAATAATATATCCGCAGAGGCAAGGAAAGGACTTGAATGAGGTCAGCAGTGGCCAAATTAACCATGAAGATGATGGTTTTGTTTTGCTTGCTGATGAAGCGGCATAAAATCCACAGGGCCATGCTGTTGGTCAGGAGGCCTGGGATGAAAACGATGGTGTATGTCACTGCATAAAGGGAATGCTGGAACTCTTTCCTGGGTTCCGTGCAATTGTCTGTTGCACTAAAGCTCTGCAGCAGCAGCACAGCTGCACTCCCATTAGAGGCAAAGTGAGATGAAAGGGGCACTTCTTTGGAAATATTTACCCTGTTTTTAAAAAAAAACAGAAGCAAAAACAAGTAGTGTAAGGTTTCCTGTTTTCATTATTGTGAAAAGACACAGTATTGTCTTTGCTTTGATTTACAATGCTTTAAAAAGCATTGGACTAATACTCAGTCATACTGACCAGGGAAAGTTTGACCACAGTAGATCACACATTGGTTTATTCAAGACTGAATTATTGCAATGAACTTTATGTGGGGATTCCCTTGTATTTGATTCAGAAGCAGCAGTTACTGCAGAATTCTGCAGCAAAATGACTGGCAGTACATGTGCCCCCTCCCCTGCAGATTCACACAGAGAAGGACCAATGAAACTCTGTTTTTGGCGGGGGGTAACCTGAGATTATACTGGTAAAATGGGAGGGGCGTCCCTAGATATTGCTGCAATTTTACTCACCTCTATGTATTGCTGCAAATCTTATTTGCACTGTAAACAAAAACAACTGATTCCTGGTCTGTTTCCACCCACGGAAATGACTCTTGCACATAACCAATTCTCAGCTATTGTCTCCTGCAATTGCTCAACTCATTCCCTCTTAGCCTCTTTCATCACTTTTCTTTTGAATCCTCACCTAGTTGTGTGTTCATATGTTTTCATTAAGTCACTCAGAAATTTAGTAAAAAACACACGACAGCAACTGATTTCTAGCTTCAATTTTACACGAAGATGTCTCTGGAGAAAATAAAGCTTAATGCAGTTTACAAAAGGACTCTGGGTTTTCTCCATCCTTGGAGAATTAAATCAGTGCTTCTAATGTAATTAGGGTTGGCTCAGAAGATCAATAGCATATGTAGGTTGCTGGCAAAGTAATTGTGTCAGTGGCTGACACAGGATTGGCCCTACCATTTAGGCAGAGTGAAGAAGCTGCCTCAGGCGGCAGGCGCAGGTGGCAGGTGTAGGGGTGGGGATGGAGCTGTGTGTGCCTTGTGGCAGGCACTGCACCCCCAAAGTTAGCCTCATGTCCTCAGGTGTGGTAGAGGGTGCTGTCTCAGTGCCAGTGCTGAAGGAAGATTCACTTGCCAGTCTGGTCAGCTTCAGTACATGGAATTGTGTACACCAGGCAGCCTAATGTATTGGGCTGACCCTTGTTTCTCTCTGGGCATTCAGCCTGTTCACATATGAAATGAAGTGAGGTAGGAGGGGCTTCCTTTAGCACAGATGTGAACTGTATCCAGCCTGCGGGCCAGATCCTTACCTTCACTAGCCTGCACAGGCAGCGGCGTAGCGTGGGTTGTCAGCACCCGGGGCAAGGCAAGTAAACTAGCCTGCACAGGCCAAGTTCAACAGATGGGCAGGTTTGCCCTCCTGTCTATCACCTGATGTCACAATAGCATCAGCTGCCTACGGGTAGGCAAACGGCTGTTTATTAGGCCTGCTTATTAGAGCTCACATATGACAGTGTGCCAACCTTAATGGTCAACTGCTTGCTACTTGCAAAGAGCATTGCACAGAGCTTTTGCAACCACCAACAACCAGCCGGTCGTTATTAGGAAGTGCTGTGTGTAGGGCATTGCACAGAACTATGCAGGTGCTGGTGTTTGGCTGATTGCAAAACACCTGCAGCCCAACCACATCTTCACTTGTTTCATATCTGATTCCATATCTGATGTCAGGTATAGGGAAGTTTGGTGTGGCTTTTCAAAAATGACCAGGCAGGCCAAACAAGGAGCCCTAGAGGGGCTAATTAAGGCTGCAGGTTCCCTACTGTTGTTTTAACTGAAAAGGAGCAGATGGAAGAAGTACATTGATCCCCATGCCCACTAACAACTTACCTCCACACAGTTCATTGTAGTAGGACCTAGAATTTAGGTACTTTCCTCCCAGTCCTCATTCAGTTCCAGTACTGGAGTTGAGAAGGGAGAGGAGTGCTTGGAGCAGCGCCCTATAGTAGGATGTGTTGAGGGACAGAGGAGGATTTCCCACTTCCTACCTATGCATTCCTTTTTCTATGATCCATACCCCTTCCTTCCACGTTAAATGCCAGAAGGATGGGCATGTCAATGATGACTTTAGCACAGGTGTTGCTGGGTACCGCAAATTCCATCATCTCTGACCATGCTTGTCCAAGCTGATGGGAGTTGAAGTCCAACAATATCTGGAGGAGCACAGGGTGGTTGCTCCTGCCTTATCACATGCCTTCAGATAAGTATGCATGTTTAAACTGACTGCCCACAGAGTGGAGAAAATGTATAGGTTTAGGAACATGAACAAGTGGCCACAGCATCTGTTTTTCTCTGCGCCTCTCTCTGCTAAGAAAACCATAAGCTGTTCCATGGTTGTTGGATTTATTAGGCAGCCTTCCTGTAAATTGTCAAACAGACTCTCTGCACTGTGGACCAACTTTGTTTGTACAGGTTGTTTTTTAAGAGCTTCCTCAGTCTGTGGCTTCCTTTCTCCAGTAAGTGGGCGTAGGTCTTAAAGCAGTAAACACAGCACTTGTAACTAGTAGCTTTTTCTGTACAGCGGCAGAAATATGTCATATCTGGACCATGTGCCTTGAAGAATAGGGTCTCCTGCCTGTCTTTCCGCTTTGGGTTTTCCACAAGAATTAGGCTTTAACCGGATTCCAACAATGACGGCACAGTCCTGTCAAAGTGTTCTTAGAAATAAGCCCTTTTAGCTCAGTTGAATTTACTCTCTAGTAGTAGCTAAAACACATTTATGAAACCTAATTTCTGGTGGTGTGTGTGTGTGTGTGTGTGTGTGAGAGAGAGAGAGAGAGAGAGAGAGAGAGAGAGAGAGAGAGAGAGATTGTGGTGCACATGTGGTTGCAGTGTGCATACTGTTGTGGTGTCTGCATGGTACCCACAATAGTTCCTCCAGGTGGCAAAAATGCCAGTGGGCCAGTAAAGGTTGGCCTAGCAAAATGTAAGCCAATTTGTGTGGAGGAGTTGTTGTTTTGTTGTGTGGGGGTATTTTCTTTTTTAAAATCCACTTCCTTTCCATTGACCCCAGTTTATTGAAAATAAATACTGCAGATCTTATGCATGCTTACTTGGAAGTAATTTCATTGAAATCTGGGGACTTTACTTCAGCAGAGGCACAGGAGAGAATTTCCATTCAGTTTGCATATTAAATATGAATTTATCAAATTATCACGTTATGAAACAGCATGAGAACTGAAACACATCCTTTGAAAATTACACTTATACACACTTTGCAATGCAGTTCTCTAACCAACAAAAGTTGTTGTTTTTTAAATGCTTATATCAAGAGAAAGTGTGCATCCAAATGCATATATTAGTGAAAATAATATTTAAAAATGTATTGTGTAAGGGAACACTGCTTGCAAAAATATGTTCATTAGACAAATATGAATTTATTAGGAAAAATTCACACTAAATTGCTGCTGAATTTTCATGAGATTTTAAATTAAAATTCACAAACTGATACAGAAATATGGAGAACGGCATTTAAGAAAACAAGAAACTGAAAGAACAGAAATAATAATAACCCACCCATCTGGCTGGGTTTCCCCAGCCACTCTGGGCAGCTCCCAATAGAATATTAAAAACACGATAAAACTTCAAACATTAAAAACATCCCTAAACAGGGCTGCCTTCAGATGTCTTCTAAAAGTCAGATAGTTATTGATTTCCTTGACATTTGATTTGAGGGCATTCCACAGGGCTGGCGCCACCACCTAGAAGGCCCTCTGCCTAGTTTGGCAGATCATTCCTTCTCTAGTTCAGAGTAAATATGGATGGGCTTGTGCTACTGTTGGCTAGAATGTGGGGCCAGCTGAGACAGCAATGGCTCAAGTGTTAATGAAATAATCCTCAAAAGTGCATTTCTAACATAACCCATAGCTATTAATCTGGTTTAATTGTTCAAATTCCACCTAGCTGGAAGTGGAGAAATAATGTAATTCAGATTTTAGAAGGCAAAGCTCATTACTCTTCCTGGAGATCCCATGTGTAGTTTTTAGGGAAGGGGCCTTTCTGATAGTGGACTCCCATCAGCCTCAGCTTCCAATATTAAATCCTACTCTTTCCATTTATGCAGCCATTTGGAATTTTTTTTAAAAAAATCATCCAAACTTTTATGCATATTTCTCCTAATATCCATATTTGTGCATGCTGTTTTGACTAATGTAAACTTTTTGAAAGTTATATAATGCAGTTTTGTTTGTTACTTTCATGAATATATTTTATGCACACTGTCACCTAAAACACATTTTTGTAAATATTGTTTGGTTGGAGAATTGCATTGCAAACCTAGGAGAAGTGTGAATTTTGAAGGATGTCTGTGTTTTAGTTCTGATAATGTTTCAAAGAGTACAAATTCAGATGATTCACCTTGAAATGCGAGCTGAATCAAATCTCTCCTCTGTACCTAGTGAAGGCTGCTTTAAGCAGCTGCACATAATGTAGTCGTTCATTTAGGTCGTTACTCACTCTTTCCCAAGGTTTGGCATGGACTGCAACTTCTCTCCCCGCCCTCCTTCCCAAAACTACACCCTTTAAGAAGTTTTATAAGCCAAAAAGGCAACTCCCTACACTCACCAACTTTTATAATTGAAATTTGGACTGTGGTGGAGCCAGCTGAGGGAGGGGAGAGGGGATAATAAGAGATGGATATGAGATGCATTGGACAATAAATCTATGCCATAAAAGCATGAGGAGGTGCCCTCAGTCATTTTCACATTGAGAACAGTTTCTGGTTAAGTCCAATTCTCCACATTTCTGCATCAGCTTGCAAAGAAAAACATAAAATGCTGGTGAATTTTCATGAGGAAGTTTTGGGTGTTTTTCTTTGCAAGCGGATGCGGAAATGTGGAGAATTGGACTTAAGCAGAAACTGTTCTCAATGTGAAAATTGATCAACAAACTGCAGGACCCAGACCTCTTAGATTTGGAGGGTTATGATAATCGATGGGGATGGCCCGTGTACTTAGCGTAAGGGAAAGCAAAAGTTCATAGGAATTTTTCAAACCATGTTATTAGGAAATCTTTAATGATGGTTTGGGAGAAGTATAAAAACCTGCTTGAACCCATCGGTTCCCTGGTGGATCACGCCAAAGGCGGTCAAGAGAAAAAATACCCAGGGACCCTGGCCAACATATAAAGTACTCCTAAAGGAGGATAATAATCAATTGAAATTAAAAAGCTTTGGGGAAATAAGAGAGTGCTTTTTTGACTGGTTTCAATATCACCAATTATTTGAGACATTAAAAATGACAAACAAAAGGGTTTTTCCACTGAGACCTCTAGATTTGAATTGGATTTGGTGAACTCCAGAATTAAAACACTTGCTAAAGTATACCGACTCCTCCTTGACTGGGAAGTCAAGGAGGAGGAGGTTACAGCAGCTATGATTAAGTGATCACAGTATTTTGGGTACTTAGTAACAATGAAGCAGTGGGAAAACCTCTGGAAAACAAACTGGAATTTTACAGCCTGTTACTCTGTGAAAGAGAATTTTCTTAAAATGCAGCTTCGGTGGTATTTAACCCCTGGAAATTGTCCAAGATGTTCAAAAATGTCCCAAATAACTGCTGGAGGTGTAAAAAAAAGCCAGGTACTCTATTCCATATGTGGTGGCAGTGTAAAGAAATCAAGGTGTTTGGGGACGACATCCACAAAGAATTGGAAAAAATGTTAAAGATATCTTTCAGTAGGAAGCCAGAAGCTTTCCTTTTGGGAATCACAGATTTGGATATTCCTAAAAAGGCTAAAGAGATCTTCTTACATGCTACAGTAACAGCAAGAATTCTCATTGAGGAAAATTGGAAAAGTGAAAAGTCCCATCAAGATTAGAATGGATTCAGAATGTGTGGATTCGGTAAACTTGCCTTTAAATGTAAACAAAATCAAATTTCTTCACCATCCTTTCTAAGAACTTCCATAAAATAAAACTGACAAGTAGTACTGCAACATGCCCACTCCATTAAGAACATTGTGCCCATTCAGTGATGCAGCCAAGTCATTTTAGACGCTGGACTTTTCCAGGCGGCACTTCTCTTGAGACGGTTGTGTGTATTGCTTCACTTACATCAAAATGAGGCAAGCCAGCCCTGTGGCATTTGGGGACCCTCTTGCTCGTTCTGTTGAGCGGGGTTCTGGGCATCTGCCCCACACCATCAAATCCTGCTCTGATAGCACCAATGTGTTTGTGTGGCCTTTTAAGATAATTTCACACTTATTTCTGTGCCTGTACCTTTTTCTGCTGTCTCTCTATGTCTTCTGTGAACTTCAGCTTTTTGTTACACTTCAAGTTTTTTGTCACAAGGTTTATGCAGGGGAGGAAATTGAGTGCGGCTCCACTCCACTCTGGCCCTTGCCACCTTCACATTAGCATTAATGTCTGATGCAGGATAAGCCTAAGTACATTTAGCTTTGGAAAAGGTGAACCTCAGACCTGGGGCCAAACTCAGCCCTCCAGGCCTCTTTGTCCAGCTCTTGAGACTCTTTCTAGACCCACATGCTTCTCCCCACACCCTTCCCAGGTTACATCTCATGCCAGCCCTACCGCACATCCTTTTCAAAGTATTTCTTAGCAGCTGAAATGTTTCCTTGAACTAGGATAATGCCTCTGGATGGATGATGGAGAGATGGCTGTGTGTATGGCTACAAAGGGTCACCCTTGTTAGCCCACCCACTTTTGTTTCTGGCCCCACTCACTGTTGCCCCTACAGGGGCCCACTACTGGCATGTTGCCCCCAGAAAGTTCCCCACAGGGAATGTGGCCTTAGGACTGAAAAAAGTTCCTGTCTCTAGCATTAAAGCTTCCCCAAATCCTGGAATCCTGATCAAATATGCTACAATGCAAATAGCAAGGGCACAGATGTGGTGCCATGCACCATGGGGCAGGGGCAAAAGCATGGCCCTGTTACCCCTTTCCGCTTGCTTTCCTTCTTTGCACAAGAAGTACATTTAGCTATGGGGTGTATAGGGTGTTAGAGGAGGTGTAACATCTCTGGTGGGCAACACATCATGTTCCTTCTGGGATAGTTTGTCCACCTTTGGTCCCCACCCTGCACTCTGCTCTCACATGTGGCTCCTAGAAGCTGTCAGCATGCAACAGCAGCCACACCCTGGGAATGGCTTCTACTGGCTGGCTAAATCAGGTGAGGGTAGCTGGTGCATCTCAAAAGCTTGGTAAATTGGGGACTTCCCTGCACATGAAGACAGACTCTGGCAGACTGAGCAGACAAGACCAATAGTGGGTCCAATGGTCAAGAAGGTGGTTTCTGAACATGTGGTGGCAGGAAGTGAGGGGGAAATGGGGCTCATCAGCCTAGGATGGTAGCCTATCCAGGAGCAGAAAACTCTGGTCCTAAATCTCTGCTGCATGGCAGGATATCTTTAAGAGAAGTAAAGGCTAAGGAGTAAACCCTACACAAATCTGGAGTGGAGTCCCCAAGGCAGTGGGATGGGAACTTGTTTGTCTTCTTCCACCAACTCCTGCAGCCAAGCTGGTGCCAAATGTATTGCTCTGCTTTTCTGTGGACCACAAAATCAAGGTTGAGAGGGTTTTTTTGTTGTCTGGTCAGTCCAAAACCTCCATACACACTACCAGGGCTTGCACCCCAAAGAGGTCACTTTGGTGCTGCTAATGCAGTGGTTTGAGTTCACCCCAGAGGCACACTCCATTGTCTCTTGAGATAGATGGATGCCAAAACAACATTTAGCCAGCAATCCTGTACACCCTTACCTAGGAGTAAGTCCCACTGAAGTCAGCAGGATGTTCTTCTGTGGGCAATAGGATTCCTATGCACATATCTGGGAATAAGCCTCACTGAAAATTTTGGGACCCAAATCTGAGTAAACATGCATAAGAGTGCATTGCCAACTTAAAAATCTAACCTTAAAGCCCTCTCAGCAATTAGATGGTAGATTTGACCGTTATTTGATCAATACCAGCCGCAAAATGTGAGATAGCTGATAAAAGTGAAGACAAAACAGAATCATTTGCTAATATATCCCACCCACAAAAACCTTCAACCTAGCCATGAATATCACAGCATGAACAATGCTGTTCTACGCTGTTTCTGAAAGATTCTTAGCATTGTAAATTGGCATATCTCCAGTTTAAGGAAAGCCCCCTGCTGTAAGCCAACCATACTCAATCAGCTGTGGGAAATCCATGAAAAGGATGTGGGAGATCTATGGCTGGATCTAACATTCTTTTTAGGACTAAAAAGAGCCATGTGGGAGAGTGGAGAGAGGCAATTTGGATTAGGAATGTGAAGCTACTCTAGGTGATGAAAATTGACTCTTCCATCCTATTTTCCTGATTCAAATCAACACACACACACACACACACACACACACAGAGAGAGAGAGAGAGAGAGAGAGAGAGAGAGATTGCTCCCTGGAGTTTCAGACCCTGTCCTTTCCCAGCCCTACTTGCAGTTGCTAGGGATTGAACCTAGTGCCTTCTACATGCAGGACAGATGCTTTACCATCGAGCCACAACCCTTCCCAATATTCTTTAAGGCAGGCCAGCAAAAGTGTATGAGTGTAACCACCAGAAACAAGAATAACTGTTTAAATTTTCAACTGAGGGGGGTGGGTTAAAAATAAATAAATAAATAGGCCAGTCTCAGTTTGGGAGTCCAAGGGATCTATGTTCAGCCAGCCAGGTAGCACACATGGTAATGGACCAGATAGGCATCAACATTTTTTCCTATTGTTAAAAAAAGAAATTTTCTGGGGCAAAACAATGCGGATCTTGCAGATTCATCATCTAAAGCAGAAATGGGTAGCCTGTGCTCCCTCTAGGTCAGGCATGCCCAAACGTGGCCCTCCAGATGTTTTGGGACTACAATTCCCACCATGCCTGACCACTGGTCCTGTTAGCTAGGGATGATGGGAGTTGTAGTCCCAAAACATCTGGAGGGGCAAGTTTAGGGGTGCCTGCACTAGGTGTTGCCACATCATCTAACCCTCTCTGACCATTGGCCCTGCAGGCTGGGTCTGAAGGAGCCCAACAACATCTGGAGGGCCACAGGTTCCCAATCCGTGATCTGAAGTTTAAACTGGATGGAGGGACAACTCTGGATTCTCTTTTGCTCTGTTACATTGTCGTAGGAGGGTTTTCCAAACACAGAGTGACATATTTGATTTGTTAAGACCTAAGAGAACCTTACACTGTCACCAGCATGGTCATTTCTCAGTCTGTCACCTATGTTAAAGTTGCATTCAATTCAAGCTTATCCAGCTATTCGGTGGTTTAAAAGGCAGATGATTAAACAACTAATCAATTAACAGTAGGAATGGAGGAGAAATTTAGTTCAGTACATATTTGAAGCCAAATCTATCAGCTTTGCGCTTTCCAAAACAAGTGAACTGAAGCACAGCTATCCATCGAAATATGCAATTACTCACATTTTGTGATGCAATTCGCCAAGCAAGCAATGCTTACAAAAAATGCATATTTTATGGGGAAGTGTGCATAAACATGTCAATATTAGTAAGACTAGCATACAAAAATGCACTGCATTAGGGGAAATTGCTTGCAAAAATGTGGACGTTAGTCAAAACCGCCTATGAAAATGTTTTTAATAAAAGACATTTGCACCAAAATGCTGGTGAAGTTTCATGAGGTTTTTTTTAAAAAATAAAATAAAATGCAAAATGTGGAGAACTGAATTTCAGATTGGAAATATTATATATGCATAGAACCAAAATTGGGAGATCTTTCCATCCCTAATCAACAGCTTTAAGTGTTTTCAGAAAAATAATTTATATTAGTCATGTCATGCTTTCTACTGTTTTGCAGGCATACAGACTAGTTGCCCAAAGGGCGATAGAACAATAGAGTTGGAGGTCACCTCAAACATAAGATAATCTACCCCTGCCCCAGGGTAAAGGAAACCCATAGCTACAGCATCCCTGACAGGTATATATCTAGACTCTGCTGAAAAACCTTCTGCGAACATTAATCACCTTCTGAAGAAATTTTAACCCTGCCAATGAGAGATGTTTAGTGAAAACTAGAGACAGGAGAGAAATTTTATTCTGTTACATTTAAAGATGAATCTACTTATTTTGCACTTTCTGAAACAATATGAGAACCTAAAGATATCCACCCTTCAAAATTCAAATTCTGTAATGCCATTCTCCAGACAAGCTGCGTGTGCACAGAAGTGCGTATATTAGTGAAAATAACATACCAAAAATGCATTATATCAGGGGAACTTGCTCTGCCAAAATGTGCACATTGGGTAAACTTGCATGCAAGAAAAATGTGAATTTTAGAAATTTGCAATAAAATGAATTTTCACGAGGACTGTTTTTAAAAAAAAATCACATACTTTAGTGTGAACATTTGAACTTCAGATCAGAAAAATGAGAAACTTATAGAAACCAAAATCGAATTTGAAATCATTGGTTTGAATCTTATATTCTGGAGTCTGGCTTCAAAAAATGTCCTTTTAGCAATCTTTTGCTGGGCAGAAGCAGTTCTCCTGAAACTCACAGAGGGTGTTGTGGCGATAACTTTCCTACAGCATGATTCCAAAGCCTTACCTCATTGGAACGTCCCAGTATTAGCAAAAGTAAGCCCTCTGGGAAACTCAGCGTTCTGGCAGCAGTGTTGCACCTTGTTGCTTTCATGTGTGATTAAAACGGAGAAAGGAAGCCAGTAGATAGAACTTGCTACAGGCAGGTTAATGCAACAGGAAGTAAAACGCTATGCTACTTCTACCACAGAAGTCTTATTTACACGCAAGAACATCAGTCTGAATCATAGTGTTGCTATGCTGGTTTTCTGTAACCAAACAAAGACTGGGACAGATTCTCACAGCCACAGACCCACTCACCCACATTTATTCTTCGCGACCAATGATTAGGGATGGATTAATTTATCAATCTTGGTTTCTCTCAGTTTCCCAATCTTAAATCCAGTTCTTCACATTTATGCATCAGCTTATTTTTTTCCAAACAACCCATTGCACCTTTGCTTGCTCCACTCACCCCCTGCCATTCCCCCACATTAACCCCCAGGGTTTCCCTTCCCACCCCATGCAGCTAATAAGCCTGCTTTCCACTTTCCCAACCCCATTTCCAAAGCCACTTCTCTCTTCTGTTCTGCAGCCCCACTCTGAACCCGTTTTCACCTTCACCACCGTATCCTTGCCTCCCCTCTCCTTGTGTGAAACCACCCATGGTTACCTCCTGCACCTTCTTCCTCCCCCCCCCAATTGCATCACAACTATTAAGCTGCCTTTTCACCACCAGCACAATTATGATGCCCCCACCCCTCCTATTCCCCAGGCCCTTTCATGCACCAGCTTTCATCTTCGACACCATTCACAAGGCTCTTATTCCCCCCTCCCTCTTTTTGCATTCCCTGTTGAAACCACATTTTCACCTTCACACATTTTCAACCTCCATCGCCTCCTTACTTTTCTCAGCTACTTTTCCCTTACAGACAGATCACCCCTCATTTCCATGCCTTGTATTCTCTTCTATTGCACAGTCTCATTTGTGCATGCACACACCATGATATTGATGATATCTAGGCTGGATTACTGTAATGTACTCTGTGTGGGGCTTGCTCCAGAAACTGTAGTTAGTGCAGAATGCTGCAGCAAGGTTGTTGGCAGGAATAAGATCCTATCAGTGTAAGCATGTTACCTATGCTCAGAGATCTGCACTAGTTTGCTTGCTGCCAGGCCATTTGTTTCCAAGCCATGTTCAATGTGCTACTATTAGTGTGGGCAAATAATTTCAGTAGGAATCAATGTATATCCTAATTCTGATTAAATTATTTAACCGCCGCTGCTGTAGTCAAAATAGCAACACACAAGAGGAAGGCATGAACAGATTTGACGTATCACAGAGATGTGCACAAGTACCAAAAATATATATTGGGAAGTAAAACCTTAGTGGGTAGAGGGAAGTGGAATCCAAAATAGTCCAAAGAGGTCTAAGCTTAGTGCCCACAAAACTTTGTATGACTGTGTTGAGGAAGCAAGAATCCTGCATGGGAGGAAGAATGGAAGGGGAGGTGTTATGTACTGAGTTGAATAGGATCCAAAATGCAGCAGTCTGATTGGTCCTAGAACAATAGGATTCAAAATGCAGCAGTCTGATTGGTCCTAGAACAATAGGATCCAGAATGTAACAGTCTGATTGGTCCGCAGGAGCCACCCAATCCAGCTCCAGGTGGAAGTGAATCCACAACCTGATTGGCGTACAAGAGAATCCCGGAATTAGCCAATCACATGGGGCCCATTGTGTAAAAAGCAGACAGTTTGGGGGAACTTTGATTCCTCACTACTATGAGCTGAATAAAGAGCATGAAATCCACACTCGACTCCAAGTATATTTTAGGAGGGTAGAGAAAGGGACCTTGATATACAAAAGTGCCCATCCAGATCCAAACATGTTTTGTTGCTCCCTCTATTGCTGTTGCACAGGGAGTAAGTGTTGACTCCACCCACAATCTGCCCCCAACTCAACCACCTTCAGTAGCTCCAGAAACATGCAATGGTCAATGGTATCAAAAGTTGCCAGAATGTCAAGAAAAACAGGAGGGTCATACTGCCCCCATCTCTCTCCCATCAAATGTAACCAACCAGGACAACCAAGGTAGTTTCAGCGTCATGACTGGGTCTGAAGTGAGGCTGAAACAGATCCAAGTATTCAGTCTCTGCCAAGGATGCCTGAAGCTAGACTGCCGCCACCCTCTCAAGCACCTTGTCTCAAGAGGATATTAGCTTGTTTTCATACCTGGGGGGAGAGGAGGACATCCCATTTTTTATCACAAGAGAATGGCGGCCATTTTGGTTGCCTTGGTCTCACGTGATTTCACAGTGCGATTTTGCATTTGGGTCGTGGGGAACTGCAGCATAAAATTGCACAAGATCATGGCAACCCAAATGACTGTTGTGCTCTCAATAAAAATAAATAAATGGGAAGATGGCATCCAGGAAGATGGTGTCCCAGGTTTTAGCTTCAAAGTGTTGGAGGGTATGTGTTTCAATACACACACACTCCTCTCTTCTTTTCCGCCATTCAGGCAAGCAAAAATCTTTATCCGAATTCAAAGGCACATTCCAGCCTGTCAAAAATACTCAAAGAATTGTGAAGTAAGGCTGGTGACAGGGACTGCCTGATGATAGGAGGTGTGGCTGGGTAGGGGTGCAATGTGGGGAAAGTCCTAAGGGCCAGACTGAGAAACTTGGAGGACTGCATTTGGCCCCTGGGCCTGAGGCTTCCCTACTCTAGGGTAGACAATTGAGGTAGATAGACCAATGGTCTAATTCAGTAGGTGGCAGCTTCCTAGGTCTGGTAGAGTTCCCTTAGATGATGCCATTTCTTCTTCTTCTTAAGTATTCTTAACTGAATGAATGTTCTCTAGCATAGGATGAGTCATCTAGCTTTGCACTTTGTCATCTGTTAAACCTTTGTGGCATTCATTTTCAGGCCTTTTTGGCAATGTCTCATAGGGACTACATGCGCACAGTTGAATGGGTGATGGTTTGACAGTTTATATGCAGAACGGAATCTTTCATATACATGAGCTCTTCCTCCTCAGTTCCCATCAAGTTTCCCCCGCTAAATGCAAATAACAGAATCTATTAGAAACATAGGTGGCTTCCTAGAAGCAACATTCATCCATCTGGTTCAGTATTGTCCACACTGAGTGGCAGCAGCTCTTTAGGATTTCAGGTAGAAGTCTTTTCTCGGCCCTACCTGAAGATGCTTGAGATTGAACCTGGGACCTTCTGCATGCAAAGCAGATGCTCTAGAACCTAGCTATGGCCCTTCCTCCTACGTTACAGCAAGGGAAGTGCAGACACAGCACAGAGGAGCTGGTCTCCCTCTTCCTTTTTGGAATGGAAATAGTTTTTAAAATGCAGTATTATTGGGAGGGGAAATTAATATGGGATGGAAGAACTCAGTAGCATTTCTCTGTTCCCACTTCTGCCTTGCAGAGTTTTGGATAATGTAATTCTACCACTTTTGGTGTCTGTTCCTCCCTTTGGTTGGCACCTTAAATAATTAGTTCTGTTTTTGCAAAGTGGATAGTTTTCAACAAGCACCAACACTTTGGCTTATTAGTTGTTATCCTATGTAAAAGGCTGGTGCATTGTCATTTTTTTAACCTGCAGGGAACTGCCTTGCCCTGATCAATTTTACAGCTGTTTCATTTATTTATTAGAGTTAGGTGCTCAACTATTGCTCATTGTCTAAGGTTACAGTCCTAAGCACCCTTACCTGGGAGTAAGTCCCCTTAGACACAGCATCAGATTGTGCTGCAAGTGTTCCTTGTGAAACTCAGTCATTGCAGTTACGTTTCACAAACTTTTAACAATTCTTTCACACTTTGGATTTACCCAATATATGCCTCTGGATTGTGACTTAACCAATTGTCTATCTAAATGAAAATAACATAAGTAGAGCTTGCCCTGCTGAATCGGGCCAAAGGTCTACCTAGTCCAGCAACTTGTTCTCATAGTGGCCCACCAAATTCCTCAATGGGAAGCCAGCGATAAGGACATGAGCATGAGTTCTCTCCCTTTCAGGTTCTCCAGCTAGAGATGGAGTAGCAGTTTGATTCAGGTTGCACTTAAAGACCAACCTATATATTTCTCATTTTTCAAAACAATTTGTGAACCGAAACACAGCCATCCTTTGAAATTTACACTTCTCTGAATATTGCAATGCAGCTCTCCAGTCAACCAATGCATCCAAAATAAATATACCAGGATAACATGTGCATAAAAACACATATATCAGTGATGCAACCTACAAAACTGCATTGTATTGGGGAAATTCATTTGCAAAACTGTGCATAACAGGCAAGATTGCACACAAAAATGTGTATATCGGGGGGAGATTCATGAGGATTAAACAAAAACAAAAACCAAGCTGACGTGAAAGAAACTGAAACTGGCTGATTCTCACATCCCTGTCTCCAGCAAGGGCTAATCAGAGGAAGACTGATCCTTGAGGTAACCATCAGGATTTGTAGTCATTAAGGTGCTCAGAGATGCCTTCTTCTACTACTTCTACTTGCTGAGCAATCCGGCCTTTTCACTTTCATAAGCTTATAGCAACAGAGAAAATATTGCATAAAAACACTCTTTCATCATAGCTACATTGAGTGGTTAGGAAGTAGCATGAAGCAATCAGTAGATGAAACCAATGTTTTAGGAAGCCATAGAAGTGTGGTCAGAGAGCACACACCCAAGTATGGATGGATATGATGAAAAGATAACGGTTGCATGAGAGCTTTGTGTAGAACACAGCTGCAGGCCATCTGCAATACCAGAAAGAAAAAAGTAAACCCCCCAAAGCAACACAGAAGTATAGATACTGCATTTGTATAGTGCTCTGGATGACATTTTAATGCTTGTTGAACCTTCTAAGATTATGAATCTTGCAGATGGATCTTTCAGAAGGATAACTGGAGTTTTCCCACAAAGGCAGCAAGGCAACAGAGTCTCTCACCCATTCCTTTGGTCCTTGGTTCAGAAAAGTATAGGGTTGACCTTTCAGATTGTTGAGGAGCAAAGAGGTGGTCCTGTTGGAGCTGTGAGCTAACTAACTATTGAAAACCTGGTGTTATGATATACTTTGATGCTAACTTTTATAGAGAGGGGAGGGGGAATTCCTCAGTGAGTTGGATAACATGACACCAAGTCCTTTGAACTGCTATTTGCTGCTTCTAGTGTACTCTTGTGAGATATGTTTAAAGTGGAAGAGGGCCTTAATTTTGGGAAGACCACCGATTTATTTTTACAGTCCATGAATCATAATTTTACCTTTAAAGAGATGTTCATTATGTGTGAGAGACATCTGCTTCCTGCTCAAGAGGCTGAAAACTATCTCTGGAAAACACAAAGATAACTGCTCTGATCTTTTCTGCAACTATTAGGGTCAGGATGTTAGCTGTTCTTTCACGGTCATATCTGAGATAGGAGCTTGTAACAGGGTCACAGATAGTTCATGCGGGATATATTTTATATTAAACTTATTCCAGTTGCATTGATGTCATGTAAACTATGTAAAAGTGCAGACTAGCCCTACAGACTAGTTACTACAGATTATTGATAAGTGGGTGGTTCCATCCATCTGTCAGTGTTGGCTCTCCAGGAGATGTGGCCCACCAGTCCCACCATAAAGATCTGACCCACTAGGCCAAAAATGTTCCCTACCCTTGCTCTTGGCCTTTGATCAGCAGTATACATTTCAGCTGAGCTTTTAATATTTTGGTTTTAAACAACTCCTAAACATATTGGGAGAAATTTCACTGTCTTGACTCCACCCACCCCAGCTGCTGCTGCTGCTTCTTCTTCTTCCAATCCCTCTTCATTTTTTATTTTAAGCAGTGCTTTTTTCTTTAAAAAGGTTCACTTAATCTCATCTACTGTTTTGCAGGCAATTTGTATGAAAATTTGCACGAACAAGAGAGGTTTGCTTCGGCTTTCAGAAGTATTGAGATGAAACTCAGCTTGTATTGAAGACTGATGGGTTTGCAAGGGAAGGAAGTAAATTGGAAGATGTAACACTGTGTTTCCTGTGGGATAACCAGCCTCATATAACCAACATGCTTAAGTTTACTTAATGCATGAGGGCATTAATGTCATAGAGTAAGCTGTCCTGCCAGGCTTAGCTAGGTCACTTCCCCTCATCTTGGGAGGAAGTCCAGCATATTGTTGCCTCATTCTACCATGTGAACCTCTATAAAGAGGTCTGAGGTGGTTGCTCCAAGCTCAGACCACATGGCTTTTCCTACAAAGCCATCTTTATGGTCCTATGATTTGGGAATTTACACCACTTTGGAACTAACCTAAGTTCTGGTCCCCGTGTTTTCTGACTGCTGTATGGAAACGCATGATTCTGACTTTTGAAGAGTTTGTAAGCAAATCATTTTTAACTAACCAAATGTGTGAGGTTTTTTTCCTATGCTAGGGAAAGAGGAGAACTTTGGAAGCAACTTAGAAAAGGGTATTTTATAGGTCTACTAGCCTCTATTTTCATTTTATAGTTTGCCATATATTTTGTGAATTTAAATCTCTGCTGTGGTTCTCTCACCAAAGGGAACTTGCTCCAAACCTGGGTCTTAATCATCCAGGGAATTCTCTTTCTATACCTAATATTTCTTTCCCAAACAACACTTCCTAGACTATATTTCTGCAGAGGTGAAGCAACCTGCTCTGGTACCCGGAGTGGTGTGCGTCTCAGGGGGCATGGCGTGCGCCCCAGGGGGTGCCGCCAATCAGGGCGTCACCATTTTGTCTTCCCCCCATCCCCACCTTGGAACGCCCCTGTCTTTCTGACCTAACCTGTGCTAACATTTCCTCAGGTGCTAGACTGATAGTCTCAGGGTTGCCAATCTTACTTCCTATTTCCGCTTCTTCTTTGCTCCTGCCCACCCCACCAAGAGACGTTTTCCTTTGCTTCTCTTCTGCAGAGATGAAAGACCAAGCATGGCTCTTTGCATCTTCATCCTAGTTAACTAGAACTAGGCTCTTTTCTATCCAACATGTTATTTCCTACAATACAACTTAGCTTTCTTAAGAAGTAACGGACAGAACTTCCCTCCCTCTGCTTCCTGCACGCTCCCCATAAGCCCCTTATATCTATTGTGGGTTTTCTCATCATCCTCCCAGGGCAGATTTAGAGGGCAACTGGGGAGAGGAAAGGGAGGGGAAGTTCCACTGCACAGCCAAAAGTGCTTGCATCACCAGAAACACACACACAAATGTACTCCCACTTTCCTCTAAGATCTGGATATTTTCAAACAAGATATGCACTGCAAATTCTCCTAAGAAAATATGAACTGAGAAATCAACCTAAAACAGAAGCAATGCTACATGAACCAAAGGATGGTGGCATGGTTGGTTACATTTATAAATTATTATATGAAACTTAGGGAGGGGGAATTAAAACATGGTAAATATTTTGGGGTTACATCCTTCTTTTCTTTTCTTTTCTTGAAGCGTATTGGACACAAAACAGGCAAAGCTTCATTCTCGATGAGTCTGAAAGAGATTTATTTTAAGACTCTGCATGGGTGGTAATTGTCACCTTATAAACAGAAACATATATAAAGGATGTCACAACTCCCATGCAGATTTTTGCATCATCTTTTGGGGAGTGATGTCCTCAGAACACTGAATAGCGGGTATTTGTCCCTCTAGCTTTGCAATGTTCATCTTTTTGCCATCATTGGGCTCATCTGCTACCATTTTGTTGGCCATCTGTAAGCCCAAACACCACAGGAATGTGATTTAAGCATTTGTGAAACCCACAAATATCAAGGATTTATCCAAAACAATGTTTTAATGCAAACAATAATTTCTGACCAGAAAGAAGACATGACAGGACATGCCTACATCATATGCAGTGGGGGAACCTACATGCTCCTGTCCTGTTGCTCCGCCGTGACCTTCCTGCCAATTTAGATACAGTAGCTGAACTGGAGGCCCCTCGACTGACTTCAGGTCCAGTGTTGGACCATTTCGATCGGATACTCCCTACTGATGTGGATAGATTCCTCCAAGTTGGTAGGCCCACCACCTGCCTCCTTGATCCGTGCCCATCTTGGCTGATTAGGGAGTGTCCAGATGTTGTGCGGACCCCCCTGGTTGAAATTATCAATTTGTCCCTTGACACGGGGACATTCCCAGGGGAATTGAAGGAAGCAGTGGTATGTCCACTCTTAAAAAAAAACTTCATTAGATCCCTTAGACCTATCCAATTACCGCCCAGTTTCAAATCTTCCATACCTGGGTAAGGTAATTGAGAGAGCAGTTGCTGAACAGCTTGGTAGGTTTCTGGAGGAAACATCGGCATTAGATCCATTTCAGTCTGGTTTCCGTCCTGGTTTTGGGACGGAGACGGCTCTGGTTGCCCTAACGGATGATCTCCGTAGACAACTGGATCGAGGCGGGTCAGGACTGCTGATCCTTTTAGATTTGTCAGCAGCCTTTGACATGGTCGATCATGATCTTCTGGACCACCGCCTTGCAGATGTGGGGATACAGGGCATAGCCCGTAACTGGTTGTGCTCTTTTATCTCTGGTCGGGGACAGAGGGTGGCACTAGGGAGGGAAATGTCGTCGCACCACTCCTTGATGTGTGGAGTGCCGCAGGGCGCAATTCTCTCCCCGATGCTTTTTAACATCTTTATGCGCCCCCTTGCCCAGATTACCCGGAGCTTTGGGCTGGGCTGTCACCAATATGCTGATGACACTCAGCTCTATCTGCTGATGGATGGCCACACTGACTCGGCCCCAAACACACTGACCAGATGCTTGGAAGCTGTGGCTGGATGGTTTTGTGGGAGCCGATTGAAACTAAATCCTTCGAAGACAGAGGTCCTATGGCTAGGTCGGGATGGCATGGGGTTGAGGGACCAACTCCCTTCTCTTGCGGGGGCCCAATTAGTGCCATTGCCTTCCGTTAAGAGTTTGGTTGTAATCCTTGATGCCTCCCTTTCCATGGAGGCGCAAGTTACAGCAACAGCCAAGGCGACATTTTTCCACCTTCGCCACATCAAGCAATTGGTCCCTTACCTTTCCCGCCCCGACCTGGCCACAGTGATCCATGCGACGGTCATCTCCAGGCTTGACTACTGTAATTCGCTCTATGCGGGGCTGCCCTTGAAGCTGTCCCAGAAACTCCAGCGGGTACAGAATGCTGCAGCGAGGCTCCTCACAGGGTCTCTGCCATGGGAGCATATTCACCCAGTGCTTTTCAAGCTGCACTGGCTCCCGGTGGAGTACAGGGTCAGATTTAAGGTGCTGCTTTTGACCTTTAAAGCCCTTCACGGCCTAGGACCCTCGTACCTACGGGACCGCCTCTCCTGGTATGCCCCACGGAGAGCCTCAAGGTCCATAAATAACAACACCCTAGTGGTCCCAGGCCCTAATGAAGTTAGATTGGCTTCAACCAGAGCCAGGGCCTTTTCAACTCTGGCTCTGGCCTGGTGGAACGCTCTGCCTCATGAGACCAGGGCCCTGCAGGATCTGATTTCTTTCGGCAGGGCCTGTAAGACAGAGTTGTTCTGCCTGGCCTTTGGCTTGGAGCCAATTTGATTCCCTCCCTCTCTCTCTCTTTTTCCCCCCTTTCTTTTCCTTCTCCTCCTGCGATGAGGCTACATTTTAATATTTTAATGTTCCATTATTTTAATGTATTTTATTTTTGTTTTTAAGTTGTAACCATTCATCTTGTTTTTATTATTGCTTGTAAGCCGCTCTGAGCCCGGCCTTGGCTGGGGAGGGCGGGGTATAAATAAAAAATTATTATATTATTATTATTATGTTTGAGGCCATGAAGCTTGAACTGTTATGGAGACCCCTTTGCAGCAAGCTCTGAGGTCTGAGTACTCACCGTTTTCTTCATTGATGGGATTGTTCCATGACAGATCACCACACCTTTGGCCAGCATGACTACATGTATAGTTCAGTTGGTAGAGCATGAAACTATTATTATTATTATTATTATTATTATTATTATTATTATACAGCTGGGGAAGTTTGGGAAGCACTGATCTATCTGAACCAGGCTGATAGACAACTGGAAGATGGATGGTATTAATCTACTATAACAATTTTAAGAAGTAGAAAGAAAATGACATACATCATAGAGGTTCTCCTAGGCAAGTAACCTGCCAAACCATAGGTAAATAGATCCAGGTGTTTTATGCTAGGCATGTTTAAATGTGGTTTCTTTGGGAGGGGGAGTGCATTAAGCCAATGACCCATCCAGCCCAGCAACCTGTGGTCAGCCAGATACCGTATGGCAAGTCCCAAAGGAAGACCTGAATGCAACAATGCTCTCCCTAGAGGGCTAGAAAGTTAAGATGAAGGTGGGAGGGGAGGGGAACAGCCAGTTGGGTTCTGCTCAGCTGCCACCACAAATCCCAGAAGCTAAGATCAAACTGATTTGGCAAGAGTGGAAGTGTGGGCATGTGCCAGAGAGGCAGAAGAACGTGGACAGCTAGCTTTAGAATCAGCAATCAATATAGTACAGCATTGATGACACCAGGGGTAAAAGACAGAGGGGTGGCACAGAAGGGGCAAAGGATATTTCCGAGGAAAACAACAGTATATGTTACTAACAGGAATTCAGAAATGGGATGGGAGCACGTGAGGAGGCAAATTCCTTGCTTGGGGGGTGGGGGTGGAGACTTGCATTCTGCCACCCACTCTGCTGCTGCCTATATGGCACAGACAAGAAAAAGTCAACGCAGTACATCAACAATACACACATATTATTATTTTTTGCAAGGAACTTTTCCAGATATAATGCATTTCAAAGTTATTTTCGCTAATCTCGTATGTGCATTTTCTGCCCAGTTTTCCTAATTGTGGGCACTTTGGTCCTTTTTTAAAAGAGAGAACGAGTGAGCTGCATCGCAAAGTGCACAAAGCAGAGATTTGCAAGGTTAGCTGCATTGATTTCTGTATATATATCTGGGAAGTGCAAATGAGAAGTTTGCACTAAAATGGGAATCCTGAGAAATTCCTTCTCCATTGCTAGTTGTGAGGACAGAGCGTCGTTGCCTATTTTTGTATCTCTCCACGATTAGTAATTGTAGAGTGCATGATGCATACTAACCAACAATCTGTGCTGGTTCAGGCAATAAAAGGGCAGTAAAGAATTCGGGGTTTCTTTGTCCAGAAGTTGGGTGCCTATTTTGGAGTGTGAACATGGTCCTTTTTAAAAAATAACCTCACCCACTAAATTCTTCTTCTGCTTTTCTCCTGGTAGCCACAAGATGGCAGCATGCACCGTAGCAATTGCCTGTAGCTAAATTCCTGTTTTTAAAAAGCGAAAAGCAGATCGAGGCAAAAGGACAAGATACTAGACGAGATGGGGTGGTTTTAGCGTCACGGTGGGTAGGATAGCCTCCCCGCCCCCCAATTCTTTCTCTCTCCTTTTGCTGGAAACCTGAGGTCCACAAACCACAGCCAGGTGCAACTTAGGAGGCTCAGCTGCTAAGAAATAAGCAACAAGGAACCTCTGAGCATGTGCCCAGCCTAGGAACTGATCAGCACCAGAACAAAACATGCAAGTTCTGTCAGCCCACTCCTGGCTGTGGCAGCTGGTGACCAATGCAACTGGCAGGATGGAAGGCAAGGAAACCCAACAGCAGGGGGCATCAGAGCCAATGACCTGCAAAGCCATCCCTGTACAGTGGTATCTCAGGTTAAGAACTTGATTTGTTCCAGAGGTCCGTTCTTAACCTCAAACTGTTCTTAACCTGAGGTACCACTTTAGCTAATGGGGCCTCCTCCTGCTGCTGTGCCACTGCCACACGGTTTCTGTTTTCATCCTGAAGCAAAGTTCATAACCCGAGGTACTATTTCTGGGTTAGCGGAGTCTGTAACCTGAAGTGTATGTAACCCGAGGTACCACTGAGGTACCACCACTGAGCTCCAGCGCCGAGGGCCTTCTGGCGGTTCCTTCATTGCGAGAAGCAAAGCTACAGGGAACCAGGCAGAGGGCCTTCTCGGTAGTGGCGCCCGCCCTGTGGAATGCCCTCCCATCAGATGTCAAAGCCATAAACAACTACCTGACATTCAGAAGACATCTTAAGGCAGCCCTGTTCAGGGAAGTTTTTAATCTGTGATATTTTAGTGTATTTTTGGTTTCTATGGAAGCCGCCCAGAGTGGCTGGGGAAACCCAGCCAGATGGGCGGGGTACAAATAATAAATTAGTAGTAGTAGTAGTAGTAGTAGTAGTAGTAGTAGTAGTATACCACTGTACTGGTTTTTAGTAAGAAGACAGGACAGTGGGGGCTGACTGAGAGCAGGCTGAGGCTGGTGAGACAGTGCCCACATTTACCAGCTGCTGGCTTTCCCAAAAGCATTATTTTTCAGAAACTTATTTTGGGTGTGTATGGACACCACAGAATCACAGAACTGTGGAATTAGAAGGGACCATGAGGGTCATCTAGTCCAACCACCTCCAGTGCAGGAATCTTTTACCCAAAATGAGGCTCGAACACATGACCCTGAGATTAAGAGTCTCATACTCTACCACCTGAGCTATCCAGTGTTTCCTGTTGTTAGACAATTGGGGATCAGAAACCCACAAAAAAAGGTCTACCAGCAAATGCTCATCTAGTTTCTGCCCACCCTGTTTCAGACGACATTCAACAAAATTACTTTACTGGTATCAAGGGCCTAAGCCCTAATGGAATCAGAATGCCATTAAAAGGACAGACCTCAGTCTAATTCATTTCCCATTCTGCATTTCCTATTTTTGGTGGGGTGGGGCTCCTTCAGTAATAGGTCTTTCCATCATAACGTTTAAACCAAGACCAGCCCAACCCAAGGGGCTGAGCTGATTTCAAAAGGTCCTGGGCAAATTGGGAAAAGCCTCCATGGAAACAGATTCCCATTCTGAAATCTTGGGAATACAGTGGTACCTCAGGTTAAGAACTTAATTCGTTCCAAAGGTCCGTTCTTAACCTGAAACTGTTCTTAACCTGAGGTACCACTTTAGCTAATGGGGCCTCCTGCTGCCGCTGCGCTGCTGCTGCACAATTTCTGTTCTCATCCTGAAGCAAAGTTCTTAACCTGAAGTACTATTTCTGGGTTAGCAGAGTCTGTACCCTGAAGTGTCTGTAACCTGAAGCGTCTGCAACCTGAGGTACCACTATACAAGAAATGAGATTCCGACTAAACATACAGAAAAACTGTCTGATAGTAAGAGCTGTTGTGGACTCTCCTTCCTTGGAGGTTTTTAAGCAGAGGTTGTATGGCCATTTGTCATGGATGCTTTAGCTGAGATTCCTGCACTAGATGACCCTTGGATTCCTTCCAACACTACGATTCTACAATTCCATCCAAGTGAATTGGCACTTTTTTTCATTCACTTGTATGCAGCAGAAGACTGCAGTTCTTTCAGAGAGGAAAAGATAACATTGCATGTAAGGTTGGGATAATTATTTTGATTCAGTTCACATTTAGAAGCGAGCCTACAGAATTTGCACTTTGCAAAGCAAATATGCAAACTGAAACACAGCAATCCTTCGAAATTTATACTTCTCCAAATTTTGCAATGCTGCTGTCCAGCCAAGTAATGTGCCTATAGTAGGGTAAAGTTTGCATTAAAAATGCACACAAATAACATACAAAACACATTATATAAAGGGAAATTGCTGCAGAAATATGGATAACAGAATTTAAGAATGGGGAAAAACAGTAACAAAGAAAACTGAAATACGTTTTTGTCCACCCTTCCTTTTTCTCTCTCAGACACATTCCTGCAACGTGCACCCCCTCCCCCTTAATACTATTGGTTTTCCTAATAGCAAACCTTTGATGGATCAGTGAAAATAGGGAGTGCAATCAGAAAAGTCATGAAGAATGTGAACACACATACATGCAAATTCAATTCCCCGCCCTCAGCTAGGTAGCAAAAGAGCTTGAGTCAGCCTTGTTTTCAAAGTGAACACAGGCTGTCTGTTTGGGACTCCTACTCCTCTGCTTGTGGTCAGCCTAGAATGTCATGTGTGCAAAAGCGGGTATGTTTTCTTTATAAACTCCCAAGGAAGGCAGCTATTTTCTAAGACTGAACTGTTGCTTAGGCTACCATATACAGATTAGTGCAAACAAGTGCAACCTCTGTATCCATTGGTCCAGGCCTTTTGTATCTTACCTCTCATTTCCTCAATCAGAACAATGTTTTCCAGATAATGAACTTGGGGCAGGGGATTCTTCCTTCCTCGCTTGCTTCCTTCCTTTCTTAAGTGGCTGTAAATAGAATTGCAATAAAAATGGAACTCGACCCCAGGGAGGGGACTCTCCATAGTGAAGTTAGATGCACACACACACCCCAAACCCAAGGATTTAATGCTCCAGGCTTGGAGAGATAAGACTGCAGAGGAAATGTGGATGGGGTTTGAGGCTTGGGATCAGATACCCACACCTGGAGCCACATCTGCACCATACAGTTAAGGAAGCATTATACCACTTTCAACAGTCTTGACTTCCCCCAAGAATCCTGGGAACTTTAGTTTATTAAGGCAGCTGAGAGTTGTTAAAAGACACCCATTCCCATTCCCCTGACAGAGCCACTGAGGGTGCCTGGCCTCTAACACCACCACCTGCTATCTTACCACTGACTCTGGCACTGCAGCAGTGACGGAACCAGGGATCTCTACCTGTACCATAGGGCCTCTGTTGTGGCTGCTGCAGTTGCAGACAAGCTTCCATGATGCGTCTGCAGATGTGACGGGCCCCAACAGAGGCTCCATGGTAGAGGCAGAAGCCCCAGCTCTGCAGTGGTGCCAGAGAGTGGCAGTGGGAGGGGTGAAGGCTGAGCAGCAGGTGCAGGCGCAATATGACATGACGTGCACTGCTTGGCACCCATAGCTTGGGGCCCAAGTTGGTGTCTCTGGCAAGTGGGATTGTTGTCACTTAGGGAACTGTATTTCTGTGCAGAGAAGGGGGGGGGGGATCTTCTAACTACTCTCAGCACAAAAAAATTCCTTCCAGTAGCACCTTAAAGACCAACTAAGTTAGTTCTTGGTATGAGCTTTCGTGTGCATGCACACTTCTTCAGATACTGATTATGGTATCTGAAGAAGTGTGCATGCACACGAAAGCTCATACCAAGAACTAACTTAGTTGGTCTTTAAGGTGCTACTGGAAGGAATTTTTTTGTTTTGACTATGGCAGACCAAAACGGCTACCTATCTGTAACTTACTCTCAGCACGCTTATCAAACTACAGCTCCCAGAATTCTCTGGGAGAATCCATGACTGTTGTGAAGGATGTGAAGGAAATAAGCAGCTATCCTATCTTTAAAAGACATCTGAAGGCAGCCCTGTTTAGGGAAGTTTTTAATATTTAATGCTGTACTGTTTTTAACACTTGTTTGGGAGCTCCCCAGAGTGGCTGGGGAAACTCAGCCAGATGGGCAGGGTATAAATTATTATTATTATTATTATTATTATTATTATTATTATTATTATTATTATTATTAAAGTGGCATCATAGTGCTTTAAATGTATGGTCTGAATGTGGCCTTATTCACCCATGCACAGAGAGAATTTACTGGG
Source organism: Podarcis gaigeae (assembly GCF_964106915.1). NCBI lineage: Eukaryota > Metazoa > Chordata > Lepidosauria > Squamata > Lacertidae > Podarcis > Podarcis gaigeae. The sequence continues at coordinate 28,604,316 of NC_139691.1, read as the reverse complement.
ACAGAACCTTCCTGCAGAATAACCAAGTGAATCCTTGGGGCATAGTGGCGTAGCGTGGGTTGTCAGCACCCGGGGCAAGGCAAGTAATTTGCACCCCCTAACCCGTGGATTTGCGCCCCCTAACCCCCAGATGTTGCACCCGGTGTGGCCGGCCCCCCCCTGCACCCCCTTGCTACCCCACTGTTGGGGCAGGGGTACTTTAGTGAGTCCATCAAATGTGGATCATGTTTTCCCACTCTTCTTCTTCTTCTTCTTCTTCTTCTTCTTCTTCTTCTTCTTCTTCTTCTTCTTCTTCTTCTTCCCCCCCTTACTTACCTCCTCCTCTTCCTCTTCCTTTTCTTTCCTCCCACATCACTGGGGACTGTTGACAGATGTTCCCTAATCTCTACTGCCATGTCCCCCTATGAAGCCCTGCAAACAAAGCTACTCTGACGTTGTTGCCAACTGCATCTGGAATATCCCAATGTTCTCCTGCCAATCATTTCTCTCTCATGCTGCTTTTGGAAGCCCATACTATCAAACCCTGTATTTCCAACAACTGTTTTTTCATTGAAATTGTGTTCTTCCAACAGAGAGGAAGCACAACACAGATGCAGGGGAGGGGCCACAGCTCAGAGGTAGAGCATCTGCCAGGCCCCAGGTTGAACTCCCAGCATCTCCAGGTGGGGCTGGAAATGTTCCATCCCTGGAACCCTGTGTAGACAATACTGACCCAGATGGACCATGGTCTGACTCAGTGTAAGGCAGCTTCCTATGTCTTCCTATAGCAGAGGAAGAAGGTGCTATTCATAACTCATTTATTTTGAGGCTGCCACACAAAGCTATAAAAATTATGCCCCCTCCAATCTTGTTTTATGTCTGCTGCTTCCTCAAACAGGATTTTCTTGCTTTTTTAGATACTAATTAGATACTGTGAGTTTTATGCAGGAAATATGACAAGAAATTAGAGTTGGGCAGCTGGTGGAAATGCAAACACTTAGGAATACATAGACTGCTATATCCATTTCTATGTGCATGGAAAGAGAGAGAGAGAGTGGGTGGGAGAGAGAGATTGGTTTAGTGTTTGGCATATCTTCACAGATGTCTAATGTTGGCAGATGGCTTTTGTTATACCTTGCTGAGCAATGCCAAGTTGACTCATAAACAGAGGACCCAGATGTCTTATGACTATCACAGACAGTTTAGGAACAGGGTTTGTCTGTAAAGTATGAATACATCAATAAACAGCCAATGTCAGCATCCAGCATTCTCATGCCACAATTAGGGTCCGGATAAGGCCTCACTGCTAATGCCTGCCCTGGGCCTTGTTCTTTCCAGCTGCCCTTCCTTCTTCTCTCTCACTTTTCATTCTTTCAAACTTATTTAAATTTATTTATTTGATTATTCAGTAGCAACAACCAAATAAAGCATGTATGGTACAGCCTAAAACATAATCAGACAGTGCAAGCGTGTTGTGCCTTATTAGCCTAATAAGTCCTTCCAGAGAGTGTTGTGAATCTGTGGTGTCAGATCTGAAATGAACATTCAAACCTGCACATCTGCACTTGATACAGGAAGCAGGTGATGGGAGTTCATGAACCTGTATTGATTTTTTTTAAAAAAAGCATCTCTTAACCTCTCCCAGTCAGCTCACTCTAAACACAAAAACAGACAAACCCACAAAAGTTATGAAAATCGTGGTTTTATACAACCCCAAAATATAATCAGTACCTGCAGTTAGTAACTTCACTGATTAAAAACATAATATTTGATGTTGTTTAATTTCTTTTTGCTTTTAATTTGTTTTAACTCTTTATGATTTTATTGTTTGATTTCATGGTTTTATATTGTAGTATACCATGTGATATATCTCTATGATACAGTGGCAGATAAAGATGTAAACAAACAAATAAAACCTAGGAAACTGGTTCCTACCAAGGCCACATCTGTACCATACATTTAAAACACTATGATACCATGTTAAACAGTCATAGCTTTGCCCATAGAATTCTGGGAGTTGCAGAGAGTTGTTAAAGGTAAAGGTAAAGGGACCCCTGACCCTTAGGTCTAGTCGTGGCCGACTCTGGGGTTGCGGCACTCATCTCACTTTACTGGCCGAGGGAGCCGGCGTACAGCTTCCAGGTCATGTGGCCAGCATGACTAAGCCGCTTCTGGTGAACCAGAACAGCGCACAGAAACGCCATTTACCTTCCCGCCGGAGTGGTACCTATTTATCTACTTGCACTTTGACGTGCTTTCGAACTGCTAGGTGGGCAGGAGCAGGGAGCGAGCAATGGGAGCTCACCCCGTCGCGGGGATTCAAACCTCTGACCTTCTGATCGGCAAGTCCTAGTCTCTGTGGTTTAACCCACAGCGCCACCTGCATCCCTTAGAGAGTTGTTAAGAGACCCCTATTCCTGCACAGAAGTACAGTGCCCAGAGTTTCCCCTGAAGAAGAATGAATTGTTAAACCACTTTTGGAATTGTAGCTCTGTTAGAGGAATAGGGGTCTCCTAACAGCACTCACCACTTGCAACAAACTACAGCTCCCATAAGTCTTTGAGGGAAGACATGATTGTTTAAAGTGGTATACCATACTGCTTTAAATATATGGTTCAGATGTGACCAAACTCAGACCATTGGTCCATCTATTTCAGTATTGTCAATACTGACAGGCAGCAGCTATCCAGGATTTCAGGTAGGGAGTCTTTCCGAACCCTACCTGAAGATATCAGGGCCAGGCCACCCATGAGGAAAGGTGAGGCAAAATGTGCCTTGGGCTGCAAGATCCACAGGGGCAGCAGATATGGTCTCCAATGAACACATTGCCTGCCTGCTGCTGCTCTAGTGGCAGCGATAGCTGCAATGCACTCCTTGGAGATTGGATTTGCCATCTCCTCAGCATTACCCTCAATAAGAGGCACTGCTGGTCTCCTCTCCCACCTTTGTTCCTGATGTAGATCTTCACTCATCCTTTCTTCCCTGGCAGGAGGTGGGGGCATCATTTTGTGATTTGCCACAGGTGCCAAAATGTCTTGAGCCAGCCCTGATTAAACTTGGGCCCTTCTGCATTCAGAGCAGTTGCTCTACCACTGAGCTACAGTATGTGGCCCTTCCTTAGGCCAACTGCTGCCTTAAACCAAATCAGTCCATTCTGCCTGGCAGCTGCTCTCCAAGGTCTCAGACACACATCTTTCCCAGCCCCACCTGAAGATTCTCAGCTTCTTTTGTTTTTAGAAACCATCAGCTTCTTTACAGCAAAACTTGGAATGTAAGTTTAAAGGGATGTCACATGAAAGGAGCGGGGGTGGTTATGAAAAGCAAGCAAATGTTCCTTATTTTCTCATAGAACAATGTACTAAATTATTATACAATGTTTTTGATCAGTAGCTTCCTCCCTGAATTATCACAACATTATGCCTCTTCCTTCCCCTTCCATTAATGCTTGGCATATTATATTAATGAATCCCGGAGCGGTTTCATTCTCTCCCAACCCCTTATTTACAGATAACCCCCGTGGTGGGTTCCTAGAGCTTTGAGCTGTAGTGTCTTCCTTTGCAAATATCATTATATATGTACAGTGGTACCTCAGTTTACAAACTTAATCCGTTCCAGAAGTCCATTCTTAAACCAAAGCCATTCTTAAACCGAGGCGGGCTTTCCCTAATGAGGCCTCCCACCGCCGGTGCCCTTCCACTGTTTGGCTTCTGTTCGTAGACCAAGGTAAAGTTCTCTAACTGGAACACTAATTCTGGTTTTGTGGAGTCCATATACCAAATAGTTCGTAAACAGGGCTGTTCTTAAACCAAGGTACCACTGTATTACAAACTGAGAATTCATCTATGAATCTGATGCAAAAATGAATCAGTCTGCTAAGATATCCATAACCATCTTAGGGGTCATTCAAGCACATATTCATGATAAACAAAGCAACTGTCTGGTGTTGGAGATATTTGCCTGCCAAATGGGATTTGCATATCTTTTGAAGTGGTAAAATGGTCCTCACAGCACAGCAGACTCTTGCTCATATTTTCCCTGTAAAATATACTTTTTTAAAAAAAGGATGGGGAGGTAAATACATTCTCTCTTCAGCTCCAAGTCCTAATCAATTAAAGCACTGGCTAGCTCATGCTCAGAATGGATTTCACAGTGTATTACAGCTGCATTTTCTGCTTTATCTGAGCCAGGAATAAAAAGTATGTGTTGCTGTGATGAAACTCTCAGTTTTGCAACAGGGTGATCTGCTGTGACTTTCACATGAACAAAAGCAAACCAAGAGCAAATTGAGTTACATGTGACTTTTGTTAATCCACTTTTTTCAAGGAAGGGTATGTTATTTTGGAGGAGAAGCATTCACAGTGCCCTAATCTAGAATGTTCTCTGGGTCTGGATAGTAGTCCCGTGCTGTTTTACTGCTGAAAAGCACCACCTCCCTGACTGATATTTGCTTCTGCAGGTACTGTTTGAAGTAAACAGGGCTTTGAAGGGCATAAATGTAAACTTTAAAATTAATAACTTCCCTTCGATACAGGGGTAAGTGACCTTATATGGGGGCCTATGGACCTAATGTCCATCTGGGCAAGCTTCTAGGGGCCACATGCCAGGGGTGGATGGGGCCAGAAGCAAATGTTAGCAGGCAAATGATGCTAATTTTACCAGTGAATAGTAGGCTAGCTTTCACATACGCTCTGTCCTCCATCCAGGCACATTTCCCACCCTGTGTCAGGCGACTTCAGAATCCCTAACTATTATCAACTAACTCAGGGGTCAGCAAACTTTTTCAGCAGGGGGCCACTGTCCTTCAGACCTGGTGGGGGGCCAGACTATATTGGGGGGGATGAATTCCTATGCCCCACAAATAACCCAGAGGTGCATTTTAAATAAAAGCACACATGCTACTCATGTAAAAACACCAGGCAGGCCCCACAAATAACCCAGAGATGTATCTTAAATAAAGGGGCACATTCTACTCATGTAAAAACACACTGATTCCTGAACTGTCCGCGGGCCAGATTGAGAAGGCAATTGGGCCTTATCCAGCCCCCGGGCCTTAGTTTGCCTACCCATGAACTGCACAGCTAAGGTTGCCTAATTCATCCCCTTTACCAAATTGTGGGCCAGCATCTGGCATCAGTGTGCAGCACCTGCCTCAAGAAATCCACTCTAAAGACATTGGTATTTAGCTCCTGACATACTACCGGTACTCAGAATATATAAAGATGTTTCAGGATTGATCCCTGTCATCTCCACGAAGGGCTGGGAAATACCCTTCCCTGGAACCCCAAAGAGCAGCTGCCCAAGGGGTGTGGTGCTCATCTTGCTTTCAGGTTGAGGGAACCGGTGCTTGTCCACAGACAGCTTTCTGGGTCATGTGGCCAGAATGACTAAGCCACTTTGCCTTACCTATGTACCTTTGAAATCAGGCTCGCTCAGAAGAAATTCTGTCTTCCTGCCCCTGTCAACAAGCAAACTGAGAGTGAACGGAGACCCGGGTGGTGTGGAACATGTTCTCAGCCTCCTGACCAGGGTGAATATCAAAACAGTCATCTGACTGCTGTGGTCTTATGATGCCTCAGACTGTCAGAAGTGGTCTACTGCATACGAACAACTTCAAAGGAAAGAGTTATGTGATCCTGGAGACCTCTGGTGTGATGTTAATGAAGTGTTTTCAGAAAATGGAACAAGAAAGAAATTGCACCCTTGCTTTCCAGGAAATGCTACTCACGCAAATGGGGGGGGGGGGTTTGCTTGTGTGTGGTGTGTCTTGCTTGCATTGTTTATGCTGCTGTTTTGGAAACTATCAACAGAACAAGTTCAGGGCCAGCCATTCTGACTAACATCCTCCTTTTGATTCAATTTAAAACGAAGCTTTCAATTCATATTGACACAGTTCTTTGTTTGGAGATTTTGTTCCAATTCTATAATATACATATATGTAACTTCTGAGTAACAGCTAAATGCCATACATGACTAAGACCCAGTTTGTATATCACGAGAGTGGTGACTTCCTCCATCACTACATACCACCTTTCATATCCTTCAGCAAAACACAAATCTGGTCTTGCTTAGCCACCAAATTCCATGGGTATGACCTGCAACAAAATGTTGCAGTATGGAGTGCTCCTGTTCAGGGTTCCAGCCAGACATTTCCTTTTTCAGAATTATTCATTGAACTTCATCCCTCCCACCCCCCACCTTCTCAGTTTGTCATTCCCCTCCACCCAGAGGTATAGTGTGGGGGGGCAGGGGTGGTGGTGCCCCAGAGGCTATTTTTTTGGGGGGGGGGGAGGTGCATTCCTCACAATGCCCTTCCAATCCTGCAGAGCTGACAGGGTGCCATGAGCTGTTGTGTCCTTCTCAGCTACCCTCCAGCTGGAGGGTGCTGAGAGGACACAGCAGGCATGCATCCTGCCAACCCCACACTGGTTTTGCAAGTCTTGCAAAGTGGTGCTGGGATTGCAGGGCGCCGTTAATGTACCCCTCAAAGCAGGGCATTGGCTTGCCAGGCTTCCCACTGCACAGTTGTACCCCTGTGAACCTTGATATTTCCCTAAGCTTGCTGATATACCTCCTTTGTGCACAAATGGTTCCATTTTGGATAGACAATAGTCTGGTGTGTGTGTGTTCTGGATCCAGCTAAATCTCAGCTCCTGAGTCAAACTGGGCTGATTCGGGTCAACCAAGGAGACCACCACATCAGAACTTGTTTTTTCTTGATGTCCTGCCTCTTTCAGGATTCAGCTACACAGAATCAGATTCATTAACTTGTATCTAGTCATCAGACCATCATAAAATAAAATAAAAGCTTGTAACAGCGTGAAAGCTACACAGGGTGACATCAATAGTTATCTCAGAAACATCTTAAATTTAAGATGTCAATTTTCTTGGCAGACATGTCCCTATAAAAGGGGGGGGAGGAAAGTTCCTATTTTAGCAAATATTAAAGTGAAATGGGATGCAATAAAATGAATTTATGCAAATCTGAATAAAATTATGTAAAACCTTAATGAATAAAAGTATAAAGCAAACAAAATGTTCCGAAACTCCCTGAGCGTTTTCTCTCAATTTTCTCTTCTCAGCAGTTACTGCAGAACTATATAAACACATCACTCTCACTGTGCACTTGTGCACTTAAACTAATGTTTCTGTTTTTGCCCATTTTGCTAACAATAGTTCTTTGTTAGAGAAAGTGGGGGGACTCAGTTTTCTGTAAGCTGCCCAAACTGTGAATCTATTTTCCTAAGCTTTCCCCCTCTTGCTATGAATGCATAATTGGTTATTTGTACACACACAAACAGACACAGAGCAAACATACATATGCATTCCTCTCAACACACACACACACACACACACACACATACACACACACACGTCTTGCCATTTGTAAATCTCCATCTTAGCAAATGATCTCTAGATAAATCTATAGAGCAAAGGTGTTAAATTACCTTTTTTAAAAAAAACAAAAACAAAAAAACACCCCACCATCTAGGTTTACAGCTTTTGGCAAACAATGACAGCCTTGCATTTTACGTGAGAAAACTGACCACAGCTCTTGGCTTGCCAAACTGCAAACAGAAAGGTTGTAAGCTTTGGCAGTGAGTTGCCCTCCAAAAGAGAGAGAGAGGGAGAAAGAGGAAGCATTATGCTCAGGTTAGAGACAGCTTATGTATGAGCATCCTGGAGACGATCCAGTTGCAAACCAATTTTCCTTCCTTACTTTCAACTTTCCATTAAGAAGACTAGACTGTGGTTTGTTCCAAGGGCATGAAAGAAACACACCCCTTTAAAACACACACACACAAAAAAAACACCCACAAACCTGTCAAGGTGTCTGCTAGGAGAACATGAAACTCTCTGGAATCATGTGCAATGCAGACACCCCTCCCTCTTCTTTACTTTCAACTTTGGCCTACTAGGCGCTCTGTTTTTTCTGTACATTTAGAGCAGCTTTGCTACTTTCATTAATTCAGAACAGGGTTTTGGCACCAGCAGAGCTCAAGCTTTGGCATGTAACTCAAGAATCACATATGCATGAAAAGAAGAGAGGGGTGTGTGTGGAAAGGCTATTTAACAGTGGGATTTATACACAGAGAGTGGTGGCATCAGGGATGCATCCAACCAAGCCCTACTCAGAGCAGACCCACTGCAATTTAGTAGACCCACTGATTTAAATTGGTCTACCCTGAGGAGGACTTAGCTGGGTGAAACCCTCAGTTTTTTTGTTTCCTCCCATTCAGGGTTGAACTGCAGTTTCCATTTAGGTTTTGCCTGTGATAAAACCGCCAGGGATAATACTCAAACTTTTCCTCCCTACAGTAAATCTATAGGCTTCACTGCTGCCAAACACTTTCAAGGCAATTGAGAATGGGAGCAATTGACTCCTGCTTCCAGGCTGCTGAACTTGTTCAGTTCTAGGAATGAGAGTTTAAAATTTGCTGAGGTGACATTCACAGCATACATTTAAAGCACTACAATACTGCTTTAAACAGGCATGGCTCCCCCCAAAGAATTCTGGGAGCTGTAGTTTGTTAAGGGTGCTGAGAGTTGCTAGGAACTCCCAGAATCCTTTGGGGGAAGCCATGATTGTTTAAAGTGCCACAAGAATGCTTTAAATGTATGGTGCAAATGTAGCCTGAGAGCCAGTAGGGTTTTGTCGTCCTCCTCCAACCTGACACCCTTCAGCTGTTTTAGGTTACAATTCCAATCAGCTGGATGGGATGGGGTAAGTTGCCTTACTACTACTACTATGGTCATTATTAATGAATGAACTTGTCCCTCACTTGTGACACAAAAGCTCTCCAAGTGACTTAGAACCTATTTAAAGAATTGTTGTTGTTGTTGTTTAGTCGTGTCCGACTCTTCGTGACCCCATGGACCAGAGCACGCCAGGCACTCCAGTCTTCCACTGCCTCCCGCAGTTTGGTCAGACTCATGTTTGTAGCTTCGAGAACACTGTCCAACCATCTCGTCCTCTTTAAAGCATAAGCATGGCTAAAGATGCATCATCATATGAACACATTCACATAACATGCAGAGCTTTTCCAGCTGTGGGAAAGGGTCTCTTTTTCCCAGGGAAAAGCAGCTGGGCAAACAGTGGTATGGATAAAATAAAATGCATGCTATTTAAAATGACATAAAATTCTGTGGTAGTATGCTTTATATGTTGTTCATTTACATATTTTAATTAAAAGTATTACCATGCTGCCCTATAATAATTTTCAGGCTGGTTTGCAACGAAGTAAACACAACATTTAACAACAACGGCATTATTATACTGCTTACTAAACCAGCTGTGCTGGCAAGGCAGGGTAGTACACTTCAGTGTGAACACAGAGCTCTTTGCTCCTGGCAAGGATTCCTTTGTAACTTCAAAGACTGTAATGACAACAGGTATCATATGTGCACCCAGAGTCCCAGCTCCCTGCCTTTGAGGTGATAGGCATGGCTCAGTGATGAGAACATATGTTTTCCATGTACAAATTCTCCCAAAGACAGTCTCGGATACCTCCAGTTAAAATTTTTATTTTTGGTTCTCCGTTGTCCCAGGCAGAGATCTGCTCCAGGAATCCCTCCCCCACTTATGCACAGTTGACTCAGTTTTGACTGTGTATATGTGTGGTGCTGGGAGATAATTAAATAATTCATTTCAAATCCAGAAATGTCAAGAGCTGGAGAGTCCTTGGGGCTCACAAGGAGGCCCTCCCTGGAGCCCAAAGAGGACATCAGAAAGGGTAGAGGAAGCCCTGAAGAGACCTGAGGCGCAGCGGAGCTTTCTTTAGCTTCCCCGCCTAACAGCTGATTTGCGAGGTAGCATAGCAGCTGCTGCTGCCACAGCTTTCCTGCACATCCTCCAGCCTTCTGCCAGCTTCCCCGCCTAACAGCTGATTTGCGAGGTAGCATAGCAGCTGCTGCTGCCACAGCTTTCCTGCACATCCTCCAGCCTTCTGCCAGTCCCAGAGCTTCAACTTTAGTCATGGATATTTTTTGATACAATATTTTTGGTCTGGTTTGGAGAGAGCACACCATAAAGGGTGTTTAAAGGCTATTTAAAGGCCATTTTATGCAATTCCACTTACACATGCAGGGCCCTGGAACATAGCTCCTGTGTAAGTTGCCGGTATCCTTTAAGACAGGAATGGGGAAACTGCAGCCATCCCGGTGTCATTGGACTAGGAATTCACACCATCCCTAACCATTGGCCATACGGGCTAGGGCTGATGGGAGCTGAAGTCCAAGAATATTTGGAAAGCCACAGGTTCCCCACCCCCACTGCTCTATGGAGCAGGGCTGAGTCAGTTCTCAGCCTGGGCTCTGGAGAAGCGTTGGCTTTCTAGAAGGGGCAGCACCAAAGACAAATGGGTCCTTGACCTAACTCCGTGCAAAGAATCTTCTTGGGCCTTTCCTCTTGTAAACTAGGCAGTTGTAACATACCACTTGTTATCACCTGCCTATTCTGCCATTGAGGACTTCTTGGATCATTCTTTGTCTAGCCCCTTCCCTTTGACCTTACCACCTTAGAAAAGAAGAAACTAGGCACAATTCATCCAAAATTTAGTACTGTTATTCAGGGCTTTTTTTCCAGCTGGAACTCAGACCTTGGCACCGGCACTTCTCAGGTGAGTGCAATTGCCATTCTAAGAGAACGAGGGAGGTGTTCGTAGTGAGTTCCGGCACCTCTTTTTCTAGAAAAATAGAAAAGTATATTAAATTGCAAAATTATTTCACAATAATTTACTTTGGGGATTTAAAACTTTATGATCAGTATGTCCCCAACTGAACTCAGAGAGAGTGAGAGGGGTAAGGCTTCAAAAATCACAGGAATATGTTCTCACATTCCTCCCAAGAACCCTCAGATTTAACCTCTGTGGGTTGAATGTGAAATGTTCAGGTTTGAGTAAAACAAACAAAGAGATAATTGTAAGAATTTGAGTAATGTGAGCAGAAGGAAGAATTGCTGTTGGGACATGCCCACCCTGGGGATATCTGTATATTCTTGCACCTGCAGTGCAAGAAGACCCCAATTCAAATGCACCATGAGCTCACTTACCCTGCTATAATTATTTTTTGAGTAGCAGATACTGTTGTTACTTCTTATGGTATGCTATTTGATTATCTGGTTTAATTATGTCTTTTACTGGTATATAGTGGTATTTTATTATTGCTCTTCATGAAATTGTGCTCCAGACTGAAAAAAGGGCAGGATGGTAGCATATTAATTAATGTGGAGGTAATAATATACAGATGTACCTTTAATTTTAATGCTTGTGTACTTGTGTTTAATACTTGCAAACCACCAAGAAACCTATTTGGGTCCTTTCCTAAACCATTCTGAAGCTTAATAATGACCAGTTCCTCCAACCAACTGGCATTGCTGGGAGAATCTGAAAGAACACCTTCCTCCATATATTTCACACTGCCCTTTGAGGATGCCCAGAGGATGCTTCGGAGCTACACTACACTAATTGCCAAAATTAGTGTAGATTCAAAGTAAGACTCACTGGAAGGCAAGAAATACATAGAAAAATAACTTACTAGAATGCCAAATTTTGGAAATAAATAATCAGCTGTAGTTTTTAAGAAGAACAACCCCAACGCAAAGTGAAATATTTTATTATTTCATAGCTTCAAAAGCAAGTCATACAAAAGGACAGTGTTATTTGAGTTAAGATATGATGAGAAGGTTTCCGAAGGCAGAATGAGCACCCAGCTGGCTGCGTACATACGTATACACACATATATAAAACGCTTCCCTGTGGTTCTCATCTCTCATCCCCATTCCCTTCACCCAGACAGTGAGTTATGTAGAGTTTCCTCTGAAGTCCAATTCTCAGCCTCCTGTCAGTGCAAAAATCTCAGACTCAGAAATTTGATTCTGATGTCAGCTCTCCCCCCTTTGTAATGGCTTGGTCGCTCATCTCATCCTGCATCACCGGTAGCGCAATCTTTGTTAAGGGAGTTTCAGTTTTGAAAAGAGAGTCAGTTTTGAGGTGGGGGGTTATGTAGAAAGATTTCTGGAAAGACTCTGATGTGAAGTAGTAGATGAAAGGGTCAAAGCAGCAGTTCAGAGTGGCGATGCACAGCGTGATTGGATAGAATGTCCTCGCAAATCTCTCCAAGAAACAATTTGCTATGGCCTGAGAACGCACGAGGGCATACAAGAAAAGAATGGAGTTGTAAGGCACAAAACACACCAGGAAGATGGCCAAATGTACAACAATCATCTTCAGCACTTTCTCTTTGTTGGTGCCAATCTGGGAAAGCGTGGCAGGTTTCCGGAGGGTCCTCAGGACCAGTGATGAACAAATAAGGTTGAGCAGCAAGGGAATAAGAAAGCCAACCACTTCAATAAATATTGTAATTTTGGACAAGTAGGTCTTCCATATGCTTTTGGAAAAGCCTTCAAAGCACGTTGTACTAGTGTTGTAAGTGTTGGTAGTGGAGAACAAGGATGCTGAGATCCCTCCGCTTAGGACGAGAATCCACACACCCATGCACACGATCGCTGTATTCTTCCTTGTCCTAATGGTGCGAGATCGGAACGGGTATACAATGGCGAGGAAGCGGTCAACACTGATGCATGTGAGGAACAGCATACTCCCGTAGATGTTGGTCAGGAAGGCTGTCCCTGAGATCCTGCACAAAAGGTCTCCAAAGGGCCAGTGCCTGTTGAAGTTGTAGAAGATCTTGAATGGAAGAGTGAAGACGAAGAGTAAGTCGGAGACCACCAGGTTGGTCATGAAAATGGTGGTCTCAGATCGCATATTGATGCGGCAGCAGAATACGAACAAGGAAGCACAGTTGGTGATCAAGCCAAGGATGAACACCATGCTGTAGACAGCTCCATAGAGGTTGTACTTGAAGGAATCATCCGTCATGCACGTGTGGTTGTTGCTGTGATTCCCCATTACAGCTCTGCACTTTGCAAAGCCAAATTAAGTGGAATCCATGCAATGAAAGTCAGGAAGCCCTGCTCACCTTAAGGAGCATATTCCAGTGATATTGATCGAATGCTTGTTGCCACACAGATGTGATGGGTGCCATTCTCCTGGGGAAAACAAGAAAGGAAAAAGCAATCAGTTTTCAAATACTTAGTCTAAGTACCTCCCAATTCATATAAAACATTCCCCAAATAATCATGGGAAGTTAGTTACAGGTGCTAAGGAGACTCCTCCTCCTCCTCAAAGAGTTCCCTGGTAAGAGGGATTGACTGTTAAACCACTCTGGGATCTGATTCTGTGAGGGGAATAGAGGTCTCCTCACAACTCACAGATGGGACACGGGTGGCGCTGTGGGTTAAACCACAGAGCCGAGGGCTTGCCGATCTGAATCCCTGCGACGGGGTGAGCTCCCGTTGCTCGGTCCCTGTTCCTGCCAACCTAGCAGTTTGAAAGCACGTCAAAGTGCAAGTAGATAAATAGGCGGGAAGGTAAACAGCATTTCCGTGTGCTGTTCTGGTTCGCCAGAAGCGGCTTAGTCATGCTGGCCACGTGACCCAGAAGTTGTACGCTGGCTCCCTCGACTAATAAAGCGAGATGAGCACCGTAATCCCAGAGTTGGTCACGACTGGACCTAATGGTCAGGGGGTCACATCTCACAGCACCCTTAGCAAACAACACCTCCCAGGATTCTTTGTGAGGAAGAAGACATGGTTGTTTAAAGCGGTATGATATTGTGCAGATGGGGGCCAGACTCTCTGGACCGATTGCAACTAAATCATACTCAGAATAGACCCACTGAAATCTATGGACTTACATTAGTCATGTCTATTGATTTCAATGGGTTTTCTCTGTGTATGAGTTGGATTCAAGCATACACGCTGGCTGGGGCCAACAGGTGTTGTGGTCCAGCGATATCTGGAGAACAACAGTGTGAGGAAGGATGCTGTATTCCAAGAGGAGGGAACCTTGGGCAGGAAACCTAATCAACATTTCTGGTCTCTTTCTCTGGCCCTCAGAAGCCTTCCAACCACATCACCTCAACAAACCACTCCTAATCACCCAGTCCTTCAATGTTGTTTTTCACATGCTCTTGGCTGGAATGTATCCTTGAACTCTGATAATGCCTCTTGCTTGCCTGCAAAGAGGATGGAGAGGGGAATGTGAGTTAGCCTATTGTAGAAAGATGAAATTTGCATTTGTAGCTCCAAAATCACTTTTCCCTCTGGCCATGCCCACTGCTGACTCCTGGGAAGTTACCCTGAAGGGAATATGGCCCTTGTGCTGTATAGCATGTGTGCATTTAAAAAAAAAAAAAATTTCCTGTTTCACCTGTGTGTTCTTTGCCTTCTAAAGCAGTTGTCATTTCAAAGAACATTTCTAGCTTCTATTATATTTGGTGTCCGACATAGTACTTGGTTCTATTTGGGGAAGGACCACAGCGAGCCGGAAAGAGCATGTTTTGCAGGTTAAACCTCAAAGTCATCTCCATGTCGTGCTGTCTGACACTGTCTGAGAGTGCTAGGAATATTACGCAGAAAAGAGTTAGCTTAAAAAAAGCATGGGACTCATGGAAACTTCAGTTTTGGCAAACGAAAGTATCCAAGGATGCAGAGCTTGATCTTTGTCCCTGGGGTGGGCAGGCAAGTCACATGCAGATAAAGCATGCAATAGCCATCACTGGCAGAAGTGGTTTGGGGCCCCTGCAGAATGGCTACAGGAGGCAAACATCTGCAGTGGGAGAAACAGCAGACATTCCAGCGGCGTGTGTCCTGTTGTAATACATGATCTAACATCTGACCCAGGATGCTTTTGACAAAAGGAACCATTAGTCAGGAGCCTGGAACCACATCAAATGACAAATTCCTCCTCTTTTTGTATGGCTTCAGAAACAGCAAATCTTAGGCAATTTAAAGAGTTCTCTGGGAAAATTCAAATAGTTTTGCTTCAGTTCTGAAGTAGGAGGCATATAAAAGGAAAGGCACACACTTGCAGTATTCTCTGACACCTTGCTGCTGTTCCCTGTCTCACAGTATCCACTGCATCTCACCCTGCCCAATAGCTTATTTCGCTTCTGTAATTCAGATCCAACAAGTCTTAAAGGTACAATCTGTATTAAACTTATATGTGGAGCCAGGAAATAATAAATACAGTGAAACCTTGGTTTTTGAACACAATCCGTTCAGGAAGACCGTTCGACTTCCAAAACATTTGAAAACTGAAGCAGGCATTTCCGGAAGCATTTATGTCTGGAAAACTCAATACAGAAGCCATGTGGCATGTTCAGCTTCCGAAAAGAATTCAAAAACCGAAGGAGTTACTTCCAGGTTTTCGGCATTTGAAATCTGAAACATTCAACTTTCGAGACGTCCGAAAACCAAGGTACCACTGTACTTATCTTGCACTTATGTCCTTCCCCCTCTTTAAAATTCAAGAACAAGCTAAATCTGATAGAATAACAGCATGCAGTTTGGTCCTCTATGTGTTTACTCAGAAGAAAGTCCCACTAAATCCAATGGAATTTATTTCCTAATCAGTTTGCTTAAGATTGCTACAATCTTAAACATGCTGATTTGGAAGGAAATCTTAACTAAGTCCTACCCAGACTTCAATTAGCCATGCCGCTTAATTTCAATGGATTTACTCTAAATAGGGCTAGAGTTGGATACAATCCAATGGACTCAGAGGGACATAAGGTAAAGGGACCCCTGACCATTAGGTCCAGTCGTGGCCGACTCTGGGGCTGCGGCGCTCATCTCGCTTTATTGGCTGAGGGAGCCGGCGTACAGCTTCTGGGTTGTGTGGCCAGCATGACTAAGCCGCTTCTAGCGAACCAGAGCAGCACACGGAAACACCGTTTACCTTCCCTCTGGAGCAGTACCTATTTATCTACTTGCACTTTGATGTGCTTTCGAACTGCTAGGTTGGCAGGAGCAGGGACTGAGCAACGGGAGTTCACCTCGTCTCCTCTAACCACTTTCTTCACCCTTAAAAAACTGCAGTTCTTTGAACCTACCATTTAATGTAAATGTGTTATAATACATGCTGCATATGGAGCCTTTATTTCTCCAAAAATCCAAAAAGCAACACTGCAACAGTGAGGAATATAGCTTATTAGGATTTTAAAAAAAATCACATTTTTCCAGATTAATCAAACTTGTGTTCTGATGATCTCAAGATGCTCACTCATTTCCTTGTGACCTTTCAGTCAATCCTTTTAAAAGTACTGTTGCTTTTGTGTGCATGTATATTCACCCGCGGGTGGCGCTGTGGGTAAATGCCTCAGCGCCTAGGGCTTGCCGATCGAAAGGTCGGCGGTTCGAATCCCCGCGGCGGGGTGCGCTCCCGTTGCTCAGTCCCAGCGCCTGCCAACCTAGCAGTTCGAAAGCACCCTCGGGTGCAAGTAGATAAATAGGGACCGCTTTCTAGCGGGAAGGTAAACGGCGTTTCCGTGTGCAGCTCTGGCTCGCCAGAGCAGCGATGTCACGCTGGCCACGTGACCCGGAAGTGTCTTCGGACAGCGCTGGCCCCTGGCCTCTTGAGTGAGATGGGCGCACAACCCCAGAGTCTGGCAAGACTGGCCCGTACGGGCAGGGGTACCTTTATCTTTTACTTATATTCACCCAATGGATCAATGCAGGAACTTGCAATTTTTAATAAAAGAAAAAGAAACCTTTTTATGCATAAGCCTATTTCTTTCTTTTTAACAGCTTCATTTAAAGGGGGGGGGAGATTCCCAATCTTGCTGGTTATGCATCTAAATTTGGGCTCAGCTTTATGAGTACTTGCATTTATGCAGACTAAAAACATAAATTTGCATATGTCCAGTTGAATAAATATGTGCATTAGTTATATAAAACAAACCCCAGCTGCCCTACCGCTCTTACCTTTTTGGTTTCTGCAGGCTGTGCATTCAAAAGGAAATAAATATTACACTGAAAAGCTGGCTCTCAAAGGACTTGCTGACAAATCATCCTTAGATTTGCCACACACAACTCTCATCTGGACTCTCTTACACTGATGAAAAAAGGCCCGTTATTCCATTTGTACTACTATTGTTAAGGACTTACCTGCACTTGTTTTTATTTCCTTGTTGTTCCAATGAGTGGCTGGAAAACTTTTGCCAAGGAAAATTTGCAAATTTGGTAAGCTGGAAATGCAGAGTTTGTGACCTACCAAATCAAACATAACTCTCCTAGCCCACATCTTCCACCCCCAGTTTCAGATAGGACAGAGACACAAACAGGAGATTTCCAAATGTCCAATCACTCCTTCAAATACCAAACTCAAGTAGTTGAGTGACACCAGAAGGGGAGTCAGAGGTCACATCTGCACTATACATTTAAAGCAGTATTATACCATTTCTAACTGCCTGACTCCTGTGAGAACATAATGTTGGAGTACTAGACGATTCTTTGGTTTGATCCAGCAGGGCTTTTCTTATGTTTTAAACTAAGGATTCTTTTCTTTGCTAAGGTAATTATGCCATTTGCATTGTTGCGCACATAGAAAATGTGTACATTTTTTAAATACGATTTAACATAGTTGGTAAACAAAATGTAATCCATTATTGACATTGATACCCCATTAATCCTTCAGATGGCTGATGATTTCCCAAACACACACTATATAAAACACACTATATAAAAACACACACACACATATCATCAATGTACATGGTGCTTTACAGAACACAAGAACAGCAGACCTCTGCCCCAAGGAACTTACAGGGAGGCAAGTGGAGGCAGCAGTAATCAGGGAACAAGTATCTCTCTTCTTCCCACAATTCTGATGCAGCTTGCTTCTATCGCCCCACCCCCACCCACTCATTTCCAGATAGCTAGGGGAGAAAATAACTATGCAGCAAAAGAATACAAGATAAAATTCATGTCTGGTCTGTCCATTGCAAGCTGCATCATAGTTCTCAAAACCATTCATTAAGGCCAGCAATTCCAAAGCAAACAGTCTAATATTAATGCCACTCACAGCTATCCTATGAATTCTGTGTGTTGAAGATTAAGGTAATCTGGAATTGGTAACCATCCAGATAGTCAATTCTATGTCCTTAAATCCTTCTGAATTAAAGACAGTTACAACAGCCAAGTAACCTTATCCATCTTCCACTATTTCCCCTTGCTCAACTACTCACTAGCAAAACTGAATGTTCACAGAAATTCAATACAATATGACCATTGCAATGGTAATACACCCCCCCCCCTTTTTCTTAAAGGAAAAGGAGAGAGAAAGCATTTGATTCCTCCACCTGAAAGGCAAGCAACTGAGTTTACCAAGTGACTTACAAGCTAGGAACACAGGAAAGCTACCTTATACCAAGTCCATCTAGCTCAGTATTATATAGACAGAGTGACAGCTGTTCTCTAAGGCTTCAGTCAAGGGACATACCAGGAACTACCTGGAGATGCCTGGGATTGAACTTGGGACCCTCTGCATGCAAACCTGATGATCTACCACTGCACTATGGTCCTTCCCCTAGGAAAGAGGTCTGCTTTAGAAGCAGAAGAGGAAACCAAGATATTCTCTGAAATCAATCTGGGTTTCTTGCTCGTTTTTGGCTATTTCTGCAAGCTCTGAAATCAATCCAGAGCAATCCAGTTAGCTTCCTGTTTTATTCCCTGCAGTTCACTAACTAAGGAGAAAAGCAATGAAGAATACCCAGACATGAGGATATCCTGAGCAGATTTTGAACTCTGAACTTCCCCATCCTTCTAGTTCCACCATCCATTGTATTTATATACAATGAGAAATTATTTATATTAAACACAACATACTTTGAGCAGAAATAACCCTTCTGATGCTCAGTAGTTTGACAGCATTATAGATAACCAGCTGGTGTCGCTCAGGAATTCTAAGCCAAAAAATCAGTGCTGTTTGGAAAGGTTCAGTCTGCCATCTTAATTCAAATTCATCACCCAACAGCACCCAAAAACAGATGGAAACCTGTGTGCATGCTATTGTGTTTTGGGAACAGGAGCCTGGCAACAAGGCTACCAATGACCACTAGTCACAATGGTTAAATATAGCCTTTAAGATCCATGCTTCCGAATACCAGGTAGTGTGGGTCAACAGTGGAGAGAGAGCTATTGCTCTCATCATGACCTCCATGTTGGTGTCTGATCAACATCTGGTTGGCTTCTGTGACCATATGACTTCTGGGCCTGATGAACCTTTGGTTTGATCTATCAAGGCTTTGTGCATGTGATGAGGTGCTTTGAGACTACACAGCAGTTCAAGATGGGACCCATCTTTGTTACTTGTATCAGGCACTCAGGACAGATTTGGGATTCTGGGTTGTATTCTATGTTAGTTATAGAGTGGACAAATTGAAATTAGTAGACCTGACTAGCTAGTTAATTTCAATGGGTCCGTTCTGAGCAGAACTTAGTTGGATATAACCTGCTGCTAAAATACTTGACACCTCGTTGCTTTACAGTGAACTGATGGAGGTAGTCTTGCACTTGGGTTGAACCCACACCATACATTTAAAGCACATGGTTTACACCAAAGAATCCCAGGAACTGTAGTTTCTTAAGGGTGCTGAGAACTGTAGCTCTGTAAATTATAGTTTCAGGCTTCATACATAATTAGTATATACTACATTTACTCACAATCCAGCCATTCATTCATTCATTCATTCATTCATTTCTGAGATTTGTATCTATCAATATTCGTATTATCAGTGCAATACAATAAAATACTGTAATCCACTGATAATACAAACATTGAAAGATACAAATCCCAGAAATGAATGAAGAAATGGGCAGAACTCTGGCTGGATCCTCAGTTAAGCAGTCCTAAACAACTTACTAGGGAATAAAGGAGCATTACATTTCAAAGCATTTATTACATTTCTATTTCTCTTGTTTTTGCTTCAGTTGTGCTTTATGATACTCTGATTTTATCTGACCATTGGAATGACAACAACTCACTGGATAGTAGCTGTTATCATGCACCTAAGTGGACTCACACAGATGAAAGAAAAATCAAGTGTCCAGATCTATTGCCTGTTTAATCATACTTTACACAGAAATAAAGATATGATTTAAAACAAGGTAAGTTTCACAATAACAGGAATGTCTTTTGAGTGCTGAAATGTAAAATGTAAAAACGTAGACACCCCAAACTACTGTTTAATGTTGTCACATGGAGTTAAAACTAAAATCTGTGCTTTTCTAAAAGGATTTAGCATTTTAGCTGCAGAGAAGGTGGCCAAAGCACTATGTAAATGTATGTGTTTGTGCCAACTTACACTAAAAATGCAGAAATGTAAAGCAGTCAACAAGTGTGGAGGGCAATATATCAAACTTCCATTTTTTAAAAACAGAAAAAGAATATTTAATGGGATTTAAAGAGAAGGAGGCTATGGGGGTGTGGTGTGATGACTGAAGCCCCATTCAATGATCACAATCAGAAAACGTGCACTGTGGTATCTTTTTACTGCAAGCAAACACAGATTTGCAGAAACTTTGGAACTAAAAGCACTCTCAAAAGAAAAAAGAAAGGCAGTTTTGTTTTGCTACATCAAGGTGAGAAGATTCGTGGGCCTCCTATAAAAACTGTTGCTTAAAGGTCTCAGACATGAAAGCAGAAAGATTACACCCCGCACGACCCCTGCCGAAATAAATTAGTCGTCTTACCGGTTTCAGGAGCCTTAGATCAGAACCCTTGGCATGTCTACTCAGAAGTAAGTACCGCCGAGATCAGAGGGGCTTATCGCCAGAAAGGTGTGGCTGGAAATGGTCGTCTGATGCCGCACTTACCGTACCTTGTTGTTTGCACACCCCACTGAACTCAACAGAACTTCCTTCTGAGTAGATATGCCTAGGATCACGCTGTGTGACACACACCGGATCAGGCCTCACTAGGAAATGTTTGAAACCATAGGAAAAGGACAGTGGTGGTGAACAGAGATTTTATTCGTTTGTTATTTATAGGCGCTTCTTGGCGACGTACTAGAAATCTGGTCACATTTTTTTTTAAAAGGCGAAATTAATAATGAATTCAAAGAAACAAACGGAAAAGTCAACTTACACAGCAAAGACCACCTTCCCAAGGTGGGGTGATCAGCGCCACGGACTACTTCCAGATCCAGTCAGGCTGTAGGTCCGAGTTAGAAGCTTTCTGCCGCCCGGCGTTGCAATACACAGATCTGTTCCATGTTGTTTCGGTGACACTTTGGAGCTGGATCCCAAAAACAGAACTATTTGCGCCTTCCAGAAACGCACAGATTATCTTCAAAAACAGAGAAGCAGGCAGAGGCGCTCGCTGAGCAAACCCTCCAAGCCTTTGTTTAAAGGGCTGGCGGCGGGCGGCGAAACCTCCTCTTTGGAGATGGGCTCTTGCGCCCCGCTTCCAATCCCTGAGCCCGAGTTGTGAGCGTCGTGCGCGCGGAGAAGCAGGGGGAGGGCGGGGGGGAACAATCTCCCAATAGAAGGCAGTTCTGATTGGATGACGAGCAATTCTAAGCAGCCCAGGACTCCGCCCCGTCCTTTGGGTTCCCATGAGGTGGCCAATGGCTGCAAGCGGGTGGGAGCTCTCTCTTTCGGAAAACCTTTTTGGTCAGAGAAAGGAGGGGGTTCTGCTTTCCCAGGCAAGGACGAGCTGAGTTTCAAAAGGTCCGATTTTGACAATGGAGGAGGGGTCGCTTCCTGTGCGAAAGGGTGGTGGGCGATGCAGTCGGAGAGAGGGGCTGCTGGCAGGGGAGTCCTTGCTAGAGACTTGAATAACAAAAGAGTCGCATCGGGTTTGATTATTCGAATGTGGAAGGAACGGGTTGTAGGAAACTCACAGGAATGAAAGAGCGTTTAGAAGAGGATTTGGGCAAATTAATGGAGGCTAAGCCTATCAGTGGCAACTAATCATGGTCGCTCAAATCCCAGTGGGGAATTGCGAGTGGGGAAGAGTCCTGTGGCGCTCAGGTCCTGCTTTCAGATTTCTCTTGACCACTGAAAGATAACATGATAGCTGGACTAGATGGGCCTTTGGTCTGATTCAGGAAAGCTCTTCTAATATTCTGAAGTCACTGCATCTTGTCACAGCAAGTTACATAGCTTAACTATGTGCTGTGGGGGGGGGGAATACTTCTTTTTGTCTGTCCTGAATCTTCCCACTGTAAGAGATTCATTGGATAATACTGTACCAGGTTCTAGTATTATGAAAGGCAAAGAAAAGCTTCATTCTGTCTGGCAACTCTGCAGTTATACACCTTTTGTCATTCCCAACCCTTTGCAATTGGGTCAACCCACAGACTACAGAGAATGAATGAAAAAAGAGGGCTGTGTGCTATAATCAGCTGAATCTGTGGTTTAATCAACTGAAACTTCCATTATCCAGAAGGGGCGAATTTTAGCCAATGGGGTCAAATTGTAATAGGAAAAGGAACGCTTTTCTTCTCCCTACAGCTGTCACCCCTCACCCCAGAATGTAAACAACCCACTGAAGATTACTCAGTTCCTTCCACTGTGGGGGCAGGAGGGGGGGGGAGCAGGAGCACCACACAAGCAAACAAACAGGCCTTTCTGTTTCTCTTCTACAGGCTCTGTGTGCCCTTGCCATGCAGCGCCTAGCTGCAGCCCAGTGGCTCCTATCCAGTGGACTCAAGCAGTTTCCTGAATCTAACATCAGCATTAGCTCACTTGTAAAAAGAAAGAAAGAAAGAAGGGGAAAACACAACCCCACATAGATTGGCTGGTCCCCTGTGTCTCAATCCCGTAAATGAACATCGTTTTCTATAAACTGTATTAATCATTCATTGATAGCCTAGGCAAAGAAGTTCTGAGCATTCGAATTTATAGTGGAGGTTTGGTGAGATTTTGAATACATGGCTCAAGAACATAGCCTATTCACATGGCATCATGAGCATGGGAAGGCGTACGTTTTCTGGCAAGTTATGAATGGTGACTTTGCTGTGACTGCCACAGCTAGGGACAATAATTTGAGCTTTTAGATGGCTTTTAGACGGCTGAGTGAACTAGCTGTGTTCACACCCAGGAGGCTGAATCCACTTATGCAGAAGTATTGGATATACCACTCCAGACTGCTTGAAGGGAGTTGCATATCTCAAGTGGGTTCTGAAAATACCTAAAATGTGGCACGTTGGTGAGATCATTTCCAGCTGCTTCTTCTTTTGCCTGTGAGTCGGTAGCGGCTGGTGCCTATTGGGTCTGGTAGGTCAGAAAGCAAGGAGACTGACAGTAGATGGAGCCAGAGAGCCAGAGCCAATATCCAGCAGGGGAAATAATTCTAGCTTTGTCCCCATTCTCCCCCCCTGCTGAGCTCTGCTAGGGAATAATAAAAGAATGTGAAGGTCCTTCAGGTTGTTGCAAATATGAGAGCCAGACAGGTGGGCTCTAGCTGAGGGCACAGTGATGTTGGTGGGGCATCATCCCATTCACTCTAATGGACAAACCTCCATGGCTTTCTTACTACTTTTCTATATTCAGGCTTCTGACATCTCATCAGCATTTTGAAGTAGTACAGTCTTAAAATGTCTGCATCATATTATTTGCTGTGCCTGTGTAGATTGACTGGTAGCCATGTAGGTTTTACTGACTGACATATTTGAAATTAAGAAGGAATCTGCCAACAGCTATAAATACAATCTTAAAGGTTTCCAAATAAAACATTACAAAGGAGATCAACTACAGAATGCACATCTAACACAGCAATATTAACGAACACAGATTATCTTTAAAATTAAAAGCGGTCATACATAAATTCAGAACAATTTATAATGAGGAATTTATATTCCACCCCACACAGATCTGCCAATGGGAAATAACAGGACGTCCATAGTTTCATCGGAGAAATGTTGGAGGGTATGGAATAAGATGTCTGTATTTTCATCGGAGAAATGTTGGAAGGTATGTGGATCTGCCCTAGTGAAATTAATGAATGAATAAATTGCAAGGCAACTCTTTCCTGCCTTATTTATTTTACCCCACCTTTCTTGCAGGTTACTCAAGGAGGCATGCATGTTTCCCTTCCTCACTTCAGCCTGCAAGGTTGTTGTGAGGATAAACACACACACACACACACACACACACACACACACACGGGGTGGATTTGAATCTAGGTTTCCCCAGTTTTAGTCTGACATTCAGCCAGTTTTCCCAACCTGGTACCTTCCAGATGTTTTGGATTACAGGTCCCATGCTGGCTAGGAGTGATGGGAGTTGGAGTTCAAAACATGGAGAACATCATGTAGGACAAGGATACTTTAACCATCTTGCCACACTGGATCTTAACTTTGTTAGGCTAGTCACGTTTTTTTTTAAAAAAAACAACAACACCTGACTCTTCCCTGTTTTTAACATACAGAATAGCCCCTGTTTGCTGGCATGGAGATAAAACACCGAGAAAGATTTTCTTGCTAAGTTACTGTGCCCAGTACTAAATGTTGTGCGCCAAGGCCTCATGACCTGCAGTCCCCTAATGGATAAATAAAACACATGAACAAGCAACTTTTGGTTTATGGGTTCAAATAGGCCATTTTATTGGTTACAGATAGGAGCGGTTTGGCTTAGGCATTGGGTGAAGCCAGACTATATCTCAACTCCCACCCAGCTGCTGGGAGTCCAACTATGGCTAAACCACCAACAGGGGGAGCCCTAAGACTTCCATCAAATAGGAGCATCCCAAGGGGTCCCCGTTGGGGTAGTGGCATGGTCCTAGCCCATATCCAGGCATAGGACAGAATCCACACCCCCGGGTCCCTTTAACAGGATACTCTTACTGAGGAGGGGCAGGTGAAGGCTACAACCTCCCCTCCATCCAAACAAAAGCTTACCCAATGCCTAACCTCACAAAAGTTGTGACGATTGCTACGAGGTAGGTGAAAACCAAATGGACGGTGCCAATTTGCCAAGTGGAAAAATTCCCAACAATATGGCGACTGATGATTAGTCCATAGCAAGGCCGTAACTCATCAAAGCAGAAAAAGAGGGCGAGGTGGGTGGGAGATACGGTGAAGGGCATGAGAAGATGGCCTCCCCGCCACACTGGAGTTTAAATTCCCTGTGGACACGACCCTGTAGGTGCTGAATCATTGGCGAGGCCCACTCCTTGAGTGGTGCCCCACCCAGCGCCAATGGCGCAGGGAGGCAACGGCAGGGAGTGGGACAGTCTCCAGCCCTTGGCTGGGTCATGCAGGGCCCAGGGTTTGGCTGCAATGCAACCCACCAAATAAGGTAATAGACTTAGCAGACTGACTTGAATACCACAGATGAGAGCCTGGGCGGGGAGAGAAACTGATAATACTTTAATGAGAAAATGAGTAAACACAGTATATAATATGAGAAGAAGTAAACAGGGCTTTTGCCTTTTTTAAAGGCCTTGTTCATAGCAGGAAGATATTCAACAATGAAACGTACAGGAGAAAACTCCGTCAGAACTACACAGCCAATCAGGACACCACAGCAAGGATAATGCCGTTGTGACTGGTTGCTATGCACATCACCACGCTCTTGGCTGGCTGACTATCAGCAGAATTAGCCTTTAGGTTACTGCTGTTGTACTGATAACAAAAAGAAGATGGCATTCTGTTTCACACATAATGCAGCAGCAAAAATAGCACTTTTTATTTTACAGGCTTCTTCTTCTTTGCTGATCACTTATAGCTGAGTAAGATTGTCTTCCATGAAGACTGAAACTGTCCTTTTGGGGGAGAATATCAACGATAAAAATGAGTGTGCTACCAAAGATGTTATTCCTTTTCCAATCACTGCCGATAATTAAGGGGGCATCAATTTTTAAAGAATGGCAAAAAATAATTTCAAGATATATCTGGCAGGGCAAGAAGCCAAGGATTCAGTTTAAGTTATTAACAGATGCGAAAGAAAGAAGTGGCTTCGCCCTGCCAGACCTGAAATTATATTACGAAGCATCATGCCTCTGTTGGAATGGATCAAATTAGAGAATGGAGAGCTGTTAGATTTAGAAGGATTTGATAACAGATTTGGTTAGCATGCTTATCTATGGTATGAGAAGAAAAAAATTCACAAAGGTTTCAAAAACCACATCTTCTGAAGATCACTGATAGAGGTGTGGGAGAGGTATAAAAATTTGTTAGAACCTAGACTCCCCCATTGGATTTCACCATTAGAAGTGATGAGTGTGAAAAAAATCAATATGAGGGGGAGGTGGACAACATATGGAGAATTGGTAATAAGAGGCGGGGGGGGGGAATGGAAAATGAAAACTTATGAAGAGGTGAAAGAATCTGTTTATGACTGGTTACATTACTATCAGATCAATGAAATGTTTAAAAAAGATTGTAAAATGTGTGGGTATGAAGGTAAAGAATCAAAATTTCAAGTGGAGGTATTGAATAATGAGTATAAAAATCTGTCTAAAATGTATAAAATGTTGCTGGAGTGGCATACAAAAGATGAAGAGGTAAAAGCAGTAATGATACATTGGGCAAGAGATTTTGGTTATAATATACAGTATGATGATTGGATGGAATTATGGAATGAAAGGTTAAAATTTACGGCATGTACTGCGTTGAAAGAAAATGTAATGAAAATGGTTTGTTGTTGTTTAGTCGTTTAGTCGTGTCCAACTCTTCATGACCCCATGGACCAGAGCACGCCAGGCACTCCTGTCTTCTACTGCCTCCCGCAGTTTGGTCAGGCTCATGTTTGTAGTTTTGAGAACACTGTCCAACCATTTCGTCCTCTGTCGTCCGCTTCTCCTTGTGCCCTCCATCTTTCCCAACATCAGGGTCTTTTCCAGGGAGTCTTCTCTTCTCATGAGGTGGCCAAAGTATTGGAGCCTCAACTTCACGATCTGTCCTTCCAGTGAGCACTCAGGGCTGATTTCCTTAAGAATGGATATGTTTGATCTTCTTGCAGAAAATGGTTTACAGATGGTATATAACGCCAGTTAAACTGGCTAAAATGTACAAAACATGCAACAAGTGTTGGAAATGTAAAGAAAAAGAAGGTACTTTCTATCATATGTGGTGGGAGTGTAAAAGGCTTCTGGGAAATGATATACAATGAATTGAAAAAGATGTTGAAATATATGTTTGTTAAAAAACCAGAGGCCTTCCTATTAGGAATGGTAGGAAACGAAATTAATAAGAGAGACTGTAAACTGTTTCAATACGCAGTGACTGCTGCAAGGATACTTCTGGTCCAAAGATGGAAGCAGGAAGAAATTCCAACAGTGGAAGAATGGAGAAGGAAATTGACTGAATACGCAGAATTGGACAAACTGACTGGGAAGATTCGATATCAGAAAGACCAAAAGTTTATCGAGGACTGGGGGAAATTTACAGAATATCTGAAAAACATATGTGATGTACAGACAACGCTTGTTGGTTTTGAAGAGACTTTGTGAGATAGCAAGAAATACTGCAAAAAAGAGAGTAAGAGGAAAAGGAGTTCTAAAAGGCAATATTATGTTTAGAAATGCGTTAACAAATAGAAATTTTATGAAAGATTGACAGAGAAACTGAGGGAAGTCAAAAATCGAAGAACGAGTGTTAAATTATTTGTTGACTGTATAAAAATGTTTGGAAAATGAATAAAAATTATTATTATTATTTTTTTAAAAAATATTGTCTTCCATGAACACGGTTTTAACAGTGAGTCCGTAAGTGACTGTGGAGGTCAATTCTGGATCCACAAATCCTTCCACAGTGGGGACATAGGTTTCTGGGCGGGAGTTGATCACGGTGAGGGCTTGCCAAATGTGCCTTCTTCCAATTGTTTCCCAGTTATCAGTGCTTATACTACTTTTTTAAAAGATGTGCCTTGAGAGCATCTTTAAACGTCTTGTTGTCCACCAGTATTTCACTTTCCGTTCTTAGGTTAGGAATAGAGTAGTCGCTTTGGAAGATGATAATCAAGCATCAATCAGAAAACAATACATATATCTCCTTTGACTTCCCTCCCCACTTTTGTGGGTCCTTATGTTATAATTCCCCACCCCCTGCATCTCCTTTGGAATTCCAATTTTTAATAAATCCTTAAATATCCCTTAGTTCAAAATATTAAATACAAGTTTTAAATCAATCCTGCTAATGAATTTAATTGTTTAGAATAATTTTTTAAATAAATTATATACATGTGGTCTCTTTCTATCCTAAGGGAAGACAGAAGTTGTGAAACCCACAAGGGCATATTTTAAAGGCCTAACATTCTATACAGTGGTACCTCGGGTTACAGACGCTTCAGGTTACAGACTCTGCTAACCCAGGTTAAGAACAGACCTCCAGAATGAATTAAGTAATTAACCTGAGGTACCACTGTATTTCCTTTACAGTGGTAAAGGTAAAGGGACCTCTGACCATTAGGTCCAGTCGTGGCTGACTGGGGTTGCGGCGCTCATCTCACTTTATTGGCCGAGGGAGCCAGCATGTGGCCAGCATGACTAGCCGCTTCTGGCAAACCAGAGCAGCACACGGAAACGCCGTTTACCTTCCCACCGGAGCGGCACCTATTTATCTACTTGCACTTTGACGTGCTTTCGAACTGCTAGGTTGGCGGGACCAAGGACCGAGCAACGGGAGCTCACGGGGATCACGGGGATTCGAACCGCTGACCTTCTGATTGGCAAGTCCTAGGCTCTGTGGTTTAACCCATAGCGCCACCCGCTTCCCCAACTTTTTTACAGTGGTACCTCAGGTTAAGAACTTAATTCGTTCTGGAGGTCCATTCTTAACATGAAACTGTTCTTAACCTGAGGTACCACTTTAGCTAATGGGGCCTCCCGCTGCCACTGCGCCGCCGCCGCACGATTTCTGTTCTCATCCTGAAGTAAAGTTCTTAACCTGAGGTACTATTTCTGGGTTAGCGGAGTCTGTAACCTGAAGCGTCTGTAATCTGAGGTACCACTGTACTTTGCTGCATAATTTGTGATTTCAAATCTCTGCTGGGATTCTCTCACCAAAGAGTACTTCCCCCAAATCTGGATCTTGGCATTCAGTAATTCTCCTATTCCTTGCCACCAGCAAAGGCACCATCTGGTCATTTATCTGAGGCAGCAAAATATCTTGGGCTGCGCCTGAAGTTTAGATTGTAAGAACCTGGCTTAGGTCAGAACAACCTTGTAGCCTTGTGCATTCAAAAGCCTGGCAAAGGAGAGTGAAGATTTTTGCTTCAAAGCTAGCATTCAATCTATGTTCCAAGCTGTACTCTGTGATGCTGCAGATCAAGCAAACCAAAGATAAGAGCAAGCACGTAGTTGCCTGGAAGAAACAGCCTGCGAAATAGCAATACAGAAAAAGTGCTTAGACTAGGATCCCACGCACTTGGTTCAAGCAAAGCAATCTAAGCAGCACTAAACAGGAGAAGTGCTTTGCCTTTTCCATGTTGATTATTAGGAATGAATAGAACTATTTATTTCCAATCAGTGCCACTTTTGCATGCTTTTCACTCATAAGCCATTTCCACGCTGATCAGTGATTATTATTATTTTTAAAAATCTGCACAAAAATTTGCATGGGAATATGTATTTAATAAGGTATTTTCTCTTAACATCTGAATTTTTAAAATGTATTTTAATTCGATTTTGAAAGTATTTTAATACTGTTTTTAAAGCCAAGAACTGCATTGCCACATTCGGAGAAGTGAAAAACCCTAGTGGTTTTTCAAGCAACTTCCTAAATCTCACATTAGTCTGGGAGGTGTGTTATCAGGTCAGTTCATATTGGAATTGGCAAAGATGGTATCCTGCCCTGGAACCAGTGAGATGAAAGAACGGGTCATAACAAATACTGAACTAACCCCTATTTATTAGCTGATTTGGTACTTTTATATGTTACCCTTCATCATCCATCATGGAACTCAAGGTGATGTACACCCAGGAACTGACCAAACCTGGACCTGCTTAGCTTCAACAAGTTGACTGCATCAGGTGACCTCAAATCAGATACTGGTACTTGCTACTCTCCCCTGCCAATGCTACAGTCTAGGTTGGGGTAGCTAACACACTGCCCTACAAGGGTTGCCAACTTGAATAAAATACTGGGGAGACCCAGGTAAGTGCAGCCCTGCATAACTGATCACAAGATGCTATGCAGGCACACCATTTGAATTGCCCATTAAATAGGGAGCCTACTGCTACAGATATTGCTGTTAACTACCATAAGCTCCAGTCCAACAAAATCTGCAAGGCACTACATTGCTTACCTCTGCCCTAAGTGTCAGAAGTGGGCAGTGAAGAGGGGCACCTATTCACAACTGGCACCCTGGCAGTAGAATCACTGCAGCTTACAGACCCTCCAAGTGTCCCTATTTTCCAGGGATGTCCCTGATTTAGAAAAGCCATCCCAGTTTCAGATTTGATCCAGGAAAGTCTCTAAGCAACTTACATGAAAATCAAGAGCCAAAAGGCATAATATAAAGCCTATAGAGCTATTTGTGGCTCAGGACCCCAATAACTCAAGGATCACCTCTCCTCACATGAACCAACCCAGACCATCATTGGTGATGTTCTTCGTGTGTTCACTCAAAGGGAGGAGCAGAGGGTGGCAACATAGGAACAGGTCTTTAATGGAATGCTAGGCCAATGTTCAGAGTCCAGGATCACATACTTTCCAACATTTCTCCTATGAAAATAGTGTTGTCCTAAGGAAAAGTGGGACATTCTGGGATCAGATAAGAAACTGGGACAGCTTATGCAGTTCTGGGACTGTCCCTGGAAAATATGGAACACTTGGAGGGTCTGGGATCAGGGACAAGAATGCAGCAGAGCTGCAAAGTTGTTCTAGCAAATTTCCTTGCATACCACCAAGCTTCACTCATGAGAATCCCAAGCCTTGTGGGAACATCTCACCTGAAACTATTCTACATTGAGAGGAAGGGGTGTCTCTTCCCTTTGTTGAAGGCATTGTCTCAGGAGAGAGCTATTTAACCCTAACCCTGTCTCTCCCTACAAATCCTGTTCAGCCACCCCAGGCAGCAGATCACCTCCCTTCTCAGACTCCAACAATGCCCTCTTCCCCCATAGCAGGGATGGGGAGTGGGGACAACAACTGCACTGAAGTCTGCCAGGTTTGGGAGTGGACCTCCGTCTGCCTTACTCTGCTTCAGTGTTCTGGCCTCCTCTTCTCACTCCTCCTTCTCTTCTGTCAGAGTCTTTCATCCTGGATCTGGGCCAAAAAGCTGTGCATGGCTCATGAAGCTTGTCATAAGCCGTCAAGTGTCTGTGATCAGAAATAAGTTAATGATGCTGCCAGGTGGACTTCACTGAAGAAAGCATTCCACAGATTGTGGGGGGTACCACCAAAAAGGTTCTCTCCTTTGCTGCAACCCTCTGAACCTCCTGAGCTCCAGACCTTAGATGCTGTGTTTCTATGACAAAAGGATGTGGACCCATGGCCCTAGGACATTCGGTGAAAAGAATGAGTGTGAGGGCGACAGCAGAGAAAGGTCAAACAGCAAACCCCCTACCTGCTGCTTGTTGTGAAGATGGCAAAATTTACAGAGCTAATACACTTAGAGGAGACGGTCAGGGCCAGCCCACCCTTGAGGCAAGATGAGGCAACTACTTCAGGCAACAAGATCCACGGGGGCAGCAGATCCTCATGTAGGTCTTCACTTTCCCCTTCAGGTAAGGAGGTCCCACTTTGTAGTTCACCTCCGGTGCCAAAATGTCTTGGGTCGGCCCTAGAGACAGAAGACCGAAAAAAGAATGGTAATATGAGGAAAAGATTTGATTTGAAATTGACATATTATAGCTGCTAAGACAATACATCATTAATACAAATTATATTTATATAGGTTTTAGAAAAGGTTTTCAATATTTATTTGTTTAAAGTGATTTGTTGCGGATTTATCATAAAATGTATGTGTATAAAACTGAAGGAACATAAAGTACTATATATTTTGAAAAGTTGACTTTTTGCTCTGCATTTGGATACTTCTTCAGATACCACTAACCAAATTTTGCACAATGGTTCATAAGACTATGTTTGGATACAGCATACAAATTTAATAAATAGTAGTAGTAGTAGTAGTAGTAGTACAGTTGTGTTGCTTTTTGAATCAAGCATGGTGGGCTGGAGCTTCAAAATAGATTTTAGTCACTTATTTCAAAAATAGAACAAAACTTTCATTTCTCAGAATGCACAAGCAATATTAGGTATAAAGGCGTGTGTGTGTGTGTGTGTGTGTGTGTGTGTGTGTAATAGTTTTTAATATGGTAAATATACTTACATGTTGTAGGCTTTTTCATGCATGTCTAATTATTCAAAATAAAATTTCAGGAATAATTTTAAATGAACAAGAGATATAACCAAGAGTTTTATCACACATGTTTGCATTGTAACGTGCAGTGATATCCTTTCCCATGCAGTGGGTTTTTTTATCTAAAAAAAGATAACATGCTCTTCAGAAATCATCCTTGAACAAGTCTGTGTAGCGCATACCACGGTTATGATAAAGAGGCCCCATTCTTTGGATAAACAGAGCAGGTATTTTCCTGCAAAGCTGTGCTTGAGAGTTGCTGTTAACCTTGGCAAGTAAGCTAGTAGCTTGATCCTAACACTCAGCACTGGTTCTGTTGTGATATGCTTGTGTACACATTGTCCTCCATTCACCTAGGAGATGCTCAAATGTTGTCCATTGTTCTTTGCAGAGGAGAAGGAAGCCTGTTTACAAAAGACACGCACAATTCAGAAGAGATTTCAAAGCAAGCCAGTGTCTACTTATTTTTGCTGAGCTTACTAATATATCCTGCTAAATGAGATAACATCCTGGATGGCATTCTGTTCCTTTTAAGGCAGGGAAACACAAGCAAATGGGAGCTGGCTTGGGGTGGAAGGAAAGGGCAACCTTAGTCCCCTCTCCTGTGTTATATTTCCAAAGCCTGGAAGGAAAGTTGGGGGGCTATGACAAGACATAACTTAGACTTTTCCCTGAGGCCAAACAGGATGAGCTCCATGGTACCAGATTGGCCTAGGAGTAAAATAGGTTGAATTGTATAACATTATGGATTGAGAACAATATGCAAGATGTTAATGGAATAAGTTAATTGTATTTGAAAGTGGATATTGGAAAACTGCTAAAATGAGTACTAGAGAAACACAGTTAGGGGGGATTTGAGGAAGTCACTTAACAATGATATTTAAACTGGGATTTTAACAGTTAGGATATATGTTTGTTTGTCTATTTAATATTGCAATGTTTTTCTTTTGTGTTTACAGTATTATAAAATTGGAAAACTAATAAAAAAAATTGGGGGGGAAGGATGAGCTCCATGGTGGGGTCTTTTTGAAGGATAGCAAACTACAGTTGTGTGGGTAGGAATGGGTGAATACAGGCAACGACCATTTTGCACTTGTCCAATATGTGTGCGACTGTGCACACTGGCATCGCCACAATCCAGAAGTGGCCCGTTAAGAGCCTGGCTTAGCGAAAGATACGTTGGCATAACTTGCTCATCCTGGGTTGTTTTCTGAGGGTGTTCTGGAGGTCTCGCAGGGTTAGGGCCAGAGAGGCAGGTCATGAGCTCACTCATGTAACCTGGCAACCCAGCACAGAACATCTATTTAAGGCTTGTTTTCCCCTGCCAAGCTAAGGCAGAGCAGCAGCAGTAGCCTCACTTCTGAACAGAGTTTGGATCTGGTATAACTTGACTCTTTCTTTGCAAAAAAATTATTAGTTTTTACAATATCAACGACAAACAAAAACATAAAACAAACAAAACATAACAAACATAAATCCTAACCTTATTGAAAATAATAGTTATTTACTTTGTAAAATGACTTCCTCGTTTCCCCTTAGTTGAATTTCACTGCATATCCTTATAATGGTTTTCCAAATCCCAATTTTAATACCCTTTAAATTAAACGTTAACATCTTTAAATCTTTTCCTTCTTGTATTAAACATATTATTTTGTCAGTTAACATAAGTACAATCCTAAGCCCATTGAGTATCTGGACGCTATTTCCAGTTATTTTAGCTTAACAAATTTAGCTAAATAATCATTAAATTTCTTCCATTCTTCATGGTGTTCCTCCTCCTTCTGGTCACGGACTCTTCCGGTTAGATCGGCTAGCTCCATAAAATCCATCATCTTCATCTGCCATTCTTCTACTGTTGGTAATTCTTGAGTTTTCCACTTTTTAGCTAACAGAATACGAGCCGCAGTTGTGGCATACAAAAATAGATTAACATCTTTCTTGGGCAATTCCGAACCTATTATTCCAAGAAGAAAGGCCTCTGGTTTCTTTGTAAATGTATATTTCAACATTTTTTTCAATTCATTATAAATCTTTTCCCAGAAGTCTTTCACCTTGGGGCAGGTCCACCACATATGAAAGAATGTTCCTTCCTTTTCTTTGCATTTCCAACATGTATTATCACAGTTATGATACATCTTTGCTAATTTTACAGGAGTCAAATACCATCTATACATCATCTTGATAATATTTTCCTTTAACAAAGTACATGCGGTGAACTTCACCCCTTTCTTCCACAATCTTTCCCAGTCCTCAAACATTATATTATGTCCTAAATCTCTTGCCCAATCTATCATCACCGATTTAACTTGTTCATCTTTCGTATGCCACTCCGGCAAAAGCTTGTACATTTTAGATAAGTTTTTACCTTCAGTATCTAACAACTCCATCTCCAACTTGGATTTTTCCTAGGCAAAACCATTTTTTTAATCCAGTTTATACAGTTCATTAATCTGGTGGTAATGTAACCAATTTAACTTACCTTTAATTTGCTCAAATGGTCTTAATTTATAACCTTCCTCTTCCTCTATTAAGAAGTCATAATATCTCAACCATTTGGTACCCATATTTAATTTTTTCTGGGCCTTTGCCTCCATTGGTGAAAGCCATCTGGGCGTCTTTCTTTCTAAAAGTCTTTGTATTTTATCCAAACATTATACAACGATTTCCTAATTATATGATTTTTAAATGCTTTATGGGCTTTTACTTTATCATACCACAAATATGCATGCCAACCAAACACATTATCAAATCCTTCCAAATCTAGTAAATCTGTATCTTCTAATTTCATCCATTCTTTAATCCAACAAAGTGCAGCAGCTTCAAAATAGATTTTTAAATCTGGCAGAGAGAATCCCCCTATTTCTTTAGAATCCGTAAGTAATTTGTATTTAATTCTGGGTTTCCTCCCCTGCCAGATAAATCTAGAAAGAGCTTTTTGCCATTCTTTAAAACATTTTACATTGTCTATAACTGAGAGGGCTTGAAACAAAAAAAAAGCATCTTTGGCAGCACATTCATCTTAATCACAGAAATCCGGCCCATTAATGACAATTTTAAGTTAGACCACACCTCTAAATCTCTTTTAATTTCATTCCATATTTTTTCATAGTTATCCTTATACAAATTCAAATTTTTCCCAGACAGGTTCACCCCCAAGTATTTAACTTTTTTCACAAAATCTAGGCCCGTTTTTTCTTGTAATATTTTCCTTTCTTCATTATCCAGATTTTTCTCTATTACTTTGGTCTTGCTTTAACGGCACAGGAGTCTGGATCTTGTAATGTCAGAACTAAATCATCAGCAAAGGCTTTTAATTTGTATTGTTTCGAACCTACTGTAATACCTTTAACTTGTTCGTCTTTTCTAATCATACTTAGCAAGACCTCCAGAACCGAAATAAACAGCAGAGGGGACAGTGGACACCCTTGCCTGGTTCCCTTCTCAATTCTAATTTCCTCTGAAACCACATTATTTACAATAATTTTAGCTTTTTGTTCTTGATAGATCGCTTTAATACCATTTATAAAATCATGACCTATCCCCATACTCTCTAAGTTATGTAACATAAAACTCCAAGAAACATTGTCAAAGGCTTTCTCAGCATCAATAAACATTAACATTGCTTTACAACTCTTTCTTGCTTCTAACTTTTCCATAATATCCACAACATTTCTAATATTGTCTTTCATATGTCTTCCAGGCAGAAATCCTGCCTGGTCTTTATGAATATACTCTGATAAAACCTTTTTTTAGCCTACTGGCCAATATATTTGCAAAAAAATTATAATCCACATTAAGTAGGGAGATTGGTCTGTAGTTTTTAACGTTGGATCTATCCTGACCCTGTTCAGGAATCAGAGTAATGTAATCTTGTTTCCAGGTTTCAGGTGTCCCCCCCCCCGTAAAATTGAGTTAGGTATTTCTACCAGAGGTTGTATCAGCCAATCTTTCAATGTCTTGTAATATTTCGCTGATAGACCATCAGGTCCTGGTGTCTTGCCAAGTTGCATTGAATTTATTGCATGTTCCACTTCCTCACTTGTAATTACGCCATTTAGTAGATTCTCTTTATCTTTCGGAATCCGTTGCAATCTGTTGTTCTTTATAAATTGCTCGATTTTCCCTAGATCTTCTTTTTCTTTTTTATACAGTTGCTTATAATATTTATAAAAACATTTTCTAATGTCTGCAGGTTTCTCTACCGATTTGCCTTCTGTAACAATGTTTGTAATAGTACTTTGTTTTTGTCTCTTTTTTAGTTGCCAGGCTAGTAATTTCCCACATTTATTGGCAGATTCAAAGTTTCTTTGTCTCATCCTTCTTATCTTCCATTCAATTTCTTGATGTACTAACTGCGGATATTGAACCTGTAGGGCTTTAATTTCTTTTTGGATCTGCATGGTATAACTTGACTCTTAATTTACACTGGCTTGCTTTACACCAGTTTCTTGTGCATAGGATTGCTCCCCTAATAATTATTAAATTATCAGTGTGGTGTAGTGGTTAAGAGCAGTGGACTTGTAATCTGGTGAACCGGGTTCGCGTCTCCACTCCTCCACATGCAGCTGCTGGGTGACCTTGTGCCAGTCACACTTCTCTGAAGTCTCTCAGCCCCACTCACCTCACAGAGTGTTTGTTGTGGGGGAGGAAGGGAAAGGAGAATGTTTGTCACTTTGAGACTCCTTTGGGTAGTGATAAGGCGGGATATCAAATCCAAATCCAAACAGTCCCAAAAAGAGGTTCAGGATAACCAATTTATGCTATGTGAGCTGCACCATTGTGGTGTTACATTGGTCACAAGAAATGTTGCATGTTAAACACATTTCAGTTACGATCTTGTGATTTTTAAAAAATACTAAGAACCTCAAATAAGAGAATAGATCTGAAACATTTAAATTTTACTTTTCCTTTGCTGAGGTGGGGGGAAAAAGTGTGTTGTGACCACGGCTATTTTTTCTAGAAAAAGAGGGGCTGGAACTCACCATGAACGCCTCCCTTGTTCTCTTATAATGGGAATGGCGCCCACTTGAGAGGTGCTGGAACAAAGTTCCGGCGAGTTCCAGCTGAAAAAAAGCTCTGGTTGTGATCAATGTAAAGTGCTCAACCAAGTTTTTATTGTACTAAGCTCATCTAATTTTGTTCCTTCCAGTGAGAGAACCAGTGTAGTGAAGTGGTTAAGAGCTGTAGTCTTGTAATCTGGTGAACCGGGTTCGCGCCTCTGCTCTTCCACATGCAGCTGCTGGGTGACCTTGGGCCAGTCACACTTCTTTGAAGTCTCTCAGCCCCACTCAGCTCACAGAGTGTTTGTTGTGGGGGAGGAAGGGAAAGGAGAATGTTAGCCGCTTTGAGACTCCCTTGGGTAGTGATAAAGTGGGATATCAAATCCAAACTCTTCTTCTTCCTTCCTTCCTTCCTGATTATTATTATTATTTTTTGCCAGTTCAACAAATGGAAAAGCAAAACTATCAATGCAATAAAGGATCACTAACTTATTTTTATTTTCTTGGAAATGTCTCTAAATGGAACTCCAGAAAAAAATAGAGAAATTCTGATACACCTTGCATGCCACTTTTTCTAGTTGTTTTATGCAATTATAAAATACCGCTTTGAAAAATTGTTGCTAGATAATGAAACTTAGGGAAATTATCTTAACATGATATAGAACATGTTAACTATATATGAAAATGCAAAAATGGGTCTACAGGTTGACCTTTTCAAGAAAGTACTCTAGCATATGAAAATACTACAATAATATAGGTGGCAATTAAAAAAACAAAGCACACAATTCTGGGAAACGAAAACTTGTTTTTCTGACCCTGCCACAGTGGAAGAAGGGGGGGGGCTCACTAGTGTGGTGTGCAGAATGAAGTGTGCAGAATGAGGTTAAAATTGATGCTTGGTAGAATGCAGTTCTATGGTAAATAAGACAAAGATAAATAAACAAATTTGGGAAACAAGGAGCAAAGGACTCAAAAAGTCTTTTGTGACAAGGCATCTTCTTAGCTGAAATAATCCCCCGCTGCCCCCTCCCCAGGAAGTAGTGAGAGCAGCAGAACATGAGTACAGTGGTACCTCGGGTTACAGATGCTTCAAGTTACAGACCCCGCTAACCCAGAAATAGTACCTCGGGTTAAGAACTTTGCTTCAGGATGAGAACAGAAATTGCACGGCAGCGGTGCGGTGGCAGCAGGAGGCCCCATTAGCTAAAGTGGTACCTCAGGTTAAGAACAGTTTCAGGTTAAGAACGGGCCTCCAGAACGAATTAAGTTCTTAACCCAATGTAAGCTAAAAGATGCTAGACAAAGTAATTGGCCATATGTTCCAGAGAGTAATTGCTAATCCAAAGCAGGGAACGTGACCCCCATAATATGAACGATGGCTGTCTAATCATGAGGATCACAGTGGCTCCCCAAGGGCTCTCCATCCTCAAGAGTACTATTGTATAGGCAGATTCCAGAAATCTTTGTTTATAATACAAGATATAATAGAATGGTATTCATCAACAAAGTAGACATTGTGTGTTTCACTTCCCATAAGGGGACACTAATTCTTCTCTGGCAATGAATATGATTGCACTGCATCATGTATTATATGGGCCAATCTCTGTTGTCTCTTATAAGCTCCGTGAATAATCTCGAGGTGTATTGATTTCAAATGGTTACCCAGCATATAGGACAAGAGAGATTTTGAGAGAGATTGCCCATTGTTGAAAATGCAACTGGATCCTTTCTTCACAATTCAATTTAATGCAGGCACGATTCACAGATGACTTGGTCTTCATTTTCAGGGGCACCATTTCAGAGGAGCAGGAAGGAATCTTCCCCATACCCTTGCTTCATTTTACATGTAATTATTTCTCAGGAGCGCAGGAGTGTAATTAATTTCTTAAATGACTTGGGGCACTGCCTCATACCCACATTTACATAAGACCTGTATGTGCTAATTTATAAGTATAGCTGTCTCTGGGCAAATTAAGATGATCAGTGACTGGGATCTCATCAGAACTATAGTTTGCAGTGAGCTTAGTCACCCTATATGCAATTTTTTAAGAAGGTTTTTAAAAGGGAGGGTGCAGGAGATCTGGGGTCCAGCACAAAAAGACAGGGGGGTCTGAGCCACCACATAACAATGTCCATACTCAGGCTAATATCTATGGGTTGCATCCTATGTAGTGCTAAGTTACAGCCACTTAGCTGTGTACTTGTTTTGCTGGTGAATTTTTTTGAGCCAGGACACTGTTGTTGCTTAAAAGAATACATAAGCAGGTTGCTGGTACCTTTGCTGCACAAAAGATAGCACAATCTGTTGCTCAACAACTTTCCACAAGCACAATTGTTGCACTGGATTCCTCTGTAAATACATCATTTAAAGCTCTCCCTTATGCTAGCAGACAGAATGTTGTATACAGTCCTATCTTTCTAGCTAACTTGCAGGTACTACACAGTGGCTGAGTTTGCACATAATGGTAAGATGGGCTTACCTGTTTTATAATGGTTTGTTATGATTACTCCCACTTTTCTCTTCACATAATGTGAGGATAAACGAACCAGGAAGCCTTAATTTCCGATTATGCCCAAATCGGGGATCCATAGTTGGAAAGGGCCATAGCTGAACAGTACAGGACTTGCTTTGCATGGAAAAGGTCCCAGATTCAATACCCAGCATCTTCAGCTGGAGTTGGGAACTTCCCCTGCCTGAAATCCTGGAGAGTCAGTCAGTATCAACAATTCTGACATAGATGAACCAGCGGTATGACTTGGTATATAGCAGCTTCCTGTGTTCCCAGATCTGTTGCTCCCTCACAAGCTGAAATCTCCAGCTCAGACATAATGGGAAGCCAAGGTTTCCTGGTCTGTTTATCCTGCTCATCCCAAGGGAGGAGCTAAGCAGGGGCGAACGGGCAGCATGACTCAGCATGCTGCTCCTTCAAATAAACCACAATAAGCTGGGAAGCCTGGGGTATTAGTACATGCAAGCGTAACCATCAAATTCAGGAACACTATTTCAGGTTTAAGTGTGTGGAGGCAGGGAAGCAAAGAAATTTCAGGGGGTGGAGGAGAGTAAGTTTCACAACAGAAACCTCTCTTGCATACTTTCAGAACCAAAAATGTGTTTTTTAAAAAAACATCTGCTGTAGTTAGTTTGTTCCACCTTTTAATGTAAACGGGATAATTATGTGTTCTGAAACATGTTGAGGGATGAATCAGAGCATGAGCGGGGACTGATATTTGGCCATCATGTACCCACCAGTGGACAGGAGGTTCAGGACAAAGCTCTGTCCCATCACCTTTTGCAACTGTGTCTGGATTCTGTCCCGCCTGCTGGGGTCATCTAACCCTTCTGTTCAGAAAGCTAAGGAGATGAGATGACAACACATGTTGCACGGACAAAGAATTGCATCTACTCACTTGACTGGGTCGCTGCTGCTGCTGCTAATTTCGGCATTTTTCCATCCAGCATCTTGGAATTTTATTGCTTTGTCACCAAGAAACTCTTTGTGCATTATCAGAAATCTGAGAAACATGCTAAAAAGCCGAAGAAATAAATCAAATGGCCTTTGCTGCAGTGATTGTTTTGTTTTCGAATAGGCTTCTTTCAGTGTTTTAAACATTCTATTTCTGGCATCCAGAAACTGAAGGCACCTTGCTCAGGAGTAGCAAGGGGGGTGCGGTAGGTGCAGTCTGCCCCAGGTGTCCCCACTGGGGGGAGGTGTGACAAAATTGTGGGCAGCACTCACTGCGGGCCTGCAGCACGCCCAAGCCACGCGTCTCTCCTGGGAGTGACACAGTGGCTTAAGTGCCTGCAGGCTCCATACTGGCCCCAAGTGGTCCTCCCACCATCTCCCCCTCAGCTGTAGGGTGGCTGAGTGGGAGGAGGCAGGCAGACTCCAGAGGCCTCGTGGTGCCCCCATGGGTGGCTGGCCCTGCCCCCGGGTGCAGGGCACGAGCGCCGCCCCAGGTGCCCAATCAGCTTGTTCCACTGCTGACCTTGCTGCCTTGCCAACTAAGTTGTCTTGCTGTGTATGGAACTGAGTGGCTCATTTGCATCTGCATACACGCTTGCAGCTTATTCTACTACTACTTTCATGAGTGCATCTATAGGGCAATGTATGCTGTAAAGGCCAACAATGTTGGGACCAGTCCTGACTGCTCAGATACTTGCCTTTGCTACTTACTGGCTGCACCTATCCACAGGGCTACAGTTTCTAGGAAGAGAATGAAGCCAGTAAAATTATGAAAAGAGTCATAATTCTGAAGGTTCCAGTGCCTCCATGTCAAGGCAAAGAGGAGTAAAAAAGTACAAAAAAGAGGGGGGGAGGAATGGAAATGTAAGAAAGTGAAAAGAAAAAAATGGGGGGGGGGGAAGAAACCAAAAACTGATTTGACTACAATATGACAGTATCTTGAATTTCATGAACTAGCATGCCCCTTACTTTGAATTAAGTAGCTAATTACAAGGTGAAATTGGAACAAACTCTGTAATCGTGATGCCAGATTCCTGAAGGTAATTAGATAATTACACCAAGCAGCTGAACAATTAATAGGAAACGAAACAATGGAAAAACTTAAGCCAGTAACTTGTTCCATAGAAAACATTACAGGCTACGGAATGTCCAAGCCTATTCAAAACCACCTCTTTTAATTCTGAGCAAGACTTGGAATTTATGAAATCGTATTTCCAAACATTGATCAGGTAAGTTTCCCTGTTCAGGGAAGTTTTTAATATGTGACATTTTAGTGTATTTTTCATCTTTTTTGGAAGCTGCCCAGAGTGGCTGGGGAAACCCAGCCAGATGGGTGGGATACAAATAATAAATTATTATTATTATTATTATTATTATTATTATTATTATTATCAGTTTAGAATGTATATTTATTTGATAAATACTGCCTCTTTCCCCCATAGAATACTAAGTAGTTCTAGGATCCTCCCCCAAAAACCTTTTCAAATTTTTTTTCTTATTTGCATTTCTACCTCTGTGTCCCACACTATTATATGTAAATACTACTTTAGTTTAGCAACACAATCTATTGCAAGGATCATCCCTTGGAAAAACGATGGAAGGAACTGCCAATTTCTGCCATGCCCATTCCTCATTTTTCCGAGCTTAAAATCAGTTCCCCACATTTCTGCAGCAATTAGTAGACCATTGCAATTAAGTAGTGCATATATCATCTAAATAAATAAATGAGGCAGAAAAACAGATTCTGCTCTTGCAGTGGAATGAATTTTTGTGAAGGGGGCAAATGTGAGGACAGGTTTCAGCACACAAATGGTTACCAACTCCCCACAGAACTTTATTTGGTGGTTGCAACTGTCCACTTTGATATGAGTACAAGGACCTCGGAAACAGGCTCAGAAATCATGTAAAAAGGAGAAAATGTGCTACAAAATGCTTGCCAAGAAGATTTATTGCAATTCAATGTGTTTTGGAACATCTTTAGCATCAATCTTTACTTTCAATTCCTAATATAGCTGGAGTCTCCTTTTAATGCATGAGGAACCTTAACAGAGTCATACGACAGGAAGCTGCTCAAGGATATGAGGTGCTGACACTGGCCCCATCAGATAAATCAAATTGTTTGGCCTGAGTTTTCTGTTTCTTATTTGCCATCTAAGGTTGAAACAATTTTCTGGGAATTCCTAACTCTCAGTACAAAATGTGAGGGAGATTCACTACTCATCCAATAATCCATTCATCATGCATTAGGTCATTACACAAGGATGGGGAAAGCGAAAATGCAAAGACTATAGTTAGAAAGACACAATTGCAAATTGGGAACTTCACAGCTTATTCATATTTGAGCAGTGGCGTAGCGTGGGGTTGCAGGGGGGCCGGGCGCAACACCTGGGGGTTAGGGTTAGGGGGCGCAAATCCACGTGTTAGGGGGCGCAAATCCACGGGTTAGGGGGCGCAATTACTTGCCTTGCCCTGGGTGCTGACAACCCACGCTACGCCACTGTATTTGAGTGCCAGTTGTAAACTGATTTGCACAGTGCTTTCTTTAAATAAAAGAAGTTAAGAGATATTGCAACTGACATACTGCTTGGAAGGTAGCCTACCTGACTGGAAGCTCTTTCCTGTAATCCTGAGGTTAGGAACCTTTTTTGGCCCAGCGGACCCATTCCTTCTCTCACCTCACCCCCATAGGCCAACTTCGACAGGTTAGTTGGACAATGCACATCAGAATGATGTCGGGTGATGGCCCCTTTCAAGGGGTGCTGTGCTCCCCAAGTGCCCAGGAACTAGCTGGTTTGCAGGTGGTTGGGAAGCGCTGTGCGAAGTTGATTTGCAAGTCCTGTGCTAAGTGCTTCCAAAGCACCAAACATAGGGTTGGGCTGAAGATCCACTGTGAGTCAGTATAAATAATGCTGAGCTAAATGGATTGATTCTTTATATGGCAGCTTGCTTGCTTGCTTGCTTGCTTGCTTGCTTGCTTGCTTGCTTGCTTGCTTATTTATAAGATTTCTTACCTGCCTTTCACCATAAGGTCCCAGGGCAGATTACAGCAATAGAATATCCAGTTATAATAAAGCCATTCCAATGAGAAAATAAGTAAAACTATTCCAAATGGAAGATGTTGATGATGATGATGATAATGATAATTTATGAAGGTAAAGGTAAAGGACCCCCAGGATGGTTAAGTCCAGTCAAACTTGACTATGCAGTGCAGCACCCATCTTGATTCAGGGTGAGGGACCAGTGTTTGTTCACAGACAGCTTTGCGGGACATGTGACCAGCATGACAAAACCACTTCTGGCACAACAGGACACTGTGACAAGTGCCAGAGCACATGGAAACGCCAGGCTTTTCACTTCCAAGAAGGCCTTCTGCCCAGTTCCCTGTAACTTTACTTCTCACGATAAGGGAACTGTCAAAAGCACCACCACCCCAGAGCTGGACCTCAGTGTCTGGGTTGAACAATGTGGGTGAAGATGCTCCTTCAGGGCCGAGGCTGTTTAGGGCTTTAAAGGTCATCACCAACACCTTTAATTCTGTTCAGAAATGTACTGGAAGCCAATGTAGATCCTTTAAGACCAGTGTTATATGGTCCTGGGGGCCGCTCCCAGTCACCAGTCTAGCTATTGCATTCTGGATTAGTTGTAGTTTACGAATCCAGTATGTGCCTATAGCAGTCAATGAAGATTGCAAAGCACATATATTATTTAAATCCTTTAACACCGATTGAGAAAGAGAGGTTTCAGAAGGAGACGGGTTTAACACTGGTTAAGAAAGTAAAATATCTGGGGGTTAACATGACTGCTAAGAACTTAAATTTATTTAAAGATAACTACGAGAAATGTTGGACAGAAGTGAAAAAGGATCTTGAAATAT
The DNA here is from genome assembly GCF_964106915.1 of Podarcis gaigeae. Lineage (NCBI taxonomy): Eukaryota > Metazoa > Chordata > Lepidosauria > Squamata > Lacertidae > Podarcis > Podarcis gaigeae. The sequence continues at coordinate 28,559,850 of NC_139691.1, read as the reverse complement.
GGTCAAATTTGAAGCTTTCCTTGTTTGGTCGAATTGCTGTTATAAAGATGAATGTATTGCCAAGAATGTTATTTTTATTTCAATCATTGCAAATTTTGGACAAAATGGACTGTTTCAAGAAGTGGCAGAGAGATATTTCTAGATTTGTCTGGCAGGGCAAGAAGCCCAGAATAAAATTTAAAATATTAACTGATGCAAAGGATAGAGGTGGATTTGCACTGCCAGACCTTAAACTTTATTATGAATCAGCAGCATTTTGCTGGTTGAAAGAATGGCTGCTTCTTGAGAACATAGACATTTTGGATTTAGAAGGTTTTAATAACGTTTTTGGGTGGCATGCATATCTGTGGTATGACAAGGTTAAAGCACACAAAGCATTTAAAAACCATATTGTCAGAAGAGCATTGTTTAATGTCTGGACAAGATATAAAGATTTACTTGAAAATAAAACCCCAAGGTGGCTATCACTGATGGAAGCGAAGGCTCAGAAAAAGCTCAATATGGAGGCCAAATGGCCAAAATATTGGGAGATTTTGGAACAGGAGGGTGACAAACTGAAATTGCAGAGTTTTGAGAAACTAAAAGATAAAGTGCGAGATTGGCTTCATTATTATCAAATAAGGGAGGCTTACAACTTGGACAAAAAAAATGGTTTCCAGGTGGAAAAATCAAAATTGGAAACAGAACTGTTAGATCCCAAAACTAAGATATTATCAAGAATGTATAACTTGCTGTTGAAATGGAATACCCAGGATGAAACGGTTAAATCTGCTATGATAAAATGGGCACAAGGTGTTGGACATAACATAATGTTTGCTGACTGGGAACAGTTGTAGACCACAGGTATGAAATTCACGGCATGTAATGCCTTAAGAGAGAATATTATGAAAATGATATACAGGTGGTCCATGACACCGGTCAAGATGCAAAAATCTATCATTTGCCCGATAATAAGTGTTGGAAATGTAAAGAAAATGAAGGTACATTCTTTCACCTTTGGTGGACGTGCCCAAGGATTAAGGCTTTCTGGGAGATGATCTATAATGAAATGAAAAAGGTATTTAAATATACCTTCCTGAAGAAACCAGAGGCCTTTCTCCTGGGCATGGTCGGCCAATTGGTGCTAAAGAAGGACAGAACTTTCTTTATGTATGCAACAACAGCAGCAAGAATTCTCATTGCAAAGTATTGGAAGACACAAGATCTACCCACCTTGGAAGAATGGCAGATGAAAGTGATAGACTACATGAAATTGGCGGAAATGACTGGCAGAATCCGAGACCAGGGAGAAGAGTTGGTGGAAGAAGATTGGAAGAAATTTAAAAACTATCTACAGAAACATTGTAAAATTAATGAATGTTAAAATGATGTTGGATTGAAATGAAATGGCTTTAGCAACAAAGTTAAAAAGAATATGTAAAAATGGATTGATAATCAGATGAAGATATGAAGTTTTAATATATTAAGGTATAGAATTAAGATAAAAACAAAGAGGGAAAGGATTTGCTGAATTAACTATGTGAACTGGAATACAAAAAAAGGAGGTGTGAGGAGGTCAGGAAACAAGTAATTGAAATATAAGACATGAAAAGATTGATCTGTTTTTAATTGTTTTTTATTATTATTTTTCACGTATTTTGTATTTTTCTTTGTATTTTTGTATCTTTTTTCTTTTTATTCTTATTTTTCTTTTCTTATTCTGTAAATTCTTTTGTCTGTAAAATTTCAATAAATATCATTTTAAAAAAAATCCTGTGATACATTTTTATTATTATGTGACCTTTTATTTCCCATAAATACATTGTTTTGTTAAGTCAGAAACTGTAATTAGAAGTAGAATTGCCATTTTCAAAGACAGTATTACTCTTCTTCGAAACCATTGGGGGAAAGTGGTCAGGGACTGCACTGCAACTCCTTGCCACTCCCCCTAAGTGGGACAAGCAGAATAAATTATGCAAATCAAGCACATTTTTGCAAACTGACATCTAAAGACAGGCTTTGGAATGCAGTTTTTCTCAAGACAGAATTTTGGTGCATAGTTTAGGTTCCTTTTCCCTTAAACTCCTTTTCCGAGTTTTTAATTTTGCTTGCGATGGGGTTCCAGGGCTTATATTCAAATAAGTGATTAGCACATTGAAGAGTTTAAGCCACACTACTGCCCCTTTATGAGCAGATGCTGTGTTTTCAGTGACAACAGCAGGATTTAAAACAGTGTTTTTTTTGTGAAAGAGTTCTGAGAGAAGTAACACAATTGGAAAAGAACAAGAAAACCCTCCTAAAAATGTTATTTGATCCAAGTGAATGTTTTCTGGAACAAACATGTGACTAAGGATTTGGACTGCAATATTAGCCAGCTATCCTCCCCTCTCCTTTCCTCCTTCTCCATACATAAACATCTCCTTTGGTGCTCTTGCTCCTTTTTCAATTATTCATGGAGAGCCTGTTGCCAATCCTCTTCTCACGCCATCCTCATGAGCACACAGAAGGACTTCCAAACCAACTGCAACAGCAGTCTCCATTCCTCCATGCCGAAATACCCCCTAGAAGTTTCATCCCAAGGTTTGAAAATGTAGTTCGAAAGCACGCCAAAAAGTGCAAGTAGATTAATAGTTACCGCTCCAGCGGGAAGGTAAACGGCGTTTCCGTGCACTGCTCTGGTGTTGGTGTTCTGTTGCTCCACATGACCAGGGAAAATTGTCTGCGGAGCGGACAAACGCCGGCTCCCTCGGCCTGTAAAGCGAGATGAGTGCCACAACCCCAGAGTCATTCAGGACTGGACTTAACTGTCAGAAGTCCTTTTACCTTTACCTGTACCCCCGTTTGAAGCCCTGTTTCAGATTGGGGAAACAGAGGACTTAGGAACAGAGAAAAAGGAGTGAAAGGAGTTAAGCAACCCCTTCTCTTAACCCGCTGCTTCCCTCCCCATCTCTGTCAAAATTGTAGGTGGTGGCAGAGAATGTGGCTGGATGAATCTGTTAATTTCAGTCTCTGATTTTCCCTTTCTCAAGTTGCCACCTCTTCTGGTCATCTCTCAGTTGCCTCAGACCTTGCGTAATAACAAATAAGTGAGTGTTACAATTTGCAGATTGACCTTCAGAAAATTCAGGTATTACCTTTTTATCATTTTAATCTTATTACATTTCTTACACAGAAGAAAACAGAATAAAAATAGATGAACACAATCAAACCTTCCAACAAAATACAAAAAAAAGAGACTACATTGGGTACAAATAGAAGAGGATATGTACTTTGGGATCTTTACAGGTGAATATTATTTCAAATGTATTTTCAGTATTTTAAGTTAACTTTTCTATTTCTTTCCATTATAGAGTACAGGGATCCACTATAAAGAGGACACATCAAGTGGAAGAAAAGTATAAAAATAGAAATTATTGACATCTGTTGAAAAGCTGTGGTGGGGGTCGGCCATGCTCCTGTATCTGAACATAAGGATTTCACATTAAAGTATGTTTCCAAGAGTAACACACACACACCTACTCTTTTTGTGGAGGCAAACCATATTGAGGGAGGCAGTTTGGAGCAAATAGATGATAAATGGAGTAAGTATTAAAGCACGGGGGGGGGGGGGCTTTTTCCTGCCCTTATGGGTAAGCTTCATGGGGCTACATACCAGTGGCAGGCAGAGCCAGAGAAAAAAGTTGATGGAGAAATGAATGTAAAGTTTACCTTTGTACAGTTTCTATGCATGTTTACACACCCCTCCCTATCCTCCTTCCAGGCAAGCAAGAGCCATTATTGGAGTTCAAGACTGTTGAGGAAAGGGTTTGGAAGAGAAATCCTACTCTCTAGTAACAGAGCTAAGTCCAGTGGTGATTGCTCCACACATTAAAACCTGGTTAGATTTTACATCTGGCCTCATCCGCCTTTAAGCAAACATTCCCCACAAAAACACCTTGGCTAGAATAAATCACAGACACTTAGCTTTGTAGATAGGTGAATATTTTACTCACAGAGTTACACCAAATAAGTCTCCATTGGATGGGAATAAAATAAAGATGAGAAAGGTTATGAACAACTCAAAAAAGGAAAGTACTTGGTTTTCTTACAAAAAAGGATAGTGCAATTTGCAAGTTGGCAAAGATGCAGGCTTTAACAGCTCATTTTAGGGAGACTCAGTTTACTTGCGGCATTTGCTGAGTTGGGAGCCAAGACACATGGCTCCTTTTTTACTTCTTCCAGTAAGCATAAAGAGAGAAAACTGAGAAGCGGAGAGCAGAGGCTGCTGAGCCACACTTGCAGCATGAACTCAGGTCAACCCTTTCATGCATGCAAATGTGAGTCAGTAACTGTACAACAAAGGCCACATTCCAGCCACCCTCAAAGAGGGTGCATTGCAGGACTGTGAAGGGAATGTGGTCAGGGGAAGAATCCTGATGGCCACATGTGGCCCCTCTCTCCCTGATTGAAGCACTTCTGCCATTTCTCCACAAAAACTGCCCCCTCACCAGGCCTGTTTTTCCCATGGCTTTTCTTACATGTGCTTCTATGAAGTGTCAAGTTCTGCCCTTAACCCCAGCTCTCTTACCCCCCCCCCTCTTTTCCACAAGTGGGGTTGGGTTTAAATTTCTCCTTGTTTTCAAGGGGACACATGGTTCTGCTTAGGCACCAGCTAAAAGAGTTGCTAGTTGTAAGGCTTAAATCTGTGCCTGCCAAAATAAGTAACCTCTGCTGTGAATGTTCACAATCAAAACCCGTGGTTATATTTGTTTTCCTGGGCATAGGTTTTCCAGCTGCTGGTTGCCAGTGTTTATTGATGTTTCCTCTTTGGTAATTAAGAAATTATTGCCTTGTTTAACCCGCTGCTGTGTTCCTGGGCAGGGAGATGTTAACTCTACCTTGTTCCTGTTGGTGACTCTGTCTTCCTGGATTTCCTTAACAGTTTATGATAAGGGTGATTGCGACATTATAGAGAAGAAGCAATAGAGGGTTTCTTAGTCTCCTTTTCCCTTTTGAATTGTTTGGTTTGGACCCACACATGCACATAACTTTTCCCCTGTGGAAACTACCGCAATGACGCCTGTTAACACAAGGCTGTTGTATAAAGTTCCAGTGATGTCATGGTTCCTGACCAGGGAATCTGAGATCCTGTACTTAAAATCCTTTACCTATGGAGAAGAAGCATGAATTCACCCGTCACAAGAGTCTCTGGGTGGAAGTGTGGAATGAGATGGGTGATTCCCTGTACAATATATATCCACCTACCTAATGTGTGAAGTCATCCTTAGTTAGAGCAGAGGTGCAGTTATGTAATTTTAAACTCTGTACAGAATGGCTTTACAATGGGAGTTCTTTGGGTGGTAATAGTATTACTTAGTAAGTCTACTCTTTTGCTGAGTGGGGCTCTGGATGACTCCCCCAAATTCCTGCCCTGGTAGTACTCCTCAATTTCAACCATAAATTATACAAGTCTGAAACTGGCTTAAATGTTTAATGTAGACAGAGGGTGCACACAGGCATACATACAAACTGGGGCAATTCTGTAATTTTTTTCTCCTTTGCCCAAACTCAGTTTTTTTGCAGTTTCCACTTTTGCAATCTGTTAGTCAGATTACCAGCCAGTAGTTTGATCATGCATTTAATCGCCTACTGCACTCCTTTCTCTATTCATCAAGTGTGGTGTCTGTCTTTCAAAAGCTTTTAAGCGTTATTATTCACATTAATGGCCTCTCTCTTAAAAAAAAGAAGAAGAAGAAGAAGAATTCAGAACCAGTTTGTGTGTGTGTGTGTGTGTGTGTGTGTGTGTGTGTTGAGAAACTGTTTTGGAGAGGAGAGGGAAGTGGGGTTAGTGACCTTGTTGGTTCCCAGCCAATCAGTGCTGTGCAGAGCCAGCTAATGCAGCCAACAGGAGCTCTGTCTGGAGAAGAACACCAGAACATCTGACCAAGATATGGTGAGCTCATTTGCAAAGTGAGCTTACAGCTTAAATGATTTCACGTCTGGCTGCACCCACACATGAATTTTTGAACCCCTTTTATACTAAGATAGGGAAAAGCACATATTGCTCTTCCTGTGCATTTGCTTATCCACCAGTTGTGTTTGGTGTGTGTGAGAGAGTAGTGTCATTTTACAGCTTAGTCGCTGGGTGGCACTGAACTTAGTTGTATCCAGATGGAATCAGGAGTTTCCTATTGCTGTTCTTTGCTGTTGTTTCAGGGAGAGACAGAGAGAATGAATCAAAGTTCTTGCCTAGATTCCTGACTGATGGTGTTCTTGCCTAAGGCTTCCCTGGAGGTGAATATACACTAGTGAGTAGTCAACACTGGGAGTTTGGAGATATGGAAGAACAACAGCTGGAAAACATTAGGGCTGTTTATAACCCAAGACAAGGATTTTCCATAAACCCTACACCAAAGAATGTCAAGTGTTTTCTCTAGTAAAATATCAAAATTACAGCTGCAGACGGTTGGCAGAGAGCTTCGCATACAATGAGGTGAAATTAGCAGCAAGGGCAGAGGGAGGAAAAGATCTTACTGTCAAATTGCTAAACCACTACAGACTCATCCAGAACCTTGGGGGAAACACATGCTGCCTGCCATCTCATTCATCCCAAAAAGACCTGGGAAGTATCCAAGACCTACAGAGGAACAGAGAGAGCAAGATAAACAGGAGGCCTGTGCATCAATGAGGCTAGAGGAACCAGTATTCTTTGTATGCTAAATAACAGAGCTCTGGCCAAACTGAGGCCTTTGCTGGGACATGTAGCAGCCTGCTCCAATAAGAAAAGGTGTTGGCCACACACAAGCCAAACTGTTATATCAGGAAATTGTGGCAGCATGGGTTATAGGAATGTCAGAAGAGCCATGCTGGATCAAGCCAATGATCTATCTAACCTATCTAACCCACCATCCTGTTTTCACAGTGGCCAAGCAGATGCCTGTGGGAAACCTAAAAACATGACATGAGCACTGTCATCACTTGTGATTCAACTGGCATTCAGAGGCATATTACCTCCAACAATGGAGGTAGAACATAGGTATTGTAACCAACAGATATTGACAGCCTTATCCTCTATGAATTGGTCTAATATTCTAAGAACACAGGAAGGGTCCTGCTGGATCAGGTCTAAGTCCCATCTAGTCCAGCACCCTATCCTCACAGCAGCCACAGCACTTTCCATACTTGCGATTCCCAGCAACTGGTATTCAGAGGCTTACTATGTTTAACAGATCAATGGAGAAGGCACCCAATTTGAAAGTCAATCTCACTCCTTTCTACTTAGGTTTTTACTTAGGTTTGCCAGACTACAGACTACAGCTGAGCATAGCAAGTTCCTATAGAGAAGGTTGAAATAGAATGATCCATCCAACACACTGTTCCTGGCTCTTACAAGCAGCAGCTCTTCCGCCGAAGACTTAGCCACACACCAGCCAATACCTGATCCTTTTGAACTTGAGATATCAGGGACAAGACTTGGGGCCATTCACACGCAAAGCATCCGTGGTGGCCATGTGTCCTATTTTACAAAGAACATCCCTCCAATTCAAAGGACTGTCGGAGGCCAGTCCTCTATTTGAAGGAGTCCTGTATTTGAAAGTTGGCCTGGTCCAAATCCTGCCTAAAGATAAAGAACTGAAAGGGGGGGGGGGGGAGATCAGGGCATTGCCTGCCAACATTTAGCAGCTGAACAGCAGATCTGGTCACCTGGTCTCAGTCTTTCCTACTATGGTGAGATGCTTTGCATGTCGGTTTTAATTACTAGGGGGTGGTGGCCCTGCTTGCTTCACTTGCCAGCCCCACCTACCCACCAATCCTATATTGACCAGCCCTTTTGCCAGCCACCTTGCTCCCCAAACCAGGCCAGCACATCCTCCTTTTGCACCTAACTAAACCCTCTGCCAGTTACACCTCACCCATCCCTTCCTGGTCTTCTAACAGTGTGCCCCAAGCCCTTCCCTGGACAGCTCCCCCAAACTCCAAACCCCCTTTAAAGGAGGAGGGTCACTCCTCTGAGAGAAATATTCCCCCAGAGGACTGAAATTCTTAAACAGTTTTTTTAAAAAACAAACTGATTTATTCCCTGCCCTGCCTCCAAAATAACAGACAGCTTAGGAAGGGTTTAAAAAAGAAGTTCAGAAATTTGACAGAAAACTCTTTTCTGAGAAATTTCAGCTCAGTACTTCAAAGTATTTTTCCAAGGATACTAGAGGTTGAGTAACTGCTGTTTCTGTCTACCTAAACAGCAGCCTAAATAGTGACAACATGAATCTTCTTCTGCAATGCCACACTAATGAGGGCTGCTCTGCAGTCGGTGATGTAGCCTGGACACTTCTATGGTTCTTTCCTTCTGAAATACACATGGGAGGTTCTTCCTGAATTGAGTTTATTTTGGGTGCACAGGGATTTCCAGGTGGAGGTTGCTATATTCAGAACTGAGACTCCACTGAGTCCTGTTTGGCCACACATCTGTATAAATACCCAATGTCAACAGGCCCCCATTAGCCCAGTGAGAACTAGGCAGGACATTTTACAACTGACAGCATTTAAGATATCTCCCCAACCCACCCCACAGAAGAGCTGAGCTGCAAGTCAACAACATTTGTAATAGATCAGAAGGATTTGGTTCTGAGCTTTTAAAAAATAAAAAATTGGACAAGCCTACCTTTCTTTAATTGGAAGTGAAATTCTTTGCATATATACTTAAAAGTAAGTCCCTCTAAGTGACACTTACTCCTAAGGAAATGTGTGTACAGGGCTACACGTCTGAATCACTCCATGAGAAATGTCAAGAGGGCAGGAAGATCTCTCTTGCACACAAACCCAAAACATGCACATTTCCTGCCTTCCCCCACCCAGATCCCCACACCAAGGCTTAAATGAGCAGACAGGGCCGTCCTAAGCATATCCTGTGCCGTGGTGCAAATATCCCTCCAGTGCCTCACCCCCTTTCCCAGAGTTGACCTTTTTTTAGGGCTGGAGGAGGCGGGCAGTGGCTGGAGGGCAACTCCTCTGGCAGGGAAGAGGCGGAGGCTGGATACTGCGCCTCCTGGCTCAGCTGGCCGCTTCAGGCCGCAGTGGCCACGGCAGGCAGCACACCAAGTGAGCAGGCCTGTGCCGAGTGAGGGAGGGTGTGTCCGCTGCTCCTGCCAAGCATCGGCTCAGGTTTTTCCCTTTTAGCCTTCTGGCGCCTCGCAGAATTCAGCACCTGCAGGCTAAAAGGGAAAAAACCGAGCCGGCGCTTGGCAGGAGCAGGGCACGCATCCTCGCTCACTCAGTGCGCTTGTTTGGTGTTCCCCAGACTTTCACCTGGAGCCCTCCAGAACTTGGCACCCCGGTGCCCCAGGCCACTAGCCTCAATGGGTAAGACGGGTCTGTGAGCAGATTCTGAGATCTTATATAAAAGTGCAGAAACATCCCAGCTTATTTAGCCCAGTGAGAATCCACTTTCAGAGAAGGAAGAAAAAGAGGACATTTCTAGCCTGAAGGTTGCAAATATAAGTCTGAGAAGTGTATGTACCTCAGGGCCAGCTCTACTATTAGGCAAGATGGGCTAGTAGTTGCTGAACAGTGTTTGGGACAATGGTGACAGACAATCTTTCTTCTGAGTCCCACTCTATGGAAGGACTCAGCTATGTGTACAGAGTGGCCTGCCCTGTGCATCCTAAGCAAGCCTGTATTTTACAGTGGAAAATATTATTCTATCACCAGTGTCGGAAGTACAATTCAACTGGTCTGTTTCTATAAGTGGAATGGGATGAGCCCCATCTTGTCCCTTGCCAACTGTAAGTCCCTGAATCTTGTCCCTTATTGTAACTATAAGTTCCTGAATTCACATAAATTTAGCAGATGGTTAACTTGGTGTGCCTTGCAGAATTGGAAGCCTGTTGGAAAACAAGGATCGTTTACAGTCTGATAATGATAACAAAAAAGGGTATACAATATGTTTACAACTGTAGAATAGCTCACATATTTTCACTATCATTCTTTTAAAAACAAAAACAAAAACTGGAGAGTAAAACTCGATGTAAACACTGGAACAAACATAGCACCATGTCATCTGTTGCTAATTTTAAAACCCAGAAAGTCATATTTGATATCTCCCAAGACTATTGACAAGCATGCTTGCTGTCACAAAATGCCTGGAGAGGGGAACCATCCATTCCCTGCTGTGGAACACAAACAGATTGGCAAAGACCACAAGCCACAAAACAAGCCATTTCTTAGGGCTCATTGGACCAATCATTCATTCCTTAATTCATCTGTTCTTCCCTTTATTCATCCCTTTGGACTTGGCTGATGCCCCAACAGAAGAAAAAAAAAACACAACAATGCAGTGCAGTAGGCATCAGGTCAGGAAGATACCTACTGAGAACTACAGCAAGCCACAACTCTAGGCTGTTCAGATCCTTCAATGAGCTTCATTTGTTTCATAACAACAGGAAAATTGAACTGAATGAGTGGCATCATGTTCATTAATGAATGGGTAGGAATGGGATTCCCCCCCTTACTCCATTTGTATTCATTCATAAGTGTGTGTGTGTAACTTAGGCAGTCCATAATTCCCCTCAGCAACTATTAGAGGAAAGCACAAGCCCCCTGAACCAGTTCATGGCTCTTTCTGACCTGATCCAGGATGATTTGGTGCTAACCCAATTCACATCTGGGCTCTGAACCAATCTGGAAGCCTTGCACAATTAAACATGTTATTGGGAGGGGGAGATGTGCATTTACACCTCCGATTAACATGTGTTTGAGGAAGGAAAAGGGACATACACAGGATACCTGCATGTCTCCTTCTGCCCCCACTTTGACAATGTCAGATAATTCCAGGTGGACCCAGCCCAATCCAGGACAATCCAGGGCTGCCTCAACCTGATATGGCTAAATCCCAGGTTGACATTATTTGGCCTGATTCCATTCAAGATTCAGTATTCAGCCAAATCTTGTGCATAGCAATAATAGCTGGTCGCTGACAGTTGCCATTTTGTTTGAGGAAGCGTTCCCTAGTCTAGTGCCATGGCCCTCCATTTACGTAATTTTCACCTGTGGCCCCCTTAGAATATTGGTGAGGGACATTTATCACCCATGGTTGAGAAAAGCTGATGTACAGCACTTATTTGATCTTGTTGCCAACACTGACAAATACAATGGTGGTGGAGAAATAAGCTTGTTACTTTTGCCACCATCACAGAGTAGGCCCTAAAATGGGCTCTAACCTGTGCTTGGTCATTTTCATCCTGAGTGTTCTGCCACATGCACTCTAGGCACCAACTATTCCATTTCATCCTCCTCAGCTCCACGGAAATGTCATGCTGCAATCCCATTCAATCTTCCTCAAAGAGAAAAGACACCCCAACAAAATTCAAAAGACCTCAGCTCAGAAAGATGACTACCAAGACCAACAGCAAACAATAATATACTGCTCTAGGCTATTCAGTGAGCCTCAAGAGGTGTGCATGTGTTTCATAAGAAATGAAAATTTATTTGTTAATTTTTGAGACTTATTTCTGAATCGACATGTACAGCACTGCAGTGTTTATTTCCAGATCAACCAGAGGCTGAAGTTGAGTAACTGAACCAACATGGTGCATTCACAAATTTCTACTCACATGGTTCTGTTTTGGCTTTAGGGTGTTTCTTGTGTTTCTGGTTTTCAAACAGTTCCCATCAAGGATAAAATGGAATAATTCTGCTTACCTGTTGGCTGATTTTAATGTGAAGCAAACCAAAGACTGACTAATTAACCATGTGAAGTAGTAAAAATTACGCAGGAGTGTCTGAGGTGGTAGGAAAGTTGCTCCATTTTATCGTCTGGTGTTTTTTATTTTATTTTATTAACTAAACCAAAGCTATTATCAGGGAAAAGGCCTTAGTTGACAGAAGTAATATTTTGCATCTTGTTCTAAATATTTCTAGATTTACTACCCTTGGACAGTCCAAATCTGTTGCAGCTGTTGAGGGGCCATAAATTATCTCTTTAAACGCAGGGATGTATATCTTCACAATATCCCTAAGAATCCTCTTGTAGGAGAGTGGAAACACAAATGTTTAGTTAGAAGTGGGTAGCCAAACATGCAGCTGCATTCCTGGAAGAGTTTCATCTATATGAAAACCTCTGGGGGGCTGTTTTCTGTTTTAAAGAGTGAGCTGCTCAGCTCCAGCAATTCCGTAAAATGTTTTCTGTTATCCAATATAATTGCATTCATGTTTGTGTGTAGCTGGGACCCTATATATATAGGGCTACACTTGCATACCTCCTGCCTGGCTTGTGATCCAGAACAATCTTTTGGACCAGAGACTGGAATGGAACTATTTTCCTTTGAATTGCTAGTTCCTCTGAATTGCCAGTTGCTGGGGGGCCACAGGGAGAGCAAGGCTATTGCCCTTGTGCCTTACTTGTGGACTTCACAAAGGCATCTATCTGTTTGACCACTGTAGCAAACAGGATGCTGGACTAGTGTACCATTTGGTCTAATTATTACTATTGGCCTGACCAATAGCAATAATCCTTATAGTTTATAGCACTCTTTCTAATAGCAGAGTCAGGTGATAAGTGCCATCAGAACTGGAACCAAATGGGTCACCAAGAAACAAGAGGATGGTATCAGAATGTTTGAGCGATTCCCAAACTTTCCCAAAGGAATATCTATTTATTGGGGGGAACACCCCAAAATAATCCAATGAGGAGTATATGGACATGGCTTATGGAGGTTCTTGCCCATTAGGACTGTCAGAGCAGAAACCAAGGAGGTCAACAGAGACAGAGCCAATATCAGGCAGAACCAACTCATTCTCGTTTTGCTCCTGTCTCCTTTCCCAAGTTCTTCAAAGGCACCACTGAGCTTAAGGAAGAGGCTGACAGCCAGAGCCACCCCCTGGACTGATCATAAGTAGGGGATAAACAGGTAGGGGCTGGCTGAGGGCAGACTGAGCTTGATGGAGCAACACACCATTTCCCCTAATGAGCCAGTCTCCATTGCACAGTGACCCTGTTCAGTGGCTCAGATGGGACTTCTTCCCAGGGGTAGATGAGCATAGGTCTTACCTGTGATAAAGCCCCATTGACCTCTAGGAATTGCTCCTGAGTAGACATGCACAGGATTGCAATCATGGTCTTCTGGTTGGTCAGCTTTGTCCCTTCCAACTCTCCCGTATCCTAATGATAAGCACATGGAACCTATTAGCTCAAGAGCGCATAGCCATTCCCTGTTGTTTGTGCACTCTCTGACACGTGCTTCTTTTTAAAAGCACTGCAGCCAATGTCTTCAGCAGTTCTTACATAAGTGGACTTGCCAGCCTAAGAAAACTTCATTCAATTATACTGTTTTCATAACCGTCAGGGGAACCATGATCAGTTCTGTCATGGTATTTGTGGAGGGCTGCATCTGAAGATAACAAAACCTCATGCTTGCTCCAAAGACTTTGGGTACTCAGAATGCAATTCAAGAGAATGTACTTATATTTATTTATTTCTCTCTGTCTTTTTGTCCCAAAACTTTGAAAGATAAGAGTTTTGTTTTTCTTGTTACATTTCCTTCCATTGATAAACTTCCAGATAAGTTTATTGTTTGGTAGTTTGTCATTTTAGATGCAAATAAGTGAAAAAGAAAAGGCATAGTTCTTACACTCCATCCCTGATCCTTTAAAGCTGCTCTTGATTTTTTGCTCCAAAATACAGGTTTCCCCATCTTCTTCAAGTAACAGATAAACTGCTTATTTACTTGAAACAAAGGTATCAATGAAAATAAATAAACAAGCCCCTATACTTTTTGAGCATCTGTGATCTCCATCAATAGGTTTTTTTAGTTTTTGTTTTTTAAAGTTTAATTCTTCAGTTTAGTCAGAGCTGGGGGAGCTTTCCAGATGTGGCTGAACAACATTTCCCATCATCCTTGATCACTGGCCAAGCTGGCTGGAGCTGACAGATGCTGAAGTCCAATATCTGGAGGCCACAAGTCCCCCAGTCTTGCTATAATCTCACTGCTGCATCTGATGAAATGGGCTCTCATCCACAAAAATATGTATGCCATTATAAAATTTGTTACTCTTTCTAACGCACTGCAAGGCTCTTCATTATTTTGACACTATGTTACAGAAAAACCTGACTGGAGCCCCTCCTCCCCTCCATGTGAGGAGACATTCTATAAATCTTGCTTCCTAATGTTAAGTTGTGGGTGAACATATCAGACGATTTTTCAAACAGCTCTTGTTTATTCACAGGCCAGAACAGAACTGAACTGAAGGGTTCAGTCAGCCTACTTATATAGAGCTCCAGTACAACGTAACTGTAACAATTTTCTAAAACTATCCAATCACTGAACGTCACTTTCAATCCCTTATTTGCATAACTATCTACAGTATCCCCCTGTTGGCCCAGGGTGAGAACTTCAGTACATAACACCTAACATGACTGATTGGTTGCTGCCCAGAATCACTTTGAAGGTCCCTGCTTTGATTTAGGGTGCTCCAGAGAGATCCTGCTTCAGTTTGGACAGCCAGACCAAAGCTACAGCCTTTCCCCACAAGGAGAAACCGAGTTCCACAGCACTCTCTCCACATGTGATTCCTAGCAACCTCTAAGAAGAAGCACGAGGGCTGAAGATGTGAAAAACTTCATTTCTACTTTGACCATGTCAATCCGACTGGTTTAGGGGAATTCCTGTGGAACTGAGCCTACTGTGATAAACAATATACCTCCCAAATTCCACTGAAAGGAAAGTCTAGATAGTTAACAGTGTCTGAAGGCTTACACAGACCATTGGAAGGCGGCGGGCATGAGATTACATGGGTGGGGTGGGCAATGGGATTTCGCCATAGTGATTCTTTGGTGTTAGCTCTCACACTATCAGTAGCATGTGATCACTGTAAGAATGCAAGGGGGAAGTTGGAGGAATGGTAATGTTGGTGCAGTACAGGTATAGTATTGTAAGGGCATAGGGAGCCAAGAAAGAAAGAAAGAAAGAAAGAAAGAAAGAAAGAAGGAAGGAAAAAATAAAATAAAGCATTGTGCTTTAATGGTGAAGAAAGTATACATGCTCAAGATTTTAATTGTGTGGGGAATCAACACAGGTAGAGCAGGTTCCTGCCTCATAAGTGTTGCTCACATTTATGGACAGCTCCAGGGATAGGCTGTCAGGAATGTGAATGAGGCAGCAGAACCCCTGAACAGTGCTAGAGATGGATTAGAAACTCAATTCAGATTGCCTTTCAAGGTGAACTCACCCAATCGACACTTTCCAAAACAATATACAAGGTGAAACACTGCCACCCTTTGAAATCTGCACTTTTCCAAGTTTTGCAATACGGTTCTCCAATCAAATAATGTCCACAGAAATGCATATGCAAGGGTAAAGTGTGCATAGCAATATATTAGTGAAAGCAGCGTATAAAAAATGGAAGTTAAGGGAAATTAAGCAAATTAAGGGAAATTGCCTAGCATATGCATGTTTGTAAAGCAATGATGCATGTTTGCAAAGCAATGTTGCATGCAGCAATGCGTATATTAGGAGAAATTTGCACTAAAATTCTGCTGAATTTTCAGGAGGATTTTTTTTTTTAAAAAAATGCAAACTTATATGGAAATGTGGAAAATTGAATTTAAGACTGGAGGAATGAGAAACAGACTGCAGCTGAAATTGACGGATTTATCCATCCCTACAGAACATACACACCTGTTCTCCACCCAATCATGTGAGAGGGAATAGGTGATATGTCTGGGACCCTCTGTGGTGCAATGGGTCAATGCATCCTGCTGTTAACCAGAAGATTGATGGTACAAGACCAACTAGGGATGGCTATGGACAGGATTCCTGCATTGCAGGGTTTTGGACTTGATGGCCCTTGCAGTCCCTTCCAGCTCTATAATTCTATGATTCTATGAAGAGGGTTACAAATACATCGTCATCCAGCCTGGACACAGATCCAGCACTGAGGGCCTTTGGGCGGTTCCCTCACTGCATGAAGTGAAACTACAGGAAACCAGGTACAGGGCCTTCTCAGTAGTGGTGCCCACCCTGTGCAATGCCCCCCATCAGATATCAAGGAGATGAGTAGCTACAGTATATTACCTTCAGGAGACATATGAAGGCAGCCCTGTATAGGGAAGCTCTTTAAGGTTTAATGTTTTACTATGCCAGAGTGGCTGGGGCAACCCAGTCAGATGGGTGGGATACAAAAATAAATTGTTGTTTTTGTCATTACTATTACTATTATTAAAATGTAGTAGTCACATTTTTTTTGCCATGGCAACTCAAAGTAACTTACAATATTTGAAAAACAAACAAACACATAATTACATGCATTAAAACCAGCATTAAAATAAAACCTATGTTAAAACATCCCACCCATGTAAAAAGGCCACAGGTAGTTAACAGCCAAAGGCCAGATTAAAAAGGAAAGTTTTTGCCCAGTGCCTAACAATAATGAGCACCTTGGCCTCTGAATTCTACACCAGCTGCAGTTTCTGAACCATTTTAAAAGGCAATACAGAAGAGGACATTCAATGTTACACATATTGTCATCTCTTCTGTAAGAAATTCTGGGTTACTAAAAACAGCATCCAGCCTGAAATAAAAAGATTATGCCAAACAATGGTTAGGGGCCCTGCCAGTCTGGCTACATTTCTTTACTTGCCCCAACGAAGAGGAAGCATACATGATTGCACAATGAGAATATCAGAAAACCTTCTTCTTCTTCTTTCTTGAAGGTCATATGTCTAATATTAGGCCACATTCATGAATAGTTGTGATGTCATTTATTGTATGTTGTTCCTGCTCAGCATTCCAGCCATGCCTGCTTGAGATGTTAAAGTTATTCACCAAGTCTCTAGTAAATATCATGTAAATATTTCTTAGATAAAATTGACTACATTGGAGAAAACTTAGAAGCAATGGAAAAATCTGCTCTTCGCCAGCTTTTTTGGGGGGTGGGGGTGGGATTTAGTTATCTAGAGACACGGCCTGCTGTTAGAAGAATGCTGTTGTAGGTTTGAATTGATACAGTGGTACCTCGGGTTACAGACGCTTCAGGTTACAGACTCCGCTAACCCAGAAATAGTACCTCGGGTTAAGAACTTTGCTTCAGGATGAGAACAGAAATCACGCAGTGGTGGTGTGGCAGCAGCGGGAGGCCCCATTAGCTAAAGTGGTACCTCAAGTTAAGAACAGTTTCAGGTTAAGAATGGACCACCAGTATGAATTAAGTTCTTAACCCGAGGTACCATTGTATATGGATTGCAGACCCTCCAAGTGTTCCTGTTTACCAGGGATGTCCCTAATTTAGAGAAGCCATCCTGGTTTCTGATTTGATCCAGGAATGTCCCAATTTCCTTAAAGGTAAAGGTAAAGGTAAAGGGACCCCTGACCATTAGGTCCAGTCGTGACTTTGCGGCGCTCATCTCGCTTTATTGGCTGAGGGAGCCGGTGTACAGCTTCCGGGTCATGTGGCCAGCATGACTAAGCCGCTTCTGGCAAACCAGAGCAGCGCACGGAAACGCCGTTTACCTTCCTGCTGGAGCGGTACCTATTTATCTACTTGCACTTCGATGTGCTTTCAAACTGCTAGGTTGGCAGGAGCAGGAACCGAGCAATGGGCGCTCACCCCGTCACAGGGATTCGAACCGCCAACCTTCTGATCAGCAAGCCCTAGGCTTAGTGGTTTAACCCACAGCGCCACCAGTGTCCCATTTCCCAATTTCCTTAGGATGTCCCTATTTTCATTGGAGAAATACTTTAGGGTATGGAGTTATCTGACCCCTGAGCCGTCTGGCGAATTTTTTAAAATGTTTAATGCTTTATTATGTTTTTATATATGTTGGAAGCTGCCCAGAGTGCTGGGGCAACCCAGCAAGATATGTGGGGTATAAATAGTAAAATTATCATTATGGAATGGGATGTCCCTATTTTCATTGGAGAAATGTTGGACGGTATGAGATTGCTGTTTTCAGACTTTCTTACTGTTTTGTGCATTTCTTGTTGCAATCTGCCATGAAATCACTAGACACTGAAAGGTGAGACAGAACTTTTACACATAAATGAAATATTTTTTTAAAAAAATGGATACAAGTAAAAGAATAGAACACGAGTCGCCTGGTATTGGGGATGAAAAATTGGGCATGAATTTATTAGCTTATTTGTTTTCTGATGGCATCTGCTGTAGTGCAGTCTGCAATATCTGATGCCTATCAGGAGTGGTAGGGTGCAAGGCAGAATGACCGATGGTTGCTAGTGTCAGCACCAATAACAGGAAGAGTCAGCTAATTCTAGCTTTTTCCCTGTCCTCTCTGCTGAGTTCTACAAATTCAACACTGAGACTAAAGAAGAGGAAGCTGACATGACAGGCAGTGCCACTCTCTAGTCTGGCCCCAAGAAAGAAGGCAGGTAGAGAAGCTGGCTGAGGGCAGACTGAGCTTGCTGGAGCAGTGCCCCATAGACCCTAATGCAGAGCTTTCCAAACCTTCCCTGTTGGTGGCACACTTTTTAGATATGCACCATTTCGCCACATGATAATTCAGTTTTAGCAGCAAACTGGAGGTTAAACTAACCTGTTTCCAGCCCCAGGAGGAGCACAGGGAGCGTTCGCATGACACACCTACACACTGCAGCCAACACACTAACGTGTCATGACACACAGTTTGGAAAGCTCTGCCCTACTGGATCAGACTCCCCCAGGTGCAATCAGGTGATTTTAGAATCTAGACCAGGGTGGTCTAACATGCAGCACTCGGGCCTTTTTGGACAGCCCTTGGTGACACCCCCCCCCCCGCCTCCCCACAGGGTCAAGAGTGGCTGGGGAAACGCAGCCAGATGGGTGGGGTATAAATAATAAAAAATTATTATTATTATTATTATTATTATTATTATTAGGAAGGCAGCAAGAGGGCTGGGGTGTGTGTCAAATTTTGGCATCACCACACAAACATACACTAAGACAATATGCATCCCACAGATTCCATGTCAAAGTACTCTTGCATCCCAATTGATATGAAAAGCTGGACCGCCCTGCTCTGGACTGAACAGATTTTTGGGGGGAGAGTCCTCTTTAGATGACAATGTGCAGGGGTGCCAAATTAAATAAAACATTTCAGGGAGGCCCCACCCTGCACAATTGATCACATGATCAGTGAGCACACTCCATTTGAGTGGCAATGCTCAGTAACTTTGTGGGGAGCAGCCCCCTCACATATTTTTTTTTGGGGGGGGACAAAGGGACCTCGGCTCCTATGGCCATGTGTATTATGTCACTTGCTTCAAACTGTGATAAATCAGCATTGCTGTGCTTGGGGGCCTCCTGCTCATCCTGCTGAATGGGGCTCTAGGCGTCTGCCCAAAAGCCTTGCCTTCATACCCCGCTGAGCTCCTGTCCAGCCCTTGTCAAATCAATATGCTGAATGAGATGAGCCTTTGGTCTGACTCAGTGTTTACCACTGCATATGTTTTTACATGGTGGTGTCACGGCCTTTAAACTGATTGATGCCGCTACAGAAATATCCCTTGTTCTCCCTCCTAGAAAGGTGCTTTACTTAACCTCTGCTGTCTCATATTTCAAGATCTTTGTCATTTCCGATTAAATTATCTGCAGACGTCTCCATGCGCTCTTCCAGAGCCATTAGCCAAAGGTTGCTCTGGATGCTGTGCTGTGTCGCAGAGAGCTGTTAGAAGCAGAGCGCATCCAGATGTGTTGTCATATCTGCTTGAGCTCCTCCTTGAGCAACAGAACAAAACCTGTTAGCTGTCGCCGCCAGACTTCATTATAGCCTGGAGGAAAGGATTGATGAGTAAGACACAAGTGCACACTAAGTCAAGGCTCCAACATTTATAGGTCAAATGGCTGCCATCCACAAGTCTCCAACCTGTGGCAGAGTGAAATGCCGGATTGTTTCCAGAAAAACTGTGACAATCGAGTTTAAGTTATCATTTGGGGGGGTTGGTTGGGAGAATGGATGCCTGGGTTTTCGTTTTGCTGCAAGAGCTTCATATTCTTTGTAACAGATTTATACATTCCCCTTTAATAACTTACGGTTGTGCTAGTGTCTGAAGGGGCAAAGCACTAATCCTTCTATTTGTTTCCCTTTGAAAACACTCTGCTTCACCATCTCCCAAGGGAATATATTCAAAGAGGTGGAGTGATCTGGATGAAGACTATTATTATAATAAAAAATATAGATCACTCGCACCGTACGCAAGAGTAACATTCCGGGGATAGCACGTAAAGCCAAAATACTTTATACAGTGGACGCTCGGGTTGCGAATGTGCTCTGTGCGGGAGGCACATTTGCAACCCACAGCTTTTGCAACCCGCGGCGCCGCGTCTGCGCATGCGCGGGTCATGATTTGGTCTTCTGCACATGCGCAAAGCGTGATTTAGTGTTTCTGCGCATGCATGAGTGCCAAAACACAGAAGCAACCCATTCCGGTATTTCTGGGTTCGGCATAGTATGCAACCCGAAAATGTGCAACTTGAAGCGTCTGTAACCCAAGGTATAACTGTACAGGGAACTCCCCATTTGTATGTGATTGGCAGGCACACAACTGTTGACATACATGCCATTTTCTGCACTGCAAGGGAGCAGGGTGGGGGTGGAACAGGGCGGGCTTGACATGTGTGGTGCCTCAGAACAAAGAACCACCATGCAGCTCTAGGTTCTGGTGAGTTCCTTTGCTCTCCTTTTTAAAAAACCCCAAAATTAAAAGCTTAAGAAGGCCCATCTAGTCAAGTATCTTGTATCAAATAGCAGCCAGCCAGATGCTTCCAGGAGCTCCACAACCAGGCATGAACACTAGAGTCCTCCCATGCTAGTGTCATCTAGCAACTGGTATTATAGCAATGTGCAGAGTAAACTGCACTACCCAGGATTTGTGTGCATGTGTGTGCTTCAAAAGTATGGTATGTACACAGCCTATGATGGAA
This sequence comes from Podarcis gaigeae, assembly GCF_964106915.1. Lineage (NCBI taxonomy): Eukaryota > Metazoa > Chordata > Lepidosauria > Squamata > Lacertidae > Podarcis > Podarcis gaigeae. The sequence continues at coordinate 28,538,985 of NC_139691.1, read as the reverse complement.
GTCTTGTTGAGCACATTGTGGGGTTCTTAAAGAAGAGTGGGAACTAGCGAAAGCTGCAGAATGCAGATCATCAGAGCAATACATTGTAAAATGGAAGAAAGGACACTCACAAAATAATGTAAGTGCAACACACAAACTCTCTCTCACACACAAACACACCCCAATGAAAAATTCGCCAAAGTTTTCTCCCCCCTCCCCTTTGATAATTTCTGAAATCAATATTCTTTTCTTTCTTGGCAATGACTGGGAAATATGTGGGAGGAATTTTCAGCATGAAGTTAACTTAGATCTCTCATTCTCCATGAATTTGTCTACCAATGGTAAGCCAGTACTCCTCTCCATATCTTGCAGCAGTGAACCCCGTAGATTACTTGCACACTTTGTAAAGTATACAGAGTGTTCAGAAATGCATACCCAAAACCTGGGATCAAGAGTTTGCAGAGTAGAAGGTGGGGCAAGGAACCTATGCTTGCATACTGTCTTCAAGGCTCAGCTCTTATAGTCAGAAAAGGATAAATAGTATAAAATGAATTCTTTTCTTTATCTCTTTCTCTTAATAAGCAGATGCAAACTGAACTATCCAACATAAGCAGATGCGTTCATTCATGCATAATTTGATCCATTTGGGTTATGTGGTTGCGGAGTTATTAAATTAACGTGTAATCCTTTTCTGTTTGTGTTTATTTTACATCCTCTTCCCCAGCAAGAGTATGCTATAGCCTTGTCCATAATTTTCACTTTGAGGGAACACCTTAAACAATCCTGTGAAGACAGAAAGCATATGGCATTACTTTATCATCTCTTCATTCTGCTCGTGGCCTGACCAGTGTTTGCTTTTCACAGCTGCACCTAGCATCTGTTTTTCATCTCATCCCCTCACTGTATCCACCCAGAGATATAACAAATATTACCCTCTTGGTGTTTCATCTTCCTTGTTCTGTCATGCTTTTCAAGCTTGGTGAGCTGATTTCCAAATGATCTCCTCTCCCCGTGCCTTCAGATTATTTATTATTTAACAGCAGGGCTGGCGTCAGGGGTAGGTTTTCTTGGGCACTTGCCAAGGCCCATGCCCCTGCAGGAGGACAACGGCCAACCCTTGAAGACTCCTGACTCTGCATCAGGATACAGCCCTGCCCAGACTTTGAACCTGAGGGTCTTCAGAAGGTCCCTTCAAGAGATCCCCACTGATCCTGAAAAGTCACCAGACCTAGACATCTTTGCACCAGAACTGAAGGTCCCCATACCAGCTGCTTGGATTCCTGTTGGGCTCTCACACACAACCCTCCTATCTCTCTCAGGACCACAATAGCTGTGAAGATGCTAAGCCAGGCTAGAGTTTCAGAGATGCCACCAAGGTGCCCAGCTAGCTACAATGAGGTTACCCAGGAGGAAGAGGGAAGTGCATGGAATCACCTGCCAGGACCAGGAAGGGGTTGAGCTTCCAGCTGCTATATAACATCTGGGTGGGTATTTAACTAATGCCAACGTCTGTAGCACCACACTTAAAGCGGCATATGGAGACAGAGCTTGGGGAAAATTTCAGGGGTGGCCTAGAAAGCAAGGGGCTGAGTGGTTTCCCTGCTTGCAAACATCAGTCTTGAGAAAACCCTGCTCTGATTGAGGAGTATTTTCCCAGGGGTAAAGCAGCAGGACAAAGAAAGTGTGGACAAGCCCTGATCATGTGTTACTTCTGAGAAAACGTGCATAAGATTGGTCTGTAAGTTTCATCAGTTTTGTATATTAAGCTATAAATGGCTTGTTAGAGCCATAAAACAAGAAAGTAGGTATTACAATTGTGATTCTGCTCCCTGCCCTGAAGGTGAGGAAAGGAAATCTCTGAGTCTTCCCCATTGCTTCAGTTTTTGTGTAATACATCCCTGTGCTTGCCCTGTGTCAAGTGTTGATCCTTCCTCTGCAAGGCCTGTCACCTTTGGGCTCAAATATAAAATACCCCCAGGTCACTGCTTTATAGCACTGGAGTACTGGCCATGGCTTTACTTCTGATTGTTCAGACATTGCTGCTGACTAGGTGTATTTTAAGATCAAGGGTCATTGCAGGAAAACCACAGTGTGTGGTTATGGGCACATACTCAATTTTCAACTGCTTTGTGGAAGTGAAAGCACATTAATGGTCCTTACGTCTACCGTGGGAGACTTCAGATATATATTCCAGGGATGGGGAACCTGTAGCCCTCCAGATGCTCAGCTTTCATCAGCCTCAGCTACCATTGCTAATGGCCAGGGGCTACTGGAGTCCAGCAACATCTGGGAAGCCACAGTAAGGCTCATACACACTAAGCTTTGCTCCACATTTCTAGGCACAGGTCTAGGCTTTTGAGTTTTTTGTTTTTGTTTTGCCTTGCTGCTTTGTCCATAAAAAACTTGGTTACTGCTGAATTGCAGCAAAGGGCAATCCTTAGTATGCTCTAATTTAGCTGTAAAGATTGGGTTTCCCTAAGGAAAGTGGTGGGGCAAGGGCTCAGACAAGGATTGAGAAAGCACAGACCTGTGCCTTGAAAGCACAAAAGGTAAGCATGGATAAGCCCTAAGGCCTAAGCCATGAGGAGGCAAACTAAGGCCCGGGGCCCAGATCCGGCCCAATCACCACGAACCGTCCAGGAATCAGTGTGTTTTTGCATGAGTGGAATGTGTCCTTTTATTTAAAATACATCTCTAGGTTATTTCTGGGGCCTGTCTGGTGTTTATAACATGAGTAGAATGAGCAGAATGTGGGACATGGGTGGCGCTGTGGGTTAAACCACAGAGCCTAGGATTTGCCGATCAGAAGATCGGCGGTTAGAATCCCTGTGATGGGGTGAGCTCCCGTTGCCCAGTCCCTGCTGCTGCCAACCTAGCAGTTCGAAAGCATGTCAAAGTGCAAGTAGATAAATAGGTACCACTCCAGCAGGAAGGTAAACGGCATTTCCGTGTGCTGCTCTGGTTTGCCAGAAGTGGCCTTGTCATGCTGGCCACATGACCCAGAAGCTGTACGCCGGCTCCCTCGGCCAATAAAGTGAGATGAGCACCGCAACCCCGGAGTCGGTCACGACTGGACCTAATGATGGGAGTTGTAGTCTAGCAATATCTGGAGGGCTCTACCTTGGCTACACTTGGCTGAAGGCATTAGCCGTATTACCCTAATGGTTATTTGCCTTGCTTTGCTCCTAGCTCACCTTGATCTGCTAGCTGAAATCAAGACTTGACAGCAGCTTCCAGTGGAAATCTGAGATTCCCCATCACTAACAGCTGAAGAATGCAATACACTAAGTAAGGCGATCTATGCAAATTTGAATTTGCATCATTTATGCAGGCTACCAAGCCCTGCTTTGTTGGCACAGAATTTGGGTTGCCTAAATGTGACATTTGTTCAACCTCCCTGCTCCCAAAGTACGCTGTGTATTGTGTCATGTTGGGGATACAGAATGTGTGAGAATGACAAAATGCTTATCACTGAACCCTTGTCCTTTTCACTAACCTCCTTGCCCTGGCCTCAAAAAAAGGGTGCTTCCTGAAGGGATTGGGAATGGGAGGTTTCCCTTTCCACAGACAAGTTTACTTAAAAACAAACAAACAAAAAACCAATCTATTTGCAGTTTTAATCCCACATCTGGAGGTACTCCTTTGATTATTATGTGAAACACACACTCCGCCCACCTTCTCCATCAAAGGACATATGGCTCCCTCTTGTGGTAACATGTCCAGATTTAACTGGCTTATTACATGCTGTGTGAGGGCAGCCAGAGAAAGGCTCCATGAAATAAATTAACAGGACCCATGCTTTTTAGGCACGGGACCAGCAGAAGTGTGGATGAGTCCTCACAGCTGAATCTAACTTCAACACCACAACCATTCAGCATATCTGAGAGCAGAAGGCTAGTTTTGAGGGTGCACAACAGGCCTGTGATACACATAGCTCTGCAACAGAGAGGCATGGCGTGTGATTTCAGAAAGATTGGCTAAACGGCTCCCACCACAATCCCAGTATCAGCCCCCTGAGGTGATTGCCTCAGTCCACTTAATGGTAGGGCTAGTCCTGAGCACAACAATAGGTACTGTTTTCAGTGATAGAAAGACAATGGCAAAGGTCTCGGAAGCAGCAGATGAAGTGGTTGATGTGCTATTAGAAATAGTGGGGCAGGCGCAGGGCTGACTCAAGGCCTTTTGGTATCTGAGGCAGTAAATGTCAATGATTCTCCACTAGTTCACTGAACAGCTCCTGTTCATTTTACTGGGGCTTGCGTTTTGTACCAGTTATGTTATTTATTCAGTGGTCTGTGTTTGCCTGAGCTTGAGTCTGGACTAAGGGTTCTGAGCTCCTGTGTTCTGAGTAGATACATGTTGTCCAATCACAGAACATTTCAGGATTTTGGCCTCTGCTATTGGCCCTTGAACTCTGAGTCATGATTCGCAGTTTGGAAGTGTAGACAGCCAATCACGTTGGGAGTGGGAGTGGTCCAGGCTTTCAGAAGTGTATATAAGTAGTTGCTTTGTTTGTCTACCATGCTGCTGCCCTTCATTGTGGCTGACTAGATATCTATCATCTGAGTTGGCCACCTCATGCACCTCACGGTAAGGCCTTTGGGGCCTAGCTTTTGGCAAAGTACTAAACCTGTGTCCTGACTATTCTGCTTCAGAACATAGGTAAGGTCAAATTATTTGGGGGGTAAGGGGGAATCATTCCATTAAGAAAACTGGCAAGACGTGGAGAAAAGTTATTATAAGAATAAGAATAATAATTTATTATTTGTACCCCGCCCATCTGACTGGGTTTCCCCAGCCACTCTGGGCGGCTTCCATAGAAACCAAAAATACACTAAAATATCACACATTAAAAACTTCCCTGAACAGGGCTGCCTTAAGATGTCTTCTGTTTTTTTTTTTTTTTTTTTAAACATTTTTTTATTGCTTTTTTAAAGGTATAGAAATACAGAAAAAAGAATAAAGAAAGGTTATAAGAAAGAGACATATAAATAACAAATTTCCATATTCTTTTTCCATCTAACCTATAGGACTTCCTCACATCCTCCGGACCCTGCGTTCTCAGTCTTATAAAGCATCAGCAATTTGTTAACTTATTTCAAAACTTATTGTAACTTCCATTTTATCATGTTCCCTATTTTCAATTTTACTGTCGCTCAATTCTTATATGTTTTATATTAAACACAATAAAGTTATTTCATTATTTTACCTCTAAATTCTTGTGTCTTAATTTTCATTCCAATAACTTACATTTGCTGAAGCTAGAATTTCCTGAAAGGTGCATTTTTTTTAACATTCATACAACTTATAGTGTTTTTTCAAATAGTCCTTAAACTTTTCCCAATCCTCCTCAGTTGTTTCTTCTCCCACGTCTCGGATTCTGCCAGTCATTTCAGCCAGTTCCATATAGTCCATCAACTGCGATTGCCATTCCTCCAGCGTGGGTAAATCTTGTATCTTCCAGTATTTTGCAATCAGGATCCTTGCTGCTGTGGTAGCATACATAAAAAAGGTTCTGTCCTTCTTAAGCACTCTCTGGTCCACCATGCCCAGAAGGAAGGCCTCTGGTTTTTTAGGTAAGGTAAATCTCAATACCTTTTTTAGTTCATTATGGATCATTTCCCAGAAGGCCTTCACTTTCGGGCAGGTCCACCAGAGATGGAAGAATGTCCCTTCCGCCTCTCCACATTTCCAACATTTGTTGTCAGACAGATGATATATCTTGGCTAACTTGACTGGGGTCATGTACCACCGGTATACCATTTTCATAATATTTTCCTTCAAGGCAGTACATGCCGTGAATTTCAAACCGGTGTTCCATAACCTTTCCCAGTCTGCAAACATAATGTTATGCCCCACATCCTGAGCCCATTTTATCATTGCGGATTTGACTGTCTCATCCTGTGTATTCCACTTAAGCAGCAAGTTATACATTCTCGAAAGTAGTTTACTTTTTGGCTCTAACAATTCAGTCTCTAGTTTCGATTTTTCCACCTGGAATCCAACTTTTTTATCTATTTTAAATACCTCTTGAATTTGCGCATAGTGCAACCAATCTCGTACCTTAGTTTTCAATTTCTCCAAACTTAGCAACCTCCAATTGTCTCCAGTTTTTTCAATTATTTCCCAATATTTAGGCCAATGGGCCTCCATGTTGGGTCTCTTACGTGCCTTGGCCTCCACCGGTGAGAGCCACCTCGGAGTTTTACTCTCCAATAAGTCTTTGTATTTTATCCAGACCCTCCAAATTGCTCTTCTGACAATATGGTTTTTAAACAATTTGTGCACTTTGGCCTTGTCATACCACAAATATGCATGCCACCCAAACGCATTGTCAAACCCTTCCAGATCCAGGACATCAGTGTTCTCCAATAAAATCCAATCTTTCAACCAGCAGAAGGCTGCAGATTCATAATATAGCCTCAAGTCTGGCAGGGCAAATCCCCCTCTTTCTTTCGCATCAGTTAATATTTTAAACTTTATTCGGGGCTTTTTGCCCTGCCAAACAAACTTAGAAATATCCTTCTGCCACTTTCCAAAACATTCCACCTTGTCCACGATCTGTAGGGCCTGAAACAAAAATAACATTTTCGGCAATACATTCATCTTTACAGCAGCTATTCGGCCTAACAAGGAAAGTTTCAATCTTGACCATATATCCAAGTCTCTTTTGATTTCTGACCAGCATTTCTCATAATTATCTTTAAACAAATTCAAATTTTTGGAGGTCAAGTGCACCCCTAGGTATTTTACTTTTTTAACCACATTCAGCTCCGTTTCTTTAGAGAACTCATCTGTTTCTGTAACTGTCAAATTTTTTGCTAAAACCTTGGTTTTTTGCTTATTTAACTTAAACCCCGCCACCCGACCAAAATCAGAAATTAATTCTAACACTCTTTTAGTGCTGGAGACTGGTTCCTGAAGTGTTAATACCAAGTCATCTGCAAATGCTTTCAATTTATATTGTTTCACTCCGACCTCAATTCCCTGGACCAACCGGTCCTTTCTAATCATATTTAGCAACACCTCCAGGACTGAAATAAACAATAGGGGGGATAGGGGGCACCCCTGGCGTGTCCCTTTTTCAATTTTAAACTCCTCTGTCACCACATTGTTTACTATCAATTTAGCTTTTTGTTCTGTATAGATTGCTTCTATACCATTCTCGAACCCCCGCCCCACTCCCATCCCTTCCAAATTTTTCTTCATAAACATCCAAGAAATATTATCAAAGGCCTTCTCTGCATCAACAAAAATCAAAACCGCTCTGGTATTCAGATTTGTTTGTAGAAGTTCCAAAATGTCTATAATGTTTCTTGTGTTGTCAAACAAATGCCTACCAGGGAGAAAGCCAGCCTGGTCTTTGTGAATCACTTCATTTAGTACTTTTTTAAGTCTATTTGCCAAAATATCTGCAAAAATTTTATAATCCACATTTAGGAGTGAGATGGGGCGGTAGTTCTTAAGTTGGGTCTTTTCAGTCTCTGATTTAGGTACCAATGTGATGAAAGCTTCTTTCCACGTTTCCGGTGCCCTCCCTCCCTCCATTATCTGGTTGCAAACCTCCATCAAAGGTTGTATCAAATAGTCCTTTAAAACTTTATAATATTTGGAGGTTAAGCCGTCCGGGCCTGGGGACTTGCCAAGTTGAAGATTTTGAATGGCACTTTCAATTTCTTGCTGTGTAATATTACAGTTCAGGTTTGTTCTCATTTCCAGGGGTATTTTTTGTAATCCATTAGTTTTTAGAAATTGATCCACCTCTGAGACTTTTTGCGGCCCTTGTGTATAAAGTTCTTTGAAGTACCTCTGGAAGCACTTTCTGATTTCCTCGGGTTTCTGAACCATTCTCCCTTCAATCTCTAGATTTGTAACCGTATTAAGCTTTTGTCTCTTTTTCAACTGCCAAGCTAGCAGTTTCCCACACTTATTCGCCGATTCGAAGGATCTTTGTTTCATTTGTTTGATTTTCCATTCCACCTCTTGGTTTATCAGTTTTGAATATTGCGCCTGGAAGAATTTCACTTCTCTTAACACGTCCTTCGACTTAGGCCTAGATCTTAATTTTTTCTCACCTTCTCTTATTCTCTCCAATATCTTCTCCTTCTTTTCATTCCAGAGCCTTTTCTTAATCGTGTTTTGTTGTATTAGAAACCCTCTCATGACTGCCTTACTTGCGTCCCAGATTGTTCTTTTTTCCACAGTAGTATTCAAATTTATCTCAAAATAGTCCTTTAGAGTTTTTTGGGCCTTCTTAACAATCTCCTGATCTCTTAGAATAGTGTCATTCATTTTCCATCTAAAGGATCCGGTTGTATTTAGTCTCAATTCCACTTTCAAAGCATTATGGTCGGAGCAGGTTTTTGGGCAGATTTCCACTTTTCTAGTCTTAGGTGCCAGTCCTCTAGTTGTCCAGATTTGGTCGATTCGTGTCCATGTCAGATGAGCTTCAGAAAAGAAAGTCCCTTCTTTCCCTAGGGGGTTCTTAACCCTCCAAATGTCCACTAAGTCCATATTGTCTGTCATTTCAAAAAAAGTTTTGGGTAGTCTGCCGTCTTTCGATATGTTGGCACTTTGTGACTTATCCATATTTACAGACGCAACCCCATTCATATCACCCAGCATAATGATGTTACTATAGTCCAAATAATCCAGCATAGTCTCATGCAGCTTCCTGAAGAATTCCGACTTTCCCTCATTTGGAGCATATATTCCTAATATCAAAATTTTTTCTCCTTGTGTCTGTATTTCAATCGCCAAAATTCGGCCATATTCATCTTTAAATAAAAATTTCGGTGACAGGCTCTCCTTTGCGTAAATCACCACTCCTCTCTTCTTAACTTTGTCTGAAGAAATAAATTCTTGGCCTAGTCTTTTGTTAATTAACACTTTTCTATGGAGCCTTGTCACATGTGTTTCCTGTAGGCAAATAACGTCCAGTTGTTCCTTTTTCAAAATGTGAAAGACTTTCCTTCTTTTTTCCGGGGAGTTTCCGCCATTTATGTTCCAACTAAGAAGCTGTAGAGACATCCTGAATCAATTGACGGGTTCTACAATGGGGTATCTAAGCTTCCTCCCGATCCCGGGGGAGGTAATGCTGGTCCTGGTCCTGGTGGTATAACTCTTGGAGATGGTCCCGGTGGTGGTGGAGGCCAAGAAGCTGCAGCTCCTTTTTGCAGGTCCTCCTCGTGGTCGTGTAGGAACTTCTGCTGGTCTTCAGGTGATTTAATCTTTATTTTCCTTCCTTTGTAAGTAAATGAAAGTCCTTGTGGAAACTCCCACCTGTAAGGAATTCCGTTGTGTCTCAACAATTTGGTCAAATCTATATAGGTAGTCCTAAGTTCCAAGAGATATTTAGGTATATCTCTGTAAATTTCGGCCCTTTTACCTTCTACCTCCAAAGATTTCTTAAAATGTAGGCCTAGTATCTTATCCCTTTCTTCTCTTGATCTCAGAGCAACCAAACAATCTCTGGGCTTGTCTTTCTTTACTGATTTTCCCAGTCTAAAGGCTGTCACAATTTTAAAGTCCTTTTCTTCCTCAATTCCCCAGAATTTGGAGAACAAAAGTGACAAAAATCCCTCTAGATTATTTTGTTCCAATTCCGGGATAGCCCTTATCCTGAGATTACTATCTTTACTTTTCAATTCAACCAATGCCAGGTAGGCTTGTTGTTCCCCTACCTGCCTTCTCAAAGGTCTTACCTCTCCTTTAATTTCCTCCACCTTTAAGTTCGCCTGTTCTGCTTTTTGATTGGCTTCCACAGCTAATTTAAAGTTTTCTGCCGTAGCCCCTTGCAATTTCTCAATTGCCTGAGTGTGCTGCGAAACCTGTTCAGTTAATTTGCCAATAGAGGATGTAGCTTGGTCAATCTTTGATGTTTGATTGTCCACTTTTTGGTTTAAGACTGCCAATTGTTCCAAAATTTGTTTTAAAACTGTTTCAGATCCTCCAGTTGCCATGTCTTCTGCAGCAGGCTGCACTAGTTCCACCTCCTGTGCTGTCAGCACAGTTGGGACAGATGATCTGCGGTGATGAGTTAGAGTTGTTTGCAGCAGTTGCCCAGATTTTTTCTCTTTTTCTTTATCTTTAGCTTTAGCTGCTCTTGTTCTCCCTGTGCCGCTCATTCCACACCTGCCTCTGTTCAAGGTCAAATGGTTTTTTGTCCCATGGGAAAAACAAGTCCCAAATATAAATAAAAAGAACCACAAAAGGTTTCAATAAAGCTCAGTTCCCATGCAACTATATTTCCACAGTCCTATAGGGGGAGTATTTCAAAGTTTCAAAAAAGAAAGGAACTATTTTCCGCCATTGAAGTTCCTCAATTCCCCATATTGAGTTTTGTAATTCCCAAACACAAAAGGAAGGTTTCCAAAACTTCTAATCTCTTAAGATCCAGCCATAAAGTATCGATACCGGTCCATGCAACAATGTTTAATGTTAGTATCTCAGTCTATGCAACAATTTCGATCTCTGCAACAATGTCGTCAGTTTGACAGCAGTTTGACAGTTCTTTTTCTATGCACTGGCAGCCCGGTGACGGGGTTATCTCTTTCAGCCCCGTTTAGCCCAGAAATTGGAGGATAGTTCTAAAGAATAAAAGTCTATACAACCCACAGTTCTTTCCTTTTTATCTTCAAAATACAGAGTCTCTCAATGCACCCTTTCTTCCACTTTTAAAATCCCTTTTTAAATACTTCAGCTCGTTTCCGAGCCCTTGCTTTGATCTAATTAGCAGAGTCGGGAGGCGGACTTCCTGTTACTCGCCTCCCGCTTTCGGTCGAATTTCTTCAATTTAGTTGTATAATTTAGGACCCTTACTCACGGGTATGTTGCTCCAATTCCGATAATTTCAAGAAGAAAGGTCAGCGCTCATCAGCAGCAGCAGCGCGGCTTTGCTTCCACGAAAAGAGCGATGAACTCACAGCGCCGCTCCCCCTTTCACGTTCCGGAGCCTCTTACGAGGCTCCTTCCCCGCTTCTGGGGGGGCTCCAGGCGCCCGCCGAGTCCCACGGCCGCAGGCTCACTCTGCCTGCGGTTTTTCTTGATGGGTCTCCGCTTTGCCGTAGCGGACGACCCTTTTTCGCGGAGCCCCTCTTCACAGCGCAAAGAGGACCGCCATTGCTGTTTCGCGCCGCCTCCGGAAGTCTCTGCCTTAAGATGTCTTCTGAATGTCAGGTAGTTCTTTATCGTTTTGACATCTGATGGGAGGGCGTTCCACAGGGCGGGCGCCACTACCGAGAAGGCCCTCTGCCTGGTTCCCTGTAGCTTTGCTTCTCGCAATGAGGGAACCGCCAGAAGGCCCTCGGCACTGGACCTCAGCGCCCGGGCAGAACGATGGGGATGGAGACGCTCCTTTGGGTATACTGGGCCAAGGCCGTTTAGGGCTTTAAAGGTCAACACCAGCACTTTGAATTGTGCTCGGAAACGTACTGGGAGTCAATGTAGATCTTTCAAGACCGGTGTTATGTGGTCTCGACGGCCGCCCCAGTCACCAGTCTAGCTGCCACATTCTGGATTAGTTGTAGTTTCCGAGTCACCTTCAAAGGTAGCCCCACGTAGAGCGCATTGCAGTAGTCCAAGCGGGAGATAACTAGAGCATGCACCACTCTGGCAAGACAGTCCGCGGGCAGGTAGGGTCTCAGCCTGCGTACCAGGTGCAGTTGGTACACAGCTGCCCTGGATACAGAATTGACCTGTGCCTTCATGGACAGCTGTGAGTACAAAATGACTCCCAGGCTGCGCACCTGGTCCTTCAGGGGCACAGTTACCCTATTCAGGACCAGGGAGTCCTCCACACCAGCCCACCCCCTGTTCCCCAAAAACAGTACTTCTGTCTTATCAGGATTCAACTTCAATCCATTAGCCGCCATCCATCCTCCAACTGCCTCCAGGCACTCACACAGGACCTTCACCGCCTTCATTGGTTCTGATTTGAAAGAGAGGTAGAGCTTTGTATCATCTGCATATTGATGGACACCGAGTCCAAACCCCCTGATGATCTCTCCCAGCGGCTTCATATAGATGTTAAAAAGCATGGGGGAGAGGACGAACCCTGAGGCACCCCACAAGTGAGGGTCCAGGGGTCTGAACACTCATCCCCCCCACCACTTTCTGAACACGGCCCAGGAGGAAGGAGCGAAACCACTGTATAACAGTGCCCCCAGCTCCCAGCCCCTCTAGACGGTCCAGAAGGATGTTACGGTCGATTGTATCAAAGGCCGCTGAGAGATCCAGCAGAACTAGGAAACAACTCTCACCTTTGTCCCTAGCTCTCCGGAGATCATCAACCAGCGCGACCAAGGCAGTTTCAGTTCCATGATGAGGCCTGAATCCCGATTGGAAGGGATCCAAATGGTCCGCATCCTCCAGGCGTACCTGGAGTTGTTCAGCAACCACGCGTTCAATCACCTTGCCCAAGAATGGAAGATTTGAGACTGGGCGATAGTTGGCCATACTGGCCGGGTCTAAAGATGGTTTTTTAAGAAGCGGTTTAATGACCGCCTCTTTCAGCGGATCTGGGAATATTCCCTCACAGAGGGAAGCATTCACCACCCCGCAGAGCCCATCGCCCAGCCCTTCCCGGCTTGCTTTTATTAGCCAGAATGGGCAAGGATCAAGGAGACAGGTGGTTGGTTTCACGCGTCCAAGCAGCCTGTCCACATCCTCGGGGGTAACGGATTGAAATTGATTCCATGCAACTTGACCAGACAGAGCTCTAGCACTCTCCCGCCCCAGCCCTGCTCCCACGGTGGTGTCTAGCTCCTTCCGAATATGAGTGATTTTATCTGCAAAAAACTTTGCAAAATCGTTGCAGGAGATCTTGGGGTCTTTACAAGGCCCCGGTGGTAAAGGTGGTTCCGTTAAATTGCAAACCACCTGAAAGAGTCTCCTGCTATTATTTTCTGCTGATGCAATAGAGGCAGTGAAGAAAGTCTTCTTCGCCGTCGCTATCGCCACTTGGTAGGCTTGATGATGACCCCTAACCTGTGTCCGGTCAGATTCGGAGTGAGTTTTCTGCCACCGACGCTCTAGCCATCTCAGCGATTGTTTCATCGCCCTCAGCTCTGAAGAAAACCACGGGGCTGTCCGGGCTCCATGCAATCGGAGAGGGCGCTTCGGAGCCAGACAGTCGATAGCCCTGGTTAACTCCGCATTCCAGCGGGCCATCAGGGAATCAGCTGAAAGGCCATCAACATGGGATAAAGCATCCCCTACCACTCTCTGGAAACCATTTGGATCCATTAAATGGCGGGGGCCGACCATCCGAATTGGTCCCACCTCCCTGCAGAGGGTTCTAGCCTTTCCTTCTCTCAAACCTGCTAGAGTTTTACACTTGGCCAATGTTGCTTATCCCATAAACTAGGATAGGGGAACTGGATCTGGCCAGATCATTCCCTCCCCCATCCTACACTGGCCGAATATGAGAAAGGGTAGGAAATAAATCTGAGAAAAAATAAATAAATAGGACTGTGCTGTTAACGTATTTCGTTCATATCCTGCCTTTCCTCCAAAGAACTCAGGGAAGTGTGCATTGCTCTGCTGCTCCATTTTGTCCTCACAACAATCCTGTAAAGGTAGGTTAGGTTGAGAAGGAATGACCAGCCCAAGGTTACCCCATGAGCTTCACAGCTGAGTGTCAGTTTGAACTTGGCTCTACCCTAATTCTAGTCTAATCACTGCACTACACTGTTTCTTCAAAAGCTCATTATGCTCACATCTACCATTTCCTGTTAATGGACACCTCATTAAGTTTGCATTCTGAGATACACTTCCCTGGGAGTAAGACACATTGAACTCATGGGGACTCATGGAAGGAAGAGCTGTTTGCACACATCTGGCTTCTTTGCCATTTCCAAAAAGAAAGCATATTAGTGCTCCCCGCAAATGCTATGTTTTTCCCCCTAAATCCTAGCCAAGGGTGCAGAACATCTGTCAGTATGCATTAAAATGGTTTTAGAAGAACTGAGCCAAAAACATAGTTCCATAGATCCATAGTTCCAAAAATAAGGAACTATCCCTGTAATTCGCAAACCACAGCTCAAGGCTGAAAAGGCATAACATGGGAACATCAATAAAGGCATGGAACGTGCTGGCTATCTATGTTCAGAGGTGCATCTGCACCACAGATTTAAACAGATTATTATAATAATTCCTTATTCCCAGATCCAAGGAAGCTGATGAATACAGAGTCAGGCCATTGGTCCATCTAATTTGTAGACCTACCTGGAGATGTTGGGTATTGGACCTGGGACCTACTGCATGCAAGGCAGATAATGCTGCCACAGAGCTCTTAGGCCTCATGCACACATTACTGACATGTATAGTGTGATTGTGTAGACAATGGAGCAGGATCGTCCTTTTAGCCCCATCCATGCCATTGTTCTTCCTCTTTGAACAAGTACTCCGTAAAGGAAGCCCAGTGAAGAGGCTTAGGTGTAGGAGCTTTGTGTAATGCAGGTACCAGAGGCAGCAACCATTAAAAAGGGTCTGCCTCCTTTGGTTAATCAGGGACTGTTTTGGCATATGTTCACACCACATGAATACCACTCATGAGCCCAATTCTCCCTTCCAGCCTCATTCATATGAGAGGAGGCAGTGAATAATGTCCATGGCTATTCAGAAATAACCACTAAATTCAATGGGGGCTATTCACAGGGAAGTGAATATAGGATTGCCGTTGTTTCTGCTTTTCCAGAGAATTCTGGAGCTGATCCTCTCTGATCCTGGGGCTGATCCTCTTCTCAATTATCACATGGATAGGCTGCAGTCATGTTTCCTGGCAGGAGAAGCAGTGGATTATCATGGCAACAAAGCCACACCTCCCTTTCTTCTTAGGCTGCCATCTACACTATACATTTAAAGCAGCATCATACCACTTTAAAGAATCATGGCTTCAATCCAAAGGATTCTGACAACTTTGTACTATGAAAAACTACAGCTCCCAGTATTTGGGGGAGGGGAGAGAACAACAATTTAATGTGGTATGATGCTTGTTTAAATGATACAGTTCAAATGGAGCCTTTTTCTGACCATTTCTTTGGCTAACATTGTCTGTGACTCTACTGCTGTGACAACTGGGATGTCATTGGGCTGTTCGGCCATTGTTGCAACCTCCTGGGTCAAGCCCAG
Organism: Podarcis gaigeae; assembly: GCF_964106915.1. NCBI lineage: Eukaryota > Metazoa > Chordata > Lepidosauria > Squamata > Lacertidae > Podarcis > Podarcis gaigeae. The sequence continues at coordinate 28,523,874 of NC_139691.1, read as the reverse complement.
ACACCTCCATTATGTGGGATGTAAAACTGCAGTCAAGTACAGTGGTACCTTCGGTTACATACACTTCAGGTTACATACGCATCAGGTTACAGACTCCGCTAACCCAGAAATAGTACCTCGGGTTAAGAACTTTGCTTCAGGATGAGAACAGAAATTGCACGGCGGCAGCACGGCGGCAGCAGGAGGCCCCATCAGCTAAAGTGGTCTTCAGGTTAAGAACAGTTTCAGGTTAAGAACGGACCTCCAGAACAAATTAAGTATGTAACTAGAGGTACCACTGTACAACATTCCTACAGTGGACATGTTATGGGATGTTTTGTACCACTCAGGAGAAGGCTTCCTTCCTGTTTCCTCCTGAGCTGGAACAGACTTCCACTACATGTGACTTGAAGAGGGTGTGGTCTGTTGTACTAGCATGAAGGAGCACATGGCCTCCGTGTTCTGATCAGTGTGTGTTCTCCATTTTGTACGTTGCTGTGTGTTTGGAGAAGTGACTGCTTAGTCGCAGTCACTTGGGACTAACTTTTTTATGCAATAGTTCTAGTTGTTATGTAACCTAAGGCTGCCTTCAGGGATATGTCTGTGCAGAGCCGTTTTTCCTATTGGGCTTACTGGCGCATTGCGCCAGGGCGCTGGCCTCTCAGGGGCACCCCAGCGAGTGGGGGAGCTGCGTGGCTTTGCCAGTGGCCTCCCTTTCCCTGCACATCCGCCAGCTGTGCCCCATCAGCCATATGGCTGGCGGGTGTGCAACTTGCCTCTCAAGCCTCCGTGGGAGGAGAGCGATCCCTGTAGAGGCTTGGGAAAAGGTCAACAACTTTGGGAAAGCGGGGGCGCCGGAGGGATCTTTGCACCACAGTGCTAGATATGCTTAAGACAGCCCTGTGTCTGTGTACCTGAATGAATCTGTGAGTAAACTACTTTTATATAAACGTTAATCAGATTCTTGTATTTATTCTTTTTAAGAGGGATTAGAAGGGATTTTACCAGGAAGGAATCTTTAATGGTAAGAATCTTTAATGGTAAGACTTTAATGATAAGATGAGTCAGCAACAAGCTGATCGCTGAGTAATTTAAAAAGGGGGATGTTTGGAACTCTGCTAGAATATGGAGCTTGCTAGAGCAAGTTAGGAAGGATATCATTAAATAATGTATCCTCTCCTGCCTCCCTAATCATCCCCACACATTATATCTGGTGTTCAGTGGGAATAATTGGAGAATCAATTCTTAGTTGCATTGAGCCACTTTTTGAATGATTCCCCCCCCCCCAACATAATAATCAACATCTGGGTGAATGGCCTGACTCATTTGGTGGCAGCAGGCATGGATTCTATTATCGTAAATTATTAGGGTAAAATTGCAGTTCCATTGACTTGCATTCCATGTTCCACCCTTCCATGCTGTTTATGACAATCTATAAACAGACTTCTGTGTGCCTGACTGGCAATCAGAGCTGTAATCTTGTTTCCATCTTGCCTAGGAGTATACTCAAGGGAATACTTCCTAAACCAACCACTCAAATTGAAGCCAAAACCAATACATTTATGAAGTCATATCACCTTGTAAATATGTGGTTCTTCACACAGAGAGGCCTCAAAAGATGAACTGTTGCTTCTGGTTTGAAAGTGGCAATTGCATTTTGGAGTTACAGAGCTCGGGAAACAAAGTTCATTTAGGTCTCTGTATCTATGCATTTATTTGCAATATTTATATGCCCTGACCACATTTCCACGCCGGTTTGCAATTTCTTTTAAAAGTCCTCATGAAAATTCACCAGTATTTTGGTTTGAATTTCTCCTAAACAAGGCTGTTGCTTTGATGATGCACCCTGAGGCAGTTGCCTCCGGGGGTGAGATCCTGCCAGGGCAGCAGATTCTGCTGCTGGGCTTGCCTGCGGAGCCACTGCCAACCAAGCAGACTGATGGTGAAACAGCCACCACAGCTGCCACCAAAATGGCACCAGTGCCAAAATCTGCAGCCTGCCCTGAGAGAGACTTCTACTCCAGCTGCTGTCGCTCTCTGACCTTGGTAGCAGCGCTGAATCCAGAGGGGAGGAGCCACTGGAGCCAAAAGACCAACCCACAGCTTCTTCAAGGACTTCCGGCTCACCTGATTGGCTCGCCATCTTCTTCTGGCTCTTCTGATTGGTGCTCTTTTGCTGGGCTTCCATTCATTTTGTGTTCACTGCGGCTACCGCTGGAAACAACACAGAGTTCCTTTTCACCATACTGAGAGATACAGGTATTATATGTTGTTGTTGATTTTAAAAAGCTGTGCATTTACTCTGAAGTACGTCCACCTGCTTGCAGTTACAGGAGGTGGGGGTTATTGTGTGTCTTGGATTTATATTTGGATGTCTTTTAAAAACTGCATTTACTCAGAAATAAGCCAGGCTGCTTGCAAATGAGTGGGATATTGGGTGTCATGGATTCCAGCAAAACTGGTGACATACCACTGTCTTAAGCACATTTATTTGAAAGTTAGTCACAGTTTGAATGCAAAGGCCTGGAGCAGGATTTTGCTTTGCAGGGAGGCAGACCGTCATGGACTGGTTGGATCCAGAGGAATGGTGGGACAAACCAGCAGGGGAACCACCAAAGGAAGAAGGTTCAGAGCCCAGCAATTGGTGATGGGACAACAATGAGTTTTGCCTCGTACACATTTTTGCAGAACAATATTCCGCTTTACAACTGGATCTGACCAAAGGCACTTAGTCCTAGTCCTGTTCTCAAAGTGACCAAGCAGGTGTCGGAAGTTTGGGAGCAGAAACTGAGTGCAAAAGCATTTTCTCCACTTGTGATTTCAGCAACTGACAGTATTTATTGATAACTTTATGCTGCATGAATTTGAATCATCCGTATTTTAAATCATCTGTGTTAGTGGCCATCACTACATCTTATAGTAGTTAATGCTACAGTTTTAAATATGTGTTGTGTGAAGAAGCACTTCCTTTCCTCAGTCTTAAATATTCCACCATTCAGATTCACTTCATGCATTATTACTATTTATGATGCAGAGAGTTTTTCTATCCACTTTCTCCAAATCATTCATACCCTATTCCAAGAAAATGCAGCCATTGCAAACAGCATTTTAAGACATTTCAAAAGCAAGCCACATGCTCATATAAAAGTAGTTTGAAGAATTTATGATAGAACAAGTTAAAAACAGCATTAATACGCACCATTCAGACTCTGAAACTCAGCTTAGCATTTTTACTAAAACCAGCATGAAATAAAGGGGTTTTCAAGGCTCTTTGAAAATCCAGCACTAATGGAACCAGATTTTGTTCCCTCAGGTGGGAGTTCCCACTGCTTGGAAAATTCATTAAATAATAAAAAAAGAAGAATTAGTTCTGTTCCAGTTTGCCCCTCCAAATAGGATCTAATTGTGTTGCAGTTCAGTTCACAGTTTGATTTGCAGATGTGGTCCTTGACCTTAAGAACATAGGAAGAGCCTGCTTGATCCAGAAAGTGGCCTACCTAATCCAGCATCCTGTTCTCACCGTGGTGAACCAGAGGCCTGTTGGAAGCCAGCAATCAGAACATGAGCACAAGAGCCATCTCCTCTGCCCTGTGGTTTCCATCAACTGGAATCCAGAAGCATTGCTGCCTCCATCTGTGGAGGAAGAGCATAGCCATTATAGCTAGTAGACACTGATAACCTTCTCTTCTATAAATTTGTCTAATCTTATTTTTTTTATAATTATTGTAATATATAATACACTTGTTATGTACTGAAGCTCTCACCCTGGGCCAGCAGGGGGATCCTGTAGATAGTTATGCAAATGAAGGATCGAAAGTGACGTTCAGTGATTGGATAGTTTTAGAAAGTTGTTACAGTAACGTGGTACTGGAGCTCTATATAAGTAGGCTGACTGAGCCCTTCAGTTCAGTTCTGTCCTGGCCTGTGAATAAACAAGAGCTGTTTGAAGAATCGCTGTGTCGTCTGATATGTTCACCCACAACTTAACAACACAAATATAATTTATAATTTATTGTAATTCACTCTATGTGGGGCTTACTTGAAGCTGACCCAGAAACTCCAGCGGGTCCATAATGCTGCGGCAAGACTCCTTACGGGGTCCTCGCCGTGGGATCACATTCACCCGGTGCTATACCAGCTGCACTGGTGGCTCCTGGTGGAGTACAGGATCAGGTTCAAAGTGCTGGTTTTAACCTTTAAAGCCCTATACAGCCTAGGACCCTCGTACCTACTGGACCGCCTCTCCTGGTATGCCCCACGGAGGACCTTACAGTCTGCAAATAATAACATCTTGGAAATCCTGGGCCTCAGGGAGATTAAGCTGGCCTTGAGCAGTTTTTAGCTATCCTTCAAAACTGATACTTCTCCAAATTTTGTGATGCAGTTCTCCAACCCCCCCCCAAAAAAAATATGTGTACAAATATGCTAATATTGGGAGAGTTTGCATGAGCTAGTGAAAATTGCATCATACAGAAATGAATTCTATTACAGCCATCTGATTGCAGAAATGTGTTTCTATTAGGAGAAATGTGCACTAAATTGCTGGCAAATTTTTATGAGGACTTTTTTAAAAAATGCAAACTTATTCTGAAATGTGACAAACTGCATATCAGATAGGGAGAAAGAGAAACAGAGAGGAACTGGATGTGATGGGTTCGTCCATCCCTAGCAGAAACCACTGAATTTAAAAGAACAACAACAAATAAGTCAGTTACCACTAACCTAAAAGACAAGAGATGCAGTGTGCAAAAAGGTTCTGTTAGTAAGTTCATGGATTTGACCCTTATTTGCATGTTTTCATTTAACAGAAACAATAACCATGTTATCAATGCACACATTCTTCCACCTGGGGGCGCTAAGAGCAGTGACAATAATGTTGCCTGTATAGAGAGACCTGTTGGTAAGCAACGTGCAAGACGAATTGGATCCTTCAATAAATTACTGCAAGTGCTGAGCCGCAGATACTTGTAAGGTTACAAGATCCAGATATTTTAACTGCTGCTTGGTTAATATACGGCAGAACCTGGAGAGTGGGGTTGGAAATACCTACAAACCAACTAAACAAGCTATCATTAGAAAGGACTTGGGAACAGTTAAGTTTGATTTAATTAACAACCATGCTAAGGAAGAAAGAAAATGATTAAAGGGAACCAAATAAATGGCATCCAGTAACGATTCGTGTGAAAAGAAATTTAGGAATCTCTGGTGTGGATTATTTATAAAGCCTTAATCGTACACAGTGGTACCTCTGGTTACGTACTTAATTCGTTCCAGAGGTCCGTTCTTAACCTGAAACTGTTCTTAACCTGAAGCACCACTTTAGCTAATGGGGCCTGCTGCTGCTGCCGTGCCGCGGCAGCACGATTTCTGTTCTCATCCTGAAGCAAAGTTCTTAACCCGAGGTACTATTTCTGGGTTAGCCGATTCTGTAACCTGAAGCGTATGTAACCCGAGGTACCACTGTATACCAATTCAGCAAGTATAGAATCATAGAATTGTAGAGTTGGAAGGGTAAAAAAGGTAAAAGGTAAAGGACCTCTGGACAGTTAAGTCCAGTCAAAAACAACTATGGGGTTGCGGCGCTAATCTCTCTTTCCTGCAGCCTTCCAGGTCATGCGGCCAGCATGACTAAACTGCTTCTGGTGCAATGGGACATCATGACTGAAGCCAGAGCACATGGAAACGCCGCTTACTTTCCCGCCACAGCGGTACCTATTTATCTACTTGTACTGGTGTGCTTTCAAACTGCTAGGTTGGCAGGAGCTGGGACAGGGCAACGGGAGCTCACTCCGTCATGGGAATTTGAACCGCTGACCTTCCAATCAGCAAGCCCAAGAGGCTCAGTGGTTTAGACCACACCGCCACCTGCATCCATAAAGTGGGAAGGGGTCCTGAGGGTCATCTAGTCCAGCCCCTTGCAATGCAGGAATATAGAATCAGGGCATCTCTTAATCTGCTGCCCGCCCGCCAAGCACCAGTGGAGCACTGATGGTAGAAGAGGGGTGGCTATGGAGGTTTCTACATACAGTTGCTATAAAGAGGCCTCAAAGGATGCCCTCCAAGGGTAACATCGAATTGAGCCCTGATAACAGATTATAAATGGAAGTATAATATTCAGTGGTTTTAACCCACCTTCCCCCCACTATTAGCAAACACAGAGTTATATAGAAGGAATGGCTCATTCTTCCCACTTACTTTGATCACTATCGGAAGCTTGAACAATTAGTAATTGGGGGTTTTTTGTTCAGAAAAAAAAGATTGTGGTATTAAAAACATCTGGAAACATCTGGAAAAGGATTGTGGTATTAAAAACATCTGGCTGAAAAGGTAACACACAATCCCCATGTCACTCAAACCAGACACTTTAAAGCCATAACATCCATGGGACAGACCAATTATCATCCATTCAACTACAGATATGCCTATCGTAACATCCACAAATATCAATGAATGTCAAACAGCATTGCTGTGACAGGTTGGTGGTTGTCTTCTTTATTTCCACAAGCCAAACTCCACCCAGACTCAAAACCAAACAGCATTAGAATTCTTAACTAACCTGGAATCTTAACTGTATGACTGAGGGTTAAGGAGGGGGGAGGGAGGGGAATACGAGATGTTTCTTTCCTGTTATTATGCCTGACTAGCTGTTTTCATTTATAGCTTCGTAAAATTATATAAAATCCAATAGAAAAGAAAGAGGGTTGTTGCCATATGATACTTCTGAGAGTCAATTGATCAATGATATGTCCAGACCAGATGGGAAGGAGGAGAGAGATTTCTAGTTAATATAAGTAAAGGAATATTATCTGCAACATTATGTGAACCAGTTAAGAGTTTTCAATGTGTATTTTATAAATCCTATAAAATAAAATATTAAGTGGCAGCTCAATAGAGTTGGACCCTTCAAAAGAAAAAAATATCCCCCCCCCCATTTAGACTATACTCCTGTTAGATGTTTAAAAAGTGTATACAGTGGTACCTCGGGTTACATACGCTTCAGGTTACATACGCTTCAGGTTACACACTCCGCTAACCCAGAAATAGTGCTTCAGGTTAAGAACTTTGCTTCAGGATGGGAACAGAAATCGTGCTCTGGCGGCACGGCGGCAGCAGGAGGCCCCATTAGCTAAAGTATGCTTCAGGTTAAGAACAGTTTCAGGTTAAGAACGGACCTCCGGAACAAATTAAGTACTTAACCCGAGGTACCACTGTAGAATTCTGTAAGTCATCTGTTAGAGCTTTAAAAATGAGTAAATGATGTTGTCAGGGGTTCAGAAGGAGAGACACAGGAGGGGGAGCAAATGGAGAGTGAGGAGGAGGAGTACGAGGGGGGCGCAGGCAGTGACAGTGGCCAGAGTTATTCCACAAGCCTCTCTAGCGAATCGGAGGACTCACAGAAGGGAGCGCTGGTGGCCAGAGCGAAGGGGGGTCCAGGGGGGAAGCCCCAGGAGGAAGGGGCCAGCGGGGAGTCCCTGAGCAGCAGCTGGAGATCTCCACCAGAGCGCAGTGGGGAGGGGGAGTCCCAGGAGTCGGGACCAGTGTCCTCACCACCAGAGGGAGGAGAGGAGTCAGGTTTGGCAACACCCACATCAGGAAGCGGGGAAACGGTCAGAAGGAAAGTCACCGGCTGGGTGCGCGCGCCAAGTTCAAATGTATAGGAGCGCGGCACAGCGGGGAGCCCGGGAAGGGAGCCAGGTCCTAAAGCCCGCCGGAGGGAGGGGCAAGACTCAGGAGGCTCAGCGTCAGAGGAGTCCAGGAAGGAGGGAACCCCAGAGGGCAGAAGGACCCAGCGCAGGAAAGAGCAGCGCAAGAGGTGGAGCCGGGCTAGAATCTTAAACTGGTGTGGGTGGAGCAGTGAGTCAGAGGGGACTTAGCCGGTCTAGCGTCAGACGTGGGTCTGCGCGCCCAGAGCTTGGAAATGGAAACTAAACTTTAATAAAGACTTTTGTATATAACATCCACTGGGCGTTGGTCCTCTGTGAGCTGGGACCTAGCGGCAGTCCTGACAGATGTGGACTAAACATATTTGGTACTTATGAAAGAGACAAAACATTAATAATAAAGGTTCTGTATAGTCAAGAATTGACATGATGTCAACTGCCATTAGCCCAGATGGAAAACAGCAATTAGATTTGTTGTCTGGTAAAATTAAAAATAATAATGGAGGGAAATATGACATAGCCGTTGGGAACAAATTTTGTCCATTAAAATAATGGTTGCAAGTCATCAGAAGCAAACAAAATCTCTTCCTATAATTGAAAAATTGCCAAGGAATTCTGCTGCCCATGAATGTATAGGGAGGGGAACACTGAAGGATCCTGAGTCCATAGTTTCCTTACCCTTAAAATGAAATGCTAATTCATAAACGAAAGATGGGTTTACTGTGTACAGAGTAGAGTACACATTTCTGTTTGGCTAGGATACCCCTAAAGCTTCCTGGCCCCTACAACAGGAATGGGAATTCCACCAGGGGCAATTATAGCTTTTCCTTTGCAGTGGCAATGATAAATAAATAAAAAGCTTTTTTAAAAAAATATTTCTTTTTTGCTAACTGTTCCGATAATGGAAGGCAAAATCATTTTTCTGCCCCCTAAGGCCCCCTGAAATGTACCAATTTATTCTGTTTTGTATATACGGTTTATACATCAGTGTCCATCCTCCGGTGGAAGTGGGTCCAACGCTCCAGAAAGGAGAACTGCCCCACCACCCTCAATCTGTCCTCATCTGCCTTCATTCTTACTTACAACCAGTCCAGGAAGCAGAACCTGTTAGCTTCTTCCTCCTCAGTCTCAGTGCTGCCCTTGTAGAACTCAAAAGGGAGGAGTATGAGAGACGAATATAGAATTAGTTAGCTCTGGCTATGTTGCCTCTGGCTACACCAAGAGTTGATTCCCCAGCATTCCACTCTACCAGTTCCAGTAGTCATGAGCCCCCACTGGTATCCTCTGTGGGTGTTGATATGCTTTATACATTGTATGCTTGGGAGAGTGGCCAAACCCACTTTTAGTCATGCCCACCTTGAGCATATGACACCTAAGGTTGACTAAGGGTGAATGTGGGCACTGGGGGCAGGGGGAGGTTAGTCTATTGGTCACTGGTCTTACAGCGACCTACTGAGAGAGTATTTTCATTACAACTATTCCTAGAGAAGTTGGCATTGAGGGGCTTTCTCCTCTCAAGAGTGGTGTAGTGGTTAAGAGTGGTAGATTCGTAATCTGGGGAACCGGGTTCGCTTCCCCGCTCCTCCACATGCAGCTGCTGGGTGACCTTGGGCCAGTCACACTTCTCTGAAGTCTCTCAGCCCCACTCACCTCACAGAGTGTTTGTTGTGGGGGAGGAAGGGAAAGGAGAATGTTTGTCACTTTGAGACTCCTTTGGGTAGTGATAAGGCGGGATATCAAATCCAAACTCCTCCTCCTCCTCCTCCTCCTCTTCTTCTTCTTCTTCTTCTTCTTCTTCTTCTTCTTCTTCTTCTTCTTCTTCTTCTCAAGTATTGTTCTGTTCATCCCATTTCTCACCACAATTGCTATGTATACCCCAACGTGAATTTCCACAGGTTTCAGTGCATATCCAGGTTTATTTTCTTGTTACGGGTCATAATACTTGTGTTTGTTTACAAAGGTTGAGCATAAGTGGATGTTTACAGTTTAAGCACCCTCAGCAAATATCCCACCATTCACTGCTAACCTGTCAGATTTCTAGAGAAGCAACCAGTGCCCTCAAGTTCTTGCAGAGGACACCTCAGCTATTCTGCATGTCTCAGTCTGCCCCTAGTATAAGTTGTAGTCTGACCTTTACACAAAGACTTTAAATTACAACTTTCCCAGGGAAGGAGAGGGAATGAAGCCTTATTTTCTGGTATTTGTTGGTCAAAAAGAGCCATCAGTTTTTTCATTGTGTGGAATGATCCTATAAAGATAAGTAGACATTTCTCATTTCATTTTCTGCTTTTCTTACCTCACTATGAATATTAAAACTATCCCATAATGACTTTTCTGCACATTAGAAATTCCTGCATCACTTTTAATGATTCAACTGCATGGAACTCTTTATAGGAAGTGTTATTATTTCCCATGTAATCAGCTTCGTTCGGCTTCATTGCATGGAAGATACAAACATCATCAAGCACCCTCTTATTCCCATGACCCTTGAGTTTTCCTATGCTTGAAAGGTTCTGTGCCCTCATTATTACTGTCGTTGTTAAGTAGATTTTTTTCAATAATTCACAATCATATAAAAATCAAAACATAAAAGCCCATTACACACAGCAAACGACAATATTTTTTTTTTGGGGGGGGGAGGCAGGGGCAAGGAAACAGTGAAGGAATATCAATTACTGTCTCAATTGTCCCATCAGTGTTATTCTTTTCCATAATTGAACTTTTTGGATGTCCAAGTGAACCAGGTAAATATGAAAATATGGCAATAGTGAGAGATAATGAAGTTCATAATGTCCAGATGCACATGAAGGCTGTTGGTGGAGGTATTCCATGCTCACTTTGATGTATGTAATCAACAAACAAGTCCTGTTTACTTTGGCCACAGGCTAGTTTCTGTTTGTATGTCAGCTTTTCCATTTTCCCTATTTTGCTCCATAAACAGGCCTATCTATAATCTGCTTAGTGTTCTCATCCTGTCCTCTGCTTGTTGCAATCAGTGTTGTTTCCTTCCCACTGCTGTTCTGCTTCCATTGAAACCTACATTGTTGATCTTGCTATCCACTATAGAGGAAACGAATGCAATGAATTATGTACTTAATTGCATGATTATCTTCATCACATTTCAAATGCAGAAAATAAAACAATTATTTATATAATTTTTACACACATAAAAACATAGAATGTGTAAACATATAGTGTGTGAACATATACTGTTTACACACTGTAATGGTTATAGGGGTTGCTCGTGCGTAAGTTGCCGCCACTCCTGGCTAGGTTGCCTGGTTAAACCCTTTCTGTCTGGACAGCCCTTCACTTTGTGGCTGTTTCAGTCGCTAGCAGAATCCGTCAGTGGGTGTTTCTTGAACCTCTTCCAGCAAAGAAGTTCTTTGACGCCAAGTCTCCGCCTACTCTCCCTGCGCGGAAGTCTTCTGCGCAGGGTCGGTGTGGGCAGCGGAGGACCCGTGCTCTCCCCGCTGGTCTCCGGCGAGGAGTCCTGGAGCCCCCTTGCCGATTCCCCCATCTGCCCCCCTTTATCCTTGGTGTTATGCTGATTTCCTTCCCCAGCCGATGAGCTGCCTCTCTCCGTGCTGGGCCCTTCTCCAGCATCGCTTTGGAGCCTTGCCTCCACCTCTAGCTCTGATGGCAGTTCCCTGACACACACATAAAAAACAAAAAACAAACTAGTATTCACTTGTGTGAATACAATACTGCCTTCAGGCAAATGTGAGAATTGTGGCAATTTCAACTACCAATTCTGTTCCTGGTTGAATTCTCTGACCCCCTGTCAAGCTGCTCACATCATGGCCTACCAGCATTTTTAGATATTTGTGAAACCTGACCTGTGGCACCACCCACTCCCGATAACAGGAGTTGCTCCCATGCTGTCAAGCATCTGGATACACTTATTTTAGTGGGAATGGATAGAACGGGAAAAGAGAACCCTAACCCCTTCCTTCTTACCACAACCTTTGAGGTTTTATACTAAATGTGTCAATAGGTAAAGGTACCTCTCCCCGTACGGGCCAGTTGTGTCCAACTCTGGGGTTGTGCGCTCATCTCACTTAAGAGGCCGGGAGCCAGCGCTGTCCGAAGACACTTCCGGGTCACGTGGCCAGCGTGACGAAGCTGCTCTGGCGAGCCAGCACCAGCGCAGCACACGGAAACGCTGTTTACCTTCCCGCTATAAAGCGGCACCTATTTATCTATTTGCACTTTAGGGGTGCTTTCAAACTGCTAGGTGGGCAGGAGCTGGGACCGAAAGACAGGAGCTCACCCCGCCGCGGGGATTCGAACCGCCGACCATACGATCGGCAAGTTGATAGATCAATATCTATAGATGTGTCAATAGATGGCTGTAAAAACAACTTGCTTGGGGTTGGGTTTTCTTGTGGTTATTTGTACACCTAGGTAGCAAAGTGACTTGTGGCAGATGGGAAGAGAAAGGTGGTACTCGGGTGGTTCTTTCTGCCACTTTGTGGATATGCGAAATCCCATAAAAATATATAAAAATGTGTTTTTTTCTGTTTATAGAAATATCTCCCCTTATTGTGTGGGAATTATTACAAAAGTGAATAGTGTAAAGCTCTTTAGTTTTGTCGACTTTATGTAACACAGCTTTATGTAACACATCATTATGTATCACACACAGAGGCTGGATCTACACCTGTTTAATGTTATTAGAACAGTATTAGATATGTCGTTCTAAAACATCACAGGGCATAATTGTAAATTAAAGTGTTTTTTACCTTTGGTTTTTTTATCAAAATGCTGTCTCCCTAGTGCTGGTTTCTGGTTGCTCTGCAGCACCCTCTGGTGTCATGTTTTAATAACGCATCATGAACATTAAAAGTAGGACTTCATGTGTCCATCTACATTAGCAAAACCATTCCTTAACCATTTCTTTACGTTAAAAACCATGAGTGCAGATTCTAATTACTGCAGATATCTCCTCGGCTGTGATGGGTGCATTTGGGCAGGAGGCAGGAGGGCCCTGACAGGGTCCTAGAGTCCACTCACCTTCTTCCCAAAACCTAATACTACTGCCCCCACCCCCTGGAACTGCTTCCATGGCCCCCCCATCTGCTGGTTGGGAGAAACTGGGGAGCCCCAGTATCAAGGCAGAAGCCGTGGTGGCGTTAGACATTCCAGGACCGTCCCAACCAAATAAGGACACTTGCAGGGTATGAGAGGGGTTTGCTTTGCCAGCGCATTCCTCACACTGTACACACTGGTGAACCCTCCAATGAGCATAGGACTTGGTCTTGTTGGTTGCAGGGGTCTGCTTCACCAGTGTGTTCTGTGGAGTGGAGAAGCAGCATCCAGTTGGATTGAACTCTCCAGCTGACATCAGCTGATGGGCAGGTGGGTAGAGTTTGTGGAAAATGGTCTCTCAAGCCAATTTGGACCCCAAAGGTGGGCCAAGATTGGCCCACAGGCCAGTGGTTCCCTACCTGTGCACTAAAGGGTCCAGTTCCCCCTTTTGCTTTCAGTTTGATTGTAGAGTTGCAGCTCTATGTCTATATTTTGGGACTTCCTTTTTCCAATGTTATTGGGATAGCATTGGGTTTAGTCACCCAGATCTGCCAGCACCAGATGTAGTGTGGTCCTCATTTCATTGTCAGAAATGCTCACATATTATTATTATTTTAAATCCTACTTAGTAATTGATGGTGATCTTCCAAGTCAGAGCTTGTTTCTTCGCTTAAAAGGCACTCCAGCTTGCTCATACATGCCAGACAAAAACGTATACAAGCATTTGTCATAAATTACCAGGTTTTTCAAGAGGAAGGTGGTAGAGGAGGGGGGAAGTAGAACATCATGTTCTACTTGCACATAGACTGAAAAGGCACACGAGGGGCTGAAAGGGGGCTCTCCCTGAAAGGAGAAGAAGCTTTGTTGCCAAGTTTCAGGCTTCCTTTAGCTCGCCACAATGAGAGCAACCCAGTTACCTTATATGCAAACGAAGCAGCACATTCTGAGAGCTCACATCCTATGGGTTTCAGATTCTTAGTAATGGCAATGTAGGTCAGAGGTGGGGAACCTTTTTCAGCTCAGGGGCTACAGTCCTATCTGGGCAACTTTCCAGGAGTATAATGCCTGAGGCAAAAGCAGGCAGAGAACTAAATGTAAATGTTACCTTTGTACCAGAAGCTAGTTTCCACTGACACTCCATCCCTATTTTTCATTCTGGCAATCAAGAAGCATTACTGGAGTTCATGGATTGATTATAGTCAGGCAAAAAACCTCAGGGTGTGAAGGAGGGCCAGTGAAGGGCCACATTTGTTTCCTGTGCCTGAGGTTCTTGGTCCCTGGTTTATACATAAGATTGCAGCTACAATCATTTTTAAAGAGAATTTTAGGGTTGCCATACGTCCGGAGTTTCCTGGACATATCTGCCCATAAAAATAGCTCAAAAACTTTGCCAAAAAAAAAAAGCTCCATAACATTTCTGTCCAGATTTTCACTGTTTGAAATATGGCAACCCTGGGGAATTTGCTCTGGTTAATTGCCCCAAATGGCCAGGTGATGAGAGGTAGACTAGGGTGGACCTTGGTAATAAGGCACCCTGTGCAAGGCCTTTTGACGACCACCCCCCCCACCCTCACAGTGCCTGCTTAACTGGGGCTTTAGGAAGGAGGAGGAAGGCTCTGTCACAGTCCTCTTACCCTCTTCCCAAAGCCTGGTAAATGCTTACCTGGCTTTGGGAATTAGGCAGAAGGACTCCGGACCCTGTCAGAGCCCTCATTCTCCTTTCTGAAGCTGGGCAAGCCCTTACCGAGCTTTGAAAAGGTGCCCTCCACAACGGTGCACCTGGTGTGACCACACAGCTCAAAGTGCTCTAAATCCACTTCTGAATTAGAAAATGATTAGAAGACGGCTGGGCATTTCCCTGTCTGTTTGCAGCTGAGGGGAAGGTGGAGCTGTGTACATAATTGTGTTCCATTGCAATATCTGAGGGCACACGATATGGTGTAATAGCACACGCCTTTGGTAATGTGCTCTCAATAAATACCAGATGGGCACCTACAGTATTGACATTGTGGCTGAACTCATATAAGGCTTAAAAGAAGTAGAGTCTTTCTGCTCACGTACCCAGATCAATATACAAATAGAAAAAGAAACCCACATCCAATGGAAATATATCTTTAGCACAAAATCCTATGAAATGTATGCATGCATACTGCTCTTACCCACATGTTTGAAATTTTTAAGTAACATTGCATTGAAATGTTGCATGGGAACTGAACTATAAAGGCAGGAAGGGAGTGATGTCTGAAGTCTATTGGATCCCTACTGAAGAATGGAGCTGTAGCACTATGAAGCAGTGGGAGCAGAATCCAGTTCATAGCTGTCAACTTACAGATTTGAAAATAAGGGACCAGCAGCCTTGAAAATAAGGGACCAGCAGCCTTGAAAATAAGGGACCTGCAGCCTCACCTGTTCCAGGCACTCCAGTCCTCCTGTCCTCCTGCAGTCTGGTCAAACTCATGCTGGGTAGCTTCAAGAACACTGTCCAGCCAACTTTGTAACTGAATAGAATCTGAATCACATGCACCACAAGGTCTATGCATCCTCAACTTAAGATGGCTCCCCGGCCTGGCTTTGCACTGCAAAGTTTGCAGCAGCACGTGCAACAAAATGGCATCCAGCATTCAAAAAGCCCCTCAGCTTGCATTAACTAGCCACACACAAGGCATGCAAGCTCCACCCCCACTCGTTCTTAGACTTCTTATTGGGTGAGCAACACAGCCAAGCAACACAGTTGGAGCCTCCCTCCTCGCTGGCCGGCAGGGAGGGAGGGAGAGGAGCTGCTTTCTTTGAAATATAAGGGACATAATTTAAGGGACATCCATCAATAAGAGACAGCAGCGGGACATGGCGCTGGAATAAGGGACTGTCCCTTCAAATAAGGAACACTTGACAGCTATGATCCAGTTGCATTCAGTGTGTCTTACTTCCATGAGCATAGGACTGGGCTCTAACAGTGCAGTCCTATGGATGTCTACACAAAAGTAAGCCCCATTGAGTTCACTGGGTCTTGCTCCCATTTAGTTGTGCATAAGATCTTAGTAGGGCTTACTCTGTGGACTAATGGGCCTGGCACAGGTGCTAATTTGGCCTGTGAACCGTTTCTCCCAAACTACACTCACCTGGTGTCACAGGTGAGTGATCCAGCATCAGTAGCTGTGCATTATGCATTGGTAAGGGAGGCTTTTAGCTTGAATCTGCTTGGGTCAAGCTGTGCTACTGAACCCCCATGGACCCCCCAAAATAGATACAATTTAAAACCAGAAAAACTAAAACAGTGAACAATACATACTAATTAGGACCAGTCCTACCCACCTGCAAAAAGATGAGCATCATTGTAGGAGGCAACTTAATTACCTGAGTGAACAATGTAGCCTGGCACCTCAAGCCTGGCAATGATGGCTGTGAGCTTGTCTTCCTAGGTAAAGCTTTCCATCGGAAAGGCCCATTATTATGAGGCCACCCTCTGCATCTCCCTCAGGTGGGGCACACAGAGAAGGATCCCTGATAAAGACAGCAGGGTCTGCGCTAGGTCACATGGAGAGAGGCAGCACTTGAGGCATTGCCAACCTGAGCCACATAGGACTTTAAAAGTCAAAAGCAAAGCTTGGAAACTAATAGGCAAGCAGTGCAGTCAGGCCAGAATTGGTACAACATGTCCAGACCTTCTTGGTCAACAATCTAGCTGCTGAATTCTGCCCTAGCTGTAGTCTCCAAACTGTCTTTAAGAGCAGCCCCATTTAAAACATGATGCAATAGTCTAACTGGGAGGTTAAGATGTTAAGAAGAGAATGGCCCTTGTCTTGTGCTTTGAAGGTAATAAAGAAGGTACCAGGGGAACATGCACACAGAGAGATTTCTACCATTTGGGCATCATCATTAAAAAGGGCCTCTTTGTGGTCATGTCTGCCTAACCTCAGAAGGTGGGGAGACTCAAGAGAAAGTAGGCCTTCGGTGCACATCTCGGGGGAAGGACGGTTCACATGGAAGAAGGGAGCCCTTTACGTACATATGGCTTTAAATTCCTTTGTATTACATATGTCTTACAGGAGAGCCAGAGGGCTCCTAGGTGTCATCTTCTCTGGTAAGTTGACCCGATAATTGATGGTTTGTGGAGGTGGGCTTTCCCACTGGTGGCAGTAGTGTTATGAAATGAACTTGCTGGTGAAACAGAGATCTCACCTGTAATGACATCCCATTGGCTTTCAAAGACACGCCTCTGTGTTTACACAGGTGTTCCCTCTACCTCTCCACCGGAGCCTCCCGTTTTAATTGCTGTGTTGTCTCAATGAGATTGTTTTATTGCATATTATTATGGAGGTATATATTCTAATGTTTGTGTAACTAGCTTCATACATTGTAAACTGCTTAGATGCCCGTTTTGGCATTAATCAATATATGAAACAACAATAACCACATAAGGCTTACTCTCACATCTTCCTATTATGAACATATTAATGTTGCATGCCATACCAGTCTCCAATTGGTGAGATATTCCAGAGGTTCCAGGCGCTTACCCAGGGTTCAGTTTCCTCAGAATGAGGCACAGTGGAGACAGTGATGTCTTTAGGATATATGGTTTATTGACAAATATATACAATCTGAGGTTCCAGTGGGTGGGCTCACAGCATGAACACCCAGAATGTCACAACCACAGCCTTGTTGGATGGAGAATATATTGCTCATTCTGCATAGGAGACATGATGTCAATATCTAGTATGGAATGTTTTCTTAAATTCCCGTCTCTCTGTTTGAAGAGACCTTTTTTATTGACTTGGCATTGACCAACTATTATGAGGCTCTTATCTCTGCTATATTAGACCTGCAGTATAATATAAACACTCCTGCCCATGTGTTTGTAGAGGCTTTTTTATTGCTTGTTTGGTTTTCTTCCTCTTTATTGTCTTCAGTATCTCTGCATTGTGGGCCTTATTGACAACATATTAAGATGTTAGTTTCTTTCAATCTTATTCACATAGTCCAAACCAAACTATTAATATCTCTTATGCTGGGTCTATCAGTGAATTTCCCCCCTCTACTATCTTGCCAATACCTACTAATTTTGGTAAAGCCAAAACAGGCCATTCCCTGTGCTCTGATTCCAAGTGAAATGTAATATGAATTAATGTCATTACTATACAGTATTGAAGTTAGCCTGGGCACCATTCACACTAGACATTTAAAGCAATATCATACCACTTTAAACAGTCATTACTTCCCACAAAGAATCCTGGGGACTGTAGTCTGTTTAGAGTGATAACTGTTAGGGGATAATTGTTAGGTGACCCCTATTTTCCTCACAAAGCTACAATTCCCAGAGTACCTTAACAATCAATCCCTTGTTCCAGGGAACACTGGGAATTGTAGTTTTCTTGCACTATATTCCGGCATATTTCTGGAAATGGTTTTTATGGGCTTAGCCACATTTACTGTTCCTCTGCTCTTTCCACGCACGGCCGGTGCTTTAAAGCTCTGTGTCAGACTGCCCCGCCCCCTTTTTTTTGCTCCAGAATGTACCTGGCAAAAGCACACTCTTTAAAACTCAATCACAGCAAATCTGCAGTCTACAGAAAACCTGGATTGTAATTTGCTCCAATTGAGTGCTAAAGAGCAGGTTTCACAGGGCGAAAAGTAAAACATTTGGAAAGACCAGAGCAAAAGGCAAGTGTGAATAAACCCAGAGTCATGTGAAAGCTGAAATATAATGTGGAAATTAACATTCTGGGAAACATCAGGAAAATGGAATAAACTGCCGTGTGAATGAAATCTGTATTCCTATGGGAGTAAATGCTGCAGCCAAGTTATAGCCTCAAAAAAATTATAATTAGTAAAACAACAATAATAACAACAACAACAAACAAACAACAAACAAACAAACAACAAACAACAAACTTCAGCTACTGAGTGGAATCCAACAAATTACCGTATAATCATGTCTCACAAAGTACACTGTCAGGTCGCTCATGAAAGTTTCAACAGTCTTCTCCCAGGACAGACATTTTAGCATTTAATGTTAAGCCCCATCATATTGTTATATGCTTAGCTTGGTTATCGGTAAATAATAGTTCTAGTTTATTCATATTCAGGCTCTTCTGAATGCTTTTTAATGTTTTGTTTAAAGTGTACAGAGGACATACAAGTACACACCAATTAAGCAAGCATTTGCCAGCTTGATGCCTCCAGGTGTTTTAAGCCCCAGATGATACAGCTGTTAAGGGCACCAGGTTGGTGAAGATTGAATTAAGCCATGAAAAATCACACATGTAAGCACATCCGTAACCCAAGCAATACATGACATTCCACTTCATAATCCAATTTTGGCCATTCTAGAACAACATAAGTGGAATCCAGATGCCCCCAAATGAGATTTTTAGTGTATTTCCCTTGACAATATAGTCATAACTAGTCCGTTTATCCATGTCAATTATGCACCAGGGCTTATTATAAGCTACCAATTACAGTGGTTACCTTATTCTCAAAAGCCTTGGTACTCAAAACACCTTGGTTCTCAAATGCCAAAAACCCAGAAGTGTTCCAGTTTTCAAACGTTTTTCCGAAGCCGAATGCCCGATGCGGCTGACAGCTATTGTTTCCAGGGCACCTGCACCAATCAGAATATGCACCTTGGTTTTCAAACATTTTGGAAGTCAAAAGCAGTGTACTAAGTACCTAAAATGCTCATCCAATGACATTTTGTTACAAAAGGCAGGTGCCTGCCCCTCTCTCTGCTGAGTGGTGGCAAGACCCCATGGGGTCCCAAGGCGCACACACACAGGGTCGGTGTCCCTTTGGAGAATAGAAGACACAGCAGAGACTGTTGTGCTTTAAGAAATATGGTTTATTCACCTATTTACACCTTGCAATCTGCATGGAGGGAATTCACATCTTTCAGCGTAGTCATTCCAAGAGGCAGTAGCATAAGCTGCCTGCAGCCAGCACCCTCCAAAGATGGATATCAGCCTTTCTTCCTCCCTCTCTCCAAGAAACATCTTGCTTGAAAATTCCTTTTTCCTGTCCCCTCAAACATACACCCCATCACCTTGGTAACATCTCATGCCCTGAAGGATTCCTCTCTCCAATGGCCCATCAACTCCTTTTGTCCTGTTAGGTTTGCTCTTCCTCCAGCCAGCAAGGATGGTTTGTATTCTGTTGCAGCTTGCCTAGGAATTCTGTTGCAGCTTGCATTCTCCTATCTTACCACAAATAACCGAAACCCTAGCATTTATTGATTTTTAGGGTTTACACTAAATCTATAACAATTTTAATAACAATTCCTACCCGTCTCACTAAAAGATGGACACCACGTAGGAGGCAAATTAATTACAAAAGTAAGGTTTGTAAAAAGAAAAAAGTCTTAGTTTGATGCCTGACAGCAGGTGGATCTCCTTGGGGATAGATGGAGCTACCATTGAAAAAGACCTGTTCTCGTGTGGCCACCCTCTATGCCTCCAGAGCTGGAGCACCCACACTGACAAGGCCATATCCCAAGTCACCACCCATCTAATAGCAATATGTGAAGGGAATCTAAAGGCAAACAGCCCCAGATGATCTTAAAGCGTAACCAGGTTCCAACAGGAGAAGGCAGCCCTTGAAATGCGCCACTTAGCACTGAGGTAATCTCTCAACATCTCACACAATCCCACTGCCATCTTCACCTCTCATGCAGCCTGGGCAGATTTGCTGCTTTTCCCTCAGCACAGTTTTGAATACTTTTGGAGACTGCTGCAGATTGAAACCATCTATGTCAGCTTTACAAGGGGAGACGCTGATCCATTGTGACACTCCCAATGCACACTCCAGCTTCTTCCCATGTGGCTTATGAGGTTAAAGCCCTTCCAGATATCTGCATCGGTAAGGGAATCACACCATATAAGGATAATGAACTAGTCCAGACAGGCACAAAATTCAATCTTGATTTAGTTGCACAATGCATTCCTTTCCAGGTGGCAGATTGCCAGCAAGATTTTGTCACTCCTCAGCTGTGGCTATTTATCTACAAGTGGATCCTTGCAACAAAACATTGCAGTGTGGAGTACTCCTGTTTTGGAATCATGCCAGCCAGTCAAGTCCTTTCCCCAGGACACTCCAATTTAACCCCCTTCCGGTTTTCAGTTCACCTGCTACCATTCCATGCCAACTAAACATATTCAGTCTTCAATGGGTTGTTTGGGATTATTTTTTCCCAAATATGTTTTCACTACTCCACAAAAGGCTGCCAATGGCTGTTTCTTGAGCTTATATGGCAGCCTTTTATCTTCCCTCGGAGAATTGTGTTTGCTGTTAGTATATGGCAGAAGCAGGGATCTTTATTATAGCCCAAGGGCTGCATTCCTTCATTGGCAACTTTCTGGGGGCTGGATACCAGTGGTGTTCATGGTGTTTGGAATGAGCTAATACAGATTTGCTAATTCACTGAATTAGTTAAAAATATAAATGAATGACACCTAAATTGTAGTTGCTATAATTTCCAAGCGAACTGGATGTCAGTTAAGTTCCTTTTGCAGTGGAACTTGCAAACTTGTGCAATTTTAAATTCAGTTCCATTTTAATTTTAATTCAACTATATACATCAACAGAAGTATAGTGTCCAGATCAAGGGAAGTTATAGTGCCACTCAATTCTGCTTTGGCCAGACCACACCTGGAATACTGTGTCCAGTTCTGGGTGCCACAGCTGAACAAGGATATTGGCAAGCTGGAACGTGCGCAGAAGAGGGCAACCGAGATGACTAAGGGTCTAGAAACTAAGCCTTATGAGGAATGGTTGAAGGAGCTGAGTATGTTTAGCCTGGTAAAGAGGAGACTGAGAGGAGACATGCCATTTTAAACAACAACAACAACAACCGTCTTCAAATATGTAAAGGAGGATGGAGGATGTAGCAAGCTTGTTTTATTCTCTGGAGGCTAGGACCTGAACCAATGGATTCAAGTTACAAGGCGATTCTGACCCAGCATCATGAAGAACATTTTTATGGTAAGAGCTGTTCAACAGTGGATTGGACTCCCTTGGAAGGTGGTGGACTCTCCTTCACTGGAGGCTTTTCAGCAGAAGTTGGAAGGCCATATGTATGATCTAATTGAGATTCCAGGAGGCTGGACTAGATGTTCCTCAGGGTCCCTTCCTACTCTAAAATTCTATGATTCTGTGGTATGAAAAAGAGTCTGGAGGGCCAGACAAAAAGGCCTGGAGGGTCACATTTGGCTCTGAGGTTTAGGCCTGAAATTCTTCACCTTGGTATATATGGGATTGTCACAGAGAAACACCTATTATTATTATTATTATTATTATTATTATTATTATTATTATTCTATTATTATTATTATTATTATTATTATTATTATTATTATTCCCAGAGCATGGCTTTAAAATAGGTAAATTGAAATGTAGGGCTTACAATAGAAAGCCATTCTGCAATGTGCAAGGAATCAGAAACCCTGCATGGAATACTGTCAGATTCAATCCAACATTACCAACCCCAGGGTGGTCAACAGGCAGCTTCTCCAATTCCCTCTACCTCCTGTCCTGTCCTGAATAGCCCCTACACTATTTATCTTCAGGACTCATGAGACTGGTAAGGGCACAGAAGCTATATAAGATCTCCTTCCTGAGCCTTGCAGTTGTTGGACTTGTTTGGACTGTTCTACCCTCCCACTCAGCTCTCCTTGGGGAGTGTTTTGCTAAAATGCTTATATCTCCTGGGACTGAAATCTTAGCCCCGAGGGTCACTTTCTGGAATGTTCACAATTAAAATTAGTTGGAAGGCCTTGCACCACATATCCAATTCCTCAAGGTCAGACACTTTGTGGTAAGGAAGGTGACAGGAAAACACACTGGGAATTGTAGGATAGTGCTTCCTTCAATGCAATGATATCTAATCTCCTTGCAAATAAACCGTGGCATTAGCTCCTAGCTCAAAAAAAGAAAATAAATCCTATAGGTTCCACACTATGATGTTAAGATTTCAGGCCAATTAAACAGAGAACCCAACCTCCTGCTGTTGTATAAATCAATATATATGTGTCTTTCTATATATGATGGGTAGCAGAGAGGATAATAAAACCTCCCATAACAGAATTCTGATGAAACCTGCACCAGCTTAATTATACATTTTACATAATTACACCCAGTTTCTGATTTTGTGAAACAGCATTACAGTGGTACCTCGGGTTAAGTACTTAATTCATTCCAGAGGCCCGTTCTTAACCTGAAACTGTTCTTAACCTGAGGTACCACTTTAGCTAATGGGGCCTCCTGCTGCCGCCGCTTCCGGGTCATGTGGCCAGCATGACTAAGCCGCTTCTGGAGAACCAGAGTAGCGCACGGAAATGCCGTTTACCTTCCCACCAGAGTGGTACCTATTTATCTACTTGCACTGTGAAGTGCTTTCTAACTGCTGGGTTGGCAGGAGCAGGGACCGAGCAACGGGAGCTCACCCCGTCATGGGGATTCGAACCGCCGACCTTCTGATCGAGGCCTAGAAAAGCTATAATTGTAACAACTACTCGCCAACAGCAGTGTGATGTGGAGAGTGGACCTCCCATTCATAGGTGCACTAGCCCATCAAAAGAAGAAAACGTAACTAACAAATAATTTATGAGCTCAACATGTGTTCTTTATGTACCTGATTCACTGACTATACACCAAGCAGGGTTGTTGTATATCTTCAGCAGCCCTAGGGCTATACTGAACACACACACACACACACACCAGCTTGAAGATCCAACAGTTTCAAGAGATTTCAAAATTCCAACGACATATTCTCATCATGATAAAGCTCATAGTTACTTTAGGGCATTCTCTGCTGCACCACAAAGCAGTATCTTTTGGTAGATCAGAAACCTGGAGAAATCTAATTGTTTAAAACAAATATCCAGGACTTCTCCGAACTCCTCTTCCAAACTTATTTCTCTGGGATAGCTCAGCCGATATAGCATGAGACTCTTAATCTCAGAGCTGTGGGTTCGAGCCCCACATTGGGCAAAAGATTCCTGCATCACAGGGGTTAGACTAGATGGTCCTTGAGGTCCCTTCCAACTTTACAATTATACGATTCTATGATTCTTAAACTTTCCCAGAGATTTTTCAATGCATTCTGCTCTTAATGATGACAATGGTCTAATGGCCAACCATTTTTTGCCTTTTGGTGTTTATCTTTTAGTTGGGTGGGATAGGATGTGCCCTTTTTATGTCATTACAGAATGAGCACTTCTGGCTAATAATAGCTTTTAAATCTTTTTAATTCTGATTTATTTTTTTAAGGTACAGTATGTTCTTTTTAAAAAGGCTGTAAGTTGTTCTAAGACAAAATTTTATATGGACAAAATATTTTTAAGTTATCCTGTTAATTAGATAGTGCAATTACTAGATACCCTCCCCATCTTTTATAGTGAGGAATATATCTAATGACTCAGACCTCTGTGGTAAATATTAACAGTTAAGCATGACATTAGAAACACAGGGTTACTGAGAGGTTATAGTAAAAATAAATGTGTCCCTAGAGGTCCCATTGCTCGGTCCCTGCTCCTGCCAACATAGCAGTTTGAAAGCACGTCAACATGCAGATGTTGGTTAAAGATTTAAGAAATGCGTCCCCAAATCTATGTTTAGGTTAAAAGTGTGTCCTAGGTCTGAAGAAAGTTGAAGACATCTGTATTAAACAGTCATGCCTCCCGTCAAAGAATCCTGGGAACTGTCTTAGAATTTCCTAGGAAGAGGGACTTGATTTTTAAACCACTTATTGACTTATTTGGTCTTACAGGGTTTTTTTTTAATAAAAATAAATAAATTCACGCATTTAGATAGATATAGATATTGTATGTGCTGCTTTTTTGTAGAATACTTGAATACGTTTGTGGTATTAAGCAGTATATAAATATATAGATTTTTAAAAATAAAAAATAAACCCTTAAAATGTGCCATAAAACAACAATTAAACTATAGACACAGGAGGTAACAATAACAATAACAACAACAACCATATTTAAAATTTCCTGAGAGTGTATTTTTAAAAGAATAACTAAGAAGGTGGCCATGGAAACTTCCTGGAGGATCATATTCCATAGCTATGATGCAACCACTGAAAAGGCCCTGTCTCTGGCACTTGTCAACCTAATCTCTTTTATTGTCAGGCAAGAGATAACCATATTGCTAGGGGTGTAGGTGATCTTTCAGGCAATGTGGTTCCAAGCTATTTAGGGCAAGTGTTGGGAACATTTGGCCCTCTAGATGTTGCTGAACTAAATTTCCCATCAGCCTCAGCAAGTATGGCCGATGGCCATGGATGATGGGAGTTGCAGTTTATCAGCATTTGAAAAGCAAAAGGTCCCCACCACCACCACATCTGATTCGGGGCTGGAGCAGCCAAAACCTTCACTTTATGTCTGGAAACAAATAGGCAGCCAATGTAAACAGTACAGAATAGTGCTGCCACATTCTTTACAAATTGAAGTTTCCAAACCATTTTTGAAGGCAGAACACATTACAGTAATCTAGTCTGGATATAATATGTCACTGAAACAAAGGCTGCTTTCCCCAGGAAGTGTTCCAGCAGGCAAACAACTACGATTAATCATTTTGAATCAAAATCTATTGGGGTTTCTAAAACACCATGGGGGCCTCAATTTAAGATGCAGTTCTCCAACCAAATTAACCAAATTTCCCCAGACCCTCCAAGTGTTCCTTTTTCCCAGGGACGTTCCTGATTTAGAGAAGCCATTCCAGTTTTTTATTTGATCCTGGAACATCCTGCTTTCCTTAGAATTGCCCTGTTTTCATTGGAGAAATGTTGGAGGCTATGGAGGGAACACTCTGTGAAACTCACCTACAGGTGGTACCTAACACCACGGAAACTGGCACTGATACACCCAGGAACCTCACCAAGATGTTGAAGAGGCTGCACCTCCACAGGCACATATCTCCACATGTTGTGGGAATGCCCTAAAATCCAGCCTTTCTGGGCAGCAGTCCTGCAAGAGATATGCAAAATAACTAAACAGGTATTAGAACTCACCCCAGAACTGGCCCTACTGAACATCTTCCAAGATCATAATGGCCACTCACATTATAGAGAACTTATAACCCACCTACTCTCAGCAGCCAGAAGCCTCATAGCCAGACACTGGAAAGACCTGTCAGAAGTAAACATGGACCAATGGTATCAAATTGTATGGGAAAAGGCCTTACTAGAAAAGCTAACCAATAAACTGAAACTGACACCAGGACAAATAGAAGAGAATGCCTCCACCCCAGTATGGCTCCCCTTTATCACATACACAGCCCAACAAGACAACGACAAGAATCTCCTGACAGCATACAAATCAACCTGGCTTACCTGACCCAACAAGCCCCCCCCCCCCCCACGCAAACAAACGCCACCATGGCCAACCACAGACAACCAACTACACCCTGTCCCCAAATACCAAGGAAATGTAATAAACAAATAGAAAGAGAATCTACCCAGTTGACCCTGACACAAAACCCCACGTGTACACTTTGTTGTTATTTAGTTGTTTAGTCATGTCCAACTCTGCAAAAGAATATAAGCCTCACCACCTCACCCCTCCTCTCCCCCTCTTCTTCCCCAACCTTATACTGTACCCAACACTAATGTCTCACAACAAATGTAACTGATTTGTAAGAAAGACTGTACAACCTGAAAAAAGAGACGAGGCATGTACTTTTGTAAACCAAGAAAATCTTTAATAAAAACTTTTTTTTTTAATGAACTATATGCTCAGAAGTAAGACCTAATTTATATAACTGTACTTACTTCCAAGCAAGTGGGTAGTAGGTTACAAGCTTAGAGCCTGAGCCTGTACAAATTTACCCAGAAGCAAATCCCACTGATTGCAATGGATCTTTCTTCCAAGTAAGTGTGAAGAGGTTTGCAGTTTCAGCCTATCTCTGAACAAAACCCAGAATTCAGGGTCCTTGGGTTGTATCCAATCTTTGTCATCCTCAGAGTAGGCCCACTGAAATTAATTGAAAGCCTATTCTTGTATTGCCACCCTCTGAACCTCTCACACAGGAGGCACACAAAGAAGGGCCTCAGATGATGATCTCAGGGTCCAGGTTGGTTCATATGAGGATAGGTAGTCCTTGAGGTATTGCTGTCCTGAGCCATTTAAGTCTTTATAGGTCAAAAACAGCACTTTGAATTGCATCTGGGAACTAATTGATAGCCAGTGCAGTCAGACCAAGATCGATGAAATATGCTCAAACCATCTTGCCCCAGTGAGCAACCTGGCCGCTGAACTCTGTACCAAATGAAGTTTCTCTAATCAAGAATACGCCCCAGCAGCAGTCATCAACTGTCTCTTGATATTTCCTTCTATATACTGTAGAGGAGGCAGACTGTGGGAGGCGGGGGGCGGGGCGGGTTAGTATAGACATTCCTTTACTGGAAAAACTATATCATAATTTACACTTAGGAAAATTTGATTCCAAACAAATGTAGCAATATATGCACTGGCTTTACACAGACCACCCACACAAGAATAAATAAGTGATTTATTGTGAAACAGACAGTCTAATACTCATACTAATATTCCCACAGGCATGGTTAGTTTAACTATATATGCTTTGTAAATATACTGTGGCGTTTGGTGTTGATATTTCTTACTGTATCATTTATAGCTCAGTCGGTAGAGTGAGAGACTCTTAATCTCAAGGTTGTGGGTTCAGTCCCCACGTTGGGTAAAAAGATTTCTGCATTGCGGGGGTTAGACTAGATGACCCTTGTTGCCCCTTCCAACTCTACCGTTCTGTGGTTTTACAATAGCAAACCCCTCTATTCTACTTGTGGACTTCCCAGAGGCTTCTGGGTGGCTATGGTGGAAAACAAGATCGTGGGCTATAAAGGCCTTTTTTCTGATCTGTCAAGGCTCTTAGGTTCTTATCTGAATTCCTGTGCCCCTTCCTTGAATGTGGTGTGCCTGAAAATTATTCAGAAAGATTTTGGGTGCTCTAGATCAGATAAGGGAATAACACTTCTTTATAGGTTTTGCTTAGGCAAGGATTAGTGCTGTAACAAAATCAGTTTTCCAGTTTCTGAAAAGTTGTTCTCCATCCTTCTTGGGAAACTTGAGGATTTCTTTAGAGTTTTAGTTCATACCAGGCAGGGCTTCTTAGAATAGAATCATAGAGTTGGAAGAGACCACAAGGGCCATCGAGTCCAACCCCCTTTCCAGCTGGAACTCACTGGAACTCAATTCTGGCACCTCTCAGGTGGGCGCCATTGCTATTATAACAGAACAAGGGAGGCGGTCATGGTGAGTTCTGGCCCTCTCTTTTTCTAGAAAAATAGCACTGATGCCAGGTTTCAAGCATGCCTTATCATTGCGAGATGACTAAATGCAGTGGGTGTTGCCCATCAAACATTTCTCTGGCATTCTGCAGCTTCATAGACTAACCATGGTCCTGGTTTCAAAAAGCCCCATGCGAGTAGTAACCTCATGATGCCTTCCCATGGGCTTTGATTGAAGTGTTGTCACTCAGGAAGGCTACAGAATGCAGAATGCAGACTATTTATGAGAAAATAGTCTCATAAATGTAGAATGAGAGGGTGCTCACAACCACCTTTCACCCCATCTGCAAAAGGCACATCACAAACGATATACCCAACTCTTGAGAATTTCATTCTAATTTTCTCTTCCCCTTGGTAATTTTCTAATGCAATTTCTTTCTTTGTTAATAGATGGAAAATAGGGTTTAAAGCAAACACACACAAGAGAGAGGAGGAGGAGGAGGAGGAGGAGGAGGAAGAAGAATCTTTCTCCACCGCTGTACTAAGTATTGTGCATTAATTAGTCTTATTTAGCAGCTTTCTCGGGACGCAGGTGGCGCTGTGGGTTAAAGCCTCAGTGCCTAGGACTTGCCGATCGAAAGGTCGGCGGTTCGAATCCCTGCGGCGTGGTGCGCTCCCGCTGCTCGGTCCCAGCGCCTGCCAACCTAGCAGTTCAAAAGCACCTCCGGGTGCAAGTAGATAAATAGGGACCGCTTACCAGCGGGAAGGTAAACGGCGTTTCCGTGTGCGGCTCTGGCTCGCCAGATGCAGCTTTGTCACGCTGGCTACGTGACCCGGAAGTGTCTCCGGACAGCGCTGGCCCCTGGCCTCTTGAGTGAGATGGGCGCACAACCCCAGAGTCTGTCAAGACTGGCCCGTACGGGCAGGGGTACCTTTACCTTTACCTTTTAGCAGCTTTCTTCTTGCCATTTCTGCCCCTATAATTTGGGAATGGGAAATATTTCTCAGATTGCACTTGCATAATAAGATAATACTGGATCAGGCCAATGACTCATCTAGTCCAGCATCCTGTCCCCACAGTGGTGAAACAGATGCCTGTGGGAAACCAGAAAGGACAACATGATCACAAGAGAACTCCAGCAACTGGTATTCAAAAGCATTGCTGTCTCTGACTGTGGAGGCAGAGCATAGCCACCAAGGCTAGTAGGTATTGAATTTGTCTTCCATGAATTTGTCTAATCCTCTTTTAAAGCTATCTGGGTTGGTGGCCATCACTGCCTGCTGTTGGAGTGAGTTCCACTATGTTGTGTGAAGATCTGTCCTGAATCTTCCAACACTCAGCTTCATTGGATGTCCACAAGTTCTAGCGTTGAAGAGAGAGGGAGAAAAACTTTTCTCAATCCACTTTCTCCATGCCATACATAATTTGAAAAGACCTTTCCCATGTTGCATCTGGGCAGGCTTCCAGGAACCATATGCCAGCAGTGGACAGAGCCAGAGGCAAAACTCAGTAGAGCAATGAATGCAAATTTTATATTTGTACAATATGTTAGTTTCTACACACATACTCACACACCACTCTGTGGACTCAGCTAAATTAGTCAAAAAACAGCATTTTAAATGTGTTATAAACATGCAATGCCAGATGGAGATGTAGAGCACAAAATGACTTATTTATAGCCTTTTCCCCTGTGTGTAGATCCACCCTCTATACCAGATGCACTGATTTACATTATTTTAACAAGGCTGCACATGTTCTGTGGGAGAGCTGAGGAAGGGAGCAGCCACCATTATGGGCAACTGGTTCACCACCTCAGAATACCTTCCATGATGCCTGTTGTCTCCTCCCAGAACCCTTTGGAACATGTTAGTACAGTCGTACCTTGGAAGTCAAACAGCTTAGTTCCTGAACGTTTTGGCTCCTGAACGTCGCAAACCCCAGAAGTGACTGTTCCGGTTTGCGAACTATTTTTGGAAGCCAAACGTCCAACGGGCCTTCTATGGCTTCTGACTGGCTGCAGGAGCTTTGGTTTGCAAACATTTTGGAAGTCGAATGAGCTTCCAGAACCGATTCCGTTCGACTTCCAAGGTACGACTGTAATGAGGTTTCCCTAAAGTTTTAAAATACAGTGGTACCTCGGGTTAAGAACTTAATTCATTCCGGAGGTCCATTCTTAACCTGAAGCTATTCTTAACCTGAAGCACCACTTTAGCTAATAGGGCCTCCTGCTGCTGCCGCACTGCCGGAGCACGATTTCTTTTCTCATCCTGAAGCAAAGTTCTTAACCTGAAGCACTATTTCTGGGTCAGCAGAGTCTGTAACCTGAAGCGTATGTAACCTGAAGTGTATGTAACCCGAGGTACGACTGTAAGTTATGAATCCAGCCAGCAATGTATTTTTCTTGTTTGTTGATGTTTTCATGTTACATAGAGCCAGTGTGGTCCAATCATTAGAGTGTCAGACTTGGACCTGTGAGCACAGCATTCAAATTCCCACTTGGTCATGAAGCTCACTGAGTGTCCTTGGGCCAGGCACTGTTTCTCAGCCTAAGGTTGTTGTGAGGATTTAAAAAAAATGGGAAGGCAGAGAACCATGCATCCCACCTTGGTTTTATTGGAGAAAAAGGTGGGGTACACAGAATTTTGGCCAGCTGCCCCATCCCCACCCCAGTTCATGGGCATTGCTATTCAAATGGTGTGCGTGCACTGCATCATGTGATAAATTATGCAGGGCTTGGCTTACCTGGCCTCCTCCAGTATTTTATTCAATAAAACTCAGGAACCGATTCTAATAATGACAAGCTGTAGGGCCGGCTCAATACAGTGGTGTGCGTCCCGGGGGCATGGCGCACTGCCCGCAGGGGCATGGTGTGCGTTCTGGGGCATGATGGCACCCCACCAGGATCATGGTGCCAGGGAATGTGCTCTCCCTGCCACCCTTTTCCTGTCAGGAGCTCATCCTACACTTGAGTAGGACCCTGGTAGAGACACATGCCCGACTGGCATGTTCTTTCCCTCCTGGTCGATCGTTCGGGAGCTTCAAAAGCTTTCTTCAGCCCAAACATCACAGCGACCAATGCCAACAGACACCGGCACACTTAGGGATCTGCAGAATCTTCGCAGCTTGCGTAACAGACCTCCGCAACTCAGCATTTTGGCTAATCTACTTTATTTACACATAAACACACACGGAGAACTGTAACATGGCTCCCTCTCTCTCTAGCATCAGACCCCAACAACAAAAAACAAAACAAAAGACAATAGTCCCACTTTGTGGAACACAGTAACACAAACATCCTGTCTCCGTCACTTCCCAATCTGTAAAGTTAAAACATACACCGTCATGTGATAGACAAAAATCCCATGACTGCAATCACGGAGCAGGAATTCTAACACTTCCTCCACCAGTGGCTCAATACCTTCTGACACCTGAGGCAAGATGTATTACAACCCTGCCTCCTAATGCCCTTGCAAGGTAAGAGTAGACTTAGAACCCTGTACTCTAAGAAACAGGCACAAACTGTCAAAGTTGCCTTGCGACTCTTTAAAATGAAAGTCCTCCCTCTTCTACTGGTGGGCATTGCCTTGAGCTCACATAGGGACTTTGAAAAATTGGAATCTATCCAAACCCAATTCCTCAGGGCCATACTCAGGATCCCCCCCTCCGTGGCAGGTGCGATCATGAGATTGGAAACCGGTTGCCAAGCCTTTAGGTATGTGGCCCTGAAAGCGAAGTTATGGCTTTGGCTTAAGCTTTGCTTCAGACCGGTGGGTTTGGCCCCCTTGATTCTGAGGGATAACTTTAAATCTCCATGGGAAGGGGAGATAGTGGAGGAAGTGCAGAAGTGCGGGTTGTCCTCCCTTTATATAGAGTCCATGACGTATAGCCACGCAAAGGCGGTGATTGCCCAGAGATTAAGGGATATTGCGAGACAGGAGGACATAGCCCGTGTGAAACCAGGGCTGTTTCTGGGGGAGCAGATGTACCGAGCTGCTCCAGCTCGCTACCTGGCGGATATCCACTACGTGGAATACCGCAGACTATTTACCGCGGCTAGGCTGAATGTTCTTGACTCGGCGGTTCTGAAGGGAAGATATGGAGGAGTCCCATATGACCAGAGATTATGCCATTGTGCGTTGGGTGAGGTAGAATCCACAGAGCACATTTTAATGAGCTGTCCCTTCTACAACGATTTAAGACAGTATCTTATAACCCCATACTTACCCCCTCCTTACTTAGTCCCCGACAAAGAGGAAAGCAGACAGCATATCTGCTAAATAAGTCTTCTAGGAAAACAATTTTGTCAGTGACTAAATTCCTTTTCCTGGCACTCAAGCGTCGGAAACGTACAATTGAATGCCTTGATGTGGGTTATCTGTGAGAGGTTTAGTGCTGTGGCCCTACCTTATTCATGTACCCCTATGATGTTTTAGTTCATAATTCTGTATTGTGTTTTATTTCTGTGTTTTATTTCTGACTATCGGTCGAATAAAGGAAATTGATTGATTGGTAAGAGTAGACCAGCAGAGTCTTGGCAAAAAGGGAGCATTCCATGAGGTGGTCTGCTGCTCTCCCTGGCTTCAGCTTTTGTTAAGTTGAGGAAGAGTTTGAAGCCACCGCCACCAAGGCCAAACCTGGATCTCGCGCCCCCTGTGGGATATACCAAGCAAAGCGGGTCACCTCAGGTTGCCTTGTTGGTGCACCAACCATGCTAGGGTAGCAAGCTAGCTTGAAGGCCACAGGGCAAGCTACTTGGCACACCTTAAATTCTAGCCGCCTTCCACTCCTCACAATTTGCTTCCTGAGGTAGCTGCCTCACTCTGCCTCATGGTATGCTTTGTTCAGGGGCAGGAGGTGCCTGATGGAACTGGACTTTCAGCAAAGCTGATGGAAAAAACCCTGTTTTCCATCTCTCCTACTAAGATAGTCTGATGGATCAATGGTACATAGGGACAGAGGAAGCTGCCTTATACAAAGTCAGAATATCAGTCCATCTAGCTCAGTATTGTCTACACTGACTAACAGTGGCTCTCCAGGGTTTTAGGTAGGGCTCTTTCCCCAGCTCTACTTGAAGATGCTGGAGATTCAACCTGGGACCTTCTGCATGCAAGGCAGAGGCTTTCCCCCTAATATGTGGCACACAGGGGGCAGTCATTCTTTTCTCTATACAGTTACCCAGGGAGGGGAAGTGTGTTGTAACATTACCCTGGTTCTAGGAACATTTTCTTCAAAAGTTTTCAAGCGCTGCATTTTCTATCTATTGCAAGTGGTTAAAGGAAAGGGAAGGGAAGGGAAGGGAAAAGGGAATATGAAAAAGGAGAAAGGGGAAGGAAAGATTCAGGGATGCTTTCAGACCACCTCATAAGCAGTTGGAGCCTAGCTGGCTGAGAGAGCTCCAGCGAACAGATTAACTATTGTCTCAGTACTGTATATTGAACCCAAATCTGTTACGTGGTGTCAGAAGTGAAGGCCACATATATTACAGAGGTCAACTGTGCAGTCCTATATATGGTACTCCTCAGATGCAAATCTCAATGAAACCAGTGCAGCCTAAGGGTCAGCTTACACTGTTAGATTTTGCCGTAACTCCTTTACTTTTTTTTAATGTACTTCTTCTGTCCATGGTTTGGCCTGGGAGGGAGAGGGCACTGTTTTCTTTCTCTGGAAATTCTAGGTTTAAAATATTTTGTTTTGGGAAGGGATTAATTTCCCCATAACTGCCACTTTTCATTTCAAACACTGCTTGCAAAAAGCAGATGGCCAGTATCTCATATTTATTTTTAACTGCTTCTTCCTTTGCACTCAGGAAATCTTAATAATGACCCCTGAAACATCACTATTAGTCAGACCGAAGGGTGGGAGAGTGCAGTTTATAAAAGCAGGGGGGTTGCTCATTATTTTTCTATTTTAAGTCGAAAAAACATGGGGGGCAGGCTTACATATGATTTATAGACTCAATAAAATACTTTTTCCTCTTTGAAAGAGTATCCATGTGAATGTATGAAAACCTGAAGATCAGGTAGTGGCAGTGCTTTTTTCTAAAAAAAAAAAAAAGTTTAGGGGTACTCTCATTTTCCTACTCATATTGAAATACTGCCCCTTAATGAGACCAAACTTAGATTCACAAAATGTTTAGGGGTATATGTACCCCTGTGTCCCCCCAGAAAAAAGCACTGGGTAGTGGGGATATGAATGAAAGAGTTATCCTGGAAAAAGCTGAAAAGTGGGGTCCTGCAGGGTTCTGTCCTGGGCCCGTTGTTCTTCATCATCTTTATAAATGCCTTGGATGAAGGAACTGAGGATGAAGGAACTCATCAAAATTGCAGATGACACCAAACTAGGAGGGATAGCTATTGCTACAGAATACAGAATTAGGATTCAAGATACCCTTAACAGATTGGAGAGCTAGGCCAAAACTAACAAAATGAATTTCAGTAGGGACAAATGTAAGATTCTGCATTTAGGCAGGAATAACCAGCTGCACAAATATAAGATTGGGGACACCTGATTTACCCAAAGTGCATGTGAAAAGAATCTAGGTTTTTTAATAGACCACAAGCTTAACATGAGTCAACAGTGTGAGGCAGCAGCAAAAAAAAAGCAAATGCATCAACAGAAGTATAGTGTCCTGATTCTGCCTTGCTCAGACCCCTGGATCCTTTTCACATGCACTACTGGCACATCCCTGGCTAGGGTGACCAGTTGACCCATGACTGGAAGTAATGCTTATTCACCAGCTTGTAGGATGACTTCTGCCTCAGTCATGAAGCAGGGCCAGTATGAAGAAGAAGAAGAAGAAGAAGAAGAAGAAGAAGAAGAAGAAGAAGAAGAAGAAGAAGAGGAGGAGGAGGAAGAGGAGGAGGAGTTTGGATTTGATATCCCGCTTTATCACTACCCTAAGGAGTCTCAAAGCGGCTCACAATCTCCTTTCCCTTCCTACCCCACAACAAACACTCTGTGAGGTGAGTGGGGCTGAGAGACTTCAGAGAAGTGTGACTAGCCCAATGTCACCCTGCAACTGCATGTGGAGGAGCGGGGAAGCGAACCTGGTTCACCAGATTATGAGTCTACCGCTCTTAACCACTACACCACAGGGTGGGAAGAGGGATGGTCCAGTCCAACATCTGTGAGGTGTAAAGTTTTCCCATACCTGACTTAAGGGGACGATTCCAATTTAATTAACTGTACCTGAAAAAAAAGGGGGGAAATTAACTGTACCTGAATATGACAAACCTCTATGTGAGTCTATTTTTCTGTCTGAGGAAGGGTCATAACTTATTGGTAGCGCATTTGCTCTGCATGTGGAATATCCCATACCCCTATGTCTCCTAATAGGTTTCTGCCTTTGTATCCTGCAGCAGCTTAAAAGTGTTTTATTGCAGGTGTTTTATTTCAGGGGTGGTGAAACTCTGGCCTTATGGGGGGGTGTCAATTTGGCCAGCAAGCCTTTTACAATGGTATCTCAGGTTAAGAACTTAATTCATTCTGGAGATCCGTTCTTAACCTGAAACTGTTCTTAACCTGAAGCACCAATTTAGCTAATGGGGCCTCTCACTTCTGCTGCCGCTGCACCGCTGTGCGATTTCTGTTCTCATCCTGAAGCAAAGTTCTTAGCCCAAGGTACTATTTCTGGGTTAGCGGAGTCTGTAACCTAAAGCATCTGTAACCTGAGGTACCACTTTATTTTTATACCACATCCACCTGCCGATCAGCCAACATCACTCCAATGAACAGGGGAGCTGAATTTGATGCTGTTGGGAAGAAATACATACAGCCAAAGCAGCAGGATTTAACCCCCACTCATTCACTGAGGTTCAAAGAGCAGCAAGGGCTGTTAGAAAGCTCTTTTGCAAGCAGCCCCACACAGCTCTTTAAATCTCGGAAAATCTGAGATTCAAAGAGCAGCGCTGGGATATTTGCAAAGGGATTTTCAAACAGCCCTGTGATGCACTTCAAAATCACAGCAGTTGGGGCTTCCAAGCACAGCATCACCCGAAATCACTGTAATTAACAAGGGGTGGCATGATAAGCATGTGGCCCACCAACCAGCAAAGTTTCCTCACCCATCATATTAGATTGGTGTGTGGATAATTTGGATGGGTAAGTGGAGCATGTCAATCTCAGAGAATTGGTGTTTCTGGACTGATTGCTGTTTTAAAGGGTCAAATAAAATATATAGTTTTCTGTTACATGTCTAGTGAAGACTGGAAGATGGATTATTATTATTATTATTATTATCATCATCATCCCCATCATTTTATTATTGCCCTGATTTATTAGCTCTTCCCAACCCTGGCGCCTCAGTACTTCCTTCTGGACAGCACTAGCAATTAGTGCTTTTGCTCCTTAGCCCACAGCCTGACATCAATATCCTCCCGAGTCCATTATGTGGAGGTTTTTTTCCTCCCCTCTGGCCTTTGCTAATTGAATTGCACAATTGCAAAGTCTGAAGATGGAAAAGAAAAGGCTACCTAAACCAAGTCCCTTCCAAGAGAGGTTTCGTCCCCATGGTCATGTTTCAAGCAATATCTCTGAGAATCTAATAAGATCTTTATACATGGTGGCTTAGTCCACTCCACAGGGAGGTGAGGAACCTTTTTAGCTCCATAGACAAGATTTGTGACTTGATGTCACAATTATGTCAGATTATTTGGCATTTTGACGTTCCAAAGTTGGGACTTCAAAACACCTCACGGGCAATGCAGTGCTACTAAAATGGAACAAACAAAAACATTTTATTTTAGCAGGGGTTGCAGTGTAAACCACCTTGTCATCAGGAAAGGCGTTGCTCATCAGCTGGTTAGTGGGAGTTTAAATTCTGCTGCACACACAGCCAACAGGAAAATTGAACCCCACCCTGTCCCCCAGCTGATGTCAACTGCCCATCAGAGTGATGTCAGCTGATTGACAGGTGGGTGTGGTTTTGGAAAATGGCCTCAGGGCCCAATTGGGACCCCTGGCAAGTCAAGATTAGCTTGCAGGCTGAAGGCTGCCACCACTTCCTTAGCAGAAAGCATTTCTGCTCATACAATGACAACATTGAAATGTTGTCAATCTCTCCTATGCACTTATGCCTCCCACCTCTGGGACAGTCTGGGATGTAGTGAAGCACATAGGGATGGAGGTGATGGGTGAAAATTGGATGCTTTGCTTGGCACAATTGGAAGCACTTTCTGCTAGTACAAATTTGCCACTGGAGACAACCCACTTGTTCGAAACCATGGGCCACTTGTACTCTTCCTCCCTTGCATGCCACTACTGCTCCACTCTATTTAGATCTATAAAAAGGAGGCACGTTAGTTGACCAAGTCTGCCATTGTTGCCACCAGGTAATTGCCCAAGCACTTAAGAAGAGACACCACTTACCTATGAAGTTTACATTTTATATTACGGTATTTTAATATTTTGTTGGAAGCTGCCCAGAGAATAATAATTATTATTACAGGCCACCTCCTCACCCCATAACTGGTCATCTGCTAGACCAAAGGGCACTCCTAATACTTTCCTGGCTTCTCCCTTCTCCTG
Organism: Podarcis gaigeae; assembly: GCF_964106915.1. Lineage (NCBI taxonomy): Eukaryota > Metazoa > Chordata > Lepidosauria > Squamata > Lacertidae > Podarcis > Podarcis gaigeae. Next base: position 28,486,436 of record NC_139691.1, on the reverse strand, counting down.
AATAGATGTTTGATAGTAGCCAGGCAAGCACTCCTCTTCCACCTCTTGCCTTCTTGCCAGATTCAACCCTGCCTCAATTCTTGGAAGGATGAAGGTGAATGGAATGGGGTCCAGGTGGAATATGTGGGTTCATCAGGAACTTGGGCACCATGTCCTTGAGGATGAATAAGCTGGGCTACTGTATGGTGAAAGCAGATTCTTCAGGGCCCCCAGTTGTACCAGAGGTCTTTGCAGGTCCCACAACTCTTCCTCTGTTGAGGGGAGCTTCCAGTCTGTTCCTATTGTCTGGTGGGATTCATCTCATACAGGCAAATTCAGGATGCACAATTGTTGTTGATTGGGATGTTTTGCACAAAATACCTGTGTCCTCAAAGGATCAGGCTTTTTGCAATAAGAGAAGTGAAGAGAAAATACATTGGAAAGAGTGGGATAGCACCTGCTGTGAAAAAATGTTATCTAATCTGCTTGCAAACAAATCAGGAGAAATGCTCAATAAACTGTCTGGAAGTGGTCATAGACTCCTCAAGATAATGTTTGCACTAGATCCTGACAGTTGGTGGGGCTTGTGAATTTCATTAAGTGTCCCTCTACCTCCCCCTCCCATAATCTGAGTTCTGAAATGCTCCACTCATCACAGCACAGATAATATAAACACACCTTTCTGTGATAACATTCCCTGTACATGTAATTATATTAGTTATGTTGAAGAGTCTAGCCATGAATATCTTATGAGAGATACGTGATAGCTACGTTCTCTTTCTAATTTAACTGACCTTGTCTTTAGGCCAAGATGCTTGGGAATACAATTCTTTTGATCTTCTTTTAGCTTATTTTCTCTGAACTTGAATCACTCTTCCTCTAAATTCCCTCCAACAGCACGGTTGCCTCGCTTCTGACTAACTCCAGTGAGAAACTTTTAGCTCTCTTCTTTCCATTCAGAATTGCCAACTGCTTTAAGGGCCAAGTAACAGACAATTATTCCACCACAGTCCTTTTTTAGTCAAGTAGAAGAGACTAAGGCAGATGGCTGTCACCATCCCAAGCTTGTTTATAGAACCATGGTTGAGCCAATGGGCTTGTTAAAAATAACTGTTAATATCTCAGATGGTGCTCTCTTCAACTTCACTGAATCTAGTACTGTATTCTCAATTATTCAAGAGTGATTTTTCAAGTAATACTCCAATGTAATGATTCAGTGATTCAGCTTAGACTGTTCTCATGATCTACTGTAAATAGCACCTGCAACAATTTACAAAATTGCATATTAGTTCATCTATAGCAACTCCTCAACCTGGTGCTCTCCAGATGTTTTAGACTATAACTCCCATCTTCCCCAGCCATTGGAAATCCTGGTTTAGGCTGATGGGAGTTGGGTGTCCAACGATATCCAAAGGGCATTTTGGGCTCCCCTTCCTTTTTAGAAACAAGCAAATACATTAAAAAAATGCCAGCTGCTGTTACTTACATACTCTTTCAAGCACTTCTGTCTGTCTATCCTTCACTTGCCCGTTCTAGGGACATTCCACAGCTATTAAGAAACTTTATTCCTTGGTAATGCTGCAGAGGGTTGGGCTAGATATCCATTGGGGTCACTTCCAACTCTGCAATTCCTTGATTTTATTACTCCAGACCAGTCTTCTCAACTCTGGGTCCCCATGCTTCCTTGTACTACAACACCCACAATCCCTGACCACTGGCCTTGCTGGCTCAGAATGATGGGAGTTGTGATTGCAGTCCGATAACATCTAGCAAACCAAGGTTAAGAAAGGCTGCTCTAAACAGTCATTAGGTTAGGCAAAACTTCAACAACCATTTCCTCTCAAAGAAGGTCTAGTCCCTGGAAGAGTTCTAAATAGCTTACAGCTATTGCTGAGAATGATGGGGAAAGAATGTAAACAAATGTAATGAAGTCATTTATCATTCACTATTTACACATTACAAAAGTATATTTCCATGGCTGATACGTGTTTTTCCACCCATAGCTGCTTTAAAAAGCTGCTCCAACTAAATATTACTGTACCAGTATTACCAAGACAAAGAGCAGTATTTGCTTCTTCATATGCTCCCAGCTACATCTCTAGTTCTATGGAAATAGTAAACGTTTCCATTTCTGAGCTTCTTTTAGGCTGCTCAGATACACAAGATAAAGACATGTGCATCTAAGGTCCTCTGCTTAAGCTCAGCTTGTCCTTGCTAGTTTTTCTTTAACAAATAGCCTGTGTGTGTGCATGCATGTGTGCGCGCACACAAACCAGAATGGCCAGAGGGAGGGCTTTAATTCTTTGGCCCCAGTGTGCTCCTGGCTGTAACGGCTGTTTGTCCTACTTTATAGAGCACAGTCCTCTGTTTCATTTCTTTATATATAATTTATTTTTTGCATTTTCAATTTTACATACAATAAGCAAACGAAAAATAAACAAACACAATAAAAACGTGAATTCCCCTTTGTGGATCCTCATATAATGATTTCCCCTAACAAAGCCTTAGAAATAGTGCAGAACAAATTCCTCAGGAAAGTGCTATTGCTCCCCAATGGGACCCCAGCTGCTCTTCTCTGCATGGAAGCGGATGTGACAACAATACAGGCTAGAACTGACTATCTGTGTCTAAACTATGTGAAAAGACTTCAATCTCTCTTGGAGGAGAGATTCCCCACCATGTCCCACAAAGAACAGGAACAGACCAAATGTTGGAAGGAGGGCATCCAATGTCTCTTCAGCCAATATCGATTACAAGATCTTCAGGTGATCATGAAGATGGATAAGAGGCACTTAAGAGATTGTCTCTACAGGTCTGATGCAGAAAGGGATTTAACCACGATTGCCTATATGAAAAGTTCAGCATGGTTCCCACTTATCAAAATGGAACACATCCAAGCTAGTTATCTGACAAAGCTCCCATTTGCTGTACTAAGAATCGCTTTTACAGAATTACGATTCCAATTGATGCCCTCAGAGGTGGTGGATGGTCGGTATGGCAAAATTCAGTACAAGGAGAGACTTTGCCTGTGTGGGCAACCTTGCGTAGAGGACCTGTACCACTATTTTCTACAATGCCCGCTATATATAGAACCAAGAAACTGATTTATAAAAGCCCTACTTACAAATGGAACACACTCAGACAGGGTGGAAAGGGTGAAATGGCTGCTGAGTGATACTGATGACTTTGTACCTTATAAAGTAGCACTATATGTGTTGGCAGCCAAGAAGATCAGGAGAAAAGAACTAGATAAAATAGTGGTCAATTGCAATGGTGATTCAGACATTTAAGCTGGCATATTCTACCTGAGAACCCCCTCCTATTCTATCATATGCAACAAATAAGTTTTAGGAGGTGCAATCGTGGTTTATTGTATTTGCAGTGTCTGATTTTTTTATGGTTTTTATGGTTTTTATTGTTTTTGTTGCTTTTCCTTTTGTTCCCTTTGTGAATGTTGCCATGGCTTTGGCTAGTGCAATAAAGTTTATAATGATGATGATGAAGATGATGTTCATCTTCAAATTTGCAGCCAGTCAGCGAAGTTGAGCGCAGTAGGACAGGTACTCTGGGTGTTGGTTCGGCCCTATCCTCCGGTGAAGCATCTGCGGGGCTGACATTAACTTTTGGGGATACAAAGGATATAATCTTCTCTAAGGAGCCTTTGATGTCTCTTATGTATTTAAAGATATAGTCCACGGTTTTAGCCACTAGGTCTAACGTGGTAGAGTGTTCAAGTAGTAATTCTAACGTGGTAGAGTGTTCAAGTAGTAATTCAGAGAGATGCAGTCTTCCGCCTGAATGTGCATAGTTGGAACCTTTTTGGGACCTTTTGGTCTCGTGATGGTGTTGTTTAAGGGGTTAGTGGCTTGTTTAGCGGATAGTTCCTTCGGTGTAGTTTCCTTATCTATTATCTCTGCTAATGGAGAGAAGCTATTCGAGGTCGGAATATTAAAAGTATCCTTTGTTTTTCCATAAAAGAATTCGCTGATTTTGCTTGGTGAGGGGCAAACATGCCATTTCCTCTAAGTCCTCAGATTCTCTGCAGCGTTTTCCAACCCTCCTCCTTGCTTCAGCAGGGCTGTCGAATTGCTGAGTCATGTCTCCCTTTACCTCACTCTTCTATCTTCCCTAGGCGATATATGATGATATAATGATTTCCCTCTGCATCTCTTCCATAACTCTATTGTTATAAATCCTTTGCCAATCCATAATTCAATTTTTTACTACGTTTTCTGTCAAACCTACCAATGAATGTAAGTGTTTACAATATTTTTTTTGAATAAATTATGAACTTTCTCCATTCTTTATTAAAATCTGCCTCTTCCTGGTTTCTAATTCTTCCTGTAAGTTTTGCCATTTCAGCATAGTTCATTAATTTTATCTGCTACTCTTCCTTGGTTTGAATTGTGCCTTCTTTCCATCTCTGGGAAGATGGGAGAATCCAGGCAGCTGAGGTTGCGTACATAAATAGTTTCATCTGAACCTTTGGGATCTCTGCGCCTAGAATTCCTGAAAGAAAAGCTTCTGGTTTCTTAGGAAAAGTTATTTTCAGCATTCTCTCTCCCCCCCCCCCCAATTCTTTATATATCATTTTTCAGAAAACCTCTTATCACCTTACATGACCACCACATAGGATAAAAGGTGCCCTATTTCTCTTTACATTTCCAGCACGTTTTAGACTTTGATTTATACAATTTAGCTAATTTACTAGGAGTTAAATACCAACGGTACATCATTTTCATATAATTTTTTTTCAAAGCGTAACATGCTGTAAAGTTTTAAACCTGTAGTCCAAAACCTCTCCCATGCTGCAAATTCAGTATTATAACCAAAGTCCTCCGCCCAGTGGATCATTACCAATTTGATCTGTTCTTCTTTTGTTTACCAGTTTAATAAAAGTTTATATATTTTAGAAATTAACTTAGTTTTATATTTTCTAACAACTATTTTTCAAAAGAAAAAAACCCTTTCTTTTTTTTCTGGCTTAAACACTTCATTAAGTTGGTAATATTGCAGCCAGTCAGTCCTCTGTTTCAAGGCATATTCTGTTTCAGTCTTCAGAAACCTGGTGCCCCTAGACTACAACTCCCATCGGTTGTACTGGCTGAAGCTAATGGGAGTTTCTGAAGGTTGCTCAGTTTGGAGGGCTGTCTGGTTCAAGTCTGGAATCAACCAGAAGGGAATCAACCAGAAGGGAAAGGAGGAGGGACTTTGTACTTGGCAGATAGTGAGGAGGAATTAAAGAACCTCTTAATGAGGGTGAAAGAGGAGAGCGTAAAATATGGTATGAAGCTCAACATAAAAAAACTAAGATAATGGCCACTGGTCCCATCACCTCCTGGCAAATATAAGGGGAAGAAATGGAGGCAGTGAGAGATTTTACTTTCTTGGGCTTCAGGATCACTGCAGATGGTGACAGCACTGACGAAATTAAAAGACATCTGCTTCTTGGGAGAAAAGCAATGACAAACCTAGACAGCATCTTAAAAAACAGAGACAACACCTTGCCGACAAAGGTCCATATAGTTAAAGCTATGGTTTTCCCAGTAGTGATGTTTTGAAGTGAGAGTTGGACCACAAAGAAGGCTGATCACCAAAGAATTGATGCTTTTGAATTATGGTGCTGGAGGAGACTCCCATGGACTGCAAGAAGATGAAACCTATCCATTCCTAAGGAAATCAGCCCTGAGTGTTCACTGGAAGGACAGATCCTGAAGCTGAGGCTCCAATACTTTGGCCACCTCATGAGAAGAGAAGACTCCCTGGAAAAGACCCTGATGTTGGGAAAGATGGAAGGCACAAGGAGAAGGAGACGACAGCGGATGAGATGGTTGGACAGTGTTCTCAAAGCTTCCAACATGAGTTTGACCAAACTGTGGGAGACAGTGGAAGACAGGAGTGCCTGGTGTGCTCTGGTCCATGGGGTCATGAAGAGTCGGACATGACTAAATGACTAAACAACAACAACAACAGTTAGCAGACAGAGTTCCCCCACTATGCTGAGATGTATTTCTGATATTTCTTTAAATTATAGTAATGATTTCTAAATTTGCATCAATGCATATAAGTTATCATAAGCAAATATGTGTCCTAGGAAGCAGACTAAGCAGGCTTATACACATGCCCTCTGCCCCATACATTTTAAGTGATATCATACCACTTTAAACAGTCATGACTTTCCCCCGAAAGAATCCTGGGAGCTATAGTTTGCTAAGGGTGCTGGGTGTGGTTAGAAAAACCCCTTTCCCCTCATAGACCAGAGTTCCCTGTGAAGAGGGATTGACTGTTAAGCTGCTCTGGGATTTGTAGTTCTTTGATGGAAATGGGGTCTTCTGACAACTATCAGTGCCCTTAACAGCCTACAGTTCCAAGGATGCTTCATGGGACTGTTTAAAGTGGTATTATATTACTTAAAATATATAGTGCAGATGGAGCCTAAGGCACAGACTGCCCCGCCCCAGTGAGATGTGTTATATTTCTATTTAAATGAAAGTAATTATCCTAAATTTGCAACTATACAGAAGATCAGCATAAGCAGTTTTTTTTGCAAATGTCCTCCTTTGTCCTCCTCTTTTGGGGGAAGGGGTAATACATTCTATGTTTTAGTGATACATAAGTGACCGCCCTGATTGGAATATATATTCACACACACAGTCCCAAGTCTCCTATTTGCAGTGGGAGGCAAGCTACCAATGAAGACGGCAAGTTCATACCCTTCAACGTTTCTCAATGAGAATAGGTATATCCCGTTCCATAATGATAATTTTACTATTTTTACCCCACACATCTTAGTGGGTTGCCCCAGCCGCCCTGGGAGTTTCCAACATCTATAAAACATAATAAAACAGTAAACATTTTTTTTTTTTTTAAATCTGTCTACAGGATTGCCTTCAGATGGCTTGAGGATCAGGTAACTCCATAACCTCCAACATTACGCCAAAGAAAATTGGGACATCCTAAGGAAAAGTGGGACACTCTGGAATCAAATAAGATGCTGCGATGGCTTCTCTAAATCAGAGACGTCCCTGGAAAATAGGGACACTTGCAGGGTCTGCAAGTGCAAGAGGTAAAACCACAGGTTGTTTAAGAAAAACAACTAATGAGAGACAAATGTGGGTTGCATATACACCATAGTTACAGCATATTCACCTCCCGAAAAGAATGCTGGGAACTGTAAGGCAAACGTAAAGGTAAAGGACCCCTGGATGATTAAGTCCAGTCAAAGGTGACTATGGGGTTGTGGCGCTCATCTCGCTTCAGGCTGAGGGAGCCAGCATTTGATCACAGGCAGCTTTCCGGGTCATGTGGCCAGCATGACTAAACTGCTTCTGACACAACGAAACACGGTGATGCGTGCCAGAGTGCACGGAAATGCTGTTTGCCTTCCCGCCACAGTGGTACCTATTTATCTACTCACACTGGAATGCTTCTGAACTGCTGGGTTGGCAGGAACTGGGACAGAGCAATGGGAGCTCACCCCATTGCACGGATTCAAACCGCCAACCTTCCAAAGAGACTCAGTGGTTTAGACCACAGCGCCACCCACTCTACCCCTTACATAACTATGACTCCAAACACGCTTAGAAAACTACAGTTCCTGTGATTCTTTTTTTGGGGGGGGGGTACAATGTATGGCGTGTACACAGCCTATGCGATAAGTTTTCCTTTTTGCTTCCAAACACCCCTCAAAGATCTATGCAGCAGCAAATCTTTGCAAATGAATGTATTTCCTATCACCCCAAACTTCTCCAAATGTAAAGGAGTGATTAAAACATCCAGCTCTGGAAACCCCATGGCAACACCCACATTTCCCTTGATGAGCTGTAATTTCTTTTTGCCCTAAGGCCGTGCAGAGGAATTGCAGGTACAGAGGATTCCTGCTTCTTGGCAGATGATGACTAGGTGTATTTCCAAGAAATTCAAATTAAAGCTTCAATCATGCCACAGGCAAAATGAAGTCAGACCCTTTGTTTCTTGCTGGTGCTGACCTGGTTTCAAGAAAAATCTAAGCTGTAGAGATCTAAGACTTACCACAAATCTTTCTTCAGGGATCTTGCAGGGATCTAACATTTTGCGAATATTGGGTGGGCAAATGTTGTCCTCATCTACAAAAAAGGGGGGGCGGAGAAGACCCAGATAACTACTGACTGGTGAGCCTGACATTGATACCAGGGTAGGTCCTAGAACACATCATTCAACAGCTGGTCTGTAAACACATAGAAAAGGATGTTGTGTTTATTAAAACACAGCATGGGTTTCTCAAAAATGTCATTTCTTTTTTCTTTTTATGAAGTTACGTTCTTGGTGGATTAGGAGAATGCTGTGGACATAGTGTGTATCTTGATTTCAGTAAGACTTTTGACAAAGGTTCCCCACAATATTATTGTAAGGAAGCTGGTAAAATGTGGGTTGAATGAGGTAACTGTTGCTGGTTGACTGACTGAACCCAAAGAGTACTCATTAATGGTTCCTCGTCATCCTGGGGGGAAAGTGACAAGTGGGGTCATGCAGATTCTGTCCTGAGCCCATTGTTGTTCAACATCTTTATAAATTACTTGGATGAAGGAATTGAGGGGATGCTTGTCAAATTTGCAGATGACCCCAAATTTGGAGGGGTAGCAATGCCTCAGAAGACAGAATTGGGATTCAAAATGACTTTAACAGATTGGAGAACTGGGCCCAAACTAACAAAATGAATTTCAATAGGGACAAATGTAAGGTTCTGCACTTAGACAGGAAGACCCAGCTGCATGTTCTGTGAACATGGAGTCAAGAATTTAACAGATTAACACATTAACTTGGAGAAGAAGCAGGAAGGAAGTAAAGGCTAGAACACAATCTACATGACAGGTAATTATTGAAGTGGGAATCAGCAAGGGATGAATAGTTTGCTTTTCTGTCTATCCCTCCTAATTGGTCCAGGTAACTTATTGCAAGCATTTTTCAACACCCAAAACTACTCCTACACTCTAGCCACAACATAATGCATTTGTCTCCTCTTGGCTCCAGGGTGCAAGAAACAGGTTCAGAATACTTAACTTCAGTGTTCATATACATAGGTAAAGGTAAACGGACCCCTGATTGTTAAGTCCAGTCGTGGATGACTCTGGGGTTGCAGCGCTCATCTCACTTTACAGGCCGAGGGAGCCGGTGTTTGTCCACAGACAGCTTCCGGGTCATGTGGCCAGCATGACTAAGCCGCTTCTGGCGAAACCAGAGCAGCACACAGAAATGCCATTTACCTTCCCGCTGGAGCATATATATTCATATATCGTCCAAAACCAGTTTGAAATCCATATCATGCTGTTTCGTGGTTTTTGACCTGGCAATATGTCACAAATCATTATGTGCATTGGGGCTGGGCAATATATCATCCAAAACTGATTTCAAGTCCATATCATGATATTAGTTGCATAATTTCTGAACTGGCAATATATTGCAAATCATGATGTTTGTGTGTGTGTGCTATGCAAAAATCACAATGTGGGGAAAACCATGAAGCCCGCCAATGCATCTTCATAGCTCCATCCATATTTGACATTGTGATATATCAGTATATTACAATGTTTAGGTGGTGATATATCAAGTTGAAAACCTGCTCCATCCTTATTTCAGACATCGTGACATAGCAGTATATCATGATGTTTAGCAGGTGATATATCACAAAGTTGAAAACCAGATATCGCCCAGCCCTACTGTTTGCATGGATGGAAAGATGTGTGGGTGCGTCTAAAAAACTATTGATTTCTGGGGTGTTAGAATACAGACTCTTGTGTGATTGTCACATGCATTGCTCTGCCTGGTTCTTGTGTCTGGTTCCTCCCACCACTGACATGTGACCCCACCCCACCCCAGGAGGTTACCTACTGGGGAGTGTATCCATCCAGCATGCCTCAGTCCAAGACTCTGACCACTATACGCCTGGATCTCTCCATGGCCAGAAATAGCTGTGCATTAGCTGCTACCGACTGCAGCCACTTAGGAACATCAGAATTCCTTATGGGATAACGGAAGCAAAGGAGCTCACTGCTTTCACTGTGACAGTTAGCCTTTCTGCACATAATTCCTTAGAGTTGTGCCTTCTCTGCACTTGTAAGACAAATAGACTTTGGAATAGAATTATATTCCCACAGAAAATGTTGGAGGACATGGGTTGGGGTCAAAGCTGAACATGTCAGGGATAGAGGAAAAGGATTGCATTTCAACTGAGAGCTTATCCTCTTGAAAGGGATCGGGGGGGGGGGGGAAGTTATGTTATGTTATGTTCTAATTAAGAGTTTACCCTCCCACTGGGGATAAAAGGACAGCTGTAGAGGTGACAGATTAGGGAAAGATAGGATGTTGTACAGGAGAGCTGGAGAGACATATTTTCAGTTTGAGAACCACAATACCTCACAGACAACTTTATTGGGATCACATGTCAGTTGTGGGCAGGGATGAAAACAGAATGCGGGCTAGAAACAGGTGTGACTATAAGCACCAACAAACACAAAACAAGCCCTCTGCAGCACCACAAATCCAACTCAATGGTGTAACCTTGGCAAGTGTCAATCACTTCTCCTATCTGGGCAGTTATCTTTCCACAAGGGCTGACATTGATACTGAAATCCAGCATTGCCTGAGTTCTGTGAGTGCAGCTTTTTCCTAATTGAAGTGCAGAGTGTTTGAGGACTGGGACATTCACAAGGAAATTGAAATACTTGTTACAAAGCTATTGTACTACCAACCTTACTGTATGCTTGTGAAACGTCATCTCCAACTCCTCAAAAAATTCCATCAACGATGTCTCTGAAAATTTTACACATTACTTGGGAAGACAGGTGAACTAATGCCAGTGTACTGGAAGAAGCAAAGATCACCAGTGTTGAAGCGATGACTTCGTTGCTGATGTTGTTCAGATGCCTGATTATCATCTTCCAAAGCAACTACTCTATTTATTTTGAACTTAAAAATGGAAAGCGTAATGCTGGTGGTCAACAAAAGAGGTTTAAAGACTGTCTCAAGGCAAATCTTCAAAAATGTAGTTTGAACACCAACAACTGGAAAACACTTGCCTGCAAGCACTCCAATTGGAGAACAGCTTTTACCAAAGGTGTCATGGACTTTGAAGATGCTTAAACTCAGGACAAAAGGGGAAAACGTGCTAAGAAGAAGGCATGCTTAGCAAATCCTTACCTTGATCAACTTCCACCCGGAAACCTATGTCTCCACTGTAGCAGGACTTGTGGATCCAGAATTGGCCTCCACAGTCACTTATGGACTCATTCTTAAGACCGTGTTAAGACAATCTTACCCAGCTTTGAGTGATTTCCAAAGAAGAAGAAGACATGCAATTATTATCCCATACTTCCCATTTCATTTTCCCATCACTTTTCTTACTGCAAAAACAGATTTGACAAGAGTGCCAAATCAACTTTAATTGCATCTTGAATTCTGTGGAATTGAATCCTGTTCAAAAATAGCAACTGACTGAAAGTGCTTTATGCAACCTCTGTAGTGTTAAGAACACTAATCAAAATAAACAATGCCTGCAAAAGAACAATGGCTTGATGAGAACAATAATCTTCTAGGCCTCAGATGAGCAAAATGTGGTTTGAAGAGAAGCTGGGGCCAGAATGACAGGGCTCCTGAGACGGTGGAACATTTTGCTTAACTTCCTGACACTTCCCACAAAAAAGCAAAAACAAACTTTTATTTTTCTAAGGCTTGCATCCATATTTGACTTGCCCCTTTCACTCCAAGCTTCCTGTCATTTGCTTGCTCATTGTGCGTAACAATTGTTTAGCTGGGAAACTTCCTGTAAAATTTTTTTGTTTTTATTTTAAACCAATTCAAGCACCTTAGTTTGTTAGTAAATTGCAAAACAGAGTTGGCAATGTTGCTTTGTGTTTAATAATTCTGATGTTTATTTCCTTAAAAACATGGAGACACATTCTTAATCATGAGTGCTCTGTTTTCATACCTTAACAAACATCTATATGTCATGCAGATTGCAAAAGGTTAAAGGAAAGAGAGTTTAACCCTACCCCACCATGCCACAATAACAAGGCACTCATGTTTGCTGCATTTGGGCACAGCAGCAGGAAAAGTTCCCTGCCTAGGCAGGAAAGGCTTCTTCTATATGCCAATAAGCACTCCAGTTCTTTGTCTGTATATTTTATTGCTGATTGTAGGCAGCATCCTTTGAGATGGCTCTTTTTGTAAGACCCAAAGGAGGTCTGTGTGTATATGGGAGAGGTCACACCCATACTGTACATTTAAAGCACACTTATAGCATACTCCTCAACTGTCCCAGGACAAATGGGACATCCCATTCCCCTCCCCCACCCTGTGAGAGCACGGCAGCCCATTTTGAGTTATACCATTTTAACAATTATAGCTTCTTTATAAAGAAACCAGAGGCCTTTCTTCTTGGAATAACAAGTTTGGAATTGCTCAGGAAAGATGTTAAATTATTTTTTTGTGCCACAACTGCTGCTCGAATATTACTAGCTAAGAAGTGGAAAACGCAAGAACTACCAACTGTGGAAGAATGGCAGATGAAGATGATGGACTTTTGGGAGCTAGCCGACCTGGCCGGAAGAGTTCACGATCAGAATGAGGAGGAGTATCAGGAAGAACGGACGAAATTTAATGACTATTTAGCTAAATACATTAAGTTAAATTAATTGGGAAAAGCTTGCAATTACCAGCTAGGCCTAGGATTTAAATAAGTAATGCGAGGAATTATTATGTTTAATGCTGAATTGGGAAGAATGACTGATGTTAAGTGATTAAGTTAAGATTTTAAGTACTTTGATTTGGAAAACCGTTAAAATGATATGCATTGAAATTCAACTAGGGGGATACAAGGAAGTCACTTAACAATGTTAAGAAGATTAGTTTTAATAAGGTTATGATTTATGTTTGTCTGTTTATTTGTTAGTGTGTTTTTTAATTTTGTGAAAACCAATAATTTTTTTGGAAAAAACAACAACAATTATAGCTTCTTCCTCAAAAGAATCCCGAGAACTGTAGGGTACCCTTCACAGCACTACAATCCCCAGCATCCTTAACAAACTACAGTTCCTGGGATGGGGGGGCATGTGCTTTAAATGTACTTTAAATGTATGGTGGGGATGTAGAATGAAAGAGACAGACACAAGAGAGAAACAGATGGTAGCTAAACTGCCTTATCCTATAACCCACTGTGCTTCAGCTTGAAATTTGCACTTCTCTGAATTTGGCAGTGCATTGCATTTCACCAGCTAAGTAACACGTGCAAAATTCATATACTATAATAAAGTGTGAACAAACATATATAGATTAGTAAAAAATTACATACAGAAAGCTAAAGCAGCCTTTCTCAAGCTTAGGTCCACAGATGTTGAACTACAACGTCCATCATCCCTGACCACTGGTCCTGCTAACTAGGAGTGATGGGAGTTGTAGTCCAACAACATATGTGGACCCAAGCTTGAGAAAGGCTACTGTAAAGGATCACAGGATTGCATCCAAACACATTTAAATTATCTGGAAATTATCTGGTTCCAATTCTTGCTGCATTTTTGTTTCTAAAGGCATTTGAAATGTAGCACCAAAATCTTTCAGGCCTTCGTTTTAGATTCCCCCCCCCCCCCCGGCGTCCAAAGAAGCACATATGTTCACTTGCCCCAGCACAGGCCATCTTTGGATTTTATTTTAGTGTAATTACTATCAACAAAAGTAAAAATGTGAGCACATTTTTAAAAATGTGAGCACATTTTACCCTTTAGAACCATATAAGCCCAAAATACACAAAGAAAAATCATTTGGACATAAAACATCTATTTCTCACACTACAGATACATTAACACAACTTCAGCTCTCAGTGTTGCTGCAAATACTTATAACTTTGTCACAAAGCAAAATGATATGATAAAATATAAATCACTTTCCCAAAGTCTTGATGTCTTTCCAAAGATATTTCACCTCTCTCCCCCCCCCCCTATTTTCCTGGCAGATCCACACGTCTTTAAACGTTTTGTGTCTGGCAATTATTTTTTAAAAAGTGGAGATTTTCTGCATCGCCAGCTCCCCATGCCATTTAAAAATACAGTGGTACCTCGGGTTACATACGCTTCAGGTTACGTATGCTTCAGGTTACAGACTCCACAACCCAGAAATAGTACCTTGGGTTAAGAACTTTGCTTCAGGATGAGAACAGAAATCGTGCAGCGGTGGCGCAGCGGCAGCAGGAGACCCCATTAGCTAAAGTGGTGCTTCAGGTTAAGAACAGTTTCAGGTTAAGAATGGACCTCCGGAACGAATTAAGTATGTAACCAGAGGTACCACTGTATTAACAATTGTAAAGAAGGCACACAGTCATGAGGGGGCCAACAAGTTATCTGGATAACTCAGTGTGCATGTCCACAAAGTGGAAGATGTCAGGCTAGCATTCCTGCCCCGATTCCTAATGTCCTTTTTACGCTGCATTATTTGCTGTGCTACGTAATTGTTAATTGTGACATTTGGATCAATATACTGCTGTGTCATGCCCCAAATTTCATCTTGTGATTCTTCAAGTTAATGGGTTTGCAAATGGAGTCCCCACCCCCATTCTTTCCTGGAAGCAATTAACACAGAAATGAGTACTTAACTTCCACTAGATTCTGCTAGATTTCCAGAAATCTAGCACCTGGACATGCTGGCCAACTGGTCAGAGTCTACTTCACCAAGGCAAGATGTGTTGCATCTCTACTTAAATTGTAGCACATGCAACTTTTAGGCAAATCTGTTGTCTTGTCCTTTGGCTATCCACAGTGGCATAGTGTGAGTTGCTGGTGCCATGGGTAGGGCAAACGTTGTTCCCCCCTGGTGGCCTGGGCAGCTGGGGTGGGGGGCACTCCAGGGGCCACATGCAGGGCACATGTGGAGGGTGAGCAGAGCCTGCCTACAACAGGCTTATCACCCACTGCCTCCATCCACCTGCTCACTAGACCTCCGCTTCCAGGGTTCCATTTCTGTCATGCGGGTGCCTACTTGCACCCCATCAAAAATGTGTGCCTGGAGCCATGCCCCCCCCCCCCTACTTCTCCATGCTATGCCTCTGGTGATGCATCCCCCTTGAGTGATGCATAAGTGGCCTTTGGAGCAGCAAGCTTCCTTTCCAAAATGCCATCCTCTTCAGCCTCCTGTCTGCTGATGTATCAGTACTGTGCAAGGAGGGGTGAAATTATAATCACCATACAGTGCCAGGAGATTAACTTTGTTTAAAAAAGAAGCAAAGTGAGAGGTCATTCTTCTAATTGCTGCAAGTAAGCAATTGAATGCTATTAGAAGTGCTGTGCATGTGGGAGGAAGTAGTTTAAACTGTGCTGCTTTGCATTGCAACAAATGGTCTTATCTGATCATTTAGCACTTTTGAAACACACACTGCGGGTGACCTACAAGCATTGGGGAGAAGCAGAAGAGCTGCTACAAGGCCTCTGGTGTGCTAAGCAAAATGACTTGATGGCCAAAAAATGGCATTGATTCAACACATGACCCATGCTGACTCCAAACAGCTGCCGGAGAAGCATAATGGTTTGCGAAAGATAGCACGAGGTATAGCTGGCTCTCAATTAGGTTATGGGAAAGTGCTTTTCAAGCCATTCTTCTTGCCATGTTACTGTAACTGAAACAATGAGCACTCAAGATGATCATCCTTAAACTAATTTATTTGTAAAGAAACCTGTTAACCCTCTGCTGGCTGCATAGGAACATTTTTATGGAAAGTCAAGCCGTTTGCATTGGAACCTAGGAAGCTGCCTTATTCTGAGCCAAACCATTGGTCCATCTAACTCTGTATTGCAGACCTACATTCAGTGACCCCTAACCAAGGCAGTGGAGGCCTAGACAAAGATAGGTGTAGCAAACTGGACAACACAATGTCCTGGGATTTAAAATTGGCCACAACTTTTATTGCTTACAGATGTAGGTAGGCTTTGGCACAGGCATTAGGTGTCTGTCCATTATTAGCCTCTAGATGGAACATTCCTGGGATTATGAGACCTCCTCAAGATGCAGGTCTACTGAGGTGCCCTCCCAGGCTACTTCTGGAAGCTCTATCGCCTGTTTCCCCCACGCTTGACTTCTAGACAGAGACTTCCCACTAGACCCCCCGAATGGGATATCCTAAAATCGCACCTGGGTGACGCACCACCTCATATTAGACTAAAAGATTCCACCCAATGCCTGGCCTGCCAAAAGTTGTGACTATTGCTATGGGGAAAGCAAAACAGGCTTGTTTGCAGGCAAATTCCTTCCTGGCTCTAAATATGGCAAGCATCACTAAACCATAGCAAGGTCAAATTGCATGGTGCAGAAGGAAGGAAGGAAGGAAGGAAGGAAGGAAGGAAGGAAGGAAGGAAGGAAAGGTCTAGTTGAGGTTCCTGTATTGCAGGGCGTTGAACTAGATGACTCTTGGTGTTCCTTCCAACTCTACAATTCTATGATTAAATCTTTTTTTCAAAAATGGCCCATGTCCCAAGTCCTTGGGAAAGGCTTTTGAAAGAGAGTTTTTTTGATAATATGTGAAAATATTTCCTCTTACACACCAGTGACTGATAAAAATGCTTTTAACTAAACAGTTTTATTTTTGTTGAAAGGCGGCTATCTATTTACATAATTATATGTTAGTATGTCACATATTTTCCATTTTTTGTAACTGATAAAAAAGGCTATAACCTTAGCCAGCATGCAGATGAATTGGTTGAGAATATCCAGTCAGTCATATAAGAGGATTATTGGGACACATTCCCCAAAGAAGATTATTTAGAAAATCTTTCCCAAATACTTGGGGCTAATTAGGGCATATTTGAGATGCCCACTCACTGGGTCCAGCAGTGGATGAGGTTTGCAGCCTGGCACATGGTCCACCGTCCTTCCGAAGCCACGCCATTCTGCTGGCCATTGTTTCTCCCCCCTTGGTTGCCACGGTGTCTTCTGGGTTCCTGCCAAACCCAATTTCAAATTGTCCAATCCATGGCGGCCAGGGCTAGAGGAGCGGACTGTGAGTGAGCAGGCTTCACTCTTGTCCCCTGCTGACGCCAGCAGCACAGTCGGCCCCAGAGCATCCAGTCGACCCAGCCCTCTCTCTAATTGCATCATTCCTTACAGGCTAACTTTTCTCCTTTCCAGGTCCATGGGTGTTGCTACAGTTGGACGATGGTTGCTGTCTTTTCAGAGCCAGGAAGGAATTTTCCCTGCTCTGCAGGTTTTGCCTTCCCTGTAGCAATTGTCTCAACTTTGGCAGTTTTAGGCCTTGGGTGAAATCCTTTAGTCCAACAATCAAAGAAGGGGTGGTGTCGTGACTCACTCGTTTTGTGGAGGTGATATCAGGGTTCCCTGTTAGAAGGATCTTGAGGAGAGTTGCTGAGGACAAATGCACAGCAGTTGGCCATAGAACTCCCCTCAGCAACACAGAAGGGGCGAGCTGTGTAAACGCATGTTTTGCAGTGTCCCCGTATTCCCAACTGACCTTGTCTTGCCTCATTCCCCCAGTGGGGGGGCTGAGAAGGATACATGCCCAATGCCTAAGCCAAGGTTTCCTACATTTGAATTTTTAATAAAGTTGTGGCCATTTTAATCCCAAATATGTTGTCATGTGTTTTCCTTGATCTGAGGTCTGGCTCCCGGAATGTGGGGGGGGGGGGCTGCACATGGGCACCAAAAAACTTTGGCTGTATACACACCACAAATTTGCAGCAACCACCCTGCTGCAAAAGAAATATAATACTAGCAACTAGTAGTTTATCCCTCACAGCGCTATTCCCAGCATCCTTGGCAGACCACAGTTCCCAGGATTCTTGCAGAGGGTTCTTTAAATGTTTGGTGTGTACACAGACTTAATGGTTGGAACCGATCTATAATGGGTTATTCCATAGCATTATTGCTCACTGTGCTATTTGTTTTGTTGTCCATTGCCTTATTCTCATGTGTTTGTTCTTTAAAGCATATTAAAAGTATATGTTCCTATATATGGATCTTACTGCTGCTTGTGTTTGATACACAGAAATCTTTACTACATATTATTATCTTTATTTTTATTTATGCCTCACTTTTTTCCCTGACAGGGATTCGAGGCAGTTTACAGCTAAAATAGAAACAGATAAAACATAGGGAGTGGGGAAGCAATAATTTTAAAAAAATTAAACATGAAGACCAAGGTATAAGTCAGTCCAGCTTCTCTAGGGAGGCAGTTCCAAAGTTTGGGAGCAGCCACCAAGAAGGCCCTTGGTGGCAGGACTGAGAGAAGGGCCTTCCTTGAAGATGTCAGAGCCTGGATAAGTTCATATGAGGGAAAAAGGTCTTTCAGATAGCCTGTACCTAAGCTGTACAGGGCTTTATGAAGCTCTGCATGTTGAATTGTGCCTGGAAATGTTGAATTGTACCTGGAATCAGACCGGTAGCCTGGAAGGTCTTCTAGCAAGGGAATTGTCTGCTCCCTAGAACCAGTCCAAGCTGACAATCTGGCTGGTGCTCTTTGAGCCAGCTGAAGTTTCTGAGCACTTTTCAAATGTAGCCCCATGCAGAGTGTGTTACAGTAATCCAGACAGAATGTAACTAAGACTTGGGTGACCGTGGCCAAATCAGTCTGTATCCTAGAGTTCAGCCTTGCCCTGACTTTGAACCTGATATGTTCTCCAAAGAGAAGCAAGGAAAGTGGGACCCTTCGGCACTGACCCACTGCCAATGATCCTGAGGAGCTTGGCATTCCTGCCCGAGGACTTCAGGTCTCCACACCAGTTTCATAGGCTCTCAGGTTTAGTCTCCCCTCCCCCCCCCCGCCGCCGCCCCTCATCTCTCCAGCAGCAGCAGGAACAGAGGGGACAGCAAACAAAGCAGGAGTGGCAGAGTTATTATTGCCCAATTTGTGCCCAATTGCCCAATTTTATATATTGTGAAATATATAAAAGGATGTCACATAGAGGAGGGAGAAAGGTTGTTTTCTGTTGCTCCAGAGAAGCGGACACGGAGCAATGGTTCCAAACTACAAGAAAGAAGATTCCACCTAAACATTTGGAAGAACTTCCTGACAGTAAGAGCTGTTCGACAGTGGAATTTGCTGCCAAGGAGTGTGGTGGAGTCTCCTTCTTTGGAGGTCTTTAAGCAGAGGCTTGACAACCATATGTCAGGAGTGCTCTGATGGTGTTTCCTGCTTGGCAGGGGGTTGGACTCGATGGCCCTTGTGGTCTCTTCCAACTCTATGATTCTATGATTCAGTTACATGCCTTTGAGGCTATAAAGGAAGAGAGTAAATACAAGGTAAGTGTGTACAGATAGGCAGAAAATGTGGAATTGCAAAAAAAAAAATGTGCAGTAATGCGAAGCTTGAAAAATTGGGGGGAAATTAGAGATGTTGGACAAAAGTGCTTATTAAGGACTCAAATGACAGGCCATGCCAGGGAAATCATGTACCCAAATTATATAAGGGTAGAATGCACTCAGTTTCCATACTTTAAATAAACTGCCCAAATGGTATTAAAACCCTTCATTTGGGCCGGAACCTCCTCTTGCACACCTTCATCACTTTGGGCAGGAAATGCCTCATTGCATCCTTCTAAATACCCTTAAACCACTCTTGATTTTGTACTTGTTGGTTACTGAATGAAGGCAGATTCATAAATGAATCATCGCTGTACAGCAGATAAGAATCACTGATTTCTATGAAGAAACAACCACCGACAGAGGGTGTAAACAAAGAGCAAAACTTGCTTTCTCTTCGTCCAGATTTCATTTGACTTGTTTTAAAACATAGCTTGGGGTGTCTGGTGGGGAATTTGCGGAAATGGAAAATCTGCTTTGAAAAAGAACAGCCCTGGGTATGCACATGGAAACACTGGTATGGATCAGGCCCTGATTGAGAGCCAAGAAGAGGTAGATCCTTCAGCTCATATGCAGGCTCCCAGTCTGAGCTGCTGCTTCTCTGAAGCAATAGCTGTCAATTAAGCTTCAGTCAATCTCTGCCCTGAGAACAAATGCCTTGGAATTCAGGAAATGTGCATTTCTCTCCTTTCCACAGCTTGTTTGAAAGTCTGTCTGTCTTTACTCTAAGACCCCAAGTCGTGTAAGACTTCGTACATGATTTGTTTTATGAATAATATTTATACATGTATTATATTTTATACCAAACTGCCAGTCAGGTTATCCCCGATGGTTTGCAAAGACATTTCAGTAAGAAATACCAGTTCTCTCTCGATATATCTTATTTCGTAGTGACTCACATGTTCCAAAATGGCAGTTTTAAATGCTTGTGTGAGTGAATCAAGTATGTTTTTCAAGCATATTTATCCCAGGGCCTTGAATTGTGTCGGGGGGGGGGGGGCTGGTTCAGCAGTTCAGGAGCATTACCAGACTCTTTCTCTTAGCCTTCCTAGCCCAACCCAGAGGGTTGTTGTGAGGGTCAAACCTGAACTCCCTGGAGAAAGAGTGCAATTATGAATAACAGGTAAATAAAAGCGGCTGGCGCAACAATTAGGAAAAGCATGAGAAGGCTGCCTCTTCTGAGGAGTCCTTTTATTGTCTAAAGAAAGATCCTCCCTTCATTTACATGTGAATGGGGCAGGCATGAGATAAATGGCCTGTTATGTCAGGTTTGTCAATTAGAACAAATTCATATGGTCATTCTGTAAAGAGAGCAAAGATTGAAGAAGACCCTTAAGTCTCTAGCGCTTTATCACCAAAAGGCAATCAAACCCAGTCCATGGAACTTTCCACTGCTTAGAGTAATGTGTAGCGCTGGAGTTACTGTGGTGTAGCAATTACCAGGCATAAAACGGTGAGCTGGGGAATGAAACAAGATGGAGTAAATGAGAACATCACAACAGTCTGCAGAAGGACGTAAGAAGCTGCCTTAATGCACATCGGGCTATTGATTCATCTAGCTCATCACTGTCTATATTGGGGTTGGGAATCTGTGACCCTCCTCAAAGTTTGTTTGCCAGTGGTGAAATAGGCACAGAAAACCCATATAATGGACCCCACTTCTTCCTACAGAGAAGGTATGATGGTAAGTACCAACATTCACATCCCTGCCCATTGGCTGAGCCTGATGGCAGTTGAACAACAAGTGGAAAGCCACAAGTTCCCATGCTTGGTCTACACTGACTAGCAGCAGCTCTCTAGAGTATCAGGCAGGAGTCCTTCCAACCCTAGGCCTACCGGGAGAAATCAGGGATGGAGCCTGGGACTTTCTGCATGCAAAGCCAGCTCTCTCTCTCTCTCTGCTATTACCCTTTCCTTGAATATTATTTAAAAGCAAATAGGAAAACAGAACTATGAGTCTTAATCATCAGGAGGCTGTGCCTGTGGAGGCAAGAGTCTTGCTAAAGCAGGTTAAGACTGGCCCAGACCCCCAGCTATGGAGCAGCCTGCTAGGACTGGATGAGTTCTGGATGTGAGCAAACCCAGATCCTGTGATCATCAACTAAGGCCCTTCTTCATGTGTCCTTTTACAGAAAGTCTAGAGTATGGCAACACAATTGGCCTTTTCAGTAGTGGTTCCACTCTTGCGGAATCCGTCAGACAAAACATATTTCTTTTTCTGCCAGGCCTATCACCGGATGCCAGAAGCGGCTTAGTCATGCTGGCCACATGACCCGGAAAAACTGTCCGCGGAAGCAGACAAATGCCGGCTCCCTCAGCCTTTAAAGTGAGATGAGAGCCACAACCCCAGAGTCATTCGTGACTGGACTTAACTGTCAGCGGTCCCTTTACCTTTACCTTTGGGACACGGGTGGAGCTGTGGTTTAAACTACTGTGCCGCTTGGACTTGCCCATCGGAAGGTTGGCAGTTCGAGGCCCCGCAACAGGGTGAGCTCCCGTTGCTCTGTCCCAGCTCCTGCCAGCCTTGCAGTTCGAAAGCACGCAGTGCAAGTAGATAAATAGGAACTGCTCTGGCGGGAAGGTAAACAGTGTTTCCGTGCACTGCTCTGGCTTTGCCAGAAGTGGCTTAGTCATGCTAGCCACATGACCTGGAAAAACTGTCTGTGGAAGTGGACAAATGCCGTCTCCCTTGACCTTTAAAGCGAGATGAGCGCCACACCCTGGAGTCTTTCGCAACTGGACTTAACTGTCAGGGGTCCCTTTACTTTTACCTTTACCTTTAAAAACAGGGTTGACTTTTAGATTTTTCTTTGTTTTCCTGTATGCTACTATTAAGGTATGTGTTTGTTTGTTTGTTTGTTTGTTTGTTTATATATTGTAAGTATTGTATATATATTATATATTTGAGCTACTTCAGTAAAAGGGGAAAAAGTGGTCAATAAATTTAATAAAATAATAATACAGAATGTGGTGGAGGACCGTACTGGGGAATGTGGCTATCCACATTCTTAGTCTTTGGGGGAAGATGTCAGCAAGGATGAGAATGAGATACTAGAGGCAAACTTCCAGGAATGGTAAAGGTGTTAGGAAAAGCAGTTCTGAGAGCTGAAGGATGCAGCCTTGAGGAATAATGTCTTGTGATACCAAAGAAGAGAGCGCGCAGGAGGAAGCAAGAACAGCCCTGTTGGAAAATAGTGACCTGGAGGCAGAAAACCCTGGAGCCGTAAGTGAAGAAAAACCCTTTGGCCTTTACGCCAAGTGAAGCTCCGGTGAAGCTCTAAATGCTGTACTCTATTAGCCCCAAGCAGCATGGCCAAGGGCCAAGGAGCAGAGAAAAAACTAGGCTTTAGACACTGTTTGGCACACACACACCCCATGTGTACACATACACAGGCTGGGAGCCTCAATGATGTCCCTCTGGAGGCTTTACCCAGGGCAAAAAACAAACAAACCTGGCTAGCCCTCCCCCCATAACTACAGCACTGCCAGGGCTGATCGATGTTGTATCTGGAGGATGGTGAGTTCCGTGCCCTTGCTTTACTAGGTAGGACCATGGCCCTATAGCTGGTTAACCCCCGAGGCAGACCCCAACATCAGACGTAACCCCAAAGCTAGAAAGGAAGGGCACGGTGGTTTGGGTGAGACATGAGTGCTTGGGGGACTGGGCAGACAGTGAGGGGAAGTGGGCTGTTTGGATGAGCTAGAAGGCAATGGGGTTTAGGCAAGCTGGAAGGAGGAGGGATGATATGGGTGTGGTATAAAGGGAGGGGAAGAAGGAGTTGATGAGGTGTAAAAGGAGGGGAGGGGCACGGGTGGCACTGTGGGTTAAACCACAGAACCTAGGACTTGCCTATCTTGCTCCCGTTGCTCGGTCCCTGCTCCTGCCAACCTAGCAGTTCGAAAGCACGTCAAAGCGCAAGTAGATAAATAGGTACCGCTCTGGCGAGAAGGTAAACAACATTTTCGTGCGCTGCTCTGGTTCGCCAGAAGCGGCTTAGTCATGCTGGCCACATGACCCGGAAGCTGGACACCGGCTCCCTCGGCCAATAAACGAGATGAGTGCCGCAACCCCAGTCGGTCATGACTGGACCTAATGGTCAGGGGTCCTTTACCTTTACCTTTTAAAAGGAGGGGAGCTTAGGTAAAGGTAAAGGTACCCCTGCCCGTACGGGCCAGTCTTGACAGACTCTGGGGTTGTGCGCCCATCTCACTTAAGAGGCCAGGGGCCAGCGCTGTCCGGAGACACTTCCGGGTCACGTGGCCAGCGTGACAAAGCTGCATCTGGCGAGCCAGAGCCGCACACGGAAACGCCGTTTACCTTCCCGCTGGTAAGCGGTCCCTATTTATCTACTTGCACCCGGAGGTGCTTTCGAACTGCTAGGTTGGCAGGCGCTGGGACCGAGCAGCGGGAGCGCACCCCGCCACAGGGATTCGAACCGCCGACCTTTCGATCGGCAAGTCCTAGGCGCTGAGGCTTTAACCCACAGCGCCATGTGCAAAGGGAGAGGGTTGGCGAGGGGCTGGGTAGGTGGGATGGAGTGTGAAGCAAGTGAGAGCAGCATCCTTAGTTCTATATACAGGTGGTGCTCTGGTCTAAAGCACTAAGCCTCTTGGACTTGCCGAACATCGGTGGTTCGTATCCCTGTGACGGAGTGAGCTCCCATTGCTCTGTCCCAGCTCCTGCCAACC
Organism: Podarcis gaigeae; assembly: GCF_964106915.1. Lineage (NCBI taxonomy): Eukaryota > Metazoa > Chordata > Lepidosauria > Squamata > Lacertidae > Podarcis > Podarcis gaigeae. The sequence goes on along the minus strand of NC_139691.1, from coordinate 28,462,442 downwards.
TAGCTGTTCGAAAGCATAGCAGTGCAAGTAGATAAATAGTACCAGTAAACGGCGTTTCTGTGCGCTCTGGTTTCCGTCATGGTGTTCTGTTGCTCCAGAAGCGGTTTAGTCATACTGGCCACATAATAATAATAATAATAATTAAATAAATAAATAAATAAATAAATAAATAAATAAATAAATAAATAAATAAATAAATAATATTAATAACATGACCCGGAAAGCAGTCTGTGGACAAATGCCAGCTCCCTCAGTCTGAAAGCGAGATGAGCACCACAACCCCATAGTTGTCTTTGACTGGACTTAACCATCCAGAGGTCCTTTACTTTTTTCCTTTTATATTAAAAGAGAATGAGTAAACAGAGTTCCTGAGTCCTAATACTGAAATGGGGGGTGGGTGGGTTATGAAAGTACATTGTAGAAAGTGTGTGAGAAAAAGTATTTAGATTATTATGAACCCTAGCAATTGACATGTTCTTTCATGAGCTGGCTTAACGAGTCTGCCTCAACCCAGATTCTTCTGAGATTTTTCAGTCTGACCCACTTGCAGCATTTATCCCCATATAATCAGTGCTCTCTATCTTAAGATAGCATAACTGTGACCATTTTTGTAACTCCCACACTGTGGAAGTAGTAGTAACCACAATAACAAATGGAACAACAATTAAAAGCAAGGAACGAGCATACAATATGAGGCATACAAGCGCAACATCTTTCTGTTTACTAAGGACACATTATAATTCCTGTTTTTTGAAAAAGAAGAAACAGGGCTTGGTTAATCAAACAGTTCATAGTGGACTTATTTGCATTTTTACCAACTAGGGAGGACTTAGCCCCTCCCTTGCCAAAGAATCTGGGGTGGGACCTTTGCAGGTTTTCTTTTTAAACGTTATGCTCCAGGCAGCGGAGCAGAAAGGGTCTGTTAAGGCAGCTGGGATGCAAGCAGCAGCAGGACATCTATTGCATTTCAAATGCTTTTGCTTTCCTGTAAGCCTCAGATATTTAGTCAACTTTTCATCAGCATTTTTCTTCAGAAGACAGGATACACCTTTTCCTCTTTCTAAAAGAAGGAACTGATCTGCCTGCAATCAGAAGCAACTGCTTTCAGTATCACAGTTTTTGCTACTTGATTTTTGATACATTTAGCGCAAGAATTCTTCACCGGAATTATCCACTTTCCTTGATGATGAAGAAAAGCTTGTAAGTAGCTCGCCTGAGACTTTGCATGTAAGTTTTGGTATGTTAAAAAGTCAAGGAATGTAAATTTATGTTAGCAAATTTGTTGTATAGTCTTCTAAAAGGCTTCGCAGCCGGGGCTGATTTGTGCAGTGGTTATGTTGCTTCTCTGTAGTTTGCTCTTGCAATATATATAAACAGACCTGTGCCATAAACCCTTCCTGTCATATGACATCTGATATGTGAAACTCTGAGTGATGCAACAAGCAAGGTATTCATAAAGCAGAAATCTTTTCAATCTTAGCTGAATGACCAAGGCTTTCCCTATGTTTGTTTTTTCTCCATGTTATCGGAGGAGGAAGAGAAGCTCATTACCAGAACAATTATTAACTGCCATTTCTGACTGAGCTGTGATAAAACAATTGAAATGTGCACCTTTATCATGCTGGGATCTTCATCTTGGCAAAACCATGTGAGCATTTTGGGACTTTCATGCCTAAATATCAGAATGCCTGAGATTTACATGATTCACTAGCTTCTCAGCATTGACACCATGCATTTAAGGCATTCAAATGTCACACCAAATATCATTTGAATATAATGATATAACTCATATAACAGTCACACCTTCCCCCAGAGAAGTCAGGGAAATCACAGCTCTCTGAACAACTCTCTATGCACTTGACACACTACATTTTACAGGATTATTTGAGGAAAGTTGTGGCTGTTTAAAGTGGTATAATGGTGCTTTAAATGTATAGTGTCATGTGACCCATATTGTTATGGCTTCTGCTCAACCACTCTTAATGGCTTATCCATGCTTTAAAGCTCTGTGTCCGAGCACTTTTCTTTTATCTTGCTTACTTTCTTTTTTGCTCTGGAGCCTTCCCCAAGAAAACCCGCTCTTTACTGCTGAATCAGAGCAAACAGCAATCCGTGGAAAACCCAAATTTCCATTTGGTGTGCTTCTGCTTTGAAGACTGTGCTTTTGTGGGGAAAGTGCCATGGTGGGGGGAAAAGAGAGTGCCTAGACACAGAGCTTTAATGTGCAAATGTGTGTCTGGAAAGCACAGAGCTAATGGTAAGTATGGATAAACCCTTACATTAAGCACCTTACTAGTCCATAGTCCAGAATGATCATGGGAACCCAGGAAGCAGTCATGATGCAGAGGTAAGATTACTGGTCCCCAGCACAACCTGGAAATGCAAGGGATTGAACCTGCAAAGCTGTGACACTAGGTGTCTCCAAGGCAAGGCAAGAAGTGAAGGAGTTGCACATACTTGTCAATGGATGTTTCATCAGGGAGTCTTATTAATTAAGACATGGTTTCCTGGGAGTTGGGGATCTTGGTGTGTTTGGATGTGGTACCCATGGCACTTGGCTGGAGCTATTCCCATATCGATCTTTCTCCAGATCTAATGTGGACCAGCGGATCTGTTGCCTTTTTGTACCTACATCTGCTCTATTTGTGGATCCACAAATGAGGCAACTGGAACAAAGCCAGTGTAAGTCTCTCTCACCCAAAGGAAACCAGGCCAGTTAGAATTGGCCCAGAACTTTCCATTGACGGAGGAAGTGAGAAGCACATAACCATCTTTTTCTCTGCATGTACCAATTGCACTAGAGTGATAATTAACAGTGGTACTTGCTTAGCAAGCAGACTGTCATTCTTCTTTTTTTTTTTTTTTTTGCTTCACATGAGACTTAACAGAGTTGCTCATAAATAGCAAGGACATCTGTTGTTTTTCTAATAGAATTGCATCAAATAATCTCACTCAGCTGATGGTAAGGCTTATGTTGAACAATGCCTTCTCCATGCTGTCACTTCACTATCACCACTAAATTTGCTCTGGAGGGTTCTCTAGTCCTTCTGGGCCAAATTTAGGGAGGGGTTCAAGGGACTGTGGGGGTAAATCACTGAAAACAAGTTCCCAGAATTCTCAGTGAAGGGGGAGTGGTTGTTAAACCGCTCTGCAAATTGTAGCTCTGTGAGGGGAACAGGTGTCTCCTAACAACTCTTACCGCCTTTAAGAAGCCACAGCTCCCAGAATTCCTTGGGGAACTGATGACTGCTTAAAGTGGTATGATACTGCTTTAAATGTAGAGCATGAATGTACAGTGTGTACAGGCTGCCCAGTGTCTTCCTTCTGTGTGGAGGAGGTGATACAGTTTTGCCTACATAAGCAACAACACTTGGAGAATTGGGTTGTTGTCATTATTTTTAATGATTTTAATACTGGTTATATAAAATATAACACAAGGGGGTGGTGAAAGAAGCAATGTTGGCTCCCTTTACCAAGAAGAATATTCCATCAATAAAAGATAATAATAATCCAACCACCATAATTTAAATATATACAAGAATATAAACTGTCCATAGGTCCAAGATTAATGATAAAAATAAATCCATTCAAATTTAGAAAGAGCAGTGCAATACAACCTTGAAGTATAAGTTTCTTTGCAACCGCAATGGCTCGTCTGTGAGTTCCTACATCATAGGAATCTAGTTTAAAAGTATGTGAACTTCTGTGGATATCAAAGATATTTCCAAAAGGAAGTTAATACAAAGAGCTGTATCTGGTCAAAAGTGAGACACCACAGGGCACTGCAACATCATATGTTGCAATGAGACATTATCATCATTACATCATCAGTGTCTGTCTGAACCATCCCTTCCTGTAAAGACACTGCTGAGTTCAGTATACCCAAAACATCATTGTTGTGGTTGCTGAAGTCTCAATTTTAAAACCATCATTAGCGTAGATTCTAATGTTGTTCCTTAAGCACTTTGAGAATCCACTTTACGACATTCCAATAAATAATTATTTTTAAAAAACCAGCAACTACAGGTTTTAACTTTCTGTAATTTAGGGTTGCCATATTTCAAAAAGTGAAAATCTGGTCAGAAAAGTTGTTGAGCTGTTTTTGCAAAATCGTAAAGAAACTGGACATTTAAAAGCTATTTTTGAGGAAAACGCGGGGGGGGGGGACACTAGCGACATTGGTTGCCATATGTCCGGATTTTCCCAGGCATTTGGCTGATTTCTGCCAGGAAACTACTTTCGACTGCAGTATTCCATGTAATTCAGGACGTATGGCAACCCTATAATGATCCAATTATTCCCTCCACCAATGCAGCAGATTCTGAAGCTGACCGTCGATAAGCAGGCACCAAAAGTTGCTGTCACTGAAGATATTACCATTCAGCCGTGATTATAGTAGTCCCTTTCTTCTTATATTCGTAGACCTTAGGAACATCAGAAATAGAAAAACAGAGGTGCTTGGAGAATCAAGTTGGAAATATAAAAAAATTATGTCTCCTTTTAGCACTCCTGTAAACATTCTGAAAATAGCAAGGATGTTGAAGGAGATGTGCAGAGGTATCTTTCTGTAACACCTGGAGGCTGATTTGTCAGGCAAATAGGCCCATCAATCTCAGCCAGCCTCCACCTGTCTGCTGTTCTTACATTCACTCCAGGGGGTGGCACTGGATGTCAACTTCCTCCTCTTAAGTTTCAGTATTCCTGTTTTAGAGCTCAGTAGGACAAAGGCAAAACTAGAGTTAGTTGGCTCTATTTTTCATTGGCACTGCCTCCAACTACTGTTGGCATCTCTGCTTTCTGCACTACCAGGCAGTGCAGAGTGCAGTGCTTTCTGCACTCATCCACACTTCCGCTTGTCCCATTCCTAGAAAGCACAAGTCCAATAAATTTTCCACTTGCCCTGCATCTTTTCCAGGGAAAACCCACCCTTTAGCCCTAAACTAGAGAAAACTCGAATTGCCATTTGCTCCGACTGAGCGCTAAAGAGCAGTTTTCCCTGGGGGAAACCAGAAGGATAAGTGGAAGTGTGGATAAGCCCCCCATCTCCATGGGTCCCAACCACCACTGCCTTTGTTTGGTGGGGGTGTGCATGCTTTTTGCATTAAAAGAGCTTTGAAGGGAAGAAGGATCTGGGTAAATAGCTTGCCATCTTTTCATCCATTGAAGCCGGGTGCAGATGGTATAATGAAGTGGGATTGTGGTTGTGCCTGCTAGTCCTGGACCCTTGCATTAAGTTATAGCATCTGTAAGGAGGGCAGATGTACATGGATACCAATGTCCAACGTGATGGATTGTGTGATGTCTACATTGCAAATCATGTGGTGTAAAAATCACATCATTCCTTCCATGGCCCCTCCTTTGTGAGGGTTTATCATGAGTTACTGACATTTAGTTAATACAGTATCTGTATTTTTGTTCTGTTATGGTACAACTTTAACTGAGTTTGTAGTGCTTTTGATTTTGGTGCATTGGATGCAAAAAAGTATAGATATGGATAAAGAAGCAATGCATGCAAAGTGTTCAAGGAGGTGCGGCTGGCAGACATGATTACTTCACTCCTGATATTGATTATGCAGGGCTCTACAGGGGATTAAAATTTGCCCAGGAAGAAATCTTTAGAACAATCCATCCCACAAATATATATAACCAGACCCAAACCCAGACCCTCTCCACAGATGAATTACTGACACCATCCAGTAGCCAATCCATGGTGGCACCTCCGGATGCTGCACCCCCCTGCAATCCCTACACAGATCTGGCTGACACAAGCCACAAAACCACAGCTCGCCCCTATACACGAAGCCAAGCCAAAGCACAACTAAGTGCAATACAGCCATCTTCTCAGGAAAACTCTTCACAAAGTTCAAGAGGTCAAGACACAAAGACTTTAGCAACTAATCCACACCTAATGACCCACCTAAGTGGTACTCAGGATATCACTCAAGAAATCACTCAAGGTATCTCTCAAGTAATTAAGGAACAAAAGAAGAAAAGGCACACTAGCCTGGGAACTTCCTCTCTGCCCAGAACATTGGAGGCTAGACACCACACCCCCTCTACAGTATTTATAGGAACTCAAACATTGAGATCCCGCTCTGTTCCAGTAACAAGAAGCCGAAAGCACCAGCCTGAAGATGACGAGTGAGACCTCGTCGAAACGTCGCCTAGACACCCCAACTTTTACACGGGAAGACACCCGAGGACACCAAAACCTGCATTCCTGTACCCGTGAAAATCTACGAAAGCAAATATATATATATATATATATGCACCCATGTTTAACTCTCCCATTGAAACAGCCCATGAGACTTGAGTATGTTGAAATTTAGGCTTGAACTTGTCCTTTTTTTCGGTAATAACCGAGTGCATTTCCCCAAGAAGCAAGTTAGTTCCTCAGAAAGGCATGTGAAGGACAAGTTCCTCTTACATGAACTTAGGAAACCGTCTTACATAAAGTCTGGCCACTAGTCCATCTAGTTCAGTATTGTTGACACTTGGGCTTATCCACACTTCCTTTTGCCCCACTGCTTTCCCTGGGGGGGAAACAGCACTTTAGCACTCATTCAGAGCAAACAGCAATTCAGGTTTCCTCCAGATTGACGTTTGCTCCAGTTTAGAGCTAAAGAGCAGGTTTTCCCTCAGAAAGGAACGGGGCAAGAAGGAAACTGCTTGGATCTGGGCCTAGAAAGCATGGATCAAGTGGGAAACCACTGGGCTGGGCTTTCTAGGCATGTGATAAGCAGAAGTGTGGATGAGCCCACAGATTGCCAGAAGCAATTGATAAGATTTCACATAGAGGTTTTTCTTTTTTTAAAAAAAAATTATTTATTGAGATTTCAAAAAATTACAAAAGTAAAGAAAACAGAAAATACAAAATACAGAAAAATAAAAACAATTAAAAACAAGTCAATCTTTCCATGTCTTATCTTTCATTTGCTTGTTTCTTTGACCTCCTCACACCTCCCTTTTTTGTGTTCTAGTTCAATTAGTTATTTCAGCAAATCCTTTCCATCTTTGTTTTTATCTTAATAATTTATCTTAATAGATTGTAACTTTACATTCTCACCTGTTAACAATCCATTTTTACTTAATCCTTTATAACATTACTGCTAAAACCACATAACTTCCTTCCAGCATCCTTCTAACATTCCTTAATTTTACAATGTTTCTGTAGATAGTCTTTAAATTTCTTCCAATCTTCTTCTACCGACTCTTCTCCCTGGTCTCGGATTCTGCCAGTCATTTCCGCCAGTTCCATGTAATCCATCTACATAGAGGTTTTTCCAAATCCCATTTTATTGGCAAAAACTGTGGTATAAACAATAAACGCTGGGAAGATGAACGTTCTTTGAGTTGGTGGTTCCCATGTGCAGGAGACAGGCAAGTTACCCATTCTGTATGAGAATGTGCTCCCTCTGAAGGAGCAGGTATGTAGCTTGGGGGTACTCCTGTATACACTCACTGCCCACATGTCCTCTGTGTCAGGAGCACCTTTTACTATCTTTGCCTGGTTTGCCAGCTGCAGACATATCTGGGCATGGATAGCCTGACCAGTGTGGTTTGTGGGCTGCTAATTGCAAGGCTGGATTACTGGAATGTGCTCTATGTGGGACTGCCCTTGGAACCAATGCAGAAGCACTTGTTGGTGCAGAATGCAGCAGCCATAATGCCGATGGGGTAACGTGGTCAACAATATGCGTCACCATTGTTAAAAAATCTGCACTTCTGAGCCAGGTTCAAGACCCTTGTACTAATGTACAAAACCCTAAATAACTTTGGTCCAAGATATTTTAGGGACCTCCTGAAGCCTAATATCCCAGCTCAATCTCTATGATCTTGTATGGGAGCAATGCTGGCTGTGCACTGAATTGGTGATACTGACATGAAATTGAGTTTATATGGTCATTGACCCAGCTCTGAGGAATGCTCTTCCAATACAAACTAGGCGGGCATTTTCTGCCTTGACCTTTAAATATTTGCAGAACACTTTTCTTTAGTGCCAGGCTTATGCAGGCAATTCAGGTGGGCACTTTTGTTAATAGTTAGTTGGTGATCTGGTTGGTTTTTACGGTATTTGGTTTTTTAAAAGTGGTTTTGATTTGTGTGTGTGTAATTGTTGTAAACCATTTTTTTTAAATGAAATTGTATTTTTATAAATACATACCAGGAGATGTCCCCTTCTTCATGTTCTCCCTCCTCAAGAGGTCAGGAGGGTGGTAACATGAGAATGGGCCTTCTCTGCAGTGGCTCCCCATCTGTGGAATGCTCTCCCCAGGGAAGTTCGCCTGGTACCTTCATTATGCACCTTTAGGCACCAGGCAAAAACGTTCCTTTTTAACCAGACCTTTGCCTGACCTGATCTACATCCTATACCCTTTTTAAAATGCTAGTTCTTTTTAGGGGGGGGGGGTCTATTGGGTTGTCATTTGTATTTTGATTTTATATATGTGATCTTTTATGTGAACCACCCTGAGACCTTCTGGTATAGGGCGGTATAGAAATTAAATAAAGAAATAAATGTCAGGGATTGAACCTGGGACCTTCTGCATTAAAAGCAGAAAGGTGTTTATTATGGGATGGGTGCTGATGCATGCAATTTTTTTCACAGTATCTACACAATGCCATTGGCATCGGAATGTCAGCCCTCATCCCCTACATTTATTCCTGATTCTCCCTTTCCTTTGAAAATCCAATAAGACATAAAATCATGTCACCACAATCACCAGCTTGCAATATCTGAATGACTTAATTTCAGTATTACCTAAGCTCCAAGCTAGAAGCACCCAAAGTAAATTAGATGGAACAGGATAGGTAAGGAAGTGTAAGTCTGAAGAGTTGCTAACATGAAAGAATTATCTTGAAAATATACAAATATAAAAAATACAGTCTGATAAAGTTAAATGTAATGAATAACTATATTGTAATAGCTGGTCTGCTGGTGCAAATAATGAAATTTCAGAGAAGGTTTGGGAGAAAGAGTACATTTTATGATATCAAAGATACGTCTACTGGGAAACTTTTGCAAAATAACAGCTAGATGGCACACAGCAGTTGAAAGAGATATGACTAGTTGGAAATGTAAACATTGTAATACACACAGGAATGGATAGTCTGTGAAAATATCCAGTTATTCAAATGTTTGGGGTTCAGAGATTGAGGAAGATCAAGGAGAAGAGCAGAAATCTATTCGACTGCATATGGGCAGAACTGGGACAGAAAAGAAGAATTATATTATTAAATGACTGATGGCAGTAAATCTATGGGTTTGTCCGCACTTCTGCTTGTCCTGTGCCTTAAAAGCATGGGTTCAAGAGCTTTCCCACTTGTCCCACACTTTCTAGGCATGAGTCCAAGCAGTTTTTCATTTGTCCCGCCACTTTCGCTGGGAAAACCCGCTGTTTACCCCTGAATTGCAACAAACATCCATCCACAGAAACATCTTTTGCCATTTGTTCTTACTCAGCAGTAAACAGCCAGGTTTCCTGAAAGAAAGCAGTGGAATAAGCAGTGTGGACGAGCCCTATAAGTTGGTCAACTCTGGGGAAGTTAGAAATACCAAAAGCAAAGGAATTTCACTACAGATTTATATAAATACTAAGCTATCTTTAGCTCCAATTCTTGCATTGCAGGGGGTTGGACTAAATGGCTCTTGAGGTCCCTTCCAGCTCTACATTTCTAGGATTCTATAAAAAGACGTTATGAACATAAGACCAGCCGTAACTAGGCACCCAGTGAAACCAGCATAATAAAACCAGAGGTGACTAACCTGTGACCCTGGATTATAAATTCTGTCATCCCACACCCTGGACCATTCTGGCTGGGTCTGATGGGAGTTGTAGTCAAACAATGTGTGGAGAGCCCCAGGTCCGTCCCCCCCACTGAGACAGACCCTATCCTCAATCAGTGATTACTCATTATGAGGGCAATTTGGAACTTCCATGTTTGCAGGACTCCACTGTGACACAATACCACTGAATACCAGTTGCTGGCAGGTGCACAATGAGAACAGCTATTGCCTTTAACATAATGATGGGAGACTGGGACACCTGTAGTGTTATGTACTGAAGTTCTCACCCTGGGCCAGCAGGGGGATACTGTAGATAGTTCAGGTCCACATATGCAAATAAGGGATCGAAAGTGACGTTCAGTGATTGGATAGTTACAGAAAATGGTTACTGTTACGTCCTAGTGGAGCTGTATGTAAGCAGGCTGGCTGAACCCTTCAGTTCTGTTCTGGCCTGTGAATAAACAAGAGCTGTTTGAAGAATCGCTGTGTCGTCTTGATATGTTCACCCACAACTTAACATGTAGCCCTCTAGATGATGTTGGATTACAACCAGTGCTTTTTTCTGGGGGTATTCAAAGGTACCCAATACCGACACACACACACACACCCCATGTGTGGCACTTACTGCAATGACTTCATGGTGAGTACTAGCACCTTTTTTATTTTTCCTTTTAAAAAAAGCACTGATTACAACTCCCATTATCCCTAACGATTGGTCATGCTGGCTGGGACTGATGGAAGTTGGAAACCTCTTCTGAGCTGAAACCTTACAAACCCTCCTAGCCAGTAAAAGCCCTAGTCGACCACAGTATCTTTACTGGAAAACTATCTGGGAGAAGAAGGTGTTCGCCTTCACATTAAAACACTTCCTATCACTGCAACTGAAGAAAAGTTAGCTGTCGTTTGTATGATTTTTGTTATCATTATCTAGAAATTCCACTGATTTTTATGAGGCCATAAAAATGGCCTCATATAAATGGAACCAGAGAACAGATAATGTAGAATAGCTTTCATAGCTCCACCACCAAAGATCTCTACTGTATATACTCGAGTATAAGCCAACCCGAATATAAGCCAAGGCACCTAATTTTAGCACAAAAAACTGGGAAAACGTATTGACTTGAGTATAAGCCGGTTCACCACACCACAAACCAGGTGGTGGCAGCAGCGGAGGAGGAAGAACAAGCAGCCTGAAAGGGGTCCTTTCAGGCCGCTTATCTCTCCACCGCTGCTGCCCGCCTCACTCGAGTATAAGCTGAGGGGGACTTTTTCAGCATAAAAAATGTGCTGAAAAAGTCAGCTTATATTCAAGTATATACGGTAAGTTAATACGTGCAGTTAGACACCACCCTTCTAACACTCAAAATGAATATTATTCCCAGATTCATTTGTATTCTGAGAGGACTATAAAAACTGGGTTTTTATATCTAGATCATATTAAAAAGAAATAAATTCCTTGTTTAGAAAATGCCTTTGGGGCTCAGCAACACCAAGAATCTCCTTGCAGAAAATGAAGCTACAAATTAAAGAAGACGGTTTTGAAATCCCAAATTTGGAATTATATTGCTATGCTTACCTACTGTCAAGTACTAAATTTAGGAATCCCACTGTTGGCCCTAATTTTCCAATGCGGGCAACCCACAGCGCCACCCGCGTCCCAATATGGAATGTATTAGCTAATAAAAACAAATTTGATCCATTTTCACATGCTAAACTTACTCTGTGGTGCAACCCCACACTAAGAATTGCAAAAAAGATGGTGATATGGAAAAATTGGAGGGAAGCAGGTGTATTGGCATTGCACCAACTGATAGATGGGGAAGATGGAATTTTATACTTTTGCTATTTTAAGACAAAAATATTGTCTATCAGATGCAGCCCAATGGCAATATCTTCAATTACAACATCTATTACAAGTGTGTTTGAGCCGTTCGAAAGCACGTCAAAGTGCAAGTAGATAATTAGGTACCGCTCTGGTGGGAAGTTAAACGGCGTTTCCGTGCGCTACTCTGGTTCACGAGAAGCAGCTTAGTCATGCTGGCCACATGACCCGGAAGCTGTACGCCGCCTCCCTCGGCCAGTAAAGCGAGATGAGCGCTGCAACCCCAGAGTCGGCCATGACTGGACCTTATGGTCAGGGGTCCCTTTACCTTAAGTTCAATATAAAGACTGTAAAAGATGATTGGAACTTTCATTATTACCCAGATAGTGGGAAAATGTATTAGCTTCAATACCTAAGGTGTAATTAGTTTTAGAATTAGGACTAATGCAATAGAAAATAATATTTAGAGTTTATTGGACCCCTTTATGGTTGTATAAAAAAGGGTTAGCTAAGATAGCTCAGTGTTGGAGATGTGGCAAGGACAATGCCTCTCTGAAACACATGTTCGTACAGTGTTCTTTACTTACCAAGTTTTGGGAGAAAGTGCTGCACTGGGTAACTATGACTGTGCAGAAAAAGTTAAATCTTTCAGCAGAGAATCTTTTATTGAACTATATACCTGCAGTATGGAAATTATCAATGGGACAATGGAAATGGATTTCCCGTGCCCTAATGGTGGCCAAGATATTGATATTGAGGAAGCCAAGATATTGATATTGAGGAACTGGAAAAAGAAAGATATGATACTCCATCAATCAATGGATTGATATGACATCACTGGCAATTTATGAACGGATTGCTTATCGGTGCAGGCTCTGTATGGATAAATACAATAACATTTGGAATGAATTTATACAAAATGTAGTAGGCTATTAGCATTTACATAAGCACTAGGACAATAACACTATACCAATTTATTCAAAAATGCATGGGAATGTCGTATATTGCTCTCTTTTTTTGTATATTTTCACTTTTATATGTATCTTTGTTGTTCACTTTCCCTCCTTTTTCTGTATCACTTTATTTCTTTTAATGGAAATCACCTTAAAAAATTATAAATATTAAAAGCATCCTTCAAACACTGTGGGATCCATTGGCTGAAATCTCCACAGTGTGAGAGGTTTCACTTAATCTGGAAAATGCAGTTAGTGCGCAATGCTGCGCCACGGTTGCTGACAGAAGTAAGAACCTTTCGGCATATAACACATCTGCTTGGAAATCTGCACTGGTTCCCAATTCGTTTCAGGACCACATTCAAGGTGTTGCTGTTGGTATACAAAGCCCTTCATGTGCACTTGCAGGATTGCCTTGCCCCATATGTGCCCACTTGACCCCTTTGATCTGCAAAACTAGCCCTGATACAGGTGCCACTCATTCCGCAGTTGTAAGAAATTGGTCTTTTAGTGTGGCAGGTCACACTGCCTGCCTGTAGATGTGAGGCAGGAGCCTTCACTGCACTCATTTCTGTGCCTGCTTTAAACATTTTGCTTATGCAAGCCTATCCATCCAGGCAGATGTTGACGTGCTTTAGCCTTTCTTGCTGCTAATTTTGTTTATCTTTAATTTATTTTCGTTGCTTTTCATGTTGACAGTTTTAATACTTCCTGTAAAGCGCTTAGATGTTTTACTGCAATCAAGTGGTGTAGCAATTTTGTTAAATAAATAACCATATATATAATTTGGCTAAATATTGTTGTGGAACAGAGTCCTGGTTTCTCTGTTTCTCTCTCTCTCTCTTCTATGTAGGCAGACAAGAGACATGATCAGAGTTCAAGGAGACATCCCAGGCCAAGGAAGGTGCAGAGCAGGGATGGTGAGGGGTGTGGCTTAGGGAGACGGGCTGTGCTTAGGGAGGGAATGCCGAGGGCTAGATAGAGTATCTTGAGGGTCCAAATTTGGTCCCTGTGCCTGAAGTTCTCCACCCTTGCAACAGGTGGATAGGATTAGGAAAGATAAGTGTGCAAAAAATATGTATAAGAGTGTGTGTGAGAGAGGAGTGATGTTAGATGGTGAACAGGACTTCTTTTAATACTAAGAAGTAGTTATTTCCAATACATTTTTGGTAAGGCCAGGGGCAGATTGGGGGCTGTGCCAGTGGTGTCCATGCACCCAGTTCTGAGCCAAGGGGGCACTGTTTCAAACCCAGGTTAGTGAGGCATTGTGCTTTGGGAAGGAAGTGTGAGGCTCTGACAGAGTCCTAGAAACCTCCTTCTTCCTTCTCAAAGACTAGTTAGCACTTTCCCGGCTTTGGGAGGCAGGTAGGAGGGCTCTAGGACCCTCCCAGAACCTTGCACCTCCTTCCCAAAACACAGTGCCCCCTTACCTGGCATTGCACAGGGCACCATTTACTGAAGTCTGCTACTCGTAGAGCAGAGGGCCTGAGCCACACATAGTGTGCTGATCTACATCCCATTGGCACCCTGTTACTCAGACTAAGCCCTGACAACAAAGACCAGAATGCTGTTCCCCTCTGAAAGTCAACTTAAATTTGCTTCTATAGATATAAATTAGCATGTGGAGATTTTATGCAAAATTGTGTCATGAGTTTGCGCCCCAAGTCTGTCAAGTACTTAGCTATGAGCTGTTCAGCACTGGAGCCAACTGCCTGTTTTGTACTGAAGTTCTCACCCTGGGCTAGCAGGGGGATACTGTAGATAGTTATGCAAATAAGGGATCGAAAGTGACGTTCAGTGATTGGATAGTTTTAGAAAATTGTTACTGTTACGTTGTACTGGAGCGCTATATAAGCAGGCTGACTAAACTCTTCAGTTCAGTTTTGTTCTGGCCTGTGAATAAACAAGAGCTGTTTGAAGATTTGCTGTGTTGTCTGATAAGTTCACCCACAACTTAACACTGCCCCTGGGAGGTGTTGAGCCCTCCTTCATTGGAGGAATTTAAGGAGATGCTGGACCATCTGCCAGGGATGACGTAGCTGCATTTTGAATTGCAGGTCCTACACTGAGCAAAGGGCTAGGGCTGGTTGTTTTCCAAGATCCCTTTTGTGGAAATAGGGTTGCCATATTTTGAAGAGCAAAAAAGAGGGCACATCTGACAACTTCTACTTTTAACTATTGATAGCTGTGCCGACTCTCGTTTTAAATACCCACGAAGAAAAGAGCGTGTCCTGGAAAAAGAGGGCATATGGCAACCACTGTTTCCAGAACGTAGGTATTCATGCATCTGCCTCAGAGGCCATCACATGAATTCATTCATTCAGACAAGATTTAAGTGTGGAAAATGAAGCAACTAGCATAGGTCCAAACCTGATTACTTACAGGTTATATACAACTCTCTAATTCTATATAGGCCACCCAGACAAAGATGCACAGACCATGCCTCCATTTGTTGGGAAGTACTTTGAGAAACAGAATTGCTCTGCCTTTGAACAGCTGAATGTGAACTTCCTGAGTGGTGAAAATGACAACCATCTCAGGCACAAGTGCCTAGTGCCTATTGGGATTGGTAAAATGCCAAGAGTAAGGGACGCAGGTGGCGCTGTGGGTAAAAGCCTCAGCGCCTAGGGCTTGCCAATCGAAAGGTCGGCGATTCGAATCCCTGCGGCGGGGTGCGCTCCCGTCGTTCGGTCCCAGCGCCTGCCAACCTAGCAGTTCGAAAGCACCCCTGGGTGCAAGTAGATAAATAGGGACCGCTTACTAGCGGGAAGGTAAACGGCGTTTCCGTGTGAGGCTCTGGCTCTGGCTCTGGCCAGAGCAGCGATGTCACGCTGGCCACGTGACCCGGAAGTGTCTCCGGACAGCCTGGCCCCCGGACTCTTGAGTGAGATGGGCGCACCAACCCCAGAGTCTGGCAAGACTGGCCCGTACCGGCAGGGGTACCTTTACCTTTACTAAAATGCCAAGAGTAGGCGGAGCCGGGGCCAATGACAGGCAGGCCCAACTAATCCTAGTGAATTGCCTCTGTCCATAAAGGCTGGCTACACAAAGACTACGGAGGAGGAAGCTGGCAGGCTGTACTGGACTGGTTGTAGATAAGGCAAGCAGGTGGGAGGAGCTTGCTGAGGACTAACTGAGGTGTCCCATTCACCCTAATGGATCAGCCTCTACTGCCAAGTAGTGGCTCTTCAGGGTGATGTGCATAGAAGAGACACGTTTTTAGTCCATTTATCAGCTCTGGCTGCATAAATGTTCCTACTCTCCCACTTCTAAAATTTCTTCCACATCATATCCCGCTTCTCCTCTCAAAGGCAGAAAGCCTGTTAACCTTCACACAGCCTGTTCTGCTTGCAAATTTATAGGCTGATTGGGAAGAGGTTTCAGAGAGTGCTCAAGTTCTGTGGAATCTGAGGGGCAAAGGGCACATAGCCTACTGAGAGGATGCTTGAAAAGCCTCTGATATATGATTCAGCTTCTATGTTTGTTGGATCAAGGCCACCAAAGACATAAACAGCAACTGAATTTCACATCATAGGCATGGACAGTTATAGACATGGGAGGAGGCTACGCATGTTTCTGGGCATGCTTTCCCACTGAAAGGATTTACAGTTGTTGCAAGTTATTTTCTCAAGTAAACATTTTCAAGAACAGCTCCAGGGACATTTCCCTCCCTCTGTCATTTTGGCCAGAACTTTGCATACCTTGAGCCACAGAACCACTCTCCTAACATGGGCATCACTGCAGCTTACCTGGATGAGGCTTAAGTGGGACAGAATGGGGCAATCTCAAATAATGCAGCTGATCCAGTAGGAGCACTGGATTCTATACACCAGTGCATCCACACTGGACCCAACTTCTCACCTGTCTGTCACCTCCCTCCCACTCCCCAGCTCAGTCCAATCTAATATTTATATTAGAAGTCACTTTGACCACCCATAAAGATGGTTCTTTTTATTGTTCTGCTCTTAGTTATAATTCTTCTCCTTCATTTCTATTCTTTGTATAAATCACCAAATACTTTATTATTAACCACTGGTATGAAAATTGTTTTAGCTTCATTATAAAAGATATTTATTATACTCTGCTTCAAAGTGAAGAACACAGTGGGCTTATATCAGAGTTTAAAATTAAGTTACAAAAATAAAATCAGGCTGCAGATAGCAACAATAATAATGACCAGATGATATCAGTTAACATGTGGAAAATAACTAGCAGAAATAAATTATGATATGGTAAAGTGCTCCACTTAGTGAGTGGAGCCAGGAAGGTTTTTAAAATAATAAAAAAATAATAAAATAAAAGGTATTTGATTATTGTTAGCCGCCCTGAGCCCGGCTTCGGCTGGGGAGGGCGGGATATAAATAAAATTTATTATTATTATTATTATTATTAAAACTACCAGGAAATGTTTTGTAGTCCCCCCCCCCCCCAGATAAGTTCCTGATAAAATCTAGGGTGGTTTATGCAAATTTACTGAATCTCAGACTTAATTTGAGTCATATCTTGTCACACTTCAGACCTGTATCATTTTAACAGCCCCAGGACTCGGCTGGGGGTGGGGGCATCTGTCCTACTTTACATAAGAACATTTGTTGTTGTTGTTTAGTCGTTTAGTCGTGTCCGATTCTTCGTGACCCCATGGACCAGAGCATGCTAGGCACTCCTGTCTTCCACTGCCTCCCGCAGTTTGGTCAAACTCATGCTGGTAGCTTCGAGAACACTGTCCAACCATCTTGTCCTCTGTCATCCCCTTCTCCTTGTGCCCTCCATCTTTCCCAGCATCAGGGTCTTTTCCAGGGAGTCTTTTCTTCTCATGAGGTGGCCAAAGTATTGGAGCCTCAGCTTCAGGATCTGTCCTTCCAGTGAGCACTCAGGGCTGATTTCCTTCAGAATGGATAGGTTTGATCTTCTTGCAGTCCATGGGACTCTCAAGAGTCTCCTCCAGCACCATAATTCAAAAGCATCAATTCTTCGGCGATCAGCCTTCTTTATGGTCCAGCTCTCACTTCCATACATCACTACTGGGAAAACCATAGCTTTTACTATACGGACCTTTGTTGGCAAGGTGATGTCTCTACTTTTCAAGATGCTGTCTAGGTTTGTCATTGCATGTAAGAACATAGGAAGCTGCTATAGACCATTTTAGACTTTGGGTCCATCTAGCTTAGTATTCTCTACACTGACTGGCAGAAGCTGTCCAGGATTTCAGGCAGGGTTCACTCCTGGCCCTACCTGGAGATGTGATGTCAGGGATTAAACGGGGGGGGGGGTCTACTGCATGCAAAGCAGGTGCTCTACCACTGAGCTATGCTCCTTTCCCCTACTTCAGAGACAGCAATGCTCTGGAATGGCTGTCAAAGTCCAGGTCCAAATATAAAGAACCGTAAATAATGAGAACAGAAGCCTTGAAGTTGCCCATCACCTGAACAGCAGACCGAGTAGGCACACAGCTCACCTGGCTACAGCCTTCCTCAGCCTAACTAGGGTATGATACAATCCCATTGAGCCTCTGAGTGACCCCCCTCCCCAGTCATCACTCAAGATTTCTAGGACTGGGCGGGAGATCTTTCAGACCAAATGATATTCTAGGCGGGGGGGGGGGGGGATGACTAGGTTCCAGCACCACTCCTTTTCAAAGTAATGCTCTGGGTATCCTCCAAGAAATGCATAACTACAAGCAGAAACAGGAATTCCGGCGAGGAATTCCCTGGTTGCATTGTGGTCAGAGCAATTGTTCCCTCTCTTTCAAAAAGGCAGATTTTTGTTTTACTTTGGGTACACACTCTGAAATTTTGCAACAAGGCCTCTCCAGACATCCTTTTTTTTATTTTTTACTGCACACTCATGATGATTTGTGTCCGTGATGCTCTTGGGGTGGCCACATGCAACTCTGCTTTCAATACTGTTTGTGCCTGCAAAGGTTTTACGTTATTCACACTGCCTCATTTCCAGCCAATGCATATCATATAACTTCCTGCAGAAATCCCATAACTTTTTATATCACAAATGAGATGGTCCATCCTGTTTAGCCGCCTGAGGTGAAACAGGAAGGCGTTGCCCTGCCTCTGCTGAAGCCTCACGTACTGGGGTTGTGCAGTGGTGGCTTCTGGTCTCATGAGATTTCCACAAGACCTTGCCAGAAGCTGCTGCCATGCAACCCCAGCGGCTGCAAGGGCGGGGTGTGCCCACGGAATCCCGTCCCCCAAGGTGACTGCTTCAGTCCCCCTCACAGGCCACAAACATTCTGATTTATTTCTGATCTGCTCTGGTTGTGCTATAGCCTCTCCAGACTGTAATCATAGAATTGTGAAGCTGGAAGGGATCCTGAGGATCTTCTAGTCCAAACCCCTGCAATGCAGGAATACGCCACTGCCCATACAGGGATCAAACCTGCAACCTTGGCATTAACCTTGGCACGCTCTAACCAACTGAGCTATCAGGAGTAGCATTGTGGAAGCATCACAGAACAAACTAAAACAGAATAAATCCACTACCAGTGCACTATCACTATGTCAAGAACATGATGCAATAAAACACCAGTCTGGAAGGGCCCAAAGTGGTGGTGCAGAGTATTTGTACCTCTGTGATGTGTGACCATTCTAGGACTGGTGCAGGCAATGCATCTCAGATGATGCTACCTCTTTCCCTCTGTCAAAACCTAGTTCTCCCTTTGAGAATGTGTGTTGTGTTGAGAACACAGAGAATCAGAATGCCCAGCTGCCTTCCCTTCATGGGCAGCAATTCTGCCCACACTTACCTGGGGGGGGGGGAATCCCATTGAACTTGATAGGACTTATTCTGAGTAAGCCTGTACTCACCACTTTCATTTCCCCAAGTAGCATAACAATTAGAAATAAATATCTTGGGTCGTGTCTAAGTAGATGCGTCCTTACTTCTAATGACAGCTTGTGGTTTTGGTTTGGCTTCTGCCTGTGCAAGCCTTCATCAGATTTCTTTGAAATGGTGCATAAAGTCTGGAGTAAGGGAGTGTTATTGGCAGTGCCTTATTTCTATGAAAAATGGTGTCGCTACACACAGTGCCCCCCATCTCCCCCACCATCCCGTCGCTGTTTGCTTGTACTCCCTCTGCCACTATCCCACCACCATTGCTTGTCCACCTCCTCCCTCCCTTCCCCCTGCTTCAACCACTACCGCTGCTTCCCAGAGCTGATTTGGTGTGACCCTTTTACAATCACCAAAACACCTTCCAAGAATGTGCCTGGCGATTGTAAAAAGGTTGTGCCAAAGCACCTCTGCTCTCTTTCTGTGATGTTTTCAGATCACTTCCAGGTTCACTGTGATGTGCACGTTTGCACACATATCAGATGCACCTCAAATGGTTTCTGCATGTATCAGTAACTCTCAGTAATAAGAGGGTCAATGGTCTCAGGTTGCACAGTCTAAAAGTCTCAACATAAAAGAAATGGAAATTGGGAGGGAGGAGGAAAAATGAATATTCAAGGAACCAGCTCTTAGTCACCAAATTCTTACAAGTGTTCTGTCTGGCAAGGGGTGAGGGAGCAAGCTCTTTGGTGCTGGCGCTTCTTTGGCCAATAGCTGGGCCCAGGCTGATCTTCCCCTTGCTGTGATATTCTTCCTGGGAGGCAGGGGGTTTAACTTCCCAGTGGACTTTCGCCCCCTGGATGACGGCACAGGCCAGTGGGTTCTGATTTTCAGCTCTGCAATCCCAACTGGTGCACATGGATAACAGGTTTCCAATAAAGCCTTAAACATCTTTATGCAGAAGTGAGTCCTGCTATTTTCAATGCAGCTTACTCGCCCACTCCCAGTAAACTGTGTGGTGGAAAAATCTGTGCACAAGGCAAAATCAGACACTGTTTTATCCGTTTTCCATTTTATCAGGTTCCCAGTTTGGCAGTGCAGGAAAGCTAGCTGCTAGTATTAAAGCCTTCCCAACAGAGCCAGCCACTCACGGAAAAAGGATACAGTAAGTTCTTTTCATTGGTAAAGCAGTCCTCTCTTTAAGCAGGATCGCCCCCTTCTGGTAATCACATCATCTGACATGCCAACAGAAATAGTGAATAGGCAGATAACTGCACAGGATACAAGGCTGAATGCATGAGCTTCTGTCCAGGGAATCTTCTGGGATAGATGAATATGTAAGTTCTGGCCTCTGTCCATTTAAATTTCTCTCAATTTCTCATTTTTCCAGTCTCAAGTTCGGTTTGCTAGATTTCATTATGGAAACTCATGAGCATTTTAGCATGCATCTCTCCCCATAAGCAAATTTTTGTATGCAATTTTGTCTAATATACACCTTTTTGCAAATAATATTTTCCCTAATACAATGCATTTTTGAAAGTTAAGCAAAGTGTGTGGTGTTAATATACACTTTCCCCTATTTTTGTACATTTTGCGTTTAGAGATCTGCATTGCAAAATTGAGAAATGTGCAAATTCTAATGGATAGCTGTGCTTAACTTTGTGTATTTTTAAAACTATTTCTTTAAGAAAATGTGAATTGTGTAGGTTTCCATTAAAATGTAAAAATTTCCCTTTCCCAACTTGTTGGACAATTGCTCAAACTCGCTTAGCAGATTTGCAACTCAGAACAGAACCAGTATTAGTATAATTCACTGGTCCAAAAGCAGGTTTCAAAGAGCAATTCAGCCCTGCCCTGTGACCATTCATCATCAATAAAATGCCTGAATTTTGCTCAATTAATTATTAAATTAATAATTAAATACGGACACCTTCACATATTACAGAAGCAATAGTTTGAAATGGAAGACTAAGCTTCATTTTGAATTAAATTTCTTCTCCACACATGGAAGAAAATGCTTCTTTTAAGGTGGAGCTCATATAAGGACATGTGCTCAAGTAATTAGAATTATTTTAATTTGCTGCATTTTCTTAAGTGCAACATTTAAACAAAGGGAGTAGCTTTTGAAACCACCAGATGTTTAATTGATTGATCGATCTGATTATTCAGCTTGTTGTTGAATAATGGTTTCACAATTCTCCCTAACTTCTTCACATCCAGAGGTCACTGAAATAATATCTCTACCAGTTTGTTCAAATAACTGATGTCTCAGATCCGATTATTAATTTGCAGCTTACTAGCTCACTGGGAGCCCTGTAAAGCCATCTCTTTCAGCAGTTGCAAAAGTTGTATAAAAACACCACACTAATGCTGTTTCCCTTTCCTTTTCTCCCACTCCAACCCCACTGCAGGATCTGAGTTCAATTTGATGACTCGTGGCGAAAATATGCAGAGCAACGTGACGACATGCAGTGCCACCATTGATGAATTCCGGAGTCAAGTGTACACTACGACGTACTCTATAATCTCAGTGTTGGGCTTATTAGGAAACGGCTTTGTGTTGTGTGTCCTTATAAGAACATTCCAGGAGAAAACAGCCTTCCAAATATACATGCTCAACCTTGCTACTTCAGACCTGTTGTTTGTGTGCACACTGCCTCTGCGGGTGGTATACTATGTCCACAAGGGCGACTGGTTCTTTGGTGACTTCCTATGTCGGATCAGCTCCTACGCCATGTACGTCAACTTGTACTGCAGCATCATGTTCATGACGGCCATGAGCTTCTTCCGCTGCATTGCCATAGTTTTCCCCATGCAGAACCTCAGGTTTGTAACTCGGAAGAAAGCCGTGCTGGTATGCGGAGCCATTTGGATCTTCGTGACACTGACGAGCATGCCATTTCTGCTGAGCGGCTCATACCTGGACAGTTCAAGCAACAAGACTAAGTGCTTTGAGCCCCCGCCAGCAGATCAGATGCTGAAGCTGGTGGTCCTCCATTATATTGCATTATTTATTGGCTTCATCATTCCCTTCACCACCATCGCCGCCTGCTACACCATGATCATAAGAACCTTGCTGAAAAATTCCCTGCAAAAAAAAGAAGCAGCCCGCCGGAAAGCCATCTGGATGATTGTCATTGTCACCTTGACCTTCCTCTTGAGCTTCGCTCCCTATCATGTCCAACGCACGGTCCACATTCATTTCATGATGGAAGGGGGTTCGCGTTGTGAGGATACCCTCTACATGCAGAAATCTGTGGTGATAACGCTTTCCCTGGCAGCTTTCAATTGCTGCTTCGATCCACTTCTCTATTTCTTCTCTGGAGGCAACTTTCGCAAAAGGCTTTCTACCTTCCGAAAGGGGTCGGCCTCCAGTGTGTTGCAGGCGCACAAGTTCAAGATGTCCTTAAAGAACTTTGAGGAGGAGCCAGCTAATGGGAAGGCACGAGAAGAGATGGGCTTATAGCCTTTGCAGAAGCTACCAGAAAATCCTGGCAGGGTGGGAAGCCAAAAGACCTGGCACGCTGCTATCTCTTAAGTTATGAACACGATGGTGCAAGGCAACCTGGAACTGGCATGACCTCTGGTGTCATTCAGATACCTCTGTAGCAGTCGTACCAATCTGAGGTGCATTATCCCATGTGTGTTGGTGGTTTAGCAGATGTGTGGGATGATTTGTCATATTTATTTGCCACATTTATGTCCCACCTTTTCTCCAAGCTCAAGGAAGTGTACATGGTTCTCTCTCCTTCTCCTGTTTTATCTACAGAGCAAACCTCCAAGGCATAGCTGTCAACTTTTCCCTTTTCTTGTGAGGAATCCTATTCAGAATAAGGGAATTTCCCTTTAAAAAAGGGAAACGTTGACAGCTATGCGAGTCCAAGGTAGATTAGGCTGAAAGATAGTGGCTGTCTCACAGTTGCCCAGTAACTTTGCATTGCAATCAATCAATCAATCAATCAATCAATATATCCTGGACTGCTTGTGCACAAGCATTTGTGTCCTTTACAAGTGGCCTTGTGGAGGCAATGCTGAAGAGTAAACAATGGCTAGATGCTGCTTGTTCTAAGATAAAGGGACTCTCAGCACTTTTGAAGCACACACATCCCACCCACTCCCCAAAAATCTGGTCACTGTAGTTTTACCCCTCACTGAGCTACAGTCCCCAGTAACACTTAACCAACCACAAGATTCTCTCCTAATTAAGGGAAATGAATTAATTTTTAAGTGTTGCAAAGTCACTATCACATCCTAGTGATCTGATTCTTAGAAAGATCATAGCTATAATTGGGTGAAGAAGGGTGAAGGTCCTCTGGAGAATGGCAAAGGGAATAGATATAGGAACCTAAGACCCCTGTTGGATAAGGCCAGTGGCCCATCTAGGCCAGCATCCTGTCCTCATTGTGGCCAACCAGATGCCTGAAAGAAGGACCTGAACACAACAGCAGTCTCCACCGCTTATAAGTCCTATGAACAGGCATTCAGGAACACACTGCCATCATGATTAGTAGTCATTGATAGCCTTGTCCTCCATGAAATTCTCTAATCCTCTTCTGAAGCCATCGAGATTGGTGACCATCACTAGCTTAAATATGTGCTGTGTGAAGAAGTACAGTGGTACCTCAGTTTACAAACTTAATCTGTTCCAGAAGTCCGTTCTTAAACTGAGGCGCACTTTCCCTAATGAGGCCTCCTGCCGCCGGTGCCCTTCCACTGTTCAGATTCTGTTCTTAGACTGAGGTAAAGTTCTCAAACTGGGATACTATTTCAGGTTTTGCGGAGTTTGGAAACCAAATCGTTCTTAAACTGGACTGTTCTTAAACTGAGGTACCACTGTATTTTGTTTCAGAGGTGCCATCTTTTCAAGATGATTGAGGGGGTCCGATGTGATGCCCTGGCATCATGCATGTGACACTGCAAGGAGCCAGGGGGCAGAGCCAAATGCCCTCTGAACACTGAGGGGGCCTGGCCCCCTCAAAAACAAAATAAACATTAGGGGGGGCTGAAACTGCCTCAACCTCCAGGATTTGGTGCCTATGCTTTGTTAAGTTTGTCTTGAATTGCCAGCATCAGTGGATGTTCCCAAGTTCTAGAGTTAAGAGAGAAGGGTAAAAACCTTTCCCTATCCATTTCCTTTCCCTTTTCTACCTCCAGAGCATATATAGCAGGAAAGGGTTGTTTTAGATACACACACCAGTTTTAATCCCACCTCCCAGCATACTTAGTATAAGATGTAAAGGACTTAAGTGAGGAACCTTTGGCCCTCCAGATGTTACTGAACAACAGCTCCCAACATCCCTGGCCATTGGCCATGCTTGCTGAGGCTGATGGGAGTTGTAGTTCAACAGCAGAGGGCTAAACATTCCCCACACCTGTCTTCGGTAGTCCAGTTTCCTCTTCTCACCTACACTATCTTTCCCCTCCCTTTCAACAGGCACTTTGACATTCCATTATATCCTGGAGGCTGACAGAGCTTTCTCAGGTCATCAGTTTGTTTGTTTTTAAAAATGTTCTTATTAAATTTTAATTTACAAATGTATATGCTTCTGCATATCTAGAATTTCCATCGAGTATGTAAGAACCACTGTCTTATCTCTTGAGTTGGTGTCAATGAGACTGCTTGCCAAGAAACTGATTAAACTGACTTACATTGTATATCAGGGCTGACCCACCCATCAGGCAAGGTGAGGTGACTGCAGATCCTGATTTCAATCTTTTCCCCTTCCTTGTTCCTGATGTAGATTTCCCTGGTGGGGAGGGGTTTGCCATTTTGGGGGTCCATCACAGCTGCCAAAATGTCTTGGGCCAGCCCTGGCTGAAATACATGCGCTATCTCCAAGCAGGTACCACAAAGTGAGCTCTGATACTGGTACAGAACAGAAACCTGGGAGGGCATGTTTAGAGTTTTGAGCTAAGACCAAGGAGGCTCATGTTAGGAACATAGAATCACACTGAATCAGACCTCAGGTCCATCTAGTTAAGTATTGTCCCTCAAAGAACTCTGCAGGCTACTAGGGATTTACTACAGAGTAAACTACAGACTTTACTAGGGATTGTAAACTCTGTGAAGGGTGAACTAAAGTGCCCACAATTCTGTAATGGAATGTATGCACTTCAAATGTGCTTTAGCTATAGTGTGCCCTGGACCTGGTCTGAAACCCTGAAAAGCTTCTGCCAATCAGTGTTGATAATGCAAAGATAAATGAGCTATGTTTGAATCCTCTTCCCACACCCAAAGTTTAGTTGGCAAGGTTTTGCAGAATTTTCAGCATCCTTGTAAAATCTCAAGAGAGAGCAGGGGAGGAAAATGTCAGAGTGACCTAAATCTGAGTGAAGTGGGGCGTTTGGGGCGGGGGCGGGGGCGGGGGGAGAGAAAGAGACAGAAGAGAAACAGCCGGTAGGGAAATGCACACATTCCTTCAGCACTCAGGAGGATATGGTGGAGCGGCAGCAGAAAATACAGCTCTGCTGGTGGACCAAAGTAAACAGGATTGGAAACTCCAGCAAGACCATTGCACAAACTTTCAAGACATTAATCACAGTGCCAGTGGGAAATGTAAACATTTGTCATGGTGGGAATTAATGCAGCTGGGGAGCTGATGAGTATGTGCCCTGAATTCCCAAAGAGGCAGGGAATTCAGAATTGCATCAGGGCCAATGAGACCTTTAAGCCTACTTCCTAAATAGTGCTATGGCAAAAATGCAAAATATTATTTGGTATAAAGGCTCCAGGGAGATCAAGGCAGGGCTCATCTCCTTTCAACATGCCAGAGTCAATGCCTATCCAATCAAGCAATGTAGGAGTAATCTGTTCCTCATGGTGCCAAACTAGATAGATATACTAACTCTGTATCTTTATCCTTGAGGGCAGAGAAGGGGAGGTAGGATGAATTTTATTCAGTTCACATTTAAAAGCAAACCTACCTAATTAACACTTTCCAAGACAGAATGAGAAGTGAAACACTGCCATTTGCACTTCGAAATTTGCACTTATCTGAACTTTGCAATGCAGTTCTCCAAACAGTGTTGACAAAAATACATATATTAGATATATAAAAATGTATATGGCTGTGAAAATGTGTGCCGTAATCCATATTGCATAGAAAATGTATTTAGCAGGAGAAATTTGTACAATAACGCGGGGGGGGGGGAATTAATTTTTTCCCCTTTTTTATTTGAAAGCAAATTGCTGCAGGACTGTAGATGTAACTGAATTTCAGACTGGAAAAAATGAAAAACTGAGAGAACAAAAATTGACAGAAATTTCTATCTCTAGCACAGGGTTTCATTTATTTATTTATTTTTCAAGAAAACATGAATGATTGTTTTGGTGGCTCTGATCTGGATCAGAAAACCTAGCTTTGGAGTTGAGACTTTAACTGTTCATTGTCCCAACTATGATTCCAATCTGAATCAACATCCCCATTTGCCACCAACTGGCACAAGGTGGGGATGGGCCTTCCATTGAACTGAATTGGAGTTTTGTTCCATATGCAAACTGCCAGCAGAGGGGAGCCCAATCCAAATTGTGGCTACAGTGAAGGGCAATGGGTTAAAGCTCTTCTAATGCTAAGAAGGGATTGTTCAGTCAGTAGAGCCTGTGATATCTGATCTCAGGATTGTGGTTTGAGCCCCACACTGGGCAAAAAATTCATGCATTGCAGGAAATTGAACTAGATGCTCCTTGTGGTCTCTTCCAACTCTACAATTCTATGATTCTAACTCCCATTCTAGAGTTAAGGGCACTTAACTTTAAAGCATAGATAAACTAAACAATGGTTTAAAGGCAAATACACTGGACACCTACTGCAAAGAAATGAACAAGGAAACCTCAGCAAGGTAGCGACTGCACAAAGTATTAAATTTCAAAAGTGATTTTCTAATTGCCAGTGTAGTTATTACAAACTGTGGCCTATGTGGACTGTATTGCCAACATGCATGTAAAATATATATTGTGTCAATTTTGTCTTTGTGCTGAATGTAAATATATGTATGCAGACCCTCCTTTTTTTGCTTCCCTTGAGGTGGGGCTTGTAAAATGAGCACGAATTACACGAGTGGCCAGGAAAATTCTGTAGTTTGTAGCTCTTTGTATTTATCCAGTGAGGTCTGTGATGGCTAACTGCAAAAAAAGGTTAGAAGGAAAGACTGCAAAAATGGCTAGACCAGTTTACTTCCAGAAAAGGTAGTAGAAATATCAGGAGCTGCTGAGGCTAGGAGCAAGATCAAATGGATCTTTATCAGGGATGGGGCACTTCAGGCCTGGAGTGGTGGCCCTTCAGACCTCTATACTTGGTTCTTGGAGGTCTCCTCCAGCCACAACCCTCGCTGCTGACCTTGTTCCACATCCCCCTCAAGTGCCTTTGCTGGCTGGAGTGTATCCTTGAATTGTGAAAATCTTTCCTGGATGGTAGATAGAGACACGTGTGGGTGTGCACACAGAAACCTTTGGCTTTTGTGTGGCAGGAAAGTAGCCAACAATACAAAAGTAAGTCACATCCATTGCTGTGCCCACTTTTGCCTCTAGTCCTTTACGCATGGCTCTGCCCACTACAGTCTCCAGAAGGTTGGTCCCAAAGGCAATGCAGCCCTTGGTCTGAGAAAGCTTCCTCACCCCTGATATGCATAGAGATGGTGCTCTTGACCCATCACTAGATTTTGGCAGGAGGAACCTTGGCATTCCCTCCAGATTGACCCCTGACAAGATCATCACCAAGGGAAGGTAAGTACGCTTGGCACTAAGGAGCTCAAGAGCAGCAGCTCGTGGCATGGTAGAGCTGCACCCCTCACCTGACCCCTTGCCAGTTGATTCACTGCAACTTACCAAGAAGGTGAAGTGGGAAGAAAAGGCAGAGGGAGGTTGGTGTGGTGCAAACACTGGCAGGAGTACCAGATTGGTTCTGCCAAAGCATTTGCACCATGCCCCTGCCCCTATTGGGAAGTCATATGAGCACACACACACACCCCAGAAATGCTGTGCATTACTGCTCATTAGGGAGCTGTTAGCTCAACAACAGTCCAGAAAAGACCAAGAAATGTATTTCATTATTAGCTGCTCCTCCTCTTTAATATGAAACTGCCTTATACCACACTGAACCATCTCATTCAGTATTGACTGGCAGTTGTTCTCCAGAGTTTCACAAAACCTGTAGTGAGCTATGGTCCTTTACAAATGGATCTACTTTGAACATACGAAGCTGACTTTTTTGTGTCAGACCAGTAATCCATCTAGGTCAGTGTTGCTGACACTAACCGGCAGCTGCTCTCCTGGGTTTCAGGCAGGAGCATTTCCCAACCCAGCTTGAAGATGCTGGGGATTGAGCCTTTTTCTACCTGATCATCAGCTGGATCGTTGTTTGCAGTGGGATCTTCTCCCTCCTCCCAAGGAGACCTTGGGTGATAGAGCCTCCTGGCAACCAAATGGGCACTCCTACACCAACTCTGGGCTTCCCACAAATTCTGCTGCTGCCCTCATTCTTGAGACTAGGCTGATGAAGAGGTGCAACTGGGCATCAAGTAGGACTCTTGGGCTGTGGGCAGGTGGGACATTGATGAGGCACTTCTGGCTGCCTTGGAATGATCACAAGTTCTTTCAGGTCCCCAGGTCATCAGTGAAAGCACCTTTCATCCAAGTTCCACCCTCGTCCAAGTCTTACCTTTACCAAATCATCCTTGAGGTCAACTGGGAAGGCCTAATTAGGCCTCTGGTCTAGAATGATTGGGATTTCCCCTCACTGTGGTGGTCCCACTCACTGCTGCTCCGTCCCCTTGATAACAGCAGGGTGGGTGCAGCACCAGCTAAAAAGAAAAAGCTAATCACAACAATACAACATGTAGGCTAATAGTAGAGAATATATAACAGAATAATTGTAGGAGTAAGCCAATCAAAGTTCATATGTAGAATATAACAGAGTGGTAGCGAGGACCGCCAAGCCGTGTGTTCAAAACATATACCTAAGGGCAGTCTCACAATAGTCTTTGAAAAGTTTCAACAGAAGACGTCTCAAATGTTTCAGAAATAAAGTCTCTCTATAGTCTTTGAAAAGTTTCAATGGAAGATGTCTCAAAAGCCTCAAAAGGGCAGTGTCTCCAGAATGATACTACTGTTTCATAATAATCTTCATCAGCTGGGTATAAGATACAAGACATACAACCGATGAAGCACTCTGGGCAGCTTCCAATATACGGTATATAAAAACAAAATAAAACATTAAACATTAAAAAAAACCACCTTCCCTTTACAGGATTGCCTTCTGCTGGCTCAGGGGTTGGATAATTTCATACCCTCCAACATTTCTCCAATGAAAATAGGGACATCCTAAGGAAAAGCGGGGCAATCTGGGATCAAATCAGAAACTGGGATGGCTTCTCTAAATCAGGGGTGTCCCTGAAAAATAGGGTCTGCCATCAGCAACTTGTCTGACAGTGCATTGATGACAACCTGCATTACACTTCTGCCGTATCCTAGAATAATAACATCCCTTCAATCCATGCCAACACCCTATCACTGGAACAACTTTATACCAGGATCTGGCAGGAGAAATTGCCCTGCCATTGATTTCAAGTTCACGAGGGGAAATCGTTTAAAATAACTATCCCCTGAATCAATGGCTGCCCTGCCCTGCTCATGCAACCGCAAGAGAGCATGGAATGCAGACCACATTCACACTTCACCTTTGTGGCACTATAGTGCTACTTTAAACAGACATGGCTCCTCCCCCCCCAAAAAAAAATTATGGGAGCAGAGCTGGTTAAGAGTGCTGAGAGTTGTTAGGAGACGGCTATTCTCCTGAAAGAGTTTCCTGTGAAGAGGGATTGACTGATAGACCACTCTGAGAACTAGCTCTGTGAGAGGAATAGGGACATCCTAAGCACTCTCAGCACCCTTAACCAACTACAACTCCTATAATTTTTGCGGGGGGAGCCATGACAGTTTTAAGTAGATTCATAGCACTTTAACTGAGCACCGAATCACAGCTAAGAGTGGGCAGCTGTGACAGTTTTTATTTTTCTCAGTTTCTAATTTTCCCCATCTTAAGTTTATTTATCTACAGTTCTCTATCAGTCTGAAATTCTTTTAAGTCCTCATGAAAACGTGTCATCATTTTAGTGGAAACTTCTCCTAATAGGCACATTTTTCTCAAGCAGTTTCCTCTAACATGTTATCTGTTATTGTCACAAATGCATGCAATTTTATGCACACTTTCCCCTGATGGATTCAGAAGCTAAACCTTGACTCATTGGTAGCTGCTGAGGAATTTCATCTGGGATCAAATCTTGTTCCAGCAGCTTAAGCTCCCCAACTGCAAAAGCCCTTGCAACCAGAAAATGAGAAGCAACCAGGTATTTTTGCCCAAGCTCCAAGCTACTTGCTATACTTCTTCTCTGTGTAAGGGAATGTGATTTTTGTTGCTGTTATCCGATATGGGTTTTATCTCATTAAAGAGCTTAAAATGCTCAGGAATATTAACAAAATTATCAAAAAGCTACAGTTCCATGATGCACCAGGGCTCATGTGTAAAACTAATGTTAGAAATGGAGACAAAGTTAGTAACACATTCTGAGCGAATACTTTTAGGGTGAAAGCCTGCTGGTTTCTGCAGGCAGTAGTATGCTCTGTCTGGTTGCTAGATGGCACTGCAGTGTAACTGGAATTGTGTTTTATTTATCCCCAAGGGCAGTCAGGTTTTCTAAGGATTGCCCTTTGTTCCAGTTCAGTGATAAAATTCAGGGGAAGGGCTGGGACAAACAACAACAAAAAAAAAAACCTGATTGGACACTGAGTTTTAAAGTGTGGACCTGTACTTGAAAAGCATGGTGCAAAATGAAGTCTGAACGAGCCCTACATGGGTGTTTGCACCTCAAATATTAATTGTATTGGTTTGTACTGTATTCAGAGAGACTACATCCATGGAAGCAGGATATTTCTGACTGATAGCCATTCAGGACTGGATAACATCTTGGAACAAGAAGTAACGTTAGCTTGGAACATCTACCCAAGTCTCAGCGTTTGTGATGACTGTGCCAACTGTTTCAGAAGGGCATGTGAAAAGCATAGAAACCAGTTAGTCTGTTCAGAATATGCCAAAATTCTCGGTTAAAACTTTCTTAGACTTTGGCTCAGTGTTGTCCCATCTATGCTATAGATTTAAAGCACCATCAATTAGAAGAGTCGTGGCTCCCCACCACCCAAAATATCTAGGAACTGTGGTTTGTTAAGGATGCCAAGAGATACTAGGACACACTCATACCCTGACACAGAGCTGCTATTCCCAGAGCGGTTTAACAGTCAATCCCTCTTCTCTGGGCACTCTAGGAATCAGAACTCTATGAGGGGAATAGGGATCTCCTAACAATTCCCAGCATCCTTTTAAAACCACAGGTGGGGCCAAAAGTTGCCTTTAGACTCAGCCTTCAGGTGGGGTGTTGGAGGAAATTTGCAGAAGGGGAGTGCATATGTGTGCTGTCAATCAATTAAGACTGTAGCTTCCCACTTTTTATTAATCACTAGGTTAATGTTAGCTAGAGTCACCTATTTTCCAAACCTCAGGATAATCACAGGTCTTTTAAGAATATTAGAAAATGGACATTGTTTCTCTCTAGTGTGGCATAATTCACAATGTTGACAAATATAAGCTACAACCCATCATTAGAATAATAATTCCCAGCTTTTTTGTGTTTGTCATGTTTTTATCCCACCTTTCTTTCAAGGTGGTGTGCATAGTTCTCCTCTTCCCCATTTTTACCTTCACAACAACCCTGTTAGGTAGGTTAGGCTGACCCAGGATCACTCAGTGAGCTTTATGACTGATTGCAGGATTTGAACATGGTCCAGCACTCCAACCAGTGGCCAGTAGTATTGTCCCCATACCTGTGGGTGGGCAATCTGTGGGCACCCAGGTATTACACATCACATCACATTATTAGCCATGCTGAGGCTGATGGGAGGTGGACTCCAGCAACATCTGCAGGTGCACAGATTCCTTAATCTTGCCACACACACATTTTTCCTACTCCCTGTGCTAAACCTGGTGGCTTCTCCTTCTGGTTTGTGCAGATAGCACTATGGCTTTCCACTTTCTAGTGAAATAAAACACACCCACACACAGGCAACTAAAGGTTGCAGTTCTGACATGTCAGTGCATATTTCCAACCGTTTACAGTGGAACCTCGGGTTACGTATCGTCCTCCTTGCAAACGCTTCGGGTAACGAGCTCCGCTAACCTGAAAGTAGATGCTGCTGGTTGCAAACTTTGCCCTGGGATGTGAGCGGAAATCACGTGCCAGCAGCACAGCAGACCCCATTAGTGAAAGCGTGCCTCATGTTAAGAACAGTTTTGGGTTAAGAACGGACCTCCGGAATGAATTAAGTTCATAACCAGAGGTATTGGTGGATTTGACCTTGTTTCCTTTTGTTTGCTTATGATACTCTAAGGGTGCCTTCATAGTGCCGTTATCCTGCTGGAGGGATTCAGTTTGAGGTCTGCAAGAGTAAACTGGGTTACAGGGCTCAATTGCACTAGCACAAGAGTGTGGGCTAGTCTTTAACCTGGTCCGGGTGCACGGGAGAGCTTAGTGCAGGAGACTCTCTCACACACCCAAACCTACTCAGTTTAGCTGGGCTTTCAAAGCACATAAGCAGGCAGCAAGGCACAGCTAGCGGCCAGTTTCTCCCCCTTCATTTCAGCAGCTGCTCTACAGAATAGGGGTCTTAGCAGTGCCTTGCTGCCTACTATGTGCTTTGAAGTCGTGACTTTGGGATTCAAAGAACAAAAAACCCTGCCAGTCAGCTTCCTCCTCCTTAGCATGGAAGAAGAGGATGGGGAGGAAACTAGAAATAGTCAGCTCCACCTGTCAATGGTTTTGGCTCCACCTACTGTTGGCCTCCTTGTCTTCTGCCCTGCCAGTCCCAATAGAACTTCTGAGGAAGATGTGCATGAGATTACCATATATACCTGAAGAAGCGTCTCCACAATCAACATTCAGCAGTGACACTGAGATCCAGCACCCAGGGTGAAATATACTCAGAGTCGCAAAGTGATTTCATGCTCTTTATTCAGCTCATAGTGGTGAGGAGGAATGAATGAATGTCCCCTCCAAGTATCTGCTTTATATACATTATTTACACAATGGGCTGCACATGATTGGCTAATTCCGGAATTCTACTGTAAGCCAATCAGGTTGTGGATTCACTTCTATCTGGAGCATGATTGGGTGGTTCCTGCTAACCAATCATACTGCTGCATTGTTCTAGGACCAATCAGACTGCTGCCTTTTGGAGCCTATTGTTCTAGGACCAATCAGACTGCTGCAGTTTGGATCCTACTCAACTCAGTACATAACACCCCTCCCCTCTAAGTTCCAGTCCTGCCCGGGAGGTCGCATTCATAGTCCTCAAGGTACGCCGGCGGCCTACGTGTGCGTTGCGGCTTGGGGTGTTCCCTGGTCCGGGGTTCAGGTTCTGGCTCGTGTTCCAAGGATGCTGGCTGTGATGGGGCTGTTTGGTCTGGCGCAACCGGCTCGCTCAGTCGTGGTTCTGGTTCCGGTGTCCTTTCGGCCTCACGGGTCCTCTCTGTATTTACTGATTCTGCCTCTCCTCCTTGCCCCTGCTGCTCTATGGGCCTCACTGCCCCACTGTTCCCTTGGGACTCCTCTGACCTGTCCTCCTCCTCCTGGTTTTCTCCCGGGAATCGTCGCCGTATCTGGTCGCAGTGGCGGCGCCAGCATTGCCCCCCATCTGTTAGCACCTCGTACGACACGGGGCCAGTGACCCTGGTGACTGTGGCGGGTACGCATGCAGGGCCTGCCCCCAAATTCTTTGCGTACACTGGGTCCTGGGCCTCGAAGGTCCGGGGGTTCCTGCCTTCCCCCACCACTACCTCATCCTGAGCTCTATCGGGGTGAAGGCGGTCCAATCTGATTGCAAGGCGCCGACCCATTAGTAGTTCAGCGGGGCTCCGGCCAGTCGTTGAGCTGGGGGTGCTGTGCTGTGCTAGAAGGAATGTAGCAAGGCGGTACTCCCAATCCCCTTGCGTCATGCGGCGAAGGGTGTCCTTGGTGGTCCACACCATGCGTTCTGCTTGGCCATTGGTGGCCGGGTGGAATGGCGCCGAACGGATGTGGCGGATGGCGTTCTGCACTGTGAAGGTTTGAAATTCTCCTGACGTAAATGCAGTCCCGTTGTCTGAGACGAGAGTGTCAGGGAGCCCGTGGGTTGCAAACAGCCTGTGTAGTGCCCGGATGGCTGCGGACGTAGAAGTGGACGGTACCAGTGCGACTTCCAGCCATTTGGTGTAGGAGTCCACCACTATGAAGAATGTTTTCCCCTGAAAGGGGCCAGCGAAGTCCACATGCAGACGTGACCATGGTCCTCGGGCGGACTCCCATGACTGGACTGGGGCCCTTGGGGGATCTGGGCGGGATTCTTGGCAGGCCTGGCAGTGTTTGACCCAGGCCTCTATCTCTCCGTCGATCCCCGGCCACCACACGTAACTCCTGGCAAGGGCCTTAATTTTTACTACCCCTGGGTGTGTCTTGTGTAGGGCTGTGAGGACCCTTTTGCGGAGGGGCTGGGGAACAACGACCCTGCTTCCCCATAACAGGCACCCCTTGTGGGCTGACAGTTCATGTTTGAAGGGTTGTGTAGCCGGCGAATTCTGGCCTGGGGCTGCTGCTGGGCCATCCCCTCCACACCCAGTCCAGGACCCGGGAGATGACCCTATCTTTCTTGGAATGGTGTGCAACTTCTTGTGCCTGAATGGGGCGGTCGGGAAGCAGCTCCAGGCTCATAACCTCTTGTGCAGGTGCTGGGTCGGGGCCTGTTTCCGGTAGTGGTAGCCTGCTGAGGGCGTCTGCATGGCCCATTGCCTTTCCAGGGCGGTGAATCAGTGCATACTGGTAGCTGGCAAGGACCACATGAGGACGCCAGGAGACAGCACTTGGGGGGGTCTGCTTTTCGGGGGCAAACAAGCCGAGCAACGGCTTGTGGTCAGTCACCACGGTGAAGGGCCGCCCGTACAAGAAATCATGGAATTTTTTTACTCCCTTCACGATTGCCAGACCCTCCTTGTCAATTTGCGAGTAGTTCCGCTCGGTTTCGTTGAGTGTCTGGGAAAAGTATGCTATCGGTACCTCTCTTCCATCCGGGAGTTGGTGTCCCAGGACAGCACCGATGCCATAGGGCGAGGCGTCGCATGCTAGCACCACTGGCAGCCTCTCGTCAAAATGTGCTAGGACCGAGTTTGAGACGAGCAAGTCCTTGACTGCCTGGAATGTGGCCTCCTGGCGCTGGCCCCACACCCAAGGGGCCCGCTTGTCCAGGAGTCTGTGTAGGGGCTCTGCTACCGCCTCCTTGTGGGGAAGGAAGGAATGATAAAAGTCCAATAGTCCCAAGAAGGCCTGAAGTTCAGTCTTGTTCTTGGGCGCTGGGGCATCACAAATGGCCCGTACCTTGTCCCCAGTCAGGTGGACCCCTTCTGCGTCCACCATAAATCCCAGAAAGTCCACTTGAGGCACTCCTAGTAGACATTTTTCCCGCTTCACCTTGAGACCCGCCATCTGGAAACGGAGCAGAACGGTGCGGAGGCGGTCCTCAAACTCCTCTGGTGTGGGCCCGGCAATCAACACATCATCGAAGAAGGGGGTGACACCAGGAATCCCTTTAAGGAGAGAGTCCATTAGATTCTGGAATATGCCTGGTGCCACGCTGACACCGAATTGCAGCCGCTTTACCCTGAACGCTCCTCTGTGCATCACAATCGTCTGTGCCTCTGCTGTGGCCTCATCTACTGGCAGCTGTTGATATGCTTGGGCCAAGTCCAGCTTGCCAAAATTTTTTGACCCAGCCAGGGTGGCAAGGACATGGCTGACCACTGGTACTGGGTATGCATGGGCCGTGAGGGCCTTGTTTATGGTACATTTGTAGTCTGTGCAGATGCGGACCGAACCATTAGGCTTGACGGGTGTGACGATTGGGGTTTCCCAGGGGGCATTAGGCACCGGCTCCAGCACTCCTTGCTCCACGAGTCGGTCCAATTCCTCGTCTATACGGGGTTTCAGGGCGAACGGGACCCGGCGGGCCTTGAGCCTGACCGGTCGTACTGCGGGGTCAAGCTGTAGAGCAATGGGGGGGGCCGTATACTGTCCCAATTTCCCATCGAAAACCCCCGGAAACTCCTTGCATATGGCGTCCACGTCCACTTGTAAGCTCATGTGGTTCACCCCGGTGACGGCTAGCCCCGGTGGTCCAAACCATGCCAATCCCAGTAAGCTAATGTAGGGGCCCTTGACCACAAGCAAGTCCAGTTGCCGCGTCCGCCCTCGGTATTGCACCCTGAAGGTCCCCACCCCCATTGTGGGGACCTTACGTTTCTGGAAGTCCCAGAGGGTGAATGGGGCCGGCCTGAGTTTGGGACCCCCAGTAGGACACAGTTTCCTTAAGGTACTTGCCGAGATTATGGATAGAGTTGAACCCGTGTCAAGCTCCATGCGGCATGGGGCCCCCTCTATCTGTACCTCTACATAAATTTTCTCTACGTTGGGGTGGGGCAACTGGTATACCTGGAAGTCCGTGAGCTCCGTCGAGTTGCCTTGGTGCGTTGGGCCCCGGGACCTGGAGCTCTTGGATTGGTCATCTGATGCCTGGCGTCGGGTGGGCCGAGCCCGACACACCCAGGCGATGTGTCCCAATTTTCTGCACTGCCTGCACTCTGCGTTGCGGAAACGGCAGGTCCTCCTCTCGTGACTTTCTCCACAGCTTGCGCAGTTACCTCCTTCTCGTCGAGGCGGCTGTGGTATGTGGGCTGCTTGAGTGCGCTGCTGTACTCGGTGCGCCTCCTCCCTGTTGGATCCTGAGTCGTCGGTGAGGTCTTCGTGGTGGACCCTCGGTTGGGACGGCTGGCTCGGCCGTGCCTCTTGCGTCGACCTCTCGGCAGCTTCCGTTGCCAGGGCCTCCTCCAGAGCAACCTGGAACGTGAGGTTCTTCTTAGTGTAGAGGCGTCATTGCAGCTTCCCATCCTTCAGGCCACCGACGAGGCGGTCACGAAGCATGTTCTCCAGCTCTGAGAAGTTGCAGAACCGGGCAGCTTGGCGGAGAGAGGTCACAAACCCAGTTATGGTTTCCCCAGGGGCTTGCCGCTTTGCGTAGAAGGCATTTCGACGAGCCACCACTGAGGGCTGTGGCGAAAAGTGCCCCTTCAGCTGTTCCATTATTGTTTTGTATGGAACAGTAGCGACGTCTTCAGGTGCAAGGAGAGCCCGGGCGATTTCAAACGTCTCCTCTCCACAGACGCTGAAGAATATTGCCCTCTTCTTGGTGTCTTCTTCATCGGTGATCCCTTTGGCTTCTAGGAGGAAGGTGAAACGGGAGGCGTACGCTTCCCAGTCTCCAGATGCTGGGTTGAACGGCGAGAAGCTGCTGTTGGTTGCCATTCTGAGTTCCTTGTGTCCCGGAGCTGAAGCCTGGATACACGGTGCGAGGCAGCAGTGCGGCAGGTGGCGGTGCTGCGGTGCTGTGTGTGGCAGTCAGCTCAGCGGGATCCCACCTTCGTCGCCAGTGAAATATACTCAGAGTCGCAAAGTGATTTCATGCTCTTTATTCAGCTCATAGTGGTGAGGAGGAATGAATGAGAGTCCCCTCCAAGTATCCGCTTTATATACATTATTTACACAATGGGCTGCACATGATTGGCTAATTCCGGAATTCTACTGTAAGCCAATCACGTTGTGGATTCACTTCTATCTGGAGCATGATTGGGTGGTTCCTGCTAACCAATCATACTGCTGCATTGTTCTAGGACCAATCAGACTGCTGCATTCTGAATCCTATTGTTCTAGAACCAGTCAGACTGCTGCCTTTTGGAGCCTATTGTTCTAGGACCAATCAGACTGCTGCAGTTTGGATCCTACTCAACTCAGTACTTAACACAGGGCCTTCTGGCAGTTCCCTCACTGCGAGAAGAGAGGTTACAGGGAACCAGACTGAAGGCCTTCTCAGTAGTGGCTCCCACCCTGTGGAACGCCCTGTTTTCAGATGTCAAGGAAATAAACAACTATCAAAACATCTGAAGGCAGCCTGTATAGGGAAGTTTTTAATGTTTGATGTTTTAATGTTTAATGTGTTTGTTTTAATTTGCTGGAAGCTGCACAGAGTGGCTGGGACAACCCATTCAGATGGGCAGCATCTGATTTTTTGTTGTTCTTTTGTTGTCGTTCCCCAACTGACACAAAAGACTGCTGCTTAATTAGGTTTTTGGTGCTGTTCTGATCATTTTTCAGTCTGAGAAATGTCGTGACTATTACTCACATGTTGGTTTCAGCCTGACGTTGTGAAAATGACACCTGCTATCGGAAAACAACTTTTTTTTGCATAGCAGCACACTAGACTTCATGTCCCAACCCTTTTATCAAAAGTTCCACTTTTTTATATAAATTTTGTATCACTCAGTATTTTTTTCAAAAAAGTTTATTTTAGACTATCATGTAACCTATATACTGTATGTGTCTGTCTCATTGCCTCTGATCCAAAAGGTTTAAACAAAAAACACACAAAAACCTAACCTATGATGTGAGACCAGGGGTCAGAAATTTTTTTCAGCAGGGGTCCACTGTCCTTCAGACCTTGTGGTGGGCCGGACTACATTTATTGGGGGGGGGGGGAATAAATGAATACCTATGCTCCACAAATAACCCAGAGATGCATTTGAAATAAAAGCACACATTCTACTCATTTAAAAACACCAGGCAAGCCCCACAAATAACCCAGAGATGCATTTGAAATAAAAGCACACGTTCTACTCATGTAAAAACACCAGGCAGGCCCCACAAATAACCCAGAGATACATTTTAAATAAAGGGACACATTCTACTCATGTAAAAACATGCTGATTCCTGGAGCGTCCGTGGACCAGATTGAGATGGTGATTGGGCTGGATCCGGCCCCCGGGCCTTATTTGCCTACCCAAGGTTTGCGTGATTAGCTCCCCCGAATCCTCCATTTTTTTAAACACACACAAACCCTTCAAGAAAAGGGAGTTATCTGATGTTTCCCAATATGACCTTGGTTGAAAATGAATGAAAACAGAAACTAAGCTTCCCCCACAAAATGTTGCTTTTCATTGAAACTCAAGAGTCCCAATGGACAAATATAGCAAGTTTTCATTTCTATCTCACCAACTGTATTTTCTTATATGTGTCAGAAGTCTTTTTGGATAGTCCTGCTCCACAAGATTTCTGCAAGATTTCAAGTTGGCAAAATATTAAATAGGATTGGCGGCAGGCCAGAATAGCCTACTCACCAGCAATTCCCTGATTAATACAGAAGACGTATACAGTGCTTAGAATGCCCTTTCCTTCTTACCACCTTTTTAGGCCCATGGGCACATTTTAATTTATAAGTGAGTGTCATAGGTGGCACCAAATCTGGTCACTTCTCTCTCTGCTTTTCCCCAGATCAGATCTCCACACAGAGAGAGAAGAAGGTGTGTTCTTTCTTTCTTTCTCTCTTTGCTTTACCAAGGCATTTGTTTCCTGTAGCAGCAGCATTGGGTTATTTGTTGGCACCCAGGGTGTGAGTGCGTGCACACACTGGGTGGGTACTGGGCATGAGGGTGAACAGAACTCACTGTGCCCACCATGCCAGCCCAGCCCTAGCCACCAGAGCCAAGCAGGGCCACACTGCGCTGCCTGCCTGCCTGCCCGCCCGCCCACGCAGGGGAGAACCCAGCCAATCAATGAGTCCCTTGGCAAGTGAATCCCCCCGCCGCCACCTGATGCTGGCCAGCTGGCCATTCAGCAAGGAGGGCAGGGATGCAGCAGTGATGTCAGGCTGGGCGCCAGGAAGTAGGGACTGTGGCAGCAGGCAGGGCGTGATGGGGATCCGGTGGGGGGGGGCGTGCCTAGTTCACGCCTCATCATAATTGTGTGCCCAGGGCTATGCCCCCCCCCCGGGCCCCCCAATGCTATGCCCCTGTCCTGTAGAGCAGTGGTTCCCAATTAGCTAAGTACTGAGACCCTTGTTTTTCAAAAGCCAAGCCATGGACCCCCTGATTTTGAAAAGTTTGATATTTCTGTGGTGATTTTTGTTATGTTCCATGGACCCCATTGGTGGATTACGTGGACTTCCTGGGGTCCCTGGACCACCAATTGGGAACCAATTCTGTAGAGTAACTATCAGCCTTAAGAAGCACACAGATTTGAAAGGAAGTGGGAAAGCATGTCACTCTTTCATCTCACTCCTGCTCCGTACTTTGCTAGGAAGAAAAAAGTAAACCATATTTGCGTGTTGAGGACCCCTGGGACACCCTCAAATAAAGACACAGTTCACACAAAATTTTTGTTTTGGTTTTTTGGCCACAACGTTATTGATTACAGAATGTGAGTGGTTGCTTAGGCGTTGGTTAGCGACTATCTGTTCCCACTTAGAGATAGGAACAGAACTGACAACTGCAAGCCTGCGAAAGTCAGTAAGGGTAAATATTTTGGGGGGAGAGAATAGAGCTGGACACCAGGCTCTCTCCTCTCCCCAGGTGCTCCCAGGGGCTATTGCGTGGCCCTAGCCCCTTGCCAGGGGTTTGGACAAGAGCATGTTGAGCCCCTGGAGTCCTTTAACGGAATTCCCTTGCAGCAGCAGCATTGGAGGGGCAGGCACTGCCAATCCTTACCCCTCCACCAACCAATTTTTTAACCAATGCCTAACCGCAACCTTGGGACGCGGGTGGCGCTGTGGGTAAAACCTCAGCGCCTAGGACTTGCTGATCATATGGTCGGCGGTTCGAATCCCCGCTCCGGGGTGAGCTCCCGTCGTTCGGTCCCAGCTCCTGCCCACCTAGCATTTCGAAAGCACTGTTAAGTGCAAGTAGATAAATAGATACCACTTTATAGCGGGAAGGTAAACAGCATTTCCGTGTGCTGTGCTGTGCTGGTGCTGGCTCGCCAGAGCAGCTTCGTCACGCTGACCACGTGACCCGGAAGTGTCTCCGGACAGCGCTGGCCCCCGGCCTCTTGAGTGAGATGGGCGCACAACCCTAGAGTCGGACACGACTGGCCCGTACGGGCAGGGGTACCTTTACCTTTACCTTTTAACTGCAACCTTACAAGTTGTGACGATTTGCTAGGCAGCAGGCAAAAAACCAAATGGCACAAGCCAATCAGCAAAATGGTAAAAATTCC
The DNA here is from genome assembly GCF_964106915.1 of Podarcis gaigeae. Taxonomy (NCBI): domain Eukaryota; kingdom Metazoa; phylum Chordata; class Lepidosauria; order Squamata; family Lacertidae; genus Podarcis; species Podarcis gaigeae. The sequence goes on along the minus strand of NC_139691.1, from coordinate 28,420,930 downwards.
TACCAGGCCCCTGCCCCAAAGCAGATGACCCCATGACAGGCATAGCAAGGTCAGCACAAACAACCCTAAATATAGGGAGGGTGGGTGGGTGATCCGATACGCGCAGCGAAAAGAGGAAGCTCAATGCTGCGCGCAGGGAATAAATAGCACCCCAACAGTCAATCAACTTTGCAACATTGAATTCTCCCCAGCAACAATTGGAGGTGCCCTATCAAATTTGTGGCCATCCATACTAAGCTGCCCAGGGGGGGGGGGGATGTCATGGTTTCCCCCACCGCAACACATGCTCTCTATGAAGATTAACCCACTTAGCCATCTCATGGGGGGGGGGTATTTTCTACTGCTTTACATATTCCAATTCCAGCTTATTACAAAACTCTGTGGTGAAGAAATAGTGTCCATACTTTCTTCTTTTGTGTTGTGTCTATTAAAGTCTGAAAGCAGGCGCTATCTTATCACCAAGATTTCTACGTCATTCCTAGCTTGCTAGCCACCCAGGAACTGACCAGACCCTGACCCTCTTAGCAGCAGGAACTGGAGAAATAATATTTCTATGCTTGCTCTGTCTCTCCAAGAGGTTTAATGGGTCAAGCAGTACCCGGTTTGGCTTCACTTGAAATGAAGAGGATCAGTGAGGGTTTATTGCCTTTTGGTGATATTTGTGCTAATTTACAAATCTGCAAGTTGAGTATTAGTGGAGGCACATCATTAAACTCTTGCTTTGTTTCATTTATATACCACAGTTCCTCAAAAGAACTCAAAGTGTTGTACATGGTTCTCCCCCTCTCCATTTTATCCTCTCAACCACCCCAGGAGAAAGCTGAGGCTGAGAGTCACTGAGTGGCCCACTGGCCTTTGTGGCTGAGTGGCAATTTGAACCCCCGTCTCCAAACTCCTAAATCCTCATCCAACACTCTATCCACTACACCAAACTGGCTCTCCAATTGCTGGAAGAGCAAATCCCAACATTGTGAGGGACACCTGGATTCACTCCTCTCTGAGTGAGCAAGCGCAACCTTCCCCTGCCCAATTCCAGCCCTTCTTCTCTGTGGATAGAAGAGGTACCCCACGAGTTCTAGGCTTCCTGCCACAACCTGCACCCTGTCACACTGGTTAAGTGAGGTCTCTGAAATTAGATGGACAGCCTGTCCCAAAGCCAGGCTGCATGTTCTCAATAGTGGGTGGGGGAAAGGATGTGGCAAGGACCTCACCTGTTGTCCAAGAATTCTCAAAGGTTATAAACAGAGGCTCTGAGACTACATCCGCAAGCTCCTTTAGTACCCTTGGAAGTAGCTTTGTGTTCTCTTTACCACCTCTTTTCCTGTCTTGGACTGCAGCTCACATCGTTTATTATGTTATCACCAGGCTGGGCATTGCTTTCTTTTTTGGTGAAAACAGAGGCAAAGTAGGTGTTGAGTGGTTTCACCTTCTCTCTGTCACCCAATAGCATTTATCCATCTTCACACAGAGGACCTACCACTTGCTTGTTTTTCCTCTTGCTTTGAACATAGCTGAATAAATCTTTATTATTATTTTGAACCTCTCTTACAAGCCTGAGCTCATTCCTGAGTTTTGGCCCACCTGACCTTCTGCCTACAACTGTTGGATACTCATGGAGATTCCCACTTCCCTCTAACTTTTATACATGCCTTTCTTAAATCTCAGCTCATCTGTAAGCTCTTTATGCAGCCACACTAGTTTCTTTAGATGCCTCCCATTTTTCTTTCATATTGGAATTGTCTGCATTTGGACCTTCAGTATTTCATCTTTAAGAAACTCCAAGCCATCATGGATTCCCTTCTCTTTGAGTATTTCTGACCATGGGATCTCACCCAGTAACTCCTTTTAAGGTTTATGAAATTGCCCTTCTTAAAGTCCGGAGTGCCTGTCTGACTATACTCAGATTTCCCTTGCCTCTGTATCATGAAACCCAGGAGGACATGATCACTTCCTCCCAAGGTTCCCAGTACTTCCACTTCATTGATCAGTTCCCCCCTGTTGGTGAGGTCCAGGTCCAAGACAGATGACCCCCTTGTTGCTTCTTCTACCTTCTGGGAAATGAACTTGTTCTCAAGGCAATAGAAGAATTTGTTGGACCTTACATTCTTGGCAGAGTTTGAGTTCCAACAGATATAAGGAAAACTGAAGTCTCTCATGACTATTATATCTCTCCTTTTTGCATGCTTGGTAATCTGCTCTAGGAAGGCCTCAGCCAAGTCTTCAGTCTGGCTTGGTGGTCTAAAGCAGGCACCCACAGTAAGGTCATTGTTATTTCTCCTGCAGTTTTTACTCATATATCCTCAATCTGCTTTCTGTGCTCCGGGGTCATGGATTTCTTCATAAGCGTACGCATCCTTTACATGTAATGCTACTCCTCCTACCTTCCTGTTTGGTCTATTCCTTTTGAACAGGTTATAGCCCTCAATTCCTGCATTCCATTCATGAGTCTCATCCCACTTTTTAAAAAAATAACAACCAACAACAACCCTGAGATTGGAAGTTGTTGTGCAAGTAGAGGCCTTTTGCAAGTCTTATAATTCTCATACTCTCGTTGCATGCCACCTCAGTCTCCCAGTGGTATGAGATTCCAGGGATTCCAGGCACTTACCCAGGGGTTGATTTCCCTGGAATGAGGGGAAGTGGAGACTGTGGTAGAATACGTGGTCTATTTACACATTTATATACAACCAAAGCCTATGAAGAAGGGGGCTCACGACATTAAGCCCCAGAAGGTTTCTCCTCCCATAATAGCAGCCTTGGAATCAAGCAGAAATCAAGTATGGCTCATTCCCTCTAGCTGCTTCCTGCTTCAAGCTCACACCAAATTTATCTCTTTCTCACTACCAGCCAAGTGAGGGAGAGGGTCCACCCAATCGCCCTCTGGCCCAGAGCAACCTCCGCCATTAACTCGCCAAGAAAGATGCCTGGCTTGTTCAACAATGGAATGCTCCAGGGGTGCCAAGTATGGCAGCCATGGGGTCAGGGCCTCCAAATAATTCTAATTCAGAGGGCCGCACCCCAACGTCTGTGGCAGCTGCCCATGACACGCAGCCCAAGCCCCCTCTATCCCAGAGGCAAGGTGACACGCGTGGAATGCTACATTAGATTTTAACCCTTGCTGGAGCCAGGACTCCAGGAATTAGAAAGGACTCAGGCCTCATACAGGCTAACCCCCCAAACTCATAACACTATGGTATGTGGAATGAAACTGTGCACTTACTTGGTTATTAAATGCCTGCTGGTGGAATTAGAGGCCATGATTAAGCTACATGAATCTGGGAAGAAACTTCTGTAGATTATGGTTTACTGGTGTTTCCCTGGAGGACATGACTACTAACTCATAACAACTGTCTCTGAACAAAACCAGCAATTTATTTACACATACATAGGGTGTGTACACACTGTGTGATAATGTGCATTCATTACTGAATGCAGGTACCTTTTAGGGGTGTTGTGCACCCCCATAACATCACTGTCCCACAGTATTTGTGGATCTAAAGCACATTCTACTGGAAAGGTTGTGATCCATTTTAGGCCAAGAATGCACATGCTCCATAAATTTGTACACAGAGATGACTTTCTCATGTCACCACCCATTAGGGCAGATGTACTGATGTTGCAGTGCTGTGCCCCTTCTCATCACCATGTTTAACTTGCCCAGGACTGAAGCATCCAAACTTGAAAGCAGTACAGTAACATAGTACACCAAAATATAGCCTCCATACAGCAGTATATCAACACACCCATTTCCAGCCCTTCTCTTTTGTTTTTATATATATAATTTTATTAGCATTTCTGTTTTACAATTTAAAATACTTATTTTACATCCTTAAGATATCAATGACATCCCTTCTTCTCTTTCCATGGTTCATTTTACATATCATAAATTCCTGCATATTTTACAAACACTATACCATTCAGTATTCCATTATTTACACTGTTGAATTTATCTTAATGCTGCCAGCGTTTTCAGCTGTACACAATTTCCCATTTTTCAATAAACATTTTCCAATCTTCTTTAAATGTATGTCCTTCTCGTTCTCTTATTCTATATGTTAAGTCTGCAAGTTGTGCATATTCTGTCAAATTAAGTTGCCATTCTTCTTTGGTTGGAAACTCACATGTTTTCCATTTTGGGGCTAAAATATGGGCCGCAGTAGTGGCATACATAACCTTTCCTGATACCTGGAAATTTCAGTGTGAATTATCCCCAACGGAGAGGACTCCGGTTTTTTGGTGAAAGCACGTTTAAACATTTTTTTCAATTCATTATGGATCATTTCCCAATACTCTTTTACCTTTTTACAAGTCCACCAAAATATAGCCTCCATATAGCAGTATATAAATGCACCGATTTCTAGCCCTTCTCTTTTGAAAGGCTGATAATTTTTTTTTTAAAGAAAAGGTCTGTGGAAACAATTGAAGATAGGGAATAGAAAAAACCATTGTACTCTAATTTGTAAACATGCCTACCAGTGTGTGCAACACAGATAGTAGCTACCGCTTCAGATGACATTGTTGTATGAAGGTGTGTACAATTGCAAATGGATATGTACAAATCTGTATAGGTCCATATAGTTAAAGCTATGGTTTTCCCAGTAGTGATGTATGGAAGTGAGAGCTGGACCATTAAGAAGGCTGATCGCTGAAGAATTGATGCTTTTGAATTATGGTGCTGGAGGAGACTCTTGAAAGTCCCATGGACTGCAAGAAGATCAAACCAATCCATTCTTAGGAAATCAGCCCTGAGTGTTCACTGGAAGGACAGATCCTGAAGCTGAGGCTCCAGTACTTTGGCCACCTCATGAGAAGAGAAGATTTCCTAGAAAAGACCCTGATGTTGGAAAAGATTGAGGGCACAAGGAGAAGGTGACGACAGAGGACGAGATGGTTGGACAGTGTTCTCGAAGCTACCAACATGAGTTTGACCAAACTGGAGGCAGTGGAAGACAGGAGTGCCTGGTGTGCTCTGGTCCATGGGGTCTTGAAGAGTCAGACACAACTAAACAACACCATGTACAAATCTGCACTGTGAAAAAAGTAATGCTGTGTATTTCAAAGGCTATGTGTGTACATAGTGATAATCTGGGAAGGAAGAGTATGAGAGGGACAGAAATGTAGTGTGACTCAGTGCACCGGCTGTTGGAAGTCCAGCAAAGAACCCCCTTCATTTCTCCTTAAAATTACTCCTTAAAAGTACACAAGTCAAGTATGAAATAGTGTTACATTGCCAACACTAATGGTTCCCTGTGTAAGGCAGTGCTTGCACTCAATTTGATGTGAGAGATAATTCTGATAAGCTGCTTCCTTTGAAATTGCTGCAGTTCTGTAATTGCCCCCCAAATCTACCAGTGTTCAAGCTAGGAGAAAAAGAGATTCTCTGGCCATACATGCTATGGGAGAAATGTCAGGTGCAGACCCACCAAATCACAACAGGTAGCATATGTGGAGCAGTTCTCCAGAGAATCCTTGCTGAACACAGAGGTGCATTTCCATATATCCAGCAGTATTGATTCTGGTTATTGTGGCTTGTTCTTAATTATGCATATGAGAAATGAGACTACCAGGATAGTAAGGGAAAGTGTACCAGCGTCTCCACAAATTTCATTCAAAGGCAGCCTTATGATGTTTTTCAAAGTAGTGCTGTGGTTTAAAATCAACAAATTCTGAATTCCTGCCGTAGGCATGTGGTTGTCCACTGTGAGACCAGGATGCTGGACTACACAAGCTTTTGGTCTGAGCCAGCAGGGTTCTTCTTAACATTACTTTATAGTTTATAAAAGCACACTGAAGTCTCCTGCATCTCTGCACCCCTGTACTGAAGTTTTTTTCTCTCCAATGAAGCTACGTATGTTGTTACTAATTTGATTTGCTTGTATATTCTTTTGCCATACATGTAGCTATTGCAGTGTCCCAGGGATATATTAAAAATATCTCCAAAAGGTGTAAAGAAAATAGAAGCAAGAACAGGCAACTTTAAATATTACAAATATACACATAAAAATATTATATTACAGTCTTACTAATATATATAAATCAATATCAATTCATTTTCCATCTGACACACCCTCCCTCTCAGCCTTAGGTCCAAACAAATTTTTAGCTCACCGATGAAAGTCTCACACCAAGAAGAGTTCCAGGAAAAAGCAGGTATCACTCTAGTCCAGTGGTTCCCAATTACAGTGGTACCTCGGGTTAAGTACTTAATTTGTTCCGGAGGTCCGTTCTTACCTGAAACTGTTCTTAACCTGAAGCACCACTTTAATAATAATAATAATAATAATAATAATAATAATAATAATAATTTTTTATTTATACCCCGCCCTCCCCAGCCAAGGCCTGGCTCAGAGCGGCTTACAAGCAATAATAAAAACAAGATGAATGATTACAACTTAAAAACAAAAATAAAATGCAACATTAAAATAATGGAACATTAAAATATTAAAATGTAGCCTCATCGCAGGAGGAGGAAAAGAAAGAAAGAAAAAAGAGAGAGGGAGGGAGGGAATCAAATTGGCTCCAAGCCAAAGGCCAGGCGGAACAACTCTGTCTTACAGGCCCTGCGGAAAGAAATCAGATCCTGCAGGGCCCTGGTCTCATGAGGCAGAGCGTTCCACCAGGCCGGAGCCAGAGTTGAAAAGGCCCTGGCTCTGGTTGAAGCCAATCTAACTTCTTAAGGGCCTGGGACCACTAGGGTGTTGTTATTTATGGACCTTGAGGCTCTCCGTGGGGCATACCAGGAGAGGCGGTCCCATAGGTACGAGGGTCACTTTAGCTAATGGGGCCTCCTGCTGCCGCCATGCCACCGGAGCACGATTTCTGTTCTTATCCTGAAGCAAAGTTCTTAACCTGAAGCACGATTTCTGGCTTAGTGGAGTGTGTAACCTGAAGCGTATGTAACCTGAAGCGTATGTAACCCAAGGTACAACTGTAGCTAACCCCCTATTTTTCAAAAGCCAAGGCACAGCCCCCCTACTTTTAAAATGTTTGATAACTCTATGGTAGTTATCTCTGCAAAGCAATTTTTTGAACAAAATGTGGGGCAGCCCCTAATAAGCAAAGGATTTTGGTATACAAAAAAACAGACTAAGATTGAGCGATATCTGGTTTTCAAAATCATATCAGCAGCTAAACATCACAATGTTCTGATATATCACAAGGTCTGAAATTGGAGATCAGGTGTGGGGATGAGGGAAGTAGCAGTCACAGAGATTGAGCAGGTGGGTTGTGTGCAGTATAACTCCAGTTCATATGTTCCAAACTTAATAAAGTTCAGATTGCAACTCAGATTGCCAGGACCCATTCTAAATAGAGCCAGGAGAAGTTTGCTCGTCACAAATAATGATAAATAAATCCCTCCCAGCCATACACGTCTTTTAATCTGCACCTTCCTTAGCAACCAATTGCATCCTCTTTAGGGCAAAATGAAATGAGACACAGCATTACACATGTCCATCACAATAAATAGATCAGGTTGCTTCCTTTTGTACTAACTAGTCAGTCCTTGATGTCCAACCATAAGATCTGAACAACACCCACTAAGTTTAAAAGGCCTAACTCATATCCTTCTGTAAGTGCTATCTTCACTAAGCCTCATTCAGTCTGAGGGGTTTGAGGTTTGTTGCTGCTCTTTTAAAAAATAAATAAATCTTAATCCTGTTGAATAACAGGAGGATTTCCTCTTCCAATCATCGATGCGATCACATTTCCAGCTATACCAGGCTATATTCACACCTGGACTTCTGCAAATATCATTTTAGCAGCAATGTGTGAGTGACGCACGTGGTCTGCATCAAAGTTCAATTTTGTGCCAATGTCAGAATTGATCTATACAGAACCAAGCTACAGAATCTGTATTTTCTTGTGGCTTTTTAATCCTTGGTGTGATGGTTACCCTGGATGATATGGAGTCACAGCAGCCAGAGACTGGTACACACCACATCATTATCAAGCAGCCCTCTGGCTTCTGATATTTCACCCAACATAATCCTCATATTTTCAAATATCTCATCACAGTCATGAGGACAAGAAGCTTGTTTTGTTTTTTGTTTTTTTAATGAAGATTTTCAAAAGCTAAATTTAGCAGCTGATATTCCATTATGCACGTTTCCTGCAATTGAATAGAACTGTAGGATACACAAAGCCCTTGATTCAGCATCTGAGTGTAAATCTTGCACTCTCAGCTATTATGGCTAAATGCAGTGATGTCACTCCCAAGGATTGTACTTTTGCTTCAAGGGGAAGGAAGAGAGAGAAATGGTGACTAATGTTAAACATGCTCTGCTTGGTCTTCATCTTGTCACATGTAGCACATCCTCTTGGATCAAGCAACAGTTCTGTTCAAGATAGTTAGAAACATCATTATCAGTAGAGTAAATGCAGTGCAGATATTAACACTGGTATCATCCCTACAGCATTAAGCTAGACCTGTTCTTAGCAGCACCGCTGCTCTTCTATGGCCATGTTCCTTCAGTAAAGAAACCAATATGGTGCTATACCCTGCCAACTCCAGGAACAGGACCTCAGGTCACAGAGTTGGGGTGGTCTTCTGTTTGGAACCCAAGAGTGCCTCTGCCCGTCAATACACAATACCAGGCACGATAGACCAGCGATCTAATTCAGCATAAGGGGAATGGGGAAGGGACATAGGTCAGAGGCAGTACAAATTCAATTTCCCATGCTCAGCTCCTGGTACATCCACTTCAAAGGATCTGTAGCAGGTGATGACAAAGACCCTGGAGAGCCTTTGTCTGTCAGAGCAGACAATAAGATTGCTCTACATAGGGTGAGGGACGCGGGTGGCACTGTGAGTTAAACAACAGAGCCTAGGACTTGCCGATCAGAAGGTCAGCAGTTTGAATCCCTGCAAGGGGGTGAGCTCCCATTGCTCGGTCCCTGCTCCTGCCAACCTAGCAGTTCGAAAGCACCTCAAAATGCAAGTAGATAAATAGGTACCGCTCCAGCAGGAAGGTAAACAGCGTTTCCGTGTGCTGCTCTGGTTTGCCAGAAGTGGCTTAGTCATGCTGGCTACATGACCCGACCCGGAAGCTGTATGCCTGCTCCCTCGGCCAGTAAAGCAAGATGAGCGCCGCAACCCCAGAGTCGGTCATGACTGGACCTAATGGTCAGGGGTACCTTTACCTCACATAGGGTGAGGTGAGGAACTTCCAGACCGCAGGCCAATCTTGGCCCATGAGACAATTTCCCTAAAGCCACACCCATCTCTCAACCAGATGACTTCACATGGTGCAAATAGGGTTTAATTCTGTATCGACACATTCCAGCCAGGTGTGGAGCAGGGCCAGTGAAAGAACTGTTCCAGGGAGAAAGCAGTGGCTGAGAAGAGTCCTCAGGGCATTTGACCCCTAGGCTGAAATTCCCAACCTCTGAATAGATAATACTGAGCTATCTGATTCAGTTTCCCATGGAAGGGCTGTAAAGCACATGCTTTTCATGTGAAAGAATCCAGATTGAATCCCTGTTATCTTCAGATAAGGCCCCCATTTAAGGCCCTGGAGAACTGCTCCAGACATCATGTAAACCAGGGATGGAGAACCAGTGGTCCTTCTAATGTTGTCAAACTGCATTGCCTAACAGCCCCACTAAGCATGGCCAATGGCCAGGGATTATGAGAGTTGTAGTCGTGCAGCACCTGAAGAGCCACAGGTTCTTCGTCTTTGATGCAGAGTAATACCAAGCTGGACAGACCAGTTGGTCTGACTTGATATAAGGCAGCTCCCTGTGTCCATTAAATTCTAACTAAGTTGGACTGAGCTGCAATCTGAACCAAGATGTGCCATGCTTGATATCAGTATGCTTACTCGCCATCTCCCCCTACACATCCACAAAGCAAATGCACAGTTCTGGGGCCTGCCGGGGGGGGGGGCGGCTTTGTTGCATTTAGGCATGATAATAGTCACAACGTGGGTTGTCAAGTTTAAACTGGAAATACAACCATAGTAAGTCGCATTTTGAATGCTCATTGTGCATAGTGTCCGTTCTGATTTTCATGTGATCAGACCTGTTTCGAAAATGAATAGGGGTCTCTTTGTACTGCTGAGAGAAAATATCAACCATGATATCTTATGAGGATTTAATAACACTTGATCTTTTATTTCAATCTCTGATGTGAGATAGCCACTGGCAGTGAAGTGTTCCTGGATATATTTTTAAAAGGTCAGTACTATGCAGGTTTTATAAAGAGCAGCAGTGACTTGTGCCCACTGAGGCTAGTAGGGAAGGAGACAGGGAGCTCAACAGTAGGTGGAGCCAGAGCCATAAGAGGCAGAGCCAACTTGCACTAGCTTCCCCCCCCCGCCCCCTCCTCATCCTACTCCCTGCTGAGTTGTAAGGTAACACCAAGGCTACAGAGGACAGAGCTGACAGGCAGGTGAGGGGAGTGCCCCATTTGCCCTAATAGAGCAGCTTTCACTGGTGGAAAGTGAAAAGGGAAAGGCCAAGAAGTTGTTGTTGTTGTTGTTGTTGTTGTTGTTTTATTTGTACTCCACACATCTGACCAGGTTGCCCCAGCCACTCTGGGCATCTTCCAGCATATACAAAAACTTAAGAAAATATTAAACTTTTTTTTTTAAGGAAAAGTGGGGTTTCTTCACTGTAATAATTGTCATGGCAAATTTTGCATGCACAATGACCACCCATCTCACAGTAAACAACCATCTGGACACAACCACACTGATATCCAAATGACAGCTGCTTCAATTTTCTGAATACCAGTTGCTGGGGAACCGAAGCAGGAGATGGCTATCTTCCTCATGCCATGTGGCCGGATGCAGAAAAAGCCAGAGCTCCTGCAAGCTGCACCTGCTGAAATCTCCTCTGCACACAGCTGCTGAAGGTATATGTCAAGGGCACTCCCAATGAAAGGATTACAGAGATAGTTATCTCTTCACGATCAAAACTAGCACAGTATTTTTTTATGGCTCCAAATAACATGCACGCTAGTTTAGCATCCTCTAGGCAGCCTTTCCAAGGCCTGAGCTCCAAGGCCTGAACAGTTGCTGCAACAGTCGTACTCCCCCTCTATTGGTTTATGTACCTTCGCTCCCCGCCCTGCCCCGACCGGCTACACACAAGGGGTCAGGGACCACACCTGAGTGGAAGCTTCCTCTGATCATTCCTTTTCAATCCTCTCTTTGTTCTAGGACACAGTGGTGGGGAAGCACCCAGCCCTTCACTTGCCTATTTCTGTTTGTTTGTTTGTTTGTTTGTTTGTTTGTTTGTTTGTTTGTTTCATAAGATGTATATATTGCTTGATTGTAGAAAAGCTCAAAGTAGTTTACAAAACCACACAGCATCAGGCCACTGAACCTTTATGCCCTGCTTGTTAGCTTCTAGAGACATTTGTTTTGCCACTGCCTGCAGCTAGATCATGAATGTTGGAAGATTCAGAACTGATTTCTTCATACAGCACATACTTAAACTATGGGATTCACTCCCAGAGGAAGTGGTGATGGCTATCAACTTGGATGGCTTCAAAAGAAGTATTTGTGGAGGATAAGGCCCCCAGTGGTTACTGGCCCTGATGACTACATCCCATCTCCACTGTCAGAGGCAATGTGCCTCTGAAAGCTAGTCTCTTAGAATCACAAATGGGGAGAGTGCAGGTGCATTTAGGTCCTGCTTGCAGACTTCCCACAAGCATCTCACTGGCCACTGTGGAAACAAGATGCTAGACTAGAAGGGCACTTCTTGCATTGTTGTGACTAGATGACAGGCCACCCAGAGTGGCTGGGGAAACCCAGCCAGTTGGGCAGGATATATTAAAATATTATTAAATATTATTAATATTAAATGATTATTATTATTATTATTATTATTATTATTATTATTATTTAGATGGGTCTTTGCAGGGATCTTCTTACTCTCTTCCTATTCTCTTGCTATTGGGCAGCTTTCACTAATTTTTAAGGTATTGTTAAAAAAATTAGTGCAAGCTCCCAAATTTGTGAGCGGTCATTCTTCAGGATTCTTCAAGTCTTCTTCTAGAATTTATATCTCAGAGCATGTACTGGATACATCAACATGTGAAGAAGACCAACACTGAAGCTACAATCATTTATGCACATTTACCTGGGAGCACATTTACCTGAGAGTAAGTTTCATTGGAGAAGGGGACAACAGAGGACAAGATGGTTGGACAGTGTTCTCGAAGCTACAACATGAGTTTGACCAAACTGCGGGAAGCAGTGGAAGACAGGAGTGCCTGGCGTGCTCTGGTCCATGGGGTCACGAAGAGTCGGACACAACTAAACGACTAAACAACAACAAGTTTCATTTGTACTTTGTGCAACTTACTTCTGAGTGTAAAAGATTGCACTGTAAGATTAGTAAGCAGTTAGGTTGGGAGTAAAAATGTGTGAATAGCCCTGCTGGATCAAGCCAGAAGCCCATCTATTCCAGCACCCTTCTCTCACAATGGGTAACCAGATGCCTATGGGAAGCCCACTTACAGGACAAGAGTAGAAAAGGAATCCCCTTCTGTGGTTTCCAGCAACGGGTATTCAGAGACATGCTGCTCCAAACACTGGAAGTAAAATATAGCCAGCATTGCCTGCAGCCATTGATATTCTTCTTTATTATTTTTCTATTTAGCTTTCAAAACCATCAAAGCTGCCAGTCATCATGACATACTGTGGGTGCAAATTTTATTGTTTTAACTATGTCCTATGTGAACATGTCCTTCCTTATCTTGTCCCTTCCAATACTCAGTTAAATGGATGACCCCAGGTTCTACCTCTCCACTTTTCTCAATCCACTTTCTCGAAACTATGCAAATCATTTCCCCCACGCCCACTCTTTTATTTGCCTCCCCCCCATAAGTGCCATTGAAGTTCATGGGATCTATTTCTGTGTAAATGTGAACAGGATTGCCCTGCAAGCCACCATTTAGTTCTCAATCTGCATTTATTGCATATTCATGGGGCAATTATGTGCTTTCCCCCAGTATATATGAAACTGAACTTACACAACAATTTCACAAGCTCATCGAAAAAATCTGGGAGACAGTAGAGATCCCAGCAGACTTTAGGAATGCTAAAATTATCACTCTCTTTAAAAAAGGTGACAGAACTGATTGCAGAAACTATTAAGGCATCTCTCTATTAGCTGCAGCCAGCAAAATTCTTGCAAGGATCTTAGCAAACTGTCTCTTAACAATATTGGAGGTGACCCTTCCTGAATCCCAAAATGGTTTTCAGCCTTCTAGGGGGACAGTGGACATGATTTTCACTGCTCAACAGCTTCAAGAAAAATGCAGAGAGCCAAACCAACCCCTGTATATGGCGTTTATTGACCTGACTAAGGATTTTGACACTGTAAATTGTAATGCCCTGTGGACTGTCCTTCTGAAAATTGGCTGCCCAGATAAATTTGTGGACATCATTCAGCTCCTCCATGATAATATGACAGCAACAATCGCAGATAACAGTGGCTCTCAAAATGAACCATTCACAGTAGGATCAGGTGTTAAACAGGGTTGTGTTATTGCCTCAACTCTATTCATTATTTTCATTGCCATGATCCTATACTTTGTCAAAGGTAAACTCCCCACAGCAGTAGAAATCATATATCGAACAGATGGAAACTCTTCAATCTGAGCAGGCTGAAATCAAAGAGTAAGGTTACCATAACTTCTGTCATAGAGCTTCAGTATGCTGATGACAACATAGTGTGTGCACGCTCAGAGGAGGACCTCCAAACCATCCTAAATGTCTTCTCAGAAGCTTACGAAAAGCTTGGTCTATAGCTCAGCATCCCAAAAACCAAAGTGCTGCACCAACAAGTACAAAATTACCCCTCTGCAGTGCCACAAATCCAACTCAATGGTGTAACATTGGAAAATGTTGATCACTTCTCCTACTTGGGTAGTTATCTTTCCACAAGGGCCGACATGGATGCTGAAATCCAGCATCACCTAAGCTCCACGAGTGCAGCTTTCTCCCAATTGAAGTGCAGAGTGTTTCAGGACCGGGACATTAGAAGGGTAACCAAAATGCTTGTTTACAAAGCTATTGTACCACCAACCTTACTGTATGCTTGTGAAACATGGAGAACTTATAAATGTCATCTCCAACTCCTCAAAAAATTCCATCAACAGTGTCTCTGAAAATTTTTTACACATCACTTGGGAAGACAGGCAAACTAATACCAGTGTACTGGAAGAAGCAAAAATCACCAGTGTTGAAGCAATGATTCTTCAACATCAAGTTTGTTGGACTGGACATGTTGTGCAGATGCCTGATTATCGTCTTCCAAAGCAACTACTCTATTCCTAACTTAAAAATGGGAAGTGTAATGCTGATGGTCAACAAAAGAGACAGTTAAAGACTGTCTCAAGGCAAATCTTTAAAAATGTAGTATAAACACTAACAATTGGGAAATACTTGCCTGTGAGCGCTCTAATTGGAGAACAGCCTTTACCAAAGAAGACACTCAAACTCAGGACACAAGCGAGAAACATGCTAAGAGGAAGGCATGCTTGGCAAATCCACACCGTGATCAACTCCCACCTGGAAACCAATGTCCCCACTGTGAAAGGACATGTGGATCCAGAACTGGCCTCCACAGTCACTTACGGACTTATTGTTAAAACCGTGTTTATGGAAGACAATATTACTTGGCTATGAGTGATCGCCGAAGAAGAAGAAGATAAAAGTAGGGGGAACACAATTATTTGCTGGCTTTGAAGTTGATGGAAAGAAGCCAGGGGTCAATACAGCATATGGAAAGTGGATAATGCCTTAAGCCAGGGATTTTAACAGGGTCCCCAAACAAATTTCAGCACTGTTAATAAACTACAGCTCCCAGCATTCATGGGGGAAAGCCATGACCATTTAAAGTGGTATCGTTGTTGGCATCCATCTGTCTCAAGAGACAATGGCGTGTGTCTCTGGGGATGAAGTCAAACTGCTGCATTAGCAGCACCAAAGTGACCTCCCGTGGTGCAAGCCTGGGCAGTATGTATGGAGGTCCTGGGCAGCTGAGATGGCATACAGCTTTAAATGTATACTGAAGGTGGGACCTTAGTTACATTCATTACCTTCAGTAGATCAGCTGTAATTAGAACTAGCTTTGGATGCAATCTTGATTCTCCTACCTTGATTACAGTCATGAATTGGAGCAGTAGTGATATGGCATTCCTGCTTTACTTTTAGTGACAAAAGGTCCTGAGATGACATTGGGAGCAGACGGACTAATATGAACCCGCTCTGGAAGCTAATAGGCAAGGGCTGAAAGTATGGTTTCCTTTTGTTTCTCCCCATATCTGGAATCCAAAAGGAAAAAGCAGAGCACAGTAAAAAGACTGCAAGACAGTTCTACCCATATCCATATACAGAGAACTAGACATTGCAATTACTGACATGCCAAAAAAATTATTGGACATCTCCCTCCCTGACCATTCTCCATCAATTACTGAGGTGGTGGGGAATGGTACCTTTGAAACTGCATCAAAGCAAAGAGAAAATTTCAGTGAAATACTCATGGCTTGGATACAGATTTTTTGTTGCAATTACCTCCCCCCCCCCCCCACCAAGGTGGGAAAGGTATTTGTGACGGCCCTTTTGTTCATTTTACAAATAATCTCTGCGGCCTTCTTGGATGCATTTGCTTCAATTAAGCCCAGAAAGGGAGGGGCAAATCTGGTTTCTCTCAGCTTCTCATTTTTCCAGTTGGAAGAAATTCAGTTTTCCACATTTCCACTTCAGTTTGCCATTAAAAAGATAAATAAATGTCCTCATGAAAACTGATTGGCATTTCAGTTTGTCGGATAATTAAACTTTGGGAAGTTACCTTTAAAATGATAACTGTACATGAAAATGATATAGAACATGTTAACAATGGAATTTTCATGGAATTACCCACAAGCAAATCAGGATGAATGCCAGTAGTGCACGGTCAATGGACTAGGAGGACTAGGATAGTCCCCTAAATGTTCCCTTGGCATCTCCTTCCCCAAGCCCAGAAGCCTCTCCATGGCTTAGGGAGAGAGGGCCTCTCACCACCTTCCCAAAGGCTGCCCAGCTTTGAGAAGAAGGCATCCTGTCAGAGCCCTGGAATCTCCTTCCCAAAGTCTTGGAAGCTTCTGCCTGGCTTAGGGGGAGAGACGTGATGTTTGTGCATGTGATATCACACACACCCCTCAATCACCCTCGCAGGCTGGCGCCTCTGGCCATAACAGTTGCCCTATGAGAAAATTCACTGCACACCACAGATGAATGCCTATTCAGGAAGGAGTCCATAACAGAGGCAAGAAACAAGACAAGCAGGGACACAGATCCATGGTGATAAGTGGGAGCCCCTACTGTGGCACAGGCCTTGAAAGGTCCCTGACAATGCTAACCTTAAATGGGGGCTGGCCCACCCATGAATCAGGGTGAGGGAACCCACTTAGGGCAGCATGATCCACAGAGGTGGCAGATCAGGCCTCCAAGGAACACATGGCCTCTGGCCATCACTGCCACAGTGGTAATGAAAGCAGTGGTGTTCTCCTTGGAGGCTTGTTCTGCTGCCACCTCTGTAACCACACAACCGTTGTGCTCAGGTGCAGCAACACTACAGTGGCCCTCCTGGGACATGAGGATTTCAGTGCTATGATGGAGTGGGTTATGGGAAGAGGAGGTGGGATGACACAGGCGCATTGAGACTCTGGCCAGGACCAGAATGTAATCATTCCTGACTGTTGTGAGGAATTAGGAGGCAGGTTGGCAGGGCTTTGCAAGGGTCTTTCCTTGAGGAGAAGCTCTTGCAGTGGCTCATGGCCCCTGCACATCATGCATCCAGGGGCTGGATCAGGGGAGGCAATGGGGCATTTTGCCTCAGGGGTCAAAACATCTCGGTCCACCTTGCTTCTGATGACAGATTGAGCATCTGGTTTAACACCATTGCAGTTGAACACTGGCCTGGATGGACACTTTCTCTGACCCAACGAAGCTATTCTTACGTTCGTACAGGATCCAGTAGGCTGCCAAGCTTTCTTGAAAGAGCTTCGGAAACTTCAAGTTGGAACAGTACATAATCCTACAATTATCCACCTTTCATGGGCTGTGAACAGGGTGCAAAAATGACCAGGGGGAGCCTTTTCTTGCTCACAGGAAGAGCCCAGGGCTCCACATGAGAAAGCTAAGCCTTAGACTTAGACTTTTGGAGGGTTGTCTTTTTTTGTGAAATGGATTTTTTTTCAAAACAACCTGCAAGGCATTTCACCATCTGGTTTCCTTAGGCTTCAGCAAAGGCATGGCTAGGAATGGAAGTCTTTGACAGAAAAATATTTATTTTGCTTTTTTTACATTTCATAGTGATTTTACACCACTTGTCTGTTCAGAAAAACCTTACAGTATTTTTAAGCATTTATAAACCACCCAATATTTTATAAATATCAAAGCTTTATTGATGGATAGATGTAATTAAAACAAGAATGCAATTTCAAACCAATAAAACAACAGTGTAAAACATATAAAAGCATTTAAAAGCAAATAAGCAAAGATTCAAAGGATTCAGGGGCATAAAACAGAGTCCAATCTTATGTATCAGGGAAAGTGTGGGCAAAAATGTAAGTTTGAAGTAACTAATAGATGATGCTTCAAATATGACAGAAAGAAGGGCATTCAAATGGTGACAGCAAAAAATGCCCAGTTTCATGTCACAGCCCTGTGACTGTCTTGTACGGTGCAGTTGCCACAAGCAGAACTTCCTCCTAATAACTCAGTAGTGTTGAAGGTTGGTAAAGAGGCAGTGAGTGTTTCAGATAGCATATTTCAGGGTCAGCTTCATTAACATCTACTGGAGTGGGTGATAATGAAGAGAAATTGCGTCAGAGACGTAGCACCCAAACTCATCCCCTAAAACCGCTACTGGGCTGCTGCCCTCAGATCCCTTTCATCTTGAAGTAATCTCTCTGGCTGCACCACCAGTCACAATCTTTTGAAAATGAAAACTATTTGAACTCTAGGTTCTAAGATAAACCATTTTGTTTTGTACTTGCATAGCTGAAGAGAGATTTGCAGTTCATACACCAAAAGACTGTTCAATGGTACCAAGATATACCGTATTCAGGAGCAATAAAACAAATTGCATGATTTATTTCCCCATCTTCCAGATGCTGAATCCCACACTGTTCAATTATAATACCCATAAATTTATGAGTTCATGTCATTTATATGCTGCTTAGCTTTAATGCTTCTCTAACATTTCCTTGAAAGCTTTATTAGGCACTGCTCACATGGGGATCTTGTACAGCCATGGCAGATTATGTAAAAGCCACAAGAGAGCACATTGTGAGGGGAGTTCTTTGGTAGTTGACAACTCCAGCAGCACTGAGAAGGTGAACCTTCAGTCAGCATGCTTTCTTAATGTAAAGTGATGGTGGGTTAAATAAGAGGTATGGATCCTCAGGTCTTGACACTCTCCCCAGGTCATAGCCCTCCTCCTGCCAGCCCCCTTGAAGGGCCCTGCTTTGCACCATTAAGTGCTTTTGCCTGACTGCAGTGAGGCTTGAACTATTAATGCCTCTCGGCTGCCTAAATTGGGGTGTGTGTTTGTGTGCATGTGTGCAAACTAGCCTACAGAACAAAGGTAAAATTTGCATTGATTGCTCCACCCACTTTTCAATGATTTTGAAACCTTTTAGGAAGTGAGACAAACAGTGATGACAAGAGTTGAAGTTCTGGGCCTTATTGACAAATTAAAAACTAACAGACCTCCAGGTCCAGATGACATTCATTGAGAGTTCTTAAGGAACTCAAGTGTGAAATAGTTGATCTTTGAACAAAAATATGTAACTTGTCCCTAAGGTCAGTCCCTGCTTTTGAGGGCTGGAAAGTGTCCAATGCAACACCATTTTTTTAAAAAGGGAGTGGGGATCCTTGAAATGGCAAGCTGGTTAGCTTAACATCTGTTCTGGGGAAACCAGTGGAAAGCATGGCCGAAGATAAAATAACCAAGCATATGGAAGAGCAAGCCTTGCTGAAGAACAACTCCTATGGCTTCTGCAAGGATACATCCTAGCTAATTAACCTTTTAGAGGTTTGGGGGGTTAATAATAAGCATGTGGATAGCCACTGCATCAAAACTTTCAAAAAGTGTTTGATAAACAACTTCACCAAAGTTTCATTAGTAAGATTAGCAATCATGGGATAAGAAGTGAGGTCGTCTCATTGTTCAGTAACTTGTTAAAGAGGAGGAAGTAGGATTAAACGGTCAATTCTCCCAATGGAGGCAAGCAAGATGTGGGTTCCACCAAGGAACTGGATCAGGAAGGGAGCTTTTAAAATTGTTCATACATGATCTGGTGTAGACGTGAGCAGTAATGTGGCCACGTTTGCCAATGACACCAATTATTTGCAGTGGTAAAAAACAAACAAATAAAAAATTACCCAAAGCTCTAAAAGGATCTCTCCAAACTGGATGGATGCACTTTGAAACAGCAAATGCAATTCAATGCAAACAACTTTAAAGTAGTGCACATTGGGGCAAAACCTCTCAAGGGGTCTGAACTCATGTGATTGACAAGGAAAGAGACCCTAGGGTCATGGCGGACAGATCGATGAAGATGTCAACCCAATGTGCAGCAGCTGTGAAATATGTGAATTCCATGTTATGGATCATTAGGTCAGGGACTGCGAATGAAACTGCTAGTGTATTCCATTTGTAATACAACGTGAATACCATGCACATTTCTGGTTGCCACACCTCAAACGGAAATTGTAGAGCTGGAAAAAGATTCAGAAAAGAGCTACAAAATGATGATGGGGCTGGGACAACTCCACTATGAAGACAGGGGAGGGAATCTTGGATATAACTTATGACTGGTCTAGAGAGAGCTAAACTGCAAGCCTTGGTTAGGGTGACATGCCATGCTGAACCATAGTTTGTTCAGTGCGGTGAAGCAGCAAAATGAATGAGGAAGAAAGAAGTGGCCACAATATCCTTTCTAGGAGCTCACAAGCTCTTGTGTTTGCACTAAGCCATGGCTTGGCTCAGTGTAATGTGTAGACCGGACCAATGAGGAATACAGCATCATTTTTATGATGCCGTTTTAAGCACCAGGACAAAATCTGACTCTTCTAGAAAGCTTTCGGAAGATATTATGCTTTTTTCCTTTTAATGTGGGATGCTGCAACATAGGTAGTTCAATTAGCATTTCCACAAGGCAGCTGGGTTTTTTGGGTGGGGGTATTTTGCATGATAGTGTTTATTTATTGCTGCTTGCAGTTTTAACTGAACTTCTCTATTAAAAAAATAATAATAAATTGATGATGATGATGATAGGAAGAGCTATGGAAGCTCCCAAATTCAAATCCTGGCTCTAGGTAGGATTGGGGAAACAGACCTGCCTGAAACCCTGGAGAGCCAATGCCAATCAGTGCCGATAATATTGAGCTAAATGGACCAATGGTACGATGAAAGAGAAGGCAGCTTCCTATGTTCAAATACACGGAACAGCAGGAAAAGAATTCAGTGTTCCCTAGTAACTCCTATGGCACCAAGAATACTTTCTCGGTGAAACAAAGGACTGTAATCCAAACATTTTATTCCCCAGAAAGTGAGCTTTTGGTTTTTTAAGACAGATCCGCATCCCCAACACATTAGGAGTTATGAGATTTCTGATACAGAACACTGAAGATTCCAGGAATTCTCTCTGAGGTGAAATGATTAAGCAGCTTTTTGTTTCTGGTCAACAAACACATTCTGTATGCGAAGTATGTCTTCATTAGGTGATGTGAACTTTCTCCTTTCTGGCCTCTCTTTAAAATATTTAAGACACTGACACTCAATATAACCCTCCAATTATAAAGAAAGAATAAAAGCAGGTGGACTGAGAAGGGGTGTTAAGAGCCCTGAAATCAAGGTCTTTGTGCAATAAAATTATAGGTAAAACACAACTAAAACCTGCAAAACTATTGGAAAACAGATGATAGATAGATAGTAGGTAGATAGATAGATAGATAGATAGGGTCAGTGAAACTTAAAATGCATATAGGTAACTAAGTTATCTGTTTGAGTAGGCTTGCTGAAATAAAATAGTTTTCATTAGACATTGGTCACATTCACACCATACATTTAAAGCACATGGCTTTCTTCAAATAATTCTGGGAGCTTAGGAACATAAGATCAGTGTGCTGGATCAGGCCAATGGTTCATCTAGTTCAGCATCCTGTTCTCACGGTGGCCAACCAGAAGCATTTGGGAAACCTGAGAGCAGAATTCAAGCACAAGAACACTCTCCCTTCCTGTGGTTTCCAGCAACGGGCATTCAGAAGCATTGCTACCACCAACTGCAAAGGCAGAACACAGCTCTCTGCAGGGTAAGCTACACACAGAACTACAATTCTCAGCACCACTGACAAACTACATTTCCCAGGATTCTCTGGGGGAAACCATGTGCTTTAACATCTGTCGATCAGTCTGCAAGGAACCTAGTGCCTTTGCTACAGGGTAGCTGGGCATGTCACGAAGCACAGTGCTGATGAGATCCTGGCCACACACCATTTTAATTTGCTTAGAGGCCTAAAAATGGCACTTATACATATATACCTGCGTGTGCAAATTTTATGCAAAACCATGCCACAAGGCCTGTACCCCAAGTCTTCTAAGCACCTAGCAAAAATATCTGAACAAGTTATATTCTCAAGATATCATAGTATCTTGGAGGAAGGGTGGGATAAAAATTGCATAAATTAAATTTTATATGGTAGTAAACGATTTGCTGCAGCTAAAAGAGCTAGAAGCAGTACACATAGCCTTCCTCCATGTCTTCTGCTTACCTGAAAGTAACATAAAGTCATTTTTTATTTATAACTCAGATAATTCCATGCAGTAAGGAAGCAATTGCATGCTCTAGTCTTAGGAGGATATATAAAGCAACAATTCATCCATTTCATCCACAGGTCCTAAAAATATCCAGTCACAAATAAACAAAGCAGTTATTTTGTAAAAGCCAGTCTGTGTTGAAGTAAATCCAACATCACCTAAAGAGGGCAAAGATAAAACCTCAAACGCTTTGGGCTAAAATATGTTGTTGCTGCCATTATTATTATTATTATTATTATTATTATTATTATTATTAGTTTATTATCTGCCCTACACTCTAAGATTTCAGTAAGGGTTACAACAATTTGAAACTTGACATTAACAACAATTTCCATTTTAAAAAATTACAAAAAATGCATATGTGGCATGCATGATTGGATCACCTGGCCATTACCTCTTCCCTTTAAGAGGTTTGTGGTCCAATCTTGAGTTGCTTCAAGACTGTCACTATTTTTCAGGTGAGATTCAAGCACATGTGCAATTAAAATGGATTAAAAGCACTCTGTTGCCCTCATGCAACATCTATACATATACACAACAAAAACGACCTTTTTGCAATTTGGAAAGTGATTGGGAAATGCACTGAAAAGTGTGGGATGAACGTTTGATTAACCACCACAAAAGCAAATCAAGGTGAATGCAGGATTGCTGCTTATTGCTGTAGAGTTTCCCTGCAAATAAAATAAGAGCAAATGCTCAATAGAGACCGGAGAGAGTCTAACTTCCTTGTATGCTTTGTGTAAACAACTCAGGGTGAATCTATTTTGGAAAGTATTTTTTGTTATTTATTTATCCATTTAATTTCTATACTGCTCTTCATATGAGGACGGGTTACAATATAAACACAAAAATGCATAGCATCATATCAAAAACAATATCCACCCCCACCCCATTTAAAAGGCCATAGATTTTTTAATTAGTCAAAGGCCCGGGAGAAGAGGACTGTTTTTGCCAGTTGCCTAAGGTGCCAGGCAAGTCTCCCTGGGGAGAGCATTCCACAAGTGGGGAGCCACCACAGAAAAGGCCCGTTCTTGTGCTGCCACTCTCTGGACCTCTCATGGAGGGGGCACATGAAGAACGGGCCTCAGATGGTGATCATAGGTTCCAGGTCAGTTCATATGGGGAGAGGCGGGGTTTGAAGTATTACGATCCTGAGCCATTTAAGGCTTTATGGGTCAAAACTCTAGGCTAAGGTTGGCATCTTATTCTCAAACCATCATGCCTTGATGTGCAACCTGGCTGCTGAATTTGGCACCAGCTTAAGTTTCTGAACCTTCTTCAGAGGCAGTCCCATGTATAACAGGTTGCCGTAATCTAACCTAGAGGTTACCAGAGCATAGATGACAGAAATTAGGCTATCCCTGTCTAGAAAGCAGCACAGCTTGTCCACCAGCCAAAGCTGATGGAAGGCACTCAAGGCCACTGTCCACCTGAGCCTCAAGCGACAGCAATGGATCCCTCAGTTGTGTACCCACTCTTTCAGGAGTGTAACCTTATCATGAGCACGCAAACTTCCATCCATCCTGTCTAACAGTGCCTCCAGTTTTATCTGGATTAGGCTTCAGTTTATTAGCTCTCACCTGCAGATGTAAAGGAGGAGTAGAGCTGTGTGTCATTGCATGTTGCTGACTACATACTCCAGAAAACTCAAGATAACCCCACTCAACCTGATTTCCTTTCGAATAAAGATGGATTGAAGCTTTCTTAGAATCCTGAACATCAGGTATAAGGTTGCTAGTGCCAAATAAACAGGTCATCTGCAGAAGTCCTTCACCTGCAGTAGTGCTGGGATTTAAGCCTTGCTCACTGCACTATTTTCCAAAGCAAACACAGTGGTACCTCAGGTTACATACGCTCAGGTTACATATTACATACGCTTCAGGTTACAGACTCTGCTAACCCAGAAACAGTGCTTCAGGATGAGAACAGAAATTGTGCTCCGGTGGTGCAACAGCAGCAGGAGGCCCCGTTAGATAAAGTGGTGCTTCAGGTTAAGAACAGTTTCAGGTTAAGTATGGACCTCCGGAACGAATTAAGTACTTAACCCGAGGTACCACTGTATTTCTCAACAGTCATTAACCTTGTGGTGTTGGGAAAATACATGTACTTGTAAGGTGTCTTGATTTATTTTTCCACCGTGGGGGTAATATAAATTTGGGGTTCATTTAAGTTGGGAAATGCTCAATCTGAAATGTGTATTTCCAATTGCCTGGAGTCTGGACTATTTGTGAAAATGGGGCAGTGATGACACAAGGAAAGACTTGGGGGGGGGGGCAGAAGTCCAAGGCCCACTCAGAATATTGCCAGAAAAGAGGAGAGCAAAAGTTGGCATAGATTTACATGAAAATTGCTTGTGTATCAATGCATGTATTGAAATAATTACTATGCTTTCAATATGAAAACAATGCACCGCAGTGGGACAGACAATAACCAGGAATCCTCCTTGCCTGCTCAGTCTGCTATCTTGGTGCACATTGTTAGTGGTCAGTTTCAAGGTCTCCTTTCCGAGAGTTCTTTATCTTTAAGCAGGATTTTGACTGTGGTCCAATATATCTGGAGGGCACTCAGTTAAGGTTACCAGACGTCCCCGGATTTACAAATCAGTCCTCTGATAAATTCCTATTGAAGTTGAAAAGTGTCCCTGGATTCATTGAAAAAAAATCTGGTAACCTTACACTAGGTGGGCAAAGGCTGACCAAGAGAATGCTTTCAAACAGAGGACTATCATCTGATAGCACTTCAAATAGAGAAATAAAGTAGGGCACATAGCTTCCTAACTCCAGTGCCATTCTTCTTCTTGGACTATATGGAGTAAGTGAAGGTACAGTCAAGGATTGACTTGTCATTGCAGGAAATTGTGGAGCATTCACTCAGTCTTGGGACTGTCTGCCGCTTCTTGCATAATGACTGTTTCTTGAGTTGTAGTGCTGAAGAATTGGCCTGTAGAGTAGAGCCATCTGTGATCACATGGTACACTGAATTTGCCCCTGTCTACTGGATGAACTGGGTGTGGACTTGCTTGTCTGAAGCCAGAGTGCAACAAGGGAGGTCTAATGGAGTGTCATGATGTATCTTTTTGTACTGCAAGTGCAGGGAACATTTGTGCCTACAGATGCTGCTGAACTGCAACTCCCATCAGCCCCAGCGAGCATGGCCAATGGCCAGAGGTGATAGGAGTTGTAGTTCCACAACATGTGGAGGACCAGAGGTTCCCCACATCTCTCCTACTGGTACTTTTTTGCTGTAAATTGTGGGCATTGAGGCATACCTGAAACCCAATCACCCATGCAAAATAAGTCCTTTGGAGTTCATTTAAAAACAAATGCCGTATTTTTCGCTCTATAAGATGCACCAGACCACAAGACGCACCTAGTTTTTGGAGGAGGAAAACAAGAAAGAAAATATTCTGAATCTCAGAAGCCAGAACAGCAAGAGGGATTGCTGCGCAGGAAAGCAGCAATCCCGCTTGCTATTCTGGCTTCTGTGATAGCCGCACACACATTTCCCCTTACTTTTTAGGAGGGAAAAAGTGAGTCTTATAGAGAAAAAAATATGGTAAATCACATTTTACTTTATTACATGCACACATCAAAACTTAATATTTGTATGGTGGTTTCAAATGTTCAGAGCATTCTATGAGCATTATCTAGTTGCAGTTCTTACAACTATCTTGTAAGATTACAGGTAGGTAGCCATGTTGGTCTGCCAGTCGAAACAAAATAAAAAAATTCCTTCCAGTAGCACCTTAGAGACCAACTACGTTAGTTATTGGTATGAGCTTTCATGTGCACACACACTTCTGAAATGTATCTGAAGAAGTGTGCATGCACACAAAAGCTCATAGCAATAACTAACGTAGTTGGTCTCTAAGGTGCTACTGGAAGGAATTTTTAAAATTTTGTTTTATCTTGTAAGGGTCTCATTCAGCTGGTGGAAATAAAAAAGTATCTTAGGTCTCTGCCCTAGACGTTTATTTGTATTGCTATTAAATTTACCTTGAGTTGTTGTTTAAAAAATAAATTTTAAAACCTATTTTTACCTGTTTTTATTGTGGGGTTGTAAATCAAATTACAGTGGTACCTCGAGTTACATAAGCTAACCCAGAAATATTACTTTGGGTTAAGAACTTTGCTTCAGGATGAGAACAGAAATTGTGCTCTGGCGGTGCGGCAGCAGCAGGAGGCCCCATTAGCTAAAGTGGTACTTCAGGTTAAGAACAGTTTCAGGTTAAGAATGGACCTCCGGAACGAATTATGTACTTAACCCGAGGTACCACTGTAAAACGTATGTGAAAGGCGTCTCCTAAACAAAATAAAAGGTGGGCAGTGTTCGTATTCCCCATATTGCAGATGAAGTATAGAACTGACAGTGAGAGAGTGTGCCTAAAGTTCACAGCAGTCGTAAATTTTTAACTCCAGAGGTTCTTATTTGTAGTTTAGGCTCTTAATCTCTATACCACACTCAGACCCATTTGTATCCAGCATCAGACTCTAAAGCTTCTTAGCTTTCCCTAGTAGCTGCCTTGAAAACAAACTAGCCTTATGCTCAAGAAAGGGTTTGTAAGATGGCAGCCATGCAACACAAGGTTGACCATATGCATATTTAATAAGAAACAAAGCTTTTATGCACTTTTAAAACTACAAAGCCCATGATGCAAAAATGAAACACCTTGGTTAGGATTTGTTGTTCCATCTCATTCCTTATTACCAATGAGCATGCATTGGTCTCTCAGAATAAGCTCAAAGGTACCCTTCATGAATTCAATGATCCCCTGGCAGGTTATTACAGTCCAAGAGGGACGCGGGTGGCACTGTGGTCTAAACCACTGAGCCTCTTGGGCTTGCTGATTGAAAGATTGGCGGTTCGAATCCCCGCAACAGAGTAAGCTCCTATTGCTCCGTCCCAGCTCTTGCCAACCTAGTAGCTTGAAAGCACGCAAGTGCAAGTAGATAAATAGGTACCACTGTGGCGGGAAAGTAAATGGCGTTTCTGTGCACTTCTGTAATGGTGTTCCACTGCACCAGAAGCGGTTTAGTCATGCTGGCCACATGATCCAGAAAGCTGTCAGTGGACAAACGCCGGCTCCCTTGGCCTGAAAGCAAAGATGAGCACCGCAACCCCAGTTGCCTTTGACTGGACATAACCATCCAGGAGTCCTTTCCTTTTTTACCTTTACAGTCCAAGTAGTACATGTTAATTCCTTTATTTAGTTCTACTCTAAAATTAATTGTTATAGTAAATCAAACACTCTTCTGTTTTAGAAAAATACAGGACTGATGGCTTAATCTCATCCAAATTGTCCAAATTCCCTTATATTCAAAACCAATATACCTGGGCCCTCATCCATATGGAAAGTGTTAGACTTGTTAGTGACCAACAGGAAATGGCCTTGTGGTTGCATTAAACAGGGTCTTGCTGAATAGTTTGGGAACCTCATGAGCATTAAATAGGGAAATGAAGTTCAATGCAGAAATCAATGATAGACCATGAACAAACCAACTCAAAGTTTATCAGTGAAGATACAGAAAATGACCCTAAAGTTGAATCACAGATGGTACCAAACTCCCATGCAATTTTCCCTCATTACTTTCAAAGTGACTCTGATGTGCTGGAGGAGATGTGGGTTTCTTGATA
Source organism: Podarcis gaigeae (assembly GCF_964106915.1). Lineage (NCBI taxonomy): Eukaryota > Metazoa > Chordata > Lepidosauria > Squamata > Lacertidae > Podarcis > Podarcis gaigeae. The sequence goes on along the minus strand of NC_139691.1, from coordinate 28,393,468 downwards.
CTGATTTCCATCTGTGCTGGGAGTGCCAACCAGTCCAAAGATTTTGGTCTTTGTGAGAGAGGCATCAGAAAGATAATGGCTGGGGCAACCCAGCCAGATAGGCGGGGTATAAATAAGAATAAGAATACTATCCACCATCATTAAAGAATCTATGCAGATTGCCTCGCAACTTGCACTGCTTTCTCGTTTGAGGGTGATAACATTAAACTAAAATCCAAGGAACTCATTAAAAGAATCATAGTTGGCAGAGACCCCACAGTCCAACCCCCTGCTGTGCAAGCATCACAATTAAAGAATCTCTGAAAGCTGTCCGTCCAACCTCTGCTTAAAACTCTCCAATGAAGGTGAGTCCACCACCTTACGAGGCAGTCCATTGCACTGACTAACAGTTCTTACTGTCAGAAAGTTCTTCCCAATGTTTCATTAAATTCTTGTAAATTGTTGAATAATTACACAGCATTGGAAGACATTGACCGCTGTCACACTAGCCCCCTAGTTACAAAATGTATGGGATACAGCAATACTAGAGAAACTAACATGGAAATCTAGTTATTAATGAATGTGTAAAATCTGGTAAATTTCAGGCAGTCTGGTGGGTTAACACAAATCTTCTGTAAAATACATTACCACCTGCTTCCTTGAATATATGGAAATTGTAGAGTCAGCTTTAAACCTGGTGCTTTATACTCACTTTGCCTCAGTAAAGTCCTTTCCCCTCCTCCTACCTCTGAAATGCAATATGTTCAATTCTAGTACTGTATCAGTACTAGTCTGAATGTGATTTTACTTCCTTCACATGTGGGGAGCCACAGGCCAAGAAGCTGGAGGCATCTCCATACCACCTTCTGAGTCCTTTGATTAACTCTGATTAACTCTGCTTTGCACCCTGAATGTCTTTGCCTCTCTGCAATATGTTCTTGCGTTGGTGGGTATAGCGAGGGGAGATACCTAGCCTACTGGTGTAGCAGTGTTTCTTAGTGGTTAGAGTGTGGAACCAGGATCTGGGAGACATGGGTTTGATTCCATACTCGGCCATTAAGATGATTGGCCAGTCATTTGCCTCTCAGCCTAACCTACCTCCAGAACCCATAAGGTGAGGAGACTGCCTCAGGCGGCAGGGTCCACAGGGACGGCAGATCCTGATGTCACCCCCGCCACCCTTGTTGCTGATGTAGATCTTCCCTGATCCCCTTATTCCCTGGCGAGGAGGGAGGGAGGTCCATTTTGGGGTCCAACTCGGATGCCGAAATGTCTTGGGGCTGGCCCTGCCCACCTCACAGGGTTGTTGTGGGGGTATTGAAGAAGAAAGGAGAGCCAGGGGAAAAGTGGCATTTAAATGCAGCAAACAATTAAATGCTGCACGAGGCTAACATTCACATTTGCTGCTCCGGCGAGTTTTACTTCTGGCCTCGTTCACCACTGGCATGCAGCCCTAAGAGAATGCTGCCCGCGGGGGGTTGAGGAAGGGGAGTGGGGGGGGGTAAGCGGCTCCCCACCGCTCTGACCTTTCGTACTTCACAAGCATGGGGTTACATTCCCGGTGTCTCGAGAGCAATGCACAAGGATCCGGAAAACGTAATGCGACGATAACGTGTACAAGGCAAACAAAAGATAAACAGAACCAAAACACCCGTCACGTGGATCCGGAGAGCACGCCCTCCCCGGCCCCCCTTCCCCCGCCCGAGGCTGCTTCTTAACCTCGGAGACGAGGGCACTCGAGACCGCAGTGTGGTTGGAGAGCCCGATCGCACCGATTCCCACTCTGGTTCGACGCGCGTGTCCCCTCTTCGGTTCCTCGGCAGCGGCGGCAGCGGTGGCAGCAGCAGTGCGCATGTGCGGGAGTCTGCATTCCATCATGGCGCAGCCGTCTGACTGAGTCTGTTGCTGCTGCTGCTGCGACGCCCCGCAGCGCCGAGCCTGAGGAGGCGGCTGAGGCTTCCCCGGTGCCCGCCGCCCGCCTCCCTGCCAGCGGCTCCTGCCTGCGCCGGTAAGTGGCCGGGTCTTCCCCGCTCCTCTTGGAGGGGGCTCCAGGGGTCTGCCGGGCCGCCAGGGTGGGGCTTGCGGAGGGGTCGGGTGGGTTGGAAGCCGGGGTGTCCCTTGAGTTTGGGGGGCTGCTGGGAGGCGAGGAAGGGGTTGGTGTGGGTCGGGGGGCACACTCTCCGCTTCACACGCGAGGAAGTCCTCATCCCCTCCACCCCAGCACCACCGGCACTGCCAGCGCCTCATTCCCAGCTGATCTCCCCGGCACGGATTCTTATCTTCCGTGACTGCCGATGTAACAGAAACAAGTAAAAAAAATATATATGCATTCTCCCGCCCTCCTTGCTCCAAAGAGGCTGCTTTTCTCCTCGGAAGGTCATCTCCGCTTGCAGCCTTCCAAGTTTTTAATCCCGTTGCAAACCTTTGCATCACACACCTTTGCATTGCACACACACACACACACACACACACACACACACACACACACACACACAAGTCCCTGCAGGTCATCTCTTGCATTCCTTAGTCCAGCTTTCAGTTTGCAACCCACCCCGTTCTAAGAGGACCACCACTATCTTAATTTTTTTTTAAAAAAGGACACTCTTCTCTCAAGCTGTTTCCCCCACGCCACACACACCCGGCACCCATGGCCACCCCAGTCATCTTAAAACACTTTGCCAACAACCCCCAAACCCACTTTCACCTTCCCAGGTTCTCCCAGGTGGAAGTGTGGTGGGTGGGACTGTCACCGGTTTGCGGAAACGGGGAGTTTGCTGCGAAGGGGTTTGCGGGGTGGGCTGAGAAGAATGGATTCTGAGGAAATCGGGAGACTGAAGTTGGTGGTTGGTGATTCTGATGGTCTTTGGAGTATTGGATGTTTAAAGGGCCACACGACACAGGTGTGTTGTGACTTGGATGTAGGAGTCTTGGATAAGGATATAGGAGATTTTTTTGGGGGGGAGCAGTGTGTCTCTGTGTGTGAATACAGTGGAGCTTTAGGTGGTGAAATTGAAGGAAGATTGGAAGTTGTGAGAATATTGGGCCTGCAAGAATTGCTGAGTGGGTTTGTGCAGAAACTGGGCTCCGGCAAACTGATTTTGATTCAGATGCTGGTATCAAAACTGATGTATTGTATGTTCAGTCGTTGAATTTGTGCATGGAGCCATATGCAGGATGCCGGGGCTGTTTGTGCTTCAGGTGTGCGGATTTGTGTTTCAAATGGCAGGTAGTTGAAAGAGGCTAGTCTTTCGAGGGGGTGCAGTGAAGTGCCTGAGAAGTAGGTGAATGTAAAAGAGCTCATATTATTGTTCTCTTGCGGTAGTGGAGTTCAGCAGTCAGACCTAAACTTTGGACACCTGCCATGTCAACTTGAATCTCTGCTATGTTGCAGGAAGTCCCCTTTAGTGCTCTCTTCACTCCACCCACCCCCTCAGCATACTCCGGTGTATCCCAGTTAGAAAGTTGACCTTTCTACTGATCACTGCTCCTTTTTGGAAGGGTTTGTTCTAGCACTGCAATCAGATATTTCCTTTTGCTTTTATTACCTGCTGCAAATTATTAGTCCGGGGGCACGGAAAGGTGATGTCTTTCCTTTCTTCTCTTCTGCTTTCTCTTCCCCTCCCCCTCCCCCTGGTGCTGCTGTGTCTGAATGCCACGTAGCCTTCTGGCTATTCCCCTTTGACTAGAGTGAGTGCACAGCTTTTAGATATACTGTACAGTACCTTCATGAACTTCTCTCTTGTGTAAAAGGTAGTTACTGTAGCCAGCAGATTTGGATAGATGAGTATTTTTACCCCATGCTTGTTCCTGGCTTTTGAAGTAGCAGAGGTTCAGCAGTCAAGGCAGAAACTGTTGTGATTATTCAATAGGTAGCTATACAGAACTGCAGTCATCAGCCCTCTTTTTCTCTGTTATTAAATTCGTAGGGCTTGTGATTCAGTTGATGGAAACCCCCAATCTTGCAGAACCCCTTTCTCAACATATGGCAAGTGGTGTGTTGTCCTGTAATCATGCCAGTTGGCTGTGGATGATGCAAAAGCTGGCAGGTGTACTTAACTCATACTGTTTGTGTGTGTTTCCTGTTTGCATGCATGTGCATTTCCAGCTTTTACTGTGTTCAAATGTAATGAAGTAATGTTTATATTTTTGCCTTTATACTATTTCTTTCATACTGCTGTATAAAACATACTTGCTTTTTATTATTGAATTTTTAAGAATGCATGCTTTGTTCAGTATTCACACATTTATGCTGGTAAATACATATGTATGCTTACGATGGCAAACTGTAATTTAAACTAAAAAAGTAATACTGTACCTACCTACATATGCCATAACGCTAGCTTGAAATCCAAGTGATTTTTCAATAGGCTCATGACTCTTGTGATTTCAAGCTGTTTAAATAATAATAAGCGTTCAAGTATAGTTGCATCTCTTTGAGCCATAAAGATTTACACTGGATATGTTGTGATCGCTGAAGAACAGCATAGTATAATCTTTGATTCTGTTATATTGCCTGATTGTTCCAAGATTTATCAAGCTTGTCATTTGAAGAAACCAACTTAATTTTAATCTGGGTATGTAAATTGATAGCTTCAGTTGTGTGTTAGCCCCCCCCTCCCCCCAACTAGAGTTGATTATTAAGAGGTTGGTGTAGCTACAAGCTGGGAAGTGTTGTGGCAATTATTGAGATGATGTTTGCGACTCCCTCTAATGTAAGAAAAGACCTAAAAAAATATAAATGTTATTATTTCTCACTTCTGTGAAGCTCTGAGTAACCCCTTAAGCTTTGTAACAGCACTGTGAGGCTGGTTATGCTGAAGGTTAGTAATTTGTCAAAGACCACTGATGTTGCCAGGGCAACTTACAAAAAGTTAAAATAGCAATAATATGTAATAAAGCAAAACAAACTTAAAACAATAACATTTAAACTTTACAATATAAAAGAATAGTAAGAATCAATCAGTGGTGTCTTATTTTTCAATTCTCTCCCTCCCTCCCTCCCCACCCCCATGTAGAACTAGTGGGGGTGGGGAGGAAGAGAGAGAATAAGATGCCATGCAATAAGAAAGAGTTAAGTCCCTCCTTGGGTGGTACATGCCAGCAGGCCTTTGGAAGAGGTAGTTCATCTACTACTTTGCACACACATGTACACACACACTCACTCTGAACAGGATACTTAAGATTGCATACTAAAATTGCTTTTGGAATTGCAGCACTGTGAGGGGAATAAGGGCCTCTTAACAACTCTCAGCACCTTTAACGAACAACAGCTCCCATAATTATTTGGTAGAAACCATGAGTGTTTAAAATGCTTATACCAGTGTTCAAAATTGGCCAGGTACCAGGCACATTTTGCACTTGACTTTCAACCACTTGTGACCAAGTGAAGATGCCTGGGTGCCAGGATGACGCCTGACATCTCCACCATTTGAGTATCATTGGAACTGGACTAGTTTCACACACTAATATCCCATCCTGTAAAAATTTAACTGTTATATTTTATCTGCACAATCAGAAGAATTTCTGGAACCAAACTGCTTTTTCTGTGAAGTCTGAGCAGGAGCAGTCACCATTAAGAAAGAGTTCGGGATAGGCCAGTATACACGTGCACTGTCCTTGGATCAAGTGACATTTCTTCTTTGAGGTCTCAAGGTTCTTAAGCGAGCTCAAGGTTATCATCTGAACAAGCCAGCTGCTTAACTGAGAATCAATCATGGTCAGTCCATCATTTGAAAAATAAGACTTTAGAGCTGTCTTACCCCAAAATGGCAAATGGACATTCCATTTTGGTGACTGCAACCTTGGTTTAATGAGCCACCTGGCACCTAGCTTATATACGGTATCTGAGTTTCTAACTCTGTATGGTGTAAATGTGGCTCTGTTTCCAAGCTGTATGATATTGCAGCCCAAGACTTGATTATAACCAGTATGTATTCTGAACTTTCTTATGCATAATTGATCATTTGGTGCGAAGTGTTAGGAACCATTCTACACGCACCCCAATATTGGTTTCATGTCGCCTTTAGGAATACATTTTTTTATTTATTTAAAAGCCTGCTGTGTATCCTAATTAAAATGACATTAGCGATTTATCAAAGGAATTTATCATTGCACATAGACTTCCCTCTGAAACAAGCTTTTTTACTCTCCTCCCTTCACCTGCTTTGGAGAATGCTTCAAAAGACATGTTGTGATTAAGTTTGCCAAGGTCAAGATGGTTAGTTTTCAGCTGTTATCTCTTCTGCAAACCAGACTTTAAATGAAAAGGTTGGGATTCCTTGGTGAGGAACACACACTGAACTCTTTATTACATTCTGGAAGGGCTTATTGTGGAAGCAGCCATAATTTATTCCCTCACTCGTGTTAACACAAGCCTTTCTGTGTAAATTGATCAGTGTGGACACACCATTTCTTAGTGATTCTGCAATCTGATTGCTCGAAAAGGCTGCACCATAGGAGCTCCCAGGATCCTCAGATTTGCACAGATGTTGCACACAAATGATCTCACGCAGATCAGCGTCCTTCCACTGCATCATCACAAACATTTACTTTGGCAAATGGATGGATAGGTCGGAAGGTTGAACTGAGAGGTGGGTAGACAGAATAGTGAAGGAGGGGTTAGGGATGCACTGCTTGGTAAGCACACTTGCTTGAGGGTGGCAGAGACTTGCAAAATGTTGTCTCCCCTTCCATTGTTGCCCCTGAAGTGACCAGAAGATCTAGAAATGTGTGGTCTTACGGGCAAACCTTTCTGTAAGTAGCCTGGATGGTCAGAATGGTAAAACAGCCCTGCTTGAACAAACAAAGGGTGCATCTTCTTTCCATGTAGCCTTTGGCACTCACCCCTAATTCTCATGTTTCCTTGTACATGGGCCTACAGCAAAAACAAATTATTTCCTTGTGAACTGCTGCCTCCACCCCCAACCCACTGCACACACTTTATCCCCTATGTTGAATTTTAAGCTCCTTGGCGAGGGACCTGTCATTTTGTACTCTGAAAAGCACTATGCATACTGGATAAATTAATCACAGTAGTATATTCTAACATCCTGTGGGCATGGGAAGCCCAGAGCAGGGCACAAACACAACAATATTCCCTGTACTTTTCCTGCCCCTGCCCCTTCAGCTGATATTTGAGGAAATGCTACCTCTGATCCCCAGGTTCCATTTAGCTATCATGTCTGATAGCTGCAGCCAATTGCAAACAAAAATGTACTGGCTTTCTGAATTGGGTCCTGCCTTACTAGTTTCCTTGGTAAAGTATTTGAATACCCCATCCTTAATCTTTTCCCAAGCTGTATTGGACTCTAATTGATGTACTTTGAAGTTGATGCTGGTAAAGATCTATTTTGGCAGCCATATGCTGAATGTTGCAATGTGAATGGGTTGAACTCTGAAGTTCAATGCCAGATAAAATATTTATTTTATTTTATTGAAAGAATCATTCAGTCTAGTTAACAGTGTAACCTTACTGAATGTTCCCATTGCTAATCAAACTTTCCATTCTTTGTAAGCTCAGTTAATCTCTGGTCCCATTTCAGTGTAAAGAACAGCTGTGTACATGTGACTTACTTACTATATGTTTAAATATTTCACTCCACATTTTTCAATGAATTTCTCATTATTTTGAAAATAAATTACAATCAAGCCTCAAATAAAACACCACTCTTTGCCTACAGTCTAGAAATCTAATGCTTATTCCTAAGAATTTGGGAGTCTAGTTATTCCATTAGCGGTTTAGAAATAGCTAGTAGAAACTTGAGAGTCATACTTCTTATATTCATTTGACATAGTATTTTGTAGTTCTGGGTGAAAATGCATGGGGCAGTTATATCTATTTATATATATTTGACGGCATTGAAAAGTATATATGATAAAATGTATAGTAATGTTTGTTCTCTTTGAAATAATTGCTTGAGAAATCTGAAATAAATGGGCATGGGTGAGCATAAGAATGACTAGTCAAATCTTCCCCCCATATGATCCCTTTAAAGCAATGTTTCCCAACTTCTGATGGCACATTAATTTTGGGGGTTAACATTAGATGCTAACTGTTCTGCCCCTAAAAAGATACATATTCCCTTTCTTGACTGAGTACTAGTTAGATTAATAGGGTTAACTACAAGAACAGTGGTCAAGTGTCCACCTTGCAACTGAAGGAAAGTCACATTAATATTGCCTCCCAGTTTCTATCACCCCCCTTTCCACAGGTGGGCTGGCTTCAGGTTTAGGATCCTGTTGTTTGCCAGTAATGATGTATGAGGGATTAATCTGTGTCTATCAGCTACAATGTGGGCTTTGTCATGTGATGCTGGTATATCTTCTGCTGAATCCTTCTGTCCTCTGGATTGCATTAGGACTATATTAACAGAGAAGTGGTGCCAGTGCTGTATAAGTCCTCCCCATTCAAGATACAGACACTGGTTGTATCTCAAATTATGGTTTTGATTTTTCAGTGCATATTTAATTAAGCATTTATTGTGACACACATTTTGGGAATTACTGCTTTAATTTGTTCCATAATTTAACTTTGGAATTGGTGAACTCACCAGCTTACTTCGATTCAGCACCTACTTGGTTGGATGGCTTCTGTGGAAGATTTGATTGGCTCCTTCTCTATATAATGCCTACCAGCTACCACAACTTAATTTTCTTTCTTTTTAAAATTTGGTTTTTTTAAAAAATAACTTGCTTTTAAAACTTTTTTTGCCAGTGCTCTGTTGACTCATTTCACATTTAGTGCCTGTTCTGTTTCAATTACAGATTTTGCATGACTGCTTTAATATAATGTTAGAATTCACTTTGGGTGCTTTGTTAAGCTTGAAACGAAGGTCAATTCGCTTTTATTTACTATTGATTTTTAAGAAATAAAATAAAAGCCCCATTAAAATCCATTTCTCTTTTGCCTAAATAATGTGAACTATATTTTAAAATGAAATTATAATTAAACACAGTTTCATCACACTCCCATGGATGCTACAGCTTTTAAAATGTTGGTTTCTGGAAGGGTAGCTGTCTTAGTTCACTGCAATAAAGCACAAAGAAGACTAAAGACTAGCAAATGTCCTAAGAAACATATAATCTAAATGGGGTCTTCGAACCATTTTGCGCACTATTTTACTTTAGTACACACTGCATGGATGTGGGTGTGTTAGATGTAGAAAAAGTATTGTTCTTATAAATGATCTCATTCAAATGTAACATGCATTTGGCTTTAATGTACTTTTTCTCCGATAAGCAAAGTTCATTTGCCTTAGAAGTTGGGATGGGGGAGTCTAGCTTGCAGCTGGCAGGCCAGTGTTTGTAAATGAGCCTTTGCTTTGGTAATGAGAATTTCAGCTTAGGAAGAGTGTTTTATATGATAACTTGAGTTTTTATCAACACTTCTCTTTGGCACTTGGTTATACGCAGAGATAATGTTGGTTGGCACTCCCCACACAGCCCCAGATGACAAAATAAAACAAGGAAAAGGGAGAGTACGGTATTTAGAAGTCCTGGGTGCCAGAGTCATTTTAGTAGCTCAGGATTTTCTCCAGTTTTCTATTTAAGAAAAGTACCCACTTTCCCCCCTAAATACATTGCTTTGTACATACAAAACGATATTTTTAACATAATTCCCATTATTTTTCCTCTTTCCCTTTCCTCCATTTCCTCCCCACCTTATATTCTGAGCTAGAAAGTTTGAGAGTGGGGCAAATAGGTTGCTTTCCCTTCCTACATTTCTGGCTTTTGCAGTTGGATGCACGAATGCCTGCCTGTCTAGTTCTGATCCATTCTACCTGGTACCTTGGGGAAATGATACTTTGTGGGGAAAGGAAGATAGAGATGTCCTGGGGCATCTGGTTGGCCACTGTGAGAACAGGTTGCTGGAAAAGTTGGGCCATTTTCTTATGTTATTTTGTTCTTATGTCACAACTGTAGGCAAGGATCATTCAGCACCAAAGCACCAAACAGTGAAGCTCTACACCACCCAGGCAAAGGGAGCAGGTAAGCAGCCATGGAACAACCACCCAGGAATCATTCCCACAGAAGACTTAGATAGTTCATCCTTCTTCTTTCCCCTCCCCTCAAATGGTATGACCCAATCTTGGGTTGTTGTTCATTTAGATCAGGATTCAGTTGGCTGTCCCTTGCAGCCAACCAACCACATTTCACCAGAGTTTGGCTGTACAGTGGTGCCTCGCAAGACGAAATTAATCCGTTCCGCGATTCTCTTCGTCTAGCGGTTTTTTCGTCTTGCGAAGCAAGCCCATTGACAGCTTAGCGGATTAGCGCTACAGCTGTCAAGCAGCTTCCAGCGATCAGCGGTTAAGCGGCTTATCAGCGGAACAGCTGATAAGCGGCTTAGCGGCTTAAGAAAAGGGCGAAAAAAGCGAAAAAAACCCGCGGGGGGATGCAAGATTTTTTTCGTCTTGCGAAGCAACCCCATAGGGGAATTCGTTTTGCGAAGTGCCTCCAAAACGGAAAACCCTTTCGTCTAGCGGGTTTTTCGTCTTGCGAGGCGTTCGTCTTGCGGGGCACCACTGTATATTGGATGCTGCATGCTCTTGAGCCTTTCTGCTTGGAAACTCCTGATCCAATTGATTGAGATGGAGTGTTGGTATTACCCTATAACTAGATTTTCATTTTTTAAAAAAATCATTTTAAAGCTACAGTTTTACTGAGAATAATAATCTAAGTATGTAGTAGTAAAGGTAAAGGTAAAGGTACCCCTGCCCGTACGGGCCAGTCTTGACAGACTCTGGGGTTGTGCGCCCATCTCACTCAAGAGGCCAGGGGCCAGCGCTGTCCGGAGACACTTCCAGGTCACGTGGCCAGCGTGACATCGCTGCTCTGGCGAGCCAGAGCCGCACACGGAAACGCCGTTTACCTTCCCGCTGGTAAGCGGTCCCTATTTATCTACTTGCACCCGGAGGTGCTTTCGAACTGCTAGGTTGGCAGGCGCTGGGACCGAGCAGCGGGAACGCACCCCGCCGCAGGGATTCGAACCACCGACCTTTTGATCGGCAAGTCCTAGGCGCTGAGGCTTTAACCCACAGCGCCACCTGCGTCCCAATGTAGTAGTGGCTGCTGCTATATTTGAGCAGCTAGACCAAAATCATAACATCAGTGTCAATTATAGGCAGAAAAAGTATTTAAAGTCAAGTGAGTTTTCCTTGGACTATATGTGGACATTACAAGCTGGGAAAATTAATAACCCGGTCTTATTATTTTAAACTTTGGTAGTGTCTGTGTTCAGCATGTAGGGTTCCCCTAAGCCTCAGGTCCCTTGCTCTCTGGAGAATTCACAGAGGATTATCTGGAGGAGGATTTGTTAGGCAGGATGTGGCCATGAGTCACTAACAGTTCTGGCACAGAAGTTGTAAAATGAAGAGAAAGAGAGACAAGTTGCTGCTGTGAGGGTCTCCATAAGTACAGTACGCTATATATAAATAGGGTGAAGAAGTGTCCCATACTCTTAAGCTTAAATCAGTTCTGCTAAAGTATGGATCTCCTGCTGAGTCAGATAATTTTTGAAAGATAAGCATGAGACTTCTTGATGCATTAAAATGCCCTTTAAAATTGAATCCAGATATTAAAAAAATGAGGCAGAGTACATATATTCTTTCACTCTTGGGAAAAGTGAGATGAACAAATCTTCCATATTGGATTATCATCCTGACCATCACTTCCCTGAACTAAGGGATTTGTATACTCCTTGTAAAATTGAAGTACCATTTTTCAGGACGTCAAAATTATTCATCGAAAAAGTGCTGGACTGTGTAAATTGGTGCATTTTGTTTTGAATAATAATATTTTTGCTAGCGAATAATGAGCTATTGGTTGTAGTTAACTCATTTCTACTTAGAGTAGAACTATTATTATTATTATTTAAATTTGTATACCGCCCTATAACTGCAGGTCTCAGGATAAAATCAGAATATAAAACCACAAAATACATAATCAAAACAAAAACAAAAACAACCCAATAACCCCCAACATATTGAAATAAATGGATCCAAGTTACTCATATCCAAAAATGTCAGTGGGTCTGCTCTGAATAGAAATATCATTGAATGCAGTGCTATGTCTTACACTGTCAGATCATTAGTATACCTGCCCTAGTATTGCCAATTGACTGGCAGCAGCTCTTCAAGATCTCGAGGTAGTTTGCTCTCTTCCCTCCCCTCCTTGCATTATTAAAAGCCTACCCGATGATTTGAGAGAATATTTCAGGGGTGAGGAACTTTTGGCCCTCCAGGTGTTACTGAAATACAACTCCCATCAGCCCCAGCAAAGATAGTCAGTGGCTAGTGGTGATGGGATTTGTAGTTTAGCAATATATGGAGAGCCGAAGGTTCCCCACACCTGGAATATTGGGTCATGGTACTGTGAGATGATACCCACAATGCTAGAGCCATTGTAGAAGTCCTGTCCTGAATGATTCTTGATTTTTTGCTTTCAAATGAAACCAGCTGTTTATTTGTTTTACTGTTACTACTTGCAGTTATAACTGTAGCCAAGCAATATCATGGGGTGTGGCTGACATGGTGCATCTCCCATTCTAGTAAACCTATTGAGCTTCCCGCAAAGCAAATGGTCCACTTTTTCTCTCCCCCTTCAATGTGATTGTGGTGTATATGAAAGAGAACTCTTGGTGGGATCTGGATAAATGACAGCCAGTTTTATTCACCCATGGCTCCATTACACTCCGTTCCTCTTAGCTTATGGGGCATAGAGGAAATGAAGTACAGGATTCTCAACTGCAAGGTGGACTCATCCTAGATGATTGCATTAAAGCATGAAAGTTAAGTTTGCTTGCGGCAAGTTTAAGCCTATACAGATCTTCATAATAATGTGGTAAATGAATCTCCTAATGCTAATACGGAGCTAATAATTTTGCTTCAGACACTTCTGCAGACTGCTATCTTTGTAAATGATATAATGTGAGTGATAGCATAGTTCATGAGGAAATCTACAAGGAAGTCTCTTGTACTTCAGAGTGTTTCAGGAATTGTATGTTTTGTTTTGTTTCTTCAAAAAACCCTGCAGTGGTTTATCCCTGCCACAGCCAAAGCTGTTTCACATATTAATTATATGGCTATTTTCCATCTGTGAACACAGAAAATGTTTGACTATGTGTACTTGTTGAGCAATACCTAAGAAACATGTCCAGTGTCTCAACATAACCTGTGGTACTTTTCTGGATGGAAGCCAAATATTATACACAAAAAAGGGGTGCATATAAGCTCCCTTGGGAAACATTTAACATTATTTCTAAAGATTTAATAAAAACATATATTTAGTTTATGAACAGATTGGTATTATGGAGAGGTGATGGTCCATGCCACCCCCTCCTTCCCGAAATTAAGTTATAACGGGGTTTCTGTCAAAAGTCTTTTTTTTCCAACCTCCCTTGAATTTTGCAATATGGAAACCAATTTGCCTGAAATGTTCGTGTGTGGTCCTGCTGTAGTGGAGAGAAGCCCTTTCAAAAGCAATCTAACAAGGTGTTACAGATGTGTTTAACTGGGAAAAATAGCAAAGGAGAGGCGGTCTAGAAATTTCAGGTTTGTAGAGGGCTTTGTCTTCAGTTATGGGGACTTATTTCTATGACTGCTTTCATATTAAAGATTATTCAAAAATACCTGCCTGTGGCGATTTTTGTTTTTGCATTTGCAGGGCCAAACAAACATGAGTTAAACTGAATTGTATGTTTCCCAAAGTTCAATATTGGGGTTAATGAGTCAGAAGCCCAAAAGAAACTACTAAGGTTTTTTCTTGCAGGAATGATCCAACTCTAGGCATCTTACTTCACATGCAAACCCTTCTTAAAGTTTGGTACCTTTTTAACAGTGTGTTTTTTAATTAAAAATTATGCTGGACTTGGTTGTAGCTTCAAATGCAGTACTAGCTGCATCTTTCAGCAACCTGAAAATACGTTCTTAAAAGAAGTATGGGGCATTTTTAAAATCCATGTTTCAAGGCATAGTCATGTTTCATGGGGGGGGGGGGTTGGGGTGGACAGGAACAGGACATTACTGTTCCCTGAAGTGTTCCTCCTCTGAGATTGCCAGACTGGACTACAGTTCATTTAATGTTGTTGTTTGTAAACCTCCTTTGTTCTCAGAACAGCCAGATCTGAATGTGATATTAGCTTTGATAACTGCGAGCCACAAGATACAAGAAAGCATTAAGACCATTATACTTAAGTTATATGCCCTTTTCCAGGAAAGACCAAATAGCTTCCATTGGGATTCACATATTTTGGCCAGCACTGGTAGCCATGCCAAAACTTTAGTTTACCCGAGTCCTGCTGCTCCCCTTCTACTTGACCCATGTCTCAGCACAGCCCCCCTTTCCCATTCCCCCTCTTCCCATGTCAAAGTTGAGATGTAGGGAGAACAGTGATTCCTGGTCACCCCAGTGCTTGGCTCCAATATTAGAGCTGGAGGGAAGTAAGCAGGGTCTTGTTTAGAGAAGAGTGGGTAGGTGGTCTGAGCACCTCCGTGACACAGTGATTGAGATCTTTCCTATATGTGTGCTGCCTATCTATAGATTAGAACCCCTGTAGGAACAATCAGTAGTTCTGAATTATGAGCTTCTGGTGCCCGTTATTTTTTTGAAACATTTGGGGAGCAATCCAGCTAAAGTTAAGAACCTTGATTTCAGTGTGGGAAATGTTTAAATCATAAGAGCCTTGCTGGATCAAACCAAAGGCTCTAAATTTGATTGAGAGAGCAGTATGCCCTATGCCATTTTCCTACTTCCTATCCAGTTTTCAGAAGGGCCAACTTTCTGCCCATGGGAAATCTGCCCACAGGACCTGAGTGTAACAGCGGCCTCAGCAATTGGTATGCAGAAGGGCTCTGCCTCTGACAGTAGAATATGTACTTTTACATTTGTGATGCGAAAACCTGGAAAACACACTATGGCTTTTTAAGACTACTTCTTAAAAACTCATCAGGGCTACTCTGAATGGTGATTGCCCAGATTATCTATAAATATTACTCACTAGAGCAGAGCTTTCCCAACTTTTCATGTTGGTGACACACATTTTTAGACATACATCATTTTGCGATACAGTAATTTTACTAGCAAACTGGAGGTTAAACTAACCCCTTTCTAGCCACAGGAGGAGTGCAGGAAGCATTCACATGACACACCTTCACACTGCAGCCGACACACAAACTTGTCACTATACACAGTTTGGAAATCTCTGCTCTAAGGGTTTTTGGTACTTCTGAGTAGGCTTTGCAATTGTGGCTATTGGAGACTTTTCTGTTAAGCAAAGCTGGCAGGTCTTTGGTTTTATGTGAACTGTAGTGGTCACACCAGCTGATGAGGCTGTGGACAGCTCCGTGTTGTATATTAACATTGTAACATGTGCCTCTTATAAATTCAGCCTTTTAATAATGGATTTCTGATGTTTACTCAAAAAACCCGATCTCTCAATGCAAATCACATGTTTTAAATCATGTCAGATCAAGAGCTGTCAACAGACATAGCAAACACAAGAAAACAATAGCCCCAGTAAATAGCATAATAACATACAACTCATACTCTATTTAAGCTTTGAAGTACATACTAAGGTATTAGATCACATGGAGGAAGAAGTGGACCTGCTTCTTCAGTTAATATAAGAAATAAAAGCCAGCTATTGTCCTAGCTGTCTCACATTCTAGGTCCTGGGAGTTTCCCAGGCCTGGCTATAGCATGTGTGAAGCAGTAGGGGAATGTCTGCACAGGAACCTGGTCTCAAATCTTTTGCCTTCTCCCCACCCACTCCTGCTGCCTCTAGCTTTCTCTTTCTCCCTAGATGTGTTCCTGGTTTCATATCATGCTTTCTAATCAGTAATTAAGCTACAGTTTCCTGTTTGGGGCATTGCAGGAAGCTGTGACTTAACAAACCCTGGAAATTTTGGATTATGGTACACAGGAGGATGGAGGATAGAAGAGGGAGAAGGAACATTTATTCCCAGTCCAATAAACCAGTTGACTGAGATTGTTTTGTCTGAATCAGGCCAGTGTTTGTGTTCTGGGTGTAAAGGGCAATACAGTGGTACCTCGAGTTACAGATGCTTCAGGTTACAGACTCCGCTCTCTCAGAAATATTACCTTGGGTTTAGAACTTTGCTTCAGGATGAGAACAGAAATCGTGCAGCAGCGCTGCGGCAGCAGCGGGAGGCCCCATTAGCTAAAGAGGTGCTTCAGGTTAAGAAAAGTTTCAGGTTAAGACCAGACCTCCAAAACGAATTAAGTTCTTAACCTTAGGTACCACTGTACCATGATTTAGCTTATTACTAGTGTTCAAAGTGCTTCACACAGGTAATCATTATAACCTTTGCAACAACTCTGTAATGGTATTATTATCCCTGTGTTGGGGGCTAAAACCAGCTAGTAAATTTGTGGTTGGGGTAAGATTTGCACTAGAGACTGTTGCTCGCTGGTCTCTTTGCATGCATTCTTTACATGCAGAAGTTCTAGGTTCGATCTCACCCTGGATACCTCCAAATAAAAAGTTATGTGACTTTGTTGCTCAATTCAATCTTTTTATGTGGCTTTTAATGTATTGTGACTTTGCTGTTAGTTTTTATTGATTATAGTCTAGTAATGGTTTATTGTAATTGTTGAGAGTGAATTTCTGTTTAATTATCACGAGCTGCTATTTTTAGAGTAAATTTTATTGTGTAATATATTCTAAATGGATTATGAAATTTTGTATAAGTTATTTATTTTAAAGTCATATTTTTATTATGACTTCATTTGCTCTGGATTGTCATAGGATGTGTAATCTTTGTTGTATATTTTGTTATTTCTACGGCTTTAAACCATCTTGTGTTCAGCCATGCGGAAAGGCAGAAAAACAAATGTAAATGTTATGAAGAAATGAAAATGAAAGATCTTTCTGAAATCTTGTAGAAGTAGATGGAGCAGGGTTTCTCTCAGAATAAAATCAGGTTCCTATTTTTCTGTTTTTCTTTTGAAGCTGTTAGTCATTATGCTACACCAGCTTCCATAGTGGATTTAGTGGGTACAGACAGGGATGGGAAGGGGTGGAATCCTTATGCAGAGCAGATTTTGCCCTGTAGGTTTGGAAGTCACTAGGTCATAATCTTTCCAAATATTTAAATTGTACACCTCAGTATCTCAGTGTCTTATAATGTTAGTCTTGCAGCCCTATTCAATATTAACTGTATCCAAATAGACTTTTGACATTAGCTATTAAATGGCACTTTTTGAAGGCAGTTCTTCAGCTTCAACTTGAAGGTTGATTAAAATGTGACAGAAAAACACACAATACATTCCCAAGACTGTGTCACTTTAGATTGCAAGTAGGGGATCATATATTTACATGCCTCCTGTGTAAAAGAAACTCCCTACACTCGGAAAGTTAGCATCCATGGGAGGCCATCCGCTTATGCTCAAAGGCCCAAATGTGATGGTTTTTTAGAAGCTTGGAAGACTGTATCCACCTGGGCTATCTTTTAGGGATGAAGGTTAAATTGGCAGGCTGTGGGGGACTTTTTAAATGGTATTTTAATCTGATTTAATTTTAAAATGTTTTAGTGGGAATGTGCTGTTTGTGGATTCTTACTTGCCCAGACAGAGCCTTCGGGATGGGCTAAGAAATTTATTTCTGAATCTCACAAGTCATTCATAATACTGGAATACAGTGTTAATCTCGCATTGTGCTAGAAACCAGAATTGGACAAAGATGCCTAATATGCTACCTATGTGTTCTGTTCTCCCCCAAGTTGCCACCTGCAACTAAATATGTTTTAAGCATGTTTTTCACAACCAGTTATATTTTTAAAGTAATAATTTGAATACTTGTTGAGCAATGCTACTCTGTCCGAGAGGGCTCTTCCCTTCTTGCAGTGTTTTTCTGTGTTGAGATGTGTTAACAGAGAACAGAAGCAGACATAATGTAATCCAAACACTAAAATTAGTTATGTTACCCTGAGTCGCACTTGCATGGATCTTTTTAAAACTGCTGATTATAGTTCTAAGGTGGGCACTTTTGGTAAGATGTGTCCCCTTATCTCCACTTGCACAGACATTTTGAATTGTTGTGCTTGAGCTTTTCTGTTCAGGGGACTGTGTTTCCAAACCAAAATATCAAAACTTGCTGATGTTGGAACTCTTTGGGTTTTTTTTTTGTTTCGCCAGGTGATTTTTTTTTAAGGAACTGTCAACGAATGATCATTTCTCGCTGTAATGGCAGAGCAGCCTCCTCCATTAGAAGCCACACCAGCTTTGAATGAAGTGCCACTTCTACCTCATATGGTCAATGGGGACAACACACAACAGGCAAGTGGACCAGCATGATATGAAAATGGCCAAAATGTTTGGTAGAGGTGACATTCTACTCTGTAAACGCTTAGATTTATTGTCTTCAGAGCATGCCCTCCGTAATTACAGATATACCAAGGGAATAGTGTGACACAGCTCCTGTAGCAATGTCAGTTTGTATGGCTACCTTAATCGTACCAGTTCTCCTCTTTTGTGTGGCTGGTTGTCTTTGAAAACTTCACTGGATGGCAGAGTTACCCAACATTAAAATAAAGATAATGAGACTGCCATAAATAAAAAATAAAAAATGGTACACTGAATGAGGAAAAGGATCTTCAATGTAGTAAAATATGTCCATGCTAATTTTCAAGAATGGATTTGACATGTATACATATATGTTTTGTAAATTCAGCAAGTGCCATAAAATGCATGCACTTGGCTTGGCTTCAGCTTGGCTTTACTTATGTGTTGAGAGTTTAATTCTGTGCCTGTATTGCAAGAGGTGAATGGATTACATTATGGCCTGTCTTAAGTTAATTATCCTTAACTTAAGTTTATTCTTCAGGGCTTGTGTGAACACGTAACTGCAGGCGCAGATTTAAAATCTGGATCTGTCTCGATCTGTATATGGGATAATCTTTAAGATGGTAACACACAGTCATGGAATGTTGGCTCTTGGGTTCATGGGACAGAAATCCATCAACATTGTTTTCTGCCATGGCTCTCTTCACTACCTTGAAGATGCCTTTCCTCTCTGTGCAGCCAGTTCCATGCAACAGAGGGTGGAGAGCTAGCATTGGGTGTTGGACTTAAGTTTCTCCAAAGCAGCCACCTATGACACATTATAAGCAGCTTTGGGAGTCCTGGGAAGACTCCAAAGTCGAACATTTTAATAAATTAAATGTTTTATTTATTGTATCCTTTGTATAGTCTTAGAGCCTGGTGTCCTCGGAATGTCTGTGCATTTGTTTCAATGAAGTTCATGCAGGAGAAAGTTTATATTATTTAAAATATTTTTACCCTGCTCTGTAATCAGAAAGGCTCTCAATGTGACTATTAATTTGGATATAATCCAAAGGCTTCTGGTCTTTTAGTTCTTGTGGGAAAAAAGCTTGTTCAGTATGAACAACATATTTTGACAGTAATTATTTTTCTGGTGGCGTTAGGTCATCATTGACCTTTCCTGTCCATATTATATGATCAACATATGTGTGGACTTGGCTCTTTTCTGAGTGTGCATTTTCTGTCTTTGGTTGTAACATTTCTAGACAAAACACGCTGAAAAAAGAGCATTTCCATATTTAGAGAAATTAAGCTTAAAATCAAAGCACAAGCTAGCAAAACTATTTCTAAATTCTATGAAAAACTGCTCATTTTGACTTTTAGTTCTATAAACATGGTACAAAGCATACTTTGTAGAATCACTGTGGGGAGAAGCAAACCTTAAGAATGTTGTTTTCCAAAAATAATGGCAAAATGCTTGATTCAGAGCTTGAAAAGTATTTAATTAGCTATTCAGAAAGCTGCAGGCTACAAACGCTTGTAGAAAAGGAAGACAACTGTGGCTGATGTTTTGAAAATCATAAGCACATAGGAACTGGCCTTGTCATATCAGAACATTGATCCATCTAGTTGAGTACACTAAGAGCCCTCCAGACTCTCATGCAGAAGTTTTCCCCAGCCTTAACGGAAGATGCCAAGGATTAAACCTGGGACCTTTCGGATGCAAAATATGCTTTACAACCTTTCCCACTTCTGCATATTGCAATAAATCACCTTCTACAGTTCTATCCTTGGCTAATTCCAGCATGTGTTTTCACATTTTCTGGGCACATCAAACAAGTACAGGGCATCATTCTTGGGTACTAGACTTTCAGCTGTCTTTCTGGCTTGAGGCAACATTCTTTGGAAACAATGCAATTTGCCACTATACTTCTCTGGTCACAATGTAAGTGTGTGTAGAAGAAAGGCTTAGTTAGTTTACTGTCAATTGATTTTTTAAAAAATGATTGATCCACAAAGTTTTGCAGAATGGATACTGTTAAGTTCAGGGTACTGCTTTCTTTAAAATATTTTAATCTATATGGGAAGTTGCCTTATACTGGGGAAGACTATTTGCCCATTTAGTGCAACATTATCTATTCTGACTGGCAGAAGCTCTTCTGGGTCTCAACTGCTGCCTGATCCATATCACCTGCTACTTCACTCGCTAACTTCTAGCCCATGGACGTAATTAGGACCACCAGACATTTCTGTTGGATCAGCAAGTCTGTTTCAGCAAAGTCATACCCATCTGCCCCACAAGCTGATATCATATATGACAGATAAGATGTGACTCATTGCTGATCAGCTGATTGGTGGTGCCTGCAAAACCCCATGCTTTCTAAGCCTTTGCGGTTTGTATGGGCAAAGGAAAACAGCTCACTTGATGTCATTGTACCTTCAGGTGATTGACAGCTGTCCCAAAGTGATTAAATTGTCCAGTGTACCAGAAAAAGTCAGCAGATATAAATGATTTAAAGTTAAAGCAAATGTGGTACATCTCCTTGAGTATATTGGAGGAAATACTCCCACAGATACTCTGAGCACAGGGTCATTGAGGGCTTTGAAGATAACAGTGTACACCTTGAACTATCTCAGGAGCAAACAGGCATCCACTGCAGACAGACCATTGCAGATTTCATATGTTGCCTGTGGCCATACTCTTGCCTTTCAACAGGTTGAGCAGCCGAAATATAATCCCAGTCCTAAATTTTTGAAAGCAGCTAAAATTGGGATAGAAATGTTTGTTTTTTATGTAAATAGTCTTAAGTCACTTAGACACAAAGCAATAGAAAATTGGTGTACGGCACAAAAGAATTGCTTCAATGTGGCCAGGAAAGCTGTTCAAAAGCATTTACCTTCCCACCCCCCGCACAATAAATGACTAATAGGTGTACAGAGCAGGCAGGGAGATAAAGTCTACTACAAAATAATTGTGGGATTATTTACAAGGCTGCTACAACTAATATTTACATCCCTAGTTACAGAATAGTTAAGTGTAGAAACAGTTTAGAACTAATATTGTATTGCCAATATTTTCACATGTGTGTGTGTTCTGGGAAACGGTGTTGCTTCCAGATGTGATTGAAAGTATTGTTTGTTTTGTTTGTTCTTAGGTTATTCTTGTACAGGTAAATCCAGGAGAGACTTTCACAATTAGAACTGAAGATGGACACATTCAATGTATCCCAGGTGATGAATTCATATGCATTTATATCATTTGTCACCTGAAACTGCTTTTATTTGATTTTGCATGCCTTCTTGTGTCAGTACATTAAATGTGATTGGGACATACTATCCAATGTTTATGATTTTGCGACAATATAGAGTTTTTATTCAGAGGGACCAAACTTTCATCTTGGTTGATTACCTGCTACAAGTCAGGGTCACTCTTCTACCAGCATGCATTCCTTACACTCACACACCCTGTCCATAATTAAATCATCCAGTCCACAAGCAGAGAACACACAAGGTTCCTAATGGAGCAAATAAATTGAAGTGGCTAATGCAGAGAAGCCAAGTGCTAAGTGTCTCATGGTGGGTGTAATCCAAGGTCATGCTACGAGTTTGATCTGGTGGAAACCTTTCTCAGCCAAAGCACAATAAACAGTCAGATCCTGAGTGTGAGCAGAACTCATCTAGTCTGACTTCATAAGGGAATTTTCACTGGGCATATTTCCGTGCACACAGCAATCTGTCTCTGTGTCAGTTTCTGGTGCTTTGGAGGAAGTAGAAGTTTGGGGGTGGAGGGAGAGATGTTCCTTAATTCCTGTGGGATGTGACAAAGATCTGAAAGTGCATAAAGGAACTTAATATTTCACAAAGCTACTTGCTGCCTCTTCACTGCATTAGTTTAATTTCCCTTCAGTAGTAGAAAGCAATACTAATTCAGCATTATTTTGTTTCTGGAACAGTCTTCACCGTGTGGGAAGCAAAACAGGCCATTCATTAGATCATCCATATATATTATCACACACCCACATCATCACTGTATTTTTTTGTTTGACATATTGTAGAACATGTAGGTTTAGCAGTAGCCATTGGACTAATTTCTCCAAGCATGGGCTTTGCCAATTTACTTCCAACTATTTGGATTCAAATGACCCAACAAGCCATAGTATGGCCTGCTGGTGCACAGAGCAGGGTGCTGGGGAGGCATTCTTGATTACAGTTGGTCCATGCAGGGTGGACCATTGTTGGGGTGGCCATTAAGTTGGTGTACATTGGGGGTGGGGTTTACTGCCACTTAAAAGTATTAATAAAATATGCTACCAATATAAATCTACATAAGTTGTAATACAATCATCCATTGCTAGCATTGATGTATCATTAGTGTCCTTGAAAATCTGCTTCAGGTCTTTTCATCAGTAATTTAATGTGTTAATTTTCTGAGACATGAAGGCCATCTCTGATACATCCCTTTGTGTTTCCACTTCTTATGTCCATCAACCACTCTAGCTATACAGTTTCTTACTCAACCTGGTTTGGTCAAAAACCCTGCAGCATTTTGAAGCTTTGAAGAGGCTTGAAAATTGCTTTGAAAACCTTTTACATAAGAATGAAATGTGTATTCATATGCATAATCACAATTTAGGTTATCAGATTGTCAAATGAACCATGACTGCACACACTTCAGTACAGTATGCAGACGTGAACACTCTGTTGCTTGGTTTCCTTTTAGGTCCAGCACATGTTCCTATGATGTCAACAAATGGTTCTGTGCCTCCAATCTATGTGCCTCCTGGTTATGTATCTCAGGTAAACAGAAAGAGTCTTTTGATGGTTTTGCAAAAGAGAGAGATTTTCCAAGAAAAAAGAAGATGATTTCCCACTTAACAATGCTTTAAAAAGGTGTTAAATGGAAAGTGTGATGGAAGCAGATCTTATCTCTCCTCTCGCTTCCTTGCCACATTAAGACAGCTGCTCTTGCTATGGACCTGGTGCATCGTTTGCTAGTCTTTTTACCATGGTTAGGAAATCAGGTGCACCTGCCCTCTTTCTCACCCTCCCCACTTTACTATGTAAATTATCTTCTTTCTTTAAACAAAAGTGTTATTATCTGCACTGTGCTTAATGCTGTCTGTGGTTTGCTTTTAGCATAATTTGAAATCAGGTTTTGAAACTACTGGTGCATTTATTTAAGTGCAGGTGAAACACTTTACTTCAGTTAATGCTTAAAGGGGAGGGTGCTGGAGTCCATGGCACATCCATAAGTTGAGATTAGGAAACTGATGACACCCACTTGTTCTGAGTGATAAAACACAAAGAGATTCCAGGGAACTCCAAAATAATCTTTCCAGACTGGGTTGAATGGGCATTAAAATGGTGAATGGAATTCATGTAAGAAAGTATAAAACACACCCTAGTTTTACATATACTCTAATGGGGTCTGAATTGATGGTGGCTGACCAGGAAACAGATATTGGTGGGTAGCGTAGTGAAAATGTTGACCCAGTGTGTAGCAGCTATGAAAGAAGCACATTCCAGGTCATAGTAGTTCAGAAATATCATAATAGTTTAGAAAAATTAATAAGGGGGACATAACAACGGTGTATAAACTTGAGCATGAAATGGAGAAAGCGCGTAGAGAGTAGAAACTAGAACCTACGCCATGCAATGAAGCTGAATTTTGGGAAAATAAGGAAAGACAGAAGGAAGTGCTTCACCAAGCAAATAGTTAAACTATGGAATTCTGTACAAGATGTAAGGGTGACTGTCAACTTGAACAACTGTAAAAGGGGATTAGGCATATTTATTGAGGAATAACGTTATCCATGGTTACTAACTCTGATATCTGAATACTAGTTGCTTGAGAATGCGGGTGGGAAGAGTGCTGCTGGGCTCATGTGCTGCTTATGGGCTTCCCATAGGCATCTTATTGGCCACTGAGAACCGGATGTTGGACTACATGGGCCTTTGACCTGATCCAGCATGGCTCTAACATCCTGAAACATGGTTGTCCCCCCCCCCCCAATTGTTGCTTCCTAGTGGTCCAAACAGTTGATGCTCTCTGCTCTGTCCATTACAAGGCAGGTTCTTTGAAGAGGAACTTGGTCAGGACCTGAACCAGGAGACACAGTTAATAGAAACCAGTATTCATCTTGCATGTGTTTGAGACAGTTGCAGCTTCTATGGTCTTGGTTTAGGCCAGGGTTTCAGTGTGTATGGTTTCCATACTTTGTTTGGCAGCCAGTCAAATGAAACAGGCAAGAAACTACATTGAACAATGATTGACTGAGCCTTATCTCACCCATGGTTCCAGACTGAAAGTATAGCAACACAAGTAGCATGCTATTCCTCCTCTACAAGTCTTTAATGATGACGACATTCTCATTATTATTAATTTATATTCTGCCTATCAGGATATAAATCTTAGCAAGGTTGCTTAAAAGTACCATTCAGTTACTTATTTTAAAAACACTGTGAGCAGTGTTAACATCTTTAAACACAGCACGATCCCTCCCACTTCAGGTGAGGGAATAGTTCCTCTAGAACAGGTCCTTCGTTATTTCTCCAAGAGAACAAGGTGACCTAGAAGCAAGAGTTTGTGGAGAGGGGGTTGCTGTAACTTAAAAGAATTTCATGGACGAGTTGGTGCTTGCCATTGTCTGGAATTGGGGATTGGGATCACTACAAACTCTCAGATTCCATTAAGAACCTAAGACTCTTATCTTGGAGGGTATATATGTACAGGGAATATATATGGTTCCTTAACACTGCAGCTGTGGCATCCATTCTCATTAGCTTAAATGACTCAGGAGCACTTTGCTCTGAGTGTTGAGCCCATCCTAGGAGAGAACCCTTATAGCACTCTTGATTCATGGAGCTGAGTCAGGTACTTCCTGGAGTATGCTTATCATTTCCTTTTGACTCTGAAAGGGAATCTTTGAGAAGGCCTTGAATTTCAAGATCTTCGCTGTAGTACCAATACACATTAGAACAGGCTTCCTCAAACTCAGCCCTCCAGATGTTTTGAGACTACAATTCCCATCATCTCTGACCACTGGTCCTGCTAGCTAGGGATCATGGGAGTTGTAGGCCAAAAACATCTGGAGGGCCGAGTTTAAGGAAGCCAGCATTAGAATCTATCAATCCATTACTATCGTGGTTTAGAGAAAGAGGCCAAAGAGACAGTCACTTTTGTTTGACTTACATGTCTGGTAGTGTATACATTTAGTATCTGTGCAGCATGTTAGCTACTGGATTTTAGCTTGTGGCTGGTTTTGCTGATATTCAGCAATTGGGCTGAAGAGCTGGTACTACCTTAAATCTTCCTGAACATCACTGTAGTAGAGCGAGTGGTGGGGTGGTGGTGGTATGGATCTTGTTTGTTAGATCTGCAAGCCAGTCCGAGAAGTTGACTAACAATGTGATTCAAGATGGATATGCCCATTTTTTTTGAATTGGTTAGATTTCTTTAAAAATTAATGTATTTGTATTTTAAAACACACACATACATACAACATACTGGTTTTGCATTACAGATGGTGGAAGAAAATGGAGTCCGGAAGGTTGTAGTTCTGCCACATTCTACTGAATACCACCCTTCCATTCACCCTCCTCCTCCTCCTCCCCCACATGTGACGCATTATATCCACCCTCATCCTGCTATGATACCCCATCCACCTCATGCAGTGTATCCTCCAGTTCCGGGAGGGGAAATACCACCACAGTTTGTTCATCAGCATACACCACCGCAGCATCTTTATCAAGAACAGGGTAAGAAGTAGTACCGTTATTAGCTTGCCTGTATTTAGAAGGTCTGATGCTTTCTTTGGGGTTGCTTATATGCCTTTGCAGCCGATGCAGATTGCAGCAAGTCTGTTTCTAAGTGGGATAAATCCACAACAAAAACAGTGCTCTGTGTGCAGTGTCTTCCCACTCACTTTTAGGCACAAACTCCCAAGTGGTTTGGGTCCTATATAGCCTAGATGTGGCTTTCTAATTTACCTTCTTTCACAACATTTAAGAATGACAAGTGTTTTCTTCATTGCCATATACAAAGGCCAAGCAGCAAGAACATGCAGAGACGCATTCTTAGCAGCTTCCCCATTACTATTGATCTCATTTTTTGTAGGGCAGGGGTTTGCTGGCCTGTTGTGCTTTTGGAGCCAGCCTGCAGCCTGTTTTCCTTGCTCCCTCTGAGCTGTTCACAGGAAATAAGGCTTTAAAAAGTGCTCCTAGTTGTGTCAAAACTTAGCTTTCATTTCCTAAGCCTAATTATGCAGGGTGGCGAAGGACTTCCATCCTAAGGACAGTTGCCACCTCCCCATAACAATTAGGCATAAAGCTCCAATTGTTGGTGGGAGCTTTTTACTTGGTTTACTGCTCAATCCCACCATGCTTGTTGAATTGAGCAAATCCTATGAAGTAAGTGGGCTTAGAATTTCAGACTTAATTGCCATAGCTGGCTCTTATCTAGCCCCATTCCCCTGGCAGGTGGAGTTGGTCCTTGCAAATCACAACCAAGTGGACTAGTGAGAGTTAGAAAGTTGAAGCTTGCAGTATTTCTTTCTTACAAAAAAAAAAAGAAAAAGAAAAGATATCATGGCACTTGCCTCTGTGCAGTACACAGTATTACGGTAGAAAACTGCAGCCATTCTTTCTCTTATACACATGTGCACATATGCTATCTATGTTACAGTTATAAAATTAGTTTAATTTAATTTAAATTGGTTGTTTAATCTGGCTAAGCCTTGAAGGCTTTTACATTTGGTGGGAGGGGGAAACCGGATCATTGCAAATGAAAGTCTTGCTGTTTCTGTGTCCCATCTAATGGGCTCTCTTTTCTGGTGCCCCTATAGAGACCCGTTCCCATGGCAGAGCTAATTTTCCTCCGCGAGATGAAAGGACTCTCAAAATGCAGGAGCATTTGAAGAAACGGATAAGAGACCGACAGACTAGTGGAAACACAAATAATAAACCGAACAGCCCTCCTTCCTCACCTCAGAAAGTTAACAGTTCGTCCAGCGCCGGCGTTCAGAATGGACATGGAAAGGGGCAGCAAGGGTCAGGAGGGCAAGGCAAGCAGAGGCAAGCAGGGAAAGCCAGGGAAAGCCAAGCAGCCAATTCAGGAAAGGGAGGTAAGCTGGAACTTTTTAGGAACATAATGTGCGTTTCGTATAGTATGTGTATTCTGCATTGCGAATAAAATCAAATGGCAAAGCATTCTTATGAGACAAAGGAGGAACTACCTATCTGTGTTCCTTTAGGGTTTAAAAGTATACATGTCAGCAATGTCGACAGTAGAGAATGTCAGACACGATGCAGCACATCTGTACAGTGTGTGGCAGTGTGTTCATTATGAACATAGGTGACCAACTTGCAAAAGTGGGGAGCTGGATCCTAATGTTTTCACTCAAATGAAAAGCATGCCATTGAAAATGTTTTCTTCTACTGTTGTTGGCATCTTCCTATTTGCAGTCTTCCTTTGGAAAAATCCTTCTGTTTCTGTGGCAAATGGCCAGGGATGGTGGGCATTTCAGGGCAACAGGACCTGGGGGACGACACTGGTTCCCCCATCCCTGGTGTAACATGAGAGCACAAGAAGTCAGGATGCATATACTAAAAATAAAGTATACATAGCAATCTAAAAGCAAATAAAAGTACCACATTTCAAAATTCTGTACAATATGCAATATGAAATAATTAAGCCACTGTTTGGGAAAAGATTCAGGTTTCCTTAGACCACCTTTCCATTCTTAGTCCTCCCCTCCCAATCCCACCTCCTAATCTTCCTCTTTGCCTTGATTCTTGCCAGTGAGAAGTGATTTTTTTTCCCTTGAGGGACAGTTGAGAAAGCCTAGGTGAAGAGGTGTTTCTTGTATGAGGAAGTTAATTATTAGAACTTAAAAGCTTGATGTGGAACTACATTTGCTGGACTAGCTATGGCTGAAATCTGATGCTTGTGTGCATTCATACACAGCCAATGACAGGTATGCCCATTTGGACCTAAGTTCTTGGTGAATTTACCCATACAAT
Source organism: Podarcis gaigeae (assembly GCF_964106915.1). Lineage (NCBI taxonomy): Eukaryota > Metazoa > Chordata > Lepidosauria > Squamata > Lacertidae > Podarcis > Podarcis gaigeae. The sequence continues at coordinate 28,365,190 of NC_139691.1, read as the reverse complement.
CAATCACAAAATTCAGTTATACCTTCTGGATTTCAGCGGACTTCACAAAGGGGACTTATTTAACAATAATGTATTGTGTACTGTTGAAGAGCAAAGGTTCGCATCCAAAGTACCATGAGCCAAGTTCCCCAAGCAGTGGAGTTTCCCACATCCTCTTCCTTTTGCAGCTGTTTGTGCTTCTGAAAAGCTGCTGCTGGGGGTCAGGGAGCCCTTTAACAGTATGCAGTGTGGTGTGGGGTCCACCTTCTGTGAGAAAAACTGTATTCTCTTTGCATTAGGGGTTATTTGGATCCAAGCCAGAATGTGCACATACGGTAAATCTGTTACCTGAGTAATAAATGCATGTGTGCCTCTCTGGATGTTGGTGCAGACCAGCTGAAGCATACATTTGCACCTACGCTCTTGAACAGCAGTACTTTCAGCAGTACAGTGCATCTCTGCCAGCTTGGTTGACTTTGCACAGAATTGGCAATGTGGGCATTTCAGAGGGTGAAATGGCTTTCTATTAAAATAAACTACTGCTGCTTGAGAGCATAGGAGCAAATGCACTGTAATTCTTGCAGTATAGCCTCATTGCCAGAATTGTAGTTTGGCCTATCATGGAAGGAAGAAATGAAGTGCAAACAGGAATCATTTGGAAACTGTGTACTGTATTTACAATAAAAATAGATAGACCTCATTGGCAAGCCGAAAGAAAAAGGTACTTCATCTACATTCAAACCTGAACCTCAGTACTTATGAGGCTTCCCTGCTCCTGTTGACTTACTCAGACCTCTGCATGAATTAGTATCCTGAATATTGAGCCTTGGCAGGATAACTAGAAAAACTAACATGAAATTTATCTGAAAACATGAGTATGTATATGCATGGGTTTTGCTTTCAATCGTTTAAATGTTCCTTGCTGAAACTTTAGTCTTAATTATTGAATGCATAAAATCCCATCGAATCATTCCTTCAAACTGTCTTTCCAAAATAACGTAGTTGATGAACAAGGTTACTGTTAAGACTTTTAGCACAGTAGAATTTTCAAATTCCATCAGTCAAAGGAAAAGCAAGATATGCACAGATTCTTGATGGTGTGAGTCAAATTCAAAGGAAGTCTGTGCAACTCTGTTACTTCTGCACACTTTGAATATGTAGCTGATTCAGTGGTCAAAACAAATAAGGGCAATGAACTTTGCACAGCATTTACTGTTGTTCTAATAAGTGTCCCAGTTTGGTTTGCAGTTCAATAAGAAATGTTTTGATGGGGGTTTTCATTTCCTCTCCATCTCACAATGTGGTGTATGTTTATTGTTTTGTTTTCTTTAGAATCTGATACAGAATCTAGAAAATCCCAAGAACCCTTAAGCATCAGTAAGCCTACAGTAAGTAGTGATATATTGTAGACGTTATAATAAGCATGTGGCATATCTTTTCAAAATAGACATACCTGTTTACAAAACCTGGCTCAAGCAAGAGTTGTTTACAATACTTGAGAATGTGGCAGGATCCTCAGAAGGAAATGGAGTTTTCATAGTTGATAAGTAACTGTGGAAAATGACATTCTGTATGACTTTGCTATGCAAACTCTAGTGAATAGGTGGAAGAAGCAAATGGGTGTTTTCTGATCTTTGATATTGCAGTGGGGCATTTAGGGGAAAGTCAACCATAGCTGTTCTCTGAATATAAGACACCCAGTTTAAGGGGTTTGAAGTTGGGCAACATTCAAGTTGAAAATATTTTGAAATCCTTGGTATGACAATTATGGTGTTTGACACAAAGCCTGCTTAACTTAGGTTTTTGTGTGTGTGAATTTTGAACCAACTTCACAGCTGGGGAAAGAGGAGAATGAGAAAGGTTACATAACTAGGACACCAGACCAAAATAGGTGACAAATGTTTTACTTGACTGCCTGGATATCTCTCTCTCTCTCTCTCTCTCTCTCTCTCTCTCTTTTCTTTTTGTTCCTTTTTCCAATCCATGGTATTTAAACTGATTCAGTAGTTTTGAATTTGGATGCATCTAAGAGTATATACAGCAGAGATGGAAAAACTTTCAACCTCCAAACTTTGTTGATCTCCCATCAGCTCCAGTAAACTTGAGCAATAGCCAGGGATGATGGGAGTTGTAGTTCAGCAACATCTAGAGGGGCACAGGTTCCCCCCTCCTGATCTGTGGTGGGCTTTCTTCTCTGAATCATCAGTACTATCAACACATAGACTATACAAGAATAATGGGATGCATTAAAAAAAAATTGTTCACTATAGTTGTGATCAGCTTTAAACCTTGGAACTCATTTGCATAAACAACCACTTCCTTCTGAAGTGTCCTGCCTGTTCCCTAAGATTTGACATGGATGATGGTCTCTACATCATGACTGTAGCTGGGGGTGGGGGGGCCGGTTGGATTTTTCAATGACTGCACCTACCTAAATTGTGGAGTGTTCTTTGGAAGGCTCATTTATTCCTTCTGTCATTCACCACCTGCTTAAAACTTTTATTTAGATAGGATTTCTGCTTTCCTGTTCATTTTATAATGGCCAACCTATTGTATTGTTTTAAAGACTTTTATTGAATATTGTTGTCGTTGACATGATGTAAAATAAACCATGTTTTACATTGATTTGATTCGGTCCCAGATCCTGCCAACCTAGCATGGATGTAATAATAATAATAATTTATTATTTATACCCCGCCCATCTGGCTGAGTTTTCCCCAGCCACTCTGGGCGGCTCCCAATCAGTGTTAAAAACCGTACAGCATTACATATTAAAAACTTCCCTGAACAGGGCTGCCTTAAGATGTCTTCTGAACGTCAGGTAATTCTTTATCTCTTTGACATCTGATGGGATACTTTTTCTTGTATATAATGACAATGCTGTAGGAATCTTAGATAGTCTAAGACAGGTCAGGGGGCATGTGGGCCTCCAGATGTTGCTGGACTGCATCTCCCATCGTTCCTCACCATTGACCATGCTGGCTGGCTTACTTTTTCTAGCTACGCAATTATAGAACAGTTAAAGGGACTGCTGTACAAAGGACAGTATTGGGTCTTGTCTACTATTGTGAAATGAAACTATTAATGCATGTACCAGACTTGGAAGTATTTTAGACAAAGTACTTTGACACAAATGTATGTTAAACCACCACCATGCATTGACCTAAAGAACTATAAAAAGTGGGGCAAAAATGCAACCAGACCCAGCATGTCAACTTGTGTAGGGGAAGAATGCACCCACCTGCATTTCCCCCCAATGCTTCTTGAATATTCTAGAAAGTCACATTACCCCCCCTTTTTTTTAATAGGTCTCTGAAATACAAGCTAGGTCAGCAGTCGTGGCTTGGGATCCTCCTTTTGTGGTGCAAAATGGCGAAACACAGCTCACCTCTACAAAGTTCAGATACGAAGTGGCAATCACGAAGGGTGGTAGAAATGGAAAATTTAAATCATTTTATGTGTAAGTCCAGTTTCTTTATTTTAGCACACAACTTATCTCAGCTGACACCTTGCTCACTTTCCATAGAAAATATTTTAGATGGAGTTGATGGTTTTTTTCCAATGCTGTTTTTCTAAGGACAGCCTAGAGGCAGAATCTAAGGGAGCTTTGTAAATAGGCCCACATAAGTTAGCCTGCCCCACTCCCAACCAAAAAATAATTCCTGTGCAGGGTGCAGATGAGGAATGGAGCACCTAATCTCTCCTTTGCCAGCCAGTTCACTCACCTTCATGGAATTCTGCTCCTATAATTCCTTATATACCTGGGCAATGAGGAATTGTATGCAGACAAATGCTAAATTGTGATGTCCCGGGAGATAGAAGTTTTGAGATACTAATCCAACATTGTGGGAAACTACGTAGGATATGCTTGAAAGAAAAATGGCATTGTTGTTTGCATAGGGTGTTGTTGTTGTGGAAACTATCTAATTCTCACTATCATAATGGGTTCTTCCTTTTGCAGGGAAGAAGAGATGACTTTTACTCTTAATGATCTCAGACCAGCAACCGATTACCATGTCAGGTGGGCATCAAGAACAAAAGACTTGAGAACACAGCAGTTGTTGTTAAAAGTAGCTGAATTGCCCTGCAGATACCTCCCTTGTTTGAAGTTGCTTAAAGATATAAGGGTTTGGAGAAGGTGGGGGGAAGGCAGGTGATAAAACTAAAAAGCGTAGGCATACAAATGGTGAAATAGATCTTTTTCTTTACTGTTTTTAATAATGCTTCTGGAGTTGCATCAAAATACTAGAACAGGGCAAGCGATTTTATTTGGTCAGGCATTTTAAACTGGTTTTATAGCCTCTGACCACTTTTTTGTTTTATAATTTGTGCCTCTCATTTTTGTTGATTGATCTATATTGATTTGTATTGTAATGTATTATTGCACATGCCCACACAGCTACCATTCCCTGTGAATCCATCAGGGTGAAGAGTTGTTTAGAAAGTTTTACATAAATAGATATCAAATACTACTTACCCCCTGCAAAATATTTTCCGCTGAGCCTCAGTACCACCCTAAGTTGTCTTAGGGTACTTGCAAAACTTGCATTTGGGGGCAGAGTTACCCATTATAAAAAGTACCCACAGAAGAGTATTGCTGCTTGGTGGCTAGATTGTTCCCAGCTATGACATAGTAGTGAGGCTCTGAGGATAGGGAAGGCCAAAATGAAGGCAAGTGTGTTAAGCGTTCCAACCAAATTCATTAAAGACATGAAGATGCCTTCTTCTAATCCAGGTGTGGCTTTCTTTATGGACACGCAGAGGACTAGAACCAAGGCATATTCCTTATTGAAATAGGGAAAAGATTGTTATCTTCTCCTACATATCAAACCTGGTGAGACACAGGCAATGGGTTCCTGAAGGAAAAGTGAGTGGGGGGGAGTTCTGTGTGGCTTTGAAACTGTTCTTAGGTAGGGGTCAGACCTGTAACATGGCAGGAATGTTATGTTTGCCAAATGCAATCCTACAAGTGACTGTGACTCAAATCATTATGACCATCCACAGTCTCAACTTTCAGATCTCAGTTCCATTAGGAAAACTTCCTTAACTTTTTTTTTTTTTAATCATACAGAGTTATAGCCTCAAGTAGTACCACAAAGGAAGCCGTTTCAGAGCTGGTGACTTTTACTACAGATAGTTGTGAGCCAGATGCTCCAGCTGCACCGAAAGTAATCAACAGAACCAAAAACAGCCTGAATTTACAGTGGAAGGTAACTGATAAGCCAAAATGGATTTTAAACCAGGGTATTTTTTAATAGCAAGATTTATAGCGTATCTTTAGTGAATCCATTGTTCCTCTAATTGTGAATTCTGTGATATAGTGCAGACAGGAGCTGAAACAAGACAAATGAGAGGGAGGTATTGCCATGCTTAGGAGAACCCTGTGGTATGCAGAAGTACAAAAAAGGGAGTGAGTTTGTGTGTGCGCAGTTAGGATTGAGCATGCTCAGGAACATATAATGCTGGGTGTCAATTGGAAAAGAAAACACTGGGGAAGTGAAGTGACCTGCTTCAAATCCCTTGCTTACAGCTTACAGCATGGGTGAGGGACAGCTTTCACCCTGAGAGCAACATTTCAGTGATGGGCAAGTGAGCCAAAGGCAAAAGTGGGTTTAGCAGCAGTTGCAACTATTGCATTTGGACTGTAGGCTACATTCTGGCCATGCAAAAGCCAAAAGCTTCTACATGCAAACATGCACGCACACCCTTCTATCTTCCATCCAGGCAAGTAAGAGGCATTAACTTAGTCCAAGGACATACTGCGTTCAGGCAAAGTCACTAGAGGAGGGCTTGGAGCAGGGCTAGTGAGAGGCACGGCCTGAAAAAAGTCCTGAGGGCCAGATAAGAAGCTTCCTGAGTTTGAGTTTGCTCACCTCGGTTTGTAGTATCCAGGAGGAGACTGGCTAGCTGGCTCGCTGCGCGGGAACACTCACATTAGCGGATAAGGATGCGCAGCAACATTGCATGTCCTACTTATTTAAACTGAATCTCGTTTAAACAAACAAACATACTGCATGTTAAGTTCAGTAGGATAAGGTGTTGTTCTACCTGAGGCGTTAACCTCAATGATGAATGACAAGGAGTGTGTGAAGAAGGACTGGAACCCTCCTCCCCTCCCCTCTGAGCAAAGCGTAAGTACATGCAAGCATGCATAGGCCTCACTGATTAACTGACAGTATCGAAAATTTTTAGTACATCCTAATGAAACTTGATACACAGGTAGATCAGGACATAATAGTTCCTAGAAAAATCAGATGTTCAGCATTACTGTAGACTTCTCATTCAAAACACAGGGATTAAAGTATAACCTAAAAAGGTTTCCTTGTGAATCATCTTGCAGTCCTTTGGGAGGGGGGGGGGGTAAGGTGTTATATACACATGTATGTATGTATGGTCCTTTTTTTCTTAAAAAATGTTTAGGGGTACTCTCATTTTCCTACTCATATTGAAATACTGCCTCTCAATGAGGCCAAACTTAGATTCACAAAATGTTTAGGGGTATGTGTACCCCTGCGTCCCCCCAGAAAAAAGCGCGCTCTCTCTCTCTCTCTCTCTCTCTCTCTCTCTCTGTGTGTGTGTGTGTGTGTATGCTAAAGAAAATCACTCACATTTCTTGCTTGCCACATTCAGAGTACACAGTCCTCTTCAGAATAAGTAGTTGCTGCTTGTTTCTGAATGTTCATTTTCCGAGACAACACTTAAGACCATTGCTGTTGACTCTGAAAGTGTATCCCAAAATGGTTCCGTTACATCCAGAAATCTGAAACTGGGTGCCTCTGTAGGTCAAGACACACTTAATTACTAGTGAATCTAGTAGACAGAACTGTAGGCAGCAAACCTACCTTCTAACAGAGGCCAACACTCCATTGCAGAACAAGCCACAAACTGAACATAGGATAGAATATTGAGCTACATAAACTACGTTACTGGGGATGTGGGGCAGTGCGTCCAATAGCAACTGGGAGCATACATTCTTCTGCTTGAAAAAAATACTAGTTTTCAATATACTGGTTATAAATGTACATATGCATGCATGCAATAGGTTTATGTTATGTTATCCATGCAGGATTGGCAGACCTATTACTTATTAGGATAGAGAGCTAGAAATTTGCCTCTTTCAGTAGCTAGGCAAAGTAAAGCTTTCCCTTTTCCCCTTTTTAGACCTCCAATGACAATGGCTCCAAAATAACTAACTACCTTTTAGAGTGGGATGAGGTGAGTTCCTTATTTCAGAATCAACATCCTAATCTTGTCAAACTGAAATTGTATGTTGCTCGAGTTCTCTCTTTTTTGTACTGGCTAATGGATTGCTCTGTATTTGTGTAAGATTAATAACAGTCTTCTGTATAGCACTGAGAGATCCTCTATAATTGGAAATATTGCAAGTAGGGGTGAGAATCCTATAAAGTTGCCATCTTGTCAAGAAAGTGGTTTTAACCATTTTTATGGTATGTTGAACCAGGGCTACTGGAGGGAGAAAAAACTTGTTAGCACCTTTGTTTGAGTGTTAATACCCATGAATCAACTGCTTCAGATTTTTTATGAACAAATTAAGGATTGTGTTGCCCTTGGTGCCTTGGAAAGTGTCACGTAAAGAATTAATAGAATAACTAAGCACTTCAGAATCATTGTAAACCTGCAGAAATCTGGCAAAGGCTAGCAGGCCCCCTAGTTAGATAGAAAAGATTTATTTGATCCCTACTCATGCAGTTCTACCTGTTGTCATATGGTTACTGCCCCAGGGAAGTAAATCCCATGATACTTTGAAGTGCATGTGAATATGGCCCAGGCAACAGGTTTTCTGAATTTCACCAAAAAAAACCCAACCCTGAAAATTAGAATCAGAATTCAAGTATTCCTACAAAGCAAATTTATAAACGTTAGCCGTTGTTATAGGATCATAGAACCTTGGTTCCTTTAGTCAGGAATCTCGACATTTTTCTTTCCAGAGGCCAAGAGCAAAGAGCTCAATTAGGTGTTTAAACAATTTTCACAATTTTGGTTTGTAGGCATCAGCCATGCCACTGCATACTAGTCACAGAGAAACCACAGCAAACGAAAAGCTATCTGTTAATAAATGTAATAGCTGCTGTTCTAAACATAGTATCTTCCCACAGTGGCTTGTATTATTTGAAACCATATTGATATAGAACACTATAATAGCAACAGGTTTAAAAAAATCATCCAAATCCTTCTGCATCATTGGATTAATTTCAGTATGTCACAGGCAGCCATTCTAACCATTGCTTCCATACCCTGCCTTTTTTTCCCCTCCTTCCTATAACCATTGGGATAGTTATTGTGGGAAACAGGAGAATGGACCAGGTGGACCGTTTATTCGCTGGGCCATTAGCAGGGCTGCCCTTACGCACTCATGTAACATGATGGAATGTTCCTGTACAAAACAACAACACATTTGCTCCAAACCATTCCCTTGGGGCAGTTTTAGCCAATCTGATCCCTCGATGCACCTTTTCTATGTTAAAGGATTTTGTTTTGTAAATGAAGGAGAATTTTTTTTTGTCATGTATAGCCAAGAGTTCTAACAGAGCTAGTTAGGCCTTGCCTTAATGGGCTATCTGATTTCATTTTTGTTTCTCTGAAAAGGGGAAGAACAACGCATACAAGGAATGCTACTATGGTCACCTGAAGCAGCACAAAATTACCAAGCTGACCCCCTCCACAAAATTTAGATTCAGGTTGGCAGCCAGAAATGACATCGGGATAAGGTAATAACGGGTTGTGCAATTTTTTGCAGTTTCCATTCCATTCTTAACAACCCAAGTTCTTGCTAATTTTTTGACTCCTCCCCGCAGTGACTTCAGCGAAACATTGGTATGTTACACACTTGGAATTGTCCCCCCACCACCTCTGCCTCCTAAGCTAAAAGAAGCAGGGGTAACTTGGTTATCACTTGAATGGAGTCCTCCGGCTGGAGTATCCACAGATGACTCTCTGACCTACGTTTTAGAAATGGAAGAAGATGGTTCGGTAAGCTTCTGGTGCTTGGAAGCGGGGAGAATAGAAAGGAGCAGCTTCCCTCTGGTGCAGATTAGAATGTTGCCTAGCAAATAATTACATGCTCTCTCGTTCAGACATCCCAGTGGAGTTGGTAGTAGACTATCCCTGAATCTTCCAGGACTAATTTAATGCTGAGTTGTTGTTGCTCAGGGGTCCAACCTATAGAAGGTAGGGGCAAAGTCCAATGAGTAGGTAAACATCTCTAATACTGAAGTACACCTAAAGGCTGTCATAGACTTTGTAGTCGCTGTGATCTTGTACAGCCTATGTGGGTTGTAGTTGCTGAGCTACAACTCCTATCGGTGCCAGCAAGCATAGCCAATGGCTCAGAGTGGGACATAGTCTGACATGAACTGGGGCAAACCTGATCTGCTTCTTTATTTGAGATGATTCCTTAGATATCACTTACCTTGTGGGGGGGGGTTCCTGTTATGATAGCATATAACTCTATCTGTGGGGCTAATGCATCTATATACCCTGGGTACAAGGATTTGACCTGCTGACATTAAAAACCACAATTGTCATAGTTGGCTTTATGCAAATATAATTCATTCACTGGATATTCTCTGTTACAGTTTTATTGACTTCAGGAATGTTTAACATCCTCAGTATAAGAAAAATGTGGTTATTGCATGTGCACATACAAATGTCTCCCTTCTTCATCTTCTCCCCACCCCAGAATTATGGTTTCCAAGCAGGGTACAACGGAGATGAACTTTCTTGCACTTTAGAAGACCTTACAAGGAGCACTTCTTATAAATTCAGAGTATGTACCAAATTCAAGCATTATTAAGTAGTACTTAATCATATTTCTTATATTTATATGCATATTTATATGCAGATACCAGGAAAGCCAAACATCCGCTATGAGAAAATGCAGCATCTCTTGAGGTTTTTAGAAGGAACCCTTCAGTGTAGTCCAGATAACTGACTTCATTTAGTTATAAGAAAAAATACCAAGATAACTTGAAATGCTCTTAAAACCTTGAAATACCTTCCTCTGTGCTGGCAGATTCTTCACTTCATAGGAGATCCAACAGCCTATCTAATGTTTTCTGTTTGCTAGGGCAAGAGCCCCACAAGAGCACTAGCAGATGGCAGAGTTTAAAGGTTGCGCAGCAAAGGAATCCCAACACAGCATAGTGCCAGCAGAAACTTGTTGTGCAACATTATTTGGTGCTCTATTAGTGTTTTCCCTTGTGCAACAACAGCGCAACAAGCATATCACTAAGTGATTTTAACCCAGCGCTACGCTGGATAACACCCCCTGGCTTTTTTGGGAGGGTGGGGGCAGAAAATGGTGAGAACCCCCAGGCCTGTTTGCGAAGCTTCCCTTTGAACACTTCCGTTTCCTACCAAGTCATCCTTTGCGTCTCATCCTTCTGCCCATCCACGCAACTACCAGGACCATTCACAAATCCCTTTCCTCAAATAGTAATGTTATTTATTGTCTTCCTTTTTAAAAGAGAGTAGGCTTCTGGGTGACTGAAAGTGCTGGGGAGCAGCAGCCTTTGCCATGATTTTCTGCTTGCAGGCTTCCCAGAGGCATGTGGCAGCCCATTCTGAGAAGCAGGATGCTAGACAAGATGGATCATCTGCTATGCTCCAACAGGGCTCTCTTGGTGATCTTTTTATAGAGGCATTTGAATGCAAGCTTGTTTGTTTTTAAGCTGATGTTTGTTCTGTTTGTGATGTGACAGGTGTTTGCTCACAACAGTGAAGGTAAAAGTGCCCCCAGTGAGGTAGTAGAATTCAGCACAATCCCCGACAAACCTGGACCTCCAAGTAAACCAGCTGTAAAGGGAAGGATCCATTCACATAATGTGAAAGTTACCTGGGGTAAGTGAAGTATAACTTTATGCAGTCAGGTCTCTCTCTCCCCCTACCACCCACTCCATCTGCACCGTTGCATAAAAACAAACGACACTGGCTACACTCCAACTCTCTGCCTTTGCTGATTCTGTATGAGCATGTAATTAACTGCACAGAAGTAATGAGCAAGAGGCTCATTAGTCTGGGCTGATGCATTTTGCGATTGCCTGGATCTCTGCCTGTTTAGCATGCATAGATGTGCAGTATTGCTCATATATAGTATAGATGTGCAGTATTGCTCATAATTCATTTTTTCTTTACTTCCCACATGGAAAGAAGGGAGGGGCTAGGTCCTGCATACACTGCAGCTCATCTGGTGCATGGCCATTTGTCACTCAATGCCAAATTTTCAAAACAGTACAGATGTTTTAACTTGGAAAGGCTCTATAGTTACCTGGTGGAGGGCTCGGGATCAAACAAACAGTGGGTCATTTTTCAGCTCTGACTCCTTTTTCTGAGCACAGGTCTTTATTTTGACCAAAATTCCATTTGTGATGGAACTAGTTGTGTTTATTTTAAACCATGAGTTTCTTTTCATTTCTGAATTCTGCCTTTTCTATAGATCCACCAAAGGATAATGGAGGGTCAGACATCTCGGTGTATGTTTTAGAAATTTCAGAAGCATCAGTTGGTAAGTGACCGAACATGTTAAATGATTTGCTTAGTTATGACCATGTCTGTGTTTCACTTCTGTACGTGACAGGGATCACTCCTGGATTTGTCTAACTTAAAACTTAAGAGATAGTAATTTTGTTTTGATATATTTGCACTCACTTTTTAGCCAAGATTGGATCCTCGAGTGACTTCTTAACCATTTATATTCATCGTGTGCTGCTAAGCACAAGCCTGAAAGCAACAAATATTTGTCATCTGTGGGAAGGACTTTCCTTTGCCTGGAATGAGAATCCACTCCTAGGGACTCACTGAGGTGCAGCCCTATCCATGTCCTCTCCTTGGTCCTCTTGGTGTTCCAATTGCCACACTGCTATTTGTAATGTTGCGAAAGTCCATTTCCCTCTTTCTCCCCACCCCCTGACTGTTGATTGATATTTCATTTTTCTCTTAGGGAGTAAATGGGAAGTAGCATGTAGTGGTTCCATGAGAGAACATGTATGCACTCAGCTCAGCCCTGGTACGTCATACAGACTGAGGGTCTTCTGTATTGGTAGAGGTGGCCAAAGCCAGGTGAGCAAGGAAGTCCCTTTAAAAAACACATGGGGGGGGAGGAGGATGTGTGTATTTCGCCATACACAGCAAGTGCACTGAAAGCTGCAAAATTTGTTGTTATCCATAGAATTCAATATCCTTAGAATATCCATTTTCATTTAGTCATTTTAATTAAATATAAAAAACAGGTTTATGGTCTCTCAGGGCTGCAAAATATGGACTTTAAAAGTAGATGAGCAGTGTCTTATCTTACTTATTGTACACAAAGGAACTCAAGGTGACGTTCACATGGGTCAGACCTGCTGGGTATCAGCAGCTTTGTTGTATCATCTGCCTTCAAGACTGTGCCCCTGGGTCCATGGTTGAAATCGTCACAGTTAAGAAGGATTGCTATCTACTGGAGTATAGGACCCGCCCTATTTCACAGTCCTTCCACATGCAGAATACATCACGATAACAACAAAAACGGAGGCTTAGTGAAGGCATAGAACTTGGGTTTAGCTTGGCGCAGACTTGTCATGTTCTGAAGGCAGAGTTAACACACACACACACAGAGCACTGCTTGAAAGAACATGTTGGAAGTGTATGTGAAATGGATGTTTTGTATTTCGACACCTGTAAGCCAATATGTGTCTTCATTTCTAGGCCTCTGATATACTCATTGTTCAGACACCAGCTGTTCCTCCTGGGCCATGTAATTCTCCATATCTGGCTGCAAGACCCAAGACCAAGGAACTCAGTCTTATTTGGGGTAAGATCTGGCAGGAAATGGGGGGGGGGCATTCACTTGCAAGTTGGATCAGCAAAAGAGACATAGATGATATTATTATTATTATTATTATTATTATTATTATTATTATTATTATATTCCTTCCTCTACCCCAGGGGCTCAGAGAGACATATACTAGTTTTTCTAAATATTAATTATTTAGAATGCAGAGCCAGAGGCCAACCAGCTCAAACATGGCCAGAAGCCCATCACCAGCCTGATCCCCCAAATCCAGTAACCCAGCCTATAGCTCTACAAACTCAATAGATTTAAAATCATAGGTCAAGGCATTGTACTTTGGGTAGATGAAGGTGGTGAACAGCTTCTGCAGGTAGTTTGGCTCCCATTTAAAAGTTGTACTGCCATTGCCTGCTCATCACTAAAATGCTGCCTCGGGGTCCTGCAGAGAGGGCTGTGAGCAGTGTTGCTGTCACAGTCGTAACAGAGGAAAAGTATATTTAACAGCCATAATTTGGATTGGGAGGGGTTAACAGCACCATGCCAAGGGCCACCTGAAGTTGGCACTGGCCCTGCCCAAGGGGCTCACAAGGCTGGAAGGAGCCAATAAAATAAAAGTTGCATTCTAAACATCAAATATCTATTTTTATTTTTAAAAAATCAGTATCACACCATAAATATCTTGTGCACAAAACCATACAAAGTGGGCTGGGCTGAGCTCAGCCTGGGTGGTGCTGGGGTCTCTGGAAAGAAAAGACTTCTTTCCAGCAGCCTCACCAACTTTCCCTGACAAGCATTGTTAAAGGTGGTGGCAGCGGCAATCATAAGGCAATAAAAGTAACTAACAACCACTCATACTTGAGGTTACATTTTCTCCAAAAACGTGACTTGTATTCCTATTTTACAGATCCCCCTGCCATGGATGGGGGTTCAGAGATAACAGAGTACATTCTGGAAATAGCAGAAGGTGACAGAGATGAACGGAGGCAAATATACCGGGGCGAGATGCCAGAATGCACAGTGAATGGTCTCATTCCTGGGAGGACATACTGTTTCTGGACACAAGCAGCCAACAAAGCTGGGGTATCTCATCAAATTCTTTTTTCATAGAATATAGAATTTATCTGTCGGGTAGGTTGTAGAAGCAGGAAATCCAGATCAGGGTATGCATTGTTATCATTTTTGCATGCCTTTAAATCTGAATTTCATATAGTTTTGAAAACTTGTCTGGAAAGGTTGAATTTTGGCCAGTGTTTAAATATTTTCCCCATGCAAGCATGATGACCTGGCCACAACTATTTAGGCAGCACATGTTACTGTCATCCTCCCACACCATATTTCAGGCTTAATAAAGAGCTTAGCTTGCCCTTTTATCTGATGCACCCTGGCAATGCCTCTATTTGTTCTGACCTCCATTTCCAATTTACTTCAGCTGCCGCCACTAGTTGGGTCATTTTAAATTTGAAATGGAATCTGAGAGATCCCAAACAGCCTTGGCAAGCATTGCTTGTCTTGTTGCCCCCACACATCTGCATCTGCCTAAAATATGCCTGGGGAATGGAGTTTGTAAATGTTCTTACCTGCCTGGTCTTCTGGTGGTGATTTTTAATCCAGGCAAATGACTATATACCATTCTGATCTCAAAGCAGAAACAATTGCCACTCGTTGAAGGACTGGTGCCTTTTTCAGTTTGTTTGTTTGTTTGTTTGTTTGTTTGTTTGTTTGTTTGTTTTCTGCAGAGAATTATTTCAATCTAGAAGGACATTCTGTGTCAGTTACTAAACTTTTATTTATTCTCTAATTTTAAAATAATTTCGGCCTGAATATATTAAAGCCTCTTTTCCCATTCTTGAATGCACCTGAGAACGTTCTTGGTTTTCCCATTTAAAGTGAAGGAGAAATAAATGGAGGACTAGATGGAAAGTAGCTTGTGAGAAGGGAAGATTCTAGAGGCTAGCCTCTCCAGTCTTTCACTCAGCCTTTCCAATTGATCACTTGCAGGTTTTTCCTCCCTGCCCTAGCAGATTGGAGGTTCCCAAGAGCCAAATTGGCCTAAGGGGAGCTATAGTCTCTCTGGCAGTAACTACTGCAGAAATCCTGAATACCTTTCCTTGAGTAAACCTGAAGGGCAGAACATAAAGAAACCAGTAGGTTTTCAGGTGTCGCTGCTCTATAATGGCTGCCTCTTCCCATGTACAGTGGTACCTCAGAAGTCGAACAGAATCCGTTCCAGAAGTCTGTTCGACTTCCAAAACGTTCAGAAACCAAGGCGCGGCTTCCGATTGGAAGCGCCTGTAGCCAGTCGGAAGTAGTGTTGGATGTTCAGGTTACAAAGAACGTTTGCAAACCAGAACACTCACCTCCGGGTTTGCGACGTTCTAAAGTACCAGATGAGTACCAAGGCATTCAACAACCAAGGTACGACTCTATTCAGATTATATGCCTGATGGACTCGTACTAGAAGATGTATGTGATGTGTACCTTCATGCAAACTTAGTAGATCAGTATAAGATGCAGCCGTGCTACATTGCTAATATGTCAACCACCTCTTATAAATGAGAATAGAACAGGATAGCTCAGTTGGTTAGACTGTAGTGCTAATAATACTTAAGGTTGCAGGTTCGATCCCTGTGTGGGACAGCTGTATATTCCTGCTTTGCAGGAAGTTGAACTAGATAGTCCTCAGGGTCCATTCCAATTCCAACTCTACAATTAAGTGGTCTAGAAATGTCTTAAATTAGAATAAATAAAATCACATCAAAGCCAGCATGTAAAAAGTAAACTACTAAGGGTTCTGCTTCAGATCCAAAGTTTGGAGGGCTAATAGTCAGAAGACCAGTTTTGTAAGGGATGCTACTGAAATAGACTCAACAGTTCAGCAGCCAGAGAAAGAACATTCCCAGTTTGACAGTTGTACACCATTGGCAGTCTGTAAGAATATTGAATTGTTCTATCTCTTTGCTCTTTTCTAATCCTGGGGTCCTCTTTCCCTACAGCTTGGTCCTTCCTCAGAAAAGGCAGAGCTTTCTACAGCTCCAGGGCCCCCAGAACCGTGTCGCGCCCCTGTGCTAACTTGTAAGACAGCTACTTCTGTAGTAGCCACATGGGAGGTATGTTGTTTATTTACATATAATTCATCTACTCCATGGCTGTTATTCAAGCCCCATTGAAATAAACGTGTATTGCAAAACTCTCAATTTACAATTGTTAATAATAAAGAGCCTTTGTGTGCATAATCAATGAATCCAATAGGGCACACTGACTGTTTCAGTAAGTTTCTCCTGTGCTACAGGAATATATGTGGAATATGTCTGCAAACGATGAGAAATTTTGACTTTTCACTTTTTGCTTTTATTTCCTTCAGATTCCAGCATGCAATGGTGCAGATGTTACTGAATACAAATTAGAATGGGGCCAAGTAGAAGGACTCATGCACATAATATACAGTGGCCCTCTTCTGACCTATGAAGTGAGAGGGCTTTCACCTGCAACTACATATTATTGCAGAGTTCAGGTAAGTAAATCTGAATGCATCCACCTTTTTTTGCTCAAGAGCTATTTGTTCTAATGAGATCTTGAACAGGAAGTTAGCTCAGTAATTCCAGAGCTGTGTTGCATGAAAGATTTTTTAAAAAAAAAACTATTCAAGACTCTTCTGACCCCAGAGCATCCTCAATGGCCCATGGCTCTCACTTTATCCACCCCTCTCTGCTAGAAGTAGGTGATTCTGTCATATTGCATCATGAGGCACAATTCGATTATTCCACTAGTCTGGATGCAAAAAATGCAGCAAAAATGCAACTGCATTTGGAAAATTGGAAACAATATAAAGGTCAGGTAAAAATGGTTGAGAGTATTTACAAAAGAAGAAGAAGCTAAAATTACAGAATGAGAGGATGTATAAATCAAACTTACAAATAAACTGTGAGTTCAATCCAACTCGCAACAAATGAACAACTTGCATAAAAACACAGACATGCCATGGACAAATTCAATTATATTTGGAATCCATTCTCACAATAGTAATACGTTAAGATCTGGTGAAGTACAATAACAACTTAGTAAAGTATACAGTTTTGGGGGGGGTTTCCTCTCCCCCCCCCTTTATTTTCCCTTCTACATGGGTGCTGATTCTCTTTTTCTTTTTCTCTCTTTTATTTATGTCACATCATGTTTAGTTCACATATGATTATGTACTTTTTGAACTTTCAATAAAGCATGAGGTTTTCAGAAGTGACTGCCTCTCTAATTTTGTGTTAGGCCATGCTCCCAATGGCAGCCATTTTTCTTATGCCCCTGCTCGTCCCCTAGCAGCTATTTTGTGATTGGCACCCAGAGCACACTCTCAAAATTTGAAAAGTGCCGTCTGGTTCAGAAAGGTTGGCAGCCCCAGTAACAGGTGAAGTAAAATAGTCCACTTTGTCTGCACCATTCAATCCCCCCCCCCCCCTGGTCTCTGCCACGTTCCCAACACATACCTTTTTTCCTGCAAGCTAAAAAAAGCTTTAACCTTGGTAACCAAGCCCTTATTTGCAAGATCTAGAGTTCTTCCAAATAAGGAAGCTCTCTCCAACACAAGTGGTCATTTCTTCTTCTTATTTTGTATAATAACATTTCCAACTTCAGAGCAGAATTCTGTGTCAGCTATTGAATTGTTGAATTAGCTATTGCTCTTACTGTATTTTAACACCTTTCCTTCATCTTCCTTCAGGCCGCGAATATAGCTGGTGCTGGATTGTTTGGGGAGACTAGCATGGTCACAACCCCGGCTTCCGTGCCAGCTGCAGTGACAGTATTGCACTTGCTCAAAGAAGACCAGATGGAAGCCCGCCTTCCTCTCTCAAAGTGCCTTGCTCTTCAGTGGGAGGAGCCCAATTGCCATGGGGCAGAGATCCTTGGCTACAATATAGAGTATGGGGAAAAGCAAGTCTCAACTGTCAACAAAGTTACAAGCCATGTTCTGGAGAACCTGCAACCTGACACTTTATACAGGTGATTAGACAGTTCAGTTTCAGATTAACATAGCTTCATCAGACGCACACTTAATGCAACAGTCAAGCTAAATTAGATTCAGGGGGCACACAAACAGCCTCATTATGACACAGGGGCTGTGGGTTTAAACAGTGCAGTGGTGCCACTTAATACTTTTTCAACAGCCCATCTTCCCAATAAAAATTCCTGGTTGCTTTTCTCTCCACTTCCTTGCTCTCCTGCGGCTGGGAAAGCTGCTGAGGTGGAAGGGAGCAATATTTTGGTTGGGAAAGCAACCCAAGAGGACAAAAGGCCTTCCTTATCTAGACACAGCTCAGATTATATTTGAAGTCCCTATAGCTACCTGTCAAGTTTTTCATTGCTCACAGATATCCACATTTCTATGTCCTGTTTCACTTGGGCCTAACCTTTCTCCTTAAAAGGAGGTTTCAAGCTTCCTTAATGTTGAAAATCTAATATGCATTTATCAGTTGCAGTTAAAGGTAAAGGTAAAGGTACCCCTGCCCGTACGGGCCAGTCTTGCCAGACTCTGGGGTTGGTGCGCCCATCTCACTCAAGAGACCGGGGGCCAGCGCTGTCCGGAGACACTTCTGGGTCACGTGGCCAGCGTGACATCGCTGCTCTGGCCAGAGCCAGAGCCAGAGCCGCACACGGAAACGCCGTTTACCTTCCCGCTAGTAAGCGGTCCCTATTTATCTACTTGCACCCAGGGGTGCTTTCGAACTGCTAGGTTGGCAGGCGCTGGGACCGAACGACGGGAGCGCACCCCGCCGCAGGGATTCGAACCGCCGACCTTTCGATCGGCAAGCCCTAGGCGCTGAGGCTTTTACCCACAGCGCCACCTGCGTCCCTTGCAGTTGCAGTTACAGGGGCTGAAATACAGGAGGCACCCTGTGGCTGTTTTGCTTGCCTCAGTTTCACTTTCAGGCAGAAATTAAGCAAGATGACTGGCAGGTGCTGAAAGGGTCAACTCCCTTGTAACACGAAGTAATCGAAATGCAAAGCATAACATCACGCTGTGCATAATATACTTTACTTTATTGACCGACACTAGAAGAGTGGTGAACCAGATTATCTTCTTCCCCCATCCCTTATGGGGATGCATTTGACAGGTGGGTCAGTCACCTGATGTCACAATGACATCTGGTAACCCTTTTTGCCCACAGTGGTCTTCAGAAGCCCTTTTCAAAACACTGCCTTGCACAATGCTGTGCAAGCACAGTTTTGTATAGGGCTGAGCCAGATTTTTACCTACCCCCATTGTGTGTGATGTCCAGTGTAGGGCAGCAGATCCTGGCTTAGCCACCTTGGCTTCTCCCAAACCAAACGGGGAGGCCTGGTGGGCCTAGTTAGCTTCAGATGGTAGATGTTTCCCACCCATGTATTAAACCAGTTATTTTTAACTATGATTTAATGTGACATCTGAAGCACATCGCTGAGCGTGACGTGTAGAAGAGATGACTCCACAGTGCACAGTTGTGATTGGGGCAAATGTACCTGTTAAAACTTCTCTCTTTTTTCTGTTCTTAAGGTACATGAGTCCTTCTGTCTTTCTAGCATCCCTAGTAGATGGATGCTACAAAGTGGATGTTGGCAGGAAATCATTTTCTGTTTATCATTGTAGTCCTCTGGCTTGGAAAATGTTTTTAAAAACCCACCTCTGCATTGAGTTGTGGTTAAAAAAACAACAACTAAGTAATAATTTTATCTTAATGACAAGTTTTCTTCCCTTCATTCTCTCTTAGAATCCGAATCCAAGCCTTTAACAATCTCGGAACTGGTCCCTTCAGCCCCCACATTAAAGCAAAAACAAAGCCTTTACCTCCGCAACCCCCACAAATGGAATGCGCGGTCTTTAGTTACCAGAGCCTTAAGCTAAAATGGGGTGACGGCCCTGGCAGAGCTGTAGCCACCAGTACAACACATTTCAACCTCGAGATGGAAGTTAAAGCTGGCAGGTGAGAGCTGCCTGTGTCTTGGTTCTCATGATCAAGTGAGTTTTTGTTTTGTTTTTAATATTCAGGAGCTCTTCAAGGTTTCAGAAGATGCCAGATTGGACGACATGCATACCCAGATCACTCTCCTACTTACCCATAGTGGAGAATGAGAGATCACCTCCCCACCCCTCTTGATGGCGTCTGCCACTGGGGGGTTATTCATAGGCTTAACATTCTAAAACATTTGTGTGTAGGTCTCGCATCATGCCAACACTATTCTAGGTAGAACCTAAGAATCTCACAAGCTGGGCAGTACAGCTTTTAGATTGCTTTTTATACTTGTAAACTGCCCCGAAGCCTATATTGGCATATAAATTAACAGTAATAGATCATTACAGTTGCACATAGCTATTCAGTGGCGTCTGCAGAAGAGCATATGTACTGAGTGGATGAGGATGGAAGACATACTCTCACTGTCTACCACATAAAGAGAACTGATCTGAATGAAAAAGAAGCCTCCTTCCTGACTTTTAATTTCATTGGACCAGTAGTTGTTGGTAGATGGAGCACTCCAAAACATCATGCCACTTGGATCATGTAGAAGCATAGATAAGCCTTTTTTTAAAAAAATGCCCTCAAATGTTGCTCAGTAGTTGCCACTTGACAGTGTTTCTCCTCTTCTGGAGATTAACATAGCTACAGGAATCAAGGAAATAAAGAGTGGAAGAGACCAACTTATCAGAATGTGCATCTCGAAAAGAATGTGTATCTTGAAAAGAAGCAAACAGGCATGATTAGCTGTGCTTCGGAGTCTATAACATACATATCTTTTTCCCAACCCTGCAGATTCGTTACTATCTACAGTGGACCTTGTCACACGTTCAAAGTGCAGCGGCTTAGCGAATCCACTAAATATTACTTTAGAATCCAAGCATGCAACGATGCTGGTAATGGAGAATTTTCTAAAGTTTACGCCTTCACCACAACCAAATCTACACCACCTGCTCTGAAAGGTGAGGACATTTTATCATATGTTATTTAAGCAAGGGAAACTCGGAAGTGGGGATACCAATGTTAGAGGCAATGCAGGGCAATACCTCCGTTCAAAGAGTGGTAACACAGTGTTGGTACAGAATGTAATAAGCCTCCATGTAGAAAGGTAGTGTACCTATGATTTGTAGTCATTGAGGATGAAACCAGAATCTTCTACATGTACCTTCCTTCTCGCTGGGAGAAACATCTTGGTGAGAAGGACCTTAGCTTAGGCTGCCTTAAAGTGTCACATTTACTGTGTTTTGCTTACACTTTGGAAATGTGGACAAGTTATATGCACGCACCAGTTTTGTTCTACTTTGGGTTGCCGGCATTGCAAGGGTTTTAAAATTCAGTACCATGAAGCCACCCTTGGGTCTCCTGCACCACCACCTCCTCCTCCTCCTCCTCCTCCTCCTCCTCCTTCTTCTTCTTCTTCTTCTTCTTCTTCTCCTCCTCCTCCTCCTCCTCCTCCTCCTCCTCCTCCTCCTCCTCCTCCTCCTTCTCCTTCTCCTTCTCCTTCTCCTCCTCCTCCTCCTTCCTGGGGCAAAACTTCTAATTAAATGGAAAGGATCACAGGTATGCATATGCTGTTTTACATTGCAAGCTGAAAATATGCACAACATTTTAAATGGATTTCTAAGATCTGAGTTATGAATTTCCTCTTTTCAGCACCCAAAGTGCAACAAGTGGGAGATAACGCCTGTGAGGTCACATGGGAGACTTTACAGCCAATGAAACGTGATGCCATTGTTTACATTTTGCAACTTGCCTGTGGGAGGGAAGTTGATCAGGTAATCTCAGTTATCTCTCTTCTGTTTGAGAAGTTTTGATTCTTAGGTAATTTTTTTTAACTTGTGACAAAAGGTCATTTTTATTATATGTATTTCTTTGAACTGCTAGATCAAAATACTGTGTGTTCAGGAGACTGGTGTTGTGCAGGGTATTTCCTGAAGCAGGGAAGAAGCATGTGCCCTTAGTTTTATATATATATCCCTTTGAAAAATATTGTTGTCATTGCTGTCTCATTTTAAGAATTAGAATTTTCCAGAACGGAAGGTGGTTCTCCTGAGCATTACTCTCATGCATGTCCTAAATTCTCTTGAGCAGGAAATCCAACTCATGAAGAAAATAACATTATTTGTGGTAGCAGAATTAATGAAACTGCCAAGCAGGGGAGAGGGGCCCAATGACCCTCTAGTTATTGAGGACTGTAACTCTGTCACATCTGATACTTGACCACATGGGCAAGGGCTGATAGGAGTCCCAACAATATTTGAAAGGCCACAGGTTCCATACCACTGCTTCAAGACTCTAGGTTGTAGCCAGTGCTCGATTCTGCTCAATATACACCCACCATAGTGAATGGACATGACTAACCCAGGTCCATTATTGGACACAATTCACTGGCCTAGTTCTCACTGAGGTGATAATCTGTGGCTGGGCTGCAGTCCCAAATGCATCAGTTCTACTAACCGCACCAGTCTATCCCTAACTCCCCATACCCATTTCTTTGTAACTGCAAAATCACATCCTGCTCCTTTTCTTTTTTCAATAGCAAAGAAGTCCTTGCACTTTGGAACGTTTTGCTATATAGAAGACATTTCTAAATGTAGGAGCCAATTACTAGGGGCCAAGGTCCCTTTGCGCCCAAACCCAATAAAATATTGATGAACACTGCCATTCAAATTATGTCCTTGTGTGCATGCTGCATCTTGTGATTGATTTTGTGAGGTGGGGCTTACCTGCGCCCTCAATATTTTATTCAGGTTGACACCCCTGTTTCTAAAGACTTATGTCTCTAGTAATATGACTGTAAATTCTACATTTGTCATGTTCCTATCAAACAAGCCCCCTTGGTTCTTATTATTTTAAACTCCAAAACATTGTACTTTGTGGATGAGTACAGTTGAGAAATGAACTGGGCCAGCCTGTCCCAAGCTGTTGCCTTCCAGGTGGTTTTTTATGGGAGTTGTAGTCCAAAACAAATAAAAAGCAATAGGTTGGAGCAGGCAGACCCAGCTATTCTAGGCTGAAGTGCCAAATGATCTACAACCTTCTCTTTGTCCCATGTTAATCTCCAGCACCGCCAGGTAGGACTGAGAAAGACCACTGTCTGAAACACTGGAGAGCTGCTGGCCATGCTTGCTGACCTAGATGGGCTTGCGATCTGACAGTCTATATTTGACAGCCTCATACGTTCCTATTCAGTAGCACTTAGAACGTACTTGAATGTGATTAAAATTTGATACGTATGTATTTGTTCTTTCCTTAGGTATACAAGGGACCAGAGACTTCATTCCGTGTTACCAACATTCAGAATAACTGTGAATACCGGTTCAGGGTGTGTGCTGGACGCCAGCATAATGATGGCACTGGATCCCAGGAACTCTTTGGACCATATAGTCCTTACGCAGTGTTCTCATCTCAGAAACAGGCGTCAGCAGCACCAAACACAGATGCCGGCCCCGACCTCACGAAACGCAAGAAGGCGCTCAGCGACGAACAGTTTGCCTTCCTGCTTCTCATCATCTTTGCAATAGTTGCCATTTTATTTGCTGTTCTCATTCAGTACTTTGTGATCGTAAGCGAGTGAGCTTGCGGATCGACTTCAATACTCGGCTTGTTATTTTTCATACAGAAGTTTTATGCCTTGGGTATTTATGTAAATTCCAACTAAAATGCTAACTGGGAATGATTGTATAAGACCCACGTTTCCATTTTTGCTGCTGGACTTTTAACAGCGAGGCTGGGTAGGTAGAACTTCTCCCCCTCCCACCCCCTCCACCACAAACTCTTCCTTCCCAGGGGTGGAGGGGTAAGAAGAAATGAGCAGAAGAAAATCCCTATTACCACATAGTTATGCATCTTCTAATCAGGGTTAGCTGTTGAAAACAGCAAAATAAATAAATAAAGCCAGCAAGCTGCCTTAATATGCACTTGTGATTCTCAGAGAGCTGGAAAATTCTCACAGTAAGATTTTTATTCAAAGCCAAGAAAGGATTGGTGTGGTGGGGGGAGCTCAGCCTCTTCAGCCCAAGTCTCTGCACATGGGAGATATACAGCAGCAAAGATGGTTCGGCTTAGAACAGTACTGTATTAAAGAACATTGCTAGAGCATACCACAACAGATATATACTGTAGACTGAAACGAAACCAAAATCTTAGCAACTTCTACTTTAGTGATACTTTTATTTTTCTGATCATTTTAATCTTTGGGATTCTAGTAGTTAGATTTATCACTTCAAGAGCCAAGGGTCATAGAAGGTGTCTGCATTCTTAGGAGGTTTTTTTTATCAAAAGCACCTCAAGGCACCAAGATTCACCTAAATACGGAAGGATTTGCATTGGTATGTAACGTGGCAAAATACTCCCCCTTCTATACTGTAACATTTCTGAATGAAATGCTTTCTCTCTCGTTGGTAAGCAACTTGTAGGCCCAACCAGAGTTCACTCTCTGAGAGAACAGTAACGCCCTGTGCTTCTGATTGAACACCACTGCGGCGTGTTTTTTTTCAGAGGAAAAGCACAGAAATTTTTTGTCTTTAATGAGAACAAAAAGTGCATTTATGATAAATGTTCCACTATTTGGCTCAAACTGAGCAAATGCTTTTTGTACTATTCTTAACATAATTTTTTTAAAAAAAGATTCAAACTGTGGTCGGTTCTTTTCACTTTTTTAAGTTCTTGGGATTCTCTCCAATGTAATCCAACTGATCAAGTCACATGTGAAAATGAACCTTGCTTTTAAAAAAGTTTTAAATTTTTTAAAGGGAATTGCTGTCTCCTTGGTAGCAGTTTCATATTCCATTGTTTTTGTGGTTCCAAAGTCTTTTCAGTTATGTGATGAAATCTTCAGTGGCAGGTCTGGCTTTGGGTGGAATAGTGTTGTTGTTGTTTTGTTTTGGGGGGACAGGGGGGTGAATATCATGCACTACATAAGACTGTTCTTTGTCAAGCCTCTGCAGCAGGTACCTGTGAAGTATAAGTAATTAAATGTTGTCTTTACGTTCACGCTCCTTCGAAAGCTGAAATCAACCTATTTCATTTTGGACAAATAAATCCAAGTTCAAACTAATAAGTTTGTTCCATTTAACTAATAAGAGAAACCTAAAAGTTATACTTTATGAAACATCAGAGCATTTGCACTTGTACGTGGGACAGTGGATGTAATGTGTAAGTCAGTTTAGCTTGAGATGCCTCTGTTTCAGACAACAGAACATCATAAAAGTGTTTCTCAACTGGCTGTTAGTTCATAATGGTAACTTAAGATTTGTGGCATTGCGTATGCATTTCACACCTGGGTGGACACACACACACACACACACACACACACACACACATATCACTTAACTATCTTAAAAGTAGATATATGGTGCAATCTGAAATTAATCTTTTTCAAAAAAAATGTACTCTCCTTTTTGTGATCTATTTATTTTGATTTTTTAAAAAAATTCTGGAAACTATGTTTGAATGTATTGTTCTACTTGTAGAAGAACTTTTAAGTTTATCATATTGTAATGGAAGCCTCTCTTCAATGTTCAAAAGAGTTTTATACAAACGTTAGTGTCTTTTAGTTCACAGGAACGTTTACAACCTGATTTTCTTTCATACTTCACTTTTTATATAAAACAATAGATTGTCAGCAGATTTCTGTTGCCAAAGGGTGTGTTTTTGCTGAACTCTCTGACAAAAATGATTGGGAGGGAATATAGAGTCTTATTTAATTGGCAATAGTATGTCAGATACAATTTAAAAAAAAAAAATTAGGTTTTTTTGAATAAATACTAACCAAAATTATGACTTCCTGGAAAGTTAAAAGTTTAATTTGTATTTGTATTTGCCACCAAATGTTTATATGTCCAGATGATTTACTGGAGAACATAATGGTAGAATTTTATATTTACAACTATACATTCCAGGCTGATGTACTCTAGTGGCATTAATGTATTAGATCCCCTTTTCTCTTGTATTTTTATTTTTATTTTATTTTTTGCTGTATTTCATACTTATGTTAAACCTGCCAGGCATCGTATTACTAAATTGTAACTATCAAATAGATAATATATTTAATATGGCCAATAAAGATACAATTTTTTTCCCATTGGGTTTGTGGAATTATTATGTGTTGTGTATAGTGATGCGTGAAGAAGGGAGGGGCCACAGACCCTTGTCTATATATAATTGCAAGAGACAGACCTCAAGGGGCATATAAAAAGAACTGTTGAAGCACTAACCACTACAGGTAAAGTTCCATGTCCAGTCACACTTTGGCCAGACTTTCTCATTCTTGGTTCTAACTTTATTTTCATGTTATGGCCAATTTCAAAGGGATGTTTTGTATCATGTTTTTTAAAATGAAAAAGGCAGAAAATTTAACATGCATAATGCATCCCTCTCGAACATAGAAACTTCCTTACACCAATGGTCCATTGGTCAGTGGTTTAGAGCGCCACCTGCTCTAGTATTGTCCACAGCTTAGTATTGTCCACATTGGCGGGTGGCGCTCTAAACCACTGAGCCTCTTGGGCTTGCCAATCAGAAATTCGGCGGTTTGAATCCTCACGATGGGGTGAGCTCCCATTGCTTTGTCTTAGCTCCTGCCAACCTAACAGTTCAAAAGCATACTAGTGCAAAATGATATATAGGTACCACTGCAGCGGGAAAGTAAATGGGGTTTCTGTGCATTCTGGTTTCCGTCACGGTGTTCCGTTGCACCAGAAGAGGTTTAGTCATGCTGGCCATATGACACAGCTGTCTGTGGACAAATGCCTGTTCCCTCGGCCTGAAAGTGAGATGAGTGCCGCAACCCCAGAGTCGCCTTTGACTGGACATAACCATCCAGGAGTCCTTTACCTTTTTACCTGTCCGCATTGATTGATGAGGTTCCTCCATAGTGTGACAGAAGGTTCTTTCCTTTCCCTATTGGGAGTTGGTAGAACCTTCTGCGTGCAAGATAGGATATGGTCTACCACTGCCTAATTCCAATAATTTAAATGGAAAAAAGTAGCAAGAAGACATGGATAAATTTCTAAGCTTGTATCCTATAAGGAATAGAAACCTCAATTTTAAAAGTAGAAATTTCAAGCTTCTACACTTTTTGCCATGTACCCTTCTTGGGCCATGCTCTGGAATTTCTTCCAGATTCCTCATGCTCAGGGCATTTTCTGGCAATTTATTTCAGCTTCTCACCTGTGACAGGCACTGCAGCCATACGAATTCCTGGGTGACAGTTCAACTTGTTTAAGTGGAGTGCAACCCTGCACCCCCTCAAAAAAAAAAAAACCCAACAACTAGGAGAACAAGGAGGGTACTGTTAGATTCAGCTTTGTCTTTGATGGCTTAGGTGGCCTCTGTAAATGTACAGCACCTTTTCACTAGCTGCAACTCAATCTGCACAGACAAAGCCTTGCCCTAGAACTATCCTAACTAGATTACTGTAATTTAAGTGTGGGACTGCCTTGAAAGCAGTTCAGAAACTGCAGCTAATTCAAAAATACAATGGCTAGATTGCTACCTTAAACATGTTGCAGCTGTTTTACACCCTTTTAGTCTGTTTCTGGGCACAGCAGGGGTCAGCAAACTTTTTCAGCAGGGGTCCAGTCCACTGTCCCTCAGACCTTGTGGGGGGCCGGACTATATTTTGAAAAGAAAAAT
The DNA here is from genome assembly GCF_964106915.1 of Podarcis gaigeae. Lineage (NCBI taxonomy): Eukaryota > Metazoa > Chordata > Lepidosauria > Squamata > Lacertidae > Podarcis > Podarcis gaigeae. The sequence goes on along the minus strand of NC_139691.1, from coordinate 28,337,806 downwards.
GAACGAATTCCTATGCCCCACAAATCACCCAGAGATGCATTTTAAATAAAAGCACACCTTCTACTCATGTAAAAAACACCAGGCAGGCCCCACAAATAACCCAGAGATGCATTTTAAATAAAAGGACACTTTCTACTCATGTAAAAACACACTGATTCCTGGACCTTCCATGGGCCGGATTTAGAAGGCGATTGGGCTGGATCCAGTCCCCAGCCTTAGTTTGCCTACCCATGGTTCAGAGGGACCTGTTAATGCTGAAATTTTAAACATACTAAGGAATAAGCCCCATTGAACTCAACGGGCTTTACTCTGATGCGTAAGGTTTCATTGTTAAAATCATTTAATGGCACTGAGTACCTGAATGACTACTTTCGTTTGTACCTTTAGAGGTGCTTCAGAACCCCATTGCTGTTAACGAAGGCATTCTCTGGCTAGGCACGCAACCGCTTCAGTTTCTTCCAGCTGACACCTAAGTTTAAATGAAATTACTCTTTCTCGCGCCTTTCTAGATCTGTGGTCTTAAACCTGCTTTTAGATGGCTATGTTGCTTCAATGTGCTATTGGTTTATTTATTTAAAAAAACACTTCTATTTTTTAAACTTTAAGTCATCTGAAGAGCAGGTATCAGTTCAGAGCAGGTATTAATTTAAAAAAGAAGCACACACACAAACACAACAGCTTGTGGACAAGGCTGAGAGTGCTGAAAGGTAGGCGGCCTACTGCGAAGTGGTGGTTTTAGGGATGGCAAGTGTCCATAATGCAGGCAACATTGCTGAAGGTAATGCAAGTGGGAAGGGCAACAGTTTAGCAGCCTACTGCAAAATGGCGGCATAGTGACTGCCGTCTGTGCTACTGGTTGGGCAAGGCAGGTAGTAGAAGCCCTTGCCTCTGAATATATTTTAATGGTCTGCCCAGCAAAAATAGTTCTATCAAGCTATAATTATTATGGTCTGAAAAGGCAGTGTCAAAAGATTACAGCATTTGGGCCGTTTTAGTTTAGAGAAAAGAGTAAGAGGAGACAATCATGGAACCATAGAGCTGGAAGGGACCTTGAGAGTCATCCAGCCCAATCTCCTTTCAATGCAGGAATCTCAACTAAAGCATCCATGAGGCCACCCCAAGTGTATACATTGACCACCCAGAGGCGTGTATACAATTATACATGGTGTGGAGAAAGTGGACAGAGAAAAGTTTTCCTTCCTTGTAATACTAGAACTCATGGACATTATCCTCACCCCAAGAAAAAGCTGCACGTTGGAAGATTCAGGGTTGCAAGAGCCTAGTTGTGGTATACAGTTAAATTATGGAATTTCATGCACAAGAAGGAGTGGTGGCTTTAAAAGAGGATTGGACGGATTCATGGAAGATAAGGCTGTCAAGGACTACTAACCCTGAGAGAAATATTCTCTCTCTACGGTCGGAGGCAGCCTGCTTCTGAATAAAGGTAAAGGTAAAGGGACCCCTGACCATTAGGTCCAATCATGACCGACTCTGGGGTTACTCGCTCATCTCGCTTTATTGGCCGAGGGAGCTGGCATACAGCTTCTGGGTCATGTGGCCAGCATGACTAAGCCACTTCTGGTGAACCAGAGCAGCACACAGAAACACAGTTTATCTTCCCACCGGAGGAGGATACCTATTTATCTACTTGCACTTTGATGTGCTTTTGAACTGCTAAGTTGGCAGGAGCTCGAACCGAGCAACTGGAGCTCACCCCGTCACGGGGATTCAAACCACAGACCTTCTGATCGGCAAATCCTAGGCTCTGTGGTTTAACCCACAGCGCCACCCGCGTCCCTATGCTTCTGAATACGAGGTGCTAAAAACAGCACAAGAGGAGAGTGCTGTTGCACCCATCTCTTGCTTGTACCAGAGTTCCATACGTTGCTTTCCAACTTCTAGCAGGCTATTCTCATAACTCACTAGGTTCTAACTTGGCTTTATTCCTGATGTGCCAGCTTACATTGGCTTCCCACCAAATTATATCCTGGATCCACCCTTGATGTAGAGATCATTCAGGCTCGATCTCTGGGTTATCATGTCCTTTTCTGGTTCCTGCTGCTCTAGTTCTGTGGGGCAGTCAAAGGGCCAGAGTGGCATGCTTTTTAGGGTGTATGTTAGGACTTGGGAGACGCAGGTTCAAGTCACCACTGTCATGAAGATCCCTGGGTGCCTTTGAACCAGTTACTATAGCTCAGTTTAATCTACCTCTGTGAGGGTACAATAGCAGGAGAGTAGCATGTATGCCACCTTCATTCATTCATTTTATTGTATGACACTTTTCCACAAACACACATACATACACACACAAATCATGCTCAAAGCAACCTACAACAAAGAAACAGAGATGCATTTGAGCAAGGTAGGACAAAAATGCACCAGGACCAAGCACTATCTGCCTGGGTACCTACTTGCATCCCACAAGCACTATCTATATATTGAGAGGCAATGTGGCCTAATGGTTAGAATGTAAACAAATAGGAATGTAAGATAGATGCTGCCCTTCAACCTATGCTAACCTCACAGGGGGGAGGGGCAGGGAGGGGGGAGAAGATCTATGCTGAGCTCCTTGAAAGAAGGGTGAAACAAATATTATAGGTAGGGTTTTTTTTAGAGTTTAGGAGCCAGGAAGCACAGCTACAAGCGATTATTATGCAAGTTAGGCAGAGTACAATGTGTTCCTCTTCAGTTTTTACACCAGAAACTGCTGCCGGCAGCACAGCAGCTAAAATACATACATATGGATGTGTACAATACATATAATGGGTACATAACATCAGCCTGTTAGCAATTTTTTAAGCATCGCTAATAAATCCACATATGAGATGGTACATCACATTCCATCCATTGTCACTGACAGCTTCTTCTATTATTCCAGCAAGGCACAAAATAAAACAAAAACCACAAATTTTCCATCAATTATTAACCCCTCGTGCATAAAAAGATTATTTTGGGATCAGCATTCATAATTAGAAAGAAAGAACTAATGAAATTAAATGATCAGGTTCCATATGCATTTTTCCATATGTAGATTTCCAAATCATCTGAATTTCAGCTCTGATTGCTAAACATATAGTCTACATTTGATGGTGGTTATTATTATTTTAACCATCTACGCTACTAGGAAGCATAGTTATAATCTCTCCAGCTAGCAAAACTTGTTTTTCCCCCGCTATCATCAACCAGCCCAGCTGTCATCCATAATCTTCCTGATAATGCGAGATGCTGTACTACGCCAGGACGTAATTATTTTGTGTGAAGTTCATTGAAATCTGGCCAGAAAAACCAGTCAACAGATCTACATTCTCAAGTGATATTACAGCTTTAATTAACTTTAGACTGAAGCATTTTCTCTGGCACTTTCCTGTTTTCATAAGCTTATCAAAATGTTATTTGGCACAGCAAAATGTGAACTGCCATTCAGGCAAACAATCAGATAAACAAATAATGCTCTTCTTTTAACAATATTCATAACATCTCTATGTCTAATTCACTCCTATGTTTAAGCTGTGCTGCTTGATTCTGAAAGCATCACCCCAGCAATACTTATCCCCAAGCTATTTTATCATAGCGTTCCCTCCCCAATTTTAAATCTTTTGGGATAAGACATAAGAAAATGAAATAGTAGGCAGGAGATCAGAAAATGAAAGAATACCTAAGAAAATTAATGAGGGGAAGTGGACTGAACTAAATAAAACAGCGGGTTGCAAGGAAATGAGAAAGTGCAAGGCTCAAGATAAGGTAGAATGCCTTTATCATCTCTGAATAGTTTCCCAGGGTTGATTATAAGATTGTACACAGTTGGGAGTAAAACTCATTGAACCCAAATGGGGCAAGGTGCAGCTGAGGAGGATGCTCTGCCAGGACTCGTGCTCTTCTCTGCTCCTCTCCCACTTTCTTCCTGTCCAAGGTGGCCCTGCCCTCTGCTTACCCCTCAGAGCTGGTATGCCACACAAGGCTAGGCCTCAACAGTAGGAGCATCTCCTTCTCCTCCTGCTGCTCTCCAGCAGCTGCTGCAGGACAAGCTGCCTATGGGAGGAGGTTGGCAGCAGCAGCAGCCATGAAAAGTCAACAGGATGCTTCCTTGCATGCACTGCCACTGTCACCATCGCTCAGAACAAACACCGGTTCATCCTCCTCCCCAAGCTTGGTGGCGGTACCACTGTGAGGAGGAAACAAAGCCTAGAAATCAAGATTTTCTGTGATCAAGCCACATCAAGCATATGATCTTTGCATGCAGAAGGCCTGTTTTTCAGTTTTGGCATTTCCAAGTAGGGGCAATGCCTGTTGAGCCACTGCCAGTCACTGCAGATCGGGCCCCATGTGTACATCTGGGGTTTTGAGAGCATGCTGTGGGCACTACCTCCTCTGCTCACTTGTCATCCATGGTTTATCTACATGCAGTGCACACAACAAAAGTCCACACACAGATTCCTTGCTTTTCTTTAGG